>NC_140585.1:1325862740-1327345357 GCF_964204655.1 Triturus cristatus
GGCCTTGGCTGTACTCGCACCTTCACACCGTCCCCAGCATCCTTGATGTGGGTGATGGTGTTGGTAACCTCTGAGACAGGGACAGTGTTGCAGGCAGCGTTGATGATGGTGGTGGTGATTGCTACACAGGTAGTTGGTGGAAGGCTCAGCGTTGTTGTTGTTGCTGCTGTGGTGGGAGTTGTGGTGGTGATGGGGTCAAGGAGGCCCACGGACTGAGTAAGCCCTGGCAGGCCTGAAGGGCCAGGTTGGTGCTCCTCATCCGAGAATTAGAGAGAATCTGCATCCAAGAGTTCCTGCTCTGGGGGGGGAGGCTGGCTCTGTTGGTTGGTGGTGGTTTCGCCAGCTGTTGATTGCTATTCACCTGTTGGACATAGGTTACATTGTCAGGATGTTAATTACAATCCATAACATTGATGACCGAGTTTTTGATCTTTTTGTGGAGAAGTCTAAAATGTTTGCATTGGAAATACTAGTAATGTGTAAAAGTTTTTTTTGCAGTATGACATGATCTTGAGGTACATTTATTACTTGCTTGAAAGGGGACATATCAATGTCAAACATTTAACATGTACAGATTGTGTTTCCAAGGACATGTCATCATCTATCAACTTGGTGCTGATCCACTTTAGTTTAGGCATGGATATTGTTGACTTTTCCAAAAATATGTTTTACCTATGCAGACATTTCCTAATTTGTGTAGGGCATTTTGCATTCACAGCATGTGTGTTCTTTGAATGAGTGTCCTTGCATGTATAGTGTCCAGATGGGCCTTCATGCTTTGGACTTACAAATAGCATTTTGCACATATCGTGACAGGGCTCCGCATTTCTTAACATGGGACTTTGTGATTTGAAGTGTGAGTTATGTGACATATATGTGAGCATATCTGTGTGCGCAGTGGATGTGACATATGGAGCATTGAAGAGTTAGCTAACAAGTGAGGGATGTGGTGGGTAAATTGCTCCATCCTGTTCGGGGTGATGCAAGTGAGCATAATAAGCTGGCTACCTACCTGTAAGGTGAAGCAGAGGAGGGAGATGGATGCCACATGGCTCTGGGTTGGGTAGGATGTTCCATGCTGTTCAGGGTTGAGGCAAGAGAGCATTAGCTGGCTACATACCTGTAAGGTGAAACAGAAGAGGAACATGGCTGCCACATGGCTCTGGGGTGAGGAGGGTGTTCCATGCTGTTCAGGGTTGAGGCAAGAGAGCATTACATGGCTACCTACCTGTAAGTTGAAGAAGAGGAGGGAGATGGCTGCCACGTTTCTGGGGTGGGGGAGTGTCCCATCCTGTTTAGGAGTGAGGCCAGAGGGCCTTGTGGGAGTCGCAGTGTTGTTCTCATGTCCCAACAACCCCCTCCCTAGTAAGATGGCTATCTACCTGTATGGAGGTTCTGAGAAGGGAGATGGCTGCCACATGGCTCTAAGGTAGGGAGGGTGATCCATGCTTTTCAGGGTTGAGGCAAGAGAGCATTAGCTAGCTACCTGCCTTTAAGTTGAAGTAGAAGAGGGAGATGGATGCCACATGGCTCTGGGGTGGGAGGGGTGTTCCCGCCTGCTCAGCTGTGTGGCAAGAGGGCCTGGTCGGTGCTGGAGTGCTGGCTGCCTGGTCCCATGCAGCCATGGGAAGATGACTACCTACCTGTAATGTTAAGCAGAGGAAAGAAATGTTAGCCATGTGAGACATTTTTGTCTGAAAAGTGTAGCTCAATGGTTGTGCCTGACAGTGCATGACAGTATGATGGGATACATTTTTTGGTACTTACCAGTCTCCACTCCGCCAGATATTCCTGTGAGACTCTCTGGATGCAGAATGGCAAGCACCTTCTCCTCTCATTCAGTGAATGTTAGTGGTGGAATGGGAGGGCCACCACCAGTCCTCTGAGCCACCTCATGGTTCCTGTTGGCACAGTATGTCACCCTGCTCTCGAGGTCATGCCACCTCTTTTTAATGTCACACAGTGTGCACAGGGTGGTACCTACTTCATTGACTTTTTTGACAATCCTTTCACACATTTGATTTTTTCTAACAAGTGGGGTCTGTTGGATCATGGCTCCAAACAAATGTGGTTCTACTCTAATTATCTCATCTACCATCACTGACAACTCACTGTTTGTGAATTTGGGCATTTTCTTCTGTGACATGGTGTATGCGGTGTTAATATCACACAAGTGCAAAGAGGAAGGTGGTGGTGGAGATGTGAAAGGTGTGTCAGGTGTGTGGATGAAAAGTCTTGGTGTGTGGAGATAGGTGGGTGTGATTGTGTGCTGTGTGACAAGTTGCCTCTCCTAATAGCTGTGGTGTCTGTTCCTTCAATGCTGTGGCTTTGCAAAGGATGCTGGTCAGAGAAGGGGTTGGTTTTATACTGTATATGTTGGTGTCCACCTGAGGAATGACCATCAGGTGTATTTTTCCAATATGAAATTGCATTCGACTGTTTTTTCTGTTGCTTTCGCGTGACCATGGCGGTCATAACACAATGCTCTTTACGACAGGTCCGCAATCTCATCATAATTTGCCTTGCGGTCATGCCCCAGGTGAATCAGCTTTTTTATTCCGGAAAACAGCTTTTCCATCCGCCACGGTCGTATTTGCAGGATTCCCGACCGTAACGAGTGAGTTTTGTCGAATCCCATCTCTGCTGTCTGATTTTTTTACCATTGCATCGTAATGTGACCGCCAGAATTGCCGTGGGACATGCAGGCATTTTTTTCCAGAACCACAGCAGTCGGAGGATCTTTCCGTCTGCCATCGTACTGAGGCCCTAGGTAATGATTTGATCAGTATTACGTACCTATGGAAAAAAGGTTTTTTCTTTTACAAACACATTTTTCACCCACTTGGCATTAAGAATAGACCTCGTAGAAGAGAAATATCTGTATTTGCTAAGGAGCTGACAGAATTTCTTGGAAGTATATCCACAGAGCACATTTAAGTAGCAGGCTCACAATCACTTTTTCATTGAAGTTCAGATCAAAGTACAAAGTTCATGTTTCTAATTTATTTTTATTTATTTCTAAATCATTTTTTTCATTGTCCAAATGAGTCCTAAACTTTCCTCATATTTGATCAAGAGTTTTAACATTCATATTTAGTTTACTTTACGCAGGATTTGTTGCTTTTTCCTTTGGGTAGCTGCTAACTTTTTTTTTTTTTTTTTTTAAACATATTTTATTTGCATACATAGTGGAGCTCTGTAACCCAGAGGGTTCCGTAGCATCAAAATACAATATCCTGATTTCAACAGTTTTCTCATATAATAAAGAAAAGGAATAATGTAAGGATATGCATATGAAATACAACAAAATTTAACACAAAAAATACAGATAACACCCACCACCCCACACCCCATCGCACTGTCAACCAAGCAAGAGCAACACGTATAATCGGAGTAGTAGGCCTACGCTCGCTATGAGAAATGTCTGGGAGACACCATGCCACATGGTACATGTATGATAGGGAACCCCCCAATGCAGGGGAGGGGAAGACTACAACCCACGCAATCCCCGTGCTGGAATGGGCTCCAATTCCAATCCCCTGTAGTCCGCCCAGAGCTTCCAAATTGTGTAATGTTTACGTGGGCATCCCCGTGCTATAAAAACGGGGGCCTCTAGGCCCATGCAAAAATCCAGTCCTGCCTTCCACACCGAGACGGAGGCCCTAGCAATGTCGCGCTTGGAAAGGGTAAAACCCAGGAGCATAAGGTGACGCTTGTAGACGTTGCCGCCTATATCATCCATAACATGCAGGTGCACTAATTTAGGTGAACGGGGGAGATCCCAACCCAGAACCTCTGATAGGCATGCCAGTACACCCGTCAAAACCTAGCTAGCGCAGAGCAATCCCATACAGTATGCAGCGAAGTACCCTCCTCATGCAGGCAGCGAAGACATTCCGGGGAAGCCACCAAGCCAGCCCTGTACAGTCTGACTCTAGTAAAATAGACCCTATGGAGGTATTTAAACTGGATGAGCCGAAGGCTCATGGCTATAGCCGCCCCGCGAGGGGAGGCCAGGGCCTCTGTCCAGTCCTCCTCCTCGAGTGAGCACACATCATCCTCCCATGCCCCAAGGAGACGCTGTAGAGATGGGGAGCAGTGTGTAACTAGGGACTGGTAAATTTTAGATATTGTATGGTCCTGCAGGTCCCCCATGAAAACTTTCGCCCCCACTGGACTGAAGTCAGCCAACTCCTCCAGGCCCACCAAGCTAGGGTAGAGAGCATGCCGAAAGTCCTTCTGCAGGTCCTGGAACAGGACAGGCCCCCTCATAACATCCCCTAAAGTAGAGATCCCAATCACATCCCAATCCCGGAAACCAGGCAAGGCCGCCAAATGCGGCAGAGGTCCATTTTGCCATAGCGGCGTCTCCCGAGTTAGGCGGTTCCACCAACCCATCCTCGGCAATGCCTGCCACCATACCTGAAACACCAGCTGTGTCACACTCGGCAAAGAACGCCGCAAGGGCGCAGAATATAGGAGTGTGTGTAGCGAGTGATCACCCATCAATCGTCCACTGCATACGCCGGATCCGACCTATCCCCATACCACCATTCATTGAGAACCAACAAGTGTGAGGCCATATAGTACGAAAGGATGTCCGAGGTCACGAGCTCCCCACAATATGTGGATAGGAAGCACGTACGGAGAGCCACTCTGGCAACCCCCCCGCCCCATAGAAACTGGCCCAGGGCTGCATTGACCTGGCGGAACCAACCCGAAGATATAGGATATGGATGGTTTTGTAGCTGGTACAGCAGACGAGACAAGATACCATTTTGAAGATGGCCGAGCAACCATATATAGATAAGGGTATGTGGGACCAGACTTTAAGATCCTCGCGCACCCTGTTCCACACCAGCACTAAGTTACTATCCCAGGCAGTCGACCACGAGTCTAAGAGGAACACACCCAAATATTTCAGCCCCCTGCACACCACATGAACCGCGGAGGCCCTGGCACCAGGGTCAATTCCTCCACCCAATACCCAGAGGGTATACTTACGCTCGTTCATATAAAGGCCAGTAGTCTCTCCAAACACCTGCATGATGCGCATCAACCGTGGGCCAGTCCTGTCCAGCTGAGTAAGAAAGAAAAGCACATCGTCCGTATATAAAGCTATACGATCCGACAGTCCATCGGCCCATTTAAGGCCGGCCACTTGCGCATCAATACGCACCCATGCGACCAGAGGCTCCATTGCCAGGGCAAACAAATATGGTGACAGGGGGCACCCCTGCCTGGTGCCTCGACTGATGGGGAAGACCGACGAGACAGAACCCGCCACGTGAACAGACGCCGTTATGTCCGTGTAGAGTAAAGTCAGATAGGACAGAAAGCGAGGTTCTAAATTCAATCTGCGTAGAAGTGTGAATAAATACTCCCAACTCAATGAGTCAAAAGCACAATCCATGTTTGCGAGCAATAAGGCCGCGCGTACCCCCAAACTCCCTTTGTTGTTTTAATATTCTTCTTTGCCTTCTTCAGGTCAACTCTGGTACCAAAACAAAGAGGAAATAAGGTTGTGATGAGGAGACAAGATGCTTGGGGTGCCTTCTGAGACCATGGAATACTTCAGATAATGAGGGTGATGGGTTGCTGACTGAGAGCTGAAGGCCTTTTTGAAGTCTATAAGGAAGAGAGCACCTGCATCCTGGAGAAGGTGCATACGTGTCAGTGCCATATGCAGTTTGCGTATGCAATCCCTCATACAGTGAAGGGTTATAAATCCACATTGATCCGGTGGACGAGCCAGAGAAGCACCCAAAGGAGTCAATTTAGCAGGACCTTAGTATACAATTTGATATCAGCATTGGAAGAGATACATGACACATAATAGTCTGGTGACCTGCCTGATTTTGGGAGCACCGTAATGGTTTGCCAAGATTAGACCTGGTGGAAAACAGCCCTTCTGCATTGCCTCGAGATACATGTCCAGTAGATATAGGAGGAGACTTGATTGAAATATAAGGTAGTACTCAATCAGGTATCCATCTGGCCCTGGTGTTTTGCTGGAGTTCCTGTCCTTCAGAGCCAATGCCAACTCAGGTTGCTTAATCGGCTGCTCCAGTGCCCCTCTTTCACTTGGACTCAATTATGACAAGGGAGAGCCTCTATGAGTGGGAAAGAGAGCTCAAATGGTAGGCCCTCACATGCGGCATACGGGGAGCTGTAGTGGACAAAGAAACATGATGCCCTCAGGATCTTGGATATGAGGAACAAGTCTAAAGGCCAAACCTCCAGTGGCTAGCTAAAACAACAGTTTTACCAGATGTGTCTCCCAATTCATACACCCTCCAGGCAGAGACTATTCAATATTGATGGGCCAATTCAGGACAGAGTTGCTTGAGAGAACCTCTGCCAATCCCTAAATGGCATTTTACTTGTTCTGGTGGCCATTGTGCTCTTGTTTCAAGGCCAAGGGACCTGCATGAGAATTCGGCATTGCTTCTTCCTTTCTTTACCCCTCAAATAGGATCTTGTAGTCCCTCTAATAGTGGCTTTTTCCTCTGGCCATGGAGATTCAGGGGACTCCACAGAGGCCTGTTTCAGATCTAAGAAGGTCTGTATTTCCTGTTTTAGAAATCCCGTACAATTCTGACCAACTAGGGACCAGGCATTAAGACGCTAAGTTGGGTGCTCGCTCTTCCCCTGGTCCTGAATTGACCACCACCTCACTGGTGCTTGATTAAAGATACCCTTTGGTACTGATACCAGCGGCCATTGTGTAAATTCTATCAGTGTCCAGTAGAAGTAGTAAATCAATACAAGACTTAGTATGGTGTGCTGCTGATGTCTGCATGAGTGCATGAGTCTGTAGGCTTCACACTCTCCAGGTGTCAAATGCACCCAAACCCTCCATCTGGTCTGCCAGTCACCTTCTCCCACTCAGCCTCGCTTACATAGGGCCTTCGGAGTCCATTTGCAGTAGCACCACATCATTAATGTCACCACCAACTGCTTTAACCCCAAGGAACCCAAGGATTATCTGCCTGATGACCTCCAGGATGGATGTGGCTAATGTCTGAGGGATATATGTGGACAATAAGTTGATCTGACAACTCTCAAGGAAACCCTTGAGGGTCACATACCTTGAAAGGAGGTCCAACGTAATCTGGGAGACAGCTAGGAACAGGTGTTTATGCAAATGAATCACTAGCTCTGACAATCCCATGGTGTGCTCTGCATGATATACCCTATCAAATCCAAATTGAGCGAGAATGGGGCACTTAATTCCCACTAGATGGGTTTCTTGCTACATAAGGACTGCTGGTGCATGGTGTTTTGTAACTTAAGTAACCATCTTCCTTTTGATAAGGTCTTTAGGCCATCTAGGTTCTAAGTCATAACTGGAAAGTTGTGACTCATGATCCATTTTATAAATCAGTACCTTCACTGATGGTGAAAGAAGAGGATTGTGGCAAATGACATATGGTGATGAGGTTTGACCATGAGGCTTGTGTACATGTGATATGCCAGCCACTTTCGAGATATATGCCATGCAGCGGAGCAAGAGTGGTCATCTGCTAAAACCCAGGGAAAACCTCTCAAAACTAACACCCAGAAAACCCTCCCACAACAACCCCCCGAATTGTACTTCCACCCCAGAAGCATCTGTTGGCCAAACATTTAAAAATAACTATAAGCTATGTGAATATTCTATATAAAAAAAACTTTCACCCAGCTAATGCCCTACTAGAGACAGACAATGGAATTTAGGATACAGCATTGCATGAATACAATATTTTGAACAAATGGTAATGTATTTATGCAAGCAGGTCCTCCTTGGTGAGGTCCACAGATTCAGTGGTCCAGAGTGGGGGAGATCTCTGCTGCGAGGCCAGGGTCCAGGCCTCATTCAGTCCCTCGCTCATCTACCTTAATCTTGGAGGTGTCAGGAGGTTCCGTTGGCTGGGCCTTGTGTCCTCGGGGACTTGTTACACCCTCTAGGCCAGCCTCCCTGACCATCCTCCCCCTAGCGGAGCATGGTGTTCTAAGGCCCACCAGGGTGGGACTGGGTCTCATTTGACTGTTCTGTGCTCAGATACCCAATCCTAGGCAGCCTCTGGGGTTTCCAAAAATATGATTTAGAGCCCTGAATCATTTTGAGTTTTATGGGATACAGTAACATATATTGGATTTACATCGCTCTGTTTTTTAACAGCTTGATAGGATTTTCTTTTTTGTTGTACCTATTGTGTGTAGTCTGGGAAGATGTAAATGCCAGCAGATTGAAAGATGAGGTCTCCCACTACTCATTGACTTTGAAGAATAGAGTTGTTATCCTTGTAGTGGAGCACAGTGGCGGCAGATGACATTTCAAAGTGGTGAGGCTGGAAGGCAGGTTGAGGGGGACGCAGCATTGGGGGCAGAGACACATTACATAAATCATCTCAACCGCACACAAACTCACAAAAGCACACTAACCACTGATCTGTTAAATATAAAACAACCTAATCCACACATTAAACAGACATGACTCATAACAGCCACACATGGAAAACAAACACAGGGACATGTTCTCCTTCATCATAAACACACAAGTGAGGTAACCCCACTCACTCAAGCCAGCAATGTAAAAAAACACACCTGCCAAGTGTCATAGCAAACATACCAGTAGCCCTCTCACAAACATACAAGTTGTAACCTAGGTCTATCAGGTGCACACATCCAACACCGCAGTTACTCAAAGTAAGCACAGTTGGGTCACGTCAGAAACTGTAATACACTTAACCCCCCTTATGACAGACACGTTCACACCCTCCCTCTTCCCCACCCTTCTCACATCAGAGTCACATGAAGCTCAAAAACAACAGGAATCCGGCAAATAGAAAAACCATGGTCAAGCTCACAAACGCACGAAAGACTCCAGAGCAAAGAAATGACAAGATTATATGGTAGTTCTGGGTGGTCAGCCGAGGGAAAATACCAAATAAAATAGTAGGTGCTAAGAAACAACCTATATGGAGTGCTACTCACAGACATCAGCCATAGTCACCAGCACAGACCAGGGGACCACCAGCCTCAAACGGAAGAAAGGGAGCATCAAAACCATACTGCCACAAACAACAAGCCAATAAACAAACCAAAAGTATACACTGTAATTTATATTAGGCAGTATGTTTACTTAAACACTCTAAGTCTGCCATTTCATGCCAGTAAAGCACTCTGCATTGGGCTTGATTATACATCCCTTTCTTACATACCACCACACGCTACCAGAATCTACCTTCCCCTGTTAATGCCACTTTCTTTTTCAATATGAAAGTACACATACTATGATCCACGCCTCCTTCTCAATTGCTACTCTTTTGACAACACTTAGGGGTCCATTAGGATGTAGGGAGGTGGGACCTCCGCGGTGCTATGGAAAAAGCCTTTTTCCGCCCGCCAGCAGCGGACATCATGCCCGCCATATTAGTATGGTCAAACATAGGCCAATTTCTGACTGCCGTGGTGCGACGCGCACCGTCATCAAAGTGCACTCGCCACCGTGGTGGTGAGAGCCAATGGAGACCCTCTGCCATGCGGAATGACGTCCGCCCCGTTCCACAAATTAGGATGACTCAAGCAAGCAGACGCACTGCAGCGGAGACACCGCCCACCCAGAGACGGCGGAAACTCCACAGCGGAGCGCGAAAGCAGAGTCCCGGTCACAACCGCCATGGACCCAGCTCTACACGTCTTACCGGTGCTGTACCTGCTACATTACCAGGAACTCATGGTCCGCCGCGGACGACACCGCAGGTACGCAATAACACAACATACAACACACAACCCACGGCCTGACACAGGGTCCAAATCCACATCAGACACCCTACGGGGGACAGGGACACATCCACAAGGGCACCCACACATCACCCACCTGCCACAAAGTCACCCCGCGGCATCCTGGACACACAGCTACCGCCATCATGCAGCAATGTCCCGATCACGTCACTGCAGCGGCGAACACAAGCAAATACATACGCACAATGCAGAAGGCAGGGCCAGTGCCAGGCATGGGCAGGGCACAAAGACCAGAGGGACACACCCACTCCCACCACACACTAGCACACCTCATGAAGGCACATGCCATGTGCCCCCCTGTGCACCCCATGCACAACAACAAGCCAGGGCAATACATACCCTTCACCACACAACAAACAATCGTGGAGACACACAACACAGGATTGGCTGCACAGGAACACACAACACACAGCACAGTAGCACAGGGCCAGGGAAACACACACAACACCACACTCAGGGAAAAAGCAATGAGGACAAGCAACAAATGAACACACACAAGGAATCAACATCCAAATGGACACAGTCACACATACATATCACAGACTGACACATACACACATACACACCCCACATGCCAACAGCAATGGAGCACAACAAAAAGGGAAACCAAAATGGGCTGCACACAAATGGAAGGCCATGGAGACACACAACAAGCATGTGTACATCACATCAACACACGGAACAGAGCACAACATCCTCACACCATCAAAGCACACATGGCTGGCACAGTCAGTGAAATCAAACCACAGACAGTTCAGTGCAACAATACAGGGAGACAGCGAGGAAAACCATGTATAGGCACAAGGAAGAAAGGATGAAAGGAAGGCCTTGAAGTCAAACTGGGAACAGCCACACATCCATACAACTACTTCACAGGAGTACACCAGCAGCACTACACACAGGGACCATCTACATACCCCAGGACTGACAAACACCAGGAAGAATCTACACACATACCCCCCTCACACCAGCATCACACAATACCAGTGCCAAACACACTGAAGGCTGGCAATACTTGACAGGCAATACACACACAAATAACCACACACCCTGGGCCCAGCCACAAACATCTCACACACACAGGCACACGGACACACACACACACACACACACACACACAACACACACACACACACACACACACACACACACACACACACACACACACACAGGGATGCCACCACAAATGTGGAACCAAATACAACAGACAAACACATAACCCAACAGAAACACACACAGAGCCACAACAACAACAGAAGGCATGCCCTGTGCAGCTAAACTGGGGAAAAGCAATGGGAGCACAGACACAACAGGAGTGCACAACCTCATCACTCAGGAACAATGCACAGACAACATACCACAACACACACAAGAAGTGCACCATCACAGAACAACACAGCCACAGCAAACAAACAACAGATGCACAGGCAGAACAATCACATAGCAAAAATAGCAGAACATCAGGGGATGCACACCAGGCAATCACAAGGCAACATACACACACAGCACTGCATGCACAACAAGCTGTGTGTGCACACCAAGCATACCAGACACACACAGACATCAGTGACAGAACAGAAACCCACACAACACCATACAGCACAGCATAAAGACAACAGCACACCCATGAAGTGAAGAAATAACACAAACCACACACATACATCGAACACAACACCCATTAGATGCGCAAGTCTGGGACACAAAGGTGGAAACAGCTTGACCACAGGACTGGGCAGCGCACACAGTTGAACTGTGTAGCAGCAACCATGACTGACTAACAGCACCAGAACATCACACATGACCCATTGGCGAAATGCACTGATTGACACATTGACCCTGGACAAAGAACTGCACCACAAAGCACAGTTGCACACATGAAGTCATGGGGAGGCACACACACATACAAACCAAGGGGACAGCTCACACCAAAGTGAAGTGTACTGCATGTCAGTATGGGACATGGCAGGAGTGTACCATACACCAAGAGAGGGAGTGCAGACCCACAATGGGTAGGCAGCCAAAGCACAGATAGGGGAGGGCATGACAACACACACAACATGCAACACTGGAGGCAAGAAGGTACCATGGGACAGCAAGGCATGAGAAAACACAACCACAATGGCAGTGTGGAGCAGCAGATCTGCACAGACCCCACAAACAGCCACCAGACACATGGATGTGTACCAAACACAACACTGAATTGCCAGTAACACCCTCTGCATACTCACAAGTGACAAAAACAACACGTAGGAGTCAGACAGAACTGCAAGGACACACCAACACACTGCACAGTGCACAACATACAACTCACACATGGGCATACAACCACATACACAGGGATGAACAATCAAAACAACAGGCACACAACTACTGGGTGACACATATGTGTAGTTGACATTGCATAGGCATGCACACCTCAACACTCCCCACAAACTCACCCCCTTCACACTGCACACTACCTGGCCATCCAAGAGCGCAAATGGAAAGTAAGCCATGGGACTAGGATGACTGGCCATCACAAGATGACCACACATACACCACTGTGCACACATATAGGAAGAACACACACATGATGACCCTGGACAGCCTGCCTGCAATACTGTGTGCAGAAACCCACCCTGTGCTGGCAGTACACCCCAACCTGACATGTGTACAATAGAGCCAACATGAACTAATCAAGTAAATGACTACTGCTAACCATTCGAAATTGACACCTTTGCCACCACAAGCATCTGAGCCAAGAAGAACTGAAGACCCTGTCACCCCTGAAAAAAAGAGAGCAAGTGAGCCCAAACATTGACCATGTTGAAGTGCCACACAGACCATGTGGCACAGTAAACCATTTACACACAGCAAAATAACTTTATTAAGTAAGGACACTGACAAAATAGACAACTGGAGCAACTGTCTTTATTCACACATTGCACAGATAGGTACCATGAGATGAGAAGAGTAAGGCACAAAATGCAGAGCATGTCCATGAGAAGCTGCACAGGCAAGACCAAAACAGCAGTGAACAAGTTCCAGGGCAGAGTGAAGAGCATGTCCATGAGAAGCTGCACAGGCAAGGGTCCAAAACAGGAGAGAACAACAAGGCCAGTGGCCAGGGCAGAGTGCAGAGTATGTCCATGAGAAGCTGCACAGGCAAGGGCAAAACTGCAGTGAACAACAAGGCCAGTGGCCAGGGCAGAGTGCAGAGTATGTCCATGAGAAGCTGCACAGCCAAGGGCAAAACAGCAGTGAACAACAAGGCCAGTGGCCAGGGCAGAGTGCAGAGTATGTCCATGAAAAGCTGCACAGGCAAGGGCATACCAGCAAGGCCAATGGCCAGGGCAGAGTGCAGAGCATGTCCATGAGAAGCTGCACAGGGAATGTGTGCGACTGTACCTTTCCATGGTCAGCAACACAGTCAGGTGGCAACAATGTGCAGTACAGGCCCACCTGTGTGAGACACAGGTGTGTGAGGGTGACTATCACTCAGACTTGCCTGTCAAGAGAACTGGGAGCTGGCTGTGTGACAGGGACTGTCGGGGCACTGGACAGGGAGGGATCGGGACAGCTGAGGTAGAGCTATCAGTGGCTTGACAAGCTGGAGGACTGTTTGGACCAGGTGGTGTAGTGGCACATGGAGGTGGAGTCATGGCTTGACTGACTGTGGATCAATAGGAAGTGGTGTGGGCACAACAGGCACACTCACCACCACTGCTGCAGCAGGTGCAGGCACTGGCAGCCCCTCTGGTGATGTGCTGGACCCAGCGGAACGCTTTGCCTTGCTTCGCCTCTGCCCCCCTTCCCCTGTTTACTATGTGTTACCCCTACAGTGCCCTCCAGCCCCTGCTTCACTGGGCTTGGAATGGGAGTCGAGGTGGTTGGTGATACTGCCTTTGAGCCCTTCCTAGGTGTACCCTTGGCATGCACCACCTCCTTGGTGGACACAGACACTCTACGATTATCTTTGCGCGATGCTTTAGGGGCAGGAGAGTCCTTGGATGGGGATGCCACTGAGGCATGTGTGCCTGAGATCTGCTGCTTTGCTAATTGTCCACTGGTGTCACCTGATGGGCTTTTCTCCCTGCGTTCTGGGGTGCCTTTGGTATTCTGTGGGGATGGTGTCTGCGCCCGGGACCGCTTGGGTTGCTGTTGCTGTGTGCTCTGTGTGCTGTATTGTGACTTTGATGTATGTGGACCGTGGTCACTATCGTCAGACGTGGCCACTGCCCGGGGGGTGGACAAAGGGACTGGAGCTGGAATGTGAGAATGTGCCTGTTGCAGGGCAGACGTCACTGTTGATGACAAAGCCTGGACTGTCTGGTGCAGACCACCCACGTCGGAATGTATACCCTTGTCGTGGTCAATGAAGGCATTGAGGAGAGCTGTCTGGCCTACACACACCTGGTGCAAAAGGTCCACAGACTCAGCACTGATGGCAGCAGGGGGGAAAGGGGCAGGGGCAGCGGTGCCATGGGTGAAGGACACTCTTCCCCTCTTACTGAGGCAGACACGGGCAGCACCAGAGGAAGTGGCTGGGAGGGTGGGCAATGGCTGCTGTGTGGTGGAAGTCGATGCCCCCGTTCCCTGTGCCCTCCAACATGGATGCATCCCCGCTGGCATCAGATGATGTGGTGCTTTGCGTCTCCTGTCCCCCTCTGAGGCGCTGGTGACATCTGTGTCACTGGGCTCCTGGGCAGCTGTGGTGCTAGTTTTACCCCCACTGGTGTCCGTCTCCTGTCCCTCCGTAACCACAGGTGATGCTGCATGGGAGAGAGAGATGTAGGGTCAGGTCAGTGGCAAAATCAGAACAAACATATGCAAGCAATGCATGACAAAAGTTGAGCAAATCTACATGTTGCACACCACCCTGTGCAATCACATCGTGCCAACTCACTACATAGCCTCAAGCAGTATGTGGAAACTGGAAACTCAGGCATGAGTGAGCCATGTGAAGACCACACAGCACAACACCCTGCATGTGGCTCTGTTCAAACAGATACACAACTAGTTCTAACTAAGCACACCCAGGGACGTGATGGGGGCACACTACTTGTTACCAATGACAGAACTGGATGGAACAGGAGGGGACAACACAGACCCAAACTACAACATGACTGTCCCCAATGGACATTAGCCCATGCCACCCACCATGTCGTACCTTGGGGACAATAGAATGCTGCACATTGCTCTAAGATGTCTAGCCCTCCCTAATATGGGTGCATGGAATGGACACATTGATGTACGCACAGTCAGATTGGGCACACTGCCGTTCCCTCCCATGGGATTCCCAAGACTACACCAATGCAGAAGAAACCTGAAGAGCACAACTCAGAATGTAATGTGAAGGCACAGCATCCAAATCACCTTTGTAAGTACAGGTAGTGCAAATGCATGCCACAGGCACACAGGCCAGCAGCCACTTACATGCCACAGCATCACTCTACCAACATCACAGAGGCTAGCGCTGGCACAGGCTCTGTACACATGAAACCACTCCCAGCCAAAGTCAGACTCCCCAAATGCTCACCCCTGGCTGTGTCAATGCCAAGATGCGCCCCATTAGTGGTTTCATATTGCGCCGTGCCAGACGCCCAGTGCGAGGAAGCAGCCCCAGGGTCAACTCCACCACATTCTTTGCCAGACGGCTGATGTCGTCCCATCTCTTGTGTCAGTGGGTGGGCCGTCGGTTTGAGACCCCCAGGGCTCGCACCTTCACTGCAATGGCCCTCCACACAGGCCTTATGCTGGTGTACCTTGAGCTGCAGGCATGGGAGACAAGAGGGAGAAATTATCAGGGACACAGTGTCATCTACCGACATCTATCAGTATATCAGCAAGATAAAAAATCATCACATATCCAACAGTAGGTCAATCAGAGACTATAGTACAGCCCACATGTGACCCCTGCATGGGAAAAGCTGATGTTAAAGCTTGCAGGTGTGAGGGGGAACACAGTCCCTGCACATCTCACACATATGCAGGATGCCAGCACTGAAACACCCATATAGCCTGCCCACATCTCCAGTCCATTGTTGGCTTGAGCAACACATACATCACATGTCAACCTGTGTTTGGGGGTGGACTCACTGTGTTCAAGACTGTGCAGCCATCAATGTCCCTGTCCTGTGAATATTTGAATGCGTCATGGTGGTCACATGGATGGGCATGATATCACAAATACAAAATGCCAATCACAAGGGCAGTTGTGTGCAAACCACAGTGCTGAGATGGACCATAGCTGGAGTGCAGTGTGACAAGACTGATGTCCTACTCTGTAAGTTCAGTGAGTTGTCCTTGTCTTTGTAGGCGGGGACTGTGCAGGCCAGCTGGGCTCACACTGAGATGGACTATAGGGGCACACACAGCCATCCAGCCAAGAAATCACTGTCCTGACTACAGCATGAACAACCTTCTGTGTCACTGTATGGCTGACAACACAACACAGGTCACTCATACATACATGTGCAGGGAGGAAAAGCTGTGCCATTGGGTACACACACCCTCCCACTGGAGACAGCATGTCAGGCAGTACATGACACTACCCCATACTCCCAGGCACATACTGCATCAGTCCAACTACATGTGTGGCCCCGCTGCCCTACCCCACCACTGTTGAAGACTTACCACGACATTTGGGGCACCATATAGCCTTGGGTACTGTGTGAGCACCTCGTCCACCAGGACCTCCAGCTCCTCGCTCGTGAAGGGACAGGCACGGATCTTCTCTGTCCTTGTCATCACTGTGGACGTGATACAACAGCAGGGGATTTTGGTGGCGAGGGGTCTCAGGCAGCAGTCCCTGGAGGCAGCAGCAGGTGAGGGATCCCAGGCAGCAGTCCATGGAGGCAGCAGCAGGTGAGGGGTCTCAGGCAGCAGTCCCTGGAGGCAGCAGCAGGTGAGGGGTCTCAGGCAGCAGTCCCTGGAGGCAGCAGCAGGTGAGGGGTCTCAGGCAGCAGTTCCTGGAAGCAGAAGCAGCTGAGGGGTCTCAGGCAGCAGGCTCTATGAGCAGTGGCAATGTGAGGTTCACTCCCACATATATAGCCCCCTGGGGCCGTTTCAAAGGTGCCAAGCTGCAGCAATTAGTGGTCCAGGTCTGCCTCTTTCAAATGCATCCAATGACTGCCTCCGCGGTGGCGGAGCACGCCTACTGCGATCTTCAAAATTGCATCATGTAACCACAATCATGGCTCCCATTGGCTGTAAGGGCATGCTCCGTGGCAGTGATACAACGCTGGGGCCCGGGGTGCGCTACCGCGATGGTGCATCTTTCAAATCCAGCCAATGATAGATACCGCGATATGGGTGCCATACAATGGTGATGGCCATCTGTCAAACTTCACCAGTGCACAGTGCTAACATGTTCAATGGCACATCATTGTGCACACGATACCAATGTTTAATTTACTACACTGATGGCTACACATGCCATGTTTGTGTGTGTGTAACATAGATTTGCCCCTACCCACTCACATGTCACTTAGGGATTTGATGTTGGTGTAGGCAGGACAGTGTAGTCCTGGACTGTACAATGTGTACACATGTCAATGTATTGAGGTCCAGTGACAATTACAGCAATGCCCGTCTCGATTAATGATGATCTATTTAGCATTACCTCTCATGTCTGCTCATGAACACATTCGTCATTCCAGCGCCGACTGTGGTCATTGTGTGCTGGATGTGTTCCAGCTTGTAATGACGCATTAAGTTGTGACCGGTACAGCAGCTAGGTATGAGACAGTGGTTTTGATTAGTTACACATATGCTGGATGCTAGACTCCCAGGCGTGCACATGTGTACTGTGGCCATATCCCTATGTGCATTCACATTGGCCAAGGTGGTGTTTGAGGTACTTGTCTTGTGTAAGTTGACACGTGTGCCCTTTGTGTAGCTGAAGGTGTCCCTCCATATAAGCTGGTCTGTTAGTCACTATAGATGTCAGTCATTGTTGTTGTTGTGTCATCCAGAATGTGATTTGATGTGCACATCTCATGATGTATTGCATTGACATGTGTCCACTATCATCTCCACTAGGAGGAGGCCAAATTTGACTCGTCACTTGATGGTGCTGGAGGACATGGAGGATGTTGCGATCATATGGAAATGCAGCCTGGACAGAGTCACCCTGAAAACCCTTTTTGATCTGTTGGAGCCCCACCTGCAGCCACGAAGGACATATCCAACAGCTTTCACCCCTACTTATAAGGTGATGGCAGCCCTGCATTTTTTTGACTCTGGATCGTTCCAGAAGACTATGGCCAGCGCTGGTGGGATGTCACAACCGATGTTCAGCATGGTGCTGCGTGATGTACTGTCCGCCATGATGCTATACAAGGGCAGATACATCCATTTCCCCAGGGGTGCTGAATTGCCAGCTGTGAAGGGAGACTTCTATCCCCTTGGACACATCCTCAAAGTTGTTGGGGCCATTGATTGCACCATGTCGGTCTTGTGCCACCACAGGCAAGTGAGCACATTTACCGCAATCGCAAGCATTACCACTCCATCAATGTGCAGGTGGTGTGCCTGGCAGATATGACCATCTCGCAGGTGTGTGCCAAATTCCCAGGCTCGGCCTACGACTCCTACATCCTGCGGAACAGCATAGTGCCCCAGCAGATGGCTAATCTTCTACCCAAGCGTGCATGGATTGTGGGTGAGTATGCCTAGTCATGTGGCGAGCTGTGTGTGTGACCTGCTGCCCTGAGCCTCTGCGATGTAGCAATGTCGTTTTGTGTTTGTCATACCTAGGTGACTCTGCATATGCCAACCGTCGCTGGTTGCTGAGTCCATTGCGGAATCCCAGGTCACCGGCTGAATTCCGCTACAATGAGGCCCATGGGAGGACACGGTGAGTGGTGGAGCGTACTTTTGGCCTGCTCAAGTCATGTTTCTGGTCCATGGACAAGACCGGAGGTTCACTGGCATACTCGCCCAGGAAAGTGTGTCAGATTGTTGTAGCATGCTGCATGCTCCACAACCTAGCCATTTACAAGGAGATTCCCCTGCTCCTGGATGATGGTGAGGACCCAAGGCCCCAGCCTGCAAACCAAGCCGTGTCCAGTGATGAGGACAGTGGAGAGGAGGAAGGTGTTGACCTACGTGAACAGCTCATCACCCGCTACTTCACTTGACGGTGGGTGTCAATGTACAACATACCCATTGTCTGATGATATTGCTGTTGTTGTGAAGGGGTATGTGAGAATTATAGCATCAGCCAGTTGTAGACTCAGTGGTGGTTGGAAATGTTTCTAGGACATGTCATTTGGGAACATCAACAGGACGTGTATGTTGACACTTGGTGGCCATTGTGACATGTTCATGTTGGGTTATCCTGGTATTAGGGCTTGTGTGATGTCTGTGATGCCACACCCAGACCAGTGACAGTTGTTCTGTTGTGTTTCCCTAGGTGCCTTCGACTTCTCCTTGCCTACATACAGCCCATGCTCCTGTTACATTGTGATCATGTTGAAGACTGTACACTCTGCAATAAAGACGGAGCAGACACAACAACATGAGTGTGAGGATATTTTATTTACTATGGTGAGATGCGAGGGGGGTGTACACCTCCATTAGGGGGTGGGGTGGAGCAGTGAGTTGACAGTCATGGTAGATGAGATAGTCGAGTAGTCACCACATTGCTGTGGTGACCCAGTCCAACAGACAGATGCCATTCACAAGGCAGTGGGGGGAAGGACAGTCCAAAGAGTCAATGCAGTGGTGGAGAGGGTTGCCATCATGGCTGGCTCCGTGACTGGCGTCTGGCAGGTGCTTGGCCTCCAGATACTCCCAGGGTCTTCTTGGTACGGCCCCTTCGTCGTTTGGCAGTGGGGGGGCCTGCTGCAGGGCCAGTGGGGTCTGAGGACTCACCCCTCTCTATGGGCGCAGGGGAGGATGGTGAACTGTCATTGTGCAGCCCACCAGAGGGAGGTGGAGGTGTTGTCTGTGACGCATGCCTGTCCCTCAGAACCGCCACTTGCTAGCCCAGGAGGTCCACGATTTGTCCCATGCGAGTGTCGATGGACCTCATCAGCAGGATGAGCTTGTGCAACAGATCGTCCGACCTGCCCGTTCGTCCCTGGGCCTGTTTGTATGCACCTAGGACTCTGGTGATGTGTTCCAGGGAGTGGGTCCCAGCCTCCTGGTGTCCCTGGGTGACCCTGCCCCTCCCACCTGCCCTGCTGCCACGGACCTGTTGCCTCACCACTGTGGGCACCCGCATCCTCTCCCTGCCCTCCTCCGTCAGTGGTGTGTGCTGGGCATCCTCTGGGGCAGGGAGGGTGTTGCAGGCAGCACTGGTGGTGGTGGTGGCGGCAGTGGCCACACAGGCCGTGACAGCAGGGGTCTGCTGTGGAGTTGTTGTTGCCACAGATGTGGTAGGGGGGACGATGGGGTCCTGGGACCTTTTGCTCCCTGGCACACCAGATGGGCCGGCCTCGAGCTCATCGTCCATGGAATCCTGGGAGTCAACATCCGAGAGTCCTTGTACCGGGGGTGGAGACTGGCTCTGCAGATTGCTGGTGTTGTCCTCAGCAGTGAGTTCTTGGTCACCTGTGGGTCAGATGTGAAATGGTCATTGCAGTGCACCCGGCAAGCTTTGTGTTAGCTGTGTGTCATTCACTTTTTGTACACTGCACAATTGACATACCATCACATTGTTGACTATGTGCACTACTGTGCTTCCTGATATGATGCAGTGGTACAAGCATTACTTGTCCATGGTGTGAGGTGTCAAGGCATACCATGCGAACCGTGCACAATTGAGGTATCCATGGACTTGTTGCCATCTAGGGCCTGGCACAACATGTGTTTAATTGAGGAATCATAGTTTATTTGTCTGACCTAGCAGACGTCACATCTGGCCATGGACTGGCCATTGTCATCTCCTGCATCCCTTTGTCCTGTCATGTGCATCTCTTGATTTGTGCCACCCCACATGCTTTCATATTTTTCAAATGGTCCTTGTTGCACTTGCCCCATGGTGATGCACGTGTAACTAGTTGCTGTGCATGATTGTGCCCTGACTTTCTTCTACCTGTGCATTGTTGTGTCACACTTTGGTGGTTGTGACAGTTTCCTTAGCTTACCTGGGTGCACACTGTGCTTGGCAATGGTGTAGGTATGCCTCTTTGTGCAATGAGAGGGCTGGTGTTGTCATATGGCACCATTTAATTTGTGAAAAATGGGTGGGTGCACGTACTGCAATGGCTTCCAACTGCTCCTGGGTGGTGTGGGGGAGGGCTCCATCCTGCTGAGGTGTGGGACAGAGGGAAAGTTGGGAGTAGTAGTGCAGGCCTCCCACCCCCAAACACCCTCCCAGGGAAGATGGCTACCTACCTGTAAGTTTTATGAGTGTTGTGTAATGGCTGACACATACTTCTGGGTGCGGAGGTGGGAGGTGTCCACCTTGCTAGGCTGTGGGACAGGGGGCATGGTGGGATTAGTGGTGCAGGCCCCCCACCCCCAGACACCCTCATTGTTAAGATGGCTACCTACCTGTAAGTTTGTTTGGTGTACTGCAATGGCTTCCAACTGCTCCTGGGTGGGGTGGGGGAGGGCTTTCCATCCTGCTGAGGTGTGGGACAGAGGGAATGTTGGGAGTAGTAGTGATGTACCATAAAAATAAACTATAGGACTATACCTACCAATAGTCCCAATACCATTACCAAATAATTCAGTCAGTTGGCAGTGAAGAAGGTTCAATCGTTTATTAGACAAAATACTCTATAGAGGAGCCTCTCCGAACCTCACCCATCAGGTGCGCCGAGAAGACTGTTGGCTCGTATTCAAACAAGAGGTTATATACTTTTCGTTTCAACACATACAATCACTGTAAAAGGAAAAATACCAGTTGGCCCTCGAGCTCCAGGGAGGACCATATATGGCACACATCAGATCAGTACAAAGGCTTGACTATCTATTGCTGAGGAGGTCAGGAAGGGTGACTCCCTTTCGTCTTGGTGCCTGGGAGTGTAAGTATGGTGCCTCCAGGAATGCGCTTTTTGCCCCCAAAGCCAGATGCGACCTTGAGTGTTAGAACAGTCGAGTAGAAACAGCCTACCTTCAGCTGCTACCAGTAACTCAAATGAACTGGGGCCTGACAACTGCACATGATCAACACGTGATCACGGCCCGTGCTCGAGCATATGATCAGAAGATGGCGTCTGTATGGTTCTCAGCCTACTCTTTTAGCAATAGATATACAGGGAGGAAAAAAACGAATTTCCTCCATACAAAAGCATACATATCAAACAGGGAGTAGACGTATAGATGCATCATGCTAACATAATATAGGTCCGATGCCCTTTATATATGGGAAATCTACCTTTTTTTATCCCTCAGTAGTGCAGGTCTCCCAGCCACAAACACCCTCCCAGGGAAGATGGCTATGATGAGGGTTGTGTAATGGCTGACACATGCTTCTGGGTGGGGTGGTGGGAGGGCTCCATCTTGCTAGGCTGTGGGACCGGGGGCATGGTGGGAGTAGTGGTGCAGGCCCCCTACCCCAGCCACCCTCATTGTAAAGATGGCTACATACCTGTAAGTTTGTTTGGTGTACTGCAATAGCTTCCAACTGCTCCTGGGTGGGGTGGGGGAGGGCTCCATCTTGCTAGGCTGCGGGACAGGGGGCATGGTGGGAGTAGTGGTGCAGGCCCCCCACCCCAGACACCCTCATTGTGAAGATGGCTACCTACCTGTAAGTTTGTTTGGTGTACTGCAATGGCTTCCAACTGCTCCTGGGTGGGGGAGGGCTCCATCCTGCTGGGGTGTGGGACAGAGGGAATGTTGGGAGTAGTAGTGAAGACCCTCCAAGCCACAAACACCCTCCCAGGGAAGATGGCTACCTACCTGTAAGTTTGATGAGGGTTGTGTAATGGCTGACACATGCTTCTGGGTGGGGTGGTGGGAGGGCTCCATCTTGCTAGGCTGTGGGACAGGGGGCATGGTGGGAGTAGTGGTGCAGGCCCCCCACCCCCAGACACCCTCATTGTGAAGATGGCTACCTACCTGTAAGTTTGTTTGGTGTACTGCAATGGCTTCCAACTGCTCCTGGTGAGGTGGGGGAGGGATCCATCCTGCTCAGGTGTGGGCCAGGGGGGCTGGTTGTTGTTGTAGTGCTGTCTGCCTGTACACATACCCCCATGGTTATGTTGTTAGCTATGTTTGGGGTGAATGGGAGTGGGTGAATGTTGGATCTGTGAACCATGTTTTTGTGAGTGTGTGGTGCAGATAGATGGTATGTGTCCTAGGTGGTGTAGCTTTGTAGTTGTGCAAGGCAGTACATTGCAGAGTGGCGGTAGTCATTTCTTTGTACTTACCAGCCTCCACTCCCCTGGCTACTCCTGTGAGACTCTCTGGATGCAGTATGGCAATCACCTTCTCCTCCCATTGTGTGAATGGTTTTGGAGGAATGGGAGGGCCACCGCCAGGCCTCTGAGCCAGCTCACGGTTATTGCTCCTCCTCTCCTTGACCAACCTCTTCAGATCATGCCAACGCTTCATGATCTCCTTTTTTGATCTTAGGGTGGTGCCTACTGCATTGACCCTTTGGACTATCCTAGCCCACATCTGTGTCCTTGTGGCTAATGGTGTCTGTTGGATCAGGGTACCAACAAGCTGTGAGTGGTGGTTGTGGTTGTGCTCTGTATGGTGTGTGTTGTGCAGGGGGGTTATTTGTGCTGGTGTGGAGGTGGTGCTGTGTGTGGTGTGGCTGGTGATATTGTGTCCTTTGTCTCTCCTGTAAGCTGGGGTATGTGTCCCGTCTCGCCTGGAGTTTTGCAAGGGATTGTGGTCAGGGAAGGGGCTGGTTTTCTACTCAGCTATGAGGGTGTGTCCAATTGGGATGTTGCTGACAGGTGTGTTATCCTGGGATTTATATTTTTCGTTTTGCCATGTGGTTGTGTTATTGGGGTGTGTTTTGTGAATTTGGGAGGCATGGCTAGTTTTCTGTTTGCATTTTTTGGCCTTCTTGTGGTGTTTTGGCATTGTCCGCCATATTTTTGACGGTTCGTCCACCGCGGTGGCTGTGCTTCAGCTCTTCCGCTGACTCTCCCATTCATCCCATTGTGGGACCGCGGCAGTCAGAGATGGCGGTACGTACCGCGGGACAGTCGGGGATATACTAATTTCCGGTGCGGCGTCTCCACTATACTAGCGGCGGGTTGTTGTTTTTCCACCGCGATTCTGACCGCCGCGGACGGATTTTGGCCATCTCTGCCCGCTATGGGTGTTTTTTCTTGGCCTCGAACAGCTGCGGTCTGATTTTTTGTGTGGTTAATCCTAATTTGGCCGCCGGTTTTCCCACGGTGCCGGCGGGCGGTTGTTTTCCGCTTCCATGGCGGTTGGGGTGCTTTTCCGCCTGCCATCCAAATGGGCCTCTTAGACTCTTTCCACCGCTCGATAAATCGCAACTGCTGTCACCTCTTTGAACAAAACAAATGCACCCCTGCCCCCCACTCTCAGCCCTTTCCCTCACCCTGCACTGTGGCCAAACATATACACTCCCTTCCATTCATGTTGAAAAAGAACTAAAGCCTCACTCGCGCTTCATCCCATGCCTAGAAGCCGCCACTGATGGAGCAGTCTCTTCACTATGGTTTGCTGTGGAGCACCCGGCAGCAACTTCTCCCTCAATGACCTATGAGCCCTCTCTATGCAAAGCAACTGGACAGGTGGTTCTAGGATGTCCATGTTGAAATCCACTGTTCAAAGAGCTTTTCTGGGGTCAGCCCCTTTACCCCCTTGAGAATTCCAATTAATCACAGTTTGCTCCTCCACATCCTGTTCTCTACATCATTGGCATGATCATCCAGGACTTTGAACTCATTTGTAACCCTGGGCGTAGTTCGCGTAGCCGCGCTTCACGAAGCTTCGCGAAGATGTTCTTGCACTACGCAACCTTCGGGAAGCTGTTTGCATGCTCGGGGGATATATCTCGCGATCTTACCCATGCGGTCGCCAACGGGCGCGGCCATCTTGTTTTTCAATTGTCCCGCCCGCTCGCGATGCCTTATTTCCTGTTCCGGGTCGCGGTTAGCGTGTTCGCGATGTGCATTGACGTGTTCGGGAGCGCATTTTACTTGTTCGCGATGAATAGTACGTGTTCGCGAGAAATATCGCGCAAACTTACCCACGCGGTCGCGAATGGGCGCGGCCATCTTGTTTTTCACTCTATGCTATGGTTCAGGGCTTATTTTTGTATCCTCCCTTTATCTTTGCAATCCTTTGGCTTTAAAGCATTTTTTCTGACTTTTTTTTTAGTTATTATCTATCTCTCTCTTTGCCTAAGTTTATATTTTGCATTTTATTTCTACTTTTACTGTGTTTTAGTTACTTTTATAAAGTTCTTTCCATCTTCTACCCCCTAACTTTTTTTTCCCCTTCTAACTTTTCTTTTCCGCCTCCCACCCACCCCAGAACCATGGCCAAGGGCACACCGAGTGCCAAGGGCAAGGGACCTGCAGGAGCAGAGAAGGGCCGCCTGCCTTGCGGCAGAATGCGTCCTGCAGGGGTGCAGGCCCGGCAACTGTTTGGGGAGTAGGAGGTGGCGCCCCTTGTTTTCTTCATCCAGCGTCTCCAACCCTTGACCTTGGCAGCAGGCCCGGCTCCGGGTACGCTACCCAGGAGCGGCACCGTCGGTGGGCGAAGGTGCGCCGGGCTGTGTTCTGGTGCTCTGGGATCCAGCGCACCCACAACCAGCTAGCCCACGGGTGGTCCGACATCCTGGACCGGGAGCAGGACCTGTTGGACCTGCTAGGTGTCGAGGTCGTCGGGCTTGGTGAGTAACTGATTGTGTATATTAAATTTGATGAACAACAAGATTACTGCTGCGTGCCAAGCGTTGCTGGTAAATTACGTTCCAAAAAGCAAAATGTTCTTTGATTTAAGGACCCAGGTGCACGGTGGTACTCTTACTTGTTAGCAACTTAGTTTGCGCTAGCTTGTGCTGATGCTGATTATGTAAGAGTTTATTTTACAGAACTGAAGTTAGGTAATGCGATTTGCTAGAGAGACTTTAGTCCTTCCATTGTCCTACTGTGAAATAGTGGTGGATGGATATTGGATACTAGGTTTAGTTTGTTAGTAGTAGTTACTAATTGTTTTATGCGGTCTGTGTGACGCCTCCTCTGTCACTGAGTGCTGCTTACCCCAGTCCTCCGTCAAACCTTTTGTACTTTGTTTAGTGAGTGAGAGGCTTAGCATGGTCAGCCAGTAGCAGAACTAGATCAGAATCATGCAACAAACCCACAATTTGTTGTATGTATGTATGCACTAATGTATGCATGTGTCCTCCATCTCATCTATGCATTTGATGGCTGAAAAAAATGGAAATGCAGACTTAGTGAACAATTGGCCCGTCTGGAATAGGTGGTGTAGGTCAGGTGGTACTTACTAGGCTTTGTTAGTATTTGTAATCAGAATGATTATGGAACACTGGAGTGTTCATAAATAAGTAGACGATCCGTAAATGCAGGAAGCAGCCAGTAGTCAATCCATCTGATTAGATAGGTCAATTTTATTGCAATTGTTGTTTCCTAAAATGTTGTTTGACTTATTTTTCCAAATGATTTATTATTATTTGTTTCACAGCACTCCTTAATGTTTGTCTCTTTCTTTATTATATTTTACATGATCATCAGCACCACCCAGGGGCAAGAAGACGGGGTCAGACTCGGGGGGGAACCACAGGACCGCTCCTCTACCGAGGCTCCTGCTGCTGGACCCAGTAAGTCCTCCAGTGGTTAGATTGACATTTATATTTCCCTAAATTTTACTGCATCTTTTTTTTCCGAACTATAAATTATGGTTCCACTTTCTAAATCTATTTTTTACAAAAGCTTACTTCTTTGACCTTGACTATCTGTTTCCAAATTCTGTTTATCCCTGCCTCTAACTAAGTTGCTTCTAACTGCCTCTGCTATGACTCTCTGTACTACTACTACTACTACTATTACTATCATTACTCTGTGTGTAGCGAAGCTTGCACAGTTGCCCACTCTTTATAGAAGGTTTTCTTTGGAATAATAAAACTCTGATTCACCAATAGCTCTAGCCACTGTGTCCTGTCCTTTGGGTTGTCCTCTTCAAGTCTTCTCAATGTTGAGGCTTTGACAATTACCACAAACAAAATGGCCAACCAGATATTTGACTAGCAATTTTGATCGGATAGTACATGATACTACTATTGTCTAGTGATTCTGCAGAGCCACATACAGAACTATGCACAACAAAATAGGATGTTGCTGATGGGAGGTTGGACCTTACTGATCACACCTCAGTCCAAAGAACCCAGGATCCCCTGACCGACTAGCTATAGTGTCTCACATTAGGGTCCCACTCCCGACCCCCCCCCACGAAGAAGATACACAATGTTGATGATGACTGAGACAGACAACCCAGAACACAATAACACCATTTTGCTCACTCACTTGTGTAAGTCCAACCCACCACACCAAATACCACAGAGTGTATGTGTAAGTTCAAAAGGTTTATTTGAAACAAGTATCAAACTCTGTACATCGTTAATATGAAATTTAATTTACTACAGCCATAGTCAATAAGCCAGCAAAAAGCCTAACATTATAACAGTAAACATTTACTAGTGCATGACAACAAGAACAAGAGCCAAGATCTTTTGAATTCTGGAAGACCCCTCACCGTAGAACGTAGAAATACTGGTTACATCATCTTGCATCCAATATGCTCTGTAAATCTCTGGTTTGTAGAAGGGAATCTTCCATCTATTATATATGAGAAAAATGCTGCGAGTTAGCCGTTAGATAGTATACTGGTGACTGCTAGCATTTTGCAGTCATGGCAAAAAGTGTAACATATATGTGATGGCTAAGCAATATAAACTAAACAAACTCAATAAGTTGTTTTTTTTTCGACCTCTTCACTTGTACGCAACAGTCAAGTGGCCTCAAAGGCATCTACTGCACATGTCAATAAGCTGGCAGGTATAATTAAATATGCACCAAAACAGTAGTAGTCGACATGATGAATCTAAAAGGGTTACACATGGCTCAGGCTAACTTTCAAAAGAGTAGAGTAGGACTAGATGACCCTAGGAAGTGGAACCATATCACTACTAGTGTCTGTCTACTGACTGTACTTACTGTCTAGTGCTGATGCATGTTGCATTAACTTTTTTTTCAATGTTCCAAGTGAACACTTAAAATAGGGGGAGGTTTCCAGGCATCTAAAAAATTTGTGATGTTTTTTTCTAGGCACACTACCATCCACCAGTGCCGTCGGAGCCAGCGATGCGGCCATTCCGGAGGGGGCAGGCGAACTGGCGGCACCTGCAGGAGAGACAGGGGGGATCCAGCAGCAGTGGCCGGCGGCGGTAAGTTATATTCATTACTTCTTGACATTACAGCTAGATGGAAGTGTGTTCGCTATTTCACTGTACTGTGCGACTTATTATTATACAACGGTTGAAGAAGACACCCTTTACTTAGCATTAGCACTGCAGCGTGAGTAGAGTAACCAATGGCCTCTTCTATTTGACTCCAAAATCAGCTGTGAATGTTTTATGGAGAAGAAAAACTCAGATCAGATGACCTTGATGGATGTGTTGAACAAAGAGGGAAAGAACTAAGGGTGGAAGGACGGGCGAGATAAATAATATGACTGACTGGCAGAGAAGGATATGTTGTTGGAAGCATGCATAGGTGGCTGATAGTAATCAGATCAGATGCATGGGTTGTTGATGGATGGGTGGAAGGTGAAAGAATGCCTGCCTGGGTGGGCGAAACAGTATGGGTGGATAGTGCTAGATAGCAAAAATCAGCGTTGTTTGGTTCAAAATCAAAGCCAAGGCAAGCAAGGAAGGAGCGGAACATGGGTGGTTGTTGGTGAAACCAACTAAGTATGAGAGATATAAAAAAGAAGGATAAACGTTTACTTTAATGGATGTATGCCTGGATGTACTATCATCAAGAGACAGTATAGGTGGAAAGTGTCACTGGAGATTCTTACTTTGAAGAAAATGTAAAAGAAACTGCGCGACAGTAGCAAAGCCTAGGGGAATATAGGTAGTATTATCAGAATACAGTACACTTGCAGTAGTTTGCAAGCACGTCATATATATTTATATATATATATATCTATATTATCAAGCGGAAACCCCTTCCTCCCACTCTGGGGACCACTCCCTACCTATTATTATTAATGTATTTTCGATTGGGGCAGCCAGCCTGCAATGGGTGGCCTATCTGTTGTTTATGGTTATTGGTTACACAATCAATGAAAGCAAAGTACCCTCTGCAGTAGCGGTTGGTGGTGGGAGTGTTGGCGGGCGGTGACATGGGGAGGGGACGGGTGGGTGGCACTGGCGAGTAAACTGTGTATTACAGCCAAATACAGGTAATCAACATAAAAATAAATACAATTATTTTCAAGGTGCGCACTGCACCGCCGAATGCGATGCAGTGCGTGCAACAAATATGTTTTTTTAATGTATTGTCTAATTACCTGTGATTGTCCTTAATACATAGTTTACTATCCCCACCCTGCACCTTCCCACGTCACCGACTCACCGCCCGGCAGCACTCCCACCACCGACCGCTACCGACCTGATGTCGTATCGTATTAGCATCTATAATATGAATATAAGCAATGATCATTGGATCCGATAAATAATCAGCCTTTTTGTAGTACCCATGGCAGGGTGTAAGTGAAATTGTGCATGCCATTTGCCCTCATGTAACAGAGTATGACCAGTGCCAACGGCCGTAAGGCGTCATACAAAAATATGAGCTTCCCCACCTGCAGACAGTAGTAGTAAATAAAACTAACGTGAGTCTGCATCATGTGGCTCATATCTGTTTCTCTTGGGTGCAAGCTTAGCTGACGAAGCTTGCATGCCGGCTACAACAAGGTTATGTAATTGGGCTAAACTACAGATAAGAACAACACGACTGGTGTACCGGAGTACATAGTACGATTTTATTTATAATGTCGGAAACTCTCACAAATGTTAGAGTCCAAGGAAGTAGGATTAGAGATACTTACCACCAAATCACAAATGTTATGAACTGTGCTTGCTAGTGATACTGTGACACTATGTGTTGAATGATTTTAGTGTTTCTGTTTTGCTAAGAGTATTGGCTACAACATGTTCTTTTTCTTTCTTGATATAGATACTCCTTCCACACCCACTAAACCATCAAGGAAGGAGTTGGCCGCTAGGGCCCGGCGCCGGAAACTGGAGGCCATCTGCGAACATTATCGCCGGCTGGTGGCTCAGGCGGAGGAGGAGGAGGAAGTGGCTGCAGCTGCAGCCTCCTCCAATGCCCCGGGCCCCAGTCAGGCCCTGCCTCCACTTTCACGGCGCTGTGGTCCGGCATCCGCCCGCCGCCGCGCCTCTATTTCCAGCACTGCTGCCCCCCACCCTGCATGTAACTGTAGGGCATTTCGCCACCAGCTGCTCCGCCGGATGGCCCGCTTGGAGGAGTGGGTAAACATCCTGGTGGACAAACACCTTAAGGCCCGCCGACAATAGAGGACCTCGTCGTTTGCCCCTTTTTTTATTCCTTTTGTTGGTGGGTGGGTTTTTGGGCATTGGGGATTCTTTCGGACATTGGGACTCTTCAACTTTCGTTTCTTTTTGGACATTGGTTGGGGTTAGGGAGGGGGGTGGGTTAGGTCATAGTGGGATAGTTTATTTTTGTTAGGGGATATTAAGGGCCATATGTAGGTACCTAAATACCGGTCGGTAACGGACGAAAATCGGTAAATATCCCGTTACCGACCGGTATTTAGGCAATTGAGATGTAGGATGTAATTTACCGAATCGGAATTTTAAGAAATCGGTAAAATACCGATTCGGTAAATTACCGAATCCTGAAATCCAATGTAGGGGGCACTCAAGTGAGTGCATTTTAGGTGTCTGGATTCGTTATTTACCACCAACTATAAGTAAATGGTAAATAACGAAAACCTTTTAAAAAGCAATTTTGTGCTTTTTGACAAGTGCCATGTGGCAGACATACATGCCATTAGGGCATGTATGTGCGCCACATGTGCACACATGCATGATTCAGGGGTGCAACAGGGTGCCAATGTGACACCCTGCCACCCATGAATATGCTCCCCCTATTACCGATTCGGTATTTACCGAATCGGTAATTGTGAATGGCTTCCCATTCATTCCTATGGGCGTCCAGGCCCATAGGAATATATTGGAAGGGATGCATTATTACCGAATCGGTAAATACCGATTCATAAATACCGAATATTACCGATTCGGTAATAATTACCGAATGTTTACCTACATTCTATTTACCGATTCATAAATACCAAATCGGTAAAATTCGATATTTATGAATCGGTAAATATATATTACCTACATATGGCCCTAAATGTTATTCTATTTACTTATAAGATGTTAATCTTTTGTGGTGGGTTACAGTTTTCAGAATTCAATCTAAGTTACATGGTTTGTTACTTTGTTTCCGTACTGCTGCATGCCCATAGCCAGTGTTTGATTTAAAAGATCTGCCGATTTTGTAACACACAAACCGATAGATGCAGTATCCCTCAATGAGTTATTTTTAATTGTCATAATAGTACTGTCAGTCTCTCCTCCTAGTCCATACCTCCCACCAAACTTATCTTACCTGTGATTGATGATGAAGTTCAACACACTGATGGCTGCATGTTTGGTTTCCCAAATTGACGGAGAAGATGCCATTATTGTGGTGGTAGTAGTAGACACTGGCAATAGCATTTGAAAAAAGAAAGAGAAAGTCACTTGACTGAGAGACTGTGGGCGGAGTAGTAGAACAGAACACACAGTAAACTACAGCATGGGTGGGCAAGCAGAAGAAGATCCTTGCCCTGCCTTAGTTGAAATTCAATTAGTGTTGCTTTCACCACATCTGCCCCAGCAAGCGTGTGATCAATTGGTGTACATTTAATGTAGTCATCACATCACACCTCAATATAAATCACACAGCCCGGGGGAAGAGGGTTAGGGATTGATGAATGGATGGGAAGTGGAGTTTTGAGAAAGGTTTGAGAAAGAAAAACAGACAGTATGCATGGACACAACAAAAGTAAAACACAATCGTGTAAGACGACCATGATCCATTATCAAAGAAATCAAAGTATGAAGTGAGAAAAAGCAAATGCATGCATGCTGAGGAAGATAACTTGATGGTTAATGATAATGAGTTGTACTTACTATAACTACTATCACCCAATGAGACAGTACAGTCAGGGAAGAAATCGAAATTTGCCTTGCCTGTCTGCCGCCCTCAGAGCTCAGACCGAACCCAATTACATGCTGTACCGGGCTTACTTTTATTTTTCAAGCTAGCTAAGAAAATTAAAAAATAGTTGTAGTGATCAATTAACAAACAAACCACAACACAACATAATGATTGAAGAGAAAAAAGCAATCACATAAATTTAAAGACGAATGATGATACTAAAGTTACTGTATTATCCTGGTCCAAATGTGGAGTTGCATCATTCTCGTCATTCCTCTTGGTCCTCCCTTCCATGGACACTCCGCACATCAATCTTGGGTACCACTGCCTGCCTGATCCGGATTGGTAAGGTAAGTGTGAGTTGTTTCTCCCACTATAGCACAGGGTAAAGGCCGGCCTGTAAGTGTAGATGGAAAAACAAATGGGGTATTGAAAAATTACTGCATTTAAAACAATAAACTCAATTACAGTGGAGTGCAAGACGAGAAGACAACACTCTGGAGAGAACACTTTCAGACTGAGGCAGCTTGGATAGGCTACATAGTGTCTACTCTACAGCATTAAGGTACAACAACAACGGGACAGGATTCAGGAGCCAGCACAGCCACAGAACAGGAGAACCGCGGCACAGGCCAGGCACCCTACCCCTTACTTACATTTTGACCGAGCCAGAGAAATTTCATATGCACTGCAGCAACCTAGCATTTTCCAAATTAAGTGACTAAATCAATGCGCCACTGTCCCTCATACCACTACACTCTACTCCAGTCCACACCACTACATGGACATCTAGCCTAGGTCTGCTGTGGTTCTTGTTCAAACTGTTTACCTTTTAGGTCAGCCCATAAAACGCAGTTATTCCATCAATTTTCTCCGATCCAACTGACTGTGTGCAAAGATAGTATGCTCAGCAGCATCATGATGATGACCGTGTGGTACGTATTCTCCAACAGCAACTCAGTCTGTAGTGACTGATTAAGTTTATAATTATAATATATTCCATATTACAAAATTGCAACGGATATTGGCCGGCACCTGCAGTGGTAGGAGTACATTGTGGTTATTATTAAACAACAAGGAAACATTAACTGTCACCACACCTGAGTCACTTTTACTTTGTCGATAAACTAGTATAGTTCTACTTCATGCACAATTATTCGTAGTCAGCCAGCATCCAATGCAATGCAGGCCACCATCATTCACAATAATCACTCATTACCTCTCTTGGTGTTCTCTTTGGCTGTCTGATCTGATGCCTGCCTAGCCTTCTGGCAGTCAGTGATGAGTTTCTTTCGGCTTGGAAACAAAATGGAATATAGCTGGAGTCACGTTTCACTTCTTATGGAGGGACTGTTAGAGGCAACATGTATTGTACTATTCTCCATCTCCATCCAATGTCTGACTTGCTTGAAATGTACTTAGGGAGAGTAAGGAAGATGGAGCAGGACCCCGAGGAGTGGAGTGGACAGTTATGCACAGACGTGCAACTCCAATAGGGAAATAAAAAGAGGAGACTGTTGATGGATTTGTTGTGATTAGATTTTGAACCAGAAAAACAGATACACAGTCACACACAAATAAAGGAAGGGAGAAAAATTTGAAAGCCTAGTTGTCAGGGAAGAGGAGCTCGTCCTCAAACTCTGGTGGTTCGGACAGAAGTACGTCTAACATCCCACTCCTTATGTCATCGAAGTCGCTCTCCTCTTCCTGCTGTGATTCACGTATTTTGTACTCCGGTGGTATAAAGTGTTGATTCATTTTGATCATGGTTAACCTCTCAACGCTTTTGGGCGAGAGACTGGTCCTTTTGACAGTAACAATGGCACCAGCAGCACTGAAAACACGCTCTGAAGAGACACTTGCAACAGGGCAAGCCACATACTTTATCGCCAGCCTGCTGAGCACTGGCCATTGGCTTCTTTTCCCATACCAATACACCAATGGGCTTTGCTCCATGAAGACCTCTGTTGTGTCATCTAGATAGGCCTGAACCATCCGCTCAATGTTCAGGGGTGCTCCAATTTCCTGGGCCTCTTTTGCATCAGTCATGGACGTACAATACCCTTTCCGTAGAAACCAATCACCTGCCGTTTTTTTAAATGTGCCTGATGATCCTGTTGGTGCTGTTGATGTTATTGCTGGCAGTGTTGTTGACTGCTGGGAGGCAAACGCACTGCTCTTGGCCTCTGAAGTAGAACTTGACTATGGGTGCCCTGCAGTACTTTTTCTGCCCTGGGGGGGTGGGCCTCTAATTAAGATCCTTTCGTTTTCAAAGTCAGTGGCTTCCTCAGCTATCAAAGTTTTGTACTGGGCAACATCCACTTCTGAAAAAGGAATTACTTCATTACTGCGCAGCAATAATTTGTAACGTGGATCCAAAATTGAGGCAGTAATGTAATGTGGATGTGACACAATGTTATTTTGAATCCTTGTATTGTCAGATAAGCGAGCGACTAAGGTGTCTGCCAAATAATATGCGTCTACTTTGTCATCCACACCTGCGTACATTTCTAACACCTCCTTCAGCTCTTGCTCTAGCATGTACAACAATGGGATAGCTTGGCCCATAGTACAGTCCTCCCTGCTCACTTCACATGTGAAGACCTCAAAAGGAAGTAGCATCTCTGTCAGGCATTTGACGAGGTCCCATTGGGCCATCTCAACTGTCATGCCTTTCACAGTAGGATCCCCTGACCTTTTCATGACATACGCATTAAGTGGTATGTACTGCTCAAACAGACGCTCAAGCATGTAATACGTTGAGTTCCAACGTGTTGGCACCTCCTGGATGAGTGCTTTGACTGGCATTTTATGCTCACGTTGAATGACCCTCAGCTGCTTCCGGGCTTTAAAAGAATGGTTGAAATGTGTGCATATTCTTCTGCAGGTGGTCAGTAAGCTGCTGACTTTGCTTTCATTTTTCAGAAAGTCCTGAACAACAATGTTAATGCAGTGTGCCGAACATGGCACCCTGAAATAGCCACCATCTTTCATGGCCCTAACTACATTACTGCCATTGTCCGTGGCAACAAAACCAATGGTAAGCCCTCTTGGTCGCAGCCACTCAAACACCTTGCTGTTAAACTCATCCAAAATGTTTGCAGCAGTATGAGATTTCTCCATAGCAAACATGGCTACAGTTGCATGTTTGCGAGTGTCTTTCAAAATCTCAGCGGTGTCAACAACACCGTCAGATATCTTATCTTTAACACCCAAAAAAGAGACCCAGTGTGCAGTGATGCACATGTAATCAGTGGCTTGGCAACTGGTCCACATGTCTGTTGTCAGGTGTATACTCTGAACAGCACTCTGTTTTAAGCACGTCGTGATGTAGTGTTGGAACAGCAACTCTTGCGAAGTAGTAGCGGCTGGGAACTTTCCATTTTGGGCAGATGGTGGTCACAAATTCAAGAAAACCCACCCCTTCAACAAAAGAAAAAGGGAGAAGGTCCAGTGCTAACATTTTTGCCAGCTTAGCATTGTACAAACGTGCTATTGGGTGGTTGCGTTCGTACTGCCCCTCCGGCCTACTAAACATGCTAAGAATGGTAGGCTGCATGGTATTCCTTCCTGTGGTCGACGTCGCACTTTTTGGGCCAGCAGTACTCCTTGGTGTCTCAGGCTGGCTCTTACTCTTGTGCCAATGAGATGTGGCTGAGGATGTGGGCGTTACCACTGCAGTGCTGGGGACAGGGCTACTTTGTGTACCACTAGCACAGAGAATGTCTCCCTCTTCTTCCTGTTCCACCGTGAGCGGACTTTCTACTCGTTTAAGCCCAACAGCAATGGTTCCAGTTTTGATGAGCCTAAGGTGCTCCTCCCACTGGATTGCGTGGTGTTTTTTCAGATGGGTCATTTGGCCTCCGGTACCATAGTTTGTACCAAGCTTTCCACGGCTAACACAGGAATGACAAACGGAGCATACAGCAATGTTCTCCTCCTTTCCGCTAACCGTAAAGAAGTCCCACACTGTGGAGCTTAACTTTTGTCTCCTGCTGGAGGTGCCACTCCCACTTCCAATGCCGGATGAACTGGAGGGTGTGTGTTGCATTTGACTCTGTGCAGTACCACTACCTACTTCTGCTGAGGTGGTGCTTGTGCTGGATGTAGGACGCTGCCGGCCCTTTGCTAATGTAAATATGGAAGCTGGAGGTCGTGGTGGTGTTACCTGTGTTGGAGGTATGCGTGCTACATCCCTCGCAGCCATTTTGGATAGTGTAAAAATGTTGGTCTCCATCTCCTCAGGCCCGGGAGTGATGTTTGTGGTGACTGGCTCATCATCATCATCATCATCCTGCTCTTCTACATCAACATCCATAAGTATAAGGCTTTCTGGAACCTTCCTTTTCCCATGCCTGCTCTTGTGATGTGTTTCCCTCTCAGACTCAGTTTGTGGCTTCCAAGTGGCATCTAGATCATCAGAAGGGTGCTTGGTGAAGAACTTGGTGTACTAACCCTCCTTTTCCTTGCTGGGGATTTGGAAGCCAATGGAACTTCTAAAGGAGTGGCTTCCTCTTCTTCCTCTGCATGAGGCTCAATTTCCTGAACTGCCCCTACTTCGGGAGGAACAACAGCTACTATTGCGGGCGGTGGCTGCGGCTGTTGACCACTTATCTGCTGTGTTCCCTCCTGCGTTGATTGTGTACTACTTTCGGATAGCGATAAGTTTAGTTCAGGCTCAGCATCACTGCTTTCCACCATAAGGCTGGCTACCTCTTCCACACTCATCTGCTTGGGCCTGGGTTGGTGGGTTGGACCCACTGATGTGGAGGTGCTGCCCCCAGCTTGGCCCCCCGACACCGCTGCTGTAGGCGTCATTTTTGGTGTACCAAAAAAGGTTTTGGGAGGCACACCAGACTTAAGTGACACTTCCTTCTTCTTCTGTTCCTTCTTCTCCATGGCAACTTTCTTGGTACCCGAGGACCTGCTACCTGCTTTCTTTGGGGGCATCTTCAACAGATGTCAAAACAGCACTCAGTTGCACAAGTTGCAAAGATGCCTGGTCAGGTGACTCACACGTCACTTTGTATACAGCAGCAGGACGTCGGTCTGGCACCACAACGGTGGATGATGATGACACACCTCCTCTGTCGTTTGTGCACCTAAAAGCAAAAAAGCCAGAAGAACATCAGTCAAAAGATCCATAATATATATAACTTATTAGTGTCTGGTTGGTGGTCACAATTAATACATTTTATGAAGTCAGTGAACAACAACAGTATAGCCAGCCATTAAGAGACTGACAAAGCCAGGGATCCTGTTGTATTTGTACTGTGTACACTCAGGAAGAAGAATAGCAAAGAACAAAAACATAAATGTAGTCTAGCCTGTTTGCCCTAAATAAAAAATTGTGCCTCTTATGGGGTGGATACAGCACCAGGGAGCAACAACAACGAACATATACACAAAAACTAAAGGCATTTATTTAAAACACCCAAAAAGTGAAATCTACCCCCCGTAAAAAAGTAAAGGCCACATTTTACAATTCAATCCAAAGCCATACATGATGTTGAAATTTAACGCACAACACAAAAACAGTTGTTTAAATTCCATGCACCCGTGATGATTGATGAGTACTACCCCTGGGCCTACTGTACGACTAGGCCACAAGCTTGGAGGCCTATGAAAAAAGCACAATGCCTGCTTCCACAAAATGGCCGCCACACATGCTCAGGCCACCCACCACAAATAACCAAAAAGTGATTACAAAGGACAGGAACAGGAAGTTGTAGTCTCTGTGGGACTTACTTACTCTCATAAAAAATATTTAAAAAAAAATAAAAGCTTCTCCGTGCTCCAAAACTACAGCTGAATGACAACCTGAGGAGTTTTTTTTGCAAAATGCACAAAATCATCGTTTTCGAGATGGATTTATGTTGCTCGCGAGATATTGTTTGGCAGATTGCAAATGCTGCGTGTTCGGGATCGCGAACTGTACAAAAATGCTTTATCGCGTGCGCGAACACGCATATTGAGAGCGCGAACATGCCGAAAACTGTAAGTCCGCGTTGTTGCGCTGTGCAGAGTTACCGAAAGTACGCGAGCTGAATCCCTAGGGTTACCTACTGGCTGAAAAGCCCTATTTATTTAACACACACCCAAAAACTGCTAACCCACCCCAAAAAAAACCTTTTGCAATAAAACCCAAAGCCATACACGGTGTGAAAAAATAATTCAACACAAAATTTAAATTTAAATAACGCACCAAAGATTTGAGGATGACTACCTCTGGGCGTACTGGCAGACTAGGCCACAAGCTAGGAACAGAATGGCAAAAGCAAGCACACTGCTTGGATGGCTCCACAAAATGGCCGCCACACACCCACAACAACAACAAGAAATGGAAGGCAGTCAATGTACGCCTATGGCAAAAGCACAATGCCTGCCTTCCTAAAATGGCCGCCACACAGATGCTCAGGCCAACCACCACAATAATATCCAAAAAGTGATTACAAAGGACAGGAACAGGAAGTAGTAGTGTCTGTGGAACTTACTTACTCTCATAAAAAATATTTTTAAAAAAATAAAAGCTTCTCCGTGCTCCAAAACTACAGCTGAATGACAACCTGAGGATTTTTTTTAGCAAAATGCACAAAATCAGCGGTTTCGAGATGGATTTATGTTGCTCGCGAGATATTGTTTGCCAGATTGCAAATGCTGCGTGTTCGGGATCGCGAACTGTACAAAAATGCTTTATCGCGTGCACGAACACGCATATTGAGAGCGCGAACATGCCGAAAACTGTAAGTCCACGTTGTCGCGCTGTGCAGAGTTACCGAAAGTACGCGAGCTGAATCCCTAGGGTTACCAGTGGCTGAAAAGCCCTATTTATTTAACACACACCCAAAAACTGCTATCCCACCCCAAAAAAAACCTTTTGCAATAAAATCCAAAGCCATCCATGGTGTAAAAAAAAAAATCAACAGACAACACAAACTGTAAATTTAAATAACGCACCAAAGATTTGAGGCTGACTACCTCTGGGCCTACTGCCAGACTAGGCCACAAGCTTGGAACAGTCAATGTAAGCCTATGGCAAAAGCACAATGCCTGCCTTCACAAAATGGCCGCCAAACACATGGCCAGGAGGACACAACAACAGCAAGCATAAGCCAAGGGGAACAAAGAAAAGAAATGCAGGCCTTTATGGAAAAAGAAGCACACACTACTAAACTATCACCACAAAATTGCCACAAGCCACATGGGCACTCACAGTCACAACAGGCCATGGAAAACAATGAACTGAAGCAGGCCTATAATATATGACCGGACAAAGGAGGCCTGCTAATGCTAAACAACACAGCTTTAATACAAAAATGAAAGCCTGCTGGACAGGAACAGGAAGTTGTAGACTCAGGGGCACTTCCTTCCTCTTGAAAAAAAGAGTTAAAAAAATTAAAGGACTCCTCCTTACACAAAAGACTACAGCAATATCACAATCTGAGGAGTTTTTCTGAGCAAAATGATCTTTTTAGAGAAGGTTTTATGAAGATCGCGAGATATTCTTCGCCAGATTGTAGTTTTTGCATGTTCGGGATCGCGATCTTACCAAGACAGCCGCCGGAAGTCAGATCGCGCGCCCGAATGACGTGTTCACGTTCGCACACTCTCGCGGGCTTGGGCAGCCATATTACAAATCTCGTGGCGCTCGCGAATGGACAGAAAAGCAAGCTGGCGATGGCTGAATCACGGTAAGACGTTACCGCGCGCGCGAGAATGAATATTGAGCGCGCGAGGAAGCAAAACTACTACGCTACGCGCTAGATCACGTAGCAATCTGCAACTTCGCGCTCTGCGCGAATTGCGAAGTTGCCTAAACTTTGCAAGCTCCGTGAACGGAGCGTAGTTCAACGCCAAGGCTTACTCTTTGACAACCACAGTACTGCTGAATTGAGCTCCTGCACTGTATCCTCAAATTTAAAGATCTGTTCTTCAGCCTCCAAGGGTAATGAGACAGAATATCAAGGCCAAAACATTCAAACTACATGAATATTGAGTTGGAAATATCGTGGAGTGGAAATATCGAGTGCAAGAATCTTGTTGCAAAGAATATCAATTCGACGGTAAGTACTACTGAATTTAAAAATATAGAAGCCTAATATCGTTTGCAAAAATATAGTTGTTTAAAATATCGATTTTTTAATTAGTGTTATGTATTTTAGTATATATTTTATATGCATGAGATGTATTTTCTTGTATAGGAATTGTTTATGTTTTTTAATATATGTGTTACATTTTTAGTCGTTATCAGTTTTATTTAGATTGCATTTTTCATTTTTTAGTTCTGTAGCAGGTTGTGGGTTTATAGGGGAATAGAGAGGGAAGTAATTTAATTATAATAAACTAAAGATTATTTTTTGTTAATTAATATTTATTTAATTGAGATGTTATTGTGTTAATTGTGGGAAGTAAGTTTTTATTCATTAATTATTAATTGTTAGTTAATTATTGCAAAATAATTATTGGTAATTAATCATGGTCATTGTGTAATTTTTTTAGGTGTGGCACGTGAGGTTAAAAGGGGTAAAGGGTGGGAAGTAATGTATTTTTAATTAATTAATAATAATGTGTTAATTAATATTTGTTAATTAATTGAAAATTAAATATAGAAATAGTGTGATTAATTTTAGGTGCGGGTTGTGGGGTTTATAGGGGTAAAGAGTGGGAAGTAATTTATGCTTAGTTAATGAATAATTAGTTGATCATTAATATTAATTAATTTATTTATATTTAATTACGCTAATTGTTTATTTTGGTTTGTGTGTGGGTTTTTCTTTTATGGGGTAAAGGTTGAGTAGTACTTACATTTATAATTAGTTTAAATACTATTAGTTTTTTTAATTGAATATAAGTATTAATTGTTTACAGTTTAATTATAGCTGTAGGTTGTGGGGATTATAGGGGTAAAGTGTTGGAAGTTAATTACTTTTTATGATTTTTTATTTCTTTTTTAATTATTAATATTTCTTTGATTGGTAATTAATTGTGATAATTATGGAAGTAAATATTTTTTCAAATTTAGATATGGGTTGTGATTTTTGTGGTGTTATAGGGTAGGAAATAAAAACCAAATGTATGTAATAATTCATGTTTGTGTTTCTAATTAAAAATATTTATTTAAAAAAAATATATATTTTTTATGTTCATTGAATATAATAATTGTAAGTATTTGTCATATGTATTTAACATTATAATAAGTTTTTTTCCCATATCAAATATATATATATATTTTTTAATTTAATTTTTTTAATCTATTTTGTATTTTTTTAGATTTTGTTGTTGTTAATATTTTGTTTGTTTTTAATTTTGGAGTGGGAATATTAATTGTTACCCCCCCCCCGCTATCCAACACTTTCCTTACTGTTGCATTGACTGGAGTGGGAATGGGTCATTTTAACCCTCTCCTATCCAGCACTTTCCCTTCTGTTGCACTCACTGGAGTGGGGATTGTAATTTGTACCCCTCCGCTATCCAACACTTTCCCTACTGTTGCACTTATTAGAGTGGGAATAGTAATTTTTACTCCTTTGCTATCCAACACTTTCCCTACTGTTGCACTGACTGTAGTGCGGAGATTAAGTTTAAAGATTTTTTAATAGTTTAATGTTTTCATTTATAATAGAATGTTTTTAATTAGATTTTATGGAATTGGAATATATGTATATCTTATTTATTTACTTGTAAATTCTATATAATTTTAAAATAAATTAAAATTCATAGTTTAGTAATTGTTTTAAAGTAAATATATATATATTAATTATAAATTAAGTTTATTTGTTTCATTTGTTAAAATGTATATTAAATCTAATTTATTCTATTATTTATCATATTTAATATTTATTATTTTATTTTATATATAAAAATCGATATTTTGTACAACTATATTTTTGACATTGATATTTTTTTTTGATATTTTTGTACTTACTTGTTTAAGTATAGGGAGTCAATATTTTAGCATTCTATATTTTTTATTCAATATTTTTTTCAACTATATTTTTGTAGTCGATATTCTATCAGTGAACCAGCTCCGAGACCATGTCCATTGCATCACAGAGGCCCTGGTGGACTGGTCTGACTCCCACTCCAACCTCACCAAATCTGGGCTCCAAAGACGATCTGGAGGCTTGCAGAATGGCACAAATGTCACCTTTGTCCATTGGTTGTCTGGACGAATCTCCCTCCCGGGCAGCCCTATGTGTGTCCAATAATGGGCCATGAACCGATCAGTCTTTGATTGTGACTGCATGTGGGTGAGTCTTTCCCACCCCATGGCTCCTGTACCCAAATTGGAGGATCTCTCATTCAGCTCAGCCAGCAATATAAAGTGGGGGGGCAGCGGGTCCCGAACAGCACTCAGCAGCCCGCATCACTAACAACACCAGTTAGCAAGTTCTGGGCACCATGAAAGGTGGTAGAGGAAGCACAGCACTTTCAGGCAGGTAAGCGTAACAGCCTTAATTTGAATCCTTAGGACGCTCCAAGAGTACTTGTACGATCCGTCTTGTAAATAGAGTTTGGACGTTTAGGACAAGATTTGAGACTTAGGGGGTCATTACGATGGCGGGCTGACCTGTGTCTGCCTGCCATCGTTGCGGTGATTGGGACCGCCCACCAGTCATGCAGCGGTCCCACCAACCAAATCACGATGCGCCCCCCCAGTATGGAGGGCGCATTCCGGGGCTTTAACATTGCGGACGGTGCTGATGGCTGCAGCACCATTCGCAAATTTAAAAGGCCATACAGTGCATTTCTCTGTACTACGTGGCAGGCACCACACGGTGCCTGCCACTTAGTGCTGGGAAATGTTGGGGGCTATGATGGGTACCTCCCTCGTGCACCCCCACACAGAAGGGGCCACCAACACCTTTTTGCAGGTCCTGTCCGCTCCGCCAGGCAATCGTAACGATTGTCTGTGGCGGAAGCATGGCGGGTGGTCTTTGCGCCTGCTACGCTTGCGGAACGATTCCCCCGCCATCGTAATGTGGCGGGGCGAAATGGGCAGTCAGATGGCGTAGGGTCCACCACCACGTGGCTGGAGTTGGCGGGCCTTCCGCCATCATAATCGGGCCCTAGATTCTATTGAAATATTTGATAAATGAGGATGTTTTCTTTGGATAAGACTGGACAAGACGTTCTTTGATGTCGCAATATTTTGGTATAGCCCTGATCTAGTCGGTTTGGTTTATGTACCAATGATGATACACATGTTGGCTACAAGTGTGACTGGAGTGAATTCTGAATTCCAGAAGTGACTTGCAACTTACTGTGATGATGGAACCCAACCGCAACCAGCGCCAGAGACCCTGGATCTACGACCATCCACCATTACGACTCCGCTGCAATCCTCGCACTCAACCTTGGAAGAAACAACAACTGCCAATAGTCACCACTGAACACCACCCACGGCCAGATCGCTTGCCGACACTGCCGACAATATTTCACCATCGACAACATCCCCACGACCACTGCACCCACGCCGCATGCCCACGCCACTGAAGTGCATCATCCTCAACGTGCACTCCCTGCATAGGCACGCCTTAAAGATCTGGGACTGCCTCGACACCCTCTTGCCAGACATCACCTTTTTCACAGAATCCTGGACCAACACCACCTCCACCCTGAGATAAAATCTGTATTTGTAATGCGCGAACTACTCACTCTTACGGGTCTCAAGGCGCTGGGGGCTGTCGTGGAAATTAAGTGAACTATTGCCCTGAGTCACATGGTGCTGAGCTGAGCTGCCTCTGGAGCCGGGGATCGAACCGTGAACCCTGTTCTCCGAAGTCAGCTGCCCTGGCCGCTGCACCACACCTCTCCACTGCACCACACCTCTCCAGCCACCTCCATTCCCGATGGATACAAGATCCAGAGGAAGGACCACCCACATTGCCCAGGAGGAGGACTCGCCATTACACACAAGAGCTCTCTCCAACTCTCCACCTCCAGCACAAGTGACCCCCTCTCAAACACCGAGCACCTCCACTTCCAGATCCAGACCAGCCCCAGAACCACTTTGCGTGGCACACTTGCCTCCAGACCTCCAGGGCCCGGTGCCTCTTTTGTCACCACTATTGCTGACCTCATCGCACCCCACGCCAGTGCCTCCACGCACTATGCACTCATGGGACACCTTATCTTGCACCTCAAAAACCGCAGTGACCCTGACTCCACTGCCCTTCTGGGCAACCTCGCCAACCTCGGACTGAAGCAGCTCGTCACCCCACCCACAACGCCATACACATCCTCGAACCCATCTTCACAGGAGGGTCTAACATCAATTTCATCCACACCTCACGTTGGAGAAACAGCAAAACCACCGGAGACCAGAAGTTAGAACACTTACAAGAACGCCATGACTGAATACCACCAACACATAATAGCTGCCAAGAGGACCTTCATCCGGAACAAAATCCATAACAACACCAGTAACACAAAGGAACTCTTCAACATCATCCAGCAGTTCACCAGACCCCCTAGTGAAGCCACAGACATCACGCAGTCCCAGGACCTTTGCAACAAGTTTGACTCCTACTTCCACCTGAAAATCAAGGCCCTCTATGACAACTTCAGTGAACAGATGCCTGAAACCACCCCCAGCAATTACAGCCACCTCACCATCACCACCTGGACTCCAGTCACCACCGAAGATACCGCCACAGCCATGAAGAGCACCCACTGAGGAGCCCCCATGGACCCCTGCCCACCGCACATCTACCATGGAGCCACCACCGCCACAGCACCCAAACTATGCCGCACAATCAACACCTCGTTTGAATTTCCCCCAATGAGTGGAAGCGGGCAGAGGTCAAGCACCTTCTCAAGAAACCCTCTGCTGACCCGACAGACCTGAAAAACGACCGGCTCATCTCTCTCCTTCCTTTCGCAGCCAAAGTCACCGAGAGATTTATCAATGGCCAGCTGACTGCCTTCATCGAAAATAACTCAATCCTTGACTATTCCCAGTCCAGATTCCGCAGCAACCACAGCACCGAGACGGCCCTCCTCTCCGCCACCGACGACATCCACATGCTACTCGACCAGGGCTATACCACAGGCCTCATCCTGCTACACCTCTCCTCAGCCTTCGACACCATCTCCCACCGCACTCTTGCAGCCAGACTCCATGACACCAGCATACGTGGTACAGCCGTTGACTGGATCCACTCCTTTCTCACGGGCAGAACCCAAAGGATCCGACTCCCACCCTTCCTCTCCAAACCTACAGAGATCAGCTGCAGTGTACCCCAAGATCATCGGTCAGTCCCACGCTCTTCAACATCTACATGGCCCCCCTCGCCACCATCGTTAGACAACATGGGCTCAGTATAGTATCCTATGCCAATGACACCCAGCTCATCTTCTCCCTCATGAGGAACCCTGAAGACACTAGACTCAGCTTCCTGCAAGGAATGAAGCACGTCGCAGCCTGGATGAGCAACATGTGTCTAAAGCTCAACTAGGAGAAGACGGAGGTCCTCGTCCTTGGACCCTCCCCCTCCACTTGGGACAACACCTGGTGGCCCTCCACCCTCAGAAACCAACCCAGCCCGACGGACCACGCCCGGAACCTCAGCATCATCTAGTCTCCTCCCTCACCATGACCCTCCAGATCAACGCTATTACCTCCACCTGCTTCAACTCCCTCCGCATCCTCCACAAGACATTCAAGTGGATCCCTCCCGAAGCCAGAAAGATTGTCACCCACGCACTCATAACCGGTAGACTGGATTACAGTAATGCCCTCTACACCGGAATCAACAAATCCCTCCTTCACCAACTCCAGACCATCCAGAACGCCACGGCTCGACTCATCCTCGGAACCCCACAACACGAGCACATGACCCAACACCTTTGACACCTTCTCTGGCTCCCCGTCAAGAAGAGAGTAACCTTCAAGCTACTCACCCATGCCTACAAATCCCTCCACAACTTCAGACCCAAATACCTCAATGAAAGAGTATCTTTCCACGCACCGCCGACCTCACCCTAGCAGAAACACCACGTAGCCGCAGAACCAGAGCTGGGGGAAGAGCCTTAAGGCCGGGAACAAGCTCCCAGTCAACATCAGACGCTCCACTACCCTGCACACCTTCAGGAAGAGTCTCAAGACCTGGCTCTTCGGATGATCCAGAGTCGCACCCCCCTCCCGCCCCCCACAAGCTCGTTGAGATCTTCACGGGTGAGTAGCCCGCTTTAAAAAAAAACGGATTGATTGAATTTACAATGCAAACTTGCTGACACATTCAATGGAAAGGGAGTTTAATTTTGAAATCTTTGACAAATACAACAGGAAGAGGTTTTTACATTCTGAACTCTATGATAAAAACACACTGTGACTGGGCTTTGTATTTTTTTACTTTCTGACAAAAGCATTAAGAAGGGTTTTAATAGTTTTGACCATTTATTCAATCTGGCACCAGAAAATGCTTGATATCTTCAGAGGGCAATTGAAGGTTCATGTCAATGTATGCTTGTAGATATCCTAAAATGTTTGAGGGGTCTTTCTCGGTAGAGACCAGATGGCGAGGTTTATTTATTTTCAAGTGAAAGCCAGCAATCTTTCTATAACAACAGAATGACTTGACAAAGCCTAAAAGCTTAACCTATTTCATTGTGAAAAGCCTCATGATTTCCAAGAAACCAGCATAGGAGCATTGATCGTTTTTCAGATTAAAGCCTGCTGGTGAGCAAGTGCCACAAGGCACTTCACAGATGAAGGTCGCAGAATACATTTACAGAATTAGTTGCCCCTGATATATTTCTTTAGGTTATGTGATTTGCACTCTAGTTAACGTACAAGGCCCGTAAGGAGGGCCTCTATTTGTACTGCCACGGAAAATATTGTAAGTATTTGCAATTTTATATATAAAATCTAGCTGTGTATGCATTAGAGTATGTTTCTTTTTTAAAGAAAAGTACTGATCGGGTGCGGATTCGCTGTCTATTATTTTTGTGTATTGCACATGTCTGATTTTCTAGCCCACAACACTCCCTGAGTTTGTGCTGGACTGCTGTGCCTCACTGTCCTGTGATATAGAAACAAGAGGTGCCTTGCCCACTTAAAGGATACAGACTGTGAACTTCCGTCAGGTCACGCAGATGAATTGTACGTCAACATTAAAAGAAGAATTATCTCATCCTTTTATGGGTTATTCAAATAAAAACCAAAAAGCAGAGCACAACATACCAACATCATTACATTACATCATTACATTTCTCTCAGAATCTTAAGAGCATTGCTTAACACCAACAAAGTAATCCTTAAGTGCCCGCTATCCATCGGGAAAGCTCATTCGAGACAACCGACAGGGTGGGTTGTGATTGCGCTCATTCCTGGGGTCATGTGCTCCTTCGTAAAGATGCTTCTCCTGGTTATCCTTAGTTAATGGCAATGTGGGCGTCACAATATCGGAAAAGTGTATCAGATAAGAGGAGGAGCGGCTTCCTCGTAGGCTGTGTGATTGCGTGTTCACTGCTCACTGAATAACACTGTGCAGAAGGGTTGTTGTGCCTCAGGAAGCAAATACTTTGGGGCCGATTCCGATCGTGTATTTTTGTTTTCCGTACGACTCGCATCCGTAATTTTTCCTGTACGAATCGTTCAAGTCCCGTCCCACCCATGAAGTACGATTCGTACGGGAAAAATACATACGGATCGGCCCGATCAGTACGAATTCGATCGGGAAAAGTTGTACGAGACGGATCTGGACACTGTTCCGTACGGAGCCTAAAAATACAGTCCGACCGTACAAGTACGACCTGGACCGGCTTTCCGATTTAGGATTCGTACGGAAAACGTCCCGTACATGGGGAATGACTTCACCCGCTACAAAGCAAACATTGTACAACGCGTATCCCGGGAAAAGTAGTTCCCGGGGTGCGAGTCGTACAGGGGTATGAGTCATAAAGGCCCCCCCATGCATATGTACGCACCTCTCAACAACATCGCGTATGTACACACCTTACAACAACATCATCGCGTATGTATGGTGCGTACCCCAACATCGTGTATGTACGCACCCCACAACAACATCGTCGCGTATGTACAGTGATAACCAACATCGCGTATGTACGCACCCCACAACAACATCGTCACGTATGTACGGTGCGTACCCCAACATCGCGTATGTACGCACCCCACAACAACATCATCGCGTATGTATGGTGCGTACCCCAACATCGCGTATATGTGCGCCCCACAACAACATCATCGCGTATGTACGTTGCGTACCCCAACATCGCGTATGTACGCACCTCACAACAACATCATCGCGTATGTACGGTGCCTACCCCAACATCGCATATGTACGCACCTCACAACAACATCATCGCGTATGTACGGTGCATACCCCAACATCGCGTATGCACGCACCTCACAACAACATCATCGCGTATGTATGGTGCCTACCCCAACATCGTGTATGTACGCACCTCACAACAACATCATCGCGTATGTACGGTGCATACCCCAACATCGCATATGTACGCACCTCACAACAACATCATCGCGTATGTACGTTGCATACCCCAACATCGCGTATGTAGGCACCTCACAACAACATCATCGGGTATGTATGGTGCATACCCCAACATTGCGTATGTACGCACCTCACAACAACATCGCGTATGTACGCACCGTACATAGGCAATGCAAAACAGCACAAGGAGGGTCTATTCGACTCGCACAACACCACAAAACACGTCTACAGTGCACAAAACAGGGAAATGACTGACCTGGCCACATCCAAACAGGCAAACAGAAGGGCAAACTCACAACCACCCCTTATAACACACCCACCAAAAATTCTAACTGAGGCCCACCCACAAATGGACCAATAAAAAGGGCCCACACACACAAACCATGAGCCTTTTCAACAGACTCACTGCAGCTAGAGAGCACACACCAACAGCTGCACCCATCCACCTTAACATATACACCTTCACACAACCTCCTTCACACATACCCCCTCTTCACATTCAGACCCACACCTTCACATCCAGACCCACACACCCACAACCATCCACACCCTCACCCCACACCATGCCCACAGACAGGAATCCAAAGTTCACGAGGGAGGAGCTGGAGATCCTTGTCAATGAAGTCATCAGAGTCGAGCCACATCTGTTTGGAACATTGGTCAGACAGACCAGCATAGCTGAAAAATCACGCCTGTGGCAGAGGATCGTCGATAGGGTGAATGCTGTTGCACCCATCAGAAGGACCAGGACTGAATGCCAAGCTAGGTGGTACGATCTGTGGAGGGCGGTCAAGCGAAAAATGAATGACGACTACGCCCAGAGCAACATCACTGGAGGTGGTGGGCCCCGCAGACCAGTACATTTCCATCCCTGGGAGGAGAAGGTGATGGCCCTGCTTCCGCCGGTGGGAGTACATGAACTTCAAGGACTTCCAGAGCCTGGTGAGTACACAAACAACTAATGTAACATGGGGGTAATGGCATCCACACCCCAACTACACAAAAAGCACACAACTACCCCCAAGCCCTCACCGTCCAGAACCACAGTCAAAAACAATGCTAATGCCAATAACATGTGTATGCCCCATTGAGAAAGCAAGGCCATGCTATGTCCCATGCTACACGAAGCACCAACCCAAGAATGGATGTCCCGTATGCTGGGAGGGTGGGTGTCACAAAACGCATTGTTGAACTCCAAATCAGACACAATTGCCCTCATCCCATATGGCCCAGGTACATACCCATTCACCATGCGCAATGCACAGGGATTGGGAAAGTACTGACAAGATAGCCCGGGTGTAGGCAGCACAAGGCCCGCCTGTGACCAGTGCAAACACAAACACCAAGACAACAAGGTCAGATATCTAGGACAGGAACTCACACTCACTGTCATGGCAGCATGCTCCATGGGGAGACAGCTACATCACCTGGGAGCCCCAGTGCCAAATCACACTACACCTACCAGCAGGCCCTGTCACACACACCCCTTACACAAGCAGACACCCCCGGGACAGGCAATGGATTTACCCACTGTCACAATGGACATGTAACACAACAACACCAATACATAGCCGAAGAAACATCCAAGCCAAAAATCTACTTGTCAAAGACTCAGGAGAACATATCAATCTGTCCCCCGCAACGCTGAGTTTCACCATTGTACCTGTGCCATAGGGGTACGTGTGAAACGCACCGTACACCCGCAATAATCGCATGTGTACGCTTCGTTTCACTATTGTACTTGTGCCGTAGGGGCATGTGTGAAACGCACCGTACACCCGCAATCATCACGTGTGTGCGCTTTGTTTCACCATTGTACTTATGCCGTAGGGTTACCTGTGAAACGCACCGTACCTGTGTGTGGATTTCAAAATTACATAGGGGACACATAAGGGACAAGTATTAGGCCCTAAATGCATGCTGGTTGTCATGGGTACTGAGTTGCCAGTTGAAATGTGTCCATCAGGTGACCTGGAACAGTCAGTTGGCCACAAAATACAATGTTGCAAAGTGGTTGTTGACTTGACATGATGCTCAAAATTTGAACGATGCGAATCATAGGTGTATGTTTAAAGGGATTGGAGTAAACGCACGATGCAAATGTGTCTGACCAAGCACTATGTACTCCTCAAAATGAATGCCCCTCAGCAAGACAGATATAAAGCAGCCAGAACCCATGAGAGGGCACTTGCCTGCACAACCTTCGAGTCAACCACACTGCTGCTGTCTCTGCTTCCTCTGGACCATGTCACGTACTGTGGAGAGGGCCCAGCCATTCACCCTGGAGGAGAATGAGGCGTTGCTGGCCTGCCTCCTCCCACAGTACACCAAGCTGTATGGGAGACCAGGGGAGCAGGTGAGTGCTGACTCCACTACCTTTGCCTATGCACCTGTTGTGTGACTGTCAATATTGTGTCCAGGTGTGATAGGCATGCAATGTTGTTTAGAGTGGGTCCCGGGGGGGGGGGGGACATGCTGATATCTCTAATGCAGAGCATGATGTGGTTCCTGTGTGCACTCCTCACTGCATAGTGCATGACACATTCAGCCTGGCAAATCCTTGGTGGCTTTTTTTCCTATTGTCCTGAGGTGATTCAGTGGTCCCCCCGGTGTGACAGGTGACTGTACCCACAGATGTGTATGAGTTGAGTGGACCTGTGGTGAGAGTGTCCAAATGATGTGTACGACCTCATGGACATTGATGTGTGTGAATGTTCCTTGTCATGTGGGTGAGTGTCTATGTGAAGTGTTGCACCACAGCTGCATGGAGGAGGCAACAGATCTACCCATCTGATGTGACAAGTAAGCGGTGCTGTGTGTCTGACTTGCAGAGCTAGCACGACACCTGTGACACTCCACTGGCAAGTGGCACATGTGCAGAGTGAGGGTTGTATCCGCTGTTGTCAATGACAGGCGAGTGATCTGTGCCTGGGTGTGTCTGTCTAGTCTGCTGAGGGTGCGTCAGTGGAGTGGGACATGTGACTGCTTGACACGTGCTGGCCATCAGCCTGCTGTTGCATGTGCTGCACAGTGTGTGCCATGATCAGTGAGTGTGTCACATCCCTCATGCCACCTGTTGACTTTCAATACCATGTAGAGCATTGGGACTTGCACACAGGCCAATTTCTTATTGTGAATGATGCAATTCCTGTCAGCATCCTATGCCCTGTTCAACATTTAAAAGATGTTCAAATGTGTGTCTCTGCGACATGGAGCAGGTGTATTGATGTTGTGTCACTTTGTCATCCTGACAGGTAACTGCCTACGAGAAGGGGGAGATCTGGAGGGACATCGTCAGGGCCGTGAGATCTGCGGGGGAGCGTAGTCGGAGCCTGCCACAGGTCAGCAAAAGGTGGCAGGACATCCGGTGCTGGACCCGGCGGATCACCAGGGTCCAGCTGGGGATCGACCCTCCTCGCCCCCACGGCGGATGCTGATGCCTGACCACCCATATGAGCTGTGTCCTGGCAGTGGTGTTCCCTGACCTCGATAGGCAGTTACAGGAGAGACTGCAGCAACAAGGGGGTAGGTACATGGCTGTTTGTTGTGTTATGTGTCACCAGCTTTTGGAAGTGCTCTGTAGCCTGGATACACTCCCAGAGTTTATATGTGCAGTGCATTTTCTGTTCCCCAATGTCACCTGGTGCTCTTTTTCATCTCTTCCCCTCCTTGACATGTGTCCCCTGGTCTGTGTGTAATCACATTTGCACATGGTCATCTAGTGTTCCAGTAAATCTAAGTGCACATTGCTTTCTGCATCATGTGGGAGGGTGGTCTGTGACTTGTGTTGGTACCTTTCCTGTGCCATGACCTGTTCACTATGTTGGGGGTCCATATTTGTTGGCACTGATGATGATTCTCAACATAGGAGTGTGAGGTTTCAACTGAACACCCTTGCAGCATGCATGACCAATGTTGTGGCCTCAGACTTGATGTGCATGAGTGGGAGATATACATAGTGCCATGACGGTTGCTCATGGTACAATCAGCTCATTCCAGGAACACGGAGCAGTGTGACCACTACAGTCCCCTGAGACACCCTGGCCTCCTAATCATGTGTGTCATCCAACACTGGGCACATTCTCTGTGGGTTCAGCATAGGTCTGCCTCTGTGGCATTGGTTCCTGGCCTGGTTTGTATTTTTCTAATGTGTGCTACTGGACAGGGATACACCATTTTGGTTGTGCATACTCACACTGGGCAGTGCCTGTGTGGCTATTCACAAAAATCTGTTGCTGGTTGTTTGTCACAAATATGTGTTGCCAGCCCCAGGAGGTGATGTTGTGTAAATCTAGCAATTTTTGCTGCATAGTTTTTGTTACCCTGAATAAGAGGTGTCACTTCTTGATCTGTATCAATCACATTGACTCAGGTATGGGTGGTTGTGCAGGAGAGGCCTACATGGGCACCTCTGAGTTTTCCTTGCCAGGTCTGACCTGTGTGTGAGAATTGGCTGTACACAGAATCACCGTGCAGTGCCCCTGTGATGCTGGCCAGTGCTTAATGTTCGTGCTTTGCAGCCTGTGTCATTTTTTCAAAAACATGATTCCTGCTCATACATTTTTGGCACCTGTGTGTGGTTCAGATGCAATGCAGTTTGGACTTTGTGTGCTGACATCTGTCTGGACATTCTGGCTTGCCATGAGGGTGTCTCCACAGTACAGCTATGCTTTTTAACAACCCAATTGCAGGCCCAGTAGCTTATGCATTGTCCTGGGTGTGGACATTGGTGCCACTCCAGATGACAGGCAGTAGGTCATATGTGTAGCCAACTGTGTAATCAGGTGACGGATGGGCATGTGACAACTGACATAATTCAAGTAGTTACTCTAAAAAAATTGTACCTTGGCACTCACAGCACTTGTCAACAGTTCTTCATGTTTTAAAGGTGGTAATTTGATGATTTGTGTTAAGAACACTGATGTGCCTGCATGAAGGATGTCTCCCAAGGAAGTGCACACCAAACGACATTTCCACTTTCATGGAACACGCTGGCACCTTTGCAAAGAAGCCACTGTTAGAATTAAATGGTGTTGCAGATTCTCCATATACATGTTCCCACAGTGGTCTTGATTTTGTGAGACTCCTTTGTTGTTGGTGATACAAACTAACAAGTCTCAAGACATCAAGACCTCGGTGGGCCCATGTATATGTACTTTCTGCAACACCATTCATTTCTAACAGTGGCTTCTTAGAAAAGGTGCCAGCTTCTTCAATGACAGTGTAAATGTAGTTTTGTGTGCACTGCCTTGTGAGACATATTTCATGCAGGCACATGAGTGTTCTTTTCATGAAATGGCGAATTGGCACATTCAAAACATGTCGATTGTGTAAAGTATTGTGAGTCCCAAGGTACCAACATTTTTTCGTTTTGTGTTCCAAAGTACTTACAGGTCTCTGAGTGTGGTGAGTGACACCTTGAGTATTGAGGTGTGTCAGTTTACGTTGGGTGCACCACTACTGTTTCTTTCAGGGTAAACAAGAGGTGGCATGACTTCATTGTATTGCTGTGCTCACCGGTTCACAGACACTAGCTTCTCAGTGTATTTCTCATTCAAGTAGTGGCCTGGTGTGTTCTTTTTTTCCTTGTGTCCAAGTGGCATAGTGGGTCTACCAACTGGGCAGTACAGGGCTTACATATGTGCGGAGTAATCTAGCTGTTACTCATGATGCATTGCCTGATATGCACTGTGACCAATTGTTTTTGTGCTCATGTGTCAGATGTATACAGGTGACTGATGCATTTTGGTTTCTTCTCCTTGTCCACAACATCATCATCCGCAACAGAGGGAGACACCTGCACGGACCTGGAGGAGGGACCCAGCGACAGTGCCACCAGTGCTGTAGAGTCCGAAGGAGCCAGTGGCACGGAGGGCGAGGGGAGTCAGTCAGAGGACCTGTCTGGACACGATACCAGCTACGACGCCGACAGGTCCGACGCTGACCTCCTCGAGGAGGCAGAGGCTGCAACACCACCTGGCAGCATCCCCACATCTGTTCCTGCCTCCTCCGTTACCATCTCCGCCCTCCCAGTTGCTCCTGTCCCTTCTGTCCGTGAAGAGGCCTAACATGTCTCCTTTGGCCCAGGCACCGTATCCCATGCCCCTGTCACCCCTGCTGCCCTCAGTGAAGAGTCTGTGGACATACTGCGGCAGTTGCAGGTTGGGCAGGCATCGGTGCTAAATGTCCTCCATGGACACACTGAACTGCTCACACAGATGGTGTGGTTCATGGAGGGCATGTCAGCAACGATGTCTGACCACCTCAGGATTCTGCGGTCCAAGGACTCTATCCTGACGGCAGCAGTTACTCTCCTGCAGCACTCCGTCCCCCCATCCCAGACCCATCCACACTTCCCTCTCCCATGCCTGTCCAACGCACACACAGACAGTCACGGGCACGCACCCCACCGGACACAGCCAGCACACCCCCAAGTAAGGCAAAGCGCACACCTCATGGCACGCACACTCAGGGGGATGTAGGCACACCCACAGGGTCTGGGGACAGACGACATACACGCAGCCAGAGTCGCAGTCCGCAGTCCTCACAACCCTGTTCCTCCAAAACCACTCCCCTTGGCTCCCCTGCCAAACTCTCACCCAAGAAGATCTTTATGGGTAAGCTGGACCTCGCCCCACTGAGCGACCACCCCACAAGCGGGCGAGGAAGTGCTCAGGCACGGGAGTTGAGTCCCCCACCATGTCGAACCCCTCCCCCAAGAGCGCTGCACCCCATCCCTCACCCACCACACCCTCTGTTGACCCTGGGGAATCCTCTGGTGCAGGGGCTAGGCTGGACGTCCTAGCAGCAGTGTGCAGCGCCATGCTCATCTCCACCTTCGGTGCTGCCCCCCCCTGTGGTGGAGACATCCCCCCCTGCACCCACAATACCTACCCTTCTCCCTCCTGTCCCTGCGGTGCCTGGTACTGCCACAGATGATGCCCCCCCCCCCGGTCGCCAAACCTTGAGGTTCCTTTGTGCAGGCAAGCTAGGGGAAGACGCGGTCCCCTACGTCCCCCCTTGAACTTGAAATATGGACTGGCCATTGGCCTCTGTACATAGTCTATTTTTCGTTGTTTTTTTTTGTGCTGAATAAAGCCTTTATTTTTACTTTCAACACTATTGCATTTCAGGTACTTGATGTTAGTGCTGAGGCTCCTGGAGTTGGTGTTTTGGTAATGTGTTAGGGTTCTGATAAATGTTTTTGTATGATGGTGATGAGGTGGACTATGGTATCTTTGTGCCATCACAATGTCTCTGCAAAGAATCATTGGTAGTGTGTGTTAATTTTGTTTAGAGACATTGTCCCAAGGAGTGTTCCTTCCTCTGTGGCACCTGGCATCTTCCCTGCAAACAGTTGCACAATTGTTGTGCTGACCTGTGTCAACATTTCCTTTGTTGGTGACGGATCCCTTCAACAATGGCCATGCCTGCTCACCGATGTCTCCTGCTGAATCGTCTGTGCCATCCTTGCTAGTCACTGTACTTGTGTTTTGAGTATGTCGGAATGCCTTCATGGACAAATTCCCCCTTTTCAGCACTATGCATGTGTGTAATCACGGCCTACCATTTATCAGTTGCCCTACCTGTGCCCTTAGACCCGGATCGCACTGCTGCACTGTAAAACAGGATTGCATTCACCGCCATTCGGGCGGCCCGGTCCCCGCGCTTTGTTTTCCTGGGACGCCATCTTGGGTGGGTCACAAGCGCTCCTCAGCCATTCGCTGAAGCTGGCACGTGGACTGGCTAGAGGCTGAAATTGGCAATAGTATTTAAGTCAGGTAGGAGAGCCTCTCACTCTTGCCTGAATCTCGTCCTGTATATAGAGCTATGCCCTGGAAGCCCGCAATTGAATTTTAAAAACCCCGTTTTGTCTTTTGCTTTGATTTAAATTGCGCTTGTTACACCTTGTTTTTAAAAGTTAGAATAAATTGTTTAGATACTATCAGTTGCCCTAGCTGTGCCCTTAGACCCGGATCGCACTGCTGCACTGTAAAACAGGATTGCATTCACCGCCATTCGGGCGGCCTGGTCCCCGCGCTTTGTTTTCCTGGGACGCCATCTTGGGTGGGTCACAAGCGCTGCTCAGCCATTCGCTGAAGCCGGCACGTGGACTGGCTAGAGGCTGAAATTGGCAATAGTATTTAAGTCAGGTAGGAGAGCCTCTTACTCTTGCCTGAATCTCGTCCTGTATATAGCGCTATGCGCTGGAAGCCCGCAATTGAATTTTAAAAACCCCATTTTGTCTTTTGCTTTGATTTAAATTGCGCTTGTTACACCTTGTTTTTAAAAGTTAGAATAAATTGTTTAGATACTATCAGTTGCCCTACCTGTGCTCTTAGACCCGGATCGCACTGCTGCACTGTAAAACAGGATTGCATTCACCGCCATTCGGGCGGCCCGGTCCCCGCGCTTTGTTTTCCTGGGACGCCATCTTGGGTGGGTCACAAGCGCTCCTCAGCCATTCGCTGAAGCCGGCACGTGGACTGGCTAGAGCCCTACATAATTGGCAGAGTATGGCGCGCAGCATGTACGCGCAGCGTGGACGCCTTAGTGACGCCGGAGTCACGCCAGAGTCCAGCCCGTCTGCGCCCATCCGCGCTGAGGAAGCGCTGGATGGCTGGACCCTGGACCTCGTCGATACCCTTTCACCCCGCTATAGCTATTCTCACCGGCAAATGCTATGCCTGAAACCTCGAAGACTAGGATGTTCGCATTCCTACGAGCCTGACGAACTTCTTCTTCCCTTACGATGTGGCTGCCATCCCACGTGTAGGCCTTCCAATTTTGTCCCCTATCACCTTCCCCCTAGCCAACCTGCCATCATTAGTTCTAGGACAGTGGGAGTAGAAGGCATTCTGATTAATGCCCGCTCCCTTGTCAAAAATAAGATAATGTTTAAGGAGATGGTATCAGATAGAATGCCTACCCTAGTGTTTGTCACTGAAACATGGGCCAAAGATTCATCTGGTCCTGATCTAATTGAAGCGGTCCCGGAAGGGTACTGCCTGGTTAGATTCGACAGACAGGGTCGAGTGGGGGGGGCATAGCGATCCTTCATAAAGCCCACCTCCAATGTCATATTGTACCTACACTCGACTTCCCGGATTGCTTTCAAGCTTTTTATTTTACAATAAAGGAAGCGCAATGTCCCTTTTTTAATGGAATCCTAGTATATCGACCTCCAGGCTCGAGGACCGATTTTACGCACAACTTCCTCCAGGCCCTGGAACCCTACTTTGGTCAAGAAAATTTCTCCATTTTGGGTGATTTTAATTTTCATTTAGAACGGCATGATTTATCTGATACATCATGTCTTATTGAGGCCTTGGCGTCCTGTGGACTCACGCAGCGAATTAGTGGGGCCACTCATCGTGCAGGCCACACATTAGATGGCATCTTCTCAAATGATCTCCGTTTGACCATCAAAGATCCGGTGTATCTATCTTGGTCGGATCACCTTGCGGTTCCATTTTTCTTGGAATATCATAGGGTGGGTGTCTGCAAAATAGGGAATCACGTAAAGGAAACTGCTAGAAACTTTAGAAATCTTAGCAGTGATTCCTTCGCGCCCTGGGCTGCCAGCCTTCTTATTACAGGTTTGGACAGTGTACAGTCCGCAGTTGGCCATTTCGAACAGGTTACTATGGAGGCCCTGAATGAATTCGCCCCAGTACAGATCCGCCGCCGAGCCAGAAAGAGACCATCTGCCCCATGGTTCTCTGACTCTCTTAGACTCCTCAGGCAAGAAGTGAGGAGGAAGGAGAGGCTCTGGCATGCTAGCTGGGACCTTAAGAACAAGGAAGCCCATAAACTCCTTGTCAGGAAATATAAAGCGGCGATTGTGCAGGCCAAACAAGACTACTATGTAGCCCTGACAACCTCGCTCTCCTCGCCGAAGGAGCTCTTCAAAATCGTGGACTCTTTAGTCAACCTGCAAGCTCCTGATCCTGTTATTCCATCTCAAGACCTATGTGATAAGATTGCCTCTTTTTTCCACACGAAAATACAGGATATCCACTTGGCTCTTGAGGAACAAAGAGCTTGTATCAGTGTGCCCACTGCTCGGGTTGAGATGAATATGACCACTATTGACATCTCCCCACTGTGCACCCTGGACTCCTTTCCCCCGCTGGCCTTGCATGATCTGGAGATCTTGCTTAATAAGACTAAGTCAGGTTCTCCCCTGGATACCTGCCCATTGAAAATCATCAAGCAGTGCAGGGAGACCCTCCTACCACCGTTGCTAGAAATAATGAATCTTGCCATCAGAGACGGCATCTTCCCTCTGGAGTGGAAGAAGGCAGTAGTGAAACCCCTGTTAAAGAAGGCCTCTCTCGATCCGGAGGTCTTAAAAACAAAAAAAAACAACAAAAAAAAATAATAATGATTTCCGTCCTATTTCCCTGCTTCCGGCTCCAGCAAAGATGCTTGAGGCACATCTTAACAAGCATCTCGCTGTCTTTGTGGAGAGCTCTGGCTGCCTGGACTCCTCCCAGCATGGATTCAGGAGGGAACATAGCACCGAGTCAGCCCTCACCATCGTGCTTGATAAAATCCGCACGACAGTCGATGGGGGCCAGACCACCCTCCTAGTCCTACTAGATCTAACTGCTGCCTTCGATACCCTCTCCCCCTCAGTACTCACATCGCGCCTGAGGGATGTGGGGGTGAAGGACGCAGCCCTAGATCTACTGACTTCTTTCCTTGATGGGAGGGAACAAAGAGTTAAGCTGGGGGAGTTCCTATCTCCATCCCGACTTGTGCTATGTGGGGTCCCCCAAGGGTCGGCGCTTAGCCCGACCCTATTCAACATCTACGTGACCCCTCTAGCCAGACTAATAAGAACGTTCGGGATGGAGGTAGTTTCTTATGCAGATGACACCCAAATACTCGTCTCTCTCTCCCATTCAGATGTGCAAACCGCCTCCAAGTTTAGATCTTGTATGGAGGCGGTTGGTCTTTGGATGATTCAGAACTCTCTTAAACTGAATGGGGAGAGGACTGAGGTGATGGCGTTTGGAGGGAAAGAAAACATCTGGTCAGCCAATTGGTGGCCTGACTCGCTGGGAAAGTGTCCTTCCCCCACTACATCTGCTAAGAATCTCGGGGTGATGATAGACCCTGCCCTTGACATGAACAAACAGGTGAGTAGAACCATCTCCACCTGCTGGGGCTTGATCTACACTCTTCGAAGGATTAGGAAATACTTTTCCTTGCAGTCCAGAAAGCAAATAGCTGTCGCACTTATTGGTTCACGCTTAGACTACTGTAATGCGCTGTATGCGGGGCTAAACAGGAGCCTCCTGCAGCGCTTACAGGTAGTTCAAAATGCCACAGCTAGATTTGTTCTGGATATTCCCAGATGCTCTTCGGCCACGGCGGCCAGGAAAACGCTGCATTGGCTACCGGTAGAACATCGAATACGGTTCAAAGTCTTATGCATGACATATAGAGCCATTGCAAAAAACAGCGACTCGGGAGTTGGTTCCATCATCTCTCACTACACTCCTGGAAGGAATTTGCGTTCCTCCGGGAAATCGCTTCTGACAGCTCCCCGCATACGAAGAGCTAAGTGGGGTGGTAGGGCCTTTTCCACTCTGGCCCCCAAATGGTGGAATGACCTTCCTCTGGACCTCAGATCTCTACCCTCCCTACAGAAATTCCGTAGTGCCCTTAAAACTTGCCTCTTTCGGCAAGCCTATATGTAAGGATGTTTGCTTCAATTTTGATCGTATTGTTAGGCGCCTTGATACCTGCGGGTTATTGTTTTGCGCGTTATAAATTTTTATCATATCATATCATACCACACAAATGGTACTTGTTATGCTGGGTATTTGAGCACCTGACTGACAATTGTGGGCATTGTATCTAGGGGAATTCCACCCTATTCCTTCCATGAGAGACAACATCTTGGTGGCTGGACCAGCACCTGGACATTCCTATTAGTCCTGGGATGTGCGTGACAGTGTGTGTTCCCTTTGGCTATCTTAGTTTTGTAGGCAGTTACATGACTATACAGTCTTGTGGCATGATATCTGGGAGGGTATTGTGCTGCATCCGCCATGGGTGGGTATGCATGTGTTATATGTCCTCACACCCACATGTGGTGTGTCATGCAGTGTGTGAAATACATCCATGCTCCTGGGAGTGGGACACTGCTGTCAGTGATGTGTTGTTATAGCACTATCATCATAGTCCAAAGTTAGGGATGCGTCCATACCACCATGTAGGTGTGGTCATCTGATAATGATGTACACCACCCCATATCTCTGTCCACTGCTGGGAGTCCTCTGCACCCACCCCCATGTCTCTGTCCACTGCTGGGAGACCTCTGCCCCCACCCCCATGTCTCTGTCCACTGCTGGGAGTCCTATGCACCCACCCCCATGTCTCTGTCCACTGCTGGGAGTCCTGTGCACCCACCCCCATGTCTCTGTCCACTGCTGGGAGTCCTCTGCACCCACCCCCATGTCTCTGTCCACTGCTGGGAGTCCTGTGCACCCACCCCCATATGTCTGGACACTGCTGGTATTCATCTGCACACACACCTCATATTGCAGGCCACTGCTGGGAGTCCTCTGCACCCACCCCCATATCTCTGTCCACTGCTGGGAGTCCTCTGCACCCACCCGCATGTCTCTGTCCACTGCTGGGAGTCCTGTGCACCCACCCCCATGTCTCTGTCCACTGCTGGGAGTCCTATGCACCCACCCCCATGTCTCTGTCCACTGCTGTTAGTCCTGTGCACCCACCCCCATGTCTCTGTCCACTGCTGGGAGTCCTGTGCACCCACCCCCATGACTCTGTCCACTGCTGGGAGTCCTGTGCACCCACCCCCATGTCTCTGTCCACTGCTGGGAGTCCTGTGCACCCACCCCATATGTCTGGACACTGCTGGTATTCATCTGCACACACACCTCATATCTCTGTCCACTGCTGGGAGTCCTCTGCACCCACCCCCATGTCTCTGTCCACTGCTGGGAGTCCTGTGCACCCACCCCCATGTCTCTGTCCACTGCTGGGAGTCCTATGCACCCACCCCCATGTCTCTGTCCACTGCTGTTAGTCCTGTGCACCCACCCCCATGTCTCTGTCCACTGCTGGGAGTCCTGTGCACCCACCCCATGACTCTGTCCACTGCTGGGAGTCCTGTGCACCCACCCCCATGTCTCTGTCCACTGCTGGGAGTCCTGTGCACCCACCCCATATGTCTGGACACTGCTGGTATTCATCTGCACACACACCTCATATTGCAGGCCACTGCTGGGAGTCCTCTGCACCCACCCCCATATCTCTGTCCATGGCTGGGAGTTCTCTGCACCCACCCCCATGTCTCTGTCCACTGCTGGGAGTCCTCTGCACCCACCCCCATATCTCTGTCCACTGCTGGGAGTCCTCTGCACCCACCCCATGTCTCTGTCCATGGCAGGGAGTCCTATGCCCCCACCCCCATGTCTCTGTCCACTGCTGGGAGTCCTATGCACCCACCCCCATGTCTCTGTCCACTGCTGGGAGTCCTGTGCACCCACCCCCATGTCTCTGTCCACTGCTGGGAGTCCTCTGCACCCACCCCCATGTCTCTGTCCTCTGCTGGGAGTCCTCTGCACCCACCCCCATGTCTCTGTCCACTGCTGGGAGTCCTGTGCACCCACCCCCATGTCTCTGTCCACTGCTGGGAGTCCTGTGCACCCACCCCATATGTCTGGACACTGCTGGTATTCATCTGCACACACACCTCATATTGCAGGCCACTGCTGGGAGTCCTCTGCACCCACCCCCATATCTCTGTCCATGGCTGGGAGTCCTCTGCACCCACCCCCATGTCTCTGCCCACTGCTGGGAGTCCTCTGCACCCACCCCCATGTCTCTGTCCACTGCTGGGAGTCCTCTGCACCCACCCCCATGTCTCTGTCCATGGCTGGGAGTCCTATGCACCCACCCCCATGTCTCTGTCCACTGCTGGGAGTCCTGTGCACCCACACCCATGTCTCTGTCCACTGCTGGGAGTCCTATGCACCCACCCCCATGTCTCTGTTGAGGAAATTCGATTTTCGATCACGATCACATTGAGCCGCCATTTTGCGCTCTGCCGCCATTTTGTGTTGCCCTCACTCAGGCAGCACGACGAATGAAGTCTTTTTTGCTTTTCCTGCAATATTGTGTCAAATAGCCTTGTGCCTCTGTTTACGAAGCTGATGTAAGAGACTGGCCAAGTACACTAATCCCTGTCTGGTTTTCCAAATCCCTGTCTTAACTATCTATTGGTTGACACTATTCTCTCCTGATCTTATCTCATCTTCTGGCCTTCGCTGTCCTCCGCTCGTATTCTCTCATTTCACAACTGTCCTCCAAAACACACAAGCGTATCTCGCCACCTGCAAACCAGTTACAGACATGTTAATACCTTAACCTGTGGGAGGGATGGCAAACACCGTTGGAGGAGAGGCTTCTTCGAGTTACTCGATATCTTTGTTTTTCAACCTTCTCTATTGGACATGATTTGTCTTTAACTTTCCTTATTGGTCCTCTATGTAGGTTTTAGGTGTGTTCTTTGTTAATGTATATGCTATCTATGTACTATATAAGATTGTGCACCACGGAGTGAAGTGGCAGTCTCCTGAGAACATACCGTGTGTACTTCTAGGACAACTGTACTAGCTGCAGCTAATAAAATCTGATCTTTTACGCGGACAGAGTGTCCCCGTGTCTCTGTTAGCTGAAGCAGGAGAACCCAGGAGATTAAGGCGTACCCTGCGCCGCCAGGCCCAATTGGTTCTGGTTCTTCAACTGGCGCCCAAAGTGGGGCAGCTTCAGAGGTAGTGGTTCTGCCTGAAGGTCGTGAGGAACCCAGCAAGAAAATTCTGGAGGAATCGCGAGCCACGTCAGGCAACCCCTGTATGTCGAAAGTGGTCCGAAGGTCTTTTGCAGCATGGTTACTCCTTCCTGACAGCTACTGACGACTGCTGCCCTGACTGCCGCCCTGCCTTGGCCCTCTTTTCGATGATGTATGGTAAAGCGAGACGATAGACGGGGCCTCTGTTGGTGTAAGAAGACATCTTAATTAAGTATTGGTGGGTCGCTCCCACATTTGGTTCTTTGGTCCTTAGGTTCTTTGGTTCTTTGGTCCTTTGGTTCTTTGGTTCTTTGGTTCTTAGGTTCTTTGGGTCTTTGATTCGGGTATTGCAATAACCGAAGCCGAGGGGTAAGTACACTTGTGCTGTGTTAAGTATTTAACCCCCTTGATGTTTGTGAACAGTCCAGTGAAATAACGATGCCTGGTCTGACTAAGTTTGAGAAACTTTGTTGTTTTGGTTGTAATAGGGATTCCCGGCTGGAGGACTCTTGTCCGATTCCTTCGGTTGGAACTCCCACTTATGAGCTCTATTCTAAACATGGTGTTGGCCCCATTGCCTTCAACGAGGCATGGATCCGATACACAAAGAATGATGGTGTTTTAAAATGGCCAGAAAATGGTAGTTTTGAGCCCGACATACTAGATATTTTGGAAACTATTTTATTTAAAAGAAAAGCCCGGCCGGCAATGTTTGACTCTTTCCGCCTTTGGCGTAAGGAAGCCAAACAGAGAAAAATTAAGCAAGAAAAACGAGATAGGAAAGTACAGGGTATGACAATTATACAGGCTGCTCAGCAATTTAAAGATGATGAAGTTGATAATACGATGGAAATTTCAGAGAGACAGCATCGTATGGCGATAGACAAATGCTATCCGATGTTGCCAGCTTCCCCCTCTGATAAAAGAAAGGATTTAGAAGAAGATCCCTTGATGTCTCACCTACTAAGATTGCCTCTGCCCTATGTACAAGGTGCTAATGCACCCCCGTTGTTACAGCCTGTTCAGCCGCCAGTTGCGCCTCCGCTTGCTCCGGCTCTTCCACATTTGCCCCCTCAAGTATTGCCGCTTTTGCCAGCTTTGCCTTCGACTCCTTTACCTTCAACTTCTTCCGCTCCTTCGGTAATTACTGATTTCCCTTCCATTAGTTCGCCTAATACCTTGTCCCCTATTCTTATGTCCAATTCTCCGTCTATGCGTAAACGACTTACAGAAACGGTCTCTGGTCTTTTATCGCCTTTCTTTGAGGCATTAAATGTGTCTCCGGCTTTTTCTCGAAGACAGTCTCGTAGTCAGTTCCCAGCTTCCGAAGAACGAGAAAGGTTCGACTCTCTCGCTCGCAAATGGATTGAGAAGGGTCCTCGGTATAGTGTACTCGACATTATGCCTACCTTCTCACAGTGGAATGCGCCTACGCAGAGATATGTCTTCAATACTATGTGTGATACTCTTATTAAAGGTTGGGAGGATATGGACTTGGGTTCGGTTCCTCAGGGTCTGTTAGATATTCAGGCTAATTTTGATAATTGTGGGTTCTAAGGTTGAGGACGCTGTAAAGATACTTGTTTCCTTTAGAACCTTATTTACTTCACAGGCTTTATTAGATTCCGATCCTTCAGTTAGGTTGACACTGAAAAATTATCCGATGAGAGAGGTTCCTCCGGTATAGAGAGAAGAGGTTCCAGCAGCAGGTGCTAATCAAGCTATCTCTGCTCACTTCCAGCATATATGGGTACATGTCCCCTGGAAAAGATCTGAAGTTTTGGCTCTTAAACAGTCTCTATCGGATCCTCGTAAGAACCCTGCAGGTTATTATAAAGAAGTGTCGCAAACTGTTAAAGCCTGCATCATGAATTTAGCAGATATCGATATGTTGATGGGGAATGTAGTTCCACAAGCATTATGGGCGAGGATTCGTAAAGAGAATCATGCCCAAGAATTAGTTGCTGACTGGGATGCTATAATTGCCGCAAATAGAGACCAAATGAGTGGTGCGAAGCCTGATGCTTTGATTTCAGAACTCCCTGGTAGGATTATTGCATTAATGAAAACGATGATGCCTGACTTGAGAGTTAACTGGGATAAACTAGCCGCTTGTAAACAGAAGAAAGATGAGAGTGTCTCCGATTTCTTCACTCGTTTTGAGGAGACATTCATTGATCATAGTGGTCAGGATATGACTACGGAGGGTGGACAGCGATTATTTGTAGATAAGTTCGTATTTAATTTGCTTCCCGAGCTGTCGCATAAGCTGAAAGACTCCGAAAGTTCATGGGCTGTTTCTTCTTCAGCTCAGATATTGGCTACTGCTCAATATTATGAAAATAGAGATAAAGAAGAAAAAGATAAGCAAGAGAAAAAGACTAAAGAATTGAAAACTAAGGTTCTCTTGCAACAGGCTTATCCATCTCGTTATGCTCAGCCCCAGTTTCAACAGCCTCCGCAGTTTCAGAGGGTGTATCAAAAGCCTGAGCCATATATTCCGCGACCTTTGTTAGGTCCTAATCAATGTGCCTATTGTAGAGAGGAAGGTCATTTCAAGAATAGTTGTCCGGTTTTATTGCAGCGTAATGGGACACTATCTGCTCCGCGAGGTCGTGCTGGCCTCCAGTCAGCAAACAGAGGTAGAGGTCGAGGTATATTGACCCAAGAACAGCGTTCCCTTCCTCCCTCTAGTTCCGTGAACTACTTTGATCAGCAAAACGCTCGGTCTACACAGTATTACAATGAGGATTGTTATGTTGGAGACGGGAATGAAAGTCTTCATGTTAACTAGGATAGCCATGGACAAAGTAAGGGAGTTGTGTCGATTCCAGTAGATCAGAATGGACCTTATGTTAATGTCACTACAATGGGTGTTTCAGAGCCATTCCTTTTAGATACTGGTGCGATGAGAAGTTCTATCATTCATTCAAAACTCCCTGGGGCACATTTGTCTGGCTTAACGAATGTATCTGTAGGTTTTTCTGGCGCCCCAGTTCACAATCCGGTTTCTTGCTCTTTGCCTATTTCAATTGGTCCTTATGATTTAGAAGTTCTGCTTCTCTTAACGAATGGTTGCGGCGAGAATCTATTGGGCTTGGATCTATTGAAAAGGCTGCATGCCACAATATCTTGTTCTCCTTCTGGTGTATATCTTACTTTAGGACAGAAACTGACTTCTCCAATGTATATGTCAAAAGATCAATTTCCACCTGAATTGCTCTCTCTTCCTACAACGCTTTGGGCCACGGGTCCAAATGATGTTGGTTGTCTTGAAATTCCACCTTATGTTGTTACTCTCAAGCCCAATGCTGAATTGCCACGCGATCCTCAATATAGAATTTCCACTGAAGGTGAAAGAGCGCTTTTGGAAATCATTCATGATTTGATTCAGGAGGATGTGGTTGAGGAAACGAGAGGTAACATATGCAATAGCCCTATTCTTCCTGTTCTTAAACGCACTGATCCTTCTCAACCTCCTGTTTATCGTTTTGTAATTGATCTTCGGGAGGTAAATAAAATTGTTGTACCGCAGTTTCCTGTTGTCCCAGATATCACTGCGCTATTGACGATGATACCTTCTACAGCGGTTTGGTTTTCTGTTATCGATCTGAAAAATGCTTTCTTTAGTATTCCCATTGCCGAAGAGAGTAGGGATATTTTTGGCTTCTCTCTTGGAGGTCGAAGCTTCCGGTTCAAACGCGCACCTCAAGGCTATTGTGAAAGTCCCTCTATTTACAGTCAAGCTCTGAAATGTCATCTTGATGCCTTTTCTTTGCCGTCTGGTGCTGCTCTCATTCAGTACATGGCCGATTTGTTAATCGCTGCTGATTCAGAGGATATATGTAAGAATGTGACGGTTGCATTGTTGCGACACTTATCCAATCTTAATCATAAGGTTTCACCTTCTAAGCTACAATATGTTCGTCGAGAGGTTACCTACTTGGGTCATCTCTTATCAAAGGAGGGAAGACGATTAACCCCAGAACGTATCCAAGCTATTGTGCAAATGTCTGTGCCATCCACACAAAGAGAGGTACGTGCCTTTTTGGGCATTACTTCCTATTGTAGGCAGTGGATCCCTAACTTCTCTCTGTTGGCCAAACCTTTGTTGGCACTCACTTTGAAAGATACGCCTCAGCCCCTTCCATGGACTGACGACTGTCAGAGGAGTTTTACTGACTTACGTACTGCTCTGTGTTCTGCTCCTGTATTAGGTACTCCTGATTACAGTAAGCCTTTTACGCTCTACGTTCACGAAAGATAAGGTTGTGCGTTGTCAGTCTTAACACAGCGATTTGGAGATAAACAGCGGCCATGTGCCTATTTTTCGGCTACGTTAGATCCAGTAGCTAAAGCATTGCCTAGATGTCTTAAAGCGACAGCAGCAGCAGCAATTTCTATTCGACAGTCTGCTGGAGTGGTGCTAGATAATACTCTCATTGTTATGGTGCCACATGCAGTAGATACTTTGCTAAACAGAACAAAAACACAGCATCTTACGAGTGCTCGTTTGTCTGGATACGAGCTGACGCTTTTGGCTAGTCACGTGCACATCAAACGATGTAATACCTTAAATCCAGCTACTCTGTTGCCTCTTCCAGAAGAGAAAGGTGTTCAGAAACAACATGATTGTTTCTTTCGTACTGAAGAAGAGACAAAGGGTAGAATTGACTTAACAGATACGCCATTAGTGAATCCGGATGGAACGCTATGGGTAGATGGTTCTTGTTTTAAGCTTCCTAATGGAGAGACAACTTCAGCCTATGCTGTTACTACTTTGCATACAGTTGTGGAAACAGCATGCATCAGACATAATTCCGCTCAGGCAGCTGAACTGATAGCCTTAACCAGAGCGTGTGTGTTATCCAAAGGAAAAAGAGTGAACCTGTACACCGACAGTCAGTATGCTTTTGGTGTGGCGTTCAATTTTGGACGTTTGTGGAAAGAAAGGGGATTCCTTACTTCCCACGGCACTAAGATACAACATGGTCAGTTAGTGACTGACCTTCTGGAGTCACTTGCTTTGCCTATCCAAATAGCAATTGTGAAGTGTAGTGCGCATAAGAAGATTCTTGACGATATTGGTCGCGGGAATGCATTTGCGGATGAGGTAGCGAAAAAGACAGCCAGAGATGCTACAAGTCGCATGTATGTTGCAGGCCCTGCAAATTGGGTCAGAGAAAGAGGAATGTATGAGGATACAGTAAAAAGTGTGAAATCAATTCAAGAAGAGGCTACAGAGAAAGAATTGGGTAGGTGGAAAGAAAGCACAGGAATGTTAGACGAGATGGGATGTTGGGTGGAATTATCCGAGCACCAACGTTGGCTGTTACCAGACGCTTATGTACTACCTGTAGTTACTACGGCGCATGGTCCAGCCCACCTAAGTGCGAAAGGAATATGCAAGCTTCTGGCTCCAGTGTGGCAAAATGAAGGAATTCCAAAGTGTGCAGACAATGTAGTGAAACATTGCATTATTTGCTTAATGTACAATCCAGGAAAGGGAACCCCAACTCCAGCAGGTCACTTTGCTCCTCCGACCTATCCATTTGAGGTGTTGCAAATCGATTACATTCACATGGAACGATGCAACAATCTCAAATATGTTCTAGTGGTGGTATGTGTCTTTTCCCGATGGATAAAGGCGTACCCCCTGAAAGATAATACTTCTTTATCTACAGCCAAAGTACTTCTAAAAGAGTTTTTCCCTAGATTTGGTTTGCCGCGCATTGTCTGGAGTGACAATGGGAGCGAATTTGTGGGCCAAGTCATGCAAAAAGTTTGTGCAGGTCTTGGTATAAGACAGGAGTTCCATGCGGCAAACCATCCACAGTCAGCGGGTCTAGTGGAATGCTACAATGGTACTTTAAAGCTCAAGCTTGTGAAAGTGCAGGCTAGTACAGGTCTTAGTTGGCCCGATGCACTACCTTTGGCTCTTCTATCCATCAGAACGGCTGTGCATTCCCGTTTGGGACTTAGCCCTTATGAGGTAGTTTTTGGACGCCCAGCTAATATATGGGGTGTCCCTCGCCCTAAAAAGTATTCAGACTTCCCATACCCAATGTTGATTGATTATTTGCACGACCTTACAACTAAATTGCGTGTTCTTCATCAACAGGTTCAGAGCGCTCTGCCAGAGGTCTCCACAGACTCAGGTCATTCCATCCGACCAGGTGACTGGGTTTGTGTGAAGAATTTTCAAAGGACGAAGAATTTGGAGCCTCGCTGGCGAGAACCCCGTCAGGTTCTCTGAACATCTCGTACAGCAGTGAAGGTTGAAGGAAAGAAGAACTGGATTCACGGTATTCACTGCAAGAAGGTTCCTTTGCCTTTGCCCTTTGATCAGTGGGTCCGCAAGGGTATAAGAGACTCTGAAAACGAGAAGGTTCCACGAATTGTACCCTTTTGTGATGCACGCTTGAATGGAACATTGTCGGAAAAAGAAAGCGACAACATTCTCCAAGAAGCTGTACCACCACATTTTCGTCTGAATACCACAAACCCACGAACACTGTTTCAGGATCAGACTGTACATGATAAGGCTCATTACGATTTGAGACCCAGACTGAAGAAGAACACTTGAGATTCTCTCTTCTGTGTAGTTTCTATCCCGGTTGCAGGGTCACGGTAGGAGTCTTGGTTGTGACCTGAGTAGTGGCAATAGGCCTGCAGGACTTGCAGTGTCATAGGACGGCAGACAATCGTGATCAAGTGATTAAGGAAGATTGCCGTGAGCATCCATTTAGAAGATGGAAACTACATTAGGCGAAAGCGAGAGAAAGAACAAAATGAAAAACAGTCATTGTAAAGTAATATATAGTCGCTGTAGTATAACTTTATGTGTTTTCATATTATTGTGTATTCTATTGGCGTGTATAGGTTGGATTGTTTATGCTATGCAGCAAAAAGTTGTCCCTTCTTCTGTTACTGTGCCTTCTTATTCTACTATCGCTCCACATCTCTTTCATACACTTCCTCAACATGAACTCGTTAGAAGAATCGAATATTACAATAATTCGTTTATTCAATTATTACACCAACACCAATTAGTAATTAATACAACTGATTGTTGGGTGTGTGGATAAATGCCTCATACCACAGAAAAAGGGATGCCATATTTAGTCCTTCCATTCTCTTATGAAGGTTCTGCTTGGGCTTATTTTGTAATTTTCTCTAATGCCTATCAAAGCCGATTTAAACGACCTGTCAGTTCTTATATTGGTGGTCCAGATTTCAGTCATAGTTCATTAATAAAGGGAATGGTAGCTATGGCTAAAATCATGGAAAATAGCTAAATTGCTGTTGATGAAAGAAAAGCATACGCTAATTGGAATGTCACTCATTACATCACAAGTCTTAGTGATAAGGTTAAACAAGGAAAATCTCCACCGATTTGGACTGTACCTCATCAAGGCAATTTTTGTTTGCAAATCAATGGTCAAACTACTGACCCTGAACAGAGAAAAAGCTTTTGTTCCCATACGTACATTCACTCCTCTCAGAATTCGCCGCCATTAGTGCCATCTCAGAGCACATATTTCATCTGTCACGATAGAGCCTATACGTGGTTGCCGACTGGTTTTTCTGGAACTTGCTACATAGCTTTTCTTCTTCCCCCTACATACACCGCTTCTTCAAATTTCCATAAAAACAGATATGGCAGAGGAATTATTGATTCCAAAGACACAGCAGGACTGTCAGGGTTGTCCAACCCCAATTCAGAAAAACAGTGTTGAAAAACACCGTAAGATTCAAATCAACAGGAAGAATAGGGAAGACTAAGGACCAATGTAAAAGATGGCCCAAGACTAATGCTAAGATGGCCGCCAAGGATTTCCTTTTAGGACAGCGTGTTGGCGCTCTAGTGTTTACCCGCATTCAGGCAGATCCAGGTGAAGCGCCCGCTCTGTGGCGCACTTCACCTGAGCATTGAGGGAGAGTAGGCTGCTGAAGGTCGTCGCGGAGTTTCTCAGGAAAAGACTTCGTCACACCTAGCACGCCTTTTCCCCGTTCCAGAGTTTCCTGAGGAGAACGTTTTGAGGAGAGCTTTGAGCCAGTCCATGAAGATTCATGTTCATAGAAGAGTGCGGTAAGACTGTTCCGTGAGGAACAGTGGAATGCGCACTAGTCTTTAGATAAGGTGTTGTTTAGACCTCGACGCAGTAGTAGAGAAAACGCAAGGAGGATTTAGCCAACGACATTTTCTGAGTAGATATCAGCGGAGAATTTAGCCTAGCTGGTAATACGAGAGAGAGCAAGTAATTACAACCACAATCTTACAAGGCACGCTTATGGAGAAATTGTAAGAAGTAAATTCGGATAGACTTTTCCAGAACGAATTTCATTCTGCAACCCAAGGAGTAAACAGTAAAATATTCAACTGCAGAGTGCAACAAAATATAGAAGGAGTAGCAAGCAAAGGACACTTACTTAACAGAATCCCAATTACCGCCCAGCTGTAAACTCCATAGGTGAGGAACCAGTAGAGTAGAAATAGAATTAGAAAAGAGAAAATTCAAATAGGGAAAATTAACTCACACTATCACTTCAGTTACAGCACATTGAAGCAAGAAAAGAAAAAGTGAAAAGAGAACAAAGATACACAACAGAAGAGAGGCAAGGGTCACACACAGACAGGGTAGGTAATCCAGTGAAGGTTCTAAAATAGCGAGAGAGAGAAGTAAACAGACTTAGGACTAATTGTGTTACTTATATTTACAGTCTATAAGCTGTCGCGCTAGCCAGAAGAAGACAAGAAAAAGAACTCAGAAGAAAGAAAAAGACGCAGCAGTGTGGCTCTCTCTTCTCTGTCCAATTCCCCTTTCCCCCCCTGGGTTTGTTTGGCACTCGCGCAAATACAGTGCAGTGCTGAAGAATCTGGGAGGGGCATTGGGAGCTTACGACGTTCTGCTCCTGTGCATTGACTCGAGTCAGCGGTTTGACAGAGTGAAGTGCCCACGTTGTAATAGCACCTGAGCAGAATGGCGGAAAGTTTGGATTTGAAGAAACTAGGGGAAATTTTGGAAGGTATACAAAGGGAGTTAATCACAGTTCGGGAAGAGAACAGAGAGCTTAAAAAAGAAACTACAGATTTGGCCCACAAAGTGAGTGGTATCATGTCCGGACCTAGTGTAAGTTTTCCAGTTCCACAAGAAGGGAATCTTAGTGACACTGCAGCTCCCCACCCCAAGATAACAACTCAAGTTATTCATTCTTTGTCTCCGGTAATTCCGTTGGCACCTCCTGAGCGTTTTGGAGGAGATCCCCAGAAGGCTCAAGTGTTCATAACACAGTGCACTCTACACTTCATGTGTCTTCCAGCAGTTTTCCCTGATGCGCAGTCTCGAGTGGCTTTTATGTTGTCGTATTTAAGCGGGGATGCGGCGTCCTGGTCAATGCCCTTGGTGACCCGAAATGACCCAATATTATACGATCTGGAGGAGTTCAAGAAAGAATTTCTTCGAATATTCGACCGACGAAGGGTTTCCCAAGCTACCGACAACGAACTTTTGGAAATAAGACAAGGCAATCGAGACTTGGTGGCTTACTTGGCCCAGTTCAATAAGCTAGTAGTAGAGACTGAATGGCCAGAAAATAAAAGAGCTGCAGTATTCTATCGAGGCTTAAAAGATGAACTGAAGGATGCCTTAGCTCAAGTGCCCAACAGACCCACAGAGATTTCTGCGCTAATAGATTTGGTGTTAGAAATTGACTTCCGTCAAAGTGAAAGGAGAGGAGAGAGAAAGAAGGAGTATCGTCCTAGTGTACCGAGATTTGATAGAATCAGAACCGAAGGGAACAAGGATGGTGATTTAGCCAAGGGAGGGGAGCCAATGCAAATTGGAACCATTCGAGGTCCTCTCTCTAAGGAAGAGAAGGAGAGGCGAAGAGTGAACAAACAATGTCTATATTGTGGAAATGGGGGACATTTTGTTCGTAATTGCCCCAAGAAGCCCAAACAATCACCGGCGGAAAACGCCACGCACCACCAGTAAATGGAGTTGGACTGGTGGTCGCAGAATCAAAGACAACTCCAGAAGCACATACCCTGGCTAATACCCTGCAATCCGCATCTCCACATATGGTGTTAATGATGACCTTGCGGTTCCGTGAAAAGGTGTTAACACAAGTCACTGTCATGATCGATTCAGGGGCCACGGGCAACTTTTGTGATCTTAAGTTCGCTGAAAAGATCGGATTGAAGGCCATCAAGAAAGAGAAGAGTGAAGCAGTGCGAGCTGTAGATGGGACGAATCTCTCATCGGGACCCATAGTGAGTCACACGGAGCCTGTAGAGTTAGAATCTGAAGAAGGTAATTTAGAAATTTTGGAATTCAATTTAATTGATGCTCCACAGTTTCAGTTGATTCTTGGTCTCCCATGGCTAACTGAGCACAATCCCACCATTGATTGGGGGGCACGAACAATAGCCTTGAATTCAAGTTATTGCCAGTCAAATTGCAACCGGGGATGTAAAAGAAATCGAGAGAAGACGTTGGCCTATCATTTGAGTGAAAAGGAGACAACCATTTGTGTGATAAGCACCATTAAACTACCCGAAGAATACAATGAATTTCAGGATGTTTTTAACGAAATGGAGGCGGAAAGGCTCCCTCCGCATAGAGACTACGATTGTAAAATAGATCTAGAACCCGGGTCCAACCTTCCCTGCAGTAGAATCTATGCTTTGACTGAGCGAGAAGATGAGCATTTGAAGAAGTACATACAAAGATATCTAGAGAATGGATTCATTAGACCATCCCAATCGCCGGTCTCATCTCCATTATTTTTTATTCCAAAGAAGAACGGAGAATTGAGAACGTGCATAGATTACAGGGCGATCAATCGTATTACCATCAAGAATCGTTATCCATTGCCTCTCATATCTCTGCTATTGGACCAAGTGAAAGAAGCAAGATTTTACACAAAACTAGATTTGAGAGGGGCTTACCATCTTGTCAGAATTCGTGAAGGAGACGAATGGAAGACAGCATTCCGGACCAAACATGGGCTGTATGAGTACCAAGTTATGCCTTATGGATTGTGCAACGCCCCAGCCGCCTTTCAACATTTCATAAATGATGTTTTGAAGGAGTTCATAGATCAGAGTGCTATAGTATATATAGATGATATACTGATTTATTCTGACACCGAAGAAGAACATTAGGTGCATGTTAAGAAAATCCTACAGAAATTACGAGAAAACAGCTTGTTTGTCAAGTTGGAGAAGTGCGCTTTCAATGTAACTACAGTGGAATTTTTGGGGTTTGTGCTGGCACCAAGCGGAATAACCATGGATGGAAATAAGATCAAGGCCGTCATCGATTGGGAAACTCCTAAGTCAGTGAAAGAAATTCAAAGTTTCATTGGGTTCGCGAACTTCTATAGGAGGTTCATACAAGGCTTCTCCAAGAAGTTAATCCCCATTACAAGACTGTTAAAAAAGGGGGTTCAATTTGAATGGTCAAAGGAAGCAGAAGAGGCATTCCTACAATTAAAGAAAGACTTTACAACAGCACCAATCTTACTCCATCCTGATCCTTCTGAGCCCTTCTTCGTAGAAACTGATGCGTCGAATTTGGCCTTGGGAGGAGTATTGTCTCAAAGACACAAGACAACAGGGCAATTGCATCCAGTAGCCTTCCGTTCTAGAAAATTGACACCAGCTGAGATAAATTATACAATCACCGAAAAGGAGTTGTTAGCCATCAAGGATGCTTTTAAGGATTGGAGACATTACTTGATGGGAGCCAGGCATGTGGTCACTGTGTATACAGATCACCGGAATTTGAAATTTTTAAAGTCAGCCAGAACGTTAACCCCCAGGCAATTGCGATGGTCATTGTATTTTGCAGATTTTGACTTCGTAATAACCTTTCGACCAGGATTACAGAATGGTAAGGCCGATGCCCTATCCAGATTGGGTACCGAAGGAATCTTGGAAGAGGTCAAGGATCAGGCTATTATCCCAGCAGAGAGGCTGGTAGGAGCGATCTTACAGGAAACCCAGGAGAAGGAGAATCTGAATGCAATGACTGTGGTGGAAATGAAAGACTGGTTGGAAGGAGATTCAAGGCGAGAAATTCGTGAAGGTTTACCATATCACGATGGGGCCCTATACTTGCCCACACCAGAAATGCAGCAGAAGGCCTTGAGGGAATGCCATGATAGCATTTTGGCAGGTCATAAGGGCATGACGAAGACTGAAGAATTGGTGAGAAGACGATTTTGGTGGCTGGACGTGAGAAAAGATATACGACAGTATGTAGCCACATGTGAGATCTGCGCTAGGGGAAAATCGGACCGGCAAGCACCTCAAGGGTTATTGCAACCCTTACCCACACCACCTTACCCCTGGCATACTGTAACTCTAGATTTAATTGTAGATTTGCCATCGAGTCAGGGGTTTGACACAATATTAGTCTGTGTGGATGCCTTTACCAAGATGGCACATTTTGTGCCTCTAAAGGGGCTACCAACAGCTAAAACCTTAGCACAAACTTTTAGTCAGAATATTGTTCGAGCACATGGGATTCCTAAGGTTTTAATATCAGACCGGGGTTCTCAGTTTTTGTCCCATTTCTGGAAGGCCTTCACCCAAAAATTGAACATAGAAACGCGATATTCCACTAGTTATCATCCTGAATCTGATGGGCAGACTGAGCGTGCTAATCAAGAATTAGAACAGTATCTAAGACTATGTTTGTTAGATCAAGAGGGAGACTGGCCAGATTACCTGTGGGCCGCAGAGTTTGCACATAATAACGCTAAGAACATGTCCACTGGTTATTCCCCTTTTTATTTGAACTCGGGGAGGCACCCCCATCATGCATTAAGTTTTCAGGAAGTGGATGTTCCAGCAGTTACAGATTTAGTTGAACACCTGACACGAGTGCATAGCCAAGCCACAAAAAATCTAACCAAAGCAAAAGAAAACTACAAACACTATGCTGATAAAAAGAGAAGGAGGGAGCCTGAGTTACAGGAAGGTGATAGGGTTTGGCTGAATACAAGAAATTTGAAACTAAAAGGGGTCAGGAAGTTTCAACCAAGATTCATAGGTCCCTATCAAATAGACAAAAAAGTGAGTACCCTGAACTATCAATTAAGGTTGCCCAAAGGATTGCGCATACATCCAGTATTTCATGTTTCTCTATTAAAAAAGACCTTGAGGGGGTCCCGGATCAACAAACCTCCCAAACCAATTCAAACTGAGATAGGTGAGGAGTTTGAAGTACAGCAGATAGTGGATTCTAAGTTGCGGAAGGGTAAACTGTACTACCTGCTAGATTGGAAAGGTTATGGCCCCGAGGAAAGGTCTTGGGTGTTGTCCTCAGACATTCATGCCTCTCGATTGATTAAGGAGTTCCACAGTAGATTCCCCAAAAAACCCAAGCAGAAGGGAAGCTCTTTGAGGGAGAGTACTGTCAGGGTTGTCCAACCCCAATTCAGAAAAACATTGTTGAAAAACACCGTAAGATTCAAATCAACAGGAAGAATAGGGAAGACTAAGGACCAATGTAAAAGATGGCCCAAGACTAATGCTAAGATGGCCGCCAAGGATTTCCTTTTAGGACAGCGTGTTGGCGCTCTAGTGTTTACCCGCAATCAGGCAGATCCAGGTGAAGCGCCCGCTCTGTGGCGCACTTCACCTGAGCATTGAGGGAGAGTAGGCTGCTGAAGGTTGTCGCAGAGTTTCTCAGGAAAAGACTTCGTCACACCTAGCACGCCTTTTCCCCGTTCCAGAGTTTCCTGAGGAGAACGTTTTGAGGAGAGCTTCGAGCCAGTCCATGAAGATTCATGTTCATAGAAGAGTGCGGTAAGACTGTTCCGTGAGGAACAGTGGAATGCGCACTAGTATTTAGATAAGGTGTTGTTTAGACCTTGACGCAGTAGTAGAGAAAACGCAAGGAGGATTTAGCCAACGACATTTTCTGAGTAGATATCAGCGGAGAATTTAGCCTAGCTGGTAATACGAGAGAGAGCAAGTAATTACAACCACAATCTTACAAGGCACGCCTATGGAGAAATTGTAAGAAGTAAATTCGCATAGACTTTTCCAGAACGAATTTCATTCTGCAACCCAAGGAGTAAACAGTAAAATATTCAACTGCAGAGTGCAACAAAATATAGAAGGAGTAGCAAGCAAAGGACACTTACTTAACAGAATCCCAATTACCGCCCACCTGTAAACTCCATAGGTGAGGAACCAGTAGAGTAGAAATAGAATTAGAAAAGAGAAAATTCAAATAGGGAAAATTAACTCACACTATCACTTCAGTTACAGCACATTGAAGCAAGAAAAGAAAAAGTGAAAAGAGAACAAAGATACACAACAGAAGAGAGGCAAGGGTCACACACAGACAGGGTAGGTAATCCAGTGAAGGTTCTAAAATAGCGAGAGAGAGAAGTAAACAGACTTAGGACTAATTGTGTTACTTATATTTACAGTCTATAAGCTGTCGCGCTAGCCAGAAGAAGACAAGAAAAAGAACTCAGAAGAAAGAAAAAGACGCAGCAGTGTGGCCGTCTCTTCTCTGTCCAATTCCCCTTTCCCCCCCTGGGTTTGTTTGGCACTCGCGCAAATACAGTGCAGTGCTGAAGAATCTGGGAGGGGCATTGGGAGCTTACGACGTTCTGCTCCTGTGCATTGACTCGAGTCAGCGGTTTGACAAGGACAAGAGGGAGGAGACTTCCTTAAGGGATTTCTTCCTTTTTGGGGTCCTATGGCAAACAGCAGGAATATGAGGCAACTGGTTTGTGTCGTAGAGACTACCATAGACATCACTGTAGGAGCTTTAAGTAATATTACAGCGGAACTACAGGCGGATCGTCTTATGACTTTACAGAACCGAGTTGCCCTAGATGTTATTCTTGCAGATCGTGGTGGAGTCTGTAAATTGATCAAATCAAGTTGCTGTATTTACATACCTGATGACGCTCCGACAGTATACCAGGCCATCTCTAAATGACATATAATCTCTGAGTCGATTCATTAGTACGAAGGAGATTGGTTGTTATTGGGATGGTTTTGGGGACTACTGTCCAAATGGGGTTGGAAAGTACTAACATTCGTTGGTATGGTTTTAGCCATCATTTTCTCTTGTTGCCTTTGTATGCACTGTGGTCCCGCCATCTACGACCTTTGTGCTACTATGTGCATTCCAAAACCCAAGGCACAAAGAACAGAGAATATTAGAATGATGTTACAGCAACAACTTGATGACCTCATGGCCATGGCCATCGATTCAGATTGACGTGAGTCTGTGTATCTTGCCTGAGTTCTGGCAAAAGGAGGGTCTGAGGAAATTCGATTTTCGATCACGATCGCATTGAGCCGCCATTTTGTGCTCCGCCGCCATTTTGTGTTGCCCTCACTCAGGCAGCATGACGAACAAAGTCTTTTCTGCTTTTCCTGCAATATTGTGTCAAATAGCCTTGTGCCTCTGTTTACGAAGCTGATGTAAGAGACTGGCCGAGTACACTAATCCCTGTCTGGTTTTCCTAATCCCTGTCTTAACTATCTATTGGTTCACACTATTCTCTCCTGATCTTATCTCATCTTCTGGCCTTCGCTGTCCTCCGCTCGTATTCTCTCATTTCACAACTGTCCTCCAAAACACACAAGCGTATCTCGCCACTTGCAAACCAGTTACAGACATGTTAATACCTTAACCTGTGGGAGGGATGGCAAACACCGTTGGAGGAGAGGCTTCTTCGAGTTACTCAATATCTTTGTTTTTCAACCTTTTCTATTGGACATGATTTGTCTTTAACTTTCCTTATTGGTCCTCTATGTCTGTTTTAGGCGTGTTATTTGTTAATGTATACACTATCTATGTACTATATAAGATTATGCGCCACGGAGTGAAGTGGCAGTCTCCTGAGAACATACCATGTGTACTTCTAGGACAACTGTACTAGCTGCAGCTAATAAAATCTGATCTTTTACGCCGACAGAGTGTCCCCGTGTCTCTGTTAGCTGAAGCAGGAGAACCCAGGAGATTAAGGCGTACCCTGCGCCGCCAGGCCCAATTGGTTCTGGTTCTTCACTTTACACTGCTGGGAGTCTTGTGCACCCACCACCATATGTCTGGACACTGCTGGTATTCATCTGCACACACACCTCTTATAGCAGGCCACTGCTGGGAGTCCTCTGCACCCACCCCATATCTCTGTCCACTGCTGGGAGTCCTCTGCACCCACCCCCATGTCTCTGTCCACTGCTGGGAGTCCTCTGCACCCACCCCCATGTCTCTGTCCACTGCTGGGAGTCCTCTGCACCCACCCCCATGTCTCTGTCCACTGCTGGGAGTCCTATGCACCCACCCCCATGTCTCTGTCCACTGTTGGGAGTCCTGTGCACCCACCCCCATGTATCTGTCCACTGCTGGGAGTCCTATGCACCCACCCCCATGTCTCTGTCCACTGCTGGGAGTCCTGTGCACCCACCCCCATATGTCTGGACACTGCTGGTTTTCATCTGCACACATACCTCATATTGCAGGCCACTGCTGGGTGTCCTCTGCACCCACCCCCATATCTATGTCCACTGCTGGGAGTCCTCTGCACCCACCCCCATGTCTCTGTCCACTGCTGGGAGTCCTATGCACCCACCCCCATGTCTCTGTCCACTGCTGGGAGTCCTGTGCACCCACCCCCATATGTCTGGACACTGCTGGTATTCATCTGCACACACACCTCATATTGCAGGCCACTGCTGGGAGTCCTCTGCACCCACCCCCATATGTCTGTCCACTGCTGGGAGTCCTCTGCACCCACCCCCATGTCTCTGTCCACTGCTGGGAGTCCTCTGCACCCACCCCCATGTATCTGTCCACAGCTGGTATTCATCTGCACCCACCCCTATATGTGTGGCCACTGCTGGTATTCATCTGCAGCCACCCCCATATGGCTGGCCACTGTTGGGAATCCTCTGCACCCACCCACCCCCTTGGAGCAGTACACTGCTGTCCTGGACCTACACACACACCAATATGAAGGTAACATGCAGGGCCAGTCCGTAAGCCCACATTCCTTGCATGTGTACGCCTCATATTCCAAATATACTGGTGCCGTAGGAGTATGTGTGAAACGCACCATACCCACGCATTCATTGCGCATGTACGGTCCGTATCACTGTTCTACTCGTGCCATAGGAGTACGTGTGCAACGCACCGTACCCACGCATTCATTGCCTGTGTACGGTCCATATCACTGTTCTACTGGTGCCGTAGGAGTACGTGTGCAACGCACCGTACCCACACATTCATTGCGTGTGTACGGTCTGTATCACTATTGTACTTGTGCCGTAGGGGTATATGTGCAACGCACCGTACCCACGCATTCATTGCGTGTGTATAGTCCATATCACTATTGTACTTGTGCCGTAGGGGTACGTGTGTAACGCACCGAACACGTCCACTTCCGTTGTTGCGGTATGCAGGGGTTGCTGGCCACGCCCCCCCAAGTGACTAGACCCTGGTGGTAATGTATGGGCTCCATATTATAGATTTTGCTTTGGGTATGGGGTATGTTTCCTGCCCCTCACCCCCCCCCCCCGGCACCTGGGTGTTTTTCTCATCTTCTGCGGTGTGTGCGTCGGGTCCGGTGCACCAGGTCGTAGGCTAGGAGGACCGGGATGACACGTACGATGGGGTTCATGGCGTGTTTGTCACGTACTAGGGCTCCGTTGCGTAGCGGTTCGCGTCGTACTCTGCTTTTCCGGCTGTGTTTGGCTCTCGTAAAAAAAGAGCCGTACGGAGTGACGTAGGGACGAATCTTACTTGCTGGCCCGGAAACTGCTGCTTGAATGCGTCCGGACGTCGCGTACAAGCTGTTCCGGATCAGAATCGTTGTTTTTTTTTACCCGTATGGTCTTTTGTACGAAACGTACGGAAATAGGCTTTCTGTACGAATCGTACTTCCTAGGTTGTACGGAAAGTTTACCGGGTACGAGTCGTACGGAGAAAACGCTCCGTACAACGATTCGTACAGCCTTTTTCCAGGATTGGAATCGGCCCCTTTATGTCAATAGATAAAGATTGATGTGATCAGGATCAACCCTTTCCGAATAATTTCAAGCCAAAATATAGAGAAATCCCTGGTTACATTACTAGTCAATTACTCAATTGGTTTTTGTGGTTGAAAATTGGTTAAACACTCAACTGTTTTTATGTGTTATTTGCCTATCTCTTAAATATGTTAACGTTGTTGAGTGAGGCAGATGCGTCCTTCTTTGTACGTATGCGTGTCAAGGTCAACGTGCTGTTTTGCTCATGTGACCCACAGAAGGAGTCATGACGCCTGCCCAGTGAGGTAATCGACATAGATGAGTGACTTTTAATGTACTGAGGGATTCTAGGCAGGCTCTTTGCTCACCTCTTTGAATGTTACTTCATGGGAAGAAGATAGTGGGTCAGCTTTATTATTCCTGGGTCTGATTGTTTTTCTTCCTATCCGCATGAATAGTAATTGGAAGAGCAAACATTTCTCCCGAAATAGAAGCTTAGAGAAGGGTCATGGTAAAGGATTTGCACAATCACGAACTGCAAGTTTCAGATGAACGTGCAGGAAGCTTCTAGGGAGAACTGAGTTATAGAAATGGAAATGCTTGAATTGTCACACAGATGTCTGCATCCTTGATGTAAGCATCTTTTGAATAAACAAAGAGAAGGCCAGAGGTACACACAAAGAAAATGCCACAGAACGTATTCATCTTAAAACTAAAATGTATATTTTTGTCTCTGCGGAGTTACAGTGTGTGTGTGTTTGTGTGTTTTTAATCTAAGAGTGCCCTGCAAGTCATTTCTCTTGTGCCCGAGTTTGTGTGTGAAATGATAACGTGGAAATAAATCTGAATCTATGAAATCCAAGTGTGTCTTTTTATGACTGCGTTCATGCTCTACAATGTGATTATTGTAAAAGCCTATTTTATAACTAATACCCTTTGCCCCGCACTTTAGATATGGGTTATTTGACACACGGCGTGAAATGTTTTTCTTCAGCAGGAGGAAATGTTCCTGAACTGAATGCTTTCTGAATGTGCTCAGGGTTGTACTGTAATATTTATATAGTAGAGATTGCAACTTGAATCGTAATATGTGCATAGACCATAACCAATGAGAAAGACTATGGTGCAGTACATATTTTGAAAAATACTAAAATGAGTATAAACTTCTTTTATAGTGAGAAAGTATTTTAGGTGAGGTGTCAATTCACCAGTAACACTCACTTCGCTCACTCAGAGGTGTGTGCCCCAGTGAATTATTCAAGCATTTTACAGGGGCAGCTCCTCCAATGGGGCACCAGGGTGTTGCCCGCCACAAGCTGCTACATGGCTTAAAATTTGTGCTATTTTTTAGGTCTCGCCTTGGCAGCGCATGCGCTGCATGCGCTGTCTCAGCGAGACCTAAAGTAATCTGTATGTTGGGTTAAATTTCATGTTATTTGTCTTTTCGCTTGCTATTGGCTTAGCTGTGTTAGTGTTGTTGGTATCTCCTTTTCTGTTGGCTGTTGGTGATTTCCTAACTTCCGTGTAGTCCTGATACAGCGGGGCCTAACTACTGTGTTATTTCACTCTGCTTGCACTTCTTTCAGTGCCATCTGCTTCAGTAGCATCTCTTTTGCAGGCTGTAGTCTTCCTTTGTAATTGGAGACTTTCGAGCAGGCTGCATGCCCCCACCTCCCTTCTGCTTGATGGGCTCTTTTCTTCGTGGAGCCTGCCCCTTGTTACGTCTCGCCTGAGCCACTTTTTATCGTTTATAGGAAGCAGCTGCTTACTCGCACGCACCATTGTACCCCCCCCAAAATCAATACCCTTTGTGTTGCTTGCCCACATTCTTTTATTTATTTTATTTGATTAAGGAGCTTTGCTTACTCTTTTCCCCTGCGCCGTGTCGATCAAACAAAGCCGTGCAGCAGCTTACTCACACGCGCCACTCTGTCTCGCCTTCATACATTTCCTGCGTATTCTGAGCCGAGTTGTGTTATGTGCTGGCCCTTTAATTCCCCAGGCTCAAAGCGGCTGATGACGCCCTCTTTCACTTTCCACGGGAGCCTGGTGTAGCGCGAAGGTGGGCTGTTGATTGCCGCTTGCCCCGCTGCTCCACCGTTGTTTTCCATTGTCTCGTGGGGGTGCAGGCTCGGCACACGGTGCCCCCGCAATGCTGCTAATCAAAGCGGTCCGCTCCAGGCGAACCGCTGCTGCTTCGGCAGGGGTGTAGGCTCGCTTTACACTGCTCCTGCTGGCTGGTAGCCCACCAGAAAACGCTGCTTGAGCAGATGGCGAGGGTCGAGGCTCTTCCTATACTGCTCCCACTGGCCCAACGACGGTTACCGCTGCTGGAAGGGGACAAGCGCAGCCTGGTCTGGCCCGCCATGTTAGTCCTGGCTGTCTAATCCCCCGGTCACAAAGAGCGTGAAACCAGCCCTGCCGTATTCCAATTCCTTCCCAGCATCATCGTTCCTCACACGGTAGGGTTTCTCCCTATTCTTCTTCTGCCTCCTTGGGTCTCCATGGGCCTAGAAGCCCCTATTTATACCCCCCTCCTCCATTCGGCCCCCGATCCTGGGGCTTACACTTACAGGCTACTTCTTTTCCAGAGAGGGGCTTCACGCCCCCGGACGGCGTTTGACCCGGGCCCATCATGGGTCAGGCTTTGCCTCCCCCAGCCCGGGTTTCATCTTGCTTCTTCATACATTCTGGCATCAATATGCAGCCAAGTAGTGTTTCTGAACTTCTCTGTTATCTGCGCACCCTTAACTACAACACTATGGACTCTCTGTACTGCGATGGTTTGTTTTCACTGTTCCCCCGGGAGCAGGCTGCAAGCGCACAACACCACGACTATAATGTCTGGTAGTGCAAAAAGAAAAATATTGGATTTTGCTTTATTGATTCCTTTTTACATGTGTGTGCTTGTGTAAACGTGAGCATGCATGCGAGTGTGTACATGTTTGCGTTTATCTGTGTGTGTAAAGTTGGGGGTGTAGCCTGTGTTCTAAACGGTGCAGCACTACAATCTGTACTATATCTGTGAGATGTGTGCATATGTGTGTGAAGGCCACTTGCACCACTGCCACCTGTACTGTACCCAGAGTATGTAAGTGAGGCTTGCAGTCCTACTGCTCGACTTGCCCAACGCAACACCAGTTCTTTATCTAGGCGGAAGGATGAACGCCTGTTCGTTACTGTTTTACCTGTTCTGTGTGTGTATGGGAAGCTTCCGCTACTGGTATACAACCTATATGTTTTAGTGTGTGGGAGAAGCCCACACTAATGTTTCCCGTGCTGTGTATGTTCTCTAGGGGCATTTGAATGTGTTGCAGTGTGTCTTGTATGTGTATGGGGCACTTGCACTGCTACCCCCTGTTCTGTGCCTATTCGGTGGTTGATTGATTGCTTGTTCCCCGAGCTGCGGTGTGTTGTAATAAGGCCGATTGGTTTTGCGTTTTTTGTAATGTTTGGGATATTCCCGGGTTCTGTCTCCCAAATGAAACATTTGCTTTTATTTTTGGACTTTGTTCCACTTTGACGTTTGTATTAAACACAACCTGCATTGCTGTAACGTAGGAATACGTGTTTTTTCATACATAACCTATATTTGTAAAGTGCACAGTCACACATGGGTTTCTTATGGGTGAGTGACAGGTTTTTTGTTTCTTGTTATACATAGCACTTCTCACCGCAAACAGTGTTTGTTGCAATCAATGCATTTTAATGGTACTCATTTTACCTACCTTGCAAGGATGAAATACTAAATCTTATTGCCAGGTTTAACCTTGTGTTTGTCAAGCGCCGCGCATTTCTTAACAGTCAGCGACATGGGGCCGGATGCACAAAGCTATTTTGTAGTTGCAGAGGTCAAAGTTGAGCCGTTGCTACTACAAAATAGCATTTTTATGGAATCGCAGTTAGGGTTCCAGGCTCAATACAGATTCAGTATTTGGAAAGGGTGTGTAAAGAGCATACCTTCTAAATACCGATTCCTAAACTTATGTATTAATGTTTTGCAACTTACATCTGGTTGCAAAACATTAATATTTTACAACCAAATCCAAACAGATGGTAACCATTTACAAAAGAGAAGGGGCCCCTTGGGATTGTCGATAAACATTTTTAGAAGCTTTGGTCCCTTGGACCACTGCCTGCTTCTAAAACAAGAATTTGCAATGCATTAGGTCTCGCATTTGCGAGAGTTTGAGCTGTTGACATTGTAAACGACAATGCCTTTTATTTACGTGTTGGTTTTTAAAACATAAATGAAAGGAATTGCCGGTTACAATGCCAATAGCTTAAACTCTCGCAAATGCGAGACCTATTGCATTGCAAATACTTGTTGTTAATTCCTTTCCTATTAAAAAGGTTTTCTCATCGACGGTGCCATGATGCTTTTGGGTTTGAGTAGGGGGGGGGACAATCCTTTGGATTGGCAGACTGCAGGCCCAGGAGAAAGTCAAATGCACATGTTGGGTTGGGAAAGCCTCTTACTGTGATCAGTCCAGCGTGAGCAAGTACGGCCTCTTGATCCAGCACTGTGTTAAGGAGCCGGGGGGAGACAAAGCATACTCCTGGTCATCTTCAGAAAGCTGAGTTCACCTGCTCCAAGCAATCCTTGCGCATCACTCATGCTGTTTACTAATATAAGCAGCATTGGCGCATGCAAGGATTGGTTCTGGTAATGGAGCCTCAGTTAACACTGTCTTCGAAGCTCTAATGTAAAAGGCTGCACAGAGGGGGGGGGCGTTACAGAACACTGGGCGGCTCTATTTGAAGAGCATATTGCAACTCGAATCGTAATATGTGCATAGACCATAAACAGTGACAAAGATTAAAGTGCAGTACATATTATGAAAATAGTTCAATGAGTTTTGGGTTAGCTCTTCTACAGTCAAAGAGTATTTTCAGTGAAACGCTTCAATTCGCCAGCAACACTCTCTCTCTCAGAGGTACATGCTCCCAGTAAATTATTCGAGCATTTGACTGGGGCGGTTCCTCCAAAGGGGTGTAAGGGCATTGCCGCTCCCATGAGCTGAAATATGCCTTAAACTTTGTACTATTTTTCTTAAAATAATCTCTCAACAATGTTGCCATGATACTTTTGGGTTTGGGTAGGGCAGTTTTGGCAACCCTTTTGATTGGCAGACTGCAGACCCAGGAGGAAGTCAAGTGTGCATGTTGGGGTAGACAGGTGTCTTACTGTGCCTAGCCCAGCATGCGCATGTTAGGCCTCTTGAACCTGCGCATTGGTAAGGAGCTGAAACAAGACAGCATATCCCCCTCATCTTCTTCAGAGTGCTGAGTTCACATTCTCCAACCAATCCTTGCATGGCTCTCATGGTGTTTACTACTATAAGCAGAATATGAGCATGCAAGGATTTGTTCTGGTCAACCCAAAAAAGTCATCAATACTTATTTCTTCTTCTTCTAAAACTCAAAGGATGGTAATTATAAATTCCTGTGCATCTTGCTGACTGTTCTGAGTAACAGTACTGATCCATTTCATATATCTACTAGACCTTGAATGCCTGAAGCGCAATGTATTACAGTCCTATCACTATGTAAACATTGCAGCAAACCACACAGTGCAGAACATAATCTCTTTTGTGGCTGCAGTTCAATTGCATTTATAAGATGTTGTCAGTGTAACACTACATTGAAAACAACATTTACATAGCAGTCGATACCAGAAGTGTTTGACAACGGGTAATCTACAATATCTCCATCATTCTTCAGTTTTTCTTCCTAAACCTTCCTTGTTCTCTTTCTTTTCCTTCCTTTTCAGCAACTCCCGTAGATTCTTTTGTGAGCTTCCACTTTGAACAGATTATCTGTTTTTCATAAATGGGATGCTGTCCTAAATGAGGAGCGTATTCACTTCTTAACCGATTTTACTCTTCGACACAACTTGCATAGACACTAACTTTCCTGTCATCAAAAACAAACTGGACTCTTACTGAAGACAATGTAACATATGGCATACCTTCTTTAAATACAGTACTGCCGATAGTATTTAAAGCTGCATCTACACTTAGACCTTGAGATTTATGGATTGTTACAGTGTGTGCTAGAGGTAGAGCGAACTGCTGGGCGCATATATAAGTCTTTCACTAGCAAAAAACGTACAACAGATCAGCCAATCTGCTTCACGCCATCAATCTGATCAAATCTGATGGCTAAATATCTAACTTCATCCCTATTTGAAAAATTAATGAAATCAATATCTTTACCCAATGAAGCTTTTATTAATCCTTCCTCAACATTTAAATTAAGCTGCAAAAAAACTCCACAGTTTTTGCACATGTGTAAACACTTTTCTAATCCTGCAGTCCCGGATACAGATTTCTCTATTTAATCCAATTTTTACTGTGGAAAACCCCTTAGCAGAACTGTTACTCCCTGTTACCCCCTGCTGTTCCATTTTGTCAATATCTGTAATTTCCAACATTTCTTCTTTCTTCTCGTGGAAAAACTATGCTCTATTTTGTCATTTACCTCCATATCAATTTCTTTTTGTTCATCATTCAGTTGTCCAACTAACTATTCAAAATCAACAGGTTCATATTCCCATCCAGCTTTCACTTCATTCATAGATATTGCAGCTTCATTTTCAATGATGGTGCAGCATGTTTACCTGCTTTTTTATTGTGTGCAAAAATCTTTTTACATTTGCACAGGATGTGTATTGTATTGTCTTTTGCACAATTTTCTTTTTCTTTCTAGTGGAATTTCATTGATTTTTGCTGTGTCTGTGCATAGTAGGTGCTGGTGAGTCTACCTGTCTAGCAAGTAAGTGGTATTGTTTTTGAGTATAAAGATCTTTGTGAAAAAGCCACACTTTGTTTATTACTTATTTTACATAGTGTTGGTTGTTGTTGAATTGTTTTTAAAGTAACTTTTTTTAGTAAGGATTATGGCAAGCAACAGGATAACCAATCAGCAGGTTGTTGTATGATTTTCGAGTCTTCTTCTGACCATGATTCAGAGACTGACTCTGCAACTGAGGCAAAGGAGGAAGTGGAAGATTCTGGCAATTAATTTTCTGTCTGACAGGAATCATCTGATGATTAAGCCTCTCTCAGTGCAGACGAAGTGGCTGTTTTAGAGGACACTGCTATGTCTATAGTGTAGCAAGACGCATATGGATTGCGGCCTAAGGCAGCAAGGCTTCCCATTGGAAGAGCTGAACTCTGGATTGACCCAAACATGATGCAGTCAGCGTTGCCTGCCTTTACTGGGGTTGCAGGGTGTAAAGGAAATACTGAAAACCTTTTTTGTGTATGAATTTTTTTCAGTTGTTTATGGACGACGTATTATTGGCTGAGATTGTTGAGCAGCCTAATTTGTATACTGAACAGTATTTGAGGGACAACAGAGCCAGACTTGAGCCCCTTTCTATAGCTACCCAGTCCACTTCCACAAATCTGGATGAGTTGAAGAAGTTCTTGGGTTTAACTTTTTTGGTGGGCTTGATAAGGAAGCCGTTGCTGTCTTCATATTGGTCTGCTTGTCCCTTGATGGCAACGGCTACATTTCCTGCAATCATGAGTCATGATCAGTATTTGCTTCTGCTGCGGATGCTGCATTTTGTTTATAATTGTTTAACATTGCCACATGATCACCCTGATTGTGACCGCCTTTTTAAGATTTGGCCATGACTTGATTGTTTGTTAATGGTCTTGTGTGTCATTGGTTCATTATTTTGACTGTTCAATTATTAACACTGCATTTCATTTTTGTGAAATCTCTTGTTATTAAAATATACATTTTGAATCTTTCAATCACCCTTGTGCCAAATCTAGCCAGTATGTGTGTGCACTTGCGGAATAGATGGATGTGCAGTAATATTTGTCTCTTCTGTCTTTCTCTGCGAAGGTGTACATTGTCTCCAGGGAAAATCTACAAACACCAGATATTTTTGTAAAATAAACAACCAGGGTGGTGTGCCTCTTGTGGATCTCAACAAGTTTTCTTACTCACAATGCCATGCAAACCTTAAAATGTGACTAAAGTCACACATTTTCCTTGCATACAAGTGCCATATTCTTCCAGAATCGGAAAGAAACCACACATTTCCTATCATTCAGTGTTCCCCCAGGTCTCCCGGTACAAATGCTGCCTCACCTGTGAGGGTGGGCCAAGTGCACATGACAGAGAAGGACCTAAAATGTATTGTGGAAGCATCATTGGGTAAAGATATTGATTTCATAAATTTTTCAAATAGGGATGAAGTTAGATATTTAGCCATCAGATTAGATCAGATTGATGGCGTGAAGCAGATTGGCTGATCTGTTGTATGGGTTTTGCCAGTGAAAGACTTAAGTATTTTTCACTTGCCTTAATTGCTACACGGTTTTCTTCTACTTCTCTGTCCAAATCTATTAATGAGGCTTCCACTGCTGTGATTTGATTCATCAACATATTGCTTTTTTCCCGTAAGGCTTCACATGTCCCCTGAACTTTACCCTGATTCCTTTCTGAGATTGTGAAATTCTGTCTCATCCCAGAAGTTAAAGACTCTATTAATATCTCCACCCCTGTGTGCTCAGCTCGTCCTTTGGCACTAAACATCTCATTGTGTGCACTACCCTGTGCACCTCCCTGGGATCCCCCGTTTATTTGCTCCCCTGAGAGATGGAGAGTGATAATGCCTCAGATTCTTCTGTATTTAAAATCTAGATCCTATTACTAACTTGAACTCTCTCCCCTGCCACGGTTTTATCCCCTTTTGTCGACATCTCCAAAGTCTTTTTTATGTCACTTATGGAGGTCACCGGATATAGTTGTTTGTCCTGAGTTTTAAAATAAGAACGTAATGAGGGAGTTATTTTTATTTTGGTCCTGTGTCCTTTCCTCCTGTTGACAGTATTGGAAGTCGCTCAGAGTTGTGAGCTTGTTTCCCCCTCTTGCTCTTACTCTGTACTAGAGGCACCAACACTGGACTTGGTCAAGGAGCAGGGGTGCTAAAAAAAATCAGATTCCTATTCCTCAAACAATATCGTTTCCCATTTCCTGTAATTGTGCATCTAGGAAATCATGTTTCCTACTCTTTGATGGGTTTAAACTTACTCCTTCAATTTCTGAGGTCGCAGGAGGATCTTCAATCTTTTTTTCGACTCCCTGAGCACTTACCGGCATCATGCGCACTCTCATCTTTGTCCCCGTCCTGGTTAACAAGAAATTGTCTTACGGAGACCAGGTCAATGTGATATCCTTCTCAGTCCTCCTCATACTGAAAATCATTAGAAAAATCTGTCCTTTTATTCTGACTGATCTTTGGAAAATGGTAGTAGCCTCCCTATCCAGATTGGGTTATAGCAAAGCCTTGTTCCTGAACATATAGCAAAGACACCTCCACAAACTACAGACCCTGAAGAATGCCACAGAGTGGCTTCTATTGGGCATCTCCAAGTCCCAATCAGCCTCCCAGGGGCTGGTTAAGTTAAATTGGCTGTCTATTAAAAGGAGGATAGAATTCAAGGCTCTCTTCATTGTCAATAAGGTTTTACATGACTGAGTTTTGGGGGAAAAAGGATCTGGAATGTTCTTTCCAGGAGGCTTCACTCTTCCTCAGCCAGATATATCACAGTCCCTAAGTTTAGGAGAGCTTCATGGGGTGGGAAAAGTTTCACGGTTGGCACTGCCAAGCTATGGAACTCCCTCCCCCTTGAGTTAAAGCTAAGCACCAATCTGCACTTTTATTAGGAGTTACTAAAACCTGTCTCTTTTCCAAAAAAGCAAAGCCTTCTGGCCTTTACTTTGTTAACAGCACCAAGACGCCTCCCTGCATTTGTTTGCGCTTTATACGTTTTCATTTAATTTAATTTTCAAAAAATTTTCTGGCTGTGTCACTGGATGTGAAAGTAACTTAGAATATCTTTATGTCTATTCAAGTGGCTGTATACATTACTTACTGCCTCTATTACTGGCTATTTTGTTTTATAGATGTTTATGCAACTGCCTCTGTTACTGCTGAATACATAAGTGCTGTATGGGTATGCCACCAAATATTTACATGCCTTTGTTTCTTCCTTACAGGCATGGTGAGTAACTCTGCTTTTGTAAATATGTATATAACTTGCAGTTTAGGTGAAAGACTGCATTTGTAACTATGCCTAAGGGTCTCAAACTACACGTGTGTCAGTTAGACTTTAAAATGCATGTCTAACCATCTAAGCACATGACACCCTGCTCCATGACTTAGCTACACCATACCTAAGGGGTTGCTAGTACATAGTAAAGCAGAGTATTACAGCACAGCAAGGAGTTTTTTATGCCAACTCGACCATGCAGTAAACCAATACACACAGACACACACACTCTCTACTGTTCCAGGAAAACACATGATAGAAGAGCTTCTCTCACACACCTATACTGAGACCCACATTGACACTCCCATACTCACTCACACACCCATAGAGATGCTCGCACAAATTCATAAACCCACAAAAGCACTCAAACACCCACTCACAGATACTCTCATACACTCAAAACATTTATATATATTATACACACTTTTACTAACATTATCTATACACATACCTTCACAACTATATTTGTTTTTAAAACGACACTGTAATTCACATATCTGTAAATTGAGTTGGTTGATTAGGTTTTTTATGCTGTCAGTTAGACTGTAGGGTCAGTGTGAATGTAAAAACTAAGGGGCTAATTTACAGGTCCCCTGCGCCACCAGTACGTCACTTTTTGTGACGTAGTAAAGGCGCATTTCACTTCTCCATATTTATAAGGAGATGAAAAGCCACCCTGCGTGACTTTTCCTCTCCTTGTAAATATGGCCCCTTCACAAGCAGCACTGCGGGGGAGGGGTTGTTCCATGGGTGTTCCCACGCAACCCCCATGGAACGAGACACATTTCCAGATTTACGAGGAATCGTAAATCTGTAAATGCGTGTCATTGCCATGCCTCCCCAGGGGAGGTGTAGTGAGGTACAACGAGGAGAAATGTTTCCATTTCTCCTTGTTTTTTCTTTTTCAAAGCATGCTCTGCATTCTACAGCACACTTTGAAATAGGAAAATACCTGTAGTGATTTTTTTTTGTGTAGGAAAGTGCCCCTTCCTGCACAAAAACAATCTACCCCATGATGCAGGCATCCTTGCACCATGGTGCAAGGGTGCCTGCGCCGGCGCATAGCTGCAGTTTGTGCGCCAGTGCAGGGGGAAGCACAGGAATGCGACATATTATTGTAAATATGTCGTATTCCTGTGCTTCGGAAGTGCCGCAGCGTGGCGCAGCCAAAGGGCTTGCGTTCCTGTGCTGTGGCAGTTCGTTGTAGATCTGCCCCTAAGAATAAGAATGTTGCACCACTCTCATACAAAGCAACTATTAATTGCAACTTTTTCAACTTTTCTCTCAGTGATACATTTAAAGGTAGCAAATCAATGAGTTATTTTCATACTATGATCCATGTAGAAGGAATACGGCCCACCACTTATCAGAAAAGCACCACAGAACTTTGGTCTTTTTCTCCAGTTTTAGTAATTGTTCATTAACATTGGAGCTCTCTTCAAGTGTAGGCATTAAACAGACTATGGATTTCCCTTTGTAGACTTTCTAAGATATATTTCCACTCCTTTGTCAGAACTCCTACACTAATGTCCTTCTGTATATTTCCGTATTCCACGTGAGATGATGGGGAGCATACTCTTCAGTAGTTCTTTGTATTGGAAGTATAGCCAAAGGTTTACATTGCCAATACTTCCCAATTAATTCAGAGTTTAATCATGCAGAAGTGTCTTGAAAACAGGCTGTCTGCGACAGTGTTAAGTTGTAGTCAGTCGCTGAAGACAATTACATTCTTTCCTCCAAACAGCACTAAAATCAGTTGCAATGCTCACCTCATTGATGATTAAAAGCTTAAGTTTCTTCAATACTCTTGATACTTCATGACAAGCTTCACCGGATAACTTCTGGTATTTCAGTTTATTGTCATGTTTAACATGTAGCATAAGTAGTCGATGTAGAGCAGTTCCTTTAAATCTGTGTACAGCTAATCCAATTGGTGTTAGACTACACCTAATAAATTTAATTCTGTTGTCCTCTGTAAGTAAGCAGTGAAAACTTTAATTAAGAAGCTTTTCCCGGTACCAGCATCACCATGATGTATAATAGCATTGGCTTAATTGTTAACATGTGCATTCTTTCTTCTCGTGGAAAAACCATTCTCTATTTTGTCATTTACCTCCATATAAATTTATTTTTGTTCATCATTCAGTTGTCCAACTAACTATTCAAAATCAACAGGTTCATATTCCCATCCAGCTTTCACTTCATTCATAGCTATTGCAGCTTAATTTTCAATGATGGTGCAGCATGTTTACCTGTTGTTTTATTGTGTGCGAAAATCTTTTTGCATTTGCACAGGATGTGTATTGTATTGTCTTTTGCACAATTTTCTTTTTCTTTCTAGTGGAACTTCATTGATTTTTGCTCTGTCTGTGCAGAGTAGGTGCTGGTGAGTCTAGCTGTCTCTAGCAAGTAAGTGGTATTGTTTTTGAGTATAAAGATCTTTGTGAAAAAGCCACACTTTGTTTATTACTTATTTTGCATAGTGTTGGTTGTTGTTGAATTGTTTTTAAAGTAACTTTTTTTAGTAAGGATTATGGCAAGCAACATGATAACCACTCAGCAGGTTGTTGTATGATTCTCGAGTCTTCTTCTGACCATGATTCAGAGACTGACTCTGCATCTGAGGCAAAGGAGGAAGTGGAAGATTCTGGCAATTAATTTTCTGTCTGACAGTAATCATCTGATGATTAAGCCTCTCTCAGTGCAGACGAAGTGCCTGTTTTAGAGGACACTGATATGTCTATAGTGTAGCAAGACGCATATGGATTGCAGCCTATGGCAGCAAGGCTTCCTATTGGAAGAGCTGAACTCTGGATTGACCCAAACATGATGCAGTCAGCGTTGCCTGCCTTTAATGGGGTTTTAGGGTGTAGAGGAAATACTCTCATACACTCAAAACATTTATATATATTATACACACTTTTACTAACATTATCTCTACACATACCTTCACAACTATATTTGTTTTTAAAACTACACTGTAATTCACATACCTGTAAATTGAGTTGGTTGATTAGGTTTTTTTATGCTGTCAGTTAGACTGTAGGGTCAGTGTGAATGTAAAAACTAAGGGTCATATTTACAAGTCCCCTGCGCCACCAGTACGTCACTTTTTGTGACGTAGTGAAGGCGCATTTCACTTCTCCATATTTACAAGGAGATGAAAAGCCACCCTGCGTGACTTTTCCTCTCCTTGTAAATTTGGCCCCTTCACAAGCAGCACTGCGGGGAAGGGGCTTTCCATGGGTGTTCCCACGCAACACCCATGGAACGAGACATATTTCCAGATTTACAAGGAATCGTAAATCTGTAAATGCGTGTCATTGCCATGCCTCCCCGGGGGATGTGTAGCAAGGCGCAACAAGGAGAAATGTTTCCATTTCTCCTCGTTTTTCCTTTTTCAAAGTATGCTGCATTCTACAGCACACTTTGAAATAGGAAAATGCCTGTAGTGATTTTTTTTTGTGTAGTAAGGTGCCCCTTCCTGCACAAAAACAATCTACCCCATGATGCAGGCATCCTTGCACCATCGTGCAAGGGTGCCAGCGCCGGCGCATGGCTGCAGTTTGTGCACCAGCGCAGGGGGAAGCACAGGAATGCGACATATTATTGTAAATATGTCGCATTCCTGTGCTTTGGAAGTGCCGCAGCGTGGCACAGCCAAAGGGCTTGCGTTCCTGTGCTGTGGCACTTCGTTGTATATCTGCCCCTAAGAATAAGAATGTTGCACCACTCTCATACAAAGCAACTATTAATTGCAACTTTTTCAACTTTTCTCTCAGTGATACTTTTAAAGGTAGCAAATCAATGAGTTATTTTCATATTTTGCTTCTCTTAAACCACTTCTAAATGGTCAGTGTTTCTTAACCCTTTCTTGCACTCTAGTGCAGAAGAACAATGTGGTTGGGTTTATTGGCGTATTTGCAAATTCTTAGTGACGCTCTGTGCGACCCCCAATGCAACTTCATGAAAAATTCACAAATAGCTATGGGAGTCCAAAAACATATTTAGCTTTGTACTCTTCATGCTTTGCAACTGCCGTAAACATTGTTGCATACATCTTACTAAGAAAATCAAACCTCCTTAATAAATAAGGAGTGTAAAGCACTGTTATTTTAACAAACAGTATACGGTCTGTGTAATGCCCTTCCCACACACTCTCTTAGTACAGTTACCATGCAACCGCCTTTACAACACCCTCAACCAGTAAGTCATAAGTTCACAACACATTCTAAATCAGCATTTTACTTACCAACTCAACTGCAACAGGTGTGGTTGAGTATTTGTAATTAAAAGCACATCCCAGATTGAATTACATTTTTTTCTTTTCACATGAGCCAATCACAGATCTGCTTACGTTTTCTTAAAAATCACTGCCTAACTTTAACTACCTGCATATTTACACCATCCAATTAAATGTGTGATTTTCTTAAAACAGGTCTTGTCCTCCATTTTAACTGCCTTTTGTTTTGAAAACTGTCTCATTCTGCTCTAGCCTTCTCCTGCATGCTACTCCTTGTCCTCAAAAAGGTAAACTTGTGGATTGTGGGTCGCAGCTTTGAGTTTTGGGCTAGAGAGTGTGCTAGAAATAGTGATATATACAGGGACTTGGGGTTTGTCTAATGTGGACATTACTTGGATAGTCAAGATAGGGTTAAAGTGGCTTCAATTACTGCCTTTGGTAAAAAGGAGCACAGATTGCCAACACCTTGCCCTCATGATTGTGCGCTGTGGTAGCATTTTAAACCCTAACGAAGAATAACTTTTGCTCAGGTAATGGTACTTTTCCTCTCAGACTGCTTTGGTATTCTCAAACATACGCCAAAGTCAGAAAAGGAAGTGGTCAAACGAGCTCTGTCCACAGATAAACAAAGCCAAGAAATATGTCAATAAAACTGTTTCCGTGTTCCTCAGCGACCATAATATGTGCTCTATCTACAACAACAACTTGTGCTTTAACATGGAGTGTATATATACAAATGATGGAGTTCACTTCACAGAGAAAGGCAACGGGGTGTTCCACAACAACTTAATACACTGCATCATGTTTTATTTGTACTCATCATCTACACAATAAACACAAAAGCTCTTCTCAGAGTCACCCTATTTCCCAAACACTGGTTCATTTTCTTTTTAAATCTGAATCAGTTACAAATACACAAAACTAAATCAGACATTCAATAAACACCAGCACATTTAAAATTCACAATTATATAAGTGACTGTGCATCTGACTGGGTGCATTATTGTGTGAATGGGTCTGTGAGTGGGTGTAAGAGTGTCTGAGTGAGTGTGAGTAGGTGAATGAGTGCCTAAGTGGGTCTGTAAATGGGTACCGGAGTGTCTGAGTGGGTCTGTGAGTGGCTGCATGAGTCTCTGAGTGGGTCTGTCAGTGTGTTTGAGTATCTGAGTGACTCTAGAAGGGAGTGCATGACTCTCTGAGAGGGTCTATGAGTGGATGTGCAAGTCTCTGTGTAAGTTTGTGGGTGCATGGCTCTCTGAGTGGCTCTGTCAGTGGATACACACGTGTCTGTGTGTGTGTGTCTGTGAGTGGTTGCATGAGTCTCTCAGTGGGTCTCTGAGTGAGCGTGTAAGTGTCTTAGTGGGTCTGTGAGAGGATACATGAGTGTTGCAAGGTAGAACTATTATGTGATATGGTTGGTCGGCCTTATCATGTAATACTAATGCACAAAAGTGAACCTCAGGTTCACCCATAGCAGCCTTACCTCTGTGTTGGTGGAGTGGCACAGATCAGGCAGGCATACTCAGAGGAACATGTGTTAAGCATTTCATAGTACCAGCATTGACAAAAATTAAGTGATGTGACTCGAAAGAAACCTTGACACCAATTTATAAAAATTGGTTGTATTTTTATATAAATATAACACTAAAATAACCTTGATATTTTGCATATAACTAGACTTATAGATTTTCAAAGTATTAAACAGTAAATGCAGTGAAAGCTGTCAAATGTTCACCATGAAGTTAGTGGGGGAAAATTCACTTAGCAAAATGATATTTACAGGGTGAGTGTAAATGAACCCTCTTGTGGTTAAGGTTCTGCAGGTCCCTAGGCCAAGACTCAGCAGTCGTTACTTTGTGACATAATCCAGGGAGTCCAGGTGCAAAAGTTTGTTGGCAGTCCTTGAAGCTGACAGGATCAGAGGGCGCTGTCAACTGCCAGAACTAAATATATACAATTAATATACATATCTATATATTCTCTACTAGCAGTCGCCAGTAGATAGTTATAGTTAGAACCTAGTTTCCATAGGAAAATCATTTTTTGACTGGGCTATACCTTTGGTGTCGTTTCACCACTCTCCATTAAATTTTCCAAACCAAGTGTCAAAGTAAAATTCTGCAACTGGCAGTGTGGGCTAAGAACAAGGGTGCGCTGGTGTAATATCAGGACGATTTCATAAGCATATTCTCACGCTCAACTTTAAGTGGTCACACTTCCCCAGGGCCATGTTCATTCAAAATTGGACAAGGGCTTGAGGAAATTGTTGAATTGATTATTATTTTTGGCCATAGTAAATGGACCTTTTTGGCATGTATATTTATCGACTCAGGTTAATAGACAGTGGTTGGATGTAATAAGTAACCAACTGAGTCTGAAGTGGTGTCTCTTTTATCATAGAGATCAATGAGAACAGGATAGTTATGTGAATTGTGATGTCCCTTGATAGACACAGCAGATGAATTTACGGAGTCTTCTGACTGAATCGCGATATTGAAGTAATAATCACGTGGTTTTTATCACGTTAGAGATGGAACTTTTGATTCTTTAAAGGGAGGGAGTGCAGTATTCCAAAATACACAGATTGGAGGTTTTCTAAACATTACAGGGTGGTATACATGAGGGTTTCTAAACTTTACAGGGTGATATACAGGCATTGAGGGTGTGACTGGAAAGGAGAAAGCACATCAATATTTAGAGATGTTGATCATGCATAAATAGGGGGTATCAAGATAAAATTAAAATTAAAATAAAAACTTTTTTAATGTGTCAGTAAGATGTTATTGGGCAGAATGTCCACAGGCACGGAGTTTTGGTGGGGGATTTTGTGCAATTTGTTGTATTAATGGGAATAATGTTGTATATTTGAAAAATATTTAAATTATAAATCTAACTTCATATGATTGATACATATATTTTGATGTAAAGCCCTGATTTTTGGGGATGATCTGTGCAATGGGGACCGAAAATAGGGGTGCAAAATAAGGATGCATTTGTAATGTTAATTAACAGGAACGCATTGTCGAACCTACAGCCCGAACCGCTGGACAGAATTACACCCAATTTGGCAGAAATGTAGATGTTGTTACACAGATTGTGCTTATTTTTCCTTGGTGCAAATAGTGATATCTCTAGCTGCAGACATTTTGCGACGATTTTGCGATTAATCGTAAATGCATGCACAAAGAATAATGCTCTAATTGGCTGGATGCAACCTGAACAGAAAGTTGTGGCCACCGTTTCCTGGGTTTGGAACGGTTCCCTGGGCTGAAAATTTCTGTGAAAGCTAACATAAGTGTGGAGGTACCGCATGTTTAAAAAATGGGAGTATTAGTGACACAAGGTATGTGTCCAAAATGTATTTTGTATCATGCACAACTGCCAGGGTGGCCCCCATGTCATGAATATTGGTAGGAATATACAACTATATATTTGTAGTTGTATACACCTGCCAGTAACTGTCACATATCCACTCCCACACTTATACATCCAGTCAAATACCCACTGAGATACTCATGCACCTACTCACGTACCTATTCAGGTACTCATGCACCCACTTACAGACTCACTTGGAGAGTGATGCACCCATGTACAGACCCACTCAGAGACTCATGTACCTACTTAGAGACCCACTCATAGACTCAGGCATAAAGTCTCATACCCACTTAGAGGCTCTTATACCTACTCACAGACCCACCTGGGCACTAATGCAGCCACTCTCAAACCCACTCAGATACTCGTGCACCCACTTACAGACTCACACGGAGAGTCACACACCCATGTACAGACCTACTCAGAGACTGACATACCCACTTACAGATACACTCACATATGTCTTCACAGACCTACTGAGACACTCATACACCCATTCACAGATCCACTCAGACACTCATACACCCACCTACACACCCATACAGTCACTCAAACACTCAGTCACAGATCCTCTCAGAGACTTATGCACTCAGTCACTCACTCATAAAGTCACAAACCCACTCACAAACACTCAGATATGCATCTCACTCATGCACTCGCTCACCCACTCAAAGGCTCATGCATTCCCTCATAGACCCACCTAAACACTCATGCTTGCACCCATTCACTCATCCACTTATGTTTTGACTCACAGACCCATTGAGACACTCATACACCCACTCACAGATCTACTCAGACACTCATATACCCACTCACGGACCCATTCAAATACTCATACACCCATACAGTCACTCACACACCCACTCAGAGACATATGCACCCATTCACTCATACACGCAGAGACTCGTGCACTCACTCACAGTCCCACTCAGAGACCCACAGGCCCACTGACAGAACCACTTTGACATTCACACTTCCAGTCATATACCAATGAGAGACTCATGCACTCACTCATTGACTCACTCAGACACTCATGTACCCACTCACTCACCTACTCAGACACCCACTTAGAAACTCATATATCCACTCACAGATCCAGTCAGTCATATATTTACTTAGAAATGCACAAAGGCACTAATGCACCTACACACAGATTGAGTGAGAGACTTATTCAACCAATCACAGATCCATTGTCACACTGATGAACCCAACCATAGATGCACTGAGGCAGTCATGGAGTTCGTAACATAAGCATTGATAGACTGATGCACGTCTCACAGATACACTCAAATACTTATACAGTGAATGAGAGACTTGCTGTTACAGTGATGCATGCAGTCATAGATTACACAGAAAGATTGATGCACTGTGTTATAGAGATATTAAGGGAGCTGTACATGCTATTATATAGTCATTTAGATAGTGATGTGTTGAGTGTGTTGCTTATAATCCATTATGTAGTTATAAGTTTTGAATTTGGAGGTGTCTATAGAATGTCTACATTTGTTTTGTCAATTCGCTATGTATTCGCAGCGATCGAGGTTCCCGAATCATCAACACTCCCGCACAAAACAGAAAATCAGTTTAAATGATAAAACCCCGTAGTGTCTAAAATTCAGTAAAATGTGTACATATATTTGTTTTACACCCCCTAAAAAAGGCACGATTGTCGCGTCTGTAGTCATCGTGGCTCTTGGCATAATTGAGAAAATGGGAAGTAGGGTTTAAACACAGTTTCCTAAAAAACTTTCTAGAAAAATAAGAGTACAAATATGTATTTAAAGCAGTCATGTAGTTAGTAATGTATGTATTGTAATAGAATGATTTTTTAAGTTACATTTTTGACGGGTGTGGTGATCGTTGAATGTCTGCTTTTGATTTGTGATTTCGCGACATGATCACAACATTAAAGTGAATTAAAAAAATATATATATTTAGCAGGAAAATGAACAACATTTTGGGCCCTTGAGTTGCTCTGACAAGAGCCTTTGTGTGTATAAGACATACACATATAATTATACATCCAGCCTATACCCAGACTTAAATCTGTGATACCTAAGTAGAAAAGCAGACAGAGACTGAAACACTCAATGAGAAAGTTATAGAAGCATGCAAAGATTCAGTCACACAGACAGTCACAACTGATATGTATCTTCTGGTAATAAAGGCAGTTTCTCACACACTTAAATAACCCAATATTCACGAGTACACTCAGGAGGCAATCTATGTAGGCCGTTACAGACTCATTTAGAGAACCACCATATCTCATAGAGAGAGGCCATGATTTAGTAACACATTTACGTACACATGGAATCACAGTCCCTGATAGGAACAGAAACACTCATTCAGATGTCTGTTAAACAAGTGGCACTTTCAAGTTTATCATACAGACAAGTAGTGCTTGCATTATGTCTCAGGCCTGGTATACTTGAGCTTAGGCATGTAGTTTTACTGGTAGAGCTCTCTTATCACTTACAAGGCATAAACTGTTCTTGTACCAGATATAAATGAACACTAAGGTAGGCTGTAGCTAGGCCATAGCGCAGGGAGCTATTCGCTTGAAAAGTAAAGATGTACTTTGATGTTTCAAAGAGCTATAGGCACTCATAGAAACGTATCGACCCATTATACATCCAGCATTCTTAAAGATATTATTCTTAAACTAATACAGCCAATACATCCATTTCAGCAGACTTAAATCTGGCATACTTAAGTAGAAAAGCAGGCAGAGACTGAAACACCCAGTGAGGTAGTTCAAGAAGCATGCAAAGATTCACTCAAACATACACGGACAACTGATATGTATGCTGTGCTATTAAAGGAAGTTACTCACTCTTAAATAACCCAATATTTTACAGACACTTTTAGAGGACCGTGGATATCACAAAGACAGACAGACATTTACGAACAATCTTACATACTCATGGAATATCATTCAGCTCCTGATAGTTACTCACACAGTTATTCACATATAAGTGAAAAAACAGACACATTCAAGTCTACCATGCACAGGCCTTCTCAGGTTTTAAGCTACTCTTCTACAACATATGACTGTCCCCCTGAGGTAGGCTGTAGTTAGTTAATAGGGTATGCTCCTTTAAGTAATATCTGGGTAAGTAGATGAACGGGTGAGTGGGAGGGTGTGTGAGTAACTCCATGGGTGAGTAAGTGTGTGTGTGAGTAGCTGTATGAGCAACCTCTCACTCACCCTTAACTATAACTGAGCAGTAAGGTAGGCTGCGGACAGTTAATAGGATGGGTGCTACATACTTTGAAGTTAACACATCCAGTCTGATGATTGCCTAAGCTATATATCCTCATCTAAACTAAATGTTTAAATAGTTAAAATATGTAATATGATACTATATCAATCAATCAGTCAATACACTTTATTCGATTAATTAAAATTATAAAAGTACAATCCACAACAATACACAGACAAAAAAGACATTTAAATATAAAATGTAAGAAACACTATCACTTAAGAATTCATCATGTGCAAATTTTCCAAATTTAAAATTTCCATGAACCTAATTTAAGCGGAGTTCATCATAAGGTTCCTGTTATTCTTGAACCTCATAAAAATACAATGCACAACAATACACAGACAAAACAGACAATTTAAATATAATATGTAAAAACAATATCACTTATGAGGTCATTCTGTGCAAATATGCAAAATTTAAAATTGCCGTAAGCTAAATCTAAGCGGTATTCATCATAAGGTTCCTGTTTTTCTTAAGCCTCACGGCAGCAATTAAAAAAGATGCAATATAGAATATGTCCCCTGGGTTGCACAACGTCTGTAGGTAAACTAGCGTTGGTCTAACCTGTGAAAAACCCCTATCTCTCAGAATGGGTAACAAAAATTTCATGCGGATGTCAGTATAAAAATGACAAAACATAATAAAATGTAGGGTATCCTGAGGTGAGAAGTTATCACAATTACAAGGTTCCGCATCCTCAGGCTTACACCACTCCGGAAAATCCCCCGATGAGAAATTAATCAAATTAAAACGGAACCTAGTTAGGAGCCAGCGATGGAAAGGCTTATTCACCAGTACCAAGTATGGTTCAATGTGAATAGTTGTTTGGTCAAAAAATGAGTTCTAACCAGAGGTTTGCTTAGCTCCTGCTCTTCCCGCTCCGACATCAATAAATTCTTAAAATTCAATTTCACCCACAGAACGTCTTCCTTCCAGATCTTATCTGGTGTATCATATAGATCAGGCCTTCCTAATTTAGATAACATACATTTGACATAGGACAGCCACTTGATTTTATAAGACTTATCTAAATTGACACAATCCCTTAGGATCTAACGATTCAGGGATAAATCGGAATTAAGCCAAATTTTGAGCCAGCAGAGCAACGGAGCTGTACTCAAAATATCAGAAACGTAGCCTAAACCCAATTCCTGATGTATAGCAAAGGTTGGGGTAGATTGTGGTAGGGACAGGAGACTTCGTAAAAATTTGTTTTCAGCTATCTGAATCCCGGGCTGATCTTTAAATCCCCATATAGAGGCGCCATAGGTTGCAATGGCCAAACATTTTGCTCTATAAATCTTTAAAATAGCCTCTATGGGTCTGGCCCCCAAACGCTTTACAAACCCCAATAGACCTAAGGAAGATCGGATAACTGCATTTAAAAAAAAAATTGTTGGGGTATCCAAGAGGACCTATCATCAAATAAAACCCCTAAGTAGGTAAAAGAGGACACCGAAGAGACTTCCAGACCATTACAATAAAACAATTTAACTTTTCTGGATCTAATACCTGTAGACATAACATGTGACTTTCCAATATTCAATACCAAATCCAAAGACTGCATATAAGCTCCAAAAGAATCTAGCAGCCGCTGTAGCCCTATCGCAGTACGGGTTAAGAGGACAGCATCCTCCGCGTATAGGAGAACCGGAATTGAGCAGTCCCCTACACGCGGAATATCCAAGGATGCCTCCGTAAGGTCTTATCCAGATCATTAATATAAAGGGTAAAAAGCAGGGGCGCCATAATGCAACCCTGGCGAACCCCTCTGCTTGATTTAAAAAGTTTTGTACAATTACCAGCCTGGGAAATCCTGACCGAGGCTTTAAGATCTTGATGAAGGTTGGCCAGAAAATATACTAAACAGGGGTCAAGGCCCTTATCCAGCAAAATATTCCATAGCTTGGACCTGTTAACCAGGTCAAACGCAGAGGATAGATCCATGAAAGCCATCCTCAAACAACCTTCCTTAGCCATGGTATATTTGCTGATCAGTAAATTTAAATTAAGGCAATGATCCATGGTGCTACGACCCTGCCTAAACCCATACTGGAGGTTAGATAAGATCTTCCTGTCACTAGCCCAGTCTGTGATTTTGGTCAGGATCACCTTACCTAATATTTTTACAGAGGAGTCAATCAGGGATATGGGTCTGTAGCACCGCGGATCCCCTCTCTGGCCCTTTTTAAAAACAGGGATGATAGTCGATTGGGACCAAGAAGCAGGAAACCCATGAGAGCCAGAGGCATTAAAAACATTGGCCAAAATTTTTGCCCAGTATTTGGGTTCACTTTTATAAAGATCGGCAGGAACACAATCTGGGCCTGGGGCCTTATTACTGGAGGTATCTCTAAAAGCTGTCTCAACTTCCTCCTCGTTAAAAACAAGCGGCACTGTGGATTGAGAAAGTGAGGTCCTGGTAAAGCTATCCAGTGCCTCATTAGATTCATAAATGGCCTCAAAATGAGACAACAACTGGGCCTCTGTGATATTGTTTCCCAAAATCTCATTATCCTCACCACAAAAAAAAGGGGTATTAATGATTGCCCAAAATCTTGAGCTATCCTTTATCACATCGGCGGATAGTAACGCGTTCCACGCTTCTGCCTTGATCTCGGCTGTCCGACTATGCATTGCTATCTTATATTGCTTCCGCAATCTAGCAATTAAAACCCTATCTCGAGGTGATTTTTTTAAGGCGAGGACCAAGGAGCGATGAGTTCGGGAACAATTATCGTCAAACCATCTTAGACCATAAGTAATTCTCGGTTTGGTCTTAACGGTTAAGTCACATGCTATCTGTCTACAGATACCCTCAAAGGCTCTAAGAAGTGCATCCTTGGAACTAAAAGAATCAGTACAAATTGCGATATTTCCTATGCATTTCTCACACAGATCCGTTTCAAAAACATCAGGCACAACTTTGGACCATCTGAGCCTCCTTCCCTGGTCACGTAATTCCATACTGCGAGGAGCCAGGTTCCTACCGCCATTACCCATGAAACCACAACTCTTGTCCAGTTCTAAAATGACAGGGTTATGATCACTAAAAGGTGATACCTGGGCATTATAAGAGACTACCTTACCTAGCAGCATGGGAGACAAAAAAATATAGTCAATGATGGTATCTCTGATCTTAGATTTAAACGTAGGGCACCGATCATGACTATTAACTAAACCAGTTTCAAAAAGATCTACTTCAGTCAAGGCCCTCACCCCATATTGACTGTTCAAAAAGGGGGATCGTCGCGTAATTATAAACATGTGGATCATGAAGTAGACAGTGCAAGTCACATAAATGAATATTAAAATCACCCATAACTAGTATGTAATAAAAAGTGGATTGCTTTGACCTATAATCTATTAGCAACGATTTCAAATTATTCAGATGTTGGTTCAAAGAATCACACTCCCCAGAGTTATAAAAATTCACAAATAATAATTTTGGGCAGTTTAGCTTAGATACTTCTACAATCAAATAATTAACAGAATCCATCTCAAGCCTTTTTGAGAATCCCATTAAATTCAACGAAAAGAGGAACATAATCCCACCCTTAGCTCTACCTGCTAAAGCTTGACAAGCAGGTAAGAAAAAGGAACTAAAGCCGTCCAACCAAAAATGATACCACCTATCCCAAGTCTCCTGGAGAGCGATTATATCAAATGTTTTAATAAAATGTAACCAATTTGGGTCGTCTCTTTTTCTTCTTAAACCCAAAATATTCCAACTCAGAATTCTGCAATTGGAGGGGTTTTTTCCCCCAATATCAGCCCTAACCAAGATATTGGGACTTAAAACAGGTGGACAAACCTCAGCACCAATATCACCACCAACAGATTTATTAGAACTTGATGCTGTTAAATAATCTTCTTTCTCCTCTAGTCAGTCGTTCATATCCAATGCACAAAGTGGGGCACATCTGTTTAAAAGAGGTAGGCCTCCCTCATTAGGTGGTAACAATAACCCAGGCAATTTAGGCGAGATATCCCCCCCTCCAACTGGACTTACTAGGCCTGGGGCAAAACCTATATTACGCGACTGGCCCAACAAGAGCTGATGCAAGCTTTTAACCCCAGCCCTGACCGGGGCGCAATTTGCGCTTACAGGTGGGTAAAAGTAACCCAGCAGTAAGGCCCTTATACCTCCTCCATATGCCTCAGTGGCATCCCAGAATAACCTGTCAACTCTATCCCATTTATTAAAGTTAATAATTATACAATCACCAGGAATTTGTTTGGGTCGAAAGCCCACCCAAGACACCCGTCTGGCTATTATAATATGGTCGGATATATTGGGTTGACCCGTACAATAATTGTCGCACCAATATTTAGATTTACGCATCAAACCCTCTATGGATTCATTGTCTGATACTTTTAGAGGAGGGACCCCAACTAAAACCGCAACCAAAGGGGTAGCTTCTGGGGGGAGATCAATCCTACTATCACTCAAGATTTTAGAGTTCTCAAGATAGACAGGATTCACCCTAGAAGCTTCGGATAATTCCCTTGATTGCGAGGTATCAACACAGGAACCAAAATTAGAAGCTTTTACTGTCCTTAAGATCAAATTATTGGGATCTTCAAGCCCACCATCCAAGTTCAACTTTGCTCCCCCCCGAAAGAGACAACAGATGAGGTCCTTGAATTTTCCCTCGCATAGTGGTCCCAGTTGCTTCTAGGGGTATAGAAGTAGGTAGTGGGTCTGAGTTCACAACAACTTTCAAAGGGGACAATTTGACCCTCAAACATGAATCCACAAAAGTATCTAGACGCTCGCATTTTTTCTTTAGGTCAGCCACACAAGAATTCATAGTGTCAATGACATCTTTGACTATAGCAGTCAATATGGATTCAAATTGGGTACTAAATATATCCTCAATAAGGGTCCGCAGTGTCAATTGAATATTTTTATCAACCCCCGGTACCATTTTAGGAATACTGTTTTTACAGCCCTTGAGCCGCTTTGTTACTTTTTTGTTAGAACGTTTGACCCCAATGGGCCCCTCAATAGACACTCTTTGAGACCTCTCATCTGTCAGGGTGGAAGCCCCCAACCTTACGTCTACATCACCTGGGGCTACGATGTCAGAGGGCAAAGTTTCACTCCTCATTATCGGGCTCCTGATCAGGATCACCGGTTCCAAAGGTACAGGGGTAGGCGACTCCATAACCCTAGAATTGGTCACCTTGCCAAAATCCTCACTTACTCCCAAGCCCAATTCCTTCTCCGCGTTGGCTATCTCTTTGTTTAAAGCGCCCACAGCAGAAGTCAAATATGATATTATAGATGGAGATTTTCTGGGGATTTTAGCTTTTAATCCCCCCTGATCTTGATTACCCAGATGTTTGCGCTTACCCATTTTTACACGTTGGAGGGATGGCCCAGCCCAGCCTCTTACGTCCTCTGACGGGTGCAGACGGGCCAGCCCTTGGCCCGCGCGCGTCCCGCGCTGCGGGAGTGCCTTGCTGCTTTTAAGGGCATCTGGCGCCCTCTAGTGACACCCTCCACTGGTGCCGCGCACTACCCGCTGGGTGAGGAAGTCCTCTTTGACCAGCCGTTCCCCTCACAGCGATGGCAGCATCGGTGGCGGTGGAATGGAGCAAGGTAGGGGGAGGATGGCTATGGCAGGTGCAGTGAATGTAGATTAGCTGTTCCCCTCACGGCATCGGTGATTCAAGGATTAGCGCGTCCCGCGCTGCGGGAGTGCCTTGCTGCTTTTAAGAGCCTCTGGCGCCCTCTAGTGACACCCTCCACTGGTGCCACGCACTGCCCCCTGGGAGAGGAAGTCCTCTTTGACCAGCCGTTCCCCTCACAGCGATGGCAGCGTCGGTGGCGGTGGAATGGAGCAAGGTAGGGGGAGGATGGCTACGGCAGGTGCAGGGAATGTAGATTAGTCGTTCCCCTCACGGCGTCGGTGATTCAAGGATTAGCGCGTCCCGCGCTGCGGGAGTGCCTTGCTGCTTTTAGGGGCTTCTTGCGCCCTCTAGTGACACCCTCCACTGGTGCCGCGCACTGCCCCCTGGGAGAGGAAGTCCTCTTTGACCAGTCGTTCCCCTCACGGCGATGGCAGCGTCGGTGGTGGTGGAATAGAGCAAGGTAGGGGGAGGATGGCTACGGCAGGTGCAGTGAATGTAGATTAGCCGTTCCCCTCACGGCGTCGGTGATTCAAGGATTAGCGCGTCCCCTACTTACTATATAATTAAGTGATGAATGTACTTTTCTATTTTTGTTTTCCGACATCAATATCTATTTATCTACACAGAATTACCATGCCAACAAAAACTCAGAGAAGAAAGAAGCAACAGCAAATAGAGCATCTCCTTACAACTAAGAAACAAAAGGGGCAAAATGCAGATAAGATGGTTAAAGAGTAAAGGCTTGCTAGTAAGAAGGCCAAGACGTTTCCTAAAATTGTTTGCACAACTGGAAAAAATGGTAAAAGAAGTAAGGAAAATGAAACCTATAACACTAAGTACCAAAGCACGAAATGTCTCTGATGTAAAAAGTAAGACGTCATTGAGAAAAGGAGAGACTTTAAGTAGAAGGCAGAAGCAGTTCAAAGAAATCAGAGGTACAATGTTCTGTACTAGAGTAGGTCACAATTTTGGTATCATCTATGAAAAAGTGTAAAAGAGGAAGCAATCAGACAGAAGGTATGTGTTGAAGGTGTAATTGATAAGGCATTTGCTCTGAAGAGAAAACTATTTATCTTGGTTTTAAACAGAATAAAGACACTGGACAAAATAGTATTGTCTATGAGGAGACAGAGTCGAAAGTAAAGACTTTTTAATAGAAAGAACTTTTCCAAAGTTTTTAGTGGTGGATGGATACATACTTTAAGTACTGAGCCTTTCTTTAATACAGAATGCTATTTCCAAGACAACACATTAGTGCATGCAGTTGATAAGTCTGGACAATGTTATGAGATGAAAAATAGTAGTCCTGTTCTAAAGGAAGTAATGGTACCTAGAAATGTTGAGGAACAGATTGCTGAAGAGATGCAAGGAAGTCGTAGAAAGGCCCCTGTGTGCAAATAGAATTGTAGTTGTATGTGTAGTATTCGTCAACAATCAATTGATATATTGAGAAATGTCCTCAGTATGTTTGCTTCCAGAAGTTTAAAACAGAAAATAAATACTTTGCAAGGATTATATCCATGCAAAGTAAGAAAGCATACTAGTTTACAAGGACACTCACTAGTTTGTCTGTCAAAAAAAGTGTGTCAAGTAGCTTTCATCATTTTAGAATTTTAGATGTACACCATTCAATGATGCGAACTTTTGTTAGAAGGCTTTATCATGTAAAAATGCCTGCTCTATGTTTAGGAGAAATTACTAGAGCTCTTTTGCACGATAGTGTGGTAGAAGTAGAAAAGGTTTGTGATGATGTTGAACTTTGCTTTTTTTGGACCAGAACAGGAGTGTAGGGAAAATGAAGAGTTGGTATCAACAGGAGTTGTGGAACAGAACAGATGTATTAATGTGGTAATGTTGTAAAAGAGATTTAAAAGTTTAACGCAGTTTCTTCAGAGCAACCAAACTCTATTTGTATATGTAGTTGACGCATTCACTACAAAAATGTATCTCGGAATGTTGATCTGCACATTAAAACTTAAAAGGACAATAATAATGTGCCAAGAATTTGCTGTTTATTTATTTGGAAAGGAGCAATTTGACTTGTCCACCTGACAAGTTATATTTAAGTACCGCTATAGTAAGTCAGTGGAAAACAAAATGCCTGCTAGAGCAGTACACAACAACTTAGATGTAGTACCTGTTCTAGAAATACTTAAAGATTTGAATATTTATGAATCCATATTAATATAGTCTAAACATCCATTTAAAGCTATAGTTTGCACAGAGCTAAAGACAGGGAAATTACCTCCAACTGAGCTTCTGAAAAGTGTCAAAGGTAGAGTTGTATACTTGTCATTAGATTTTAAGCAAAATATTGAAACTATAGGGTTACAGGGAAATTTGGGAGAGGGACTTATAATTCTAGTAAATGATGACCCAAAAAGGAGTAAAAAAATATGACAAGAGTTAGTAGATATTAGCAAAGTTAAAACTGCAACGTCATATTAGTACAAAATAACACATATTATAAAAATTTAGAAATTCTTCAAGATATCACACATCCTGAGGACAATACATCATTATCAACAGGTCAGATAGAAAAAGTGGATTGATGCAGTGTAGGAGAAATTTATGAACATTACACATCCATCCCCTACATTCAAAATACACTGCTGGTGATGTTATTGATCTATATCAAATAAAAGAAGCAAAAAGAACTCCTGTAATGGTATGGGAAAAAGGTTTAGAAGCTCACAATTTCCCTCATCTCTCTGCTACTGGAGTAGGTTGTAGGCACGATGATTGGTCTGTACAAATACATGTGGCCAAGTACTGATGTACCAGACTTTATTCAGAGGATCCTAGATTTAGTCTATGTTTTTATCTATTATTTGACAGTGATTTGTCTTCATTGTCTTATGCTGTAAACCACAAATCTGTCAAATCGATCTGCAAGAGAATTTGTTGAGAAAATTCACTGAGAAGTTTAACAACTGGAATGCAACTTGATTAATCTGATGACATGTCAATGTGGGACCAATGAATATTGTTATCATGTCACAGTGAACTAAAATGCATGTTGAGAAATTTAGGCGCACCTACATGGTTTCTAACGCTCAGTTGTACTGAGTATCCATGAGATGACCTGCTTCTATTCCTGCGAGAGGCAAATTGAAATATAAAACTCTGCACATAGGAACCTGCATATGTTTGTAGATATTTTAACCACATATTCCAAGCCATGATGGCTTTTATCTTGCACAAGAGTTATCCACCTCTCTGTGAAGTAACTGATTTCTTTTAGGGCAAGGAATACCAAGCCAGAGGTGTTCTACATATCCACATGCTACTATAGGTAAAATAAGCCACAAAGTTTGGAACAGACACTGATGAGTCTGTGCTGTCCTTCATAGAGCAGTATATCACTTGCATCATCCAAATGAGAGTGCTGGTAAATTATTAAGATGACAAGTTCTAAGATTCCATAACCATAGTTGTGGAAAATACTGTTGTAGATATAAAGAAAAGTTTTATACAAGATGTCGTTTTGGACTTCCACAACCTGTGATTGCAGAAGGAAGAGTTTTTGTCTACACTCTCAAACAGAAATCACCCAAGAACACGTCCAACCTCAGAAGAACAGAAGCCTCAAAATAGATCAATAACTATAATCCTCTGATTTTGAAGATGTGAATTGCAAATATTGATCTACAGTTTGTTGCAGATAATTCACTTGCTGTTGCTCGCTACGTCACCTCTTATATAATATAGTACCTACCTGGGGTATTCTACTTCAAGAAATTATCATAACTGGAAGTCCCAAAAGGATAAACCTTAACACAGGTAAAGTTAGAAAACGTAATTTGCTTCGTAAAGTTTGGAGTTCCTAATTCCGCCTGAATTCATAAATGTAGTTTTTTTGTTGAATATTTTTATTGGTTTTCAATTCCATGAAAGGAATAACATGTAAAATAAACCATTTAAGAAAACAACTGTTGTCGCATATAGTCATAGGTGGCTCCTCTCAACTCCCCATGCTCCTTGGAGTGTATACCAACATAACACATATTCTGGGCAATGTCACTGTAACTTTTCGTTATTATCTTGCTCATGTCGGATACATACATGCATTGCCCAAATTATCATTATTTCGGGGTGTCTCGTCAATACCAGGTAACTATCGTAATGTGATCCAATCTATTCTCTGGTGCATGTTGCCGGTGTGTCCCTATCTGGTATTTTGGGCCTATAGTATTTCATCCATCTGTACCAAATCTTATGGAACTTCCTGGGCAACCTCTACCTTTGTATGTGACCCTTTCTGCTGCCATGTATACGTTCATTCCTGCTTTCTATTCATGTATTGTTGGCAGTATCGAGGCACCCCAATGACTTGCTATGTCTCTTTTTGCCTGTACCATTCCTAGTGTGTTAAGTGTCAACTGTTGTCTGTCTATGTCTACTTCACCAGGAATTCCTAACAGTATACATTTCAGGTCAATGGGGATGGTTGCCTGCATTATTCTACTGAGTTCTCCCATGATCTCATTCCGGTAGGTTTGTATGTCTAAGCAGCCCCATATTATGTGGTAAAAATCCCCTGGGTCTTGTCCACATCTGAGGCAGTTCGGCTCGTCAGCTCTCCTGATCCTGTTTAACCTTGCCCAATCATTGTAGGTTCTGTGGAGGAATTTGTAGTGGATAAGATGCAATCGCGCCTTCATTGCCACCTCCCTGAAATGAATCAAAGCGGCCTCCAAATGCACATTTTCAATTTCCCCAAGTCTTCCTCCCAAGTATTACTAAGTTTGCCTAGGTTGTCTGGCAAGTTGGTATTTAGGGTTTTGTATGTGACAGATACTACCTTAAGTGTGAGTTGCTCTTGTAGTAGTCTTTTCTCTAATATTGCAGATTCCCCCCCACATTTACCCCGTTTATACCCTCCGCCTGCCATGTGTGTCTAAGCTGGGCATATTTGAGGAATCAGGGTGATTGAATTGCAAATTCATTACATAGAGCGGGGACGGTTTTAAGGGTATCTTTATCCATAATATCCCCTAGCGTTGAGATCCCAATGATGTCATATTCTTTGAATCCCGTTAGTTTACTCATCTCCTTTAGCCAATTTCCTTTCCATAGTGGCGTTGCCTAAGTGAGTGTGTGAGCTCATCCCATTGTTTTGGATGCTGTGATCCATGACCCTAGAGTAGTTTGTTTGGCTGCGAGCATCCCCCTGGCTCCCCTACCTCCATTCAGATAGTGAAGAAACGTGCGTGGCATCAATGTTTCTCGCACAAGACTTTATGTCGGGTGATCGCCACCTATATGTATCCAGGCATTAAGCGAAGTAAGATGCTCAGCCCAGTAGTAGGCTTCTACATCTGGCAAAGCCAGCCCTCCATTGTATTGGTTGGGCTGTAATGTTCATAGTGCAATCTGGGGGTGTTTTCCCCAGCCACAAAAGCGAGTGCAATTCAGCATCTTTCTCTCGAAATATCCCACGTGGGAGGGGGTGATAAGTATTTTGTAGCATGTATAGGAATTGTGGTAGGGTTATTTTAAACATGGCCACCCGGCCCATTATCGTAAGCTGGAGAGTTTTCCATCTCTGAGCGTCCTCTTTGAATTTAGACAGTATTCATTGTACATCGCATTGGTGATATACTGTACTCTCCGTGGTGAGAAATATACCCAGATATGTGAACCCGTTGGTCGCCACCTGTCGGTCTCACGGAAGCGGCGGCCAGTTTGTCATTAGTCGCGGGCTATATGTCTGCGATTTGTGCCAGTTGACCCTTTATTCAACGTGCTGTCCATATGTGTCCATTGTCTGAAAGAGAGTAGGAATCGTGGAATCTAGAAATGTTTTGAGTAAGAGAATGTCTTCTGCATATAGAGAGATATCTTTGTGTATCGGAATAATTGTAGCCAGATGCAGATTGGGGGAGAGTGCCCTCACAGGCATCCTGAAAGAGATTTAGTAGATGTGGATTCAAGAGGTCTGTACATCGTTTATATAATTTGGCTGGTAGGCTGTTTGCCTTTGGGCTATTCCCAGATCGTAATGTAGCTATGGCTTTTTTGCACTTCATTAATGGACAGGTCTTCCTCCAGATCCACCCTTTTAGTGTCATCCAGTGTCTGGGTATTGATTATCCTCAGATAGTCTTCAATTTCAGGTGTAGTGCTAAGGGGTTGAGCCTCATAAAACTTCCTGTAATATGTGGCATAAGCTCTGGCTATTTGGTCTTCATTGGAGTGTATTAGTCCTTGTGGATCACCAATGATTCTCACCCATCTAGATTCCCTTTCCTTTCTACTAAGCCACACTAGATAGATAGATAGAAAATCTTTATTCGTTTTTTCAAACAGAAAGAACCATAAAAGCACATTGACAAATAAAAAAATTGAAGTACAGAGATAAAATACCCAAGTATTAAATATGTATCAATAACAACAGGCACGGAGGAGGAGCTTAGCGCGCATCCAAGATGGTCGCGTGAGCACAGGGCTCCCCGGACCCTCGCCACTCCTCGCAATTTATCCTGATGATATCCTGATTTCTTGGACGGGCTTTTGAAGGTGAACCTCGACTGAGTCCATAACTCTTTCCAGAATTTGAATTGGACTCGGGGGACCGAAATTACAGCACTTTGAACTTTTGAGGCCCATCTCGGGGCCGTGCCGGGGACGTGGTGATCTGTGGAGCCGGGACGTAGTTGAACAACAACGGCATTGGGACCTCACCAGTGGTCGTATCCCCAATTTCAGTTTCGCTTTTGGTTTCTGGCACGGTCTGATTGAGGGTCTGTTCCGCTCTGCCGGGGACCAATCCAGCCTTCTTCTGGTGTCATCGCTGCTTTCTCATTACGGCGTACTGGGCCAATTCGTGACTTTCTCCGGACCCCACGAGCCAGCTTCTTGGCCGGTTGGTGCCCGGCCGGCCGGCGGCCATTTTCACTCGGTCCTGCGGGCCCCTCCGGGGTGCATCTTCCACCATGACGTGCAGGGGTGAACCCGAGAAACGGGTAGACCAAGACGTCTCTTCGCGGGGGACAGTTCCAGACAAATGTTATGGACCGCTACACTCAAGCCAAGGGATCCCCCGGGCCCTCCAGCAGTACCCCGGAGGACGCTAGAGAAGGCCCATCTGCCCCTGTTGACTTGTCCCTGCAGGACATTATGGGCGCCATTACCGGCATGAAGGAGACCATCGGCCAGCAGTATGAGGCCCTGGCTCGTAAAATTGACACGGTCGCCATCGATGTCACTTTAATCAGGGCTGACCTGTCTAAAACTAACGAGAAGGTGAAGTCACTGGATTTGAAGACCTCCAGCCTCACGGCCGATGTGTCGGAACTTCGAGCAGACCTTGGCACTTTGAAATCGGCAAACGACTTGATGTCCCATCGGTTGGATGATTTTGAGAACACGGCAAGATGCAACAACATCCGCGTCATAGGTGTTCCGGAGAATCCCGAGACTCGTTCTGTTGACCTCCTGGTCGAAGATCTAATCCTCACCCATCTTGCCCCTTCTGGACTCAGGAAGTTCTTCGCTGTGGAGTGTGCACATCATGTCCCGGGCGGTAAGCCCAAGCCTGGCGCTCCCCTGAGGCCTATCATCGCCAAGCTTTTCCATTTCAGGGACCGAGATGCGATTTTGCAGGCCTCGAGGGTGCATGGCCTGGTGATATTCGAAAACTCCTCTGTCAATTTTTTCCCGGACTTCACTCAACTTGTTCAGAGACAGAGGATGGGCTTTCAGGGGGTTAAGCGACGTCTTCGGGACCTGGGCTTGAAGTATGCGATGCTTTTCCCTGCCAGGCTTCGAGTGGAATATGAGGAGCGGACCTTCTTTTTCGAACGACCGGACAATGTGAGTGACTCGTTGGATTCCCTGCCTGATCGGGGCGATCGAGCGGGGCACCCTGGTGGTGCCGAGGGTGGTGAGCCTCCACAGAAGTGACTCTTCGGTCCCTAACCTTGATAATCGGACATTGCTCAGTTGGGTTCTACCTCTCTTGTATATTTTGTCCTATAGTAGTTCGCGTCTGGGTGGCGGGTGGAGACCGGCCTTTCTCCTCCTCCGGGGTCTTTTTGTAGAATGGGATTGTTAGGGCGACAGGCACACTGCATTTTGGGGTGGTTTTACAGTTTGCAGGGGTGCAGGGTGGGGGGAATTGTAACTGGTTTTGGTGGGGGGGTTTGTGTTTGTTTGTTTTTTTTCTCAAGGCGGCATATTTGTTATTTTTTTGTTTCAGGTGTCCTGCTCTCTGTGGGGAGACTCCTGCTACTTTTGTGGGGATGGAGGGTAGTGGGTTGAGGTTGCTAACTTGGAACGTCAATGGATTGGGGGATCGTATCAAACGGGGTGTTGTACTGCAATATTTGCGTCGTTTGGCGCCTGATGTTGTACTCCTGCAGGAAACGCATTTGGTCGGCAATGTGTGTCATGCTATGAACAGGTGGGGATACCGATTGGTTGCACACTCCGGGTTCACCACCGGTTCCAGGGGGGTCGGTATTCTGGTCCGGTCTTCCCTCCCACTAGAGATTGATAACGTCATCCTTGACGACAGAGGGCGTTATGCCGCCCTAACTGGAAGGTGGGAGGGTAAGACCCTTTCCTTAGTCACGATATATGTTCCCCCAGGCCTCCAGACCTCCACTTTCTCTGATGTTGGTCGGATGTTGCTGGAACTCCCTGATAGTCTTCTCTTCATGGGTGGGGACTTTAATTCTGTGCTATCCGGCGACTTGGATCGTCATCCCCCCAGGGCCCTTCCTGTTTCCCAATCATGGCTCGGTGGGTTCTTGGACACTTTTGGTCTGGTGGATTGTTGGAGGTTGATGCACCCGACGCAATGTCAGTACACCTTCCACTCCGGGGCACATGGGAGTCTCTCCAGGCTTGATTATTTCCTCATGCTTGTGGCCCAGGCCACCCACGTTGGGGAGGTACGACACTTGGCCCGGGGCATTTCAGATCACTCCCCTGTGTGGCTGCTTTTCGATACGGGGATGCAAACCGCGGGGCGGACCGCCCCTATTAACCCTTGGCATCTCCGCAACCCTAAGACTCGCGACAGCCTCATTAAGTCGCTCGACCACTACTTCCTGGAGAACGAGGGGTCTTTCTTGTCCTCAGTGTCCCTGTGGGGAGCCTTTAAAACGGTCATACGTGGACAGGCCCTCTCTTTAATAGCTGAGACCAAGAAAGCTAGGAATGGGGAGGCCGTGGGGCTAGAGGCTGAAATACTGGAGTTGGAGGCTGAACTAGACTCGGGTGTCACTCAGGAGGGGCTCCATGCCCTTAGCTTGAAACAGTTTGAATATAAATCCCTTGTCACTGAGGCCGCCAAGACACTGTACAGGGAACAGCAAGGTAGACTGTATGATGTTGGGGATAGGGCGGGTAAACTGATTTCTTGGCTTGATAAGAAGGAGAGAGTGAACCGCGTGGTCCCTGTGCTTCAGAATTCCGACGGCGTGCGTGTGACTGACCCTGGCGAGATTGTGGAGTGTTTTGCTGACTATTTTCGTTTGATCTACTCCCCGGTGTCCGACAGAGATGAGGCTGACTCTTGTTCCTTGTTGAGGGATATTGCGCTGCCTTGCCTGTCTGAAGAGGACCGAGAGTGCATGGAGGCGTCGTTGTCAGCCGACGAGATTGCTGCCGCGATTCGTTCCCTTCGTACTGGTAAGGCTATGGGCCCCAATGGATTGCCCATTGAATTGCACAAATTGTGCCCGGATAAAGTTGCGCCGTTTCTCCGTGATATGTTTATGGAGTCGCGTGAGCTCGGTTCCCTCCCTAGTGACCAGCGTCTGGCCACCATAGTTGTGATTCCCAAGGATGGCAAGCCCCGTGATCGTTGTGCCTCATATAGGCCCATTTCCCTATTGAACGCTAAACCGAAGATTCTCGCCAAGGTCCTCGCTAATCGCTTACTCGCTGTTATCTGTGACTTGATTCATCCGGATCAGTCCGGTTTCATTCCGCACCGTAACACTGCTCTCAACCTGCGGCGTTTGCATGGCGTTCTCGCCAGGGCGGAGTTTCTTTCCGAGCCGGCCATCTTGGCTTCCTTGGACGCCACGATGGCCTTTGATACGATAGAATGGCCATACCTCTGGGCCACACTGGCGAAGTTCGGTTTCGGGGTGGGATTTATCAGTTGGGTGAGACTTTTATATACGGATCCGCTAGCTCAGGTTGATGTCAATGGGAGGGTGTCCCAGCCCTTCGCTCTCGGGAGGGGCACTAGGCAGGGGTGTCCGCTTTCCCCCCTGCTCTTTGCTCTTGCTTTAGAACCGCTCGCAGCCTGGCTCCGATGGGAACCGTCGATAAGGGGCATTCAGTGGGCCCCTGGCTTCGAGGACCGAGTCTCGTTGTACGCCGACAATATTCTCTTGTACCTCACCTCCCCGCGTGAATCCCTTAATGTCATTTTTGACGTCCTCACTTCTTTCGGGAAAAACTCCGGGCTGACCATTAATTGGTCCAAATCTTGTGTGTATGTCATTTCCGGTGGCCTTCCCCCCCTGCCGAATAGGTTTCCCATTCAAATTTCGCAATCCGGTTTCAAGTACTTGGGGGTCTATGTATCGTTGGACCCGGCGGTCCGCCATGAGCATAATCTCCTTCCTCCTCTTCGGCGATTGAAGTTGGATGTGGCTCGCTGGCGTAGGTTGCCGTTGTCGCCACTCGGTCGAGCGGCACTTTTTAAAATGATGTCCCTGCCCCGATTTCTCTACGCACTCCAGAACTCCTTTGACATTATTCCGGCGGCCTACTTCCGGGAGGTAGAGGGTTTGCAGAGGAGACTTATTTGGGACGGTCAAGCTCGTATAGCTCTCGCAAAACTGACTCTCCCCTGGTATGACGGGGGCATCGCGCTCCCGGACATCAGGAGGTATTATTGGGCCTCCCAGCTGTCCGCTATCAACCATGCTACTTACGCACCGGGTCCAAATCCAGCCTTCGAGATGGATAAATATCAGTTGCCTGGTGGCAACTTCAACAGAGCGCTCTATTCTCGGGCGGCGGGGAGGAACCTAACGGGACCCACTAAGATTGCAGTACGTGTGTGGAGGGATGCTAATGTGGCCATGGGTTGGAATGAGCGCCTGACACGAGCGACCCCCTTGTTTGCGTCGGACGGATTGGGATGCCTCTGGACAACGAAAGGCTTTGAGAACTGGGATATGATTGGCATTAGCAGAGTGGGTGATCTCTGGGTGAAAGGTGCGGTCAAATCCTTTGCGGTGCTTCAGAGTGAGTATGAATTGAGTGAGAGGGAGTTCTTTAGGTACGTACAGGTTCACCACGCTTTGCTGTCGGCCTTTGGGGCGGGTGCCACGATCCCCGCAGCTTCCCCACTTGAGGACCGTATACTTGATGGTCATCTGCCCGATAGTACGATTTCTTTAATTTATAAGAAGTTAATTAATAATCGGGCAGACCTCCTTGTGCATCTTCGGGAGGCCTGGACCGGAGACGGGTTGGAGTTGGACGACGAGGATTGGCAGTCTGCACTGTCCTCCCCGAAAGAGGTCGCCATTCCGGCCCGTCTCCGTCTTGTCCAGCTTAAAATTCTTCACCGTGTTTATGTGACGGGTCCTCGTTTGGTTGTGATGGGTTTTTCTTCGGATGGGCTGTGTAAGCGCGTGTGGATTGAGGGCCCCCTTCCTTCATATCCTTTGGGAGTGTCGCGAGTTCGCGGCTTATTGGCGCCGTGTGCATGTGGTAATGGAGGATGTCACTGGGGTCGCTCTGTTGCCTGAGGCTCGTCGATGTCTGCTGAATGTATGGGAGCCTACTGATTATAACATTGCCCAGGCCCGGTGGGCGGCACTTGGGAACATGATTGCAAAGAGGGATATCGCGCAGCTTTGGGGTTCCCGACGGCCTCCCACCGTGTCAGTGTGGAAGGAGAACATGGACTGGTGCATGTTCAGAGAGAAGACGGTATACCTGGTTCGGGGCAAGCCTGGGGCATGGGGTAAAATTTGGGGTCAGTGGAACGCCTACCGAGGTAACATTTGTACGCCCCCTTTTGAAGATACTTCTGACATTTCTCTGTCCCCCTGATCCTGGGGTTCCAGGAATACTGTACTCATTATGCGGATGGTTCTGACTTCCCCGCTGCCTCCCCCCCCGTGTTAACTTTACTGACCTCCTGATTCTTTACCTGGTATGGTGGGGTCCCCCCGTCGGCGCTCGGCACCGTTTAGACTGTTTCTCGCCTTGAGTTTTGTTTTTTGTTTGTCTTTTCTTTTCTTTTCAAAAATTCAAAAATATCTGTATCCTGTCTAACTTCTGAGTTGCCGAGAATAACTTTGTACTCCTGCTGCGCCTTTGGAGATCAGTCGCTGCTCTGTGACGTTATGTAATTGACTGGCATATACTAGCGGCCGGCCCTGGTGGTTGTAGGCCCATGTCTGTAATTTTGACTCTCTGCAAAAAAAAAAAATAAATAACTACAGGCACAAAACATATATCATGATAGCAGCAATTCTAGACAGTTAACTCACCCTGGTGTTTCTGAGTTTTAAGGCAGATTTTAAAAAAACAGTCAAAAATAATGTACTTTCGGGATTTAACATTTGTAAATAACAAAGGGCTGGTCTAACCTGGGTAAAATTCTGTTTTTTTAAAAAGGGCTTTAGATAAAACCTCCGGGGTAAATCGTAAAAGGGACAAATAAATAAAAAGTGCACCAAGTTCTGCGGAGACTCATTGTCGCAGCCGCAGTTTGGCAGCACTTGACCACGATGACAACCCCTTGGAACAGTTAAAAGAAGATGAAAATAATCCAGCCGGAACCTGATTAACAAGTGTCGCTCGAAGCCCGACAAGGGCCAGGATAAATAAGGCTCCATTAAAGGTGTAGTTTTCAACATGGCGTGTTTTCGAACACTCGGTTTATTTAATTCCACCTCTTTACGATTCATTTGTCGTGATAAGGTAAAGGTTTTCCTCACAAACTCTACATCAGCAAGTGTAATCGACTGAGGGTTAAAAAAAAGTTCTGAGCGCCCCACGGCAGAAAAGCAGTCTTTCAGATATCTTAGCCAAGGGATTTTGAGCATATTATCCATAGATATTGCTTCTCTTAGGAGTAGGTGATTTAGAATCAGATCTTTATTTAGCCAGCATTTTAACCAAAAAGTTAGTGGGCGTAGTGCTAGAATGTCACTAATAAAAGGTGTACCAGTTTCCTCATGCACTATTTGGTTGGGAGTCCCCTTTGGAACCCCCAGCAGTTGTTTCAGGAAGATGTTTTCTGCCACCACGATATCATTAACTTCCACATACCCCCAAAGTTCACTACTGTAACTCCCTATTGCCACACTCTTTGCCTGATCTTTAATAGTGCAGCAATAGGGCGTTTACCCATTTTCCTGGTGAAAATAAATATTGCAGCGTTAACCCGAGTTATCTCCCCACTTTTCCTTTGGAGTAATGGTCCCCATTTCAACTGATCATCGAATAACACTCCCAGATAAGAGAATGTTCTCGTTGTGGGGACCTTCTCCTCATTAACTCTAAATAGATACGGTTTCTTAGGGCACTGCCCCACCTGCATTATGAAAGATTTGATGTTGTTAATCGATAAGTCACGAGCATCCATGAAACTATAAAAGGCATTTAATAGGGTTTGAAGACCTCTTGCGGTCCTAGGCAAGAGGACGGCGTCGTCCGCATATAATAATACAGGCAAACACCTGCGGCCGACATAGGGGTAATCGGTACCAGTATTTAATAAAAACTCCTCCAGATTATTAATATATAAATTAAAAAGAAAGGAGGCCAAAATACAGCCCTGCCTAACACCCCTATGAACACTAAAGTCCCTTGACACCCTTAGATCCTGTGAATACCTCACGTTGGCCTTGGTATCCTGATGCAGGTCCCTCAGAAGGTTAACCAAGTTAGGCTCCACCCCCATGGCTCCCATGGCCTCCCAGAGCTTACCCCGGTTGACACAGTCAAACGCGGAGGAAAGGTCCATGAATGCCATGTGGATGGTGCCTTGCCGAGCTATGGTATATTTCCATAGGACCATGTACAGGTTGAAGCATTGCGCTATTGTTGAGTGGCCAGGCCGAAACCCGTATTGGATTCTGGCAATGATCCCGCGCTCATTGGCCCAGGCTGTTAACCTGTTCAGGATTTCTCCACCCACTACCTTGACCACGGAATCGATGAGCGAGATCGGCCTGTAACAGGTAGTACTATTACGGTCACCTTTCTTAATTACTGGTACTATCGTAGATGTCCCCAAGACCTAGGGCAGCCATGCTCTGCAGCTGCGTTAAGCACAGCAGTAAGAACTGGCGCCCAGAGAGATACTTTGGATTTAAATAAGTCCGGGGGCATACCATCGGGGCCAGGCGCTTTGTTACTTGTTAACCCCAAGATACCTTTCTCAACCTCGCTAATTGTGAAATGTGGTAGAGTTACACCTTGATCACCTCTGTCCACCTCTATCTGAGGGATGTTGCTGTTGAAGATGAGACTAAAGTGGGATACCCACTCGTCTTCAGTGATATTGGTGCCAACTGAATTGTCCCCTACCATATCAAACACAGGTTTGTTGATTATATCCCCAAATCTTTCGCTGTTACAAAGGGTATTCGGGTCTAACAGTTCTTGCCAAATTTTGTTCTTTATATCAGCCTTGCGCTTTGCCAAGGCCTTTTTATAGGACAGGCGTAACGACCTAATCGATGTAGGATCCCTAGGGCTAATCTTCAAAGCCGCCTTTAGCTCTCGACCTACTTTTGAGCAGGAATGGTCAAACCATCTGGGGTCCCTACAAGGAGGGCCCGACTTTGGAACAGTTAACATTTCTCCTACTTTTAAAACAATCCCATAGAATGCTGAGAGGATATCTGGGGGAAGGGATACAGAAGACACACAAAATGATAACTCGGGGGCACAGGATTTGTGGATCTTATCATATAATTGATCCGAATTCACCTTAGACCATTTTAGGCGACGCCTTCCAGCCATGCATTTCAGGACACCACAGGTTGGCGTCTTTTCCCGTAAATTTAAGAGGTTGCCAGCCAATGAGTACATACAGGGTTATGATCACTATATGCGTTTTCCTGGATTTTAAAGCCTGAAATAGTTGAATGTAGGCCATTGGAGAGAAGGATATGATCAATGAAAGACCCCCCCCGAGTGCCCTTTAAATGTGGGGATGGGCTTATAACTACAAACATCAACCAAAGACGTAGCTGAAATTAAATCAAATTCATTTAATAATTGGTTCAGCATGTCACCCCGGCCAGAATGTTCAAAGTGAAGACCCCACATCCTATGGCAACCCAAAGTTCCCATTGCAGTATTCATAGGGTTCCCACAAGGGTGCACATTGAAGTCCCCCATAATGAGGATCTGATGGGACAGACTTACACAGTGATTCCGAATGAAATCCCCCAATTCAACAATCCTACATTCCCCTCTTGGACTTGCAGCATTATAAAAGTTAATCAGGGTCACCATTTTATTCCCTCTTTTTATTGTCACGGCTTGAATGTCAGTGTTGTAGGTGGTTATTGTTTTTACAAAACAGAACAAGGCTAGGTCAATGTACAAGGCCAAACCCCCTTTTGCTCTGCCACTGCTCGACGGTTCGGCTGGCACAAAAAAACATTTATAGCCTTCTAAAAATATATCACACTCTACCAGCCATGTCTCTTGCAAGCAGATCACCGGAAATGATCTTATAAATCCTACCCATTTTGGATCTTTAACCTTACCCCCCAGCCCAGCAATGTTCCAGGAAATAACGTTATAGGCTAATTCCTTACTTGCAGCTAAGTTATGCACATGGGCTGAGGTCATGTTCCCTAATGAGTCAGCATTATTTCCTGCAATGGTGACCCTCGTCGGCGATAGGGGGACACATGATGTTTGGCTGCTACATAACACAGTGGCTAACTTGTGGTCTATGGTGCTTTCACATTCAAGTGCCCCAAAAGTTTCATCCCTGGGTTGGTGGAGTCAATCGACCATTTCTTGGCTGCTATACCTATTTAGTGTGTGTATTTGACTAGGTGTATGCGATTTCACATACCGACCCCCGACCACCCTCCCTGCGCCACAATGCTTTACTATGGTCCATTCACTCTCCGAATCTGAGAGAGGTGGTGCAGGGTAGAAAAATGACAGTGGGAGGGGTTGAATCGAAGACCCGTGACTATGCTGGCTCCAATTACAGATATGTCCCGCAGTACGTGGGTCACTAAAGCTCACCAGCACACAATCCCCTTGTATAGCTTTTGGCCCGTGCCCCACCCAGGACAACCTGGGCACCATCAAGATTTTGCTGGAGATATTACGGGGGAGTGGTCTGTTTCTATTAAGCCAATCAATGGTTTTATTTTTTAAAGACAAAAATGATTCCTCATTCTGGTTGCTTATTTTAGGGACCCCGGTTAAAACTACCAGATATGGGCTCGATTCTGGGGGTAAATCAATTCTAAGATCCACAGAGGGGCCACACTAGTAATTTCCCAGCTTTATCTCCTACTTCGTATAATCTATGGAGGACCTGGCTGTTGGCGGCATCTAACGCAAGGTCTTTATATTCTTGTTGTAGCATTGCTAACTGCCGGTAAGCTGCGGATCTCTCTGTGAGACGTCTTGGTCCTCCAGCTCTAGTATTTGGTGCTCTAGTTTTTCCGGAGCTTCGTTTTCTTTCCTTTTTGCCTAAGCTAGCTGGTTCTGAGCTCTGTCCCTCAACACTCTTTTATAGGACTCCCAAGCATGACTCAAGATTCTACTGTACCGTCATTTTCTTTGAAAAAAATCTCTGTGTCTGCCCTGATACCCCTTATGGCCTCCTCGTTTTGTAGGGCCTATGCATTGAGTCTCCGTTAGGCCGGCATATTTCCGCCTCTGCGTCTCACCTTAGCCATAGTGGCAAGTGATCGGACAGCCCTCTGGCGAGGTACTCCAGCTTGCCAATCTCATCTAACTCTCTTCCCGGAATGAAAATGTAGTCTAGTCTGGAGTGACCTTGTGTGCTTTGTCCAGACATCTTTCAATCCCATTGTGTCAGTGAATAAAGCCAGTGGGGTACCCTCTGTTGACTGGCCCGCCCTCCCATGCAATCAACAGGTATGTTCATTACATCATTGAAATCACCCCTGACAATATTAAATGAGTTTAAGAATTCCGGTAGGATCTCTGCCACTTTGGTCAGTGTACGTGATTGTCGTTTGGGTGGGGCATATAATCTGATAATAGTCATTTTACGTCTGCCCCACGCACCTGTAACTCCCACCTAGGTCCCCTGTAGATCTATCCATTTATGCAATATTTTAAAGGGGGGTGATTATTTTATCAATATCGCCACTCCCTTAAACCCTGATGTGTATCCCACATGTGCCAGTACTACAGAAGCCCCTCTACCAAGAAATTCACATCTGTTACCCTGTAAATGTGTCTCTTGATGTAGTACTATGTCTGGGTGGATACGATTCTATCTCCGAGGCATTCACATTCCACGTCATCATGGCGAGCAGGTGACTATCTATGGGGGCTGCCATGTGTCTGGTGTTGTGTATTGATGCATGGGAAATATGTGTGTCATTGCTCGTAGCCTCCACTGGGGTCTGCGAGTTCACCCGTCGTCTAGCCTTGTGCGACCAACTTGAACCTTAACTACTTTATAACCCAACCAACCCCCGCTGCCCGCCCCCCACAATCTTCTCAACACATTCAGTTTCAATACAATCTTCTAATTCATGTGCAAGAGGAGGAGAGGTCTGTCGCCAACCCCCCATCTTGAAAATTTAAACTGTGAGTTCCAATTCTCACTGCATTTAACCAGTGTATAGAAAAGAACGAGAATAGTTTTCAGACCCTCTTGGGATCTGTCTCCTTGTGTTCTCTACAGTTGCGTGGCTCAGTCCAGAGCTAGGAGATTGCTGGGGCGTGTCTTACGTAGCCATCGCCTTTACGGCAGAGTGTTTTTTCAGTTCAATTGTTTCATCAGACTGTATCAGTGTCTTCGGCTTGTGCCGGAAGCATTTCTGTCTCCATATCTTTTTCCAGGGCTGCTATTTCAACTGGGTGTTGATATTCATCTTCTGAGGATATCTCTCTGTTTGCTGATTCCGTGGTTGAGTCTCTCGGGCTCTCAGTAAGAAGCTCTTCATTGGTGGCTCTGAGCTTTGCCTTAACAGAATCGAAGGATCATCTCTGGCACTGTACATCTCAGCTGTAGTCCAGGAATATCATGATCTTTGAGTTAGCATGTCTGATCTCTCCCAATCTCCCTGCTTCTCTTAATATCATATCTCTGTATAAGAAATTGAGAAATTTAACTATGATGTGTCTGGGAGGTGTGCTCGGTGGTGGTTTAGTGTTTAGTGCCTGGTGTGCCTTCTCAATCACAAAGCAGGAGGAGAACTTATCTGGTGGGATGATGCTCTTTAACCATGAGGCCAAGAAGTCTGGGGTATTCATCCCCTCAACCCCTTCCCGTAAGCCCACAAAGCGTAGATTGTTTCTACGCGCCCTGTTTTTGGTGTCTTCCATGTGCCATAGGACCTATTTTCCAGTGGTCTGTTGCTCCGAGACCCCTTTACCGAGTTATTTTATCACTTCCTCTGCTTCTGTGACACAGGTTTCCAATTCGGTCACTCTTTCAGAGAGGTTCCGCAGATCTTGGCAGAGTAATGTGACTTCTGGCCCTACCCCTCCTATCCTGTCTTCCAGCACAGACCTGAATCATTGAATGGCCTGTTGCAATATCGTCGTGTCTGGGAGCTGTGGTGTTGTTGTTTCAGGTGATGGGGTTACAACTTTTGTGTAGTGATCCATCTTTCCTTGTCTGGGAATTTTAGGGTCTTTGTCTTTGCCCATGGTAGTAGGCGTGTAGGGTTCCATTCCCGGGCTCAGCTTTATTTCTTTGGGGCTGAGCCCTGGTCTCCCGAGTCTCCAGGTATACCCCCTCCAGCCCCTGTTGGGCCTCCTTTTACCTCCTGTCTTCCCGCACAGAGCCCATCAGCGTGGGGTGGTGTATTTTTGTCACCGCACTTGTGGGACTGGTTATCCTGCCTTTTGCCTGCTGCTCCCGTATTTTGCGGATCCGGCTCCCCCAGGCTTCATACAAAGGGTTCTTCCCAATGGACGTGTTGTAGTCCTGGGTCACCCTTGGTGGTTAGTGCACTGCTGTCCTCTGCACTCTTCAGGCCCGCTGTCCCGGGCCATGTTGCACTTGTCTCGATGATGGGGCTCTTGGGTGACAAGGATCTCCAGTCTTCCCCTCAGTCCCCCGCTTCACTTAAGTAGGTCACGGTTGTCCCTCCCCCTTTTGTAGTGGCCTCTGAGGATATTACACATTTGGGACCATGGAATGGCTCCCGGGGCCTGGGACAGTGTCTGCCAGGCCTTTCCTGGCAAAGCCAGCCCCCACCTTGCTCTCATTATGGGCCCGGTCTGTGCTAGCCCCTCTAATTTTGCTCACGGTGGTGACTGACGCTCCCCACCTTCCCTGGGAGGGGCGGGGGGCAGGGGTTTCAATGGCATTTTCATCTGTTCCTAGGCCGCCTAGTGACTTCCTGAGTGGGCCTCGATCTTGTATTTTTGCGGCCTATGCAGGCTAGGCTTCCTCTCTTCACCGGTGTGTATCATCTTGTTCGCGGCTAGTTCCATGACCTGCTTTTGTTATTGCAGTGCCCGGGTCAGCAGCCCGGGGCATCCATCAGCCTGGTATCCCGTCTCCTTCCTCAGGCTTTAGTATTCGGGGCGCTTTCCTCCTCGACTCAGTGTTGGTCCCTCCGTGTCCCACTCGTAGGCCTGCGGGGCTGTGCGCGGAGGATCTGAGGTATCCCTGTCCCCTTCCCTCTGCAGCCAGTACCTTCAGTCATGTCACAGCCATTATACTAGGGAGGCCTGGCCCAAACTTCACAATGCCATGCAGAAATTCCAGGCCGCTCCTCCTCTCTTCCAGCGCCGTCTCGTCTACGGTCTCCGATCTCCGGCGTGATATCAGGGATTCCTTCAGCTTCCATGCTTTCTGCCGCCCACAGATCTGATTCAGGCCTGTCTTTACCGGGTTACTCTACTCCCACTTGCTTCTTTCTTGGTGTTCACGGGTCCTCGGCCATCGATCTTCCCCTCGATATGGAAATGGGTCTTTCTGACTGGATTTTGTCTTTGTTAGTTAGTTGAAAACCATGGGATCTGTATCGGACATTTTTGCAACGGCCAGAGCTCATTGTGAGTGCATCCTACTCGCCCATGTTGCCGGCCACGCCCACCATAAATGTAGTTTTAATTTAACTCAGCATTTAAAATAACTTTAGAGAGAGCTTGGAGTATATCCATCAAGAACATTTGTGTAATCAGTGGCGACCAGTGTGTTTTAAACATGTCTCGCCAGCAGAAATGGTGAAAAATATATACAACTTAGATGTCATTTTATAGAGAAAGTTAGGAGGATCCCACAATGAATTTCACTATAAGGCTGTGACAAAAGATAGATCGTTTAATTACTTTTGATAAAAATCACCAGTCAAAACTTCATGGACTTGAAGTAGTCTCCGACATGGCATACACCCCTCATACTTACAGGCAGGTTGTGCGAAAGATGTTGTACAAATGGAGACCTTTGTTAGACATCGGCCAGCAAGACAGATAGACATGGTAAAGGATAGGCGGTTTACCAGGTAGGGTCCATTTGTGGTCTGTGGCCTGGCTGAGGACGCTAGTTCTATCTCCAGGCAGAGGTAGTGCAGTAGCACTACCTCTAAGGTTTTGAGTGGTGATTTCATGGTTGCATGTAGGATCCTGTTCCATGATAACATCTCTCTTTGATACTGATGCTGTTTGCATGGTATCCGGATTTAAATACTACAAAGTCCTTCACTTTGAGAATTGTGGGCATTGTAAACTTCTCCACATGCAGTAGACTCTTTGCATAGGATCCTCAAGCTGCCACCCTCTATGCAGCTAAAATTGCTTGGACGAGCATGCACTTTTCTGAGTAGTGAATATAAAAAGCATACAAGTGAAATGGATCCGGTCCGTGTGTCTGCATGACCCACTTCCATGTGGGGTTGTCGGTCTAGCTTCCTGAACAGAAAGCAGAACCAGAGGTCACCACTAGAGCAATTAAGGGTGAAACCTCATGAGAACCAGCAGTGCTCAACGAGGCTTGCTTCTGATCCTGATTATGACCATGGCGGGAGTCAGAGTCCGTGGACTAGTTATTTTTCCCTGGATTCCGCCAAAGCCACAGGTATTACAGTATTCACATCAGCACAGGTGTGCTGGTGCAGAGTTCCTTTCTTGACTCACGCCGGAGCTCCTTGTTACAAGACCAGCTTATATTGCGGAGCAAAAGCACAGAAGCACTTTCAGCATTGTTACTCGAGGCACGCGCAGGAGCGCATTGCCTTTACTTTCCTCAATTGTACATTCAGGCATTTTTCATACAATGGTACATGCAGGAGCGTGTTACCAATAACTACGTCAGCCTTCACGAAAGGCACTGACCTTCCGTGTCCGCATCCACGCAGGAGAGCTAGTGCAGTATTCTCTGGTGTGGCTAGCGCAGGAGCGCATGGCCATAAGACCAGCAACTCAGTTCTGAAGAAGCACAGAAGCGCTTTCAGACCAGGTTGTGCTTTTCACATTCTATTTTCAGCATCTTGTCCACAATGAAAGTACAGAGGCGCCTTCAGCATTCCCTGTGTAGTGGCACATGCAGGAAAGTGGTGCCTTTTGGCACCTTTATGATCACAGCGCAGGAGCTCTTCTTTATCCTTATAAAGAACACGCACAAGGGTGCATCGTCTCTCATCTTGTTATTGCTTTCCATGCAGGAGCGCTTGATACATCATTTCTTTCAAGTGGAATCCACAATCCTGTTACATCCTACACATGCGCAGGTGCGCCTCCATTTATGTTCTGTGTTCCTTGGTGTGTGAGGTCATACACCACAACCAATCAGAGTGCCACCTCCCAGGTGACTATAGATGTTTCCCCTGACTGCATTTCCTACAAGTTTTTATGTATGTGTGCTTGTGAGGGCAGTATTGATTACCTTATTGTTTGTACTTACAGGCAGCAATTCCAAGAGGGGTTCCTTCATCTCCATTGGGCATATCCCCTGGCCTCCACCATTACCGCGGTCAGGTTGTATACTAGGACAGGGGAGATGTGGGAGACGGTGGAGTTTGTTCATGTCATCCCTGCGAGAACGCTCTAGAAGCTGACGGTGAGACTTTTGGGGTCCTGACAGGAAGCCTGTTATGTGTACCAGAAATGGGAAATATTTACTTGCAGGGGAATAGTTCAGCATTGCTACAGATGCAGATACAAGTCATGCTTCATGTCATGAAACAGTTAAGAGACTGCTGTATTTAAATGTACACTAGAATGCCAAATCACCTCCTGAATAGAACTAGGACTTCTCAGAAAGTAGATTGTACTTTTTAGAGGCTATATCAGCAAATGTAGACATGGCTCATGTGCATTAAAAGACAAGGTATCAGCACTCCCACTGAGGGAATTCAGAAGCAGGAGCCATTGTTAAGCAATTTGCAAAATGAAATGTGGATGGAGCAACAATGGTTAGACCTTATTAGAACTTTAAAGACCACTATGCAAGGTGATTCTTGGATCTTACACTAGGATCCCTTTTAGAAATAAAGTGTAAAATTGAGCTTTGAAATGACATTGGGCCAGGAGTATTGGCCAACACATGACAAGGTCTAAAATCCTCTTAAAATCACCAATCAACTTTTCTCCACATTCTCATTTTGATCTTTTGAGCTCTCTCTAACTTTCCACATACTCTCCCTATCTCCTAATCTCTGTTGTCACTCTCTCTCTCAACCTTTTTCCCATTATTCTGTCCTATCACTTCTGTTCTCCATCTCTTGATTTTTCTATTTACTCTCATTTCTGTCCCTCAATACTCTCTTCTTTTTCTAGAACAACTTGTCTCTATCTTCTCCTCTATCTGTATTTCTATTTTGCAATATTTATTATTTTCTCTTTAGTCCTCTTCTCCATAGACCATATATGGCAACTGAAACGTTGTCCTGGCCGTGCATAGCCATTAGCAACCTTTCATTGAACACTGTGCTTTTTGCTGTTAATCAGTCCCAGAGGCCAACCAACCTGGGGACTCCCAGCACTGGAGAAATCCCCTGAGGTCATGGAACAAAGAAGTTAGTGCAACGTGGCCATCATATGCCTGCAGCTTGCAGTCACTTCTTGTTGGACAAGACATCCGGCTGTATAGATTTGGTAAGTTTTTACTGTTTTAGGGCGCAGGACGGCTCGTTGATGCCCACTTCACTACTTTCATGGTGTGGCGGACTTCAACAGAAGGTCAACTGTATTGGAAAAGCAAATATTTCTGGTAAAAAAATCCGAAACATTTTCTTTTCCAGAATCCAAATCAGTGCGCAATGGAAATGCTTCCCACGAGTCCCGAGTTTGATTTCTCGTTTTGCTATATTGCACATCACACTGTGTCTCCCGATAGCAATTTTACTCCACTTGTGTGATTGGAATATCAACCTAGAAAAGAAAGGTTCCTTATGTCCCCTAAGACACAAGGAAACGTTAAGATTCTACCTTGTGAATTCATCAATTCTGGATATATAGGTACCTGTCGTATTTAGACCAGGGCTCTGTCAGCACCAAGGAAATCCTGCCAGGCCCATACATTTCTGAAAACATGGCACCTCATGTAATTTGGGTTGGTGTGGCTTGCATGGATCCCAATATCTTTTCTTAGCCAGAATGCCCTGCAGAGCAAACACCAAACTTTAGCTACTAAATCACAAATGTTCCTCATATTCCTTTGAAAGAAAATGTCGGAATCTGTGAGGATCCATTAAATTCCTACTACCCAGTGTTCCCACACTTCTCCCAATAAAAATGCTATCCCAAGTGTTCACTAAGTATTATGCATTTAGTATATTATTAAATAGGACCTCATAAGAGCAATTTATTTGCCATGACCATAAATAAAGATAAAGCAGAATTTCAAAGGTGTCAATACATTTAAAAAAGGAGATTCATACTACGCAGATCTTAAATTACAATTTATAAAAATCTGAAAGTATTAGTTGATGTTCTTCGGAGATATATAGACAGGTAATTTCTAATACAAATGTTTTCTGCCACACATGTCATGATTATGGTTTCCACAATATTTGTTTCAAGAGAAGAATCCTCAGTGTGTTGATCCAGATATCTAGATATTAAACCACTTTTGAAACATAGTCTGTTACAGCAGCCCTTTGTGACATGACAGGTTTTATTGGGTAATTGCAGATTCACACTAGCTAGTTAGGGTATTTGCAGCCTTCCGCAATAGGTGGATTACCCTATGAAAGCTATCTGACTCCTGCACCCACAATAATGATCTTTAGAGCAGATACATTATTTTATCAGCCTATACCTCACAACAGACCGGTTTAAGGTGGAGCAATGACAGACAAATATATGTCACACCTGACTTTTGATGACTCTGTCCGAGCAGAATATGCTAATCAAAGCAACTTCCTTAGCGTGATTTGTGTTTGAAAGGCTGAATGCTGTAGCTGTTCGTTGAACATTTTTTGAATACTACTCCGGCTCCCTCCCCTCTCCTAATACGAGGGAAGGTGCTTGCCGGCGTACTTGCTTGCATTTTAGGCATATTATGTGAAGTCTATTGCTTGTTTTAATAATCGTTTTAAATCATTATGTATGCTCTCACTTACCCGCACATAAAAATTGTTATCACTTCTCGCTACTTAGCGAGCTTTCCGGGGTCTCTTTGTGGGATTGTGCCATCTCAGGGCGCCATTTTGGTCAGCGCTCTAGCGTTTGGACCGTGGGTGCTTTAAGAGCAGATCCATGCTAGCGCGCAAGCCCGTCTGCGCCCGTCCGCGCCAGGACGCCGCCAGCCGCCATGCTACCTGATAGTCCGCAGTCAGTGATAAGATCGCTAAATAACCCGGTGCGGACATACTCATGTGAGCATTTGCTGTCTCTTAACATGGTGTGTTGTAAAGTTCTGCGCCATTTTAATAGAATTTTGGAGGGTCCCTTCTCATGTCCGGTCTGTAATTTTCAAAGCATGACCTGCTATTGTTCCCCTTTACTCATTGAACCGCATTCCGACTGTATATGCTTACCTGATTCTCTTCGGTCGGAGCCTCCCATGTATTCGGCTTCTACTGTGCAGCATCGAGAATGGAGTTGCATCTTGGCTAATGTTAGATCACTGGTTAAGCATGCCACTGATATATGGGATGTTCTAACCGATTTGAAGCCGGATATAGGTTTCATTACTGAGACCTGGCTTAAACCCACCTCCACCCCGGCTATTGCCTTAGCTATACCTGAGGGCCATCGGGTTCGTAGGCGGGATAGGATAGGCAAAATGGGTGGGGGTATAGCCTTAATTTATAAAGAGGAACTGACCGTTACCATTCTCGACCAGATGGGGACTGAAGCATTTGAATGCATTGTCTTCAGATTGGACCTCTCCACTCGTTGTAGCTGGAAAGGCGCTTTAGTTTATAGACTGCCTGGGTCAACACTAAATTTTACTAGTCTACTGCTCGAGTTTATCTCTCCTTATTTAATTGCTTCACGTAAATTTCTCCTGCTCGGAGACTTTAATATCCATAGCGAAGATGCTTCCAATCAAGACGCAAGATCATGTTTGCAAGACCTAGCAGCTGGAGGTTTAGCTATTATTAACACTGCTCCCACCCAAATTGCAGGTCATACCTTGGATCTCATCCTCGCTAATTCTCTGGACATTAAATGTGGCGAGACTTATCCGCTTACATGGTCTGACCACTTTATGATAAATTTCCAACTGTTAGGCCCCATTGACCATGTCTTTTGGGAAAATAATAAATTTGCTACCCGACAGTACAGACCCTGGCACAAACTAACATCTGACCATCTTTCCCTGCTTTTTGCCGTGTGGGATTGGGACTGTATGCAAGGTGATGTAAATCAGCAACTTGACTCTTTTGATTTGGGGGTTAGTAATTTACTCGATAAAGTAGTTCCTCTCAAACCTCTTAGGCATTCACCCAAAAGTTCCGCCACGGGCTTGTATACGTCTGCTTTACGAGAGGAGAAAAGTGCCTGTAAAAAACTGGAGCGTGTTTGGCGACGCTCGCATAATGAGCAAGCCAAAACTACCTATAAAGCAGCTATGATAATTTATCATAATAATGTTAAACAGGCCCGTAAAACGCATATTGCAGAGACTCTGGAGCATGCAGGTAACAACTCTAGAATGCTTTTTCAAATTGTGCGTGATTTTACGAACCCCAAATCTTGTCAAACCAGGGATATTTCTTCTCAGATATTATGCGATAATATCTCCTCCTTTTTTGTACAAAAAGTTGAAAAGATTTATCAAAATATCACCCTTTCCAATATTTCTATCCCTGTCCCTGATGTGACTACATTTCATCCCTCTAGTGCAAGCCCTCATCTGACTACATTCCCTAATATCACCACCACTGAAGTGCAAACACTTCTGGAATGCACCAGATCTGGATCCCCCCTGGATATCATTCCAGCTAAAATATCTTCTAGATTTGCGGCTCAGCTGGCTTCCCCACTCTGCACTATCATTAATAGCTCTTTGAAATCTGCTAGTCTTCCGCAAAGGTGGAAACACGCCAAAATAATCCCCATTCGCAAAAACCTAAACATCTCCCCTGAGGAACTGTCTAATTATCGTCCGATTTCTTTGCTTCCACTACAAAGTAAGATCACCGAAAAACACATTAATAAGCACTTATCTGCTTTTTTGGAGTCCTCTAGTGCTCTCGATATTTCTCAATCAGGCTTTCGTGCTAAACATAGCACTGAGACTGCCTTAGTGGAGGTAATGGACAATATTAGAATGGCTTTGGATCAAGGTCAAGCAGCACTCTTGGTGCTGCTTGACCTTTCAGCAGCATTCGATACCATTTCTCACCAAGTTCTTTTGTACAGATTACAAGAGCTTGGCATTAACGGATCTGCATTGAGCTGGCTGTCAGACTTTTTATCCAACCGTACTCAGGCAGTATCATTGGGTTCTTTCTCTTCTGCTCCCTCACAGGTTACCAGGGGTGTCCCCCAGGGCTCATGCTTGAGCCCTACTTTGTTTAACATCTATGTGACACCTCTGGCTAAACTGATGAGGGACTTGGGGTTTAATCCTATCTCTTATGCAGATGACACCCAACTCCTCTTCACCTTCGACAAAACTAGATCAGACATACAAACTCTTTTTTCTCGGGGTATGATGGCAATTGCCTCCTGGATGAAACTAACTATCTCCAGTTAAACTCCGAGAAATCTGAGATTTTGTTGTTTGGGGGCACTGACATCTGCTGGTCGCCTAGCTGGTGGCCTGAGGAGTTGGGTAAAGCTCCCTCTCCCAAAGAGGTAGTTAAAAATCTGGGCATTAAGCTCGATAAGCATAATACAACTGTTGGTTCCTGCTATCATATTTTAAGCTTGCTTAGAAGAGTTTTTCCGCTGCTCCCTCTGTCCACCAGGAAGACTTTAATTCAGGCATTGCCCATGCAGCCTTATTGGACAAATTGCAGGTTATCCAAAATATGGCTGCCCGTCTGGTAACCGATTCACCTGCTAGGACTCCCTCACTGCCTTTGTTGCATGAACTACATTGGCTGCCAATCAAAAAAAGAGTGCAATTTAAAACGGGCTGCATGATTTTTAAGGCTATAAATGAGCTTAGCCCTCTTTATCTTGCTAGGAAATTGAAAGCATACACTCCTATATGCTCTCTCAGATCAGGATCTAAAAAACTCCTTTCTGTTCCTAGAATAAACAAAGCCCGCACTGGTGGTAGGGCCTTTTCATATTTGGCTCCAATGTTCTGGAACAATCTTCCCCAATATCTTCGTACGGAAATGCCCCTTCTCCAGTTCAGAAAGATGATGAAAACGCATCTTTTCTAGTGTTGAGATAGTCTTCTGTTGCAAGCGCAGAGATAACCCTTGGGGTGATTCAGCGCTATATAAAATCATTAAAAAAAAAATATATGGCATATTGGAATTTGGAGTTTCCTGATTAAACATTGCATCTAAAAGGTTAATAGGTTTAGGTAATGACACCCTTACGTATCAGGAACAGGAAACAACATGAGAGTTGCTGCCTTAAGAATAACATAATAACATCAGTGTCCCATGCAGTTGTGAAATCTTTGCATTCAGCAAGTTATTGTTTGACATACCATATGTGAAAGGTAAGAAGGGAGTTCAACTAATGCCCATTGAATTTTTGTTCTCTAAGCTGTGACTGTGAACTAGTGTTGATACCAACTTCCACATCAGCTCCTCACACACCGCTGTTACATTTGTCATGGGTCTATCTTCTCCCCTCTAGCATTCAACATCTACCTAACCCCCTTACCAAACCTGAATAAATCATTCAACCTCACCTGTTTCAAATATACAGATGAGTTGCAAATCATTTAAAAAAAAGATTGTCTGGAAGGCTTCTACAATTTAAAACTTGTGTCTGCCTCCAGGACATAAACAGATAGATAAACATCTAAAGCAAAATACAACATACAGAGAATATGAGCTGCAAACAATGGTAAAAATTCCAGCCTACCGTCATATGGCCTAAGGAACATGAAACCCAGGGGTAAACATGGATTCAGACCAATATTTGATACAACATGTTAATAATATCAAACAGAGTGCCCTCTACTGTTTTGCAGCCTCCCATACCTTGGATACCAACAGAAACTGCAAGCTATATTCACACTCGTACTTTCCAAGCTTGACTATGCCAACAGCCTATACCTTGGTGCATCTGCATTCATCATATGCAAAATACAACTCATCCAAAATTGCGCTGCAAGACGTCACCTTCACCCAAGAGAGCTCATGACTCCAGTCTTGCAATCACTCCACTGGCTACCTACAGCACGAAGGGCAATATTCGAGGCATTATACATTGTCTACAGGGTCTCCAAGGAATAGTACCACTACACCTATAAACTAGTTTCAAGGACTCCAAGCTTGCACCGCTTATCACCATACCACCTTACCTTAAGAAATCTGTTGGAGGCACTGCTTTTTCAGTAAAAGCCGCCAAGCTCTGGAACTCACTACCAGCCATCATTTGACGCTTCCAGGAGCATGTATACTTCAGAAGAGAATTGAAAACATGGCTATTTTCAAGACAACTACATCCACACATTACAGCAATTAAACCTGGAAAGACAGTTACACCCTCAAATTCAATCTTCAGCTTACTATCCACAGATTGGAATCAACCCAGCCAGAACTCTACTTTCGATAGTCAGGTAAGTTAAGGAGGGCTGACCTATTGTTCCATTTCTAGCCCACACTAATACTAATACCCTCACACTCAGCGGTGGGTCAGTCGCCAACTGTAACTTACACATCCTATATTCACATATGACATATCTGCTATGAGGATTGATCATCGCCAGTAGTGTGCAGCCAATACATCAGCCATCACTAAATAAACAGGCATGGAGTAACTGAAAAGATCTGTCGCACACTGTGGATCAATAAGAGGGATTTATTCTAGCCTTGCTGCTGCGCTTCCCTATGGCAAAAGAAAAGGGCAGGAATGCACCATATCTATTAGTTACGGCACATTCCTGTCCTTTTTCCCAGCGGCGGTGCAGAATGGGCTGCAGTGCACCAACGCAGGAACCTTTGCACCATGGTGCAAGGGAGCCTGCGTTGCAGGGATTATTATTTGTGTACAGGAAGGGAAAACTTTCTGCACAAAAACAATCACAAGAGGCTTTTTCCTCTTTCTATGTGTGTTGCAGAATGCATCACACATAGAAAGAGGAAAAATTAGGAGAAATAAATGCCTCAGAATTACGATTTCTTGTAAATCTGGTGCAGTGTCAAAAAGCCATGGTTGTTGATGGGAACGCACCCAGCAACACTCATAGAATGCTGCTTTCACACAGTTTTCTGCATGAAAGAGACACATATTTATAAGGCCATGAAAAGCCAAGTAACATGGCTTTAGAGCGCCTTATAAATATGGCAGTGGTGCAAAAGTGCCAGTAGGGCCTCATAAATGAGACCCAAAATGAATGATTGGACAACCCAATGCTGTAACTATTTAATCAGGCTATAATCACAGGAAATAAAATAAAGGGACCTGCACAGCTGTTCAGAGCTGCCAACATACTTAAAAACCATAACCTGTGTATGTGTCTTTCACACCTCATCATACACCACAGTGCTACGCACTGCGTCCCTTAACACGATAATCACGCTTTGTGGTTATCATGCATGACATGGATGCACTTCCCACATAGAATCATAAAACAAAGACAACATCCTTCCAACCACACACCACTTTATATGGCTTAGGTAGCTGCCCATGAAAGTATGCACTTTGGTGTCACACATAGGGGATTTACGCAATATATAAATATTGCAATACAATAGAATACAACATTTATCACGCATGCATCACTAAGATTTGTTTTGATCTTGTTGAAATCTTTGTTTTCATCACACTTGATTAGAAACAAACTGTCCTTCATTTCTACTTTCATAATTGCTGATACATGTTGAAATATTTGTACAGTTCATTTACAGGTGTTTACTTTTTTTGTGTATTAGAAACAAAATTGACATCCTACAGTCTTAATTTTCACACTTCTTGCATGCAGAGCCATTGGAATGATAGAATTCTGCAGGCATGTCGTTTTCCACATGATTTTGAATTTGTTGCATTTGCCACACATTCCACCATATGCAGCATAATTTGCAAATTCTTTTTAACCCCTTCAGCGCGGCGCGGATTACCGCGCTGTGCTGAAGGGTTCGTGTGCGGGCGGGGCCGTGACGGAGTGGTTCCGTCATCCGCACAGCGCGACCAACGCGCATGACGGAACCGCTCCGTCACACGCATTGAAAGGGTTAAAAAAGCTTCTAGCTCAAATAGATTCAAAGTTACTAAAACACTACATAATGTGCTGCTGCGAAGTGGAAGGTTTTTTGCAAAGGTTGAGCAGTCCCTTTTCACTTGCTGATGGCTGTATTTGGATATGGAACTGGTCCTAAAGAAGCAGGCGCTCTGCTATTCACTGTGCCAGCAAACCCATCATATGACAACAAATGTTTCTTGATTCCCTGCATTCCTAGTCATGAACCCAGATTCATTGTCAGCCCAGGACATGTTCGTATTTCTGAAATGCTTGTGTTCTGTAGTGGTGTCTTGTGTCCCATTAGTAAGAAACAATTACATGCAAAGCTTCTAAATGTTATCTCTTGAAAGTGTTTTTCATGAAAAGCAGCTAAGCTGCATTCTACTGAGCAATTATATCATAAGCAGCCGGGGCCCGTGCAGATAGAGCTGTGGGGCCGAGTGGGTGGGGGGGAGTTTGACAGAAGACGAGGGGAAATTAATGATTTATTTAATTTTTCCTTGGCTGACCATAAGGAGAGATTAAACAGGTTTCAGGTTATATGCACACTTACTACAAGACCATATAAAATAAGACAAGACAAAAGGGTACAAAACAAGACCAAAAAATGACTACTGTTTTTGTCTTACCAAGGCGTGTCCTAAACATTTTTCTAGTATCAGAGCTTGAAGGCAGACAGCTGGTAGAGGATGCGGGCCAGGAATCGAGCAAGCTAGCAGGCAAAAAAGCCAAGTGGGGAAACACAGACGTATAACTGAGCAATAGGAACATAAAGGCTGGCCGAAAAACCTCTGGGAATGCAAGGGATGAAAAGTGAACGAAGGGTGCTGAGGAGCAATGAGAGATAGACAAAGAGACAGAAAGAGAGGGAGAGAGAGGGAGAGAGAGAGCGAGGAAGAGGGTGTGAGATTGAGAGAGATGATACCTAGGGAAAAGCAGATTTTGGAAGGAACAACTAGATGAGGACACGGATGTGACCTTTTGTTCCCAATGAGTGCTAAAAGAAACATGCCAAAGTAAAAAAAAGTACTCTGATGTCAGCATTCAAAGGTTACAAGTCATCCAGTGAAAAGATGGTGAGAGAAAAACCCTGCTGTATGCTGGACAAACACAAGACTATGTATGTATGTATTATAAGGTATTTCTATAGCACAAACGCAGCCACTAGACAACAGAGTCATTAAATGGTCAATGAGAAGTTAAGGTCAATGAGTAATAGAAGAGGAAGTGGGTTGTGGATAGTTAATGCATTGTGTAGTGCTCTTTCAAAAGGTGAATCTTCAATTCTTATAGTGAGAATAGTGAGGAAAGCCATCAAGCTAGGGGCAATGAAATGGCGAAGGATGCCATGAAAACATGAGCCCGGCGAATACCCAAAGTTCAATCAAAGTATATGTTATGTACATAGTCCGACACACCGCTGTCATCCAGCAGCGATTAACTCAGACTATTATGAAATGGGCCCCATTCCACAGGGAACTTGGGGTATGGACACTAAAACCGATTAGACAGTTGATGGGCAACATGTCCTTTCATGCCTGGCAGGAGGGTGGGTGTGCACAACTTGGGGACTCATACCAGGCTGAGGGTCTTCCTGAGCTAGAGTGGTGGGAGGGGTTGGCGTGTACACCTTAATAGGGCCACACCTGTCCCCACACAAAGTGCTGCATAACCCCCCTGTAGTGATTCTGGAGCCTGGGCCAGGAAGGACAGGATCTTGTGCACTACATAGGCCTTTCTTTGAAGTCTCCCTACTTCAAAGGCTAAAATAGGTATAAGTACTGGACCTCTGATACTATATACTCAGAACACCTCTGGACTTAGGACATTCTGCCAGCAAGACAAGCTGTTGTGCTGCCAGGAGGGACTGCCACTTTGTTATTTGTTGTACTGTGTTCACCTGTTGCTTCTGTCCTGAGAGTGAGAGGACTGGACTTTGCTTTCTGCTTCCTGCTGTCTAAAGTTTCTCCTAGAGCTGGAGTTGAGCTTGCCTCCTGTTGAAAGTCTCATGACCATCAACGACTTCAGCTGTAGCACCTAGCCTACACTGCTGAGAACCCTACTCTGCCAAGTGGTGCCAAACCCAGTTCCTGGGCCCTTGGAAATTAGTATGCTGTTGTAAAAAAGAGAAATTTAACACATCAACTTCGAGCATCACATCAGAACGGGTGCCGCTCTCTGACATCGCACCTCTACCTGCACCAAAGCTGTGGTCCCCACCCAGTGGAGTGACCGGGCCTTGCAAGGCAGGTCCTGATGACGCTGCAGCACCTCTGAAGAACCGCCACAGAGTGACTCCTGAGTACTGCGTCATCAAAGTCTGTGACACCCGACTCCACCACAGAACCTGTGTCCCCCTAAAAGGACATCAATGCTGCAAAATCGATGCCTCGTGACCTGACCATCGATAATTCATTGAGACTGCACTGCCATCAGAACTGCTGCATCACCTCACCTGTGCCTTGCATTGTCCCCGGGCATCAGCGGCTCAATGGCTCTGCACTACTTAGAGGAACCGACAGTGGCTTCAGTCACGCCTCACCTCCATTGTGCAATGCACTGTCCCTGAGCACTGGTGCGCCAATGACCTGCTTAGCAGTAAGGAACCAACACCGCACCTGCCTATGTGACGTGTCACCTTGCCTGCACCTTGCACCATCTTTTATTCTCATCATTTCCAAGGTCCTGTAGTGGGTCAGTGTGACTCCATAGCTGGCACACGCTCCATCTGAGTCGTCTATAACTTGTGGATTTGACTTCGTCAAGCACATCGATAATAGCCCCAGACGGAGCTGTTGATTTCTAAGCACTATAACTGCAGTTAATAATGAAAATTCATATCTTGATCTGAATATTTTGGATTTTTGTCGTTTTGGTATTGTTTTACGCAGATACATATTGGCTATTTTTCTAAATTAGTCTGGAGTGCTTTTTGGTGTTGTCATTGTGTTACTGGGTGTGTGTGCACAAACACCTCACACATTGCCTCTTTAGTTTAGCCTGACTGCTCTGTGCCAAGCTACCAGAGAGTCAGCACAGGTAAACATAGTGTGTACTACATTTACCGTGACTAGAGTGTTGGTCCCTATTTGGACAGGGTGTTTGCTTACAAGAGACCCCATTTCTAACATTAATGGCAGCGGTGGGACAGGACTTGTATTTGTGCTACTACTCCCATATCTCTGACCATTACGTGTCCGCATACTCTTTTTTTCCCGTTTTTTTTGCAACCTCTTGAGTTTTGGCAACAACCATGTATCATTCTGGATAACCAGCAGCTGTTCCATCAGATTTGGAGTTTGAGCAGGAGAAGTTGGAAACCTATACAGTGCCTCAGCTCAAAATGTGCTGCAGGGATTTCAGTAGGCCGTCCTAAAAGGGAGGAGCTGCAGAAGGCGCTGAGGGCCTGGTTAGCAGCCAGGGATGCAGTTGTGACCCAGAGGAAGAGAATGGTGTTGTGGAGGAGGTAGAACCAAGTTTGAATCTGGAATGGCAGGAGAATCCAGCATTGCCTGTGGGGTGGGGGTTCATCCTGAAGGGTGGAAGACATAGATCGATGGTTTCAGTGCTATGAAGCAGCTTTACACATGCACAGGGTCACTGACAGAGATTGGGGGCAGGCTTGAGGAAGCATTTTGCAGTGAAGGGGAGGGTCACCGTGTTGGCACTGGGGCCAGCAAATCAGGTGAGGTAACCCACATGAAAGGAGCCCTGCTCAGGAGATATGGTCTGAAGCCTATAGAGTAAAGTTTAGGGAGAACACTTAACTTGGTCCTCAGACATGGGTAGAGGGGGTTGATTCTTTTTGCAGAGTTACAGAGCACTAGATGGTTGAGTGAAGGGCAGTGATGTAACAGACTATCAGAGGCTGTATAATATAATTACACATAAGCACATGCTTAATCTTTGCTTTCCAGAGCTAAGCCAGCACTAGATTATTAGTAAGCGTTCTGACCCCAGAAAGTTGCTAAGGAGATGGACCTCTGACTCAGCACCAGGGTCCAAAAGAAGTTGTATGTGGGAGACTCAGCCAAGGGTGGGCTTGTTAAGTGCAAACAGATTGCAGTATTTGTATAGAGGGGCAACTCAAAAGGAGCAAAGGATCATACTAGGCGTGTTGACACAGGCAATAAAGCTAAAGAACAAAGTACAGTGCCTGAAAACGTATGTCTTGTAAAGTACCTAAGAAAGTACGGCTAGTAAAGTGCTGTCCACGTGTAATATTTCAAATAGACTGGCAACACAAGATCAGGCCAGTCATAGTAGCAACAGGGAAACCACAGAAGAAAAAAGTTCAAGTTATATGTGCCAAATTTTAATCTATGATGTTCGAATACACAGTTCTGCAGTTTATGAAGTTCCAACCATAAAATGAATCTGAGTTTGTTGCATCAATGCAGAGCCCTTCAACACTGCCTTCATTGGGGGATGAACAGTTTGACTACAGAAGCTGGTGGCTGTTCTAGATCTTTAACAAATTACAGGCTTGCAATATGAATTTCCTTATTTAGTCATGTCAGCAACTGACTCCAGGGTGTATAAAAGTGGGGTGCGCTCTTTTTGCCAACCGAGTGACCTGCTGTAAAAAGATAGGCCTCAGTAGGATTTGAATGGCGTGTAGCAGCACCGGGCCGCAGAGTAGTATATGTGTTAAGTATTCTCTTCTATAGTTACATGATCTGCAACTGTTGATATTTTCAAGAGATCTCCAGGTTGGGTTCAGTTCTCTGACTCGAAGTGGAACTAATCTAGCTGACAAAATGTATTTTAAAACATATTTTCCTACCGCCAGGTTGAGATGAGATCTGGCTGAGTTGCGCAGTTTTGGCACTGTTATTGACTCATGAGGGGCCCTGGCTTGAAGAACTTCCATGTCCGATTCTCGTGAGCGAGGATACAATTGTTTTCTTATTGCAGATTTAATGCAGGTATAGTCAATGACATTTGAGTCCCACGTCACCACAAGTTGCAAACCTTCCATTGCTACGGTGAGATCGTTGGATCAGGGGTTATTAGTGCTTGTAAAACCTATTTTTATTAGAACCTTTATTGTGTTAGTGGGTTCTACCATAGGCTGAAAGTAGTATTTAGCCAGGGTTGCCAAGTTTTCCAGATTTTGCTACACCAGCCCAAATTCCAACCTGATCAAAGTGTTCCTTGTGTGAGGTGGAAGGTGGAATAACTTCTTGTAGGCTATGCATTGATTCTTTCTAGGGCGGTTTTCTGCTTACCTGAAAATGCTGACTGGGCGTAGTTCAGCCCAGCAAGAATTGTGGCACGGACCACCCTCTGTATGGCGATGGACATTGGGCTATCAAGCGTGGTGTTTAATTTGTACAAGGCATATGTACACATTTTTGCTTTGATTTTCATTTTGTTTAGCTGCAGAGTCGGTCTGCCAGTTTCGCAAAGACGTGCTCCCAGACAGCTTTAGTACTGTACACAGTCCATCCTCAGTGGCCCTAGTCACCAACTAGTAAGCCTCTTCTTTGGATAGCTCTACCAAAGATTATTACTTTTGTTTTACTTCCATTAGCCACAAGCTCATTCCTAAAATTATACGTTTTCAGGGAATTGAGGGCTTTTTGTGGACTGGTTTTCATTTGGTCAAACAGCACTAGATCACCCGCCTACTGCATGAGCAGGATTCTCCCATCTCCAATTCTTAGGGTGACAAGGGCGGTTCCTGCTAAAGCTTGGCCCAAATCCACGGTGTATAGGTTGAATAACATGGGGGCAAACACACAGCCCTGTTTCAATCGCAATCAGTCTCAATCTTAGCGGTGGCTGTCTCCCCGTGAGTCTGGCTCGCACCCAGGTCTGGTGTATAAGGACATGATTGCTCATAGCAGTTTAGGGCAGATGTTCCATCTCACTAACCTCTGCCATAAGATGTTCTGGGCAACTCTCCAGAGGCAGGTCACAGATCATGCCGTGATCTCCCTTAGTTGGGAGGTGAACTCAGAGGGTGAGTTGGTGATCCCAGAAGGTGGGAGTTGTTGCTTCTACCAGGTGGCAGTGGAGGGGTCCCAGTCACTGCTCCGAGGGACACTGGGGAGAGCCAGATCATGGTTGTGGAAAGGCTAATCTACCCAGAGTAGTGCAGAATCCAGATGTATGGAGTAACTCCAGCTCATGGGTAGGACTTTTCACGCACTATGGCCCTGGTGTTCCCTAGGGTGGAGTGGGGTGGAGTTGGGTGGAGTAGGATGGGGAGGTGATCCAGAGATGGGTCTTATTTAGTACCCAGATGCCCATAGATTGCATTCTGGGGAATGAGTTACCCCCAATGTCAGGGGAAACGGGAGGGGGTGCAGCCACAAGCGCTGTAACAGTTCAGTTTTCTGGGGGTGCCGCTCCAAAGAGGAAGGTCCAGGACCTCATAGGGGGGATAGGGTGAGCGAGAGTCCACCTCTGTCTCGTGCTCAGCCTAGGAGTACAGACCCTAGGTTGAGTGACAAGTCTCAGGATATCACCCCTCATTTTAAGAAACCACAGAAGCCAGAAAGCCATGGATGGCCCGATGTCTGGCTTTTGACACTGGCAGCTGCCATTGGCCTCTGTTAGCATTTGCTGACCATAAATTCTAGTTTTTTTCCCTCCTACCACGTACCAGTCTTAAAGCTATCCTGGCAACAAACAAAACAATAACATTCCGGCCCTGTTTGGATTCGATTTTCCTCTAATGAGATTCCATCATTGCTGCGCTGCCTAAGTATTTTTGTGTCTGAATAGTATGAAACGTAATGAAGTAATTTCAGTGCACAGAGGCCACTTGAACTGTATGACAATCTACCTAAAATGCGGGCACTTACATCGCTTTTGTTTTATTAGGCGGACTAATCAAAGGCCTTTGCAATATGCCCATCAAAGAGTCCTCGCTGTCCAACGCCATTAACGATAATACAAAATGTTGATGAGAAAAGGCAACTTCATTTGTTGTGTTTATTGCTACTCAGGATTTTAATGAGGCATAATTGTAATATTATTAAAACAGACACCAGCCATTGGGGTGCCCTAATAACATTTCACTTTCTCCGGCAACGTTTTCCATAAATTTATGGAAGCCAGTAGCAACACATATTAAGAGGAAAAACTGTGTGTAGGTGGAAATCATTAGAATGTTTTAGTGCTAATTGGCATCATAATGGGCCTGTTTTTTTCATGCAATTTTCTTTTAAACATCAGCCTGTTCAAAACAATTAAAGGTTAGAATAAGTCCAGGGAAAATTAGAAAGGAACCGAAAAATGAGTTTTAATAAAATAACCGTGGGCTGCAGCGTGAAAGTTTCAGTCGAATAAGTTTTTACAGTGAAGTGGTTGGGCAACAAATGATGAAGCGCAATGAACGCTGGAGGCTCAATTATAATTGTACCCGAGCTTTCTTTCAACCGTGCCTAAATGAAACATTCGTCCTCCACCTCGAAATCTCCTTGGTTCTCTCCTTTGAACTGTTCCTTCTCTGTCTCCCCTTCGCCACCGCCTTTTGCCCATTCCGCACCCTCTGACTTCTCGTTATCTCCCGGAACCGATCTCTAGCCCCTTCTTTAAACCCTGGAACGGCTGACAGTCGTTTTCTCCCTCGCACTTGCAGTGTCTTCTTCCTTTTTCAGATATTGTCTCTCATCCTCTCTCCCTCCTCGGCAGTCTCTATATCTCGCACCCAGTCAGTCTCGCTGTTACACTCACCTTTTCTCTCACTCGTGTTCTGTCCACACCAGGGTTTAGATCATATAAATTGAGCCCTGGTAATGCTACTTAAGCCCTTTCTTTGCTAGAGTTTTGGGTTTACTGATAAATTATTATAGAACAGTTGGAGCGGATGTGTTTTACCACCTCAGACAGTACTATATGGTTTATTTTTTAAAGCAAGTGCTGATTTTGGCTGAAAAGGTGGCAGAATGTTTTGAGGTCTGTAATATATATGTATATATTATATATTAAGAACATCACAACACAATAACAAAACAATATAGCAAGAAACCTAAAACTAATGGCAAATGAAACAAGCATTGGCATAGCCAATAGGTCTCGCCTTTGGGACCTTATAAGTGTTTAGCCATGCAACAGTTGCATAACTAAGTCCTTAGAAGGTCCCAAAAGCGAGACCTATTGGCTATGCCAAGCGGCCGTCTGGCCGCGAAAGTGAAAGTGATTGCGATCACGATCAAACATCAAAGCAGCCGTGCAGCTGCGAAAGTGAAAGTAATCGCGGTAAAGCGCGGCGCGCGCGCCCGCGCACATGCACTGTAGCCCCAAGGTGGCCTGGTAGCACTTTTTGGAGCCCTCTCAATAAGTCTCGCCAGACCAGCGCATGCGCTGGGTCAGGCGAGACCTAAACAGTAAAAATAGAATACAACACAATCATAATAGAACACAAAAAAACAACGTAATAATACAGCACACAACAAAATATATCACCACTACAACAAAATGCGACACAATACACAAGTTGCCACCATGATTCCAAAAGGAGACGAGGTGCTGATCAATGGTTACAGTCACACATCATTTCCCCTTGCTGATTTATCTTATCTATTAAGCAATACAACTAAAATATGTCTAAGTTTGATATATTTAGTTGCTTCACTGGCTCCATACTTCTGGGATTTAAACACATTTTTGATGAATTTATAATATTTATTATCTGTCTTGATATGCATTTGATCACTTTTTAAAATGATATTTTGCTACCATTTTTTATCCCAGTCCAATCGTTCTTGGTTATGAAATCCGTTTTTAAATTCTTCAGTACTATTTATTATATATTTGATCCTGATCTGTTGTATTGTTATTGTATTACAAATGTATTTCTTTTTTAGATAAGCAATAAAGATATTTGAACACAATTCATTAATGTACATGGTACCAATTAGCAATTTGGAAGGAACTCCCAAAATGAATCTTTTGCAAATCATGAATTAGTAATCCTTTCTAAACCATTTTTATGAGTCAGTTAAGATTAATGGACTAGAAAAATGAGATTAATATGTAGGGAAAGAGAATTTTGCAGTTGGAAACTTTGTGGTTGCCACCAACCTGCCGCCTACCTGCTTGGCTGGTGATCCGTGGGGCGTCCTGGTCCTCTGCTGTGTTTCGCGTCTCCCTCCCGCCGTCGCACGCCATCGCGACCGCTGTGTGGGGGGAGCGCTTGACGGGACCACAACACCCAGGGTCCCCAGCGAAACGGAAGCGGAACCGGAGCTGTTTGCGCGCCCGGAGGCGCTACTTAATTGACTCTGCCCTCGGCAGAGCGGGGGCTGTTAGCTGGATTTCTACACGCCTGATCCCTGCCGCCAACCTGCCGCCTACCTGCTTGGCTGGTGATCTGTGGGGCGTCCTGGTCCTCTGCTGTGTTTCTTGTCTCCCTCCCGCCGTCGCACGCCATCGCGACCGCTGTGTGGGGGGAGCGCTTGACGGGACCACAACACCCAGGGTCCCCAGCGAAACGGAAGCGGAACCGGAGCTGTTTGCGCGCCCGGAGGCGCTACTTAATTGACCCTGCCCCCCACGTCGCGGGACTGCGCGCGGGCTAAGCCCGGGCAAAGGGCGGGCCCTCTGAGGCCCTCAGTGGTCGGGCGGGCCACCCCACCGAGCCGAGAAGTCAGGTGAGAGAGGCGATATGTCTATTAGAGGGAAACGCCCCGCCAGTGTAACTGGTAAACAGACAGCGACCCACCCTACTTCATCGTTATCCCTAGAAAGTATGTTGGACAATGCTTTTAATATGGTTGCCAATGAAATCGCGAGCACAGAGAGACGGATGTCACTGGAGCTCCTAAGGGCACACTCTGAACCCCGGGACTCAAGTACTGAATATATTGTACCTTTATCCCCAATTGTTACAATTACTAAACCCAATGTGTCTCATTTACCACCAACAACCCTTGGGGGGGTAGTGATACTATTATCCTGGACTCCCAGCTTGATGCTACTGAATATATCCCCAATCCTCTCGTATCCCCGAAAAGCAAACCCGCCGGAGGAAAAAGAAAAAGAGGCCCTCCTAAAACATTAACCAATAAAAGGAAACAAGCTATATGCAACAAGGGCCAACCCACACCACAGAGCATGTGGACCAGAGGAAAGCAAAAAACAACAGGGGGTAGCAGCGTTACGCCCGAACAACCTCAACTTGTTGAAGGACCCTTGGACATCACCCCTCCAAGTAGTGGTCATAATTGCATATGCACACAGACCGACTTTGGCAGTGAAAGCATTACACTAAAGAAGTCCAATCTGAATTTCATGGAAACCATTGTGGACACCATTTTTAAACAGTTAGAATGTCAAATGACCAAACAGTTTAATAATATTTTTAAAAGATTAGACCGAATTGAAACTCTGATAAAAAATGAAGATGTCAAAAGGAAGGGGGCTATTAGCCTTGATTTAATAAGGGGAGAGCGTCTTTTGAAAGAGCTAGAAGTCGCTAACAGGGGCATTGTGAGCGAAGGGCCTAATGCTTCCAGTGGCGCAACTACCTCGATTACCTCGAATACCGTATCTAAAGGTGTGAATGAAGGGAGAAACTGTATTGTAAAAACCACCCAGCATACCTTGACAGGAACAACGGAACCAGCACGCTCTATTAGTACAGTCACTAATATGTTAAATGATGCCCCAACACCGATTGTTAGAAGAGGGGTGGCACCTACTAGTACTGGATCAGATAAGGGCCAAATTAGTGATACACGTCAAATAATACATCCAGGGTCTGCTCTCCACTTGCCCCCTGACGCCTGCCCTTATGTAATAATTCTGGCAGGCGTACCTCAGCTAAGGGAGGGACAGAGTGAGTCATGGATGCAGCTAAACAACAAGTGTATAGATTGGCTATCCAAACACAAAGGGGTCGGCCCTAACATCATGAGAGAAATTTTGACTGTTCGACGGGTGAGTTGGGTTGGACCACTATCTAAGAATACAGAAGGGGACTGTATTGTTATTAATTTTAGAAATCCCTCTACAGTCAAATTTATTCTTGGTAGTATTAACACGCGTTTTTCCCCCTCCACTGCCATAACCTCACTGCCATTGGGCTATTTTTATAGACCCCATTTCAGACCATCTAGCCCTGTTTTATCACATCTTCCTCTGCACAATAGGTTCAGTACACTGTCTGACCTGGGTACTCTGGACTGACCACCAACTACCTTCCCTGACCCTGTTAGTAGGAATCATTTTAATACATCTGGCCCTCTGGGGGATCTAATTATAGATCCAATCACAGTGATTGATAATGATGCTAAGACGACCAAGGGCAAGAATTATGTTCCTACCATGGTAACATCGACCTATAATTTGACCATCCTAAGCTGGAACATAGCAGGTCTTAATACCAAAGTAACGAACGGGGATTGGGTAGACTGGGTTTCCAAATTTGACATCTTGATGTTTCAAGAAACTTGGTGTACTACTTCCCTACTCTTTGATGGATACAGTTGTTTTAACCAAATTGCACCAATACCAGCCCTGGGTAGACCCAGTGGGGGATTATCCATCTGGGTCAAAATTAGTGCAGACGTTAAAGTTGAACAACTGGATACATATGACAGGAGCTTTCAGGCATTGCTTTACATTGGTAGAGTAAGAATATGTTTAATACATTTTTATAATAATGATTTTAAAACACATCCTAACATGAAGTTTATCAAATTGTTTAATTTTATTGATGACATTACAGAAGGACAAAAGTGTGGTAGACTTGATGGGATATGTTTAGGAGGAGATTTTAATGCACACATTCATCGTCAAACCCCTCCTTGTAAAAGAGGTGAAGAACTGTCTAACCACCTGGCTACAAGGGACCTAATTAATGTCATGGAAAAGGCAAATACTATTGAAAATAAATGCCCCGAGGTGACCTATGTTGGACATGGGAGTGCATCTACAATTGATTATGTATTCATAACCTCCCCACTGGTGGATCTTTTATTAGAGGCCACAGTCGCCAGGATTGCATATAGCGACCACTACCCGATTATATCTAGTTTTAAATCTCTTAATAAAAAAGGGAAACGGACAGAAATAGGGGCTAAAAACCTAGTCACGTCGACAGACAAACTCAGGGTGGTCTGGAAGGGGATTGACAATAAGGGGGTGTTAGCCCGTGTTATAAAGTCCAACCCCCAATCAGTATTTATCTGTCTATCCTCCGACTGCCCTGGACACGCAATCGTGGAAGCATTTTCGGAGCTGTGTAAGACCATAAAAAAGGAGATATCTAAGCCAGCTTTAACTAATATTAATTCTAACTCTAGATGGTTTGACAACTCCTGCTCTAAAGCAAATAGAGAATTAAGAACTGCTCTAAAAGCTGACCCACCTGATCAGTTATTGGTCAGGTCTTTGTGGTCTAGTTATTAACGCACCCTAAAAATACGATTCGATGAGCTTTTAAAAACCCATTGGGAATCCCTTGTACGTACAGCAGCAATGAAAGATGCTGCCAGGTTTTGGAGCGAGGTGAAGAACCTGAAATCGTTTGGCTCCAATATTACCCCTATAAACTGTAGTATACTAGGGGATGTATGGGTGGAGCATTTTACAAACACTTACATGGCACCGTCCCCTTCCGTGGTAAATTCCCTAACTTTTAAGTTTCCGAATATCTCTATAACGGAGGTGGAGGACGCAATTTCGCAAAGCGCAGGCAACAAGGCGCCAGGGCCCGATGGATTATCCATTGATTTAATAAAATCGGAGCCTGACTTTTGGTCCCCATTATTATGTAATGTTTTTAATAATTTATCCATTACTTCATTGCCCGATTCCTGGTCCAACAGCATTATCGTACCTATCTTCAAAAAAGGCAATAGACTTGACCCAGGCAGTTATCGCCCAATATCATTAATTGATAACACATTGAAGATTTTGGGCAGGGTCATTTTTAATAAGATTAGCACTTGGGCCGAAGAAAACAAAATTCTACACCCATGTCAGTTAGGTTTTAGAAGTAACGTAGGGACGGTGGAGCAGTGCCTAAACTTAAATCTAGTTTTAGATAAATACACCATTGCTAAAAAATCCCCACTTTATTTGGGTTTTATGGATTTAAGTTCTGCTTTCGATTTTGTAACCCATTCCCGATTATGGACAGCCTTACTGAGAAATGGCTTGGAGGAACCGTTGGTTCATTTTTTGGCCCACTTACACAGTGACTTAAAAGCCTGTGTTCGTATTAACAACGATGGAGAGGGTTCGGACCAGATTTTAATTGGTAGGGGAGTAAGACAAGGCTGTGTCCTGGCTCCCCTGCTTTTTATTTTATATATAAATGAACTAAGCACATCTTTGGGTAAACTAACTACCGATGTTCCGCTCGTCAATGGCAACCCCCTACCTGCACTTCTTTATGCCGACGATGCGGTACTTATAGGTCGTACACCCAATGCACTGCGCATTTTAATCTCAGGTTTTGTCTCTTATATGGCTGATCTCGACTTATGTACAAATTTTAAAAAATCTTACATAATGTCTTGCAGGCCAAAGAAACATAAAATTCGCCATATTATGTCAGGGAATAACGTTTTAAATAGCACTTGTACTTTCCCTTATTTAGGCTTGTTATTTTCTGACTTTGGATCCTGGCAACCTCATGTTGCCAGAGGGAGGAATAAACTGGGAAAAGCCATTAATTCTATAATTACTTTACGCCAACCAAAGCATGCTGAGGTCATTCTACCCCTTCTACAAATTTACAAGACCCAGTGTGTTCCTACAGGAACCTACGGTGCCGAGGTATGGGGATACTCGAATTGCACCAATATTCAGATTGAAGAAAACAAATTCTGTAGGAAGGTCTTGGGGGGGGGTTATCTCGGCACCCTCTTATGTGTGCCATAGAGAACTGAATATCCCCTATATAGAGGATTTCATAAAATCAAGACCCGCTTTGTTCTGGTTAAAAATTTGGCGTAACCCTGCTGCCTCGCTGACCCGTGATATTATTTTAGACTGCCTAAAAAAGTGAGCGGGCTAACCATATTCCCTGGCTTAATGCGGTACAAAAGAGTTTAGCTAGCGTAGAAATGGGGCACCTTTTTCTAGCACCTGAAACAATTGACCCTTCGCATAAGAACATAGTAAGAAGGGCCTTATTCGACTCGTACCGAGCGAACCGAGAAAATATTGAACTACTAAAGCCAGCAATCCGCAGGTATATCTCCATTCAAGAACCCTGTGCTAGGTCACATAATATGCCCCAAGGTTACTTGCGCAAGAATTTGGGCAGATGGAACAGGAGCCTGCTATTTAGGTTTAGGGATGGAAGTGTGGTAAATTTACTTTGTTTCCCCTTGGGTTATATCCACAATTTGGGAAATTTAGATTGTCCATGTAACAAAGGGGGAAAACAAAGTCTACTGCATTTTACACTGTTCTGTGGCTTTTACGCAAAACACACTAAACACTTCCTAATTCCCTATTTTAAAGATAGCGCTCTGACGGATTTTAACGAGGCTTTTAGAGCCTTACTGATGCTAAGCACAGATGATGTAATTTTTAGAGTTAGCCATTTCCTACAAATTGCCGTTCGTTCTCGCGCATCTATGAACACGGCTTGATAGGCTGCTTACCATCCTACACCTTCTGCATATTGCACTTTTTACACAAAAGGAGCGTACAAACTATAATGAACCTGGCCCGATAGTTTGCACCACTATTTGCACATTGCATCTTTGCACAACGGGGGTTATCTTAGATGTGCTTTGACTAATTGGATCAGTTTTTATCTTTCATTGAGATGATTTTTATGCCTTATATATATTTATATGGATGTATTTTATGGAGTTATTGATTTTATTCTTTTTATCTCTTGATGTCGAACAAAATTGCCTGTCAGCTCTTGATGTATCTGCACATTTGTCATTTGCACTCATTTGGCCGCTTCATATATACTTCAGATATTTTTGATGTAATTTTTTTTTTTTTTGTGTATAAGGTTGTATGATGCAATTTGTATGTACTTTTATGGATGTTTTCAATATATCCGAATAAAGATCATTTGATTGATTGATTGAACTGTTTTGGAAATGTAAAGAAAAGGGATGCAAAAGGTATGTCTGAATGTAATAAAGTTGCTCTTTGTGCTCAAAGATTGCACAAATAACAATGGAAGGAACATGAACAACAGCTGCATTCCTGCTGGTCATTTGCTTGTTTGCATTGTTTCCGTGCGCTCAAAATAAATTACCCCATTTGACCAGGTGGCACGGTAATGTCATTTCAGGAATTTGGCATATCAAGTGTAACATGAAATTCATAAAGGCACACAAGATGATATCAGCATAATGGATATTTTGCCAGGGTCTAATTATCTAATGCATAAATTGAATAACTCTAAAGGATTCAGCGCAATCATTTCACAATTTCTGGTCTACAAAATAGAAAAAAATGCAAAGGCAAGCAGTTAATTTCTTATGATTCTCATTTAACGTTTATTTATCAATTATTATTGCGTGAAAATCTTTTTTAATATAACAACCTTGATTTCGGCTTATTGCAAAAGTTCTTACTGATCCGTCAATTTTTTAAAGAAATAACTGTACATTGTATTTAAATTCTATTTTGCATTATTAAGCTGGATTTTGGAGCACATTCTGCACATAATGTCTCATTCCTTTGTCATATGCGTTGTGTAGACTGGAATATTTTCAAAGGGCTGAGATGAAAAAGGAATGGAATTTTTATTATTGGTACGAAATGATATTTGAGAAACATATCTTCTCTGATGTTGAAATTGCATTATCTGGAGCTCCTATGTCAAATTGTGATTATGACAATGTCTTAACAATACAATTTCTATTATGTGAATTCTAAGTCAAATTATGAGAATATCTCCTTCTGTGTACTCCACTACCACAGAGCTACTCAATCAACCCTCTGGAAATTGGGTATTAATAAACAACTAAAACTATTTTTGACTCCATTATTGCATGTAAATATTGGAGGCAGTTAATATATAAAAAAGAAATTAGTGGACATTCATCGAGGAAGCACTCATCGATTGTTGATACTTCCCTCTTTAGACACAACCATAAACTGCTTAATCATTGTAACTATGCTCGATTCTGAAATTACCGTTCTTTAGATGAACAAATTTCTATGACTTATAGAAATATAGACCTTAATGCTCACATGAGATCTTCTACAGTTTCATAATACTTCACAATAAAATATTTAACTGTACAATGTTATGGGGTTCAAAGAAACTGACCACATCAAATTCAATTATAAGCATGGGTTCATTGAAAAAAGCATTGCCACTCTCTGTATTCACATATTAACCCAAGCTGAACGTAGCAGTGCAATAACACCTGCACTGTGCCCACTCCAGGATGACATGCAAACCTTCTTAAATATTTGTTACCAAAGACAGCCAACAATCGTGGTAGTTTTTGTGGTTGTTTGTTGGCCGCAGTTTATTACCCTTATACCCATGCTCATTTTACAATCTTCTGGACATAATTTTTTGGCCAGGGTCATAAATCATTATAATGAACCATCATAATTCGGGTGTCATAAATCACTTGTGCATCATAAATCATTTATGTCATGAACAGTGATAAATTGGTGTCCTAAATCATTTGCCTTACTTGTCATAAATCATTTGTAATAAGCCATTTGTTCGTCATAACTCATATTGTAAATCATTTGTCTCATGAATAGTCACACATTGGTGTCATAAATCATGTGCATTGTTTGTCATAAATCACTTGTTTGTCATAACTCATTTGCATATCATAGAATTGTAAATCACCCTGACAGTTCGTTATTCCGCTGTTTTGCAGGCGTATCTCGTTTCTTGCCATTTTTGGGGACAAACATTGTTCTTTTGGTTTCCACGCCCCTTTGCGTGTGGGGGGTAGCCTCTCCCCGGAGTTAGGCCCCAACTCGCTACCTTGCTAGTCTCTTTTTTTGCATTGCCGTCTGGCAGGGTCTGGGCTGCGAGCGCCGTCTCTGTTTGCTACCCCCTTTTGTCAGGCCTGCTCCCCCTCCATAAGGCATCCCAAAGTGAGCGGACCTCCTTCTATACACCTCCCTGTCGGTGTGCCTCCATGACCAACTCATGTACCCTTCTTCTCTGCCACGCTGTCAGGGAGGCTCACGTCTTTCTGCGGCTCCCCCCTGTGCCATCAGTTTATTTTCTTCTGCGTCTCCTGTTGGGTGCGGCCTGCTAAAACTGTTGCTCTCCACGGATTGTTCTGCTTACACTCATCCCTTCCTCTGGCAGGTGAACCCTGTCCTGCCCCTAATGCTCTGGGACCTGGGTGGATGAGGCCTTTGGCAATCCATCCCTGATGCTGAAATTTTCAACCAGACCGTGGTCTTGGTTGCTCTTACCCCTACTGAGTCTTTCTGCTAGGGCCCCATGACACGGCCTCGAGAGAAGCTGCTGTCCTAGGTCTGGAGCTTGTTGTGGCGAAGGTTGTCAACTGTCTGCACTGACTGATTCCCCAGGGGCCCTTACCTTGGTCACCCCGTGCCATCCCCCATACTATAGGGAGGAGGCATCCCTCCTCAGTTGCCTCCCTAGGCATGTGGTGCCCCTGGTACTCAGCTTTCTTTGTTTCCTCTCCCAAACTGGGTCCCAATGGGCAGCGAGTTGCATCGCCCGATACACTTTTTGTTGTTGGTTCTCCTAAGCTGAGTCCTACTGGTAAGTGAGCTGCTCGGCGAGGCTGGCCAGGTTCAGATACTTCCTCTCAGTTTTATATGCTAGTGTTGCCTAGCTCCTAAGTTCTTTCAAAGTCCAATGATCCAATAGCTCCTGCACTGGAGGGTTCTGCCCAATCATAAAACTTTACCCTAACCTGCAGATAATTAGAGTCTGTGGAAGGCCCTAAGTTTCTCAACCTCCACCCTGTAGTTTGCGTGCATGGCTCTCCCGCCAGTTGTTGGCTCCTTGTGGTGCGCTAAGGTTGTTCTCGTGAATTTACACATCAGGTCCTTTAACCCACTGTATTTATTTATTTTTAAGGCTACCTGCTGAACGTTTGCCATACGCATACCTGGGAATTCCTTACCCTTCTCGCTGGAGTGTGCAGATGTGCCTGGATTTGCCGTCTCCCCTCGTCATACTTTTTTTCCTACTTTTTTTAAAGGGGTGATGCAGCGCCCTGTTTGCACACTTGTCTGCTTAGCCCACCCTAAATCAACAGCTTTGCTAGGGCCACAGCCTGGGACCAGCTGACCACAGGACGGAGGGGATACACTTGATTCAACCCATAATGTGGCAGCCGGCTTTCGCCCAGGATGCAATCCTTGTTCACCTGAAGGCTTGATCGCCCTAGTCAGAACAACTGCTTGATCTAGTCCATTCCTCTTGGGTGTTGGAAACCCTCAGCGCTACCCCGTTAACTGGTAGCTTGACACTGGGCCTGCTGCCTTTGAGGCACCATATATGGCACTTACTCCTGCACGCTTAGTCAATGCACTGTGATGTGCCACCGATCCACAACGCATGTGCACCTGGACCTTCAATGAGTGGCTTGTGATCTCCGGTAGCTTCTCCAACTGCTTGTCTGTGGCACCCCTGTGTGCTCCCCCACACTCATAACAAGGACCTACTTCTTGGTTGTGTGCATGTATGCCTTAAGTTACATAGAAAATGGCTGCCGACAAAATTGCTTCTGTGAGTTCAAAGCATCATACAGGCAAGTTATCTGATACCACTGGCTACCAGTACTTTGTCTGGAGAACACAAACTCAGAATTTAAAGGAAGCACCCTGATTGGGGCTCGTTTGTATAATCAGAATTAATTACTACCGACATTAAACCTTTAATGCAGCATTTGGATAAAGAAAGCCAGGAGTAATTGTCTGCTCTGCCCTATACCTTGCCGATACCCGCAGCTCCCTCTGTTTAATTGGCAGTAATGGCTAATGCAGGGGAATGTGTTAACCTCCGTGTAATCAGATCTGTGCTGAGGTACTGTGTTAACCTCTGTGTAATTTGATCGGTGAAGCAGTACGGTATGTGTAGGAGATCTGAAGATTACTGGCAAGCTGTCAGGGTCAGTCAGCGTAAGGCATTTCTTCACCAAGGTATTCTTCCCATTTGTTGCAAAATTCATAAGGTTCGCCACTTTAGATCAAGCAGGAACTGGCCCCACCATTGGTTTCCCCGTTCTGTGGCAAAGCGACAGATCCACGCATTGCGGAATTTCAAGATGGCCGCCGATGATAACAGTGAGGTTGCCGGTCCAGTGTTTTTTCCTCCTCCTCAGCGCAGCTGTGCTCGCGACTGCAATCGCGGCAAACTGCGCACTTCAACTGCCTTTTGAGGGAAGACGGTCGCAATTTGCTAGCGGCGTTCTCCTGTTTTGGCAAATTCAGAGTTTGCGAGTATTCGAGTTTGTTCCCAGCGATACCTCTTCCGCGGCTGCTGAAGGTAAGAGAAATTACTCTAAGTCTATATTGGATACAGTCGAATCTGAAGGAATGTTAGTACTGAGTAAGGGATCTGACTAGAAAATTCCACAAGTCCGGAACAACTGTTCAATAGAAGGATTCTGATGCTTCATAGTTAGTCTACATACCTTGCAACGCCCAGTGGGCAGGTAGTGAGCATTGCTTGAACTGAGACTATATATTCTGGTTCCTTGGAAGAAACTTAGAAAGCTGCACATTACCTCTTAGGTGTGAATGAGAACTTTACCTAAGAAAACAAAGAAAGGGAATAAGTTAGTAGAGTTATTCACACGAAACCATCAAGTAGGTGTAGTTATGTATATATATATATGTTATATATGTATAAAGATACTTACCAACTTAAAGAAGCACACTTCCTCCATAAAGGACGCATCTGCAGACATCGCCTATAGAGGAGATCTCCAACTGAAAAAGTAGAAAGAAAAGAATTAACAACTGCACTTAGGGTGAGCAAGGTAAACTCAGTAATATACCTATAGAAAGAGCTGAGAGTTATCAAAGACGCATCTAAGTAAGATAGGAATTAATTAGTATTCTCTTGACCCACAGAACCACTGAGTAGCAGAGATAAATAGGGAGCAATCAACAAGAGAATAGACAGCCACTTAGCTAAGACAGGTAATCACAATATTGGAGGGGTAACGTGAAAGATAGAAAAGTAAATCACAACATTAAGATGTTAATGTAGATTTTTCTTACAGGAGAACTTACCAGAGTAGAAGCATTCCTGTCCAGTAGAAGAAGACGTGGCGTATCTCTTTTCTTTCCCACTCCCCTTTCCCCCCTTCGGCTGCCTGGGTATATGTATTTATGCATATATGTATGTGAGTACATGCTTGGGTAGCTGAGTTGGGGAATTGAGGAAAAGTCATCGGCTCCTGCGGAAGCTTGAAATTCTGAGACTGGTACTTGACACAAGCAATCCGGACATTAACTGCACTAAATGCAACTTTGTGCGGCCCAGACATCCATGTAATACAGGGAGAATCACTATTGTTCTCAGTAAGCCTCATGATTTATTTCAGGAGTGAGATATGTAACAAACCTGGGTTTGTGGCTCAATACACATTGCATTTTTGGGTCAAGCAGATCTGCGTTTGTAGGACTAAAAACAAAAAGATTTAAAACTATAATTCCCATAATGGAAAGCGATGGGGGTAGACTTCCAGGTCATATCCCTTCAGGCCCCCAGGATCTTGAGAGCTTTGGTTCAGGGTGTTTTCTGATTTTAGAGGATAGCTTTACATACAGACTCCCTGGTTGTGCTGCTAGCTCCCTTCATTGATTGACTGCACCGTCAGTCAGACTGTAGTGGATTATGCTACGCTCTGTCAAGCTAGATGTAATAACACTGATGGCTAATTACAGCCTGCATTGTTAAATTGTCAGATTTGCTGAAGGTTGTCAACAGCATGTGAATGTCACCTCCTTCTCTTTTCCAATTGTATTTTCTTCTGAGACAAGAACCTCTTCGTATAAAAACAGATGTTTGGAATAAAAACAGCCACGTGCTAACAGCAACCCAAATTTTTTAAATGTTTCTCTCACACTTTAGAATTAGAAAAAAGATCTTAATTTTTGTATTCCTAACTGCTGAAAGTGCGCCGTTTATTTACAGGAATGCATATTTTGTTCTGCGTTACAAAATGACATCCTACAGCCTTTCCTTTCACGCTCCTTGAACACCAGCAAGGCTGTCACCTCATTCACTTTATTTATTTATTTTTTGGACTACAAAGTGAGGGTTTTTAAACACCAAACCCCGCTTGCATGACGATGCAAATACAGTCTCTAGGAACATTGTTTCTGTGCCATTGTGTAATCTTCTGAGCCGTGCCCTGGACTTGGTGGGGTTGCACTAACCGTGTCCCCACACACACCATTAGATTCAAAGCTGTGACAGGGCAGAGCTACAAAAGGTAAACAACTATGTCAACGCACAGTCTATTGTGCAAGCGACAGCAGCGGGAGCTTTTCACAAGCCCTGCTCCTGCAGGGGTGCAAACACTGTAAACGTGTGGCATGGGGAGCACACTCAGGAAATCAGTTTTTTTGGGTAGGCACCGAGAGATTAAGTGATTTACCCAGAACCACCGGATGTGGAGTCGACCCCGAGACTCGAACTCTAGCCCGTGCTCACCTCAACCCTGACGTGGTCGCCCGAAGCCATTGCTGCGTGATGTTCTCTGAGTCCAACCCAACACCATCTACTGGACACTGCAACCCCTCCTGATCGTGAGAGCTCAGCGACGCCAAATCCCTGGTTCTCCATGGCCGACCATGCCGAGTTGCTCCACCGCGGCTGGCCTCTGCCCGCTGGACCCCCCAGTAACACTGAAGAGTGGTCAACCCCCTCTTCGGGAACAACTGCCCTGACCTTTCCCTCAATGCTGGCCGCACACTGGTCGAGAGCCCGGCCACTCCGCTGACTTTGCCACTCAGCTGTCCCAGCTGTTCCGCCGGCCTGTAGGAGTGCATCTTGACACCATTGAGCATGAGAGGCGGTACTGGGGCACAGGGGCACGAACCCCAGGCTGCAGGCACAAGTGGGGAAAGCTCAATCCATGTGGAGCCTGGGGAGAGCTACGATGAAATGAAACTGGAAAGCACCAGTCCAATGATCATTGTCTCCAAAATTCTTCGGCCCCTCTCCCCAGCTCCACAATGTCATAATAGACTGTATTATGGGGTGCGGCACCTTTTAATCCCCCCTCACGATTTTCCAGCCGAGACGGGCGGTTGCGGTGATTGGGGCTTCGAATCTTCACCTCCCCCCCCCCCCATTGGCCATGTGACAACAAAGGAAGCACCCCTTCTGCTTCTGGGCGCTACCAGGTGGCTGGAACTGGCTCCTTACAGGGCTCTGGCGTTTGTTATGAGGCGGTCCCTCGAGGCCCCCTTCGGGGGCAGCCTCTGTAACATCTACTGGTGAACTGTCACACTAAGCAGATCAGCTTGCCACTGTTATGTTAAAGCAATTTGATAAGTGCACATATACCCTGAGGTGTCTTGGCGCTGGCCACTCCTGAGCAGGAAAGAGCCTAGTTGTTAAAGAGCCAAGTGTGTAGCTCTTTTCTGAGGGAGATGAGGGTAGGCAGAGCTCTGATGAGGGATGGCAGGTTTGTCCTAAGCTTAGTGGTTCCGACAACAAAGCTTCTGCTTCCCCAACTGGCTTTGTAGATTCTGGGAGTGGTCATGAGATCACAATTGTCTGCCAGGAGCGTTTATATGAAAGGAATGTTTCAAACACCCAGGGCCAATATTGTGCAATGCCTTGTAGGCTATGCAGAGAGCTTTAAATTTGATGCAGCTTCTTACGGGAAGCCAGTGCAATTTTCCAATTTCTTTGGCCACTTAATTTAATTTAGAGGTCCCTGTGAGAAGCCTGGCAGCTGCATTCCGTACCATCTGGAGCTTATTAAGTTTTTTTTCCTGCAAATTGACATAAAGACCGTTGCAGTAATCCAGCTTAGAAAGGACTCATGCTGTGGTTACTGTCTTTTTTGCCTCCACTGGGATAAAAGGGAAGATAATTTTATCATTCGGAGCAGATAGAAACAGGAGGAGATCAGAGAGTTGACTTGAGGTTTGAAGTTTGACTTTTCATCTACAATCACACCCTTATGGTTGATATTTATTCGATTCATTCAAATAAAATGTATTCAGGTGAAATTTCACCCATAAAAATAATGTAAATAAATGCATCAGTTAAAAGAAAAGTTTTTAAAATATCATACATTTCAAAAATGAATAGTAGCGCAACTCAACACAATTATAGTAGCATAGTACTTCGAGCCCTTAAGCATGTTTTAAGAGGCAGCCCACATGGAAGCAAACCTCCTCATTAGTTAGTTGCATGAGAAGCCTAAATGCATCTTTAACATGCCTAAAATTACAATAGTTCTTTTTTTTAATAGTGTTGATAAAATCATCCTGGTATATCTTTAAAAAAATTTGCAGTAAAACATAAAATGCAACATTGTTTGACCTGCATTCCCTTCACAGGCACAGGGAATAGCAGCTATATTTATTTTAAACTAATGGGGAAACACAACAGGTATTTGACAGTTTTATCGGAACAGGAGTGAACGTTCCCAGCGTCCCAGCACAAACCAAAGATATTTTGTGGGGCAATTCAGAACTTTCAGGGATTGATATGCCATTACCTGCTTCTTCCCTTCCATTTTTTCTAAGTCGACAGATCTCCTTTTGATCACAAATTACAAGTGCTATATCTTTTTTATTAAGATTTATACGTGTATCGGGGTCAGCAAAAGCCCTCCGCAGGCCAATTTTACTAAGTTCTGTTTTGAGATATGCCGACCAAGGGATTCGAAGACCATTGTCACAAATGAGGCAGTCCATCATAATAGCTCTAGATAGGGCTACCTCCTCATTCCTCCAGACTGACAGCCACAGTAATATTGGTCGGGCTCTTGCATAATCCTCAACATAGTGCAAGCACAGCTCTTTGTGGCAAATAAAATGAGAAGTTGATTTCCATCTACAAAACCTATTTTCTTCTTGTTGAACTATCTCACAATTCTTGATATCCCAAACTTCAGCCCCAGAGGTCGCTGTGGGGACACACTAAGACATATATATCTGCATATGGGGCATTAATTGGCCACCTCCCATGGGCTGTGAAGAAGAGAACCAAGTGCCTTGGATAGTTGTACTCGGCGTTGTATAATGCTAGGGGCCCATGACCCAGAAACTGAGAATGTGACTCCTCAATATGGGAAGGTTCTTACATTATTCAACCGATTAGTGCCGACTGACAGGGTTGAGAGCTAGCTAAACCTGTGCCCACAAGCCATAATATGAGACTTGGGAAAGGTAGTATGCAAATCCCGTAAGGCCATAAACTCAACAAAAGCATGCACTAATGAACAAAGCGCCTTCAGGGCGCATGCCACAAGCACTCATTATTTCCATATAAAAATGTAGGTATAAGTCTTCCTCTGATCGTTGGTAATTCCCATTAAAAAAGAATGAAGATCATTAATATATAAAATACATATAAGGGTAGTCAGCCCACAGCTTTGTAGCATACACCTACAAATCTCTATATCTTTGGTTACTTCACCCTTATCACTAGATCTGACCCTGGCTCTCATGTCAGTGTGCAAATAAGCAAGAAAGTGCACAAATGAACTATTCAACCACTGAGATAATATTATTACAAACAATTTGGAACAGCTGACGCAATCAAAAGCAGCAGACAGATCCATAAAAGCCATGTAAAAGGGCATCTGCTTGGCACAGAATATTTACTAAGCACCAGATTCAAATTTAAACATTGCTTTGTTTTCCCTATCTTGTCTCTAAACTCATACAGCGTCAGATGTAATTTGACCCACTCCTTAGCTCTATGGCAAACTATGCAGACTAAATGATGGTTGATATGGTCTGAATATCATAAGATTGAAAACCCTACAGCAAACTCAAGGCCAGTTTTACTTAAATCTCACACACCACAGTGCAGCAGGCAAAAAAGCTGCTCTGCGTTGCATGAAAAGGAGAGCGCCATATTTACAAATATAAGGTGCTCTCCTCCCCTCTCCCTAGTGCAAGCACAGAAATTAACTGCTGTGCATGATGCCCACACTTTTGCACTATAGTGCAAGGGTGTCTGGGTGAGTCTAGCATATGTTTTGCACTAGAAGCATAGCTTTCCAGTACAAAATACTATGCTCAGACAAACTTTATACCATTTCCCTCTTTATGTGTGTGCTGTACAGTGCAGCACACATACAAAGTCGGAAAAAGAAGGAGAAATGAAAACAATTTTCCTTCATAGCACCTACTTGAAATCGGTGCTATTTTCTGATGCTTAATCCTGGAAAACTTTTAAGTAAATAGGGCTTCGCGCCGGAAAGAGTTGGTGGTGGCAGGGGAACACCCATGCACCACCCATGGTACGCCTCCTTGGCATTAGGCAATGTAAAGCAGCACAATGCGCTGCTTTGCTCTACTTTCAAGTGATTTTCCAGTTCTGAACAAGTTTACCGCTTTAAAGTAAATAGGTAAAAAAGATTTTGCAAAGATTTGCGATGCAAACATTGCCCAAAATCTTAGAAAATAGACCCTTTCGTGTTTTATCTTTCTGAGACGGATACATTAAGTACCATGAAATTGGTTAAAAATAAGCGCAATTGTAAAAAAAAAAAAGTTTTATCCATGTATGGGTTCAGTTTTCATTTCGCAGAAACCTAATCACTCTCAGATGAAATGATATCCAAATGTGTGTGATGTAGTCAATGGGACGGTACAGGTGGGGGGGATGCCTGAAAGACTTTTCAGACGGTGAAGAGGTTGCCCCAACAGGAAAAAAACAATTCTCATAAAGGTGGTGAACTGCAATCTCCCTAACTTTTTCTTATATCACCTTTGGTAATGTTTACATTTTGCAGAAGTTAACGCAAGATGCAAGAAAGCATACAATTCAAATACAAATAATTAAGAAGCAGGGAAATCTAGTGTCCAGATAAACAGATTTCCAAAATAAAACGCCATACCCCTACCTACATAGAGCCACAGTAAAGTAATAATCCTCGAGCCTGTTTAAAATAAGGATACATTTACCTTTGAAAATAGAGTAGAGGTCGGTAAAATGATTCAAGGAAAGCTGTTTATGGCGGTGGATAAGTGTTCCGAAAACATGGTTAGCGTTGATAATATATTTCACTAGGAGAAATGTTGGCGAGGTAACTGTGCCTGGAACCAGAGCTTATGGTATCTTTAAACCATTGAAACAGCTGTATTACATGGTAATGCAAATGACCTCAAAAAGCAAAGGATAGACACACACGGCTTCCAAAATGGCATGCTCTGTGGCGTAACGAAACTTGAGGGGGGGGGCCCTGCATGCTACGCAGAGGGGCCCCCTCCGGGCTCAATCAGGAGCTCCCGGGACGGAGCACTATGCTGAGGGGTCTGCGGGGGACTTTGTTACGCCCCTGGGCATGCTGCTAGGGCAAGAGGAGCATCCAGCCAATAAAAAATAAATTTTCAGGTTCTCCGAATATTTTTGCACCCGTGCAGTCTTGATGATCTTAAATGGTATGCTGAAGTGGTTGAAGTCAGATACCGCTTTTACAAAGGGTTTGCTTAGGGCAGTGCAGCAGGCCTTCCTGCTGCACTGCCCTATAGCAAAAGTAAAGGTGCAGGAATGCGCTTTGATTCCGCGTATTCCTGTAATTTTCCCCTGAGTCAGTGCACAATGAGCTGCCGTGTGCCAACGCAGGCATCTTTGCACCATGGTGCAAAGGTGCCTGTGTTGCTTCCTGCACAAAAACAATCACAAGAGGCTTTTTTCCTCTTTCTATGTGTGCTGCTGGATGCAGCAAACATAGAAAAAGGAAAAACAATGAGCAATAAAGATATTTCTCCTCATTGTGCCTCCCATACGCCTCCCCTGGGGAGGCCTACGTTTTTGGCGCTGCCTTGAAGTTACGATTTCTCGTGAATCTGGAGCAGTGTCATAAAGCCATGGATATTGCTGGGAATGCCCCAGAACACCCACTGCACGCCCCTTTAATGCAGAAAACTGCATTAAAAAGAACAATATTTACAAGGCAGCATTTAGCCCAAAAAAGTGGCTTAGTGCTGCTTCGTAAATATGGAGCAGGCTTCTGCGCCGTGGAAAGTCACAAAAAGCGATGTTCCGGCAGCGCAAAGGTGCCTGCTGCAGTGTACTGGTTTACATGAATGTGAATGGCTCTGCTGTTGGGATTTGTGTATTCTTGCCATTCCGTAAGAGAAAAGGGACCGGGTGTAGGTGGATGAGCCAGCCATCCTGTGCTGTTACCTGCCCCACTGACACTTCAAAGGTCCTTCAGAACAGACAAAAGAACCTGACACCAGTCTTTTGACACCCCAGACTTCTTGGAGCCTTGGTAGGGGAAGGGAAGAACTTTCCAGAACTAGATGTGGAGGAAGCTCAGGATTTCTCCCCCCCTTCAAAGGCTGGCACCAGGTATAAATACTGGACCCTCAGATCAACACTTCAGTACATTGCTGGGCCTGTGGAAGAATTCAGAAGGATTGCCTGGACCCCCAGAGGACTATCCTGCTGCTACCAGAGGACTGCCCTGCTGTTGGAAAGCCAGCCTTGCTGTTTAAAGGAGAACTGGATAATTTCTTAGAACCCAGTACCACCAGAAGTGACCTAAAGTACTAGTTGGCTGTGTGAGTTCCTAGCACATAACAAGCTCCTGAGACCTTAAACCCTGCACCTCGTGTCTGCTGGAGTGAGTCCTAACTCCCCCAAGAGGTGCTCCCCCAGGTCCTAGATCCTATGAAGTAGAGTTAGAGGTGCTGCTCCTGCCTAACTCTAACACTTGGGACTTAGAATATTTTTCACCAAAAAGTGCTCTGAGAACCGACAGAGGACCAGGACCTACCTGCTGACGTCCTGCTCAAGGTGCATCGGTGGTCAGCCTGACTTCCCTGTATCTCCCACTATATTCTTCTCCACAGCAGCAAATCCTGTTCAGTGGGACATCTTGGCGGAGGTAACCAGCATCGTGGACCTGCAGCTTTCTCCCTCTAGAGATTTTCGACTTCCAAAAAAATGACAAAGTCCGAATCTCGAAATCTTAACTGTGACTCCATCCTGTGATGACCACAACACCTCCTCTTAGGACACTGTCTGCTGCCTTTCCCCGCTGAACTGTATTCTCTCGGGATCTTTTCTTCATAATCTCTTCTAAGTCTGGAGGTAAGCCAAGACTAGACCCAATCCACATCACGTATCTAAACAGAGCTCCATTGTGATTGGTATTAACGTTTGACTTTGCCCCTGTATCAGGCGACCAGATACCCATAGTGGGGGTCTAATATGAGAAACTAGCAGCTGGGTTACAGAAGACCGCACCGCCAAGACAGGTCACAAACAAGTATTTAGATATTGCCCGCCTCAGATGGCCAGCTGCTATATGACCATAAATTACGAGATTTGGCACAAGGGTATGAGAGGCAATATACTTCAAAGCGTAATTAGATATGTACAACAAGTTTTAAGTAAAAAGTGAGTCCACGTCGTTGCTGGTATTTCTAGAGTTGTATTTTATTCATGATGTCGGTGAGGTTCAATACAGCCAACGCGTTTCGCCCAAGCATAGGCTTCTTCAGAGCTGTAACATTATACAATAGATAAAACCTTTTAGTTTTAAAATTAAATATATTTGTTTGTTAATTTTCATAAAGTACAGCTAGATAGTGAATTGATTATTAAGAGATAAGAGAGGCGAAGAACCAAACAGGAAGAAAGAAATATTAATAAAGAGTGAGGTGTTGCACGGTAAAGGTAGAAGATGAAAATAAAAATAAAAAATAAAAAGGGGGGGTTTGGAAAAAAAGGGTTTTTTAGAAAAAAGGAGAAGACCCGTGATAAGAAGTTTAGTGTGGTAGAAAAATAAGAGAACAAGTGCTCGCGATATTACGTAGGTGCAAAAGTTTCACAAGTCAGAAAGAAGATCCACAACAAAGTTTCAGAAAAAATGAGAAATGTATTTATTGGTGGTCACATGAATCCCAAAAAATAAAAAATAGAGAAGGGGAAGGGCTTGTCTAAAGAGGTGGTGCTTTCCAGTGAAGGTGTAGGTTGGAGCGCCTCTGGTTACAGACAGTAAGTCCAGTCTGTGCTGCAGCTGACAAAGTACAGGATAGAGATACCTGGTAGGGTATTAAAATGCGTAGATTAAGAACAATTTCCAGTAATTGGTCTTGCGTGACTAAAGAGCACTAGGGAGCACACTGACCTCTCTGTGATTTGACTGAGTTTATCTAAGATGGAGGAGAAAAAGGGTGATCTGCCTCCTTCGAATAAGTCCTTAGTGAGGATAAAGTTACCTGTTTGGAAATTGGAGAAGTAAAAAATCAAGGATGGGACTAGACTAGCTAAAATTAGTGACAAATAGATACGGGCGTAAACAGCTAAGGTACGAAGTTCAAGTAAAAAACCCCAAATGTCAAAGTTACCTAACCTTAAATGAACAGTATGAAAAGCATCGGGTCCGGCATAAAGGCAAACAAGTCCAGTGTAGATAGAGTGCTAGCGCGCCCAATTGTAAAATAAATAATTATACAGAAAAGGATTCATGGTATAGTCCTAGACATATCAGTGCATGACCGTAACGTTTCCGTTTAAATGTCGAGTACGGCAAGTGGGGCTCTTGAAGGACAAAAACAGTGCCTGGGAACTATACAGAAACCGTATGGATAAGAGTAAAAAACATGAGCCTGGTAACTACGGGTGCACAGCGGTGTGGCGCTAAATGTAACGAAAGTTAAAGGACAGTAATTAAAAGTTCCAAAGTATTGCCAAAACGTAATGGCAGCATAAATAATGAGATAAGTGGAAGTAAAGTTAAAACACGGGCAAAACGTAGTCCAAAACAGTGGTTCGGTAAGCAGGTTGACACAAAAGCAGTATTCAGCCTTACTTGTAAATGCGTGGTGTTCCGTGTTCGGGAAGCCTCAGCGCCGTCCGTCATGGTTCACGAACGGTGTGTGTTTTGTATCCTGAGCGCGCTACTCTTAAGTATAATGCAAGTGTAATACTTCCCGGTGGTGGGCCAATGATCAAATTAAGAAATTTAGACCGTCAGCCTACGTGACTAGTCTGACCATGTTGGAGCTAACAGTCTAGGCCCGTAAACCCATCAACATTCGAAGACGGCAGTGACGAGGTGACGTCAGTGACGCGACCAGAGTTATTAACCTCGGAGAAAGTCTTATACTTCGTAAACAATGAAGTGGCCAACTAGGCAAAAATGACGTTGCCACACAGGACATTGTTAGTATGTACCCAACTAAAAGACATTAGTTAGCGGTGCACCACAAATACTGACAAAAGAGGGGGGACAAAAGGATGACCGGATGAATCTAGTTAGTGCCATGTGCCCAAGTGGCACAATAGTGGGAGAAAAATTGCAAATATCAGGAAAGCGAAGAGAAAGCGGACAGTGGGAGAGTTAAATAACATGAGTGAAATACAAAGATAATGTGTGTCATATAGTAGTTGGTCGAAAAATGTTCATAGGTAAATTCAAGTGAAGAGAATATTCTGAGGGCAAGTCTTAGTAAAGTTTCTTATACAATACATATTAAAATGTGAGCCACTCTGATCATATTAATAAGAGTGTACAGCGGAGATGACACAGTATCATATCGATAGGTACATCAATAACGTAAAGTTCCTTATACAACACATATTGCAATGTGAGCCATTCAGGTCATAAAATTTAGAGTGTACAGTGGAGATGACATTATATCATATTGATAGGTACATAAATGACGTAGAGGCAGGTTAAAATTGTGTTTTTTGGTAAATGACAAAGAAAAAAATATAACATATTTGAATACACAGATTTAAAATATGAGATCGGGGATATCTGTGGCAGTGATGGTTTTCTTGGAGATTGAGATTCCTGTATTACCTGTGTATCGCACTAGAAAACAGTGATAAATATCATTTTTGCGGTACATATCTTTGTGATAAGGTGTGGTGATACAAGTAACAGTACCCATATTCACAGAGACTGCACTACTGAATTCTTACATATCATGGTGGCAAAACAGTAATGTTAAAACAGGGTATTTCTTAAAGCCCTACAAAAAGTAGTGCATTTCATTATCACTGTTAAGGCCCAAGATGGCTGACCGAACAGTGCAAATCCACCTGGCTTCCAATTGCCTAAGGGACAGTACTCTGTTTACCCCCCTTTTATCTGGCTGTGCCACATCAATGCCATGAAAAAGAAATTTTGATCTGTCTACATCATCCCTGCATTCATGTGAAACTAATGCATATGTGTTATCCCCATTCACGATTGCTCTACGGTGTTCCTGTATGCGGGTTTTGAGTTGTCTAACTGTACTGCCCACATATATTTTGCTACAGCCACAGATCAGTATTATACTACAAAGCTCGTGAGACAATTGATGAAGTGATGTATCTTGTGATGTGTGCCAGTGTTATATCTGAAGGTGGTGGTTTTGTTGCAACCTAGATTAAAAATGTTGTAATTACAGCAAATGTAGAATCCCAGTGGTTTTTGCAGCCAGCTAAGTTGTTGTGGTGTTTTGGATAGTGTATAGCTAGGGCACAAACTGTCCCTGATGGTTCTGCTTTTCCTGAAAGTTATTGAGGGTTTCTGAGAAATGATGTTGTTCACTTCTGGTGACCCCTTAAGAAGTGGCCAGTGTTTGTCCAATATCTTAAACACCTAATGATTAAGTCTAGAATGTGTTGTGATAAATGAGAGTCTCTCTTTTTCCAGTTCTGGTGGCCTTGCTGCTTTTCTTGAGAATGTCCTCTCTCTTAAGTTTCCTAGCCCGGTTCCTAGCTGAAAACAGGACGCTTTGTTCATATCCCCTCCTGTGTAATCTGTCTATGGTGAGTGTAGTTTGGGCCTCAAAGTTGTCATCTTCGCTACAGTTTCTACGAATACGTACCATTTCCCCATACGGAATAGCCTTCTTAGTAGATGTTGGGTGGGAGCTAGTGTAATGTAAGATACTGTTGACTGCTGTGTCTTTCCTAAACAGTGTACTACTGTGTATCTTATTTCCCCGGACATAAAGTTCAAGGTCAAGGAAGTGTATGGATGATGGTGACATCTCAATGGTGAAGGCGACATTAAGTGTGTTAAGATTGAGAAAGTTAACATACTCAATCAGCTCAAGTCTAGTTCCAGTCCATATGATGATGATATCATCAATGTAGCGGCCCCAGAACTGGATGTGTCCAGTCCATTCTGAGGCCGCTCGTGACCATTCATAGGTGTGTTCCACCCATCCCATAAAGAGGTTAGCGTACTAAGGAGCGAATTTGGATCCCATCGCGGTGCCCTGCTCCTGTTTGTACCAGGTTTTATTGAACAAAAAAAAATGATTGTCCAAAATGAGATCAATCATTGTCAGGAGCATTGTATTATGGTCAAAAATAGTCGCCTGTCTCTTACTAAGGAAGAAATCAATAGCTATTCTTCCGAAGTCTTTCCTGATGCAAGTATACAAAGATACCACGTCAAGTGTGGCGAACCACATTCCGTCCTCCCACTCAAGGTATTCCAGTTTGTTCAAGATGTCAGTGCTATCCCTAATGTAGGAAGGTAGGTTGATGACTAAGGGCTGTAGGAAGGTGTCTACACAGTTGGACATGGCTTCAGCCATGGAGCTTATGCCTGATATGATTGGGCGTCCAGGAGGAAAAGGTTGCTTTTTATGTATCTTCGGTAGAAGATAGATACATGGATGTCTGGGATTTTGGATTGAGAGGAAGTTGTACTCAGTGTCAGATAGGAGTCCTACCTCCTTCCAATGTTGGAGTTGACCATTGATCAGAGTGATGGCTACAGGACACGGGTTGTTGGCAAGTTTAGTGTAGTGGGTGGTGTTGTTAAGCTGTCTAAGTACCTCACCCTCATAGTCTTCCCTGTTCATCACCACCACGTTACCCCCTTTATCTGCTTCCCTGATGACTATGGAGTCTTTGTTACTAAGGTTGTGTATGGCTTTCCTTTCCTCCCATGTAGTAGGGGCTTTAATCTTTAAGGCGCTGTTTTGCAAAAAAAAATGTTGAAAATGTATAACACCAGTTCTACGGATTGAATTTAATTTGCTTTGGTGTCATTTGTTTTTATTTACCCTACTTTTCCCTATTAGTGTAGGTTTTCTCTTGTGTTTTCACTTCATTACTGTTTCAGTGCTGCAACAATATTTCACATATTGCCTCTATGTCAAACCTGACTGATTTTGGGCCAAGCTACCAGAGGGTTAAGTACAGGTTAATTTAGTGACTTTTGTGGTTCACCCTGACAAGGACTGCAGCTGGTGCATAGATGGGAAACTCCACCCCCCTTAACCAATAACCCAATTTCTTTGGGAAATATTTTGAATCCCTGAAGGGAATAGTTAATTTACCTGGAGCTCCAAAGTATATGGTACTCAACATACCTAGGGCCTGTAAGTTAAATGCCACGTTTGGACTGCAACACCTATTGTACCATCACTAAAGTGACAATGACAGAGAGCAGGGTGTATGGTATTTAAAACGTAGGACATGTGTTTTTAAGTTTCACATGTCCTGCCAGTGAAAAATCTCCAAAGTAGTTTTTCATTGTGGCAAGACTGGCTCTCCCATAGAAAAGTACTCGGTTACATTATACCTTAGTATGCAAAACTTCAGTTTGGGAATAGCTAGAACCATGATTCAAGGACTCAAATTAATAGGAATTTCAAATCCAATCTGGTGGGAAAGTCAGATTTTAAATTTCTATTTTGGAAGTGCCATTTCTTGAAAGTTGGCATTTTCCTACCTAAAGGTCTGCTAGTAGCCCTTTCAGGGATAATCCCCAGCTGCCACATGTAAGCCTGCTGGAGGTGTGAATTGCTTTCAGGAAAAGGAACTAAAGGGCCTTGGCTGGGAGGAGGTGTGACCTCCTCCTAACAGGATGGCCTAAGGAGAGGTGGCCACCAACAGTACAAGCTTTAAATGGGAAGACCCTGTCAAAGGCAGATGTAACTCACAACTAGTGGTGGGTGAAGTTCCCGGAGTTCCACTAAGTGGAATTCTGCGGAGTGAAAAGAAAACTGCGAACTCCACCTAACTCTGCATGAGAGTGTGGAGTTATGCTCGGCTGCCAGTTTGCGCTGATAGGTGAGATTAGCGCACTCCATGTAGCAATGCACTTGCAAACAGCACCATTTGGTCACCCACTTACACAGCCATTTTGTTTTTCCTATTCTGTGCATGATGCTGGGCCTACATCTGAATCCTAAATGTATCTTTGCCATCCTAAATTTAATTAACTTATCCTCCCCTGTTTTATATTTAGCTCCTTAATGTGTGTATACGTGTTGGGGTATTTTATTTTTTTGCCTCTTTTTTTATTTTCTGTGACTATTACTTTTTCCCTAACATCCCCAAGCTTCGTAATTTCTCCCTCTCTAGTCTATTCCTTCTCTTCCTCCTGTCTTTCTTTTTTTTCTTATTCACCTAGTGCCATGCCAAAGCAGGGTTTGTGCGGCACAAGTGCAGCAAACCACATACCCTTTGGACCCCGGCGCTGCCAATGGGTGCATCCTTGTGCCATTTTTTGTGAGGAGGAGGTGGCCTCACTCATTCTTTCTGTGCAACACCACCTAATGTCCATGCTACAGCAGGGCCGAAAGTGGGTATGACCTGCGGGAAAGTTGGTTGCTGTGGAGGAGGATTTGCCATTGCGCTTGCCAATGCAATGTTGTTCGGCACATTCAGCAGCAATTGATGCACTGATGAGCTGACATCCTGGACCGGGAGATGGTCCTGCTCGACCTGCTGGGCATCTTGGTTGCAGGGCTTGATGAGTACTTGTAATTTATTATTACAAATGTTTAGAGCCCTATCCTTTAATGCTATTTTCTTCCAAATAGCATGCTGCTCACACTCAAAGATAAGTTAAGTTCACATAATGTAATGTTACTAATATTATATGATCCAATTTGAGAGAGCCAGGTGCTCTGTGCTATCTAGTTCTGCTTGTTGCTCTAGGTGCTCGCTGGGGCTGAATATGTAAGAAGTTATTCTCACTCATCTGTCCTTCTGTAGGTAAGATAGTGGCACTGTGGTTGTAATGGTGATATATTTTTGGTGAGTTCCTGGTCTCTGTGTCTTTCCTTGTATGTAGCTTGGACAGTCCCAAGCAATCTTCCAGTGAAGTAGCATGCAAAATATGCATCTATGCATTGAAAATGTAAACTGACTGAGTTGGCCTATCAAAGAGGGTTAGATTAGTGAAGCAAATATCAAGTATTGCCAAATGTAGTTTAGTAAATTTGGAATTGGGTTTAAGTAAAGTTTCGGAAATTAGGAAAAGTTCAACTGGCAAATATAGGCATTCTGTTTTAGAAATGAATAATGTCAATATGTTATTGCATTTGTCTGTCAAAATATTTTCTAGGTGATTTACTGTACCACTAATCTATTTTTATTATCTTTTTTATTTCTTCAGCACCCGGCAAGAAGAGGGCATTATAGATCGGGCTGAGGAGGGTGCCATCACTAGCACCACAGTAGATGTCTCTGCTGGCCCCATTAAGAGCCTTTTTTCTCCTGGCAGGAGAGGAGAGTTATCAACCAAAACCATATGTCCTTTATTGATCAATGTATTCTACCCCTTCATTGTGGTTTAAATGACTCACATTTATCATATCTGTGCCCCTCCATTATGGTTGGATTCACTACTGGCTTTTCCTGAATTGTAAACCAGCAAAATGTGCAAAGTGATATCTTAGATGATAGAGAAGATACTGCGAACTGAACTGTAGTCATGTGTTGCTATTGTATTCTGTTTAAAAAAATTAATGGGGATGTGTAACCATTATCTAAACTGAGTAATGTATTTTCTTTCAGCACAGGCCATCAGTAAAGAGGCCAGCAGCACCAGTGAGCTAGCAGCAGCTGAAGGGGGAGTCTCTGCGGCAGCAGAGATGGGCGATTATAAGACACATTGCTTAGTTACTGACAATTACTAGTATTCACACCGTATTTGTTAATTGAGGCAGAGCTCACCCATCATCCACTCATGTCCTCCCTGCCTATTGCACTTTGCGAGTCGCAATCCATAGGCCATGACACTACCCAAATGCAGCATGATTCAATCCAGCACTGCAGTGTCGGCTGTGCAATGTGCATCTGCTTCTGTTAATGTACCATTTACAGAGTTGTCACTGTATGGCAAACCAAAATGAAAACAAGGTGTCTTCTTTTCCCTCCCAGTTCCGACTCAGTCACTCACCTCCTAGTACAATGCTCTTGTATTCGTTCATAAATTATTCTGTCCCAGCCTACCAGAAACATTGAAAAAAAACATTTATGGCATGCGCCACGTTACGGGACAAGTGGTTCATATGGCTTCCATAATGGATTTACGTCTGCTCAAATTTGACATTCCGCAACTTTCAGTTTCAACTACAGTGACTAAGTCGAAGCTACATCATCAGTGAACCCCCCTCCCCACTATTCTATAGCAAAACCTCTATCGTACTTACCCAGCCTTTTCCCTGTACCAGACCCTGCTGCAGCAGATTAAGTGCCTGATTTTTAGAGTTTGACGGAGGGAGTTACTTCGTCATAAAATGTAACATATATCCCGTCTGCCGTATTATAAACTGTAATACAGCGGACGTGATACCTCTAATGTTAGTTCCAGAGAAACCCCTCAGCCAAACTCTAGTCTAAATCGGTCCCTAGGTCAATCTTCTTTCCTTTATTTCCAAGCGAGTGCATTTAATGAAAATAATTTAGTGATTGAGGGTGAAGCCAGGATGTAAAGTGGGATTAAGTGTATGTGATTTGCTGTTTTTTGCAGATGGGATACTTTGTGAAGAGTGTGCCCAATAAAATCTACATATCCCATTCCTTTCCCTGTACTGCAGTGTATCGTTTTTGCCACCGTCTATTATCTGTATGCTATACATGATGTGTGTGACATGTTATTAATCATCTTCCTATTTGAAGACAGGGAAGAATTGAAAGGCATTTGGAGAAGAACAGGTCCATTGGAATTAAAGATAATTTTTTTGCCATTGCCACTGCCCCAGCTGCAGACTGCAGAAAATAGCAAATTTGTACCTGATGCACTAACTAGCACACTTCCAATCATTTAGCACAAGAATTGAATACATGTACTCCATAGTGGATGCTCGTTGGTCATTAAACTGAGCTATTTACTTTCTTTTTTCCACACAAAATGTATGTGTGGTTTACTTTTTTAGGAAATCCCTAACAAGAAAAAAACAATCACTTTGTCAGTCAGTCAGTGATTTTTTGTGAGGCATGTGTTGTCAAAATCATGTCCCTGTGACTGACTTTCCTAACCACATAAAAAATTCCAATGGTCCAAGGAGACCAGCAAATTTACATATGCTGTGCCACTATATAATTCTAAAAAACAAGTGTTTGCATAGAGCATTCTTCACAATTTGTCTTTTTTCTTTCTTGATTTAGCTTCTCCTGCTGGTCCACCACCGACCCATCATGAAATCACAGCCTGGCTCTGGCAGCAGAGACCGGAGGCCACCAGGAAACACTACCAGCAGCTGTTGGACAAGGAGGGCCTGGCACATGCCCCTGCTCCTGGACCTAGTTCCATTGGCCAATTGCCTGACCTCCAGCCTCCAAGCCATTCCAACAACGCCAGCAGCTTGGAGCTGCCTGTGCCAGTCCCCATGCCGCTCCCCCATTCAGACCAGCACCACCATCGACGGATGCTGTGCAAGCTGGTGCACCTCAGTCTTCTAATGGCACGTCTCAAGGCCTGCATCCAACATCTGGAGACCCTCTTAGGGAATGCCCTCTCCGATCTCTTTTTGAATTTTTTAGTATGGGTGGCAGGGAGTTGTTATGGGTGGAGAGGGTGGAAAAAAGGACAGGGCATTTTGGGACAATTTAGACAAGATTTATATTTATTGTGACCATTCGTTGGGAATGGGGAAAGAATGTGGGAGAGGGGTGGACCTGTTGTGGGTGCAGAGGGTGGGTTTTATTATATATCTGTTAGTAAAGGCTAAATCTTTTATAATCCATTTTATGTCTGAAGTTTGTTTGTGTGTTTTACTTCAACTTTGCACTGATGCCTTTTCTCAAAGCCTTTCTTCACTATTTCTAAAAGCGTATGCCAGTTAGGATGGTATGCTGCCATTCCCTATATTGCCTACTGAGACATAGATTAACAATTAAGTTATCTCATCTTCAGTTGCGTACTGAGTAAAGTAGTTCAGTTCACCCCATAGCTATTTTAGCTGAATAGATGGCTGGCGGCTGCTCCCTCTGTCAACCTTTCAACACCGTATTGGAGGAATTCCCAATGTGCCTTCTTTGTGGTAGTGGTAGTGCACTAACAGTGAAGGCATCACCATGAACTCCCACTCCCACCTAGGTGATCTCCAACTTCAGGATTAATAAAAAGATAGTGTAAGTAGGTTATACATGTACATTTATAATACAGCTTTGGAAAGCCTGACAGACTACTGCCATCATGACACATCAATTAAAAGAATACCACACATTATATCAAAAACTAGCAATGTAAATTATTCTAAGCCATTGTGAGCATGACATTTGAAAAATAAAGATATGAAATACTCAAGTCCGTGAAAATGTACTCAAAGTCTGTACTCAGTAGTTAACAAGGTTCAGTGTATTATTTACACATAACAAGGGCCTGAAGTGTTGACTTTGAGGAATGATATACTTCGTAGTTGGGTAAGTGGGGCTGGTGTGGGCTATTGCTCAGGTAATAAAAGATCCAGCAGTGTGTTAGTGTCTCATTTAACCACATCCACCCCACCAATTGTATGATCTATTTGGTGTATATGAAGATACACCACTAAAATGTCACACAGCCCAGGGGAAGAAGGTTAGGGGTTTGATGAATGTATGGGAAAGGGGATTTGGGGAAAGAAGTGGTAAAAACAAACACAACACAAGAACAATTTTCATGATTGAGATGAGCAGCACATTATCTGTTGTGGAAAGAAATGAAGGGATTAGTATGACACAGTGCAGGTAAATGCATTTGCAAACAGTCGTTTTGCCCCAGAGACCCAAGTAATCAGATATCCAACTGTTCTGTCTTCTAGTTTAAAAAAAATCAAGTTATGGAGGAGAGAATTGAACCCATACAGTTCTAAAAATATGATTGTTAAAAGAAAAACTATACCGTATTGCCAAATCAGGTGGTGCATTTATTCTCCTTGGAAATGTCTGTCACTCTTAGGTGCCTGTCTGGACTGGTCCAGCAGGAGTGTTGAGCTCAGCTTTCACCTTTCATTCGTGCAGGAGATGAGAAGGCCTGTGGATTGTAAAACAGACGCTGTATTGTAGAGTCAAGGATAAGGACAGAAAGAAGGTAAGTTTCATGAGGAGTTTACCATGAAGACTCAGAGGCAGAGTAAAAAACAAGATGACTCTGAGTTTCACTTTTGCCACCAGTGCAACACACACACTCAGCAGCATTTCCCAAATCAAAACACCTCTCACCAATCCACATAGCTGACTACTAGGCCTCAGAGTCATGGTTTCCCATTGAAGTTGACAACTTTCTTCTTCTAGCTGTTGATGAGGTTGTCCCGCCCTGAATCCTTCCATCCTCCTACTGCCTCCGAGTAACTCAGTCCCAGTCCCGACCCAAGCAAAATAGACATGTAGTGCACTGCTATTTAAGAACAAATAGAGAAATAGAATTGCAGTATTTTTAACAGGATTGCGCTTTTTAACTAAAGTGACTGGTCTGGTCTCTGAAGAACCAGAAAAAAAGGAGTGAAGCCTGTAAGTAAATCTCGCTATGTGTGAAAGGGCCAATCACCTTCAATTAAAATGATCACCCATCAGGCCTAAACATTGCAAATCATTGAAATCAAGTTTACAAATTAGTTGAACACCCTCCCTCACTGAATGCCACCGCTTGAATCATCAATCATCACTCACAATCATCCAAATATATATATATATTTCTCATTGGTGCAATAGTTACCTGTTCCAATTCACGCATAGTGGTAGGTTCCTAATTGTAGCTCCTCATTGATGCATGCAAAACATTGGAGTTTGTCAGTCTTGTAAATCAAATGATCTTCTGGGGTAGCCCTTCTAGCTCATGAAAAAAGAAATATAGGGGTGGACCCTACAGGTACATTTACGCTAAGTAGGTTTGCAAGGCCAATCAACTTCAGCAAAAATGATCACCCAGCAGGCACCATACATTGCAATACATTGAAATCAAGTTTACTGTTAATTGAACTCCTTCCCTCACTTTCTGCCGTCATATAAATCAGCAATCATACCCCACAATCACTCACTCATTGTTACAACAATAGTTGTATTTACCTCTTCAAATCCAAGCATGGGTAGGTTAGGTAATAGGTACACAATTGTATCTTTGAGACAGGCAACTCATTGGAATTTGACATTGGCACCTTGTAAATAAATGTTTTTTGGGGGCAGCCCTGCTAAGTGAGGCAAACAAGGATAGGCATGCAAGGGAAGCAGGCATTGTCTCCAATGTTATGAAGGAACTGTGGAGGTGTCTTCACTGCACACTGGTGTAAATGCAATGCAGGCATATATGTGCCAAAAAAATGGTGGGGCAGCATAAAGCTGACACAAACATAGTGTTCTACTAGCTATTTTTTGTGCAAAGAAAGAAGTTTAATGAGAAATAATTTAAAAGTTCTGTGGTGGCTCTGGCATACTCAGTCAGGTAAGTAGAGTTTGTCCTGAAATTCAGATGGATCATCCAGAAGTTTGTCAGCTAACACACTTGAAATTCAAAATCAAATTCTTTATTTGGTTTGTATTAAAAACTTTAAAAGACAACATCAAGTTGTAAATCAGTACATAAAACAGGATTCGTAAAAATCTGTAGAAAACATTACACATTGAAGAAATAAATGTACAGGTTCTAAACTATATAATTATTCATCCCTGTTGCTCCGTGTAAGAACTACGGCTCTTAGGAAACTTACAACATTTACTATGACATGTTCATCTAAATAGCAATTGTAAATGTTTAAAATCATGGTGGACTTGTAATAAACATTTTCATTTTAAAATATGTAAAATAAAAACCCTCCCTGGTTCTGCATAAAAAGTACAAGACATCAAAAAGTACATAGAATCCTGAAGGGATTTTTTGTCACGGTCGCAAGGACCCAGATAATTTAAATCGAATCATCCTTTTGGAGTAGAAAATATTAGGTGGAGTTGGTTAAATCTGAGTCTTGCAAGCAGAAATCTATCCCTATTGTTTTTCACAAAGGTTAGGTATGGCTCCAGTGTGATAGTTGTCAAAACATATTTCCTAACTGAGGGTTTCAACAGCTCTACCTCTTCCCTGGATAGTTTTGCCCTTTCCATAAAATGGTCCCTTACCCATTGATAGTTAGTTCCCTCTACAAATGTCATTAGGGTTGGTAAACAACTCCCTTCTTCTGAGTTTAAAAAGAGAGTCCCTTACATACCTAAGCCACGATATGTTATGGACTTGATCAAGTACCATGCAATACCTCATGATTATTCGATTCAGACTCAGCTCCTCCCTGGACCAAATCCTAACCCAACTCACCAAAGAGTGCAAGGCAATCTGGTTGCTTAGGTACCTGACCCCAACTCTTCATGTACTCAGAAGATCAAAGTACTCTGAGGCACACTGAGTAAGCCCCTGAGGAAATTATTTTCCTCTACCTGGAGCTCATGTGGCTCCACAACTCCTCAGATGTTACTTCCATACAGAGCTTTGGAAGCATATTTGGCATAATAAATCTTAGGGCTTGGAGAGGCTTCCTCTCCACCCTAGCTGCAAAACTAAAAACTGTCCGTATAGACTTCCTAAGATACTGACCTTTGGCTACACTCAAGGGCCTCCAACAAAATTTGGAGTCATATAGCACTCCCAAGTAGGGGAAACTCTCGACCTTTGTGAGAAAAATCCCTATTCAGGCTAAAGGTCTTCGTTCTAGGTGTCTTGGGCCCCACCACCATGACATGAGATTTGGTAAGGTTGACTGAGAAGTCTAAAGCTCTCATGAAAGAGTTCAAAGTATTGAAGAGGGTTTGTAGTCCATTGGCTAATCTTGCTATCAGCACCTCGTCATCTGTGTATGATAGTACTGGTAGGGCGCATGCTAATCTAAGGAGACAGTCCGGATTTGAAGCAAATAGGGCCTGTTCCAATCCACTAACATACAACAAGAATAAAAATGGGGCAAGGTTGCATCCTTGACAAAACCCATTACCTGTTTTGAAACTATCTGCACATAAAGAATCTTTATAGTACCTAACCCAAGCAGATGTCTCAGCATGAATCTCACAGAGAAAGTTTAGCATGTTAGGGTCCACACTCAGATCTAAAAGCATCTTCCACAGCTTATCACAGTTAACGTGATCAAACATCACCCTAAGATGATAAAGGCCAGGTCTGTTGTTTCTGAACGTGCTACTGTATATTTGCTTACCACCATGTAAAGGTTCATAGACTGGTCTATGGTGGATTTGCACGGCTGAAAACCATGTTGAGAGTCAGAAATTATATTGTTATCTTCAGCACTATTTCTCAAGCTATCTAAAAGCACTCGCCCCACTCCCTGAATAACTGAATCAGGGAGAGATATGGGCCTATAGCACTGTGGATTATCTTTATCCTCTTTTTTAAAAATAGAGACTATTACTGTTAATACCAGGAGAGGAGCGGGCCAACACGCACTGCAGTGTTCAGGACCAAGGTCAACAGTGGCCCCAAAAAATCTGGATAGCTGGCATATGGGTCAGGTGGGATACCATCTGTCCTGAGTAAGGCCCTTTATGCCCTTAGTTATCTCATCCAGGGTGAAGACCAAACTAGATTTCACAGGCACCACTGCCCCCTCCTTGGTCTGGGCTGGCAAACCTAAATGATTATAAATCCTCTCAAAGTGGGTCACCAATTCCCTAGAGGAAATATGATGACACAGGGTTAAAGCATTCTCATGGGCAAAACAGGGCTGATTTACTATGGCTAAAAAGTTGAACTGTTTCTCACTGCACTCGCTTGGATCAACTCCTCCCAGGAAATATCCCTCAAAGTCACTTTCCTTCTTAAAAGTATGTCTACAAATCACTACCTGCACTATACCTCAAGGAATTGTTTTAAGTGCATAGTTTAACTTACGCTGGGCCTTAGAGCAACCTGAGTCACACCACTTAGGGACGGAAATTTTGTTTTTTGTGTTTGGTGCATATGATAGCTCAGCCATCTTTTCTGCTATATGATGAAAAACAAGTAAACACTTCAAATCTAGAGCAGAAGGGTTGAGACAGGTTGATACTTCATCAGCACAACAGTAAAATAAGGAGTAATGGAAAATTCTCGTGTTCCACCAGGCCCATCTTTATTGTCTACCGTGGCAATGTGTCTGAGGTACAGCAAGGCTCCATGGGGGCCCCAAGATTGTAAACAAGATACCACCAATACCAGAATAAGAGCATTTTGGTCACTAAATGCTTGATGAGAAATGCAAAATGTAGTGATAGGGAGAGAGAAAGGTGCAGACAAAAAATATAGTCAAGAACAGCACACCCCTTCCTGTATATGTGGGAGGAAGTCCCACCCATGAGTATTTATCAACATGTCTAAGGAGAAAACAAGATTAAAATCATTTAACAGTGACATTAGTGTAACCCCTTTGGTGGTGTGCTCTAAATGTAACCCATGTGAGGACAAACACTTTTGAGGGATGTTTGGATCATCAATGGACGTTTTGCACAAATGTATATTGAAATCTCCTGCAGTTATAAAGTTTGTTGTTTTACAATTGACTGAACATGCAGTTGTTTAATACAAGAGATAGGCTGGAAACATGTTTGAGCATTATAAAAATTAAACAGATAAAAAGTGACTGAGCCAGGTAGCATAATTTTAATGGCTTGCAAAATAGAGGCCATAGTATGTAGTTTAGTAATTCGTCCCTTTATCTCCATTGACTTGAAGATAATCATGCCACTGTTAGCCCTTCCAGAGGAGGATTGAATTGCTGGCATAAAAAAAGATTTATAACCCTACAAAAAGAAGATATGTTGAGTCGCCAATGTTTCTAGAAGGTATATCAGGTGAACACACTTGATGTGCATTAAAAGGTTTTCATCCCTAACTTTAGAGGCAAGCCAAGCAATATTCCTGATTATCAAATGTAGGGCGTCACTACAGACAATAATAGATTACCCTTTAAGGCATGCTCTACAATTTTCAGAACTGGGAGGGGGGCAATGTCTGGTGCAGCTATCACCACTAGAGACTCAGATCTTACTAAGTTAGGGGAGTCTGGGGTAGAAACAGGAACCACTTTAGAGTCTTCGAGTCAGTTGCAAGAGTCCAATTGGCTCAGGTGGGCAAACCTATTATTGGACATTACTGGATAGGGGAAAGCAGGCGTGAAGGATAGGCTCGACTTTGAAGGGCTGACCAAAGTCCATGGCGTAAAACAGACCAGTTCAGGTTTGTAAAAAGATCCTAGAGGGAGTATTTGAATAATAGAAGGTGAGACAAATCTGAGAGAATTAGCTGCTGCAAGTACCTGTGCCACCACTTGGATCTGTTGAAAATATTGACTATACAATCTCCCCTTAATTGCTTTGTTCCCTTACCCAGTCAGCTAACCCGCCTGACCACATTAATACAATCATAAGTTGCTGGTCCTAGATTCAAAGTCGAGCCCAACTAGTGGGTTACCTTATTTTTTAACTGAGTACATCATTCTGAAGTATAACAATTTAGTGGCTGAACATTACCAAGGATAACCACATATGGGGTAGCCTCTGGGAGGAGATCAATTGTGGGGACATCGGATAAAGTAGGCAGCCGGGCTTGTGCATCCAAGGCATGGGTAGACATGAGGCCTGGAAGGCCTGCTGGTGGGAATGCATTACTATTATACCTGCAAAGGTGCCATCCCCCACAATCTGACATTTGCCTGCTTCCTGATATGCTCACATCATTAACATCTGATGTCACCCTAGTTTGAGGCTCGGCTGCTCAGAGCGTATCCTTAAATATCATATTTTTTGGTAAGCCCACATCAATAGCTGCTGAGGGAGAGTGAGATACACCTTGCCACGAGGCACCATCCATACCCAACAGTACCTGTTCAATATTACCACAGCGTAATTCCAAAAGGGAAAGTAAGTCCCCTAATTGAAAGTTCTAACTTCACATATGAGGCATCTCTAAATACTTGAACTATGGAACCAATAAACTCCTTAGGTGTTTTATTAACAGATGCGTCCTTCAAGTGTGTTGGGTAGCCGTGACTTCCCATAATATCCATCCCATCCAGCTTCTTCCACTTATATGATGGGGGCGAGAGTCTGTGCTAGTGTCCTCAAGGTTAATGTACCTGAACGTGATGGTACAGACCCACACTGAATCTGAGCCTCGGTCATGAATAAATTCAATGAGGGGGAAACAACCTTTAAAGGAGAGTCCCTGTTGAGCCAGATCATCCTCCACGTTAGCAATCTCCTTCTCTGGGGTGATAGAAGTCTAGATGTCACTTGTTGTGTTTTAGGTATGGTCAGCTCACTACTTGCAGAGGCTTGCCCAGCCTCTGCTAAACACTGATGGGCACAGCCCGCGCGTGTCCCGCACAGCGGGGCTCATGATTGCGCTATATAGCACCAAAACGCTGGTAATTGCTAGGAACGACTCCTGGGGCCCTAGTGCTGCTGCTGCTTTTAGTCCTAATGAGTGCTGCCTCCTGGACTCCTACAGAGCGGGGCACACAATCTGGCTATATAGCACCAAAGTACACAGGTGCTAGTCATCACTAGGACAGCCTCCTCGTGCCCTAGTGTTAGTGGTGTTTATAGTTCCCACGAGTGTTGGCTCCTGGACTCAAGCACAGCGGGGCTCACTTTCACGCTATATAGAGCTAAAACAAATAGGTGCCCGTAATCACCAGACCACGTGCTGGGACCCTAATGCTGCTGGTGCTTGTAGTCCCTATGAGTGGAGCTTCCTGGACTTCGGTGCAGTGGGGTTTACAATCTCAATATATAGTGCTAAGGCACACAGGTGCTGGTGATCACTAGGATTGCTACCTTGTAGTCCCCATGCATGCTGCCTCCTGGACTCACACACTTGATTCTGATAAATCCTCCTCCTCCCTTTTCTGCTGTTTCAGGAATGGTGTATTTGTGTGGTATGAAACCATGGTTCAATTCGATCATGGAAAATCTCTCAACATTTTGAGGTGTGAGCCTGGTCCTTCTCACTGTAACAACTGTGCCAACTGCACTGAACACACACTCAGCAGACACACTGGCTACAGGGCAAACCAGATACGTTATTGTCAGCCTGCTGAGCTTTAGCCATTGGCGGATCTTCCCATATCAATACATTAATGGGGTTTCATCCACATAGACTTAATTTGGATCATCCAGATACTCCTGGAACATCCTCGGGATAATAATTGGTGATGCCTCTTGCTTGATCTCTTTTGCCATTGCCTCTGCACTGAACTTAAGCTCTGCAATTTAATACCAATCCAATGAGAGGTTGGGTCTGATCCATCTGTTGCTGTTGTTGCCAGTGTTAAGGTTGCTAGTGTTGACTGATATGAGACCAGACTGCCCACCTGGAACTTGAAGCTGGCACCCCAGAACTGCAGAGTGGGACTCTAAGTTCCAGCTTTTCTCCTTCCAGGTCTCCTGCTTGGTCAACAATCCACCCCTTGTATTTTGAAACATCCCCTTCAGAAAAAGAAATGAAAGTGGGCAGAATTTCTTGACACCGTGGATGAAGTAGATTGGCACAGATGTACTCCTTGAACAAAGATGATGTCATGTTGCAGCCTCATATTTCAAGCCAGGCGAAGGATTAAGCTCTCAACCAAGGCAAGCACTTTTGTGTTTTTGTTCATACTTGCAAGTGCGAACATTTCAGATACCTTCTATAGCTGGTCCTGTAGCAAATGCAACAATGGGTTAGCTTGGAATACTGTCCTCCTTGCTAACTTTCCATGTGAAAATCTTAAAAAGGATTAGCATCTGTGTCAGGCATTTGACTACGCCCCATTTGACGCATCCATGGTCATAGTTATCCCAATGGCATCAGCTCCTCTTTGAATGATATAGTCATTGATCTGTTTGTACTGCTCAAACAGATGCGGCAACATATAATAGGTTGAGTTCCAACTTGTTGGCACCTCATGTATCAGAGCTTAAATTGGTACTCTACACTGAATAATCTGTAACTGCTTTCGGGCTTTAAAAGAATGGCTGAAATGAGTGCAGATTCTTCTGCAGGTGGTCAGTATGTTGCTGACTATGTCTTTGAGAAAGTCTTTCACCACCAGGTTGATACAACGTGCCAATCACAAGCCCCTGAAGTAGCCACCTGAAGTAGCCACCATCTGTCATGGCCTTGAATATGATACAGCCATAATTCGTGGCAACAAATCCAATTCTGAGACCTCTGGGACACAGCTATTCAGACAACTTTCTGTTAAATGTGTCCAAAATGTTTGCAGCTGTATGTGATTTCTCCATGGTGACCATGGCTACTGTTGAATGTCACTGAATGCACGCCCAAGACCTGTAGATAGCTTTTGCTTTACCCCCTCATAAGAGATCCACTGTACAGTGATGCACACATAATCAGTCACCTGACAATTGGTCAAAATGTCTGTTGTCAGATGAATAGTGTGAACAACACTTTGCTCTAAAGCTTGTCCAACCAATTGTGGCACATCATGATACCGCAATTCTGGCAAAATAAGTCCGACTTGGAACCTTCCATGTCGGGCAGATGGCTGCCACAAATTCTAATAATCCAACTGTTAGAAATGGGGTTTCCTGTTGGCTAGGAAATGCACCTAAGTCAGGCAGAACCCATGACTCTAGTCAGTTTCAGGGAGTTACACACCCAAGATAACCCCTGCTCACCCCCTTGGTAGCTTGGCAGAGCAGTCAGGATTATCCTAGAGCCAATGTGTTAAGTGTCTGTGCAACATACAGACACACCAGTGACACACATACACACCACAAAAAGAGACTCCTCACCAGGTTATATAAAAATATCACTGTATTATATATAAGACACATATACCACCATCACATACTCATTTTTCCAATAGGCAATTATTATAACAATACATAGACCATAAATCCCTTTGCCAACCAGGCAATTGTCATAACATCATAGGTAGGGCAATAACATAGATCATAAATAATTTGTTATGATTGCCAGTCACGTTCCACAGGAGCGTCAGGAACCTGGAGAAGAGTCCTCAATCTTCCCCTACGGCCTTCCGACTCTATCAGACTCTAGAGTAGCGGATGACACATCAGGGGAAAACAGGGAAACAAAACAAGGATAGGCGGGGAGAAAAACAGGTTGTGATGATGGACCACGTCAGGAATAATGGCGGGAATACCCAGCTGCAAAACAAAAGAATGTATTATACTCTATCCTTATCATACAACCCCAGTGTAGGAACAACACCCCTCTATGGCACCTACCACGGCTATTGGTCACAGCTAGTAGGATAGGAGGATGGCGGATTTGTATCCCTCCCTATAGTCCCCTACGACAAAAGAATAAAGGTTAGGTAAGTATCTCAACCCTTTAGGCAAAACATACGCTAAAATTACACTTGGCTCACCCCGTAGTTCTCCAGGAGGACTAGGTGTAATGCAGGATTGTAACCCTCAGATTGTTTCACAAAACGAAAGGAGCGTGCTTGTTCTTCTGGAGGTTATGAGAATCTTCTGCCAAGGAATTCAGTCACAATAATTATATCCAAATAATATGTAAACAACAATATATATATAATAAGTCAGCGCGATGCGCTGTTACCGTGATTCTGATGATAAAGCGCCGTCACATGAATGTTGCACAGTGGTCCACGCCAGTACCCCAAATCATAATAAAAGAACAGGGTAATTTTAGGGAAGACGAAAGAAACTTCTCCCGTTACTGTGTAAGGATTGGTAGCAGTACCCGGCCAAGAACCGGGAACGAATATGGCCGTTAAGCTGAGCAATCGATCAGGGCATACAGAAAGGGAGCCTCAGCGCTCGGCCACAGTAAGGGGAATAAACTGGCCTCAAGGCAGATCACAAGTTCAGGGAATACCACCGGAGAAATCAAATCAGGGGAGAATGGGCTCAGGGGAACGTAAACCCTGGAACAAGGTACACAAGAAGAAAAAGATAGCTGCTTTTCCCAACGAATGGAACCGAGGCGAAGGTATGCCAAACAGCGAAAACCGCAGCTTACAGCTCCCAACAACTACGGGACAGACGTCAGCGGAAACCGGAACTTCTGAAACAGAAGTCAGGCAATAGCAACAAAGACGGAAAAGGGGCTCGGAGCAAGAACGCTAAGCAACGTTTGAGGAAACCTACGTGTCTTAAATACTAGAAACGTCTTGGGGGCAGGGCCGCAGGGCATGACATAATTTTGCCATAAAACAACCATCATAAACACCAGGAGTACACCAAGAAACGATTCTGGTGTATCATTATTATTTATTATGTAGACAGCACACTGCACAAAATGGGCTGACCTTAAAAGTTGGGCCTCGATGATGAATAAATAAATTTGGTGATGTAGCCCAAGCTGTGTGAACACTTGCGCTATACCATCAACCTTGTGTTTACCTTCATGGAATGCCCTAACAACAGGAGAAAGTGCTGCTGCCACGCTCAAGCCCGTGTAGCGGTTTCCAGGCATTTTGTATTTAAAGCTCCCTGAGCTATGGGTTGACGAGCCCGGATCCCGCACCCGCGCCGTGAGAGGTACTATACCTGATATTATTTTTTGGCAGTCTACTTAGCACCCCGCATACATACCTGCTCCCTGCTGACGAGAGGCAATTACCTCGAAACACGTGTCCAGGGATGGCATTTTAAACTTTATACTCGTGGCATAGGTGTACCCGCCGCTGTCACTACATTCTCCAGAATCCTATGGGGCTATTTGCTAGTATGACGAGCGGTGTGCGACCCACTTCGCATTTTGTATTTAAAGCTCCCTGAGCTATGGGTTGACGAGCCCGGATCCCGCACCCGCGCGCCGTGATAGGTACTATACCTGATATTATTTTTTGGCAGTCTACTTAGCACCCCGCATACATACCTGCTCCCTGCTGACGAGAGGCAATTACCTCGAAACACGTGTCCAGGGATGGCATTTTAAACTTTATACTCGTGGCATAGGTGTACCCGCCGCTGTCACTACATTCTCCAGAATCCTATGGGGCTATTTGCTAGTATGACGAGCAGTGTGCGACCCACTTCGCATTTTGTATTTAAAGCTCCCTGAGCTATGGGTTGACGAGCCCGGATCCCGCACCCGCGCGCCGTGAGAGGTACTATACCTGATATTATTTTTTGGCAGTCTACTTAGCACCCCGCATACATACCTGCTCCCTGCTGACGAGAGGCAATTACCTCGAAACACGTGTCCAGGGATGGCATTTTAAACTTTATACTCGTGGCATAGGTGTACCCGCCGCTGTCACTACATTCTCCAGAATCCTATGGGGCTATTTGCTAGTATGACGAGCGGTGTGCGACCCACTTCGCATTTTGTATTTAAAGCTCCCTGAGCTATGGGTTGACGAGCCCGGATCCCGCACCCGCGCGCCGTGAGAGGTACTATACCTGATATTATTTTTTGGCAGTCTACTTAGCACCCCGCATACATACCTGCTCCCTGCTGACGAGAGGCAATTACCTCGAAACACGTGTCCAGGGATGGCATTTTAAACTTTATACTCGTGGCATAGGTGTACCCGCCGCTGTCACTACATTCTCCAGAATCCTATGGGGCTATTTGCTAGTATGACGAGCGGTGTGCGACCCACTTCGCATTTTGTATTTAAAGCTCCCTGAGCTATGGGTTGACGAGCCCGGATCCCGCACCCGCGCGCCGTGAGAGGTACTATACCTGATATTATTTTTTTGGCAGTCTACTTAGCACCCCGCATACATACCTGCTCCCTGCTGACGAGAGGCAATTACCTCGAAACACGTGTCCAGGGATGGCATTTTAAACTTTATACTCGTGGCATAGGTGTACCCGCCGCTGTCACTACATTCTCCAGAATCCTATGGGGCTATTTGCTAGTATGACGAGCGGTGTGCCTAAGGAGAGGTGGCCACCAACAGTACAAGCTTTAAATGGGAAGACCCTGTCAAAGGCAGATGTAACTCACAACTAGTGGTGGGTGAAGTTCCCGGAGTTCCACTAAGTGGAATTCTGCGGAGTGAAAAGAAAACTGCGAACTCCACCTAACTCTGCATGAGAGTGTGGAGTTATGCTCGGCTGCCAGTTTGCGCTGATAGGTGAGATTAGCGCACTCCATGTAGCAATGCACTTGCAAACAGCACCATTTGGTCACCCACTTACACAGCCATTTTGTTTTTCCTATTCTGTGCATGATGCTGGGCCTACATCTGAATCCTAAATGTATCTTTGCCATCCTAAATTTAATTAACTTATCCTCCCCTGTTTTATATTTAGCTCCTTAATGTGTGTATACGTGTTGGGGTATTTTATTTTTTTGCCTCTTTTTTTATTTTCTGTGACTATTACCTTTTCCCTAACATCCCCAAGCTTCGTAATTTCTCCCTCTCTAGTCTATTCCTTCTCTTCCTCCTGTCTTTCTTTTTTTTCTTATTCACCTAGTGCCATGCCAAAGCAGGGTTTGTGCGGCACAAGTGCAGCAAACCACATACCCTTTGGACCCCGGCGCTGCCAATGGGTGCATCCTTGTGCCATTTTTTGTGAGGAGGAGGTGGCCTCACTCATTCTTTCTGTGCAACACCACCTAATGTCCATGCTACAGCAGGGCCGAAAGTGGGTATGACCTGCGGGAAAGTTGGTTGCTGTGGAGGAGGATTTGCCATTGCGCTTGCCAATGCAATGTTGTTCGGCACATTCAGCAGCAATTGATGCACTGATGAGCTGACATCCTGGACCGGGAGATGGTCCTGCTCGACCTGCTGGGCATCTTGGTTGCAGGGCTTGATGAGTACTTGTAATTTATTATTACAAATGTTTAGAGCCCTATCCTTTAATGCTATTTTCTTCCAAATAGCATGCTGCTCACACTCAAAGATAAGTTAAGTTCACATAATGTAATGTTACTAATATTATATGATCCAATTTGAGAGAGCCAGGTGCTCTGTGCTATCTAGTTCTGCTTGTTGCTCTAGGTGCTCGCTGGGGCTGAATATGTAAGAAGTTATTCTCACTCATCTGTCCTTCTGTAGGTAAGATAGTGGCACTGTGGTTGTAATGGTGATATATTTTTGGTGAGTTCCTGGTCTCTGTGTCTTTCCTTGTATGTAGCTTGGACAGTCCCAAGCAATCTTCCAGTGAAGTAGCATGCAAAATATGCATCTATGCATTGAAAATGTAAACTGACTGAGTTGGCCTATCAAAGAGGGTTAGATTAGTGAAGCAAATATCAAGTATTGCCAAATGTAGTTTAGTAAATTTGGAATTGGGTTTAAGTAAAGTTTCGGAAATTAGGAAAAGTTCAACTGGCAAATATAGGCATTCTGTTTTAGAAATGAATAATGTCAATATGTTATTGCATTTGTCTGTCAAAATATTTTCTAGGTGATTTACTGTACCACTAATCTATTTTTATTATCTTTTTTATTTCTTCAGCACCCGGCAAGAAGAGGGCATTATAGATCGGGCTGAGGAGGGTGCCATCACTAGCACCACAGTAGATGTCTCTGCTGGCCCCATTAAGAGCCTTTTTTCTCCTGGCAGGAGAGGAGAGTTATCAACCAAAACCATATGTCCTTTATTGATCAATGTATTCTACCCCTTCATTGTGGTTTAAATGACTCACATTTATCATATCTGTGCCCCTCCATTATGGTTGGATTCACTACTGGCTTTTCCTGAATTGTAAACCAGCAAAATGTGCAAAGTGATATCTTAGATGATAGAGAAGATACTGCGAACTGAACTGTAGTCATGTGTTGCTATTGTATTCTGTTTAAAAAAATTAATGGGGATGTGTAACCATTATCTAAACTGAGTAATGTATTTTCTTTCAGCACAGGCCATCAGTAAAGAGGCCAGCAGCACCAGTGAGCTAGCAGCAGCTGAAGGGGGAGTCTCTGCGGCAGCAGAGATGGGCGATTATAAGACACATTGCTTAGTTACTGACAATTACTAGTATTCACACCGTATTTGTTAATTGAGGCAGAGCTCACCCATCATCCACTCATGTCCTCCCTGCCTATTGCACTTTGCGAGTCGCAATCCATAGGCCATGACACTACCCAAATGCAGCATGATTCAATCCAGCACTGCAGTGTCGGCTGTGCAATGTGCATCTGCTTCTGTTAATGTACCATTTACAGAGTTGTCACTGTATGGCAAACCAAAATGAAAACAAGGTGTCTTCTTTTCCCTCCCAGTTCCCACTCAGTCACTCACCTCCTAGTACAATGCTCTTGTATTCGTTCATAAATTATTCTGTCCCAGCCTACCAGAAACATTGAAAAAAAACATTTATGGCATGCGCCACGTTACGGGACAAGTGGTTCATATGGCTTCCATAATGGATTTACGTCTGCTCAAATTTGACATTCCGCAACTTTCAGTTTCAACTACAGTGACTAAGTCGAAGCTACATCATCAGTGAACCCCCCTCCCCACTATTCTATAGCAAAACCTCTATCGTACTTACCCAGCCTTTTCCCTGTACCAGACCCTGCTGCAGCAGATTAAGTGCCTGATTTTTAGAGTTTGACGGAGGGAGTTACTTCGTCATAAAATGTAACATATATCCCGTCTGCCGTATTATAAACTGTAATACAGCGGACGTGATACCTCTAATGTTAGTTCCAGAGAAACCCCTCAGCCAAACTCTAGTCTAAATCGGTCCCTAGGTCAATCTTCTTTCCTTTATTTCCAAGCGAGTGCATTTAATGAAAATAATTTAGTGATTGAGGGTGAAGCCAGGATGTAAAGTGGGATTAAGTGTATGTGATTTGCTGTTTTGCAGATGGGATACTTTGTGAAGAGTGTGCCCAATAAAATCTACATATCCCATTCCTTTCCCTGTACTGCAGTGTATCGTTTTTGCCACCGTCTAATATCTGTATGCTATACATGATGTGTGTGACATGTTATTAATCATCTTCCTATTTGAAGACAGGGAAGAATTGAAAGGCATTTGGAGAAGAACAGGTCCATTGGAATTAAAGATAATTTTTTTGCCATTGCCACTGCCCCAGCTGCAGACTGCAGAAAATAGCAAATTTGTACCTGATGCACTAACTAGCACACTTCCAATCATTTAGCACAAGAATTGAATACATGTACTCCATAGTGGATGCTCGTTGGTCATTAAACTGAGCTATTTACTTTCTTTTTTCCACACAAAATGTATGTGTGGTTTACTTTTTTAGGAAATCCCTAACAAGAAAAAAACAATCACTTTGTCAGTCAGTCAGTGATTTTTTGTGAGGCATGTGTTGTCAAAATCATGTCCCTGTGACTGACTTTCCTAACCACATAAAAAATTCCAATGGTCCAAGGAGACCAGCAAATTTACATATGCTGTGCCACTATATAATTCTAAAAAACAAGTGTTTGCATAGAGCATTCTTCACAATTTGTCTTTTTTCTTTCTTGATTTAGCTTCTCCTGCTGGTCCACCACCGACCCATCATGAAATCACAGCCTGGCTCTGGCAGCAGAGACCGGAGGCCACCAGGAAACACTACCAGCAGCTGTTGGACAAGGAGGGCCTGGCACATGTCCCTGCTCCTGGACCTAGTTCCATTGGCCAATTGCCTGACCTCCAGCCTCCAAGCCATTCCAACAACGCCAGCAGCTTGGAGCTGCCTGTGCCAGTCCCCATGCCGCTCCCCCATTCAGACCAGCACCACCATCGACGGATGCTGTGCAAGCTGGTGCACCTCAGTCTTCTAATGGCACGTCTCAAGGCCTGCATCCAACATCTGGAGACCCTCTTAGGGAATGCCCTCTCCGATCTCTTTTTGAATTTTTTAGTATGGGTGGCAGGGAGTTGTTATGGGTGGAGAGGGTGGAAAAAAGGACAGGGCATTTTGGGACAATTTAGACAAGATTTATATTTATTGTGACCATTCGTTGGGAATGGGGAAAGAATGTGGGAGAGGGGTGGACCTGTTGTGGGTGCAGAGGGTGGGTTTTATTATATATCTGTTAGTAAAGGCTAAATCTTTTATAATCCATTTTATGTCTGAAGTTTGTTTGTGTGTTTTACTTCAACTTTGCACTGATGCCTTTTCTCAAAGCCTTTCTTCACTATTTCTAAAAGCGTATGCCAGTTAGGATGGTATGCTGCCATTCCCTATATTGCCTACTGAGACATAGATTAACAATTAAGTTATCTCATCTTCAGTTGCGTACTGAGTAAAGTAGTTCAGTTCACCCCATAGCTATTTTAGCTGAATAGATGGCTGGCGGCTGCTCCCTCTGTCAACCTTTCAACACCGTATTGGAGGAATTCCCAATGTGCCTTCTTTGTGGTAGTGGTAGTGCACTAACAGTGAAGGCATCACCATGAACTCCCACTCCCACCTAGGTGATCTCCAACTTCAGGATTAATAAAAAAATAGTGTAAGTAGGTTATACATGTACATTTATAATACAGCTTTGGAAAGCCTGACAGACTACTGCCATCATGACACATCAATTAAAAGAATACCACACATTATATCAAAAACTAGCAATGTAAATTATTCTAAGCCATTGTGAGCATGACATTTGAAAAATAAAGATATGAAATACTCAAGTCCGTGAAAATGTACTCAAAGTCTGTACTCAGTAGTTAACAAGGTTCAGTGTATTATTTACACATAACAAGGGCCTGAAGTGTTGACTTTGAGGAATGATATACTTCGTAGTTGGGTAAGTGGGGCTGGTGTGGGCTATTGCTCAGGTAATAAAAGATCCAGCAGTGTGTTAGTGTCTCATTTAACCACATCCACCCCACCAATTGTATGATCTATTTGGTGTATATGAAGATACACCACTAAAATGTCACACAGCCCAGGGGAAGAAGGTTAGGGGTTTGATGAATGTATGGGAAAGGGGATTTGGGGAAAGAAGTGGTAAAAACAAACACAACACAAGAACAATTTTCATGATTGAGATGAGCAGCACATTATCTGTTGTGGAAAGAAATGAAGGGATTAGTATGACACAGTGCAGGTAAATGCATTTGCAAACAGTCGTTTTGCCCCAGAGACCCAAGTAATCAGATATCCAACTGTTCTGTCTTCTAGTTTTAAAAAAATCAAGTTATGGAGGAGAGAATTGAACCCATACAGTTCTAAAAATATGATTGTTAAAAGAAAAACTATACCGTATTGCCAAATCAGGTGGTGCATTTATTCTCCTTGGAAATGTCTGTCACTCTTAGGTGCCTGTCTGGACTGGTCCAGCAGGAGTGTTGAGCTCAGCTTTCACCTTTCATTCGTGCAGGAGATGAGAAGGCCTGTGGATTGTAAAACAGACGCTGTATTGTAGAGTCAAGGATAAGGACAGAAAGAAGGTAAGTTTCATGAGGAGTTTACCATGAAGACTCAGAGGCAGAGTAAAAAACAAGATGACTCTGAGTTTCACTTTTGCCACCAGTGCAACACACACACTCAGCAGCATTTCCCAAATCAAAACACCTCTCACCAATCCACATAGCTGACTACTAGGCCTCAGAGTCATGGTTTCCCATTGAAGTTGACAACTTTCTTCTTCTAGCTGTTGATGAGGTTGTCCCGCCCTGAATCCTTCCATCCTCCTACTGCCTCCGAGTAACTCAGTCCCAGTCCCGACCCAAGCAAAATAGACATGTAGTGCACTGCTATTTAAGAACAAATAGAGAAATAGAATTGCAGTATTTTTAACAGGATTGCGCTTTTTAACTAAAGTGACTGGTCTGGTCTCTGAAGAACCAGAAAAAAAGGAGTGAAGCCTGTAAGTAAATCTCGCTATGTGTGAAAGGGCCAATCACCTTCAATTAAAATGATCACCCATCAGGCCTAAACATTGCAAATCATTGAAATCAAGTTTACAAATTAGTTGAACACCCTCCCTCACTGAATGCCACCGCTTGAATCATCAATCATCACTCACAATCATCCAAATATATATATATATTTCTCATTGGTGCAATAGTTACCTGTTCCAATTCACGCATAGTGGTAGGTTCCTAATTGTAGCTCCTCATTGATGCATGCAAAACATTGGAGTTTGTCAGTCTTGTAAATCAAATGATCTTCTGGGGTAGCCCTTCTAGCTCATGAAAAAAGAAATATAGGGGTGGACCCTACAGGTACATTTACGCTAAGTAGGTTTGCAAGGCCAATCAACTTCAGCAAAAATGATCACCCAGCAGGCACCATACATTGCAATACATTGAAATCAAGTTTACTGTTAATTGAACTCCTTCCCTCACTTTCTGCCGTCATATAAATCAGCAATCATACCCCACAATCACTCACTCATTGTTACAACAATAGTTGTATTTACCTCTTCAAATCCAAGCATGGGTAGGTTAGGTAATAGGTACACAATTGTATCTTTGAGACAGGCAACTCATTGGAATTTGACATTGGCACCTTGTAAATAAATGTTTTTTGGGGGCAGCCCTGCTAAGTGAGGCAAACAAGGATAGGCATGCAAGGGAAGCAGGCATTGTCTCCAATGTTATGAAGGAACTGTGGAGGTGTCTTCACTGCACACTGGTGTAAATGCAATGCAGGCATATATGTGCCAATAAAATGGTGGGGCAGCATAAAGCTGACACAAACATAGTGTTCTACTAGCTATTTTTTGTGCAAAGAAAGAAGTTTAATGAGAAATAATTTAAAAGTTCTGTGGTGGCTCTGGCATACTCAGTCAGGTAAGTAGAGTTTGTCCTGAAATTCAGATGGATCATCCAGAAGTTTGTCAGCTAACACACTTGAAATTCAAAATCAAATTCTTTATTTGGTTTGTATTAAAAACTTTAAAAGACAACATCAAGTTGTAAATCAGTACATAAAACAGGATTCGTAAAAATCTGTAGAAAACATTACACATTGAAGAAATAAATGTACAGGTTCTAAACTATATAATTATTCATCCCTGTTGCTCCGTGTAAGAACTACGGCTCTTAGGAAACTTACAACATTTACTATGACATGTTCATCTAAATAGCAATTGTAAATGTTTAAAATCATGGTGGACTTGTAATAAACATTTTCATTTTAAAATATGTAAAATAAAAACCCTCCCTGGTTCTGCATAAAAAGTACAAGACATCAAAAAGTACATAGAATCCTGAAGGGATTTTTTGTCACGGTCGCAAGGACCCAGATAATTTAAATCGAATCATCCTTTTGGAGTAGAAAATATTAGGTGGAGTTGGTTAAATCTGAGTCTTGCAAGCAGAAATCTATCCCTATTGTTTTTCACAAAGGTTAGGTATGGCTCCAGTGTGATAGTTGTCAAAACATATTTCCTAACTGAGGGTTTCAACAGCTCTACCTCTTCCCTGGATAGTTTTGCCCTTTCCATAAAATGGTCCCTTACCCATTGATAGTTAGTTCCCTCTACAAATGTCATTAGGGTTGGTAAACAACTCCCTTCTTCTGAGTTTAAAAAGAGAGTCCCTTACATACCTAAGCCACGATATGTTATGGACTTGATCAAGTACCATGCAATACCTCATGATTATTCGATTCAGACTCAGCTCCTCCCTGGACCAAATCCTAACCCAACTCACCAAAGAGTGCAAGGCAATCTGGTTGCTTAGGTACCTGACCCCAACTCTTCATGTACTCAGAAGATCAAAGTACTCTGAGGCACACTGAGTAAGCCCCTGAGGAAATTATTTTCCTCTACCTGGAGCTCATGTGGCTCCACAACTCCTCAGATGTTACTTCCATACAGAGCTTTGGAAGCATATTTGGCATAATAAATCTTAGGGCTTGGAGAGGCCTCCTCTCCACCCTAGCTGCAAAACTCAAAACTGTCCGTATAGACTTCCTAAGATACTGACCTTTGGCTACACTCAAGGGCCTCCAACAAAATTTGGAGTCATATAGCACTCCCAAGTAGGGGAAACTCTCGACCTTTGTGAGAAAAATCCCTATTCAGGCTAAAGGTCTTCGTTCTAGGTGTCTTGGGCCCCACCACCATGACATGAGATTTGGTAAGGTTGACTGAGAAGTCTAAAGCTCTCATGAAAGAGTTCAAAGTATTGAAGAGGGTTTGTAGTCCATTGGCTAATCTTGCTATCAGCACCTCGTCATCTGTGTATGATAGTACTGGTAGGGCGCATGCTAATCTAAGGAGACAGTCCGGATTTGAAGCAAATAGGGCCTGTTCCAATCCACTAACATACAACAAGAATAAAAATGGGGCAAGGTTGCATCCTTGACAAAACCCATTACCTGTTTTGAAACTATCTGCACATAAAGAATCTTTATAGTACCTAACCCAAGCAGATGTCTCAGCATGAATCTCACAGAGAAAGTTTAGCATGTTAGGGTCCACACTCAGATCTAAAAGCATCTTCCACAGCTTATCACAGTTAACGTGATCAAACATCACCCTAAGATGATAAAGGCCAGGTCTGTTGTTTCTGAACGTGCTACTGTATATTTGCTTACCACCATGTAAAGGTTCATAGACTGGTCTATGGTGGATTTGCACGACTGAAAACCATGTTGAGAGTCAGAAATTATATTGTTATCTTCAGCACTATTTCTCAAGCTATCTAAAAGCACTCGCCCCACTCCCTGAATAACTGAATCAGGGAGAGATATGGGCCTATAGCACTGTGGATTATCTTTATCCTCTTTTTTAAAAATAGAGACTATTACTGTTAATACCAGGAGAGGAGCGGGCCAACACGCACTGCAGTGTTCAGGACCAAGGTCAACAGTGGCCCCAAAAAATCTGGATAGCTGGCATATGGGTCAGGTGGGATACCATCTGTCCTGAGTAAGGCCCTTTATGCCCTTAGTTATCTCATCCAGGGTGAAGACCAAACTAGATTTCACAGGCACCACTGCCCCCTCCTTGGTCTGGGCTGGCAAACCTAAATGATAATCCTCTCAAAGTGGGTCACCAATTCCCTAGAGGAAATATGATGACACAGGGTTAAAGCATTCTCATGGGCAAAACAGGGCTGATTTACTATGGCTAAAAAGTTGAACTGTTTCTCACTGCACTCGCTTGGATCAACTCCTCCCAGGAAATATCCCTCAAAGTCACTTTCCTTCTTAAAAGTATGTCTACAAATCACTACCTGCACTATACCTCAAGGAATTGTTTTAAGTGCATAGTTTAACTTACGCTGGGCCTTAGAGCAACCTGAGTCACACCACTTAGGGACGGAAATTTTGTTTTTTGTGTTTGGTGCATATGATAGCTCAGCCATCTTTTCTGCTATATGATGAAAAACAAGTAAACACTTCAAATCTAGAGCAGAAGGGTTGAGACAGGTTGATACTTCATCAGCACAACAGTAAAATAAGGAGTAATGGAAAATTCTCGTGTTCCACCAGGCCCATCTTTATTGTCTACCGTGGCAATGTGTCTGAGGTACAGCAAGGCTCCATGGGGGCCCCAAGATTGTAAACAAGATACCACCAATACCAGAATAAGAGCATTTTGGTCACTAAATGCTTGATGAGAAATGCAAAATGTAGTGATAGGGAGAGAGAAAGGTGCAGACAAAAAATATAGTCAAGAACAGCACACCCCTTCCTGTATATGTGGGAGGAAGTCCCACCCATGAGTATTTATCAACATGTCTAAGGAGAAAACAAGATTAAAATCATTTAACAGTGACATTAGTGTAACCCCTTTGGTGGTGTGCTCTAAATGTAACCCATGTGAGGACAAACACTTTTGAGGGATGTTTGGATCATCAATGGACGTTTTGCACAAATGTATATTGAAATCTCCTGCAGTTATAAAGTTTGTTGTTTTACAATTGACTGAACATGCAGTTGTTTAATACAAGAGATAGGCTGGAAACATGTTTGAGCATTATAAAAATTAAACAGATAAAAAGTGACTGAGCCAGGTAGCATAATTTTAATGGCTTGCAAAATAGAGGCCATAGTATGTAGTTTAGTAATTCGTCCCTTTATCTCCATTGACTTGAAGATAATCATGCCACTGTTAGCCCTTCCAGAGGAGGATTGAATTGCTGGCATAAAAAAAGATTTATAACCCTACAAAAAGAAGATATGTTGAGTCGCCAATGTTTCTAGAAGGTATATCAGGTGAACACACTTGATGTGCATTAAAAGGTTTTCATCCCTAACTTTAGAGGCAAGCCCAGCAATATTCCTGATTATCAAATGTAGGGCGTCACTACAGACAATAATAGATTACCCTTTAAGGCATGCTCTACAATTTTCAGAACTGGGAGGGGGGCAATGTCTGGTGCAGCTATCACCACTAGAGACTCAGATCTTACTAAGTTAGGGGAGTCTGGGGTAGAAACAGGAACCACTTTAGAGTCTTCGAGTCAGTTGCAAGAGTCCAATTGGCTCAGGTGGGCAAACCTATTATTGGACATTACTGGATAGGGGAAAGCAGGCGTGAAGGATAGGCTCGACTTTGAAGGGCTGACCAAAGTCCATGGCGTAAAACAGACCAGTTCAGGTTTGTAAAAAGATCCTAGAGGGAGTATTTGAATAATAGAAGGTGAGACAAATCTGAGAGAATTAGCTGCTGCAAGTACCTGTGCCACCACTTGGATCTGTTGAAAATATTGACTATACAATCTCCCCTTAATTGCTTTGTTCCCTTACCCAGTCAGCTAACCCGCCTGACCACATTAATACAATCATAAGTTGCTGGTCCTAGATTCAAAGTCGAGCCCAACTAGTGGGTTACCTTATTTTTTAACTGAGTACATCATTCTGAAGTATAACAATTTAGTGGCTGAACATTACCAAGGATAACCACATATGGGGTAGCCTCTGGGAGGAGATCAATTGTGGGGACATCGGATAAAGTAGGCAGCCGGGCTTGTGCATCCAAGGCATGGGTAGACATGAGGCCTGGAAGGCCTGCTGGTGGGAATGCATTACTATTATACCTGCAAAGGTGCCATCCCCCACAATCTGACATTTGCCTGCTTCCTGATATGCTCACATCATTAACATCTGATGTCACCCTAGTTTGAGGCTCGGCTGCTCAGAGCGTATCCTTAAATATCATATTTTTTGGTAAGCCCACATCAATAGCTGCTGAGGGAGAGTGAGATACACCTTGCCACGAGGCACCATCCATACCCAACAGTACCTGTTCAATATTACCACAGCGTAATTCCAAAAGGGAAAGTAAGTCCCCTAATTGAAAGTTCTAACTTCACATATGAGGCATCTCTAAATACTTGAACTATGGAACCAATAAACTCCTTAGGTGTTTTATTAACAGATGCGTCCTTCAAGTGTGTTGGGTAGCCGTGACTTCCCATAATATCCATCCCATCCAGCTTCTTCCACTTATATGATGGGGGCGAGAGTCTGTGCTAGTGTCCTCAAGGTTAATGTACCTGAACGTGATGGTACAGACCCACACTGAATCTGAGCCTCGGTCATGAATAAATTCAATGAGGGGGAAACAACCTTTAAAGGAGAGTCCCTGTTGAGCCAGATCATCCTCCACGTTAGCAATCTCCTTCTCTGGGGTGATAGAAGTCTAGATGTCACTTGTTGTGTTTTAGGTATGGTCAGCTCACTACTTGCAGAGGCTTGCCCAGCCTCTGCTAAACACTGATGGGCACAGCCCGCGCGTGTCCCGCACAGCGGGGCTCATGATTGCGCTATATAGCACCAAAACGCTGGTAATTGCTAGGAACGACTCCTGGGGCCCTAGTGCTGCTGCTGCTTTTAGTCCTAATGAGTGCTGCCTCCTGGACTCCTACAGAGCGGGGCACACAATCTGGCTATATAGCACCAAAGTACACAGGTGCTAGTCATTACTAGGACAGCCTCCTCGTGCCCTAGTGTTAGTGGTGTTTATAGTTCCCACGAGTGTTGGCTCCTGGACTCAAGCACAGCGGGGCTCACTTTCACGCTATATAGAGCTAAAACAAATAGGTGCCCGTAATCACCAGACCACGTGCTGGGACCCTAATGCTGCTGGTGCTTGTAGTCCCTATGAGTGGAGCTTCCTGGACTTCGGTGCAGTGGGGTTTACAATCTCAATATATAGTGCTAAGGCACACAGGTGCTGGTGATCACTAGGATTGCTACCTTGTAGTCCCCATGCATGCTGCCTCCTGGACTCACACACTTGATTCTGATAAATCCTCCTCCTCCCTTTTCTGCTGTTTCAGGAATGGTGTATTTGTGTGGTATGAAACCATGGTTCAATTCGATCATGGAAAATCTCTCAACATTTTGAGGTGTGAGCCTGGTCCTTCTCACTGTAACAACTGTGCCAACTGCACTGAACACACACTCAGCAGACACACTGGCTACAGGGCAAACCAGATACGTTATTGTCAGCCTGCTGAGCTGTAGCCATTGGCGGATCTTCCCATATCAATACATTAATGGGGTTTCATCCACATAGACTTAATTTGGATCATCCAGATACTCCTGGAACATCCTCGGGATAATAATTGGTGATGCCTCTTGCTTGATCTCTTTTGCCATTGCCTCTGCACTGAACTTAAGCTCTGCAATTTAATACCAATCCAATGAGAGGTTGGGTCTGATCCATCTGTTGCTGTTGTTGCCAGTGTTAAGGTTGCTAGTGTTGACTGATATGAGACCAGACTGCCCACCTGGAACTTGAAGCTGGCACCCCAGAACTGCAGAGTGGGACTCTAAGTTCCAGCTTTTCTCCTTCCAGGTCTCCTGCTTGGTCAACAATCCACCCCTTGTATTTTGAAACATCCCCTTCAGAAAAAGAAATGAAAGTGGGCAGAATTTCTTGACACCGTGGATGAAGTAGATTGGCACAGATGTACTCCTTGAACAAAGATGATGTCATGTTGCAGCCTCATATTTCAAGCCAGGCGAAGGATTAAGCTCTCAACCAAGGCAAGCACTTTTGTGTTTTTGTTCATACTTGCAAGTGCGAACATTTCAGATACCTTCTATAGCTGGTCCTGTAGCAAATGCAACAATGGGTTAGCTTGGAATACTGTCCTCCTTGCTAACTTTCCATGTGAAAATCTTAAAAAGGATTAGCATCTGTGTCAGGCATTTGACTACGCCCCATTTGACGCATCCATGGTCATAGTTATCCCAATGGCATCAGCTCCTCTTTGAATGATATAGTCATTGATCTGTTTGTACTGCTCAAACAGATGCGGCAACATATAATAGGTTGAGTTCCAACTTGTTGGCACCTCATGTATCAGAGCTTAAATTGGTACTCTACACTGAATAATCTGTAACTGCTTTCGGGCTTTAAAAGAATGGCTGAAATGAGTGCAGATTCTTCTGCAGGTGGTCAGTATGTTGCTGACTATGTCTTTGAGAAAGTCTTTCACCACCAGGTTGATACAACGTGCCAATCACAAGCCCCTGAAGTAGCCACCTGAAGTAGCCACCATCTGTCATGGCCTTGAATATGATACAGCCATAATTCGTGGCAACAAATCCAATTCTGAGACCTCTGGGACACAGCTATTCAGACAACTTTCTGTTAAATGTGTCCAAAATGTTTGCAGCTGTATGTGATTTCTCCATGGTGACCATGGCTACTGTTGAATGTCACTGAATGCACGCCCAAGACCTGTAGATAGCTTTTGCTTTACCCCCTCATAAGAGATCCACTGTACAGTGATGCACACATAATCAGTCACCTGACAATTGGTCAAAATGTCTGTTGTCAGATGAATAGTGTGAACAACACTTTGCTCTAAAGCTTGTCCAACCAATTGTGGCACATCATGATACCGCAATTCTGGCAAAATAAGTCCGACTTGGAACCTTCCATGTCGGGCAGATGGCTGCCACAAATTCTAATAATCCAACTGTTAGAAATGGGGTTTCCTGTTGGCTAGGAAATGCACCTAAGTCAGGCAGAACCCATGACTCTAGTCAGTTTCAGGGAGTTACACACCCAAGATAACCCCTGCTCACCCCCTTGGTAGCTTGGCAGAGCAGTCAGGATTATCCTAGAGCCAATGTGTTAAGTGTCTGTGCAACATACAGACACACCAGTGACACACATACACACCACAAAAAGAGACTCCTCACCAGGTTATATAAAAATATCACTGTATTATATATAAGACACATATACCACCATCACATACTCATTTTTCCAATAGGCAATTATTATAACAATACATAGACCATAAATCCCTTTGCCAACCAGGCAATTGTCATAACATCATAGGTAGGGCAATAACATAGATCATAAATAATTTGTTATGATTGCCAGTCACGTTCCACATGAGCGTCAGGAACCTGGAGAAGAGTCCTCAATCTTCCCCTACGGCCTTCCGACTCTATCAGACTCTAGAGTAGCGGATGACACATCAGGGGAAAACAGGGAAACAAAACAAGGATAGGCGGGGAGAAAAACAGGTTGTGATGATGGACCACGTCAGGAATAATGGCGGGAATACCCAGCTGCAAAACAAAAGAATGTATTATACTCTATCCTTATCATACAACCCCAGTGTAGGAACAACACCCCTCTATGGCACCTACCACGGCTATTGGTCACAGCTAGTAGGATAGGAGGATGGCGGATTTGTATCCCTCCCTATAGTCCCCTACGACAAAAGAATAAAGGTTAGGTAAGTATCTCAACCCTTTAGGCAAAACATACGCTAAAATTACACTTGGCTCACCCCGTAGTTCTCCAGGAGGACTAGGTGTAATGCAGGATTGTAACCCTCAGATTGTTTCACAAAACGAAAGGAGCGTGCTTGTTCTTCTGGAGGTTATGAGAATCTTCTGCCAAGGAATTCAGTCACAATAATTATATCCAAATAATATGTAAACAACAATATATATATAATAAGTCAGCGCGATGCGCTGTTACCGTGATTCTGATGATAAAGCGCCGTCACATGAATGTTGCACAGTGGTCCACGCCAGTACCCCAAATCATAATAAAAGAACAGGGTAATTTTAGGGAAGACGAAAGAAACTTCTCCCGTTACTGTGTAAGGATTGGTAGCAGTACCCGGCCAAGAACCGGGAACGAATATGGCCGTTAAGCTGAGCAATCGATCAGGGCATACAGAAAGGGAGCCTCAGCGCTCGGCCACAGTAAGGGGAATAAACTGGCCTCAAGGCAGATCACAAGTTCAGGGAATACCACCGGAGAAATCAAATCAGGGGAGAATGGGCTCAGGGGAACGTAAACCCTGGAACAAGGTACACAAGAAGAAAAAGATAGCTGCTTTTCCCAACGAATGGAACCGAGGCGAAGGTATGCCAAACAGCGAAAACCGCAGCTTACAGCTCCCAACAACTACGGGACAGACGTCAGCGGAAACCGGAACTTCTGAAACAGAAGTCAGGCAATAGCAACAAAGACGGAAAAGGGGCTCGGAGCAAGAACGCTAAGCAACGTTTGAGGAAACCTACGTGTCTTAAATACTAGAAACGTCTTGGGGGCAGGGCCGCAGGGCATGACATAATTTTGCCATAAAACAACCATCATAAACACCAGGAGTACACCAAGAAACGATTCTGGTGTATCATTATTATTTATTATGTAGACAGCACACTGCACAAAATGGGCTGACCTTAAAAGTTGGGCCTCGATGATGAATAAATAAATTTGGTGATGTAGCCCAAGCTGTGTGAACACTTGCGCTATACCATCAACCTTGTGTTTACCTTCATGGAATGCCCTAACAACAGGAGAAAGTGCTGCTGCCACGCTCAAGCCCGTGTAGCGGTTTCCAGGCATTTTGTATTTAAAGCTCCCTGAGCTATGGGTTGACGAGCCCGGATCCCGCACCCGCGCGCCGTGAGAGGTACTATACCTGATATTATTTTTTGGCAGTCTACTTAGCACCCCGCATACATACCTGCTCCCTGCTGACGAGAGGCAATTACCTCGAAACACGTGTCCAGGGATGGCATTTTAAACTTTATACTCGTGGCATAGGTGTACCCGCCGCTGTCACTACATTCTCCAGAATCCTATGGGGCTATTTGCTAGTATGACGAGCGGTGTGCGACCCACTTCGCATTTTGTATTTAAAGCTCCCTGAGCTATGGGTTGACGAGCCCGGATCCCGCACCCGCGCGCCGTGAGAGGTACTATACCTGATATTATTTTTTGGCAGTCTACTTAGCACCCCGCATACATACCTGCTCCCTGCTGACGAGAGGCAATTACCTCGAAACACGTGTCCAGGGATGGCATTTTAAACTTTATACTCGTGGCATAGGTGTACCCGCCGCTGTCACTACATTCTCCAGAATCCTATGGGGCTATTTGCTAGTATGACGAGCGGTGTGCGACCCACTTCGCATTTTGTATTTAAAGCTCCCTGAGCTATGGGTTGACGAGCCCGGATCCCGCACCCGCGCGCCGTGAGAGGTACTATACCTGATATTATTTTTTGGCAGTCTACTTAGCACCCCGCATACATACCTGCTCCCTGCTGACGAGAGGCAATTACCTCGAAACACGTGTCCAGGGATGGCATTTTAAACTTTATACTCGTGGCATAGGTGTACCCGCCGCTGTCACTACATTCTCCAGAATCCTATGGGGCTATTTGCTAGTATGACGAGCGGTGTGCGACCCACTTCGCATTTTGTATTTAAAGCTCCCTGAGCTATGGGTTGACGAGCCCGGATCCCGCACCCGCGCGCCGTGAGAGGTACTATACCTGATATTATTTTTTGGCAGTCTACTTAGCACCCCGCATACATACCTGCTCCCTGCTGACGAGAGGCAATTACCTCGAAACACGTGTCCAGGGATGGCATTTTAAACTTTATACTCGTGGCATAGGTGTACCCGCCGCTGTCACTACATTCTCCAGAATCCTATGGGGCTATTTGCTAGTATGACGAGCGGTGTGCGACCCACTTCGCATTTTGTATTTAAAGCTCCCTGAGCTATGGGTTGACGAGCCCGGATCCCGCACCCGCGCGCCGTGATAGGTACTATACCTGATATTATTTTTTGGCAGTCTACTTAGCACCCCGCATACATACCTGCTCCCTGCTGACGAGAGGCAATTACCTCGAAACACGTGTCCAGGGATGGCATTTTAAACTTTATACTCGTGGCATAGGTGTACCCGCCGCTGTCACTACATTCTCCAGAATCCTATGGGGCTATTTGCTAGTATGACGAGCAGTGTGCGACCCACTTCGCATTTTGTATTTAAAGCTCCCTGAGCTATGGGTTGACGAGCCCGGATCCCGCACCCGCGCGCCGTGAGAGGTACTATACCTGATATTATTTTTTGGCAGTCTACTTAGCACCCCGCATACATACCTGCTCCCTGCTGACGAGAGGCAATTACCTCGAAACACGTGTCCAGGGATGGCATTTTAAACTTTATACTCGTGGCATAGGTGTACCCGCCGCTGTCACTACATTCTCCAGAATCCTATGGGGCTATTTGCTAGTATGACGAGCGGTGTGCGACCCACTTCGCATTTTGTATTTAAAGCTCCCTGAGCTATGGGTTGACGAGCCCGGATCCCGCACCCGCGCGCCGTGAGAGGTACTATACCTGATATTATTTTTTGGCAGTCTACTTAGCACCCCGCATACATACCTGCTCCCTGCTGACGAGAGGCAATTACCTCGAAACACGTGTCCAGGGATGGCATTTTAAACTTTATACTCGTGGCATAGGTGTACCCGCCGCTGTCACTACATTCTCCAGAATCCTATGGGGCTATTTGCTAGTATGACGAGCGGTGTGCGACCCACTTCGCATTTTGTATTTAAAGCTCCCTGAGCTATGGGTTGACGAGCCCGGATCCCGCACCCGCGCGCCGTGAGAGGTACTATACCTGATATTATTTTTTTGGCAGTCTACTTAGCACCCCGCATACATACCTGCTCCCTGCTGACGAGAGGCAATTACCTCGAAACACGTGTCCAGGGATGGCATTTTAAACTTTATACTCGTGGCATAGGTGTACCCGCCGCTGTCACTACATTCTCCAGAATTTTATTTATTTTATGGAATTTGTAGAGCGCGCAGCTACCCCCGAAGGGGTGTCCCGGCGCTAAAATCCAGGGGTTACTGAGTGGAAAAGGGGAGAGAAGAAAATGTGATGCAAGGGAATCTAAAGTCCGGAGAAGAGCCAGGTTTTGAGTTTGGCTCGGAAGATGGTTTCAGAGGGGCAGAACCTCAGCTCAAGTGGAAGGGAGTTCCAAAGTCTGGCAGCAATGACACCGAAACCTCTGCCTCCGGTTCTGGACAGTCTAAAACGGGGCGAGATCAGGAGGCGGAGGTCATTGGACCTCAAGGATCTGGTGGAGCAGGATATCGAAGCCCGATTTTTCAGGTAAGTAGGGCCGAAGTTGTTGACGGCTCGATATGTAAGGGTGAGAACCTTAAACTGGATGCGGCTAGCCACAGGGAGCCAGTGGAGTTGCCTTCGATATGCAGAGACAGATTGACGGTAAGGGATGTTACCGATCAGTCTGGCTGCAGCATTCTGGACAATCTGCAGTCGACCAATCAGGTACTGCGGAGCCCCTGCATAGAGGCTATTAGCATAGTCCAGGTGGGACGTAATGAGGGCCTGGGTGACTGTGCGGCGGGAATCCGTGGGAAGGTACGGGAGGATCTTTTTTATCATCCGTAGTTTCATGAAGCAGGCGGAGGTAACCTTATTGATCTGGGTTATACATGACAAGGAGTCATCGAATTGGAAGCCCAGATTCCGCGCCGAGCGAACCGGGGTAGGGGCAGGATCGAGAGCTGTCGGCCACCACCAAGAAGAGGGAATAGAGGTGTTCTGATTGAAAAACAGGACCTCCGTTTTATCTGCATTTAATCTCAAGTGGTTCGTAGTCATCCAGCCGCTGATGTTATTCAGGCATTGGCGAAAGTTGAGGAATGCGGAGTCCGAGTGGTCCCGGAAAGAAAACACCAACTGTGTGTCGTCGGCGTAGGATACCACCCTGACTCCGTAGGACTCAACGACGTCAGCCAGGGGGGCCAGATAGACGTTGAAGAATAGGGGGCTAAGGGCGGAGCCCTGTGGCACCCCACATGACAGAGGTTTTTCCTCTGACTTGAAGGGGCGTAGTAGTACTCTTTGGCTTCTGGATGAGAGAAAGGACTTGATCCATCCGAGGGCAGAGCCACCGATGCCTATCTGCCTGAGGCGGTCCAGGAGGATGGGGTGAGAGACCGTATCGAAAGCTGCGGACAGGTCGAGGAGAACCAGCATGGCCTCCTCGCCCCTGTCCACACACTCCCGAATGGTCTCAGATACCTCCAGCAGGGCCGTTTCGGTACTGAATCCTGCTCTGAAACCGGATTGGGATCCATGAAGCAGAGAGTGGTTTTCCAGATAGTCCGTAAGTTGGAGCTGTACTGCTTTTTCCAGGACTTTGGCAGGTTTGGGAAGGAGGGAGATGGGACGGTAGTTAGAGAAGACAGTGGGGTCTGCGTCTGCCTTTTTCAAAATAGGGATCACCAGTGCCTCCTTCCAGGTGGTGGGGAAGAAGCCATGGTGAAGGGAGGCATTCCAGACGGTAAGGAAAGGGCAGGCCAGTGAGGGTGCCAGTTCTCCCATGATTTTGGCGGGAACAGGATCAGAGGGGGCGCCAGATTTGCAGGCGATGAGCAGTCTAATAGCCTCGTCCATGTTTAGTTTGTTGAATGCAAGGAAAGATGGAGACTCAGGGGGGCTAGAAGTAGGAGATGGAGTGACTGACTCAGTGGGGAAGGAGACACACAGTTTGTTTATTTTTTCTAGAAAAAAATCTGAGAGTCCCTCACAAAGGGCCTGACTGGCGGTGTTCTGGGGGGCTCTAGCCGGAGGGTTAATAAAGTCTTTGACGACGCTAAAGAGCGTTTTTGAAGAGTTTTTGGCTTTATTAATTTGAGCGGCAAAGTGGTCTTTCATCGCGCCTTTTTTAAGTTTGAGAAATTGTTTAAGTGCCGTTCTGTAAAGATGTTTGGCTTCAGAGTCGTAGTTGAGCCTCCACTTGCGCTCAAGGGCCTTACATTTGCTTTTCTCCTCCCGAAGGGAGGTGGAGAACCAGGGAGCAGAGGGCCGCGACCTGGTGGAGGAGATGGTTATCTGGGGGGAAATAGAATCAATAGCCTTAAGGAGAGTAGAATTTAACCTGGAGACATTTTCATCAATGTCCGGGGAGAGGTACTCCGAATGGTAGTGGAATATGGGATCCAGGGTAGCGCAGGTGACCTTATGCCACTTTCTTCCCAATTCCTTTCTATGGGCCAGTTGGGCAGGTTTGCGTCCTAAAGTAAGAAGAAAAGGGACGAGGAAGTGATCGGTCCAGGTTAGAGGGAGAGGCTGAAGGGCAGTGATGAGCGAGAAATTTGCAAAGATAAGGTCCAGGGTGTGGCCTGCCACATGGGTGGGACCTGCAACCAATTGTTTAAGATTGAGGCTTTCCATGGTGTCGACCAGGTTAGTAGCCTTAGCGCATAGCGGGTTGTCGATGTGGAGGTTAAAATCGCCCAGGACAATGAAATTTTGATGTTTAATAGAAAGATCAGCCAATAAGTGGACAAGAGCATTGAGGGAGGGCGTGGAGACAGGAGGGGGACAGTAGACTAGTGTGCCAGCTAAGATTGCTGATGCATTGTCGGAGATGGAGAAGTACATAGCTTCGATTGTGCCTATTGCACTGAGTCTAGTGAAAGTCAACTGGAAAGAGGATTTAAATATAACGGCAAGACCACCACCAGACTTACCTCCGGTCCGATTCAGGCATTTGATGTCATAACCTGGGGGGATGGCCAGATAGATATCTGGTGAGGAATAGTCAGTGATCCAAGACTCGGTTAGGAAAAGAATATCCCATTCCTCAGACGAAATGGACATCCAGATGTCGTTGGCGTGACGGGGTAAAGATCGGCAATTAATCAGACCTGCACGTAAGGTGTACTGATTAGGGGAAGAGGGATGCGGTGGTGAGCAAGGGGAGAGACGGGGTTGACAGGGCGGGAGTGTAAAGCTGCATTGTGGGCAGAGATAATGAGCGGCTTCCAGATGACTCGGGATGCAGCGGGGGCAGGTCGGGCATAGATGTGAATTAAGTAGGTGTAGTTGGGCAGAAGTCCAGCAGATGCGGGTGGGGCTGGTTGAAGAGGCAGGGGGACTGGCCCTAGGCCCGATCCAGGCCCGGACGGGCCCAGACGGGCTTGCCTTTGGCGCGCCTTTGGCGAATCCTATGGGGCTATTTGCTAGTATGACGAGCGGTGTGCGACCCACTTCGCATTTTGTATTTAAAGCTCCCTGAGCTATGGGTTGACGAGCCCGGATCCCGCACCCGCGCGCCGTGAGAGGTACTATACCTGATATTATTTTTTGGCAGTCTACTTAGCACCCCGCATACATACCTGCTCCCTGCTGACGAGAGGCAATTACCTCGAAACACGTGTCCAGGGATGGCATTTTAAACTTTATACTCGTGGCATAGGTGTACCCGCCGCTGTCACTACATTCTCCAGAATCCTATGGGGCTATTTGCTAGTATGACGAGCGGTGTGCGACCCACTTCGCATTTTGTATTTAAAGCTCCCTGAGCTATGGGTTGACGAGCCCGGATCCCGCACCCGCGCGCCGTGAGAGGTACTATACCTGATATTATTTTTTGGCAGTCTACTTAGCACCCCGCATACATACCTGCTCCCTGCTGACGAGAGGCAATTACCTCGAAACACGTGTCCAGGGATGGCATTTTAAACTTTATACTCGTGGCATAGGTGTACCCGCCGCTGTCACTACATTCTCCAGAATCCTATGGGGCTATTTGCTAGTATGACGAGCGGTGTGCGACCCACTTCGCATTTTGTATTTAAAGCTCCCTGAGCTATGGGTTGACGAGCCCGGATCCCGCACCCGCGCGCCGTGAGAGGTACTATACCTGATATTATTTTTTGGCAGTCTACTTAGCACCCCGCATACATACCTGCTCCCTGCTGACGAGAGGCAATTACCTCGAAACACGTGTCCAGGGATGGCATTTTAAACTTTATACTCGTGGCATAGGTGTACCCGCCGCTGTCACTACATTCTCCAGAATCCTATGGGGCTATTTGCTAGTATGACGAGCGGTGTGCGACCCACTTCGCATTTTGTATTTAAAGCTCCCTGAGCTATGGGTTGACGAGCCCGGATCCCGCACCCGCGCGCCGTGAGAGGTACTATACCTGATATTATTTTTTGGCAGTCTACTTAGCACCCCGCATACATACCTGCTCCCTGCTGACGAGAGGCAATTACCTCGAAACACGTGTCCAGGGATGGCATTTTAAACTTTATACTCGTGGCATAGGTGTACCCGCCGCTGTCACTACATTCTCCAGAATCCTATGGGGCTATTTGCTAGTATGACGAGCGGTGTGCGACCCACTTCGCATTTTGTATTTAAAGCTCCCTGAGCTATGGGTTGACGAGCCCGGATCCCGCACCCGCGCGCCGTGAGAGGTACTATACCTGATATTATTTTTTGGCAGTCTACTTAGCACCCCGCATACATACCTGCTCCCTGCTGACGAGAGGCAATTACCTCGAAACACGTGTCCAGGGATGGCATTTTAAACTTTATACTCGTGGCATAGGTGTACCCGCCGCTGTCACTACATTCTCCAGAATCCTATGGGGCTATTTGCTAGTATGACGAGCGGTGTGCGACCCACTTCGCATTTTGTATTTAAAGCTCCCTGAGCTATGGGTTGACGAGACCGGATCCCGCACCCGCGCGCCGTGAGAGGTACTATACCTGATATTATTTTTTGGCAGTCTACTTAGCACCCCGCATACATACCTGCTCCCTGCTGACGAGAGGCAATTACCTCGAAACACGTGTCCAGGGATGGCATTTTAAACTTTATACTCGTGGCATAGGTGTACCCGCCGCTGTCACTACATTCTCCAGAATCCTATGGGGCTATTTGCTAGTATGACGAGCGGTGTGCGACCCACTTCGCATTTTGTATTTAAAGCTCCCTGAGCTATGGGTTGACGAGCCCGGATCCCGCACCCGCGCGCCGTGAGAGGTACTATACCTGATATTATTTTTTGGCAGTCTACTTAGCACCCCGCATACATACCTGCTCCCTGCTGACGAGAGGCAATTACCTCGAAACACGTGTCCAGGGATGGCATTTTAAACTTTATACTCGTGGCATAGGTGTACCCGCCGCTGTCACTACATTCTCCAGAATCCTATGGGGCTATTTGCTAGTATGACGAGCGGTGTGCGACCCACTTCGCATTTTGTATTTAAAGCTCCCTGAGCTATGGGTTGACGAGCCCGGATCCCGCACCCGCGCACCGTGAGAGGTACTATACCTGATATTATTTTTTGGCAGTCTACTTAGCACCCCGCATACATACCTGCTCCCTGCTGACGAGAGGCAATTACCTCGAAACACGTGTCCAGGGATGGCATTTTAAACTTTATACTCGTGGCATAGGTGTACCCGCCGCTGTCACTACATTCTCCAGAATCCTATGGGGCTATTTGCTAGTATGACGAGCGGTGTGCGACCCACTTCGCATTTTGTATTTAAAGCTCCCTGAGCTATGGGTTGACGAGCCCGGATCCCGCACCCGCGCGCCGTGAGAGGTACTATACCTGATATTATTTTTTGGCAGTCTACTTAGCACCCCGCATACATACCTGCTCCCTGCTGACGAGAGGCAATTACCTCGAAACACGTGTCCAGGGATGGCATTTTAAACTTTATACTCGTGGCATAGGTGTACCCGCCGCTGTCACTACATTCTCCAGAATCCTATGGGGCTATTTGCTAGTATGACGAGCGGTGTGCGACCCACTTCGCATTTACTAAGTTGTTGCTGCCTATGCTCCAGCGACTCAGCAGTAGGTAGTTTCCAAATCAGAGTTAAGTTGGTGGAGGGACACTCACTTGTTCTCCGGTCAGGATCAACAGATCACTTGGGAAGGACTCTCCCACCGAATATAGTGCAGGACGTGTGAGGGCTTCTCTGCTTTCCTATCTTGCAGCTGGGGTGGCAGCTGCCATCTCTCACCGTGGGCATGTTGCTTCCATCATGTCTCCTCCTGGCTGCCAACAATCACAGGCCACCTGGCCTGTGATGCACTGAAGGGTGATCGCTTGACCCGAGCCCTCACCGCACTCCTGGTCTCTCTTCCTGGTACCGGCCGGCTTCTCCGGAGGGGCATGCCTGCAATGTAGCACAGTCATGCTGGGTCATGAGGGTGTGGCTACCAGCTCCGTCATCGCTGGGGTTCTCTGTGTGGCAAAGGATAAAGAGCACGAGGGAGCAGTTTCCCCTCTGGACACTCCTGCCGAGAATAGTGGAGAGTGCGAACCACCCACCCACTCAAAGCCACAGCGGCAGAGGCTGGATGCCCCGTGTCATGCCTCAGGGCAGAAGTGCTGCTCCTTCTTGATACAGCAACACATGGGGCCATATGATCACACAAGAAGGAGCACTCTGGTTTGTAGTCTGAGTTCTATTTTAAGGCCTTCCTCAGCCTTGGGATGAGAAATGTAAAATAAAGTGCCCCACACGCTCTAAACATGGTCAGCACACTGCTCTGGTTTGTAGACTGAGTTCTATGTTAATCCCTTCCTCAGCTGTGGGAGGAGAATTTGAAATAAAACACTCCACATGCTCTAAACCTGGTCAGCACAGCTCTCTGGTTTGTAGCAGCAATAAAAAGCGTGCAGCACATGCTGGACTGCTATAAAAAGCACTCTTGGAGGCTTTCTCTTTAAAATGGTGAGAAACAGTTCATTCCTTCTCCCGCTCCAGGCAGGAACAGCCACTGCAGGCAGTCCTACCCCATACACATCAAAGGCAGTGCTCCTCATACAGCTTCTCCATCTCTCCTCCCTGACAGGTTCATTTTAAATCCATGCCTACTTGTGTTAAATTTGAGGAACAAAGTGTTATATGTGGAAAAGATGTCAGATAACAGAATTACTCTATTGATTCCTTAAAATTAACAAATGTTTGATGGCAAATGTGTGTCTTTTGTGTTGTCTCTCTTGTTATTACATATTTGTGATATCATGTGCAATATTTTCTATGACCATATTTTCAACTGTTTTATTCAGATGAATTTTATTACATTGTGCATATTGGTTTATATGATTTGATATTAAAATTTGGCTATAAAGAGTTACCTTGCTGGTCCTTTTAAAGACAGGCGTAGAGGTGTGTAGGATTTTGAGAAAGTGAAGCACATGAGTGGTGAATGTTTTGAGTTTATTTATTTATGTTTATTTAGCGCTAGCTAGACCTGAAGGTATCTGAGCGCTTTACAAAATCATGAACAGAAATACAGTAAATCAGGCATGCAAACACAAATTAGGCGAGGATTCAAAATAGAATTTACTGGTGACAATAAATTCTCATATGGAACCCTGACTCTTGGATTAGCAGGGCTGCTCTCTTTTTAAAACCAGCAAGGATCTTGCTCTGAAGTTTTTATCTCCCTGAGATTTCCAACACAAGGCAAGCACACAAAAGCCCTTGGAGATTCTTCACCAGAAGGATCCACAGCAGGGTAAAATGTTTCAGGGGCTTATTTACAAGCCCCTTGCACCACCAGTGCATCATTGTTTGTGACGCACCTGTGGCACATTTTGTTGCCTCATATTTACAAGGACAGGAAAAGCCACTCTGCGTGGCTTTTCCTAGTCTTGTAAATACGGCCCCTTTACACGCAGTACTTTGAGTGAACGGGGCATTCCATGCGTTTTTCTGTGGGTTTTCCCACGCAACACCCATGGAACCTGGCACATTTCCAGATTTACGAGAAATTGTAAACCTGGAAATGTGCCTGAATGCTACGCTTCCCCAGGGGAGGCGTAGGGAGGCGCAACAAGGAGAAATGTATTAATTTCTCCATGTTCTTTCCCTCTTGCAATGTGTGCAGCATTCTGCAGCACACATAGAAAGGCAAAATCACCTCTTATGATTGTTTATGTGCAGGAAGGGACACCTTCCTGCACATAAACAATCATCCCTGTGATGCAATGGTGCAAGGATGCCTGAGTCAGCACATAGCAGCTAATTGTGCACCAGCACTGGGGAGAGCAAAGGAATCCATCATATCCTAGTAGATATGACTCATTCCTGTGCTTTGAAAGTGCCTCAGTGTGGCGCAGCTAAAGGACTTGCAGAACCATGCAGCAGCACATTCTTGTAAATGAAGCCATCAGTCCTTTTCCTCTACCACAGACAGAAGCAGCAACTGCAGGCCAACCCACCCTCACTCAAAAAGGAAGCACTCATCACACAGTCCTTCCACTCTTCTTCTTGCCAGGGTCCTCTTGTTTCTTGAAGTAATCTCAAGTCCTGGGGTGTAAGGTCCAATACTTATACCCCATTTTGTCATTGTTGTCTTTGCTGCAAGGGTCTCTGAACCCAGTCCTAAACAGCCCTGTCCTCCCTAGTGCAGCATGACTACAGGTGGCAGTGATAGCATTGTGAAAAGGAGACACAGTCTATTCAAGTGCTAATGAAACTCCTCCCACCCCTCTAAATGAATACCAGCTCTATGCAACCTAGCGATGAGTCACCCAGGCAAGGATTCGCCCACCTCAACCCCCCCCCAGTGAACGTCTAGAGTGAATGCCCACCCCCAGCTCCTGGCACTCCAATACCAGACGCTGAATACACAAACAGTCAGAAGCACCCAGAATGGTAAAGTAAGAAAATGCCTACTTAAATAAATTCTGAGTTCAGAGAGCCTAAACTCCATTTTTCTATCTTGACTCTATTGAAAGCTATACATGTAGAAAGGTTACAGTGCAGCCCCAATGATACGCCTATGAGACCGACTGCCTTTCAATAGTGAAAAATGAAATACACAGTATTTCACTATCAGGACATTTCACACACACCAGGGCATGTATCCCTTACACATACTCTGTACCCTGCCCATGGTGGTACAATGGGCCTACCTCTGGGGAGGGCCTTACATTTAACGAAATGGAAGGGTTGGGCCTGGCAAGTGTGTGCACTTGCCAGGTCAGCATGACAGTTAAGAACTGCGCACGCAGACATTACATTGGTAGGTCTGAGATACATTTACACGGTTACTCATGTGGGTGGCACAACAAGTACTGAAGCCCAATAGTAGCATTTGATTTACAGGCCCTGGCACACTGTGTGCACTTTACTGGGGACTTAGCAGTAAATCAAATATGCCAATTATCAATAACCAATCACATCACAATTTATTCAGAGAGCATATGCCCCTTAGCACTGATCAGCAGTGGGAAACTGCCCAGAATCCAATAGCCAACAAAATCAGTCAGAATAAAAGGACGCAAAAGGGAAAAGGTTTGGAGAGACCCCAGCGAAAAGGGCCAGGCCAAACACCCACTCCATCCACAAAAGAAAAAGAGAGGAGGTCCAGCACTAACATTTTTCCAGCTTCAAACGTGCTGCTGGGTGGTTGCGGTCATGGGGCCCCTCCTGCCTAAACATGCCTGTGATAGTAGCTTGTTTTTTCTTCTTTTCTGGGGCCACTGACACAGGTGAATTTTGAGAAATAGGTTGTGGTAGACTGAGTGTGCGTTGCAGTGAGGCAGTCTCTGTATGCCGTGGTGTCTCCACCTGACTCTGGGTCTTCTTGTGCAATTGTGAAATCGCTGAAATGGGTGATTCTGCTGGTGCACTAATGGGGACATGGCTGCTTTGCGTGAGGATGTCCCACTTTTCTTCTTCCTCATCACCTCCCACTCTGATTAAACTTGTAGCTGATGTTCCCCATCTCTCCTCACCTTCAGCAACACGACCACCTTCTGCAATTTGATTAAGGTTTTTCTCCTACAGGATTACGTGATGTTTTTTCATATGTGTTGGTTGGCCTACAGTACCATAATGTGAACAAGGCTTACCTCGCTGAACATTAGTGTGGCAAATGCTGCATACTGCAATGTGCTCCACCTGTGTGCTAACCGTAAAAAAAGTCCCAAACTGAGAAAAAGTAATTTTTTCCTGGGCCAATTCCTGAAGAAGAACTGGATGTAGGTGTATGTGTCATCGATTGCCTCTCTGCAGTGCATACTTCTACTGAGGGGTTGGTGCAGGTCGCAGCTGGGGCTTCGCAAATATGGGCGCTGCCGGTGCTATCTGTGCCACATCCCTCGGAGCAGGTTAAATAGTAATGTCAGACCCCTCTGTGTCACTTTCCACAATGCCTGGCTCATCGTCATCTTCCTTACCATCCCCTGTCATAATTATAAAGCATTCAAGAACTTTCATTTCCCCTTGTTTCTCCTGGTGTCTCCTGGACTCTGCCTGGATCCACTCCATGTCCATATCATCATCATTAGAAGTGGTGTTTGGAGAAGATGGTGGAGTAGTACCCTTTCTTTTCCTTTGCCTGAGATCTGGGAGCCATTGATTCTAAAAGAGGATGTTCTTGCTCAGCAGAAAGCTCAACCTGTTCGGCTCCAACATCAGGAAGATGTACTATTGCTGATTGCTGCTGCTGTCCACTTTGCTGTGTTTCCTGAAACAACTGTATACTACTTTGCGAAAGGGACAAATCCAATTCAGCGTCACTGCTCGTCGGTGTCACCATGATTGCAGTGGCTGCCTCCCTGACAGACATGGTCTCGGGTTTAGGTTGGGGTGATGCTGTTGATGCTGGAGTGCTGCTCCAGGTTCCTCCCTGTGTGCCAGTCTGGCAGGCACACTACTCCCGAAAAAGGTTGTGGTCGGCAGACCACTGATGGAAAGTTGCTTCTTCTCACTGACCACTTTCTTGAAAGCAACTTTCTTTGGGGCCATAAAAAAGCTCTCAGTTTACAGTGGTACGAAGCTGCACAAGCGGAAGAGATTGGAGGACTGATGTCACTGTACGGGCCTACTGTTTGGCAGTACTGCGGTTGATGGCTCTTCTTCTCTTGTGCACCTAAAAGAAAACAATAAAAAAAACATTTAGTGGAAAGTTGCATTGTTGCAGTTTAAATTAGTACAGACCGAGGCACTATTAGAGTGGTTGGATACTTAGGTAATAATAAATTAGCCACTTTAATGTCAAACCACACCACCATATCATAAAATGTAATGCAACAGGATAACACAACATTCAGATAGAGCTCTTTCCTTTATGTCCAAATATCCTAAAGGAGACACATGTGGCACTCAAGGAACCGCATGGGTAATTGGAATAATATTCTTGGTAATTGGAATAATAATCTTTAAACAAAATGGAAGTTGGTGTGTGCCTATGCCAGGCAGTGTGGTACAGAGGGAAATTGAATAATGATTAAAAAAAAAAATCATGATGCTGATGCATTGCAGCCACGGTGTTCAGAAGGAAATGGAAACATCTAAAACAACAGAATGCTGTTGCGGGGCTGTGCACCTATGGTGGGTGGATGGATGGATGGATGAATGGACAGACTGAGACAAAATGCAAAAAAATGTTATTTACAAATTGAACATTTTTATAAAGATAAACAATCAATAATTGTCGATATTGGTATGGTAGGATGTGAAGAAACCTATTGTGAGGCAAGGAGGTGCAAAATAAAAAAAATGCAAATAGTAAATGATATATATATATATATTCACAGAAAAAACCATAGGTTTCAGGGGTGTTATAGTTAGCTGGACATTTCACTCGTACAAAACCATAGAAATTCCTCCGTTATAGTTAGTTCTGCTAACTATAACTCGTGCACCCGCAATGCACTGCTGATGATGTCACATATTACATCATTCATGACATGGTCAGTGACGTCACTGATGACATCACTGATGAGATCATCCAGTGAATGTGGTTTAGTTTGAAATTTAAATATGTACTATATATATACCAATCTGTATTGAAGATTGAGTGGATATATAAGTGTCTGGATGGAGGATTTAGTAGCTGTCTGACTGTCTGTTTAAGTGAGTAATTAAAAGGGTCTCACTTAATACATGGATTAGTAACTAAACTATGTGAATGTGTGCATCACTGTCTCTGTTGTTGTATAACATGCTGCATCAGTTGGTCACTAACTAAATGAGTGTGTATATTAGTTATTGATTAGTTGGGTGAGTATTTGTATAGGACACTGAGTTTGTGTGTGGTTGGATGGGGTGTGTGTAACTCTATGCATAGATGTGTGAATGGTTGATTGACTAGGTGTATAGGTTTAAGAGTGCATGTGGGAACAGTTGTTTGGGTGACTGAGTGTATTTATTTGTGTGTTGGTGAGCGAATATATGTTTTAGTTGTACATCTTCAACAAAGTAAAAAAATAAAAGGCATTGTATGTGAGAGTTGGTGTATATAAATAAGTATATATAAGAGTCAGTGATTGTGAGAGTAACTATATGAATGAGTGTATAATTGTAATGGTGATTTTTTAACATATTAACTATGAGTTACTATGTGTTTGAATAAATGAGGTGTTGTGTGTAAAATTGTGTAAGTGAGTAAATGTAAGTGTGAGTTTTTTTTTTCATGAGTGAGCAGATGACTGCATAACCGACTAAGATGACTGCTGATGTGTCAATGTCTATATATGTGTATAAGTGGATTTTATAGTGTTCTATTAATTAGTGACTGCATTTATAAGTGATTCTGTTGTTGAATGGGTAGTTGTGTGTGTAGACTTAGGAATCAGTGAGTGGGTATGTAGTAACTGATATTGGTGTGTCAATGGTTTCAAATATGGTACTCTGTTTTTCACAGTGAGTGATGAAAGGTTATACTAGTGTATGATGAGGTGTATCAGATTGTCACGTTGATGATGTCATCGGTGATGTCATTTGAGATGTCATCACTGATGTCATCAGTGATGTCACTGACCATTTCATGAATGATGTAATATGTGACATCATCAGCAGTGCATTGCGGGCGCGTGAGTTATAGTTAGCAGAACTAACTACAATGGAGGAATTTCTATGGTTTTGTACGAGTGAAATGTCCAGCTAACTATAACACTCCTGAAACCTATGGTTTTTTCTGTGAATTTCTACGGTTTTTTAAATGCTTATTTCTAGCTATAACATCTCTGTAACCTATGGTTGTTTCAGTGAATTTCAAAGCTTTTTTAAATGCTAATTTCTAACTATAACGTCTCTGAAACCTATGGTTTTTTCAGTGAATTTCAAAGGTATTTTAAATGCAAATTTTTAAGTGTAACAGTAGGTATACCTATTTTTTGTACTGATTTTTTACAGTTTTTTAACTGTTTATTTATAAATATTTTATTCATTAAATAACATTATATATTTTTCTGAAAATTGCAAAAAAAAATTAAAACTGAAATATTGTTTATTTTTTTTGTTTTATTTGTTATTTTAATATATTTATATTATTTTCTTTTTTAATTCTTTTTTTCCCAAAAAATTTCGGAGTCGCGCACCCAAAGCGTACACATCACGGTGGGTGCACAGATTCTAGCCGCCATTTTAGAAACGTCGTGAAGGATCCACGTACGGTGTGCGACGGCTGCGTGTTTCTCAGTTACATCATATACATTTAATATTACGTGATGTGCGCGATTGGTATGCGACCAGTCCGCGACTCCTGCTCGTGCGCATTCGCAACACATGCGCATTACGGTACGCGATGCTTGCGCAGTGGCGGGTCCCGCGTGACGTCATTTACGTGCTGGGGTGCGCTGAGTGCGCGACTCCCGCAAAAAATTTTATGTTCTAAAATGATATGTATGTGTGTTTAATATACATATTAGGGCAAGAGACTATCTAAGATATCCATAAAATAATATATTTGTACTTATAATAAACTTATAATATTTTTTAAATATATTTTCGCGAAGTCGCGTCGGGTGCGTGCTTTGTGAGCGCAGAGTGCGCGGATCCCATCTGACCTCAAAAACAAAAAGATTTCATTGGTTCATAATATTTCCCACTGTAAATATTGAAGGACCCACCCATTTTAATCATTCTTGTTGGAGTATCTTTAGAGAGGCATCTCTTTTGCTACAAGAACCCTTTTTGCTTGTTTTTTTTGGTGTTTTTCAAAAAATATCAAACAAAATGGCATATGGACAGCAGCAGCAGCAGGAGGAAGTATCTTCTGAAGAAGAATTCTTACATGAGGCACCACGTCCACAGAGGCCGGAATCTGTTGCGTGGAAATTCTTCACTTTTCCACCTGGGGAGAAGAAAGTAAATGCAAGAAAGGTGACGTGCAAAATTTGTGACCGAGTCCTGTCAAGAGGCACTGCTTCTATGTACAAGCATCTCCGCACCACACATCCTCTCAATCTTGCTCGGGAGGAAATGAGGCGAGCTGCTTTGAACCCCTCACTTGCTGTGGCAAGTACATCTGGAGCGTCCTCAGGAACACCTGCAATGGGCATTAGGTCAGAATTCGCCTTTCTCGAGCAACACTGCGTGAAGTGTAAGAAACTTATATGCTTCGGTGAGCAGTCGGTGGATGCAGTTTGTGCTGCGCAATGCAACCATAGTTGTTAATTTTTTTTATTTTTGGAATGATAAGTAATTCCAAATGTTTCCTGTTTTATTCGTTCTTTTTTTTGTTCATTTTTTGAAAAAACACCAAAAAAAAACCAAAATTGTTAATTTTTTTTAAAAAAACATACAAAAGAAAAAAGAAGAAAAACAAAGTTCTTATCAGAACTACCTTATCTGGTTAAAGAAAGAACTATAATTGCAAGGTAATGTGTTAAACTTTGGTTGAATATATGTATACAGCATGATTGACTGAAAGAATGCATTAGTAGTGTATGGTGAATTTATAGGTAAAGATTTATGAGGAAGTACTGCAGCGTGACACTGCAAGCTCTTTAGCTGCACTGCACTGTGGCACTTCTGAAGCACAGAGATGTGACATATGTACATGAATATATTGCAACTCTGTGCTTTCCTCTGCACTGCTGCACAAACTGCAGCCATGCAGTGACACAGGCACCCTTGCACCATGGTGCAAGGATGTCTGTGTCATGTGGAGATTGTTTTTGTGCAGGAAGGGACACCTTTGTGCACAAAAACAATCAGTAAAGGCATTTTCCTCTTTCAGTGTATGCTGTGGAATGCAGCATGCATTGAAAGAGGAAAAATGAGGAGAAATGAAAACAATTCTCCTCGTTGTGCCTTGCTACACCAACTCTAGGATGGCGCAGCATTCACACACATCTCCAGATTTACGATTTCTCATAAATCTGGAGATGTGTCTTGTTCTATGGGTGTTGCGTGGGAACACCCACAGCAACACCTATGGGACGCCCCTTCAACGCAAAGTTCTGTGTATGAAGGGGTAGTATTTACAAGGAGAGGAAAAACCACGCAGGGTGGCTTTTCCCCTCCTTGTAAATATGAAGGAGTGCCTGGTGCCATCACTACGTTACAAAAAGTGACGTACTGGTGGCTCAGGGTGCTTGTAAATCTGCCCCATAAGTGCTTAGGTATTGGCAGACTGATACAATAATAACATAGTGCTGGATGGGTGATTGAAGAATTGCATGAGACTGACAGGAGGTATCCTACGCAGCATGGGTACTACTTCAGTATTTAATGGAGTGGACCAATAGTATGTATCTGCTTAGAGATTTGTAGGGATTATGCACAGAATATTTCATGTGTACTTGTGTTGGTGCCTAGGTCATTTTATAAGAATACCACTAGTAACTGGAATGATGACAGTGTTGCAAACAGAGTGAACACTTAATTTATAAGTGCCTATGTATTGGTGGAGTGATAGGATAAGTAGATAGTGGTAGATAAGTGATTAAAGAAGTGCATGGGACAGACTGGACGATTCCTACACTGCATGAGTACTAACTGGGTATTTAGAAGAGTGTATCAATAGTACGTAGCTAGTTAGAGGTCTGCTTGGATAGTGCACAACATATTATAGATGTACTTGTGTTAGTAGCTAGGCCATTCCATAAGTTCATGACTAGTAACCAGAATAATTACAGTATTACAAACAGAGTGTATCGTGAATTTATTAGTGCTTAGGTATTGGTGGAGTAATAGGATAAGTAGATAGTGCTGGATGGGTGATTGGAGAAATGCATGGGACAGACAGGAGGATTCCTACACTGCATAGGTACTAACTGGGTATTAGAAGAGTGTATCAATAGTTTGTAGCTTGTTAGAGGTGTGCATGCATAGTGTACAGAATATTGTACCTGCACTTGTCTTAGTGGCTAGGCCATTCCTTAAGTATATGACTAATAACTGGAGTAATTTCAGTGCTGCAAAGAGAGTGCATGCTAAATTTATTAGTGCGTCGGTATTAGCAGAGTGATTGGATACGTATATAGTGCTGGATGGTTGAATGGAGAAGTGCATGGGACAGACAGAAGGATTCCTAGACTGCATAGGTACTAACAGAGTATTTAAAAGACTGTATCAAAGCTATGTAGCTGATTAGAGGTCTGCATGCATAGTGCACAGAATATTGTAGCTGTACTAGTATTGGTGTGTCTATGGTTTCGAGAATGGTAGTCTGTATTTTAGGGTGTGAGGAGGTGCATCAGATGATCACATAGATGATGTCATCAGTGATGTCATTTGAGATGTCATCAGTTATGTCATCAGTGATGTCACTGACCATGTCATGAGTGATGTAATATGTGACGTCATCAGCAGTGCATTACTTTAATCCAAAAAGCTGGCGGCCATATTGGCCTGGTCACGATGTGAAAATTCAGGAATTGATACAATAAAGAAAAGAAAACAAGTGTTAATATGCACACAATGTCATTTCAGCATATCTTGCCCCGTGGCGGCCATACCTGTATGTTCGTCAACGTGACTTATTCATAATAAACATACTTAGAATTGAAAACATCAACATAAACAATGGACTACACATTACTTTAAAGTGAAAGGCTATCGGCCATATTAATCTGGGCACGTTGCGTATTATAATGGTTCTTACATGAAAGAAAAGGAAAAAAGGGGTGTTAATATACACACACTATTCCTAAATAAAGTTCTAGCGATTATAGTTCCATTCCATTCACAGCTCATTTGAGATGTCATGAGTGATGTCATGAGTGATGTAACTGACCATGTCATGAATTATGTAATGTCTGAGGTCATTAGCAGTACATTATGGGGGTGTAAGTTATAGTTAGCTCAGGTAACTATCACTGGTTGTGTATGAGTAAAATCTGAGTCTAACTATACCGTCCCTGTAATCTTTGTTTTTTTCAGAAAATGTCTAGGTTTTCTTCAATGTTAAGGAAGATGCATATCACAATGGATGGTGGGGGGTTGGAAGCATTGTGCTGCCCCCACCCAAGCTTGCTGGTCCTACCTTCACTCCTCCTAACCCTCCATTGTCCAAGTCCATGTCCCTGCTCCCTTATTACAGCCCTGAGCGGCCGTTGTTCTGCCACTGGCCTTCCCGCCTTCTCTGAACAGTTAGCTTGCTGCCCCATCCACCTCCTCCCTATCCTCTGTTGCCTGAATCCATGGACTAGCCTCCTCCCTCCTGCCATGCATGGTCTTATGTGCTGCCACTACCCTCCATTAAGCATGATGTACCAGTCCACTCCTCCTGCCCTCCATTGCCCAACTCTATGCCCCATCATTGACCTCCTGCTTAGCCTCTGTAATTAGCTTGCTGCCCGTATTCTCCTTCCCCATGCCCTCCAATGTCTTTGTGCATGCCCCTGCTCCATCCTTGTTGCCCACCATGTTCCATGGACCTGCCACTCCTATCTACTCTGAGTGGTCTGTTGAGCTGCCACTCCCCTCCCACCTGCCTAGCATTGTCAGATGACTGTAACCTGACCCTGCCAACTCCACCCTGCCTGTCCACATTCCATGCAACTGCTCCTCCTGCCTGCCCCACGTGGTCTGTTGTGAGGCCCCTTCCTGTGAACTCTTTTGTCTGTGCCCAGGTCCTGACCCTCCCTTCTGTCCTCCATGGTCCTTTGTGCATGACCTGCACCCTCCTCCTTGCCCATCATAGCCATTTTGCTGCCACTAACCCTCCCTCTTGCCATGCATGGTCTCCTGTGCTGCCACGGCCCCTCCCACCTTCCCTATGTGGTCAGCTAGCTGCCCCTGACCCCCTCCCACCTTCCCTCCATGGTCTGTGTGTATGCCATCATAGTCTCCCTGTTGCTCTCCATGGTGTGTCTTGCTTCTAGTGCCCATCCTGCCTGACCTCCATGGTCATCTTGCTGCTCCTGCCCTGCCCTCTTGCCCCCAGCCCTCTGTTTCCATGGGCAGACCCCTATTCCCTCCCTCCTCACTTGTCTGTTCCATTGTAATGCCCCTGATCCGTCCCTCCTGTCCTTTATAGTCTGTTATGCTGCAGCTTTCTCTCCTGTCTGTCTATTATGGTCAGCTAGCTAACATTGCCTCTTTCCCCTCTGTTCTCTGTTGTCCATTTGCATGGACCTGTCCACTCCCTATTGCTTTCTATGGATTGTTGTGCTGCACTCCCGTCCCATCCCGCATGCCCTGTGTGGTGTATTGTGCTGCTGCAAACCCTGATGCCTGCCCTGTAGGGTCAGGTTGGTGCACCTCTCCATGTCCCTCCTGTCCTCTGTTATCCGAGTCCATGTCCCTACCCCAATTCCTCCTGCCTTCCATGGTCCAATGTACCATACTTGCTAACATTTTGAACTTGGTAAGAGGGAGATTTTGAAAAAAACTGGGGTATTGATTTACCCCTTTGACTTACATTGAAAAAGAGGAGATTGCAGACACTAGACAGATCAAATAAAGCCCATTTGGGCTTACAAACATTGGACATTTCCTGGCTGAATCGCGTCTGTTGGCATGTATGGTTGTACTACCACTGTCTCTTCCTTCTGCCCACAATGGTCTATTATATTGCCACAGCCTCTCTTGCCAGTCCAGTATTGTTGGTTTGTTGCCCCTGCCCCCCTTTCCACTGCCCTCCATAGTCTGTTGTGCTGCCACTGCCCTTCTTGCCTGCCCAGTGTGGTCAAATTGTTGCCTCTGCACCCTCCTACCTGCCTTCAATTTTCAGAGTCCGTGCCCCTGGCCTCTTCCTCTCAACAGTATCTTAATGAACAACTAGATTGCTAATATTCTATATTTATTACAAAAGTGTGGAACGCCTTACATCATCTTGATGTAATCAAAACTGTAATACCTAGAGCATTTCCTTCAGAAATTACATATATGAGAGGGTCTTATTTGTATCTAAATTATGGTTAGTGCTCTAAAAAACTAAAATGAGGACATATTTTCTGAGTATTCAAAAAGCGACAAAGCACTTTTAAATTATTTATTATCCTTATGTTTTTTATCCAGTTGACCACTTGATTAAATGTTGCACTTAGGGGAGAGGATGTGGTGTTACTTCCAGAGCTGCAGACTTTACAACTGGTGAACCAGGTTGCAGTTTCTGCTTCAGCTCGACATTCTGTGATTCTGGTCAAATCAATTAATCTCCCCATGTCTACAACTAAAATGAATGTGTTCTTGTGTGATGTAACCAATGCTCATGTAAAGCACTCCAATACCTGACAAGTCTGCACTATATAAAACTGCAAAAACACAAAAAATAAAAAGTGTTTTGCACACTTCTGTCATTGGACTACATGTGGGCTACATCTGGGTGATATTTGTGCTACATTTGGGCTCTTTTGTCTCTGGTGGCCATCTTGGGAGATCTATTTGTTATGAAGTTTCCTAATATCCTCATTTACTGCAGTCTCCACAGTAGGAAATGCTTTCCGTTTTTTACTTTGATTCCATCAAGAAGGTATTCAGATATGTCACACATTTGCCATAAATTCTGAATGTTAGCCCTCTAGTTGCTCATTAGATCACTGTAGTAAAGGTACTGTTCACCACGGAAGTCTGCTGCTGGTATTAAAAGTGCATGTTTCAGTCTGAATGTCAGAATTGTTTCATGAAATAGAAGAGGATTTGAGAAGTCACTCAAAATGTGCCCTACTTTTTCTTTCTTCAGCACTGATCATATTTGTTATGGCAAGATGAACCCCCTCATTGTGTTCCTTTTTAAATTAAATGTTTTAAGTGTTATCAGTTTATTCCAATCAAGATGGCTTCAGGTGTGCCATACTTTTGTCATAAGTAAGACAGTAAGCGCTCATGTTGTTCTTAAGAACACTCTGGGACATTCTGTCATTGGGCTATACTTGGGCTACATCTGGGTGATATTTGTGCTACATTTGGGCTCTTTTGTCTCTGGTGGCCATCTTGGGAGACATATTTGTTATGAAGTTTCCTAATTTCCTCATTTACTGCAGTCTCCTCAGCAGGAAATACTTTCAGTTTTTTACTTTGGTTCCATCAAGAAGGCATTTAGATGTGTCACACACCTTCTGTGAATTCTGAATGTTAGCACTCTAGTTGCTTATTAGATCACTGTAGTAAACCTACTGCTCACCAGGGAAGTCTGCTGCTGGTATTCAAAGTGCATGTTTCAGTCTGCATGTCAGAATTTTTTAATGAAATAGAAGAGGATTTGAGAAGTCAAAATGTGCCCTAACTTTTCTTTCTGCAGCACTAATCATAATTTCTATGGCAAAATGAACCCCCACATTTTGTTCCTTTGCAAAATAAATATTTTAAGTGTTACCACTTTATTCCAATCTTGATGGCTTCAGGTGTGTCATACTTTTGTCATACGTAAGACTGTTAGCGCTCTAGTTGTTCTTTAGAACACTCTGGGGCATTCTGTCATTGGGCTATACTTGGGCTACATCTGGGTGATATTTGTGCTACATTTGGGCTCTTTTGTCTCTAGTGGCCATCTTGGGAGACTTATTTGTTATGAAGTTTCCTAATTTCCTCATTTACTACAGTCTCCTCAGTAGGAAATACTTTCAGTTTTTTACTTTGATTCCATCAAGAAGGCATTCAGATGTGTCACACATTTGCCATAAATTCAGAATGTTAGCACTCTTGTTGCTCATTAGATCACTGTAGTAAAGCTGCTGCTCACCAGGGAAGTCTCCTTATGGTATTGAAAGTGCATGTTTCAGTCTGCATGTCAGAAATTGTTAATGAAATCGAAGAGGATTTGAGCAGTCACTCAAAATGTGCCCTAATTTTTCTTTCTGCAGCACTAATCATACTTTCTATGGCAAAATGAACCCCTTTCCTTTTTACATTAAATGTTTTAAGAGTTACCACTTTATTCCAATCAAGATGGCTTCAGGTGTGCAATACGTTTCTCATAAGTAGGACTGTTAGCGCTCTAGTTGTTCTTTAGAACACTCTGGGAAGCTGCAGTAGAACACAAAGGAATCAACTGACAGTCTCTGCCCTTGTTGGATGTACATGTTTTACTGAGAATGTCAGACTTCATTCTCACATGACTGAGAAAGATAATGTGAATATACAGAAAATATGCTCTCAGTTCAGCTTATAGATCACCTTCCAAACCTCTGTGGGAAAAGCATGAGAAAATAGTTTTCTCTCAAACATGATTCATGATATCCCAGCAAAAGGCTTTTTCACATGGTAAAATCATCTTAGAACACACCACAATTCCTAAAATGAGTATGGTACCATCAACAAATGATTTATAATGTAACTAAAGTCTTAAAATCTTCTATTAACTGCAATGCTTTTCAATGAGGTGCTATCATGTATATTGGTCCCAAGATGAATGCCAACACTTCTAGGATGAAATGCTGACAGCCAATCAGATCTCACGATGAGATGTGTGGTTAGGCTCCGCCCAGATATATATATTTCTTTTTCCATTAATATTTTAAAAACTACTGAACAGATTTACACCATAAAAGGCACGACTCTGAACCAAGGGCTACCTTTTTGCCAAATTTGGTGTAATTCCGTTCAGCGGTTCGGGCTGTAGCTGCGACTAAAGGTTCCTATGGAAAATTGCATGGGGAAAACACGTTTTGGGACCCCCCTTTTTTCTCAGCCCTTGCTTGCTGAATCACCCTGAAACTTTCAAGATAAGAGCAGACCAGAGCACCCCACGAGTTTTGAACATTTCGCAAAGATTCGTCAATCTGTGCCAAAGTTATTGGGAATAGAATGTTGCGATTTTCCTATGGTAACTAGGTCCTAACTATAACTACCTACCGGCGACCGATATAAGCACTAGTCATCAAGATCATATTCTTAATATACATATACTACAATGAACCGCAAGTATATTATTAAAGTGATATCACATCCATCCATGCAAGCCTATGGCAAAGGCATGCTGGCTGGATGCACAAAATAGCTGTCAGCCACAGGGTCAAACAACAGCAGCAAGCAAGGAGGCATGGGGAACAAAGAATACATGCAAGCCTAAGGCAAACACACACTGTCTTGATGCGCAAAATGGCTGCCACCCACGTGGTCAAATAACATCAGCGAGCAAGGAGGCATGGGGAACAAAGAACACATGAAAACCTATAGCAAAGGCACACCGGCTGGATGCACAAAATGACAGCCAGCCAGTGCCACATGGTCAAACAACAACAACAAGCAAGAGGCATGGGGAACAAAGAACACATGCAAGCCTTTGGCAAAGGCACACTGGCTAGCTGCACAAAATTGCTGCCAGACAGTGCTGCGTGGTCACACACCAACAGCGAGCAAGTAGGCATGGGGAAACAAAGAACACATGCAAACCTATGGCAAAGGCACACTGGCTGGATGCACAAAAGGCTGCTAGCCACTGCTGCATTGTCAAACAACAACAGCGAGCAAAGAAGCATAGGGAACAAAGAGCACCTGAAAGTCTATGGCAAAAATACACTGACTGGATGCACAAAATGGCTGCCAGACACTTGGCCAAACAACACCAGCGAGCAATGAGGCATGGGGAACAAAGAGAACACACTCAGGCCTATGGACACAGACTCCCCAAAGTGGCCCCTGGCCACATGGCATGCAGAACAAAGACAAATTGTGGCCTGAGGCAAGCAAACTCACTGGCCAGACAAAAGAGGCATGACTCTGAAGAAAACATTACCATTAATTCAGTAATTCCAAAAATGGAAATTAACTCCGCTATACAGATTTGACAACTCATATCCTCCCAAGACTTCAAATGCTAACCTACATATACACTTTTTGCATACAAAATCCAAAAGAACCCACCACATTTTAAATTTAATCCAATGCCATCCCAGCTCTAAATTATGTTTTTAAACAACATATACCATAGAAACAGTTGTTTCATGCAACTACGACTAGTACTGGCCTGGGCCTACTGACTGGATTTCGCCTTGGCAGAATAGTCCTCATAGTAAAATAAAGAATCTTGCAAATTTAAAAAACATGGAGGAAATGTACTGAAATTTGCAACATTCATGTTGTATTTATTTTATTTTTCGCCCTGTGCGTAAAACACACCCCACTGCAAAGCTAGAACTAGAAATTTAATGTAAAAATATAACCAGGCTCGTACTGAAACTGCAGGCCATCCACCACAATAAAGTTTAAAATATGAATAAAGTACAAATAAATACAGTTGCATGCCCTCAAACAACAACCTTATACAAGAGTTTTTTAAATTTACTTGTGAAATCTCAAAGGTATATATGCAGCAGACATAGAGAGGGATCCTTCTAGCTCCAAATCCAAATGAAAAGTGACCAGGAGATGGACAAAGCACGGGGAAGAGCCAGCTGGACAGGAACAGAAAGTTGGAGTCTCTGGGGCACTTCTTTCCTGTTGGAAAACAAAGTTTAAAACAAGGCTTCTCACACAATAAAAACTCAAACGTTCTGTTGGAAATGGAAAACCCACTCAGAAAACTCTTATTGTAGATTTAGCTGTTTCTCGAGCACAAAACCTACTCAAGTGGTGCGTTCGCTAGCAGCACTGCATTGGTGCCGTTGTGGGAGGAAGCCATGGGAGTGGGCATGAAGTGTTGCATGCACTTGCTAGCGGCCAAAGGATATCATGGCACAAGCAAGTGCCAAACGAAATCTCAAGCGTGCAATCGGAAACAAAACTCTGCTTCATGCCCAGAAGGCTGAATCCAAGATCTCTACGCTCAGGCGTGCAGTGCCCGAATTCCATAAACTCTAAGAGATGTTTACCTCCTGGGCCTACTCACAACTAGGCATGTCCATGCCATTGCTCAAGTAGTCAGAGTGACACCAATCCCAGTGGGGCAAAAATCTGTCCCAGAACTGGTTTTGCAGGAAGAGTTCCTTGTTTTTTTAAACTCGCCTCAGAGCTTCACCCATAGCTCTGAGGCCCAACCCTCAGGAAATTATGTCAAGGTGGGTAGGTTTGCCCCTGATAACTTTTCTCCTATTTGCTAGGGAGTCACCCCACTCACCAGCTAGTTCCGGGTATAAAAGTATCACCCCTGGAAACCTTCTTCAGAACACCTCTGGACCTGTGGAAGATTGAAGAATGACTGCACCTACTAAACCCTGGACTTCAGAAAGGGGACTACACCTACTGTAACCTGTGGAGACAAATTCAGTGTTCTGCACATTCTTCCACTTGTACTCAGGACTGACAAGTGGTCCCCAATAGCTAGTTGGCTAGCCTTCTGTTAAGATCCAACAACACAAAAGCTGCAAGAAGATCATGAATCTGCTGATGCCAGCTTAACAGTTCCAACTGAATTTGCCATGAATCGTGCTGGTGGCTTCTAGTAGATTGAGTGGTGCCCAAAAGGTTCGGAACCCTTGACAGGTATTTGAGTGTACTCTTCTCCCCCCCCCTCAGATCAGCAAAACTGGATAATTAGAAACATTTTCAAACTTTGCTAAATTAACCAGAGCCTACAACTGGAACACTGCCAAGCTGTTGATGTTGAATCCCCAATGGGATTCAAATTGCTGGTTTGCCCCCGATGAAAGAAGTGTGACTTCCAGAAAAGTTTCTAAGTCCAAACATAGAGATATTTCACAGAGGCTGACATTGAGGAACAGCTGACGAGCCCTTCCTGAGCACAGACATCAAATTTGGCTTGCTCAGGTCTCTTCTGCTGTCAACACCGAGAGCTTCAAACTTAACGCCAAAGCCAAGGCCCCTACCAAGGCCCTGCACTCCAGCCGGCTGACAATGATGGCCCTTCAATCAGATCCAACCTGCATTCCAACCAGGCAACGACCTGGTTGACAAGATGTTTTGCCAGAAAAAAGATTAGTTCAGAAGGTAAACTTTCCATCAGACCAAACCTGGTACCTGCATCTGACCAGCACTTCATCATAGGCCACAAAAAATCCATTTGTGAAGGAACTTTGTGTGCAGAATACATTTGCTGTGGAGTGTACAAAACTATTCTAGCTTGCAAAATCCCATACAATCTTGAGGTTTCAATTCTTTAGGGTCATTTCTAAAACATTTAGATGTTTTGCTGTGGACTGCTAAATACCACTAGAGACTGAAATGTTGACAGAAATCAGCATTTGGTGACTTTTTTGCGTCATTTTTTCTCAGTTTTGCTGAATTTTTAACTGAAATTATTGTGGACTGCGGATGTTTCTCTTCCGTGAAACAAGCAAAAATGTTTTGGTCAGGCCTAGTTACTATTACAGAAACCGAAACGTTATTGTTGGAATGATATAATTAATCTCAGCCACTGAGACTCTCACCTTCTACCTACATTTTCAGGTTTCACTCACAGATGGCTTTAGCGGTCTGTTGACAGGCTTATTGTTTCCAAATAACATATCATATTCTTGGAGTAGGCTTTAGGTCGGCACCTTGCTCATAATTGGATGACTTTGTGGTCTTGTTTCAGATGTCTGCTCTTGCGTTGATGACTTTCCTCTATATTGCTTATCCAGCTTCGGAGTATCTCAGACGCGTGGTCGTTTGATTGAATATGTTGCATCCTTTCACTGTTGCCTTAAGGGTACTATTATTTCTTTACCTAGCAGCACACCATGGAAGTGCATGTGTTTCCTTGTTGACTTACCATTTTTTTGAAAGTATTTATCAACATTACATGGAAGTGCATGTATTTCCTCCCTCCCCATGCATGTTTCACGTCACACGGGTATGCGTTGGTTGCAATCTTTAATGGAAACCTATTGGACTATTTCTGGCACCTGCGTCCATATGGATCAGCAACTGGCAATAAAAAAACTCATTTGAAAAGGTCAGCCTTTTACAGCTCAGACCAACTGCGTTTTCCCATGCTTATTTAATCATTGTTCCATTCCCGAAAGTGAGCAACCATAACAAAACAGCCTTTGTCCTGCTCTAAATTAAACTATCCTGGCTGGACTGCCCGGCAAGGTACGCTTTGAAAGAGAATTCAAGAAACCCAAGGCCACTTTTACTCTTAATATGATTCATCAGTGATTTGTTGCTCGAGTTCTATCCAGGCAGAATGAGCTTCAAAACCCACGTCTGGGCATGTCTTTAGTCTTAGGCTGTCATGATGAGAAGAAATAATAGGTAATGGGTAGAATTAATTTCAGTCACTAGTGACTATGATGAGCCTCATTTGAGTCCATCGTCTTTTTTTTCACTGTGCCAAGTCAGAAGGAAAACAATCATATGTGAATCAGCCTTGATCCTACTGCAAAAAAAAGAGTCCAGCTTTAACTCACTTGTTCTGTCTCTTCTCTCCAAGAACACAAACAACTTGGGATAGGGTGCAAAAATGATTGCCCGGAATACGGTGCGAGTCTTGCAGTTAGCAAATGGCAAGCATTTTATCAATCACCTATGTGTTTTGGTTTTACTATTAGCCAATTTGAGAGCAATCAGTCGAACCATCCACTTTTCTTTAATTCAAGTATCCAGAAGTAGGGGTGGAAGGAACTCATGAAGTTTCCCTCTGGGTCATTCCACTGAGTTAAATAAAATCTCCTCAACATTCCACTGAGATCCGACAACAGGTGGAAAATGCACATGCTGCAATATAGCACCAGTAGTGCGAGCAGCGTGAGGTCATTTAAGTTGATTTAGCTGCTGCTCGAGTAAAATAACTTCATGAGCAGCAGCAAATCTACATGAGCTCCAGCCCTCTGACCGTAACCCGTGTTAGAAAATTGCACTAGGGGAAGTCAAGTCTTGCTTGCATTTGTCAGCTCGCTTTTCTGGAAGCTTGCGAGGAAACAATTCCGCCATGCATCATTTGATGGAATTTACCCAGAACTCCACATTACAAGGGTAACGCAGAGTCACAAAATCCCGACAAGTACCTGTCCAGAATTAAACATTCTGCCGACCACTATCATGAACATTAATTAGGGGTCACCAGGGGCCACAACTGTGACTCGTAAGACACGTGTTGTCACGCCTGCCGCCTTGCATGCGACCCCTAGCTGTTTGCCATCCCTGGCAAGTGGTCTGGTGGCATAAACGCGGCCACAGTGTGAACAGTGCTTGATGGCTCTGCTATGCTGAAGCTCTGCCTGTAGGGACATCATGATGGCGTGCAAGCTGGATCTGGGTAGGGGAAAAACTTGTCTCACTCATTGCTGTTTTGACCCAAGCCCCGGCCGGCCAGCACAGTCCTTGATTTGATACATTGCTGTAGACTTGGGCCAGGAAGCTAAGCGAAAAATTACATAGCACAGCATGGCTAGGCATGATTGGACAGTGGCCTAAAACATGTGCTGCAGCTAGCAGCATGTGTGTAAGTGCAAGAGCACACCTGCTGCACCCTACCTAGTTGAGGATGTGGTGCTTGGTGTGGTATGTGTACCGACTGGGTCCCAGGGCCATCACTCTGGTAAGGCGTGAAATCGCTACTAATGATGGCGGCTCTGGCAAAAGCTATTGGCCAGCCCCTGCATGGCAGTGAATGCCATGCTGATGCAGTGCAGCCTCAGAGTCAAGTCGGACTCATCCCTGCAGCATAGGTGCTGGGTGTCAAGACTCTTGAGTGACTGACTAGAATCAATGCAAGTATGGGACTGGGCTGTGAATAACTTGTTTCACTTAATTGTCCCTCTCTGACAGTGTCGGACTGCGGCACATGGCATCGTGCAACGGGTAACGGGTAACGGGTGGGCGTTTCCCCAGGCGGCTGGAAGTATGGGGGGCAGGTTTTGTTAGTGGGGTCCGGCTTTCCCACAGTGCAGCAGTTTTAAAAGCACTGCAAAGTTACTTGTATATACAGCAGTTTTTGTGCAAAAATAAAAGTGTCAAGTTAACTTTAGTGATGTATTAATGAACCTGCTGGAAAGAGATGGAAGTTTTGTCTAGTGGCAGTTTTCACTTATCTAAGGTAGCACAGAGGGTTAATATGCCAGCTGCAAAGAAGTTGTACCATGCATATCAAAGAACAATATTTTATGTGAATAGCTCATTGGGCTACTGCTTTTGTCACAGAGATTATGTTGTTACTGTGCAGTTCATAAGTTACATTCATTTTGTAGGACAGTGAGCTATGAACTGCCATCTAAGAGCTGTTTGCAAGCTGCATGGTACAGGTTTGAAAGTTATGTTTTTTCCCCAGTCTTTCTATCCTGATGTTGCTGAGAAAGGTTTATTTGTATAGAAATACATTCTTATTATTAAAGTCAACACTAACCACTGTTTTATGCTCTGAATCCTGAGTGTGTGATTCTCCGGACCAAGCAATCTTAAAAAGTGCCTATCAGTATGGATGAAATGTGAATCCTACACCTTGAAGTCTCCTTTGCCTTATGTAAAATTTTCTATACACTGATTTACACACATATGATTAATTGTATCTGAATGTTTGTGTGATGGATTTTGAAAATGTGGAAAGTTGTGCTTTAGGAGCAGTGATTAATGGAGTCATTTTCAAATGTGGACCGTAACATCTGTATTTTGAAGCAAGCATTCATGCCTATGGGCATTCTGGCTGTTAGACAAAATGTTTGTTGCTTGTAAGGTATTCTAATACAGAACAAGCATATTATTTATTGATCAACACAAGTACTGTACCTGTGATGAGCATGTTTTCTGTAGAAGAAATTAATGATAGTGAACATGGAAAGGTTCAATGGCTCCACAGGTTTAGAAGTATGTATACCATGTCATGGAAAGGAAGGCTCCTGGGAGAACTTAACCTGCATAAATAGCACACTTATCTACGTTTCAAAACTGAGATTTAATTCCATGGTACTCTTAGGGGCTCAGTAGGATGACGGACGAACTGGAGCCCGTCCGCCATCATGGTGGTGACAGGGGCCGTCCGCCATGCATGCGGCAGTCCTGCACACCAAATTATGATGCGACCGCTACCATGGCGGTCGCATCTTGCCATTTAACATTGCGATGGGTGCTGCTGACTGCAGCACCCGCCTCAATGCCAAAAAGGCAGTATGTGCATTTCACTGCACTACATGCCAGGCACCACACGGTGCCTGCCACTCAGTGCTGTGAAATGTAGGGGGGTACCATGGATACCCCCAAGTGCACCCTCACCTCCCCCAACACAAGGGGGGCCCACAACAGGCCCCAGTAACAAATCCCCGCCAGCCTTTCCATGGCGGTATCGCCGACATGGAAAGGCCAGCTGTAGCCAGCATCCTAATTTGGTGGACGGTGCCTGCTAGGCAACGCCACCATTTTAGACTATCTGGACCGTCCACCCGGCAATATGTATGATTGCTTGTGGCGGTCCCTTGGCGGGCGGTCTTTGTGTACGCCACAGTCGATGGTGTATCCGCCCGCCATCCTAATATGGCGGGCAGGAAAACCACGTTTGATGGCGGACGGATCGCCACTGCACGGGTGGCAGTGGCGGTCCTTCCGCCATCCTAATGAGCCCCTTAGTTTCTACAACAAATGATAAAGTGAACTTGTTGAGAACATTATAGGTCCATTAACCTTCTCATTTTATAAGATATTTGATATTAATAATGGCTGATTTCAACTTGACTAGCGTATTTTCGATTGCTGTACACTATTTAATAGGTTATTAATCAATGCTACATTATCTTAATTGTATATCTGAAGATTCTACCTGAAACAATGTATGCAACTGCATTTTTATTAGGATTTGAAGTATGTCTGTTTATAGGGTACTTCTTTTGTATCTGTAGAGATTTTCCAGACTCTGTGTATGATGTAAGTAACCAAACGTTTGATGCATCACTTCCTGTGATAGCACCCAGCCAAAGGTCATACATTGTTGCTTCCTGTGATGTCACTTCCTGTGATATCATCATGTCAAATGCCTTGCAAAGTCACTTCATTTGACTTTGATTCGGGCTGGGTCAAAGGGCAGGTGATGTCACTTACTGTAATGTCAACAGGCCAAAGTTTGTGTGATGTCAGTTCCTGTGACATCAGGCTGGGGGTCATTTCCGCTACCCCAGGCATTTTAACGAATCAATGTCCATGACCGCTATCCAAAAAGGGAATCCATTTACAATATAGTTGATTTAACGTCAAGTAAAAAACAATTTGGCTTCTCGCAATATGTTCCTTGATTTTTCATATTTGTCACCAAAGCAAACATAAATAATGAGTCTACCTCATTGTCGAATTAAATTTCCCTTAACAGATATGTGCTGTGCTAAGAGGGACAACCGTAGAAATCGTACACATTATTAATATAAAAATTATGCGTAGCAAACATTTTACAAACTTTTATCACACATTGCAGACTACAGCAGCTCCTGTTAAACATTTGATAAAGTCCATTTTGTTCATAACTGCATGTAGGATGTGAAAGCAGAAATGTGCTTTTCAGAATGTTCCCTTATCTGTGTTTCCTGGGAAGCTCTGGGGGTTTGCAGTTTTGTAAGCTTTAAATGTGGTTAGGCTCTCCAGAGGAACAGAGCGTGTTTTTTCAAACATCTGAGTAATGCTTGCCTGGCTTCTATTTGATCAGCTGCATATGGGGATTTCGAGTTCATGTGATCTCTAAGAGGCAAAATAAAAGCAGTTTCTCATTGTCTGCTTTCTTTTTCATGTACCTGCAGTTTCTGGCTGGGTGGACCGGTAATGAGGAACGCAGGAGCCGGTTACAGCTTCAGTCTCAACCATTTTCCTTTGGGTTTCATCATGTCAATGGCGCAGCCTCGTGTCTACAGAGAACAGCAGTACCTTTGGTGGATGACTGCAAAGGGGGAAAAAGCTATTAGGGCGAGCACTGAAGTATCAAGAAACGCAGCTTTTTTGAAATAGAAGCTGCATATAAAGTTCTCCTAATTGAGAGAACCCACTAAATATCCTCATTGTAATGAACTTGGATGTCGATTCACCAAGGCACCGAAGGTAGAGGAAGTGACATCATCCACCCTTTGACCCCGAATGACTTCAGAGGAATGACTCTCCTCCTACCCTTAAAAGCTAAATAGCCTTTTATGAACTGCGAAAGAATAGCACACTGTAAGAAACAGAAATTGCACATATCAGCAACGCCTCAAAATAGTTTTACTTTCAATTCCTGCCACAGCGCTCAGGACCAATGAAACAACGGAGTATTAAGGCTTTGCAAGTGGCAGCAAAGGCAAGACTCGCTACTCCACGCATCTGGGGTTAGACAAAGGCATTTTAGTACTGGTGTCTGCATCACCACACTAAAATACATTAGTCATGCATTATAGTGCCCCAAGGACTACCTCACGGCACACTTTAAAATTACTCACTGATGATGGACGAAGGATTGACCTGAGGATGTTACACAGGAGCAGGCACGTCACACCGTAGCTGTCACTGATACGGCTTCTGGCTCCCAACTCCTGCCTCTCGGCTCTGGGCTCCATGGCCCAACTCCAAAGTGGTCGCCGGGGGGGGGGGGGGTGTTTCAGTGTTCAGGGGCGCTTGTTCGGCAGCAAGCGGCAAGGCTGTGGGAGCCTGGGCATTCACTGCATACCTCACTGCTAGCTGGTCCAGCTGGCCCACTCGCCCGTCGCATTAGCCCATAGGCCGCCCACATTGTGTCTTCAGTCAGCAGAGGGGCCCAAAGAGACCGCAAGTGACCTCATCCTTCGGTGGACAGGAGGAGCTAGTCAAAGCCACGGAGGAGATTCAGAAGAACAGAAAAAGCACAGAGCAGATAAGTGTAGCGCCGTGTCCTTCCTCCACAGGGGCGGGAGCACCTGGGATTAGGCCAGTGCAGCTGGCTCCTTTGGTGTGACCACTCCATCCCCGCACTTTTTCGTGTGCACCATCACGCAACAACGACCCAGCAATATTTAAATCTCCACTATTGTCCGCCACCTTGCAGAGAGGCACAGCCACCAGTGGCTTGTCCTCTGAATAACCATTCATTGCTGGCTAATGGCTAATTCAGGAAAACACCAGGGATCAGACACTTCCCTCACTCGCCAAATCTTAAACCTCCAACTGCATGCTCATGCCCCCTCCAAATTGGAAGGGCATGGCAGCGCACTCAAATGGCTCTTCCCTTCTGGGCACGCTCATTACAAAAAGCTGCAACAGATTGACCAGTGTCTGTTTAAAAGATCAGAGCCTGGTCGCACCCAAAGCCAAAAAGAGCATGAGGTCGGGACATGTTAGAAAACAACAAACTATGCAACAATCCAGGAATCCAATAAAGGCCCAAATGTTACAAGGAGCAGAAGGTACAGCAACTAACATGTCAAAAGTCATCACAGGCCAGGTCATTCCCTTGATATAACCTCTTCAAGCCTATTTTTGGAGGCCAGGCAGCACAGGCATATTCAAATTTTTGAGGATCCAGCTGCTGCAATTTACTTTGAAACAGAGAGCATGAAAGGCCTACCCAATCATCTCACACCTCAAAAATCCTACTCAATCACCACTCACTCGGATCAGTATCAAAATCTGACTATAAGAGAGGGCATTCTATGAAGTGACTTACAAAGGGGCAACAGCATTACAATTCAAGCTCAAGTACACACCTCAAACGTCCGTAACTTAGCAGCAGAGCCCAAAAAGAGGTCTGTTTCACCGTCTACTGACCCAACAGTCTGCAAAACTGTACTGTCACAGGCTCTGTCACATGGTTCGACCTGCCAGCATACAACACCAATGATGGATCAAAAATTGAATCCAGAATGCTCCTTTATCCGTGGAAATTTCAGTTGTGACAGTATAGGTACCTTAAATAATGACATGAAGGACACCTGGCTCCATTCAACTTCAATCATGAACAATGCTTAACATATACAAGCCCTGGGGTTAAAGACCATCAAGATAATCAAGAACAAGTTGCATGCTCTGTAGCCAAGCAAACAACCCAGACTGCCATCAACCACTTCAACTAATATCTCTGAAATAAAAAGCGTGCTGACTCCCTCGCCAATTTAAATTTCGAGTCATTTAACATCTTCGGAATAAATCGATCAAAACAGCCCCCTCAAAGCAACAACACCTGATCCAGTGGGCTCAATGCAGGATCATCTTGGAGTGGCAGATCGATGCAATAACAACACCCCTAGAATGCAGCTAACAGGGGCTTATAGGGAAGGAGGCCAAAGGACCATCATGAATTCCAAAAAGCAACAGGGGTCAATGGAGAAGTAGGCATAAGGCCGAAGGAGCAACAAGAGTACCTCAAAGTAGGGAATATCTCCGACACTCCTCCCTATTAAGCATTTTGCAAGCCACAATTTAGGCCTTGAACATGCAATCAGATAAATTGGATCTTCAGATCGACCTCATGAATGTAATGGCGACATACATAGCCAGCATAAATACTAAGCTAGGAATTATAATACATCGGACCACTACCACATTGTTGGCAGCCACCTAAGCCCAGCAAGGTGCTTGCAATTGTGCTCTAATTATAGACAAACTGAGCTTTTTACAAACCATGTCATCTTACATCCTAGAGATGAGTAATCACAAGAAGGCCACGTTATCCACCACGCTCTCTCACGAAACAAGCAACTGCAAGATTCAGCAAACAATGAGCAATCAACTAAGCACGGTAGGCAATGGCACATCAAATATTTGCCCTAATCAGCCCTCAAATTAGGGAACGACAGCCATGCCCAAACCAGCCTTACACTCGACTTTGTCAACAAGCAGTCATGCTTGTGAGTCAGAAATTCAGGTTAAACCAAAAGACAAAAGAAGCGCGCTGCAAAAGAAAGAAGGAATCCCCGCAGGATAGTACAGAATAAAGATTGTAGCAATAAACTTCACGTGCAATGTTCATGGTCAACCATGACCAACTAGCCCCCCCGCAACAATCATCTCAGCGTCCCTAGCAACCATCAGTGATCTAGAAATGAGAGCTAAAACTAATCTCCCTAGACCCAACTGTTACAACTGCAGTAACCCCTGCCCGGTTAGGAATCTCACAGGTGGCTCAGTCTACCAAAAACAACCTACCAGGACAGAATGGACAAGCAGCTTCCATAATTACCCATCAAACAAACCCAGTGTCCAAGCAGTCAACCAAATTAGGAACAAGATCGACAACTTTAAAAACTTTGGACACAACACAAGCAACTCATGGCAGGTCAACCACAGCTCAAGAAGCTGATCAATATGGCTTTACACAACAACCAGATATAGGGAGCAACAACACAGGGGACTTTTCAAACAAATCAAATGGGGTCAAGCACATGGACGGGCTGATTCACAGGAACTAATCTGAGACAAAATCCTAAACTTACTATTTATGGTATTCACAGAATGCACTTACGACTGACTAATGACTTCTAACTGTACGTACTGCATTCGGGCCAGAATTTCCGCACCCGGAGCAGAAATTCGGAGTCGTAAGTGCAGTAGTAAGTGCATTCTGTGAATACCATAAGTATTCAATTTAGGATTTTTTCTCAGATTAGTTCCGTGAATCGGCCCGGCATTTTTAAGTAAGTGCAGTGCTACTTGAACCACATGGAGGGGCAGCAAACTATAGCCAGATCGAGTTACTCGTTCTCTCCTTTACTGACGGGAGATAATCCTACTAAATTGGCACAGCAGGAACAACAACGCAAAAAGTCCCACAACCAACCGCAACCAAAGATAACACCCAACCCACTGGGAAACTAAACACCAGAACGCAATGACAAAACATCAACTTGGGTTTGTCTCAAAACTGGTCAGATCACAGCTTTCACCTGAGAAATGCAGACATCGTCTCTCATCAAATTATCTTCACTCCACACTATGTATCACAACAGGACAGCAAGATATATTGAACAGAGGAAATATCATGAAGTTATTTGCCGTGCAACCCATACTGCGGCACATCAAATCCACCAACCTCAAATCAGTTATATTCCTGCCCAACGAAGATGACGCCTAGATGGAGAAACTCTAACCACATGGAGAACAAGGGAGATAGCCCTCCTGGTTAACGATGCAAACCAACAATTCAAATCATGGGGTATAGTTCTTTAAAAACTGACAATCCAGTGCTATCCATCCCCCTTGTTAACTGTACCCTTATAGCCAAAGGCTATTCGGGATTCCAATCCGACGTACTCCACCCTACAGAATGCCCATGGGGCTACAGGAACAGCTTCCGATTCAGAGAATCAAGCAACTAAGAAAATTCAAGAGAAATGGTGCTGGTTCGCACCTGCCTTAAAGGGACCCCGGAAGGAGTGACTTTCAAAGCCAGCAACAAACGAACTCCAGGAAATGTCCATTAGCATACTTTCCTGGAACATCACGGTTGCAAAGCATAAACTCACAAATGCTGCTTTATTAGAAAATTGGGTAAGGTATGAAATCATAGCCTTGCAAGAGATATGGTAAATCCACTCTTTCCAACTAGCAGGTTACGTTCTTCATCATATTGATGCAATCAAAATGCGCCAATTCGGAATTCCAAGGGGGGGGGGGGCTTGCCGTTTACATTCCAACAGCACTGAAAGTGGATTTGGAACAACTACCAACTTCTACCTCAGATCTTCAGGTAATCAAGCTTAGCCTTTGCCATGACTACTGGAAAACTCCAGTAATATTATGTAACATGTATGTGCTCCCGCGTGGAGTGCAAAATCCCTCCTTCACAGACCAAAGATCTCACATACACACACTATCCATACATTCACTGGTGGGGCCCATAACACCAACATTCACTCACTATTAGTCCGTGTGGGAGGCGATTATCTTCCAGATGCTTGTATGAGAAGGAAATACCACTTCTTCCCTAATGAGTGACAAATCTACACCACCTTCTGTTGCTCATTAGGCCCTATATTCCATCTTTGGTATTCCTCTCCTAATTTTGGCGGTGGATCTGCTAGTTGCTGTTTAAATGATTATCTAATTCTCTTTCTCTTTGTATTAATACATTTTCATAAATAAACAAACCAACTAGTTTCTGTAATGAATCAAATATGTTCTTTATCTAATTAATGCAAATAAATTCATTAGTTGTTCAAGCAGCTGAGCATTCTATTTACCTATTCTGGCTAATCATCGTCTTCTAAGTCAAATCCAGTAGTCTCATCAATCTATGCCCGTCAAATTTGAAAGTTCAGTTCATCAGGAAATTGGGCATTCGATCAGTCTGTCAAAGATTCAGGGAAACAGCTGTCCTGCAGTGTCGCCATCCTCTACGTCAGCATAACATCAGGAAATTGGAAAAACGACGTAATTACCTCTCTATTCCACCATAATTTATAGTAAAATTGATGTTAAAAGTATCAAAGTTTGGGCATCCGAATTCGCTGATTGGACAATCAGGGATCATCCTTTTGGGTTCTCACGAAAGTGTCTTTTGGGTTATGACCCTTGTCAGTTCCGGTTCACACAACGGTCTTTGTTCAGAATATTTGGCTGATGTCCCAGGCTGTCCTTGGAAGGTACATGTTCATCTGGGGTCAGGTCCAGGCCACAGTTGCTAGCGATGACGCATGCGCACTTCACCCAGAACCTTGAGCAATGGAACCGGTTTCGTCGGATACAGGAGTCAGCCATTTTGTGGCCACTCGAAATGGTCAACTTGAGCAAAGAAACACAAAAACGTAATTAATACATAAAAATGACTAATTAAATGTTACTCCCTCGCTAACACCCATATGTGTGTGTATTTATCTAGCAAAAGCAACACTCAGTGCGGTTTATACTTAGTGAATAAAGCACAAATCACAATTACATCACAAAAGCGACATATATCATGCAATATTCTAATTGTCTATCATTAATATGTGCACCAAATTTTTAGTTCACGTATTAATTAGGCCATGCAGATGCAAATCCCACGTGTAATTCATATATTAGTAAGGATGGTAAATATTTTCCACATCACTCCAAACCATTAGTTCGATTATAATTAATTAATTAATCTAATTAATAAAACGACATGCAAAATGGGGTGGGTATACAAAATTTTGCATAACCCGCTCCAGCATATGCACATCCCAACTCTCAAAGAAAGTCCAACTTATTTAAGAAATTTGAATCAGACAACAATCCTTGTGTTCTGCTCGATTTTCCTGGCCTTCTTGTGTTAACAAGTGATTGAATGTGACTTCAGTCTCTTACCATTCAAGCCTAAGGGCTAGAGTAGTGAATGGAGCCTATTTACTAGGCACTTCGACATGATTTTGTGCTCTCCCCCATAGATCAGGGCTTGCACACATAGCCTAGGGGATAGATTCGTTAGTATTAGGGATAACCTGTCCTGTAGTGAGGGTATTTCATGGAGCCGTGCTGAATTCAGGCCTGGTAGGCCTCAAACGGGAGAGACTCCATCTTTCTTTCTGCTCCGGCAGCTTGGGATTCTTCTAGGTCAAGAGTAATGTTTTAGTTATGAGGTGTTATTCGCTTGGAGAGAACCGGTTCAGGCCGGCCCTTATCGAAGGATTGCATTTTTCTTCATGCCGAAGACACTACATCAGGCCGGCCGGCTGGGAACGTGTCCTTGGTACGGGGAGGTACAAGAATTTGGTGGGCGGCAGATTACGGGCCGGAATTTTCCATGAGGAAATGCACCTCTATATTAGTGAAAGTCGGAGGCAGTTACATGTTCAGTCCGTAGGCGGCATCTAGCCGTTAGCAGTAAAGCTACTACTTATTCCAGGGAAGACAGACGCCATCTTGAAGGCGGAGAAGAACTGAGAGACAGATGCTTTCCTAACAGAATAGCCAGAGAGGAGAGAGTAGCCGATAAGGAAGAGGTCCCAGTGACTCGGAGAAGGGTGATTCCAGGCGAGCCGAGGCACAGACGAGAAGGGAGCCTAGATGACCACTGAGTGCAGGCTACATACTACTAAGGTGATGTCGACCCTTTCTTATTAGAGTGTACAACTTAATCTTTCACTTTTCTTTGCAGGTTATGTGTTATATCGTAATGTTATGTGATTGTATATGCAATGAGTAATAAAGTATCCAGTTTGTAGTGAACCAACATGTGCTGTGTGTTCTTGTATAAGAGGGTAGCCTATTCTTCTAGTCAGCTGCGGCTACATGAACAGATGTTAACCCTGATCAGGTAAGTGGTAACTGAATAAGGGAAAGAGGAGCCCCTCAAACCTGAGAACAGGCTATGCCCGAACTGGCAATCCTTGTGTGATCTGATGAATAGTGAGACTGATTCCCTATTTGTATGTTATGGTGATCATAGGATGAACTGTCGTATGAGACTGCCGTCTAGGTAGAGAGGTCTGGATTCGTAGGGGATCGCGAGGCCGCCGATTGTGCTGATACTGTCGTATGGGCAGAGAGGTCTGGGTTCGTATGGGACCGCGAGGCCGCCACTTGTGATACTGTCGTATGGGCAGAGAGGTCTGGATTCGTAGGGGATCGCGAGGCCGCCGATTGTGCTGATACTGTCGTATGGGCAGAGAGGTCTGGGTTCGTATGGGACCGCGAGGCCGCCACTTGTGATACTGTCGTATGGGCAGAGAGGTCTGGATTCGTAGGGGATCGCGAGGCCGCCGATTGTGCTGATACTGTCGTATGGGCAGAGAGGTCTGGGTTCGTAGGGGATCGCGAGGCCGCCGATTGTGCTGATACTGTCGTATGGGCAGAGAGGTCTGGGTTCGTATGGGACCGCGAGGCCGCCACTTGTGATACTGTCGTATGGGCAGAGAGGTCTGGATTCGTAGGGGATCGCGAGGCCGCCGATTGTGCTGATACTGTCGTATGGGCAGAGAGGTCTGGGTTCGTATGGGACCGCGAGGCCGCCATTTGTGATACTGTCGTATGGGCAGAGAGGTCTGGGTTTGTATGGGACCGCGAGGCCGCCACTTGTGATACTGTCGTATGGGCAGAAAGGTCTGGATCCGTATGGGATCGCGAGGCCGCCGATTGTGAGATCTTGGTATGCATAGTAGGAATCCCCTGTCCTTAGGTGATAGATTTATGTGGTTGTAGGATTGTAAATAGGTTCTAGGGAGGGGGTAACGTTCTGGCTGGGTTAGTGAGGCTCTGATGAGCGAGTTCTATCTGATCCGAAGACCCAAGCAGAACATTTGGCGTCACGAACCGTTTACGAAACCTGTGTGCGTTGTGGTTGTATTGTGTTTGCCTTTGGCGTGTGCGTGGTTTTGTTTGTATATTATTTGTATCTACCTGCGTGTAATTTTCTTTTCTCTTTCTTCTTTTTCTTTTTCTTTTTCTTTCTTTTCAAAAATGTTTTCTAGAAAGTCGAAATCTACTTTTAAGTTGCCCGTTGATATTCCCGGCTGGGATTCAACGCCTTATGAAGCCTTAGCCCGTGAGTGGGCTGATTCTACTGGTTTGGTTGAGAATTGGAATTCTTTTTTGGAGCTGGCGGAGCCGGCTAATGTGATTACTTGCTTACAGAAGGCGCCGGTATCTAAGGGTGATGAGCTTCCCGTTTTAGGGCGCAGAGGTTGGATTGTTCTGTCTGCGTACAGGATTCTCCATGAGAGGTTGTTGAAGTTGCAGAACTTGCATAAGGATTTGGAAGCGAACTTTGTTGAGATTCAGAATGCTCATACTTTGTTGCGGTGTCAAAATAAGTTGCTTGCTGATAAACTTGAGACGTACCAAACTATTGCCGAGAGGGCGGCTGTGCGAATTGCTCGTTATAAATACAAAAATCGGCGTGGTCGGGTTTCGACGCGGAAGGTGCGTCTGGTCGTGGCGAAAGCCGGACTGGATTGGCATCCTGATGAATGGGATGGTAATATCTGGAACTCGAGTGATTCTCCTTCCTCGGGTGAGGAGTCTGCCAAGCGCGAGTCCTCTCGCTCCGGCCGTGCTTGTAAATCTGCTTCTTGCGCCTCTGATGGTGCACCCCGTGATTGCGCTCGTCCTTCGAGCGGGGTCAATGCTTCTTCCACTGATTGTTCCTCTACGTGTACTGGTCGAGCTCCTTGTGATGCTCCTCCCGCGGTCTCGGCGCATCCAGTTTTTTGACGGAAGGTGCAGCAGGCTCCCGGTGCTCCGAATGGTATTGCTTTAGACTCTTTGGAGGATTTTACTCAACAAGAAATTAGTGATATTTTGCAGCGATTTCGGCAGCGAGTTGGTGAGCCCTTGCTCACATGGATGGTGCGCCTTTATGAACTGGGCGCTGCTGGCATTATGTTGGATGCTGGCGATTGTTTGAAGTTTTGTTCCTTGAGTTCGGATTCTACTGTACAGGATCATTTTCGTAACTTTAATGGTGGTGGTCAAATTTCTTTGCTTCAATTGGCGACTGAGGGTTGTAATCAAAAATATCCTACTGAGTCTGACTGGCCTGTGAATGACAAACCGTGGTATACTTTGCGCGATGCTGCGCAACGTCTCAAAGAGGAGGTGATGAAAACGGCAATTTTTCTGAATACTGCTGACCGGTTGCTTGATGCTTTCTTGACATCTTCTGTGCGGAATCGTATTATTCGTTCTTCCCCTGTTGCTTATAAGCAGGTCATGATGACTTTATTGATTAATCAGACTGGTAACATGTTATCTGTGGTGCTGGAATCGGTACGCCAACTCGGTGAGTTGGGTGAGTGGTTTAAACCTGAACGGCAGTCCCGGCCTGACACTCGTACTCCTGGTGAAAATAAATTTACTAGACGTGATATGTTTCTTGCTCTTCTGGCTGATGGTGTGCGAAAGGAGGACATTGATGGTGAGACTACTTCTCGTTTGTGGGAAATGTTTCGCAAACGTGGCTTGGATCGAAAGGAGGGTGCCCGGCGTGTTCGGACAACTGAGTGTGATCGTGGTTTTTCTGACGGCAGCGGTGATGACGACCGCCGTGGGCGCTCTGATCGTCGTGATGATCGACGTTATGCGCGTGATTTGTCCCCCCGTCGTGAGAGAGACAGGGAGAGAGAGGGGGAAAGAGAGAGGGGGAGAGATGATTATGTTAACAGCAGACGTAGAGATGATAGGGATCAATCCCCTGAGTTGAGAAGGAGAGAGGATCGACACATATTGGCCGATCGAAACCCGCAGTACAATGCAGGGAACAGTAATCCATTTCGTAATGGAGATGGATATGAACCGGATGTATCGATACCTAGGAACCGTGAGAGTCTTTATCCTGATTTATCCTGGTACACAGAACACAATAAAAAGGACTAGGAAATAGGTCAAGCTCCAGTACACAGATGGGCTCACAGAGATAATAGACCCTATGTAGATATTGATATTTATTGGAGACATCGTAATATCCAAAGGGCCCGAGCATTGGTAGATACAGGAGCGGAGGCCACTCTTATTCATGGAAAATCAAAGAAGTTTAAAGGTCAGCCTTTTACAATTACCGGATTAGGTGGAAAGGAAACTCCCGCAGTTCAAACCTTACTTGAAATGAGAATAGGTAGAATTCCTAGAAAATAATACTCTGTATTAGTGGTGCCACTCTTAGAATTCATAATTGGAATTGATATTTTGAAAGGAATGACTTTGCACTTAGATGATGGATGTTACCAATTTGGAACTAAACATTATATATCGTCCAGGCCTGTACGGGTTGGTCGTTTAAGAATGCCCCCCATAAAAGTTCCTCAGGCGACAAAAGTGGTTCGTCAGAAGCAGTATCGTATTCCAGGTGGTCATGAAGAGATTAGTACCACTATTCAGGAGTTGGTGGATGCAGGAGTTATAACCCCAGTTACTTCTGCTTGGAATAATCCTGTTTGGCCTGTACGTAAGAGTGATAATTCTTGGCGCATGACTGTTGATTATCGAGAATTGAATAGACACACACCCTCTTTGACTGTTGCAGTACCGGATGTTATTACCCTAATTGAAAGAATCCAGAAACATCCAGGTACATGGTATGCGTCCATTGATATTGCTAATGCTTTCTTTTCGATTCCGATTGCCCCTGAGTGTCAGGAACAATTCAGTTTTACGTGGAACGGGCGTCAGATGACGTTTAGAAGTCTTCCTCAAGGCTATGTGCATAGTCCTACGATATGTCACCGGCTGGTGGCAGAGCATCTGGCTGAGGTACCAGTTCATCCACAAATTCAGATATGTCACTATATTGATGATATTTTGATCCAAGGTGAATCACAAGAGGAAGTTCAGACCCAATTGGATAGAGTCATTGAGTGCTTGCGTGAGAAAGGTTGGGAAATCAACCCGGATAAATTACAAGGTCCGTCCCAGGCAGTGAAATTTTTGGGTATTAATTGGCATGAAGGGCACCGAGAAGTGATCCCTCAGGTTAAACAGAAAATTCTTGATTTTGCAGTTCCGAGAAATAGGAAAGAAGCCCAAAGCTTCATTGGTTTGTTTGGATTCTGGCGCCAGCATATTCCTCATTTGAGTCAAATATTGGCCCCTTTGTACCAGGTCACTCGTAAAAAGAATGCATTTGAATGGGGTAAACCACAGCAAGATGCGTTCAGTCTGGCAAAAGAAGCAATTCAGCATGCTCTGGATTTATGGCCTGTATGTGATGGTGATGTGGATTTGAATGTGTCTGTACAAGGCCTTTATGCGAATTGGAGTTTGTGGCAGAAACAAGGCAAGAGTAGAGTACCGTTAGGTTTCTGGACCAAAAAGTTACCTGATGCTGGTGAGCGTTATACACCTTTTGAGAAACAGTTACTTGCATGTTATTGGGCTCTGGTGGATACCGAGCAATTGACTTTGGGACATGATATAGTTTTGCGACCTGAAATTCCTATCATGCAGTGGGTTATGAGTTCGCCGAAAACTCACCGGATTGGACACGCTCAAGAGGCGAGTGTGATTAAATGGAAATGGTATATACAAGACAGGGCACGTGTGGGACAAAAAGGAGTTGCATCTTTGCATGAGCAGGTGGCACGGGCGCCATCAACTGAAACTGAGAGTGAATGTTCCGTACCTTTAGTACAGGAGTCTCCTGTTAAGTGGGGTAAACCTTTTGATGATTTGTCCGCAGAGGACAGAAACCATGTCTGGTTTACGGATGGTTCAGCAAGGTTCATAGGGACGAAACGGCATTGGAAGGCAGTGTCCTATAATCCGATCACACAAAAATTGCTGAGTACAACTGGTGAGGGTAAGAGCAGTCAATTTGCTGAACTCTATGCTGTTTATCAAGTTCTGAAACAAGAGTTACCTGGCACATGTCATATTTTTACCGATTCTTGGTCTACTGCCAATGGACTGGCAGTTTGGTTACCGACTTGGCATTCCCATAGTTGGAAAATCCATTCCAAAGAATTGTGGGGAAAAGAATTATGGCAGGAGATTTGGGAAATGCTCCCACAGAGTACTGTTACAATCTTCCATGTGGATGCTCATACCCCGATAGACTCTCTTGACAAATTCTTTCATAACATTGCAGATGAGAAATCTAAAATTGCTGAGGCAGTGGTGGACACGCAAGATTCTGATATTGCGGGATTGGCGAAATGGGCCCACCAGAAAGCAGGACACTTTGGGGAAAAAGCCACTAGCAGGTGGGCTGCTGATCGAGGAATTTATATTCCCTTAGATTTAATTAAAAATGTTATTCTACATTGTCCCATTTGTCAGCATATCAGGCAGCGCAAAGTGCCCCAAATTGTTAAAGGTCATTTACATCGCGGGAAATTGCCCGCTCAAATTTGGCAGATTGATTACATTGGTCCACTTCCTATGAGTAGGAATTGTCAATATGTTTGCACCATTGTTGATACATACAGTGGCCTGTTGGTGGCCCTTCCCTGTAAGCAAGCTACCCAATTGAATACTATTAAATCATTGGAATTGATTATGATGTATTATGGTGTGCCATTCCAAATTCAATCTGACAATGCATCCCATTTTCGTGGAAGATTGGTACAGGAATTCTGTGTGGAAAACAATATTGAATGGGTATTTCATATACCATATTATCCACAGGCCTCGGGTCTTGTGGAGAGGTTGAATGGCCTGCTAAAAGACCAACTTCGCAAATTAACAGATGACAAGTATAAGAATTGGCGAGATTTTTTGCCTCAAGCGCTATTGATTTTGAATAACCGTCCTTTTCTAAATGCTGAATCCCCACTTATGCGTTTGTTTCCTCCGAATGTTGATGCTAAACCTAATGAGATCAGAGAGACTCTGATGTACTGGGAGATTACTCCCGGAGCTTTGGCTCCATGCAGAGTGACCCCAGGGTCGGCAGGTTTAGACTTGCATGCCATGGATGACACCATTATAAAAAGTAAAGACCGAGTCATCATTGAAACAGGTGTTGGTGTTCAGATACCACCTGGAAATTTCGGATTAATTGCCCCTAGATCGGGGCTGGCTGTAAAAGGTATTCAGGTGCTTGGAGGAATCATTGATAGTGATTATCAGGGAGAGATTAAGGTGCTCCTGCTGAATAGCAGTGAGGTTGACTTACTGATACATAAAACTGACCGAGTGGCTCAATTGCTAATAATGCCTGTCTTCAGTGGTGAGATGGCAAAAGGCACTGCCCCAACGTTGCTAACTGTACGAGGCCAGAAAGGTTTTGGCTCCACAGATAATCCTGGGGCCAGAGTTTGGGTGCAGTCGCCTAAGAATCCCCCTGAACAAGCAGAGGTCATTGCAACCGGTCAAGATAATACCATTTTAGTTATGAGACCAGGGAAAGATAGCTGGGAAGCAGTCCCGGCTGACAAATGTTACTTACGAGAATGAATAATGCCTGTATTTGATTCTCTTTCAGATCATTCTTTGGACTGTTGCTGCAGGATGTGTCGGCGTTGGACTGTTTTTGGGCTGGTACGACGAGAGAGGAGGGATCCCATCAACCCGGGATGAGTTGAGAACCCGAGTGTCGCGTTCCTTCGCTGCGTGGGATTCGTCGTCGAACTTTTGGATTTCACTAGCGAAACGGGTGACTAACGCCCCTCATTTCTGCTTGACACCGATGAGATCAGTGAATGACATTTTGGCAACTTGTTTGGTTGCTGTCCCTGCTTCGTTGGAAACTCTGACTCATATTTTCAATATATCAACTGCTCGCCCCAATGTTCTTCTGGGCGATTTCGCTACCCACGAGTATTGCCCCTTGTGTACTGAACTGTCAGACCCGATACCCCCCATCCAGTCCCAAATAGTTACCTATAATATCACACAAGGTGATTTGTGTTTTTTCCTTACGTGTAATCCTAGTGCAATTTCGGAATGTATGCGTTTAAAATTGAAAGGGGCCACCTCATTCACCGCTCATGAACGAACTTTGTGCCTTCAAAGGACGCCGAAAATATGTACTTCTGTTCAGAATAACATGACTTGCAAGAGTATGGTAGTTGCCCCCAGTCATTATCACACGATGTTACTACCTGCCGGATGGCTTTTCTCATGTGGTAATACTTCCTGGCCATATGTCCCCGCAAATATTTCTGGAGGCCCTTGTGCCATTACTAGGTTGAGTTTATTGATGTTTTCCTCACATCCGAATGCCAACTCTCGTGTGATTCGAGATACAGTGAGGTTACAGGAGGATTGTGACTCATCTTTGCATTTATATTCTAAGTCCGAATACCTTAGCCTGGCTATTTCAATTATTGGTGTTCCTGCTTTGGCAGTTTATAATGCCAAATCTATTGAGAAAATGGCCTGCTGGATGGTGAAATCCATTAATAATACTTCTACAGTCCTGTCGGACATGCTATTAGACGCCCAGGGTGAACGAAGGGCTATCTTGCAAAATCGAGCGGCCATTGATTATCTTTTGCTTAAACATGGACACGATTGTTCTGATTTTGAGGGTCTTTGTTGTTTTAACTTGTCTGATCATACACAATCCATTCGAGCTCACATTAATAAGCTACATGACTTGACAGAAGAAGTTAGAAAACACATTGACCAGGGCTGGTTTGACTGGCTCTTTAATTGGTTACCTGATTTGCATTTCTTACGTCAAATATTAGGAGGTATTCTGATTACTATCGCCATTTTGATTTCCATCTGTTACTTTATTCAGTGTATTCCTTCACTACTTCAATTCTGTACACCTGGTACTAGACATAGATCAGTTAGTTTTGTTTCATATTATTCTTCCACAGATGTTAGTTCTGTTTAATGAATGTATAATAGACTGAAGTCAAGGGTGAAATGTTCTGCTCGATTTTCCTGGCCTTCTTGTGTTAACAAGTGATTGAATGTGACTTCAGTCTCTTACCATTCAAGCCTAAGGGCTAGAGTAGTGAATGGAGCCTATTTACTAGGCACTTCGACATGATTCTGTGCTCTCCCCCATAGATCAGGGCTTGCACACATAGCCTAGGGGATAGATTCGTTAGTATTAGGGATAACCTGTCCTGTAGTGAGGGTATTTCATGGAGCCGTGCTGAATTCAGGCCTGGTAGGCCTCAAACGGGAGAGACTCCATCTTTCTTTCTGCTCCGGCAGCTTGGGATTCTTCTAGGTCAAGAGTAATGTTTTAGTTATGAGGTGTTATTCGCTTGGAGAGAACCGGTTCAGGCCGGCCCTTATCGAAGGATTGTATTTTTCTTCATGCCGAAGACACTACATCAGGCCGGCCGGCTGGGAACGTGTCCTTGGTACGGGGAGGTACAAGAATTTGGTGGGCGGCAGGTTACGGGCCGGAATTTTCCATGAGGAAATGCACCTCTATATTAGTGAAAGTCGGAGGCAGTTACATGTTCAGTCCGTAGGCGGCATCTAGCCGTTAGCAGTAAAGCTACTACTTATTCCAGGGAAGACAGACGCCATCTTGAAGGCGGAGAAGAACTGAGAGACAGATGCTTTCCTAACAGAATAGCCAGAGAGGAGAGAGTAGCCGATAAGGAAGAGGTCCCAGTGACTCGGAGAAGGGTGATTCCAGGCGAGCCGAGGCACAGACGAGAAGGGAGCCTAGATGACCACTGAGTGCAGGCTACATACTACTAAGGTGATGTCGACCCTTTCTTATTAGAGTGTACAACTTAATCTTTCACTTTTCTTTGCAGGTTATGTGTTATATCGTAATGTTATGTGATTGTATATGCAATGAGTAATAAAGTATCCAGTTTGTAGTGAACCAACATGTGCTGTGTGTTCTTGTATAAGAGGGTAGCCTATTCTTCTAGTCAGCTGCGGCTACATGAACAGATGTTAACCCTGATCAGGTAAGTGGTAACTGAATAAGGGAAAGAGGAGCCCCTCAAACCTGAGAACAGGCTATGCCCGAACTGGCAATCCTTGTGTGATCTGATGAATAGTGAGACTGATTCCCTTTTTGTATGTTATGGTGATCATAGGATGAACTGTCGTATGAGACTGCCGTCTAAGTAGAGAGGTCTGGATTCGTAGGGGATCGCGAGGCCGCCAATTGTGCTGAGACTGCCGTCTGAGTAGAGAGGTCTGGGTTCGTATGGGACCGCGAGGCCGCCACTTGTGATACTGTCGTATGGGCAGAGAGGTCTGGATTCGTAGGGGATCGCGAGGCCGCCGATTGTGCTGATACTGTCGTATGGGCAGAGAGGTCTGGGTTCGTATGGGACCGCGAGGCCGCCACTTGTGATACTGTCGTATGGGCAGAGAGGTCTGGATTCGTAGGGGATCGCGAGGCCGCCGATTGTGCTGATACTGTCGTATGGGCAGAGAGGTCTGGGTTCGTATGGGACCGCGAGGCCGCCACTTGTGATACTGTCGTATGGGCAGAGAGGTCTGGATTCGTAGGGGATCGCGAGGCCGCCGATTGTGCTGATACTGTCGTATGGGCAGAGAGGTCTGGGTTCGTAGGGGATCGCGAGGCCGCCGATTGTGCTGATACTGTCGTATGGGCAGAGAGGTCTGGGTTCGTATGGGACCGCGAGGCCGCCACTTGTGATACTGTCGTATGGGCAGAGAGGTCTGGATTCGTAGGGGATCGCGAGGCCGCCGATTGTGCTGATACTGTCGTATGGGCAGAGAGGTCTGGGTTCGTATGGGACCGCGAGGCCACCATTTGTGATACTGTCGTATGGGCAGAGAGGTCTGGGTTCGTATGGGACCGCGAGGCCGCCACTTGTGATACTGTCGTATGGGCAGAAAGGTCTGGATCCGTATGGGATCGCGAGGCCGCCGATTGTGAGATCTTGGTATGCATAGTAGGAATCCCCTGTCCTTAGGTGATAGATTTATGTGGTTGTAGGATTGTAAATAGGTTCTAGGGAGGGGGTAACATTCTGGCTGGGTTAGTGAGGCTCTGATGAGCGAGTTCTATCTGATCCGAAGACCCAAGCAGAACACCTTGGCACACGCATGCATCAAGTTTAAAATAGAATTTCAATGTTTGTACAAAAAATAACAATGCGTCATTTTCTGATCTTCCCCTTTAATTCTTTTCCCCCAGCCAACCCGTGTTTCGTCGGTAGGGGAATACCCCAGGACTTCTTCAGGGCTAAAGGAACAGGATAATAACAGTTTCAAAGGCCAATAGTGTAAAACATTGTAAACATGGTAAAGAAACATTTCACCACTGTGTAGTGAACCATATGGATGGTGTATTAAGGTAGAGGCGAATCACCGCCTCCAAGGTGGAAACCCATGCAACAGGTAACTGTGTGAATTAGTGTTGGATCATGTGCTACGATCACCCGGGATAAGTTGTGCTCGGGATATGAATTTGAAGCGATGCTAACTAGTGTGGTGCCTAAGCGGTACTACATTTTGTCGTGCCCAAAACTCCAATATTCTCCGAAGTGTACAGATTATAAACATGCTAATTATAGCCAGTTCTCAACCAATGCCAAAGAGAAAGTCCCTCTATAGCCCTGTCCAGTCCTCCAATCCTACCAGTACGGCTTGCCAATCTCTCAATTCCTCTCACCTGAAAAGGAGAGTGGACAATTACCCTTAAACACTACAAAAAAACTCTGATGTGTACATAGATCACATCAAAATGTTCAAGTACCCCTCATTTCTGTTGTGAAACCATACAACAGATCTTGAATCCCTTACCTCTCTGCCGATTCTTATTCTAACCCGGCTGGTCACAAACTGTAATGTACTCTTACAAGTGAGCATGTAGTTCCAGAGTAGTTAAGCCCCATTGATTAAGATCCAAAACCACTTATTAGTCCAATCCTAACACCATCTCAATATGCTAAAGTAAATCATCTATAACTGTTGTACCTTACCTAGTATCAGGAAAGAGATTAAACCGGATTTGGTCCAGTCTAGTGTAATGAGATACGAGATGCCCAAAAACCCTGTCCATTCCTGCAATACAAGAAATCCAAACAACAGCAGTTTCAATGACCGAGGCACTAAAAGCGTGCCCCTCGTTACCTTCCCTGCCGCTCAACACACCTAATGGAGCCTACTTGGAGCGAGTGCACTCCTGTGTGCAAGTGTTTCCGTGGTCATATCTTCTAGTGTAACCCGTAAGCGGAAGTGACGCCCGGGCCCTCGTATTTATCTAAATCGTCCCTCAATTCACTAGAATGCTTACTAGCATGATAGCATACTACAATATAGCTCAGAGGAAGTTCTGGGTTTTTTCTATGTTTTCCAATATTTAATTCCCTCGTTTTCGGCATCACACAAATCTCAAAATTCAAAGATAACGTGATCTAGGCCAGTGTAACGATGACCAGGTATGTTTAGACGTGTATGTCACCATAACACTTCATATCACCACAGTTCCATGCCAAAGCTTTCTGCAAAGGTGACAGAAATACTGGAGTCCAGTATAACGTTATATGTTAACCCAATAAAAGTGTGGTCCACGTTTTCAAAAAAGCTGCTGAAACAAGGCCCTGTATCCGTTTCTAAAAGAAGGCAAACTACACTGTGTTCAGTGGGTTTACTGCCATAGACCTCTAAAACAAGGTACGAAATCAGGAAAGTGTGAACATTTTTGTTCCACAGCACAAACATGGGAAAAAATAAAACCCTATAAAAAGCAATATATGAAACATCTCTGGAAAGAATGGAAAAGAAAATCCGAAGAGTTCTGGACAAGGCTACTAAGCAATTCCACACGTATGAACACTGGAGGGTGCAGAGTGAGAATATCGATGTAAAAATATGAACTTGCACAAATATCGAGGTCAAAATATTGTGGGTCAGAAATATCGTCAGACAAAATATCATGGTCAAGAATATAAATTTTAGGTAAGTAATTTCGATGTAAAAAATAGCGAAGTGTTTAATATCGTTTGTAAAAATAGAGGTGCCGATCAGGATCCTGGAGAAACCGGGTACGAACCGTCGGTCGGAGCGTATTTTCCGTCCGACTCGTACCCGGTTGCAAAACTTTACAAACATGCAAGTACGATTCGCACGGAAACACTATTTCCGTATGAATCGTACAAAACACCAACCGAGGAAAATAAACATACAAATGACATCCGGAAAAGCGCCGACGTGACGTCGGGACGCATGCAGCCTGCGTTCCACGAACCAGGAAGTACGATTCGCACCGACGTCATCCCGCTCGGAGAATATTTTCCGGCAGCCAAAAACTGCCGGGAAATCAGGACGACGCGCACAAGGAGCACCTGTACGTGATGGACAGACATGGACCCGAACCTACGTGTCATCCCGGCCCTCATAGCAGTCGACCTCCTCTACAGGTACCGACGCAGACGCCGCAGAAGGTCAGACAACACCCAGGGGCAAAGGGGGGGGGGGGCAGGGGCAGGACACAAAACCCCCACCCAAGTCACACAGCACACATGCCCTGGACATATCTGACCTCCAGGCCCTGGTCACTTCGAGGGGGTGGGGGCGTGTTCAGCAACGCCAGCGTCCGCCACAACGGAAGTGAGCGACGACGCGAACCGGCAACACAACAATACTGGTACGTACCGTACCCACGCCTTAAGAGCGTGGGTACGAGTCGTACCACGCCCACACCCACGTCACCCCAACAATGGCGGTACGGCCCGTACCCATGTGCCAAAGGCCTGGGTATGGGCCGCACAAGCACTCCACAGCGTGGGCACGGGTACGTACGGACCGTACCCCCACCCGCATATGTATGGAGCGTACCCCCACCCCAAAAGTGTATGTACGGACCGTACCCCCACCCGCGTATGTATGGAGCGTACCCCCACCCCAAAAGTGTATGTACGGACCGTACCCTCACCCGCGTATGTATGGAGCGTACCCCCACCCCAACAGTGTATATACGGACCGTACCCACACACGCGTATGGATGGAGCGTACCCCCACCCCAACAGTGTACATAGGGAGCGTACCCCCACCCATGTATGTACGGACTGTACCCCCACCCGTGTATGAATGGACCGTACCTTCACCCGCGTATGTATGGAGCGTACCCCCACCCCAACAGTGTATGTACGGACCGTACCCACACCATCTTATGGATGGAGCGTACCCCCACCCCAACAGTGTATGTACGGACGTACCCTCACCCGTGCATGAATGGACCGTACCCACACCCGCATATGTATGGAGCGTACCCCCACCCCAACAGTGTATGTACAGACTGTACCCCCACCCGTGTATGAATGGACCGTACCCACACCCGCGTATGTATGGAGCGTACCCCCACCCCAACAGTGTATGTACGGACCGTACCCACACCCGCGTATGGATGGAGTGTACCCCCACCCCAACTGTGTATGTATGGACCGTACCCCCACCCGTGCATGAAAGGACCTTACCCACACCCGCGTATGGATGGAGCGTACCCCCACCCCAACAGTGTACATATGGAGCGTACCCCCACCCGTGTATGTACGGACCGTACCCCCACCCGTGTATGAATGGACCGTACCTTCACCCGCGTATGTATGGAGCGTACCCCCACCCCAACAGTGTATGTACGGACCGTACCCTCACCCGCGTATGTATGGAGCATACCCCCACCCTAACAGTGTATGTATGGAGCGTACATGCCCAGACACAGGAGGGGTGGGTGTAGAGTCCTCCCAGCAGTGCCCAGACGCAGGAGGGTTGGGGGCCTATCACTCCCAGCAGTGCCCAGACACAGGAGGGGTGGGTGTAGAGTCCTCCCAGCAGTGCCCAGACACAGGAGGGGTGGGTGTAGAGTCCTCCCAGCAGTGCCCAGATGCAGGAGGGGTGGGGGCCTATCACTCCCAGCAGTGCCCAGACACAGGAGGGGTGGGTGTAGAGTCCTCCCAGCAGTGCCCAGACGCAGGAGGGTTGGGTGTAGAGTCCTCCCAGCAGTGGCCAGACGCAGGAGGGGTGGGTGTAGACTCCACCCAGCAGTGCCCAGACGCAGGAGGGGTGGGTGGAGAGTCCTCCCAGCAGTGCCCAGATGCAGGAGGGGTGGGTGTAGAGTCCACCCAGCAGTGCCCAGACACAGGAGGGGTGGGTGCAGAGTCCTCCCAGCAGTGCCCATGGAACGCAAATGGTGGAGTACCCACAGATACAATGCCCACAAATGTCAGTCAGGTGCACAAAGACCCTGCAGTACATGTACCACATGTGTGTGAGGCTGGGAGTACACACATGCATAGCGCCTAAAAGATAACATGTCCACATGAAGTCATGTCAACAGTCTACATACACAAGTACAGTGACCACCAAGGATGCCACGAATGATGCAGGTGGAGACATCGCTCAGCATGCATGTGCAAAGTTGAAGGTGTCCGTCACACCCTCAGCTGATGTAGACACAGCTCAGCACCACATAGTGGAAACACCCTGCAGGGAAGATGTCAGGTTACACAGAGGAAGGAACACACCTTGGGACGATGTCACCATGCAGTAACTGTCCACATGAACAAAGTAATTTAGCCAACAGCTTGTGATGGCACACAGATACCAGGGTCCACCCTATGACCAGCACAAGACTACATTTTCCACACACCCAACACATTATCACCACCCAAAATCATGGAGCAGGTCCACCAACAGCAATACCAGATGAACAGTAGTGTTCAAAGGAAAAAACAAATAGCTTTATTCAGCAGGATGTAAGTTATCAGCATCATAAATGTCAATATATACAAGGCCCATAGGGCAGTCCATGACTCCAATCCGGATGGGGGACACAGTGGTACGTGTGTCCCCTAGCTTGCCTGCACAGTCATAATCCTTTGTCTTCCACAGGGGGGGGGGGGATCATGTTGGGGGGGAAGGACCAGGCACCGCAGGGACAGGAGGGGCAAGGGGAGGTGTTGTGGGTGCAGGGACGGACGACTCCAACACAGGGGGTGGGGCAGCGCCAAAGGTGGATTCGAGCACGGCGCTGCACATTACTGCCAGGTCGCTCAGCGTCTCCCCTGCACCCGAAGGAACCACAGGCCCCAAGGAGGGGGGGGGGTCACAGGGATGGGTCGCAGTGCTACCCGGGGAGGGTGTGGACAGGGGGGGGGACTCAACCACCCTGACCGGGGACTCCCTTGACCGCTTGCGGGGTGGTGTCACTGTGGGGCTCAGGGACAGAGCGGCCATGAAGGAGTCCTTGCTGGATTTGTGGCCAGGAGAGCTGAGGGGAGTGGATTTGGAGGGAGTGGATTTTGCAGAATGCGGACTCCCACTCTGGCTGCGTGTCTTACGTTTGCCCTCCGACCCAGTGGGTGTGCCTACTTCACCCTGTGTGTGCGTGCCAGGAGGTGTGCGCTTGTCCTTCCCTGCTGGTGTGGTGCCTGTGTCTGGTGGGGTGTGTGCATGCTGGCGTCTGGGTGTACGTGGGACAGGAATGGGAGTGGGAAGTGTGGATGGGGCATGGGTAGGAGGTGGGACGAAGTGCTGCAGGAGACCCACTGCTGCAGTCAGTGTCGAGTCAATGGACCGCAGCAAGTTGCGTTGGTCAGACTGCGATGCTGAAATGCCCTCCAAGTATGCCTCCATGTTGGTGAGCACTTGGCTGTGGCCATGGAGGACATTAAGCATCGCAGCCTGACCAACCTGCAACTGCCGCAGGATGTCCACAGACTCGGCATTGGCGGCAGCAGTGGAGACAGGGGCAGGGGGTGCGGTGCCTGGCAGGAAGGAGACATATGGTGACCTAGGTCACCAGGAAGGGACACGAGCAAGTGGGAGGCCGGCGATGGCAATGGAGGGGGCGGGGAGAGATGTTGTGCTGCTGTCAGCTGTTGGAGCAGCCTCCGCCCCCTCGGAGTGCTCAGCCTCGGACCCGTCAGCTTCATAATCTGTGGTGGCAGTGGACAGGTCCTCCGGCTCACTCCCCTCGGCCTCAGTTCCACTCGATGTGCCAGCTAAGGTGTCACTGCTGGCACTGGTGCCCGGTCCCTCCGCACGGTCCGTGCCGGCGTCTCCATCCGTGTCCCCCGACGATGCTGTGGGCAAGGTGAATAAACAGGAATTAATCAGACACCTGTATACATATGTCACATGAGTCAAATCTACATAGGTTACAGTGCATAGCCTGAAAAGAAAGATGAGTAACATCTACAATACAAGGTACATATATAGGCCCTGCAACACACAGTCGGTTCACCCACCATGCCACTGAGAAACTATGGAGAGCATGACACATTTGCAAATGACATGATATGGATTTGGACAGAGGAGCCAGGCTCAGGGGATATTCCAGCACTGCATCTGCACCACACAGCGTTGCCGTAACTAGGGATGAGCAGGGACCATCTCCATGAACTTGAGGCACATGCTGCAAAGGTAATACTTAAAGACATGCCCAACATGAATGGGACACTGCACCTTGAGTGTATGTCCAGACAAACATCACACACTGGCCAGACCGAGCAATGAGATTTCAGGTGTTGACATGTAGGCCTTGCCCGCACCAACCACCCCCTACATGAGACAATTTGATGAGACACAGGAAGCACTTGCATCTCTTAGTCTGGGAGAAATACACATGGGCTGCCAGAAACCCATATTGGACCCAAAATACCCCATGTGCGCCTGTACAACGATCTCATTTACAAATGGCCATCATCAGTAATTGTAACAAGACACACAGGCACTGGCCACCGTGAGTATGAACGAGGAAAATTAGGTCAGGCTGTACAGTGGACACTTGTAGAACACGTTACGTAAATATACATGGTGCAAGGGGACAATGGCACAGAGCACATCCTATGCTGTAGACACTGAGAGTGTCCACATATTGTGATGACACACATGATACCTAGCAAAATATGCCCCAGGGGACAGTAGTGGCCACAATATTCCATGGTCCTGAATGGTAAAGACTAGGGGTGGGCGGAATATGCGTAATCGCGTTACGCAAATCTCCGCGAAACGGTAAAAAATCTCCGCGAACACGCGGAATTGCTTGTTCGCGATACTTTTTTCCTGTTCGCGATCGCTGTTTGCGTGCTCGGGGTGAAAAATCTCGCGAACACGCATATTGAGAACGCGAACAAGCAAAAAATGTCGCGAAGTCGCGGAACGCAGATTTTTGGGCAATTTTGCGTTCTCCGCGGAACACGAAATTACCCAAATTCCGCTAATTCCGCGACCGGAACGGAATTTACCGCCCAGGCCTAGTAATGACTGCAACACAGGCCACCATCCCTGCACTCTGCGTATCGCACACTCATGCACATCATGTCACAGGCCACAACATAGGACATGCTTGCTGTAAGGCATTACACTTCAGAGACATACTCCTATGTCTGGACTCAGCATCAGTGCCAATTGACATGGACCCCACAAGTACTGAACTGGCCAGGGCACAGGCAAGGTCCCAAAACCTGTTACACACCACCCCCACACATGATGCTGCAAGCATTGGTCACGTGGATAAACTGCCAGCCCAGATGACCTTGTGAAAGAGTGACTACACACAGACCAGGGAACACATGGCAAGGAGGGGTAGGGAGGAAGGACAGCACCGCTATACTGTGGGTGACAGGACCTGCACCGCACATTTAAACACTGGCAGTGTATCCATGCAACTGCGCACTTACAAATGCTGGTGACACACAACAAACACACATGTACCTACCCCCTTCCTGCTGCTGCTTCTCCCGTAAGCGCCTGTCCATGTCTGGAAAGACCACCGCCAGCACACGCTTGTGGATGTGGGTCAGACGGCGACACCCATGGTTCTTAGGGCCCACAGGTGAGACCCCCAGCAGGACCCGTGCGATCCTCCGCGTCCAGCACCGGATATCCTGCCAGCGTTTTCTCACCTGGGCCAGGCGCCGCTTGCGACCCTCCGTCCTCCTCACGGCACTGACGGCGTCCCTCCAGATCTGCTCCTTGGCAGCGGCGCCTACCTGTGGGGTTGAAAAAGTGAGAGTACATCAATACACCTGCCACATGTCACAGAGACACACATTAGTACAATTTTGCTGGTTTCAACAAGGCATAGTATGCAGCCAAAGCATTGCACCTTTGTCATAGGGACATTTTTCTCTGTGTAATGGCAAATGCACCACGTGCCATTGAAAGTACACAGGTGGCATGAGGGGTACGACACAATAAATGATCCAGACTCACACTGTGCATCAGAAGGTACACCAGGATTATGTGCAGCACCTCAAAGCAGTCACATGCCACAGGCCACTGACACTACCTCAGCAGAGTACACAGACACACACAGGCACAGGACATTCACCTGCCATTGCCAAATGCAGCTACAAACCTCACTCTGCACATGTGCCACTAGACTGGGGGGGCTCACAGGTGTGGGGCTGGCTCTGCACGTCAGACACACAGCACTGCTCCCTGCTCGCATCAGATGGGCAGAGTATATCCATCCCTCATGCAGCTTGGGTGCTACACTCTACATATGCACCCACCCACATGACAGGGGACTTACACACACACTGATGTCCAGGGTACGAACACATCATGTGGACACTCTCAGCACAGGTACACTGAACTAACACACATCTGTGGGTACAGTCACCTGTCACACTGGGCTGACCACAGAATCACATGAGGACTGTAGAAGCAACATTCCCAGGAGGATTAGACAGGCAGAATGTGGCATGCACCATGCAGTGATTGTCACAGTAAACACAATGCAAGTGAGGACGGCAGACATGCACCACAGCATGCTCTGGCTGGGAGACATCAGGCATTCCCCCCCTGGGACCCACTCTACAGTACAATGCATGTGTGTCACACCTGGACGCAATGCCAGAAGTCCCAGTCACAAAAAAGGGACACAGTCTGTGCTAGTGGACTCTGCACTCACCTGAAACCCTGGTCGCCCATACAGCATGGGGTACTGCGGGAGGATCACATTCAGCAATGCCAGATTCTCCTCCAGGGTGAATGGCTGGGCCCTCTCCACAGACCTTGACATGGTGCCAGGGAATCACGAGCAGCAGCAGTGTTGTAGAATCAAAAGATGTGCAGGCAAGTGCTCTCTCATGGGACCTGGCTGCCTTATATCTGCCTTGCTGGCCTGTTTCATGAACAGGAGTACAGAGTGATTGGTAACTCACATTTGCATCCTATGTTTCCTCCAATCCATTTAAACCTAGCACAGTCAGTGGCTCCACAGCCACATTGCAACAAAGTAGATTCATTCAAACCGACTTTTGCTGGGCACCTGATGAAAAAAATTCAAACTTTAAACTTGGTCTCCATGACAACCAGCATGCATGTAGGGCTTTATACTTGTCCCTCATGTGTCCCATATGTAATTTGGAGATTCACACACAGGTACGGTGCGTTCCGGGGCCCTAGGGCACCCCAAATGCATGGCAATGGCCCGTACACACGTTTGTACGGTCCGTATCACTATGGGTACGCATACGCGAGCACACCCATAGTGATAGTGAGCGTACAGGCGTGTGTACGGTCCGTATCACTATGGGTTTGCTCGCGTATGCGTACCCATAGTGATACGGACCGTACACACGCGTGTACACTCACTATCACTATGGGTGTGCTCGCGTATGCGTACCCATAGTGATACGGACCGTACACACGCCTGTACGCTCACTATCACTATGGGTGTGCTCGCGTATGCGTACCCATAGTGATACGGACCGTACACACGCCTGTACGCTCACTATCACTATGGGTGTGCTCGCGTATGCGTACCCATAGTGATACAGACCGTACACACGTGTGTACGCTCACTATCACTATGGGTGTGCTCGCGTATGCGTACCCATAGTGATACGGACCGTTCACACGCGTGTACGCTCACTATCACTATGGGTGTGCTCGCGTATGCGTACACATAGTGATACGGACCGTACACATGCGTGTACGCTCACTATCACTATGGGTGTGCTCGCGTATGCGTACCCATAGTGATAGGGAATGTACACACGCCCTCAGAGCGAATGTAAGGTGCCTTACACACAAAACAGTGGTGACGGGCAGCACACAGAAAGGAATAGAGCTGACATACTTGTCCATGGATGGACATGAAGGCATTGTCTGTGCAGTACTACATGTGTGGGGCACAGGTGTGAAAGGCTGTGATGTGGCACATTACTCCTGAGTTGTGAAGGCAATAGATGTATGATGAGATGTGTACAGATGTTATGTGTGACGGTGCACTATGTGCCAGACATGCCCTTCACTCCTTTGACATGTGTGCATGTTGTACAGCACACTTGAGATGAGCGTCACTGGCATGGCACAGTCAACAACACACGCAAGTGTCCCCTGATGCCCGCCACACGGGTTGCCACACCTGACATGTGACTACCCACGTTGCACGATGTGACTATGTCATGTATGTGTGGTGTGTTCACATTAGCTTGATGTTGGTGTTCCCTCAAAATAATAATAATAATTCACATTTGTAAAGCGCGAACAATCACCCGAAAGGGTCTCTAGGCGCTGGGGGCCGTCGGGAAGATTAAGCAAGCTATTGCCCAGAGTCACATGGTGCTTTGCTAATCTGCTGCCGGCGCTGGGGATCGAACCCGGATCCCCAGTGTCCGGAGTCAGTCGCCCCGGCCGTGGCGCCACACCTCTTCCTGCTGTTGCTGCAACCAACATGTGTCTGTGTGTAGATGGCCATGGCACACTGTTACGCACACCAGGCCACATGTGGTATCTGATGTAAGGTGTGTATGTATGCATGGGACACGGAGTAGCGTAACAAGGAACTGTCTGCATCCTCTCAATGTATGTGTGGTCAGTCATGACATGTAAACCTTCATGGCAAGGTGTGTAGGCTGTCCTAGTGTAATGTCATGTGACCTGTGGCTCTAGTGTTCCGCTACCTGTCTCTGCAATCAACATCCTACTTCTGCTGATATGTTGATGTATGTCACTCCTGTATTGCGTCTGGCTGTTCACTTACACTGGGACACATCTTGTCCCATGCCATGGGATGTGGAGGTTCACAATCTCCGTGTGTAGCTGGGTCTTGGTCGGAGTGTCACCTGGCAGCCATATGTGTCCAGGGCATGTAGCACATACCTGACTCCCTATGTCGCATATGTGTATTGACAGATTAACATGTGCTCAGTACATATAAATTGTTGTTGTAGTGCACTCACTCTTCCTTGTCACTTCCAAATTACTGCAGAGCGCCGCCTCTTCCCCGACCAATTCTGGACTTGGCTGACATGCGGGAGAATGACTGTATACGCTGCTACCGCTTCCCCCAACCGTTGATTGAGGAGTTGACGGCAAGGCTGGCACCACACCTGCAACCACTGCACAGGTATCCTACGGCACTGACACCCAAGCTGAAGGTAATGGCAGCCCTACATTTTCTTGCCACGGGTACCTTTCAACATACCATAGCTCATGTTGGTGGCATGTCCCAGAGCATGTTCAGCCGTGTGCTGCATGATTTTTTAGAGGCCATGTTTCTTCACCTGGATGAGTTCATCCATTTCCCAACTCCTGAACAGTTGACTGGTGTCAAGCGTGGATTCTATGCCCTGGGAGGGATGCCCCATGTCATTGGGTCCATAGATGGGACACATGTGGCTTTGGTACCACCACAGGCACAGGAGGTAGCGTACAGGAATCGCAAGCACTACCACTCCATCAATGCCCTTGTGGTGTGTCTGTCCAACATGGTGATTTCACATGTCTGTGCTCGTTTTCCAGGATCAGCACACGATGCCTACATCATGAGGCGTAGCAGGGTGCCTGAAATGATGACGCAGCTGCGCAACGAACGAGCATGTGTTGTTGGTGGGTACACTCTGTTTGTCCTGTATTTTGCGTAGACTTCCAGCCCGACTGCTTCTCCTGTCCTACTTATGTCCATGGGGTTTCCATGTAGGGGACGCTGGCTATCCCAACATGCCATGGCTGATCACACCTCTCCGCAACCCCAGCATGCCGGCCCAGCTCCGCTACAACACCGCCCATGGCCGGACAAGCCGAGTGATAGAGAGGACATTTGGCCTCCTGAAGAGCCGATTCAGGTGCCTACACAAGACCGGCGGCGCCCTCCCATATGCCCCGGCGAAGGTCTGCAAAATCTTCATGGTCTGCTGCATGCTGCACAACATGGCAGTTGAGAAAGCCGTGCCACTCATCCTGGATCAAGATGATCAGGACCATCCACCCGTGGAGGACGAAGGGCTTGGCAATGGGGCTAGTGATGTGGAGGATGTGGAGCCGCAAGAGGACATCCGGAGTCAGCTCATACGCGACTTCTTTGCTTAGTGGTGAGTACCAGTGTCTGAGTGTGCACGCATTGGTCCCCGTGTGGCATGTTTTTGCGATGTGTGTGTCCATCTGCATGTATGCCACGTGAGTCAGAGGTGTGTGTGGATGTGTCACTCGAGTGATGGTGCCTGATGGGTGTATTTCCACAGTCATAATTGTGCCCTAGCATGTTGTCATCCTTACATGTGTCGAGTACATGCACATGCAAGTGGCTGTGCTTTTTGTGGCTGACTTCTTGTGTGTCTCTCATCCCCAGGTACTTGCGCATGCCGTCTGCTGGTTGCATTGTTGTGGCACTGCTATTCCTCATGGACACGTCATCGTGTGCTGACTCAGAGTTACACGCACGGACAAGTTTGGAAGTCTCCTTAGGGTAAGGGATGCATCAGGGGTGTATTGGGTGTGGCAGTTGTTTACGATGTGTGCACACTGCCCCTGCCGAAGTTTGGTTCCTCTGCAGACATGTCGCATCACCATGGGACACATTACATGTAGCTGGATACACCTGAATAGATGGTCAGACTTGTTGACAGTCATCTGTAATGAGATAGTGGATTGTGATGATGGCATCAATGTGTGTAACACTGCCCTCGGACACATACGGTTTGCATTGGCTTGACATGGTGTGGGACTTCCACATCAGAGGATCAATGGTGTATGGCAGCCTCTCCGTGAGCAGCAGGGGGTGTTTAGCTGTTACCCGACACTTGTGTGCCAGTTCCATGGCTATCAAGCATTTGTGGTGCAGAAGGGGGGTGCCAGTGTTGGACCCACATGTTACTCCACATGACCTGTGTATGTGTACTCCGAGTTGCCTCTGCATTCCGGAATACATGACTAATAAAGGTGTCCCTATGCCTCCAAGGTGCCTCTTCTCAGTCAATGCTGGTGTGTTGCCACGGTGCATACGGCATGTCTGGCATGGTTTTCAGTGATAGTGGCTATGTGTCTATGTGTAGAGTAGCAAGATGCAAGCTGTTTGTCTGGGATTAGACTCTGTATTGTGCATGATGTCCATGACTGTGTGGGTATTGGGACATGCGCCATCCCCATGCATCCAACGTTGGCCAGGCCACCATTCTCTGCATCCACCTGACTCAAGCTTGCAGGACATGGTTCTGCCACCTGTCTACACATACCTGGGTGCCCCCAGGACACTCCACATGATCCCTGACCTCTGCGCATGACTGTTGCTGTACTCAATATGTCTGTCGGCACGGTTGTGCGGCCACCCCCTCAGCTGGTTGGGCCCATCACAGGTGTGTATGGTGCTCCATGTCTGTCTTACCTAATACATTGTGACCTATGTGTGTCCTGTGCCAGACTCAGGCCCCAGGGTATGGATGGTTGAAGTCATATGAGAACTCAGGCATGGTTAGACTTTACAAGACACATGTAAGGTAATATTGCAAAATGTAGGCATCATCTCTTGATCGTGTAAGTTTTTATTTGTGTTGGGGTACGTGTTGGGGGGGGAGTATGACAAGAGGGGCTTTCCGGGTGTGTGGAATCCAAAGTTCACTGGGGGAGTTGGTGTCCTTGCCATTGGAAATCATCAGAGTCCATGCCACAGTCTTTGTCAACATTGGTCAGTCAGTGACCAGCAAGTCCATGTGGCAGAGAATGTCATTTGCTGCTGTGCTGCTGTTGGTCCAGTGGGCCAGGTGCCAGGCCAGGTGTCCTGGGAGATGGTGCTGTTGCGCTGACCCTCACGGTCTTTTCCGTGGACGACCCGCCCTCCTGCGGGAACCCTCAGAAGCAGGCCGTGACGATGTTTGGGATGCTCCGTCGGATGTATCCTCCTCCTCCTGATCCCTCCCTGTGGGTGGTGATGTTCTTCGCCTGGTGGCACAGGGAGGGTTGCCCATGTTGTCGGCTATCCGACGGAGTGAACGGTTAATTCCTGTGAGCACCGTCACGAGCTCAGCCTGTCTGTCCTCCATCCGTCCTTGGTGTCGCAGTTGACAGGCATGTTGCTCCGCATGTTGCTGGGCCTGCTGGGTCTTGATCTCCTCGAGGGTCCCCTTCATCTCGTTGAGGGTGGACACTACCTGGCTCATGCCCGTGGTGTCCTGCCGGTATGTGTCCAGGATGTTTCTTACATGGGAATATACCGGTTCCGCAGCCAACTGGTCAGGCTCGCGCCTCCGCCGTCCTCCACTCCCACAACCCCTGCCCACTTGCACCTGGCCTGCCCTTGTGGGCACATCAGGTCTCCGGGACCCCTGAGGGGTGGCATTTGCGTTGTCGCCTGCCTCCTCCTGGGTGCCCGGTACACCGTGTTCCTCCTGGTCAACCTGGCTGCGTTGTGGTGGTGGGGCAGGGATCCTGGGTGTCTCCTGGGATGTGGCAGGAGTGGGGGTGGTGGTTGGCCCAGTTGTACCTGACACAGGTGCTGCAGGTGGTCGGACACCAGAGGGGCCAGGTTGGTCGGGGTCGTCCACAGAGTGGTGAGAGTCGTCGCTGCTGGTGGGATCGTCCTCCCGCAGAGCCAGGTCCTGTGAGTCTTCCCCCCCAGTGTTGGGGGGTGATCCACGACGTTGACCTGTGTGTGAGAGAGACAATGTTATTTTTGTTCCATGCAACATCCATGTTTCATTCGTTTCAAAGTTGGCACATTTCCTCTGGGTAATTGGATATGTCTTGCATTCCACTCACAGTGCACTTGTGCATGGGTATGTCCCTTGGCCACAGCTTTTGAGACTTTACCTATGTGTGACACAGTCTTACTTGCTGCGTCAATTGTGACTGCAGTCAGCAGTGGAGTGAGCAGGTGTGGCGAGCCATGCATTGGCGCCTTCCGTGTTGCACTGTACGTGGGCACATGGAGTTGTTCCACACACTTATATAATGCAGGTAGCTGGCGTTGTGCTCGTGCACAGGTTGAGACATGGCCCAGTGTTTTGCCATGGAGAAGAGAGGGGGATTCAGGCACTGGCCACTCTTGTCTACATGCACGCAGTCCACCTGCTGACGAGCAGACATTCCCACACCACCCAAGGCTGAATTGGTCTCCCTGTGTATCCCTTTCTCACTCCCTCTCTGTCCCCCTCTCCCTCCCTCCCTGTGTCAGCCTCCTCCCTCTGTCCGTCTCCCTGTGTCTCCCTCCCTCTCTCTCCCCCTCTCCCTCCCTCTGTGTGTCACCCTCTGTCACCTCAGCCCAGCTTCCTAGGCACACACTTTTTGCAGATCTTTGAATGGCCCTTGGCTTGTTCATGTGAGTTTGTTTCGGATCTCCAGGCACCCATTGGGTGTAGTGTCTGTGTCTGCGCTGCTGCTGTGGTGGTGTGTGCTGCCACTCTTTCACAGTGTTGGCTGTTCATTGGCTGCTGTCATGTGCAAAAAGTGCTTTCACCCCCATGTCTTCATGCAAGGCGTCCGCCATTTGCAGGCAAGTCTTTCTTGTGTGGGGACACACTGTTTGTCTGGCTGTGACCTAGGCCATATGGGCAGAGGACATTGTTGTCTGCTTCAGAGTTGCACTATGTGATTTTTGAGGCCCACACTCCCGCCATCCGGGTTACCGTGTCTTGTGTTGGTGTTTTCTGTGGCCTGTGACTTGGCATTGTCCAGCTGGGTGCATGGGGCATGGTGGCGCTAGTGGCATGTGCGTGTTTATGGAGTGTGGTTGAGTCATGCGATAGCTTTGGGGTGGTTGCGTGCATGATTGTGAGTTTGGTTGTGGATGACGTTCCCCCCATGTGAGGTGAGTTGTTTGTGTACTCACCAGGCTCTCAGAGTCCTTCTACTCCCTCCACTGCCACCACCGGCAGTATGGCCATCACCTTCTCCTCCCAGGGATGGTATTGTACGCGTCTGCGGGCCGGCCCTCCTCCAGTGATGTTGGCCTGGTTGTGGTCGTCGGTCATTTTGCGGCGGACCGTCCTCCGCAGATCGTACCACCTGGCTTGGCATTCATGCCTGGTCCTTCTGGTGGACGCAACAGCATTCACAGCATCGACAATCGTCTGCCACATGGCTGTTTTTTCGGAAATGCTGGTCTGTCTGACCAATGTTCCAAAGAGGTGTGGCTCGACTCTGAGGATTTCGTCGACAAGGACCTCCAACTGTTGGCTAGTGAACTTTGGATTCTTGTTAGTGGGCATGGTGAGGGGTGTGGGTGTGGATGGTTGTGGGGGGGTGGGTGTGGATGGTTGTGGGGGGTGTGGGTGTGGATGGTTGTGGGTGTGTGGGTGTGGTTGTGCAGGTGTGTGAATGTGATGAGGGGGTGTCTGTGAAGGTGGTTGTGTGAAGGTGTGCAGGTGTAAGGTGTAATGGAGGTTGTAGTATGGTGCAGTTGTTTCTCTGTGTGGTCTGGCAGCAGTGGGTCTGTTGCAATGGATCATGGTTTGCGTGTGTTGGCCCTTTTTATTGGTCCATTGGTGGGTGTGGCTGTGTTTGAACTTTGGGTGGGTGTGTTATAAGGAGTGGTTGTGTTTTGGGCCTCTGTTTGGGAGTTTGGCAGTTGCAGGTCAGTGAATAGGTTGTATTTGTGCTTGTTGGACATGTTTTGTGGCTTTGTGCGATTCGAACGGAGTCTTCTTGTGTTGTTTTGCTTTGTCCTGGTTGTGTACGTGTGTTTTTAGCGTCTGTACGGTGCGTACATCGGCCATTTTGTTGTACAGTGCTGTCCTTGTTTCTGGCTTGGTACGACTCGTACATGCGCGATGTTGGATGAGGGTGCTGGTGTTGGGGCCTGGGGTGCGCTCCGTACTTAGACTGGTGGGGTGGGGATACGCTCCATACATACACGGGTGAGGGTACGGGCCGTATATGCACTGTTGGGGTGGGGGTACGCTCCATACATACGCGGGTGAGGGTACGGGCCGTACATAAACTGTTGGGGTGGGGGTACGCTCCATACATACGCGGGTGAGGGTACGGGCCGTACATACACTGTTGGGGTGTGGGTACGCTCCATACATATGCGGGTGAGGGTACGGGCCGTACATAGACAGTTGGGGTGGGGGTACGCTCCATACATACGCGGGTGAGGGTACGGGCCGTACATACACTGTTGGGGTGTGGGTACGCTCCATACATATGCGGGTGAGGGTACAGGCCGTACATACACTGTTGGGGTGGGGGTACGCTCCATACATACGCGGGTGAGGGTACGGGCCGTACATACACTGTTGGGGTGGGCGTACGCTCCATACATACGCGGGTGAGGGTACGGGCCGTACATACACTGTTGGGGTGGGGGTACGCTCCATACATACGTGGGTGGGGGTACGGGCCGTACGTACGGGGGTGTACATACATGAGTGGGGGTACGACTCGTACGTACACGGGTATACATACACGGGTGGGTGTTCGACTCGTAGGTACACGGGTGTACATACACGGGTGGGGGTTCGACTCGTGGGTACACGGGTGTACATACACGGGTGGGGGTTCGACTCGTACGTACACGGGTGTACATACACGGGTGGGGGTTCGACTCGTACGTACACGGTGTACATACACGGGTGGGTGTTCGACTCGTAGGTACACGGGTGTACATACACGGGTGGGGGTTCGACTCGTGGGTACACGGGTGTACATACACGGGTGGGGGTTCGACTCATACGTACACGGGTGTACATACACGGGTGGGGGTTCGACTCGTACGTACACGGGTGTACATACACGAGTGGGGGTTCGACTCATAGGTACACGGGTGTACATACACGGGTGGGGGTTCGACTCGTACATACACGGGTGTACATACACAGGTGGGGGTTCGACTCGTACATACACGGGTGGGGGTTCGACTCGTAGGTACACGGGTGTACATACACGGGTGGGGGTTCGACTCATATGTACATGGGTGTACATATACGGGTGGGAGTTCGACTCGTAGGTACACGGGTGTACATACACGGGTGGGCGTTCGACTCGTAGGTACACGGGTGTACATACATGGGTGGGGGTTCGACTCGTAGGTACACGGGTGTACATACACGGGTGGGGGTTCGACTCGTAGGTACACGGGTGTACATACACGGGTGGGGGTTCGACTCGTACATACGAGGGCTGGGGGGGTGGTTGGGCGCATACATACGGGGGCTGGGGGAGGTGTTGGGCGCGTATGCGGGCACATGTCTCCATGGTTGCTATAGGAGTTCGGGGCGGACGGTGTTTTTTCCATCCGGTTGTAACATCGGACGCACGGGATGGATCGTACTTGCGCGGTCGGACTTCACTTTTCACATTTGTACGGTAAATCGTCCGGGGACGCGTCTGACACATTTTCCGACCTGAGGACGTGTGGGGAATTATTCCCAAAGCGATTCGTATGGACTTTTTCCCATGCGAATCGTAGTTGGCAGTTTGTACGGCACTTGTACGATTCGTACGGTAAAAAGACCGGATACGAGTCGTAAGGGGAAGTTTTTTTCCAGGATCATAATCGGCACCATAGTTGTTAAAAATATCGATTTTTCATAAATTTTATGTATTTTAGTATATATTTTATATGTGTGGGATGTTTGTCTTTTGTATAAGAATTGTTTGTATTTTTATTAAATGTGTTCAAATGTTAGTAGTTATAAAAAAAAAAATTATGTAATTTTGCATTTTTAGTTCCGTACAGGGTTGTGGGTTTATAGGGGAATAGGGTGAGAAGTAAGTTGGGGAGAGGATGTAACCTTACAGCTAGAGCTGTCGACCTCGATGCTGGGGAACCGGGTTAGAGTCTCGGAAACAACGCTTAACATCCTGTGATTCTGGGCAAATCACTCAATCTTCCAATGCCTAACAAAAATGAATGTTTCGTCATGTAACGAAACTGGTGCTCATGTAAAGCGCCCTGATACCCGATGTCTCGGGTCTAGTTTGCGCTATATAAAACTTAAAAAAAGGTATTTTAATTATATAAAAGTTATTGATTATTTATAGTAGTTATTATTTTTTTTATTTGAAAATTAGCCTTTTTAGTTCCGTAGTGGGTTGTGGGTTTATTGGGGAATAGGGTGGGAAGTAATTTAACTATATAAAAATTATTGAATACTTTTTTATTTATTAATATTTCTTTAATTGTGATGTTATAGTGTTAAATGTGTAAATTAATTTATTAATAGTTGTTTAATAATTATTTTTAATTAATTTAAATTAATAATTAGTAATTAATGATGGTAATTGTGTAATTATTTTAGGTGTGTGTTATGGTGTTTATAGGTGTAAATGGTGTGAAGGGTGGGAAGTAATTTATTTTTTATTGAATTGTTAAATATTTGTTAATTAATGTAAATTAATTAATTAGTAATTAATTATGGTGATTGTGTAATTAATTTTAGGTGTGTGTTGTGGATATTATAGTGTTAAAGGATGTGTACTCAATGAATGTTTATTATTAATTATATATTATGTTAATTATGGAAATAATTTTAAATAAAAACGTTAATGTCTTTTTTATTGGTGTGGTGTTATAGGGTAGGAAATAAAATAAATACATTTATGTCTTAAATAGTGTGTTTGTATATATTTGCTCCTTTTAAATAAATATTGTTTATAAATGTAGTTATTACTCTTTTATCATATTTGTATATTTTTGTTATATGTAATTAACATTATAATGTGTGTCCTTTTTATATGTTTAATACATTTAGGGGCCTATTCCGATCCTGGAAAAACCGGGTACAAACCGTCGGTCGGAGCGTTTTCTCCGTCCGACTCGTACCCGGGAAAAAAACCCTACAAACTTGCAAGTACAATTCGTACGGAAACACCATTTCAGTAAGAGTCGGAAAAAACACCGACCGACAGTAAAATACCTCCGAATGTGATCCGGGACACCGCGGACGTGACGTCCGGACGGAGTTAGGCATGTTTTTACGTACCAGCAAGTACGATTTGTACCGACTGCAGTCCGGATGGGAATATTTTTACGGCACCCAAAAAGTGCCGGAAAAGCTAAGTACGCGGCGATGCGAGCTGATTAGGGGGCCCGGTACTCGCCATACCCCCCGCCCCCCATATGTTCGTGCCGTACCCCCAGCCCCCCCCGCGGATGGATGCGCCGTACCCCCCAGCCCCCCGTATGTACGGAGCGTACATACGGGGACACTGACCGCACCAGAAGAACCATACTGCACTTCCGCAAACGTGGCAAAGGTAATTATGGAAGGTTGACGAGACGGGGCACCTGGTCCCAATGCCATCCCGCATGCAATTTACAAGCTAGATCTGGAATATTGGGCCAGCATGCTGATGGCTTTGTATAATGAGATGAGATCAACCAGACTAATCCCCAGCAGTTGGAGTGGATCGACGAAAACACAGTGAACTATAGATTAATCACTTGGAGGCCAAATATTAAGCTCCATTAATTTTGGAAGATCTGGTGGAGAGGTCCGACTCTAACAACAAGATTCCGTTTAACCATCCTGGGTTTCGAAAGGCTATGGAACCACCATCAACACTTTAGCACTAACTTCTATTGCCGATAAATGCAAGCAACTAAAGACAAATTTGCTTTTATGTTTTATAGACCTGAAAGATGCCTTCGATCAAGTTGGTAGGGCGCTTCTGTGGGAAAAGCTAAGGCGGACGTGCCTTCAAGAAATAAACCTCCGAGCAATAGAACAACTGTACCCACACACTTGGATTCAAACCAAGCTTGCGGATGTGTCGAGGCTGTCCAGGCGAACATTCACAACCATCTGCCTTAAACAAGGCTGTGTCCTGGCTCCACACCTTTTTAACCTATTTATGGCTGACCTATCACTGAGACTTGATCAAGTAAACTCACACCCTCCTAGTATAGGACAATTGACCCTGTTGCATTTGTCATATGCAGATGACATGGTGTTGCTGAGCCACACAAGAGTGGGACAACAATGGTCAATGGAAGAACTTTTGGTATTTGCCATCTCAAATAAACTAGAAATAAACACAACAAAAACAAAAGCGATGTCTATGGGAAATTTTACAGGCTCCCCACTAAAGAATAAGTAAAACAATGTAACCCTAGAGGAATTCAACAGCTACAAACATCTGGGTTTTAATTTAGTCAAAAAGTGAAACTTGCTGATGCATAAACACCATGGTGCCGATTCCGATCCGGTAAAACCCGGGTACAAATGGTCGTACGGAGCATTTTCTCCGTCCGACTCGTACCCGGGAAAAACACCTTACAAACTTGCAAGTATGAATCGTACAGAAACACCATTTCCGTACGAGTCGTAAAAAACACCGACCGGCAAAAAAATACATACAGATCTGAGTCTAGACGGTGCAGACGCGATGTCTGGGTGGAGTCAGGCAGCGTTTCACGGACCAGCAAGTACAATTCGTGCCTACGTCACTCCGCACGTAGCATTTTTTACGGGAGCCAAAAACTGCTGGGAAATTGAGGACGACGCGAACAAGGAGCACTGGTACGCGACGGACAGCGATGGACCCCAACCTACGCATCATCCCGGCCCTCATAGCCTACGACCTCGTGTTCAGAAACCGACGCAGACGCCGCAGAAGGTCAGAACAACCCCCAGGGGCAAAGGGGGGGTGCAAGGGGCAGGAACCATAACCCACACCCCACAAAATACAAATACAACCTGTACAATAATTACCTCCATGGTCTGGTCACTTCGGGGGGCGTGTCCACCAATCCCACGTCCCGCCACATCGGAAGTGGATGTGGACGTGTACCCGTCACCACCATAATGGTTTTGCGGGAGGTACCCACGCCCCCAGAGCGTGGGTACGGTCTGTACACGCGTACCCCTACATCACCACTACAATTGTGGTACGGCCCGTACCCACGCCCCCAGAGCGTGGGTATGGTCCGTGCCACCATAGTAGTGGTGATGTAGGGGTACACGTGTACGGACCGTACCCACGCCCCCAGAGCGTGGGTACGGTCCGTACCACCATAGTAGTGGTGATGTAGGGGTACGCGTGTACGGACTGTACCCACGCCCCCAGAGCGTGGGTACGGTTCGTACCACCATAGTAGTGGTGATGTAGGGGTATGCGTGTACGGACTGTACCCACGCCCCCAGAGCGTGGGTACGGTCCGTACCACCATAGTAGTGGTGATGTCGGGGTACGCGTGTACGGACGGTACCCACGCCCCCAGAGCGTGGGTACAGTCCGTACACGCGTACCCCTACATCACCACTACTATGGTGGTACGGACCATACCCACGCCCCAGAGCGTGGGTACGGTCCGTACCACCACAGTAGTTGTGATGTAGGGGTACGCGTGTACGGACCGTACCCATGCCCCCAGAGCGTGGGTACGGTCCGTACCACCATAGTAGTGGTGATGTAGGGGTACGCATGTACGGACCGTACCCACGCCCCCAGAGCGTGGGTACGGTCCATACCACCATAGTAGTGGTGATGTAGGGGTACGCATGTATGGACCGTACCCACGCCCCCAGAGCATGGGTACGGTCCGTACACGCGTACCCCTACAGCCCCATTACATGATGGACACAAGGCGTACACACGCCACGGATGCAGGCGTACGGCTTGGTGCAGCACATCAGCTGTAAATTGGGGGTGGTGTATGGCCAGGACAGCAGTGTACCAGAGCAAGGGCACAAGTGGGTGGGTGGGTGCCTATCACTCCCAGCAGTGCCCAGACATATGAGGGGTGGGTGCCTATGACTCCTAGCAGTGCCCAGACATATGAGGGGTGGGTGGCTATGAATCCCAGCAGTGCCCAGACATATGAGAGGTAGGTGCCTATCACTCCCAGCAGTGCCCAGACATATGAGGGGTGGGTGCAGAGGACTCCCATCAGTGGACAGAGCCATGGGGGTGGGTGCAGAGGACTCCCAGCAGTGGACAGAGATATGGGGGGGTGTACATCATTATCAGATGACCACAGCTCCGTGGGTCAATGTACGTATCCATAACTTAGGACAATGATGATAGTGCCATAGCAACACATCACTGACAGCAGTGTCCCACTCCCAGGAGGATGGATGTCATTCCCCCACTGCATGATACACCACATGTGGGTGTGAGGACAAATAACACATGCATAACCACCCCTGGCAGATGCAGCACAATACACACACTGAGATCATGCCACAAGACTGCCAAATAAACTAAGAGAGCCAAAGAGAACACACACTGACACGCACATCCCAGGACTGATAGGAATGTTCAGGTGCTGGCCTAGCCACCAAGATGTTATCTGTCACGGAAGGAATCGGGTGGAGTTCCCACAGATACCAAGGCCACAATTGTGTGTCAGGTATTCAAATACCCAGCAGGACAAGTACCATATGTGTACTAGGCTGGGATTACACACATGCATTGTGTGGAAAAGAGACAATGTCTCCGTGAAGGCATGGCAAAACACTCTATACATAAGTACAGTGAGTACCAAGGATGGCACAGCCTATGCAGCCGGACACATTGCTGAGCAGGCATGGCCAGAGTTGAAGGGATCCATCACCAGCCAAGGATATGTAGACACAGGGCAACACAACAATTGTGCAACTCTCTGCAGGGGAGATGCCAGGTGACACAGAGGAAAGAACACTCCTTGGGACAATGTCTCCAAACACAAAGAGCAGACACGACAAAGAATCTTTGCAGAGACCTTGTGATGGCACGCAGATACCAGGTTGCACCCCATGAGCAGCAGAGTACAACATGTCCCTGAAACATAACACATGCCCACAACCCCAACTCCTATAGCATCAGCACCAACATCAATACCTGAAATGCAAGACTTTCCAAACGAAAAAGAAAAGGCTTTATTCAGCATCAAAATAATAATGTGTAAATGAGACTATTCACAAAGGCCAATGGCCAGTCCATTATATCAGTCCTTAGGGGGGGGGCACATGGCCATGCGTCTCCCCTAGCTTGCCTGCACATCACAAGACTGTGTCGTCGACTGGGGGGGGCATCATGTGGGGAAGGACCAGGCACCGCAGGGACAGGAGGGGGAAGGGTAGGTGTGGTGGGTGCAGGGACGGACGACTCCACCACAGGGGGTGGGGCAGCGCCAAAGGTGGAGGCGAGCTCAGCGCTGCACACTTCTGCCAGTTCTTCAAGCGTCTCCCCTGCACCTGGAGAAACAACAGGCCCCAAGGAGGGGGGGGTCGGAGGGATGGGTTGCAGCGCTACTGGCGGAGGTGGTGGACAGGCTGGGGGACTTAACTCCCCTACCCGTGGAGTGCCTGGACTGTTTCCGCCCAGGTGAACTAGTGGGGCTGAGGCCCAGCCCAGCAAAGTAGGCCTCCTTCTCCGATTCTGGGGCAGGGGAGCCAAAGGAAGTGACATTGGAGGGACTGGGGAGTGAGTCATGTGGACGAGGACTGTGGCTGCGTGCCTGCCTGTGTGCTCCAGACCCAGTGGGTGTGCCTGCTTCCCCCTGAGTGTGCGTGTCAGGAGGTGTGCGCTTGCCCTTATGTGGTGGTGTGCTGCTACTGTCTGGTGGGGTGCGTGTGTGTAGATGTCTTGGTGTGACTGGGACAGGCATGGTTGTGGGACTTGTGGATGGGGCAGGGGTAGGGGGGGACGCAGCGCTGCAGGTGATTTGCTACTGCCGTCAGTGTTGAGTCCATGGACCTCAGCAACCTTCGTTGGTCAGACATCGCTGATGACATGCCCTCCATGTACGACACCATCTGTGTCAGCAGTCTGGTGTGGCCATGGAGGACAGTCAGGATCGATGTCTGCCCAACTTACAACTGCCGCTGAATGTCCACAGACTCGGCAGCGAGGGCAGTAGGGGGGACAGGGGTAGGGGGTGTGGTGCCTTGCACGAGAAGACATGTGGGCGCCTAGCACGGACAGAAGGGACACGAGCAAGTGGGAGGGCGGTGATGGGAATGGAGGGGGCGGCGAGAGATGTACTGCTGCTTTCAGCTGTGGGAGCAGCCTCCACCCCCTCTGGGAGCTCAGCCTCGGACCCGTCTGCCTCGTAGTCTGTGTTGGTACCGGGCAGGTCCTCCGCCTCACTCCCCTCGCCCTCCGTGCCACTGGACTCCACCGACTCCTCAGCAGTGGTGGCACCACTGCTCGATCCCTCCTCGACGTCCGTGCCGGTGTCTCCCTCTGTGTCCTCACATGCTGTGGGCAAGGTGAAGAGACAGGAAAAAATCAGTCACCTGTATACATCTGACACATGAGTCCAAACAAAATAGGCAACACTGCATATCAGGAAAGGCATCATGAGTAACATCTAGGATACTCCCCACAAATGTAAGCCCTGCACTCCCCAGTTGGTTGACCCACCATGCCACTTGGATAAAAATAAAATTAGGACACAACAGCAAATAACTTGAAATCACAAGATCATGAGAAGCTAGTGTCTGGGATCAGTTGAGCACAGCGAGACTATGAAGGCATGCCACCTCTTGTTCACTGTGAAACAAACAGTATTGTTGCAACGAAGGCCAAAGACCACATGCCAATGCAGAAGGTGTCCCCACACTCAGAGACCTGTGAGTTCTTTTGACACCCCAAAGCAATACATTGTGACTCCTGGAGATTCACAACCCTTTACATAATGGACATGTCTAGCAAGTGTGAATGTGGCACTCTGTGAACACAACACACATGTGTCTGTATAGCTGAAGTCACACAAGGAGGTGCACACCAAACTACATGTACACAGTCATTGTCTGAGCTGCCAGACTCATTCAAATCAGCCACTGTTAGGCAGAAATGGCGTATCAGTAAGTACATATACATGGCACCAGGGTGGTCTGGATGACTTGACACTCGTAAGTTGGTATCAGCAACAACCAAGGACGAACCCAATTGCTAGCACACTGTGGGAAGATGTTTATGTATGAACTCCAAACAAGTTTTGTTCAAACTGTGCCTTACTTTAATATGTGCCAGCGTGTCCCTGGAAAGTGTAAAGGTGGTGTCTTGTGCACTTCCTTGGGAGACATCTGGCATGCAGGCACATCATTGTCCTTCACAACAAAACAACAAGGTCACGCATATGAAACATTGAGACATGTTGACAGGTGTAGTGAGTGCCAATGGACATTTTCTCTGTGTAACAACTTGAATCATGACATTTGTCAAATGGCTATCCGTCACCTGATCACACAGTTGGCTACACATATGACCTACTGACTGTCATCTGGAGTGGCACACATGTCCACACCCAGGACAATGCATAAGCTAATGGGCCTGCAATTGTGTAGCAAAAAAGCCTAGCTGTACTGTGGGTTCCCCCTCATGGCAAGCCAGAATGTACCCACAGATGTCAGCACACAAAGTCACAACTGTGTAGCATCTGAACCACACACAGGTGGCAAAAATGTACAACCAGGATACATGATTGTCAAAAACTGACACTGGCAATGACGCACAAACATTAAGCACTGGCCAACATCACGGGGGAACTGCACGATAACTGTCTGTACTACGACTCATCACACACAAGTCAGAACTGGCAATGAAACATCAGAGTTGAACATGTACGCCCCTCCCGCACACACCCACCCATACCTGAGTCAATGTGACTGATACCGATCAAGAAGTGACACCTCTTATTCAGGGTTACAATAACTGTACTTGAAAACTAGCTTCATTAACATGACATCACCTTGTAGGGCTGGCAAAACATATTGGTCTGAAACAAACATCAACAGATTGTTGTGAATAGCCACACAGGCACTGCCCAGTGTGAGTATGCACAAGCAAACTGGTGTATCCCTGTCCAATGGACAAATGTATCACACATGTGAAAAATACAACCTAGGCCAGGGAACAATGCCACAGAGGCAGAGCCATGATGTACCCACAGTGAATGTGCACAGTGTTGGATGACACACATGAGTAGGAGACATGAAAAAGAGTGACGCAAGTTTGCGGCTCCAACTGTTGCACTGCTACGAAGGAAAATTCTTCCATATAGACCAAGTTTTCAATGTAAACCAAGTGCTCCAAAGTGAACAAATATACTTGACTGGAGTAATCATCATTATTTCAATATATATAAATATCAGTCCAGAGACAGCCAGATGGTGCTGAATATTTTATTCTTGCATTTTCAAACGTCTTTTGTAGCTCATCCAAGCTTAACATCAACGTGTGCAGGTTCAAAATATTTCACAACTAGTCTTTCAGTTTAACCCAATGCATTTCGAACCAGTTTGGTTCTTCGTCAGGGGTTGCTGTAAAGGATTAAAAGCATACACTTAGCAATCCACTCTGCAGCGTGACATACTGAGTAATTAAAAACAAAACAAATAAAGTTTTCCCTGTAAACCATGATAATCATCTGCTTTAACCTCCCTCTCAGTGTCCCACATTAAGAAAACCACAACAGAACGATAATAATCAACTCTCAAAAAATACACTTCATTCCTGGTTTAAAGAAACAAATGTAAACTAGAAAAAACCTGACTCCGTTAACACCTAAAATAATAAACTTATCCCAGTGCATAAACTTGTGACCCCTCTTTACCTTGTAAAAGTCAGTGACGGCAGCGTTATCTCTTCATGCCTCCCTCGTTCTTAAAAAGTCAGTTAGAGAGTTCACTCCCTCCGGGGTTGCTCATTTAAATGCTCGCGCAGGTGTGCCCAGACAAACCACATGATTGCCCCCTTCCAATGAACAACGTCCTCCCTACAGAAATCATTCACTACTACAGATCCCATAATGCATTACCCCACTGTGCAAAAAAACGGAGACTTTTAATCTAAACTCCCTGTGCATAAAAGAAAGAGAAGCCTACTTGCCCCATAATACATGAAAAAATGTACTGTGTAAACGTAACATTGCTTAAACATTGTGTCACTTGAAAAGTATAAAAACCGTAAAAATTAAAAGAGTTCTTGAACTATGTAAATCACATGGAGTGGTTGAATCCGCAATGCTTACAATCAGTAGAGTATGCTAGTTCATTTATTCAATCATGATGAAATCTGATCAAAATTTCGCTGTCTCCAGAATGATGCTTGTTTTTTATCATCTTATTTACTTCATTCACGAAACCAATGGGGTGCAAACACATTTTGGACGAAAAAAATTGCTAAGCAAAAGTCAAGAATGGTGAATGCACTCCTTCCCGTATTAGTTTAAGTTTGTTGCTGAAACTGCTAGATAAGTGCGTGCAAGCAGCGCTGCGAGTCGTCCTCTCACAGTGTGTCAAAGACATGAAAAAGAGTGACGCAAGTTTGCGGCTCCAACTGTTGCACTGCTACGAAGGAAAATTCTTCCATATAGACCAAGTTTTCAATGTAAACCAAGTGCTCCAAAGTGAACAAACATACTTGACTGGAGTAATCATCATTATTTCAATATATATAAATATCAGTCCAGAGACAGCCAGATGGTGCTGAATATTTTATTCTTGCATTTTCAAACGTCTTTTGTAGCTCATCCAAGCTTAACATCAACGTGTGCAGGTTCAAAATATTTCACAACTAGTCTTTCAGTTTAACCCAATGCATTTCGAACCAGTTTGGTTCTTCGTCAGGGGTTGCTGTAAAGGATTAAAAGCATACACTTAGCAATCCACTCTGCAGCGTGACATACTGAGTAATTAAAACAAAACAAATAAAGTTTTCCCTGTAAACCATGATAATCATCTGCTTTAACCTCCCTCTCAGTGTCCCACATTAAGAAAACCACAACAGAACGATAATAATCAACTCTCAAAAAATACACTTCATTCCTGGTTTAAAGAAACAAATGTAAACTAGAAAAAACCTGACTCCGTTAACACCTAAAATAATAAACTTATCCCAGTGCATAAACTTGTGACCCCTCTTTACCTTGTAAAAGTCAGTGACGGCAGCGTTATCTCTTCATGCCTCCCTCGTTCTTAAAAAGTCAGTTAGAGAGTTCACTCCCTCCCGGGTTGCTCATTTAAATGCTCGCGCAGGTGTGCCCAGACAAACCACATGATTGCCCCCTTCCAATGAACAACGTCCTCCCTACAGAAATCAATCACTACTACAGATCCCATAATGCATTACCCCACTGTGCAAAAAAACGGAGACTTTTAATCTAAACTCCCTGTGCATAAAAGAAAGAGAAGCCTACTTGCCCCATAATACATGAAAAAATGTACTGTGTAAACGTAACATTGCTTAAACATTGTGTCACTTGAAAAGTATAAAAACCGTAAAAATTAAAAGAGTTCTTGAACTATGTAAATCACATGGAGTGGTTGAATCCGCAATGCTTACAATCAGTAGAGTATGCTAGTGTACATGAGTAGGAGGGCAGGCTGTGTCAGGGGACTGTAGTGGGCACACTGCTCCATGGTCCTGGAATGAGCTGACTGTCGTAGGAGCAACCGTCCCGGCACTAAGCATATGTCCCACTCATGCACATCATGTCTGAGGCCACAACATTGGTAGTGCATGCTGCAAGTCTGTTCATTTGAACCCTCACACTCCTATGTTGAGACTCAGCATCAGTGCCAACAATTAAGCACCCCCAAATGACCAAACAGGACAGGGCACAGGCAGACCACCCCCACACATGATGCTGAAAGCAGTGTGCACCTTGATAAACTGGCAGCCTAGATGACCATGTGCAATAGTGATGGCACACAGACCAGGTAACACATGTCAAGGAGGGGAAGGGAGGAAGAACAGCACAGGTTGACTTTGGGGAACTGGATATACACTGCACATATATAGCCTGGCAGTGTATCCAGGCGAAGGAGCAGATCAAAAAGCTGGCGACACACAACAAACACACATGTACCTACCCCCTTCCTGCTGCTGTAACTCCCGTATCCGCCTATCCAGGTCAGGGAAGACCACCGCCAGGACACGCCGCATCTGGTGGGTCAGGCGCCGGTGCCCGCCATGCTTGCGAGGCTCCTCCTCCTTCAGCATGACCCGGGCGATCCTCCGGGTCCAGCACCGGATGTCCTGCCATCTCTTCCTCACTTGTGGCAGGCGCCACCTGCGACCCTCCACCGATTGCACGGCTTTGACGGCATCCTTCCAGATCTTCCCCTTGTGGTAGGTGGATACCTGTGTGGATGACAAAGTGGGACAACATCACTACACCTGCGCCATGTCACAGAGACACACATTTGAACATCTTTAATCTGTTGAACAGGGCATAGTATGCTGGCAAGTAATAGCACCTTAGTCATAGGGACTTTTTCCACTGTGGGCGCACCAATGCACAAAATGGCATAGTAAGTGCACAGGTGGCATGAGGGGTGCGAAACAATCCCTGATCATGGCACACACTGTGCATCCCAAGCAACAGAAGGCTGATGGACAGCACCGAAAATCAGTCACATGCCCCAGGCCACTGACAAAACCTCAGCAGAGTACACAGACACACACAGGCACACATCAATCACCTGCCATTGCCAACTGCAGATGCACACCTCACTCTGCACATGTGCCACTTGCCAGGGGGGGGTCACAGGTGTGGGGCTACCTCAGCAAGTCAGACACACAGCACGGCTTACTTCACACATCATATGGATTGAGCAGTTGCCTCCTCCATGCAGCTGTGGTGCAACACTCCACATGGACACTCACCCACATGACAAGGAACATTCACACACATCAATGTCCAGGGGGCGTACACATCATTTGGACACTCTCACCACTCTCACCACAGCTCCACTCAACTCTCACACACATCTGTGGGTGCAGTCACCAGTCACACCGGGGTGACCACTGAATCACCGCAGGACAATAGATCAAGAATGCACAAGAGGATTAGGCTGGCGGAATGTGCCATGCACTATGCAGTGAATGTCACAGTAAGCACAATGCAAGTGAGGAGTGCACACATGAACTACATCAAGCCCTGCATGAGAGACATAAGCCCCCCCCCTCCCTGGGACCCACTCCAACCAACATTGCATGTCTGTCACACCTGGCCACAATGCCAGAAGTGACAGACACAAGAAAGGTGCACAGGCAAAGGTAGTGGAGTCAGCACTCACCTGCTCCCCTGGTCGACCATACAGCATGGGGTACTGTGGGAGGATCACATCCAGCATGGCCTCGATCTCCTCCTGGGTGAAAGGCTGGGCCCTCTCCACAGTCCTTGACATGGTGCCAGAGGGAGACAATACAGCAGCAGTGGTATCGACTGACATGTTGTGCAGGCAAGTGCCCTCTCATGGGTTCTGGCTGCCTTATAGCTGCCTTGCTGGCCTATTTCATTTACAGGAGGACAGAGTGATTGGTCAGACTCATTTGCATCCTACGATTCCTTCAATTCCTTTAAACAGACACCTTTGCATCTTTCGACTTTGCAGCATGATGTCAAGTCAACAACCACTTTGCAACATTGTTAAATGTGGCCAACTGATTTTTCCAGACCACATGATGTTCAATTTTGAACGTGAAACTCGGTATCCATGACAACCTGCATGCATTTAGGCCCTAATACTTGTCCCTCATGTGTCCCCATTGTAATTCTTAACTCCCCACACAGGTACGGCGTGTTTCACACGTACCCCTAGGGCACCATCACTACAGTGATACGGGCCGTACTCACGCGTGTACGGGCTTTACACGCGTGAGTATGTGCCTATCACTAGGACCTACGGTACCCCCAACTATAGTGATACGGGCCGTACTAAGGCATGTACTCACGTGTGTACGGCCCGTACACGCGTGAGTACGGCCCGTATCACTATAGTTGGGGGTATCGTAGGTCCTAGTGATAGGCACATACTCACGCGTGTACGGCCCGTACACGCGTGAGTACGGCCCGTACACACGCCCTCACAGCGTGTGTACTGCCTTTCACAGCTTACACTGGTTATAGGAGGCGCACACGAAAGGAATGGAGGCGTCAGACTCGCACAAGGCTGTACATCAAGTCATTGTCAGTGCAGTCTTTCATGTGCAGCGCCTAGGTGTGTCAGGCAGTGATGTGGCACATGTCTCCTCATGTTGTGGCACAATAGATGTGTGATGAGCTGTTTACACATGTCATGTGTGATGGGGCACTACGTGGCACACTTCCCATTCACACTTTGCACATGTGTGCATGTAGGACACACTTGTCAAGCACTGCATCACTGGTATGGCACAGTCAGCAACACCCGCAACTGTCCCCTGATGCCAGGTACATGGATAATTACACCTCACATGTGACTCCCAGCGTGCCACGATGTCAAGTGTCAAGTGTGTGTCATGTGTTCCCATGAGCTTTCCGTTGGTGTTCCGTCAAATCCATCTGCTGTTGCAGCATCCAACATGTGTCTGTGTGCATATGTGCATGACACACATATACGCACACCATGCCACATGTGGACTCACACGTTACATATGTCATGATGGTTCGAAGATGACTCCCTGACATGAGGCAATATCTGCATTCTCTCAATGTCTGTGTCATCAGTTTTTGACATGTACCCATGGTAATGTGTGTTGTCTGTCCTTTTCAAGATTACATGTGACCTGTGCGTCTAGACTCCCGCCAGCTGTCTGTATGAGATGACATCCTTCAAATGCTGATATGTGGATGTCTGTCACTCCTGTAATGCGTCTGGATTTTCACTTACACTGGCCCACAGCTAGTTTCATGGCATGTTGTGTTGACCTTGAGCACCCACGTGTGTAGCTGACTCTTGGTAGGAGTATCACCTGGCTGCCATACGTGGCCTGGATGCATTGCACAGAACAGACTCTGTATGTAGCATATGTGTATTAGCTGTTGGACATGTGCTCTGTTCATTGACATTTGTGTAGTGATGTACTCAATCTTCGTTATTCTTTCCAAATTTCTGCAGGGCACCGCCTATCCCCCGACCAATGTCAGACTTGGCTGCCATGAGGGAACGTGACTGTATACGCCGCTACCGCTTCTCACAACCGTTGATTGACAACTTGACCGCAAGGCTGGCACCACACCTCCAACCGCTACACAGGTATCCTACTGCACTGACACCCAAGATGAAGGTGATGGCAGCCCTACATTTCTTTGCCACGGGTACGTTTCAATTGACCATAGCTGATGTAGGTGGCATGTCCCAGACCATGCTCAGCCGTGTCCTACATGATGTGTTAGAGGCCATGTTGTTACACCTGGATGAATTTATACATTTTCCAACTCGTGAGCAGTTGACAGGTGTCAAGGGTGAGTTCTATGCCCTGGGAGGGATGTCCCATGTCATTGGGGCCATTGATGGGACACATGTGGCTTTGGTACCACCACAGGCACAGGAGGTAGCCTTTCGTAACCGCAAGCATTACCACTCCATCAATGCCCTTGTGGTATGTCTTGCTAACATGCTGATATCCCATGTCTGTGCCCGTTTTCCAGGATCAGCACACGATGCCTACATCATGAGGCGTAGCAGGGTGCCTGAAATGATGCTGCAGCTGCGCAACGAACGTGCATGTCTTGTTGGTGGGTATACTCTGTTAGTCCAGTGTTTTGCGGTATCTCAATATCTCACTGCTTCTCCTGACCCACTTCTGCCCATGATGTTTCTATGTAGGGGACTCTGGCTATCCCAACATGCCATGGCTGATGACGCCTCTCTGCAACCCCAGAATTGCTGCAGAACACCGGTACAACGACACCCATGGGCAGACGAGGCGGGTTATTGAGAGGACGTTTGGCCTCCTGAAGAGCAGATTCTGGTGCCTCCACAAGACCGGTGGCGCCCTCCCATATGCCCCGGTGAAGGTCTGCAAAATCTTCCTTTTGTGCTGCATGCTGCACAACATGGCAGTGGAGAAGGCCGTGCCACTCATCCTGGATCCCGATGAGCAGGATCATCCAACCGTGGAGGATGAAGGGCTTGGGCACGGGGCAAGTGAGGATGAGTCAGCTTATCCGCAACTTCTTCTCATGATGGTGAGTCCCTGTGTCTGAGTGTGCACGCTTAGAGCCTTGTGTGGCATGTGTTGCAATGTGTGTGTCGAGCTGACTGTGTGCTGAGTGACTTGGAGGTGTGTTCTGATGTGTCATTCAAGTGATGATGTCAATCCACACATTTTTGCGGGAACACAAAAATCATTAATAGCATGGTGACGGCATCATTCCTGTAGAGTACATGTACATGTCTGTGGATTACAAGCTCTTAGCTGACTTGTTGTGTGTCTGTCCTCCCCAGGATCCTGAGGCTGTCGTCTGCTCATGTCATCATTGCCGTCCTGCTATTCCTCATGAGTATTGCAACGTGTGCTGGATCAGAGTGACATGCACAGACATGGTGAACATTCATTTGGGGTAAGGAGTGCAGCAAGGCGTTTTGTGGGTGGTACGTGTTTGTGATTTGTGGGGACTGCTCCTGTGCATGTTGTGTTACCATGCATACATGTCGACTCACCATGGGCCACATGACGTGTTGCATGGCTCCCATGAATTGATAGTCACCCTTCCTGACAGTCATCTGTCATGGATTGTGGATTCTGATGAAGGCATCAATGTGTGTATAACGTCCCTCAGGAACATACGGGATGCTAATGGTGGACATGGTGTGGGACATCCCCATGACAGCCTCAATGGGGAATTGCACACTCTCCGTGTGCAGCAAGGGGTGTTAGGCTCAACCCCTTTACTTGTGTGCCAGCTCTGTAGGATTTACCACATCTGTGTGTTGAAGGGGGTGTCCAGTGTAGGTCACACATGTTCAGCCAAATGACCTGTGAGTCTGTTCCAATGGTTGCATTTCCATTAGTGTGAGGCTGAGTAATAAAGGTGTTCGTAACACTCCAAGGTGCCTCATCTCTGTCAATGCAGGTCTCTTGCCACTTAGCATGCGGCTTATCTGGCATACTTGTTGTAGATAATGCATAGGAGTCCATGTGTAGTTTAGCGACATGCATGCAGTTGCTCATGGATTAGGCTCCCGATTGGGCATGTAGTACATGGTCGTGTATGTTTTTTTGCTAGGTCGACCACACAATGGGCCATCAACAGCTGCTAAGGGTGTGTCTCCTGTGCGCAGGTCGGCCTTCAGTTTCCTGATCCGGTGTAAAGGCTCTTTGGTGATTGTGCATGCATTGTCGCTGGGTGTGCCATGTGACACTGAACACTCCTTACTTTACACCCGCGCCTGTTGCAATTGTCCTTCTGACATCCTAGTCTTTGTGTGCAAAATGTGGCATATTGAAGGGAGATGGCGCCTGCTGCTGCGGGCCCTGCACAAGCACCCAGTGGCCACACACACAAGATGGTGTGCATCATGTTTGGCTGGCTCACATATGCCATGCTAGTCCACAGCATCTGTACCTCTTGCTGCAACGCCCTCTGCATTATGCACTTGATCCACAGATGGATCCACTCCAAGTAAAGACAGACCATCCCCCAGGTCCATGGCAACATCCGTGTCAAATACTGCCCTGCCCTCTATGGAGCAAGTACATCCAAACTCCCAGGAAACTGATCCACTTCCAGGGGGCATCTGCACACCTCAGCTTCAACACCCTGCGCCCCAGCCACCTCACCGTCCAGCATAGATAGCTGCAATGGATCACTGTCTGCTGCAGGATGACCTCCACACTCTCCACCCACACTCAGGAGGCAGTCCACAAACCGGACCCAACACCAACCTTGTACGTCTGTCATCCTAGATCCCGTTGGGCCATCTCCGTGCATCCAACCTTGCCCTGGCCACCATTCTTCACATCCACCGTACTCCAGCATACAGGACATTGTTCTCCCACCTGGCCACACATACCTGGGACTCCCTCCCCGGGTACCTCCACATGAGCCATGACCCCTACGCCTTGATGATAATCTCCCAAATAGGTCTTTCCGCACAGTTTAGCAAGCACCCCGTCAGCAGCCAGAGGCCATCACAGGTGAATGTTGTGCTCCATGCCTACATTGTATGATACCTTGTGACCCATGTGTGTCCTGTACCAGACTCTGATCTCAGGGTATGGATGGCTGGAGTTAGTTCAACACTCAGGCATAGTTAGACATTTCCACACACATATGTCGTTGAATAATGCCAAATGACAGCAACATCTCATGTGCAGAAAAATAAGATTTTATTTTTGTTGGGGTGAGTCTTTTGGTAGATGTGCTAAGGTGCACTACCGGGGGAATAGAATCCAAAGTTCACAGGGGGAGATGGCATCCTTGTCAGTTGGAGTCATCAGAGTCCAGACCACAGTGTTGGTCATCATTGGTCAGACTGTGACCAGCAAGTCCATGTGGCAGAGAATGTCATTGGGTGAGGTGCTGCTGTTGCGCCAGAGGGACAGGTGCCAGGCCAGGTGACTTGGGAGATGGGGATGGTCCGCTGACTCTCACGGTCATTTACGTGGTCGACCCACCTTCCTCCGGGGACCCTCAGATGCAGGCCTTGACGATGTTAGGGACGCTCCGTCAGATGAATCCTCCTCCTCCTCGTCCCTCCCTGTGTCTGGTGCTGGTCTACGCCTGGTGGTACAGGGAGGGTTTGCCAGGCTTTGGGCGATCTGACGGAGTGATTGGCTCACGTCCCTGTGCACCGCCAGGAGCTCAGCCAGTCTTGCCTCCATCCATCCTTGGTGTTGTTGATGACTGGCATGATGCTCGACCTGCAGGTTCTTAATCTCATCGAGGGTCCCCTGCATCCCGGAAAGTCTGGACACGACCTGGTCGATGCCTCTGGTGTCATGCCGGTATGAGTCCAGGATGTTGCGTATGTGTGACATACCGGTGTCCTGAGCTGGCTGGTCAGGTTCGCACCTCCACCTGCCTCCACTCCCACCACCCCTGCCCACTTGAGCCTGGCCTGCCCTTGTGGGCACATCGGGTCTACAGGACCCCTGAGGGATGGCACTTGCAGGGTTGCCTGCCTCCTCCTGGGTGCCCGGAGAACCTTGTCCCTCCTGGTCAGACTGGCTCTGTTGTTCAGTGCGAGCAGGGCTCCTGGGTGTGTCCTGGGATGTGGCAGGAATGGGGGTGGTGGTTGGCACAGATGTACCTGACGCAGGTGCTGCAGGTGCTTGGGCACCAGAGGGGCCAAGTTGGTCGGGGTCATCCACGGAGTGGTGAGAGTCGTCGCTGCCAGTGGGATCGTCTTCACGCGGAGCCTGGGACAGTGATTCTTCCCCCAAGTGTTGGGGGGAGATCGACGACGTTGCCCTGTGTGTGAGAGTGAGACAATGTCAATGGTGTTTCCTGCCACATCTATGTTTCATACATATTCAAGTTGACACAGTTCCTCCAGGTAGTTGGTTGTCCCTAGCATTCCTCTGAATGTCCACTTGGGTATGGGTATGTTGCAGGGGACATATTGGGATGTTCTCCTGAGTGTTTGACCTGTAGATTGGTGGCTCTGATGCTTATTTGGCTCTGGATTGGTGTAGTTGTGTCACATGTCCATTGTGGGAGTGTGTAAATCCGTTGCCTGCCCCGGGGGTGGGTGCTTGTGTTAGGGGGGGGGGTGTGACCGGGTGTGCTGTCGTGTGTAGTGTGAGTTGTCATTGGGTCTCCCAGGTGATGTGTCTGTCCCCTCATGGTGCATGCTGGCATGACAGTGAGTGTGAGTTCCTGTGCTAGATACCTGTGCTTGTGGAGTTGGAGTTTGAGTGTACAGTGGTCCCAGGAGGGCCTTGTGCTGCATACAGCAAGGCCCAGTGTCAGCTACCTTGTCAGTAGTTTGCCAGTCCCTGTGCATTGTGCATGGGTATGTACATATGCCATACGGGCTGAGGGCATTGTTGTCTGCGTCTCATTTCCACAATGTGTTGTGTGGGGCCCACCCTCCCAGCCTCCCGGACATCCAGTCTTGTGTTTGTGGTTGTTGTAGCATTGGACATGGCCTTGCCTTGATTTGTGAAGGGTGCATGGAGACGTTAGTTGCATGAGCGTGGTTTGTGAGTGTGGTTGTGTGCGGTGAGTGCTTGGGGGAAGTTGCGTGCATTTGGTGTATATGTTGTGTGGACCCCATTGCCCCCATGTTACGTAAGTTGTTTGTGTACTCACCAGGCTCTGCGACTCCTTCCACTCCGTGCACACCCACCGGCGGTAGCAGGGCCATCACCTTCTCCTCCCAGGGATGGTAGTGTACGGGTGTGCGGGGCGGCCCACCTCCAGTGATGTTAGTCTGGGCATATTCTTCATTCATTTTCCTCTTGACTGCCCGGCGCAGATCGTACCACCTGGCTTGGCATTCATGCCTGGTCCTTCGGACAGGCGCAACAGCATTCACCTTGTCGACAATCCTCTGCCACATGGCAGATTTTGCAGATATGCTGGTCTGTCTGACCAATGTTCCAAACAGCTGTGGCTCGACTCTGATGACTTCGTTGACAAGGAGCTCCAGCTCCGCCATAGTGAACTTTGGATTCTTTTCTGTGGGCATGGTGTGGGGTGTGGGTGTGGGTGTGGATGGTTGTGGGTGTGTATGTGAGTGTGTGTGTGTGTGAATGTGAAGAGGGGGTTGTTTGTGGTGGAGGTGGTGTGAAGGTGTGTGAGTGAAGGTGTAGTGAAGGTATGAGTAATGTGGAGTTGTTTGTGTGTGGGGTCTGGCAGCAGTGGGTCTGTTGCAAAGGCTCATGGGCTGTGTGTGTGGGCCCTTTTAATTGGTCCATTTTTGGGTGTGGCTGTGTTTGAATTTTGGTGGGTGTGTTATAAGAGGTGGTTGTGATTTGGGGCCTCTGTTTGGCTGTTTGGATGTGCCAGGTCAGTCATTGAGATGTATTTTGTCGTGTGGATGTGTTTGGTAGTGTTGTGCGAGTAGAATTGACCCTCCTTGTGCTGTTTTACAGTGTCCTGGTTCTGTATGAGTCTTTTTCGTGTAGGTGCGATCTATACATACGCGATGCTGGGTGTGGGTGCTGGGGTACGGTGTTGGAGTGTGGCACATACATGCGGTGGGGGTACGGTGCATACACGGGCGGACCTGGGGTACGGCGCGTGCATGCGGAGGTACTGCGCGTACAGGGGGGGATGGCGCGTACATGGGGGGGTACGGTGCGTACATGCGGTGCTGGGGTAGGTGCGTACATGCGGTGGGGGGCAGGGGTTAGGGTGCGTACATGCGGTGGGGAGGCGGGGGTTCGGTGCGTACATGCGGTGCTGGTGTACGGTCCGTACATGCGGTGCTGGGGTACGGTGCGTACATGCGGAGCTGGGGTTACGGTTTGTACATGCGGTGCTGGGGTACGGTGCGTACATGCGGTGAGGGGTGAGGGGCAAGGGGTATGGTGCGTACATGCGGTGGGGGGGCGGGGGTTCGGTGCGTACAAGCGGTGCTGGTGTACGGTCCGTACATGCGGGGCCGGGTACGGTGCATACATGCGGAGCTGGGGTACGGTGCGTACATGCGGTGCTGGGGTACAGTGCATACATGCGGTGAGGGGCAGGGGGTACGGTGTGTACATGCGGTGGGGGGGCAGGGGGTTCGGTGCATACATGCGGTGCTGGAGTACGGTGCATACATGCGGTGCTGGGGTACGGTGTGTACATGCGATGAGGGTCAGGGGGTATGGTGCGTACATGCGGTGAGGGGCAGGGGGTACAGTGCGTATATGCGGTGGGGGGGCAGGGGGTAAGGTGCGTACATGCGGTGGGGGAGGCAGGGGGTAAGGTGCGTACAGGCGGTGCTTGGGTCCGGTGCGTACATGCGGTGGGTACGGTGCGTACATGCGGAGGTACGGCACGTACATGCTGGGGTGAGTCACGTACAGGGGGGACGGCGCATACAGTTGCAGGGCTGGGGTACAGTGCGGACAGGGTGGTGTACGGTGCTGACAGAATTGGGGGTGGCGGGGCTGTACGGCTCGTACACGGGCATAGGTTTACCCGTCTACATGTGTGCTACTGCATTAGCTCCGTATGGGCCTTTTTCCGTGCGATTGTGTATTCGGACGGACGGTCGGGATCGTACTTGCGCGTTCAGACTTGTGTTTTACGATTTGCAAATACAAATTTCCGGCTCACTCTCGTACACTTTTCCCGACAATATTCGGACGTAAAAAATTTCCGGCGCACTCTTGTAGACTTTTCCCGATGCTATTCGTAGATATTTTTCGCGTACGGATCGTACTTGGCCGTTTGTACGGTACTTGTACGACTCGTACGTAAAAAAATACGGATACGAGTCGTACGGTATTTTTTTTTACCGGATCGGAATCGGCACCCATATGGTGAAAAAAAGTAAGGTGCTAATACATGCCTTTTGTGCGCTTGCCAAAAAGCTGGACAGCCCCTCCTCCAAACCATTATTAGCCATTATCATTGCAAAAATATTACCAATAGTGACTTTTGCAAGTGTGGTTATGAATGGGAAAGATGCCTCTACCCTGAAGAAGTTACAAACAAACATCTAAAAACAAGTTTTTGGGCTCCAGCATTGTGCCTCCCCGGCGTAAGTACGACTGAGATTCAGACTAATAAAACAAATCATTGCAAGAAGATAAGTTAACATCAAAACATGGCATAAACAACACACATTCAACATACACCAAATGTCTGTGGTCCTCACTACAAGTAACAAATACTACCAACGTATGTAACTTGAATTTGCCCACATTCTGTCGTGCCATCAACAAAGTAGCTCAATTGCTTTCCCGTATTGAAAGCAAGTATAAATTAACTTCACAGTCACATGCCTGGATGGTAGTTCAATCCTACAATAGTTTATAACCAGCAGAATATCTCAGCACAACATATCCAGCTTATCTAAAAAGAAAGCTGATGAAACTTCGATTCAGAGTCTCGCTATCCTTGGCCGACCAACCTGCATGGAGATGCAGAGGTTTTAAATTGTGCAGATTTTGTGGTGTTGCAAAGGAAGACATAATCTACCCAGTTTGTTTTTGTCTGGCCTTAGAGCAATCCCGTACTTTATTACTGAAATCTACATTCAATGAACGGGGTATTCGAACATGCAAGATGGCAAAAATTAAGAGCCTAGACCCCACAGACGCCAGTATTAATTGTAAATTGCTGAAATCCCTGACCATTCACGAGAAACAAATTAACTGTGCTTGATTTCCTGGAATACAGTATAACTAGTGGGTCGCCTAGGCTGTCCAGCCACTGAAATATTATTTTCTTTAATATAATCTTAACAGTGGGATGCCCAGGTTATTTTAGCTATAGGAATATTATTTGAAAAACTTAAGTCAATTGTGCGGATACCTAGTAACAGTTTCAGACAATTAATGGGGGATAAAGTGCCAGATGTTCCAGGCATGTACAAATGCTAAATAGCATTTGTGACTCTCGCTATTAGGAAGGGGCGTCCCATCCTAATAGGAGTCACCATGCCATGTACTGTTGTTTTGCAACTGCATTTGCTGCCGCAAAACACTCGCAGTTTACCATCTACTTCAAGTAGGTAGTAAACCGAAACGGGAAGGGGTCATCAAGGGACCCCTTCCCCTTTGTGAATGGGTGCGTAAATATTTTTTAAGAGCAAGCAGTGGCCCCAGGGACCCTGTTTTCCTTTAAGGAAACCGGGCTGCATTTGAAAAAAAATCAGCTTTATTTAAAAGCAGTCCCAGACATAGTGGTCATCTGACCCCGGCAGGCCACCGTGCCTGGAAGTGCTAGCTGGAAGTCTGAGACACTGTTGTACATTAAGTTTAGCGAGATGCAATTGCAAGTCGCAATTTTGCGCATTTTGCGACTCGCTAAACCTAATGGTCGTACATCTGGTCCAAAGTGTCCACTCACAATTATGTATGCAACTTTAAACATCAATTTTACATTTCACAATGAGAAACTTATAATAATACCCTTATTTGTTTAAGCTTGTTTTTAAGCACCAGCTTTGTAAATTGGGAATGCCCCATTTGCCTTTTATTTAACGTAGTTTATGGAGATTAAAAAAAATATCATAGCCTTGTCACATTGCTCGATTTCCTAGTGCAGGGTTGAGGTGCGGCTAGCAGCGAACCGATATACACAACTGACGATTTTACAACCTAAGTGCTCAGCATGTGGTCAAGAATTATTTGGACACGCCTGGCTGCAGCAGCACCTTGGGCTGGGCAGCAAGGATGCTGCTCCTTGTTGGGCATTTACCATCTTACTTCAGTCAGTCAGTCATACATCTTTTTTCGGTTCTTTCAGCTTAAAGGAACCATAAAAGCAAACAAGATACATATTAAGAAACAATATAAAATAGAGGTCACAGTGCAAATCATAAAATAAAATTGAATACGTTTTACAGCATTTCATTACAATAAGATACAATATGACTGAGATAAACCTGAGAAAACTAAAACCTCTAACTCCTACTTATACCCTGAAACCTGCAAGACATAACTTCTACAATAAATCTACATCTTATAATCTACATGACTAGCTACTTGATTTCCTACTTACAAGAAGGTATCTTCATTTACAACAGCTTAGAAATGACTAGGTGGGAGTCAGCCCGAGGCAGGATTTTCCCTGCAGAGATGGTAAGTGGACTGTTACACTGCAGAGCAAGCACTAGAATCAGTGATGTCTGGGTTTAGGGAGACATCACGGAAAAAAGTACTGATTACAATGAAAAAAGCAGTTGGATTTCAGATCTAGGTGCAATATGGTGTTCCCTAGCCAAACACGGTCTGGCAATTTTACACTGCTCATGCTATTTGTCCGTGGTTCTGCAAGCAACTGCAGTGATCACAAGAAGTGTAAAATCATGTAGTATGTGAGTGAATTGTGAAAATAAAATCGTTTTTCAGTAGGATCAGCTTAAAAGGGCCAGTAGGATAGTCTCCTTCTAATTCAGAGGCTTTGCAGCATTTTCAAGTTCTTTTTATAGCTTGTCCTTGCTCAAATGAGGGTAATTTCTTATGTTTATCTGTTTCCATGGATTTAATTGGTTGATTTTGCTTGCAGAAAAGTGTTACTCTAAATGGCACACATAAAGGTGCCGATTACGATCCGGTAAAAAATTTCCCCGTATGACTCGTATCCGGTCTTTTTACCGTACGAATCGTACAAGTGCCGTACAAACTACCAATTACGATTCGCATGGGAAAAAGACCATACGAATCGCATTGGGAATCATTCCCCACACGTCCTCGGGTCGGAAAATGTGTCCGACACGTCCCCGGACGATTTACCGTACAAATGTGAAAAGTGAAGTCCGACCGCCGAATCACGATCCATCCCGTGCGTCCGATGTTACAACCGTATGGAAAAAACACCGTCCGCACCGAACACCCATAGCAAACATGGAGACATGTGCCCGCATACGCGCCGAACACCCCCCCGGCCCACGTTCGAGTCGTACCCCCCGTGTATGTACACCCCCACCCGTGTATGTACACCCGTGTACGTGTCATACCCCCCCTGTATGTACACCCGTGTACGTTCGTGTTGTACCCCCGTGTATGTACACCCGTGTACATTCGTGTCGTACCCCCGTGTATGTACACCCATGTACGTTCGAGTTGTACCCCCACCCATGTATGTACACCCGTGTACGTGTCGTACCCCTGTGTATGTACACCCGTGTACGTGTCGTACCCCCCGTGTATGTACACCCGTGTACGTTTGTGTCGTACCCCCCGTGTATGTACACCCGTGTACGTTCGAGTCGTCCCCCCACCCGTGTATGTACACCCGTGTACGTGTCGTACCCCCGTGTATGTACACCCGTGTACGTGTCGTACCCCCCGTGTATGTACACCCGTGTACGTTCGAGTCGTACCCCCACCCGTGTATGTACACCCGTGTACGTGTCGTACCCCCCATGTTTGTACACCCGTGTACATGTCGTACCCCCGTGTATGTACACCCGTGTACATTCGAGTCGTACCCCCACCCGTGTATGTACACCCGTGTACGTGTCGTACCCCCATGTATGTACACCCGTGTACGTGTTGTACCCCCCATGTATGTACACCCGTGTATGTTTGTGTCGTACCCCCATGTATGTACACCCGTGTATGTTCAAGTCGTACCCCCGCGTGTATGTACACCTGTGTACATGTCGTACCCCCCGTGTATGTACACCCGTGTACGTGTCGTACCCCCCGTGTATGTACACCCGTGTACGTGTCGTACCCCCGTGTATGTACACCCTTGTGCGTTCGAGTCATACCCCCACCCGTGTATGTACACCCATGTACGTTCGAGTTGTACCCCCACCCATGTATGTACACCCGTGTACGTGTCGTACCCCCCGTGTACGTGTCGTACCCCCCGTGTATGTACACCCGTGTATGTTCGTGTCGTACCCCCCGTGTATGTACACCCATGTACGTTCGAGTTGTACCCCCACCCATGTATGTACACCCGTGTACGTGTCGTACCCCCGTGTATGTACACCCGTGTATGTGTCGTACCCCCCGTGTATGTACACCCGTGTACGTTCGTGTAATACCCCGTGTATGTACACCCGTGTACGTGTCGTACCCCCGTGTATGTACACCCGTGTACGTTCGTGTCGTACCCCCGTGTATGTACATCCCCACCCGTGTATGTACACCCGTGTATGTGTCGTACCCCCCCTGTATGTACACCCGTGTACGTTTGTGTCGTACCCCCCGTGTATGTACACCCGTGTACGTTCGTGTTGTACCCCCCGTGTATGTACACCCATGTACGTTCGAGTTGTACCCCCACCCATGTATGTACACCCGTGTATGTGTCGTACCCCCGTGTATGTACACCCGTGTATGTGTCGTACCCCCGTGTATGTACACCCGTGTACGTTCGTGTCATACCCCCGTGTATGTACACCTGTGTACGTTCGAGTCGTCCCCCCACCCGTGTATGTACACCCGTGTACGTGTCGTACCCCCCGTGTATGTACACCCGTGTACGTGTCATACCCCCCATGTATGTACACCCGTGTACGTTCGAGTCGTACCCCCACCCGTGTAGGTACACCCGTGTACGTGTCGTACCCCCATGTATGTACACCCGTGTACATGTCATACCCCCGTGTAAGTACACCCGTGTACATTCGAGTTGTACCCCCACCCGTGTATGTACACCCGTGTACGTGTCGTACCCCCATGTATGTACACCCGTGTACGTGTTGTACCCCCGTGTATGTACACCCGTGTACGTTTGTGTCGTACCCCCCCGTGTATGTACACCCGTGTACGTTCAAGTCGTACCCCCGTGTGTATGTACACCTGTGTACGTGTCGTACCCCCCGTGTATGTACACCTGTGTACGTGTCGTACCCCCGTGTATGTACACCCGTGTACGTGTCGTACCCCCCGTGTATGTACACCCTTGTGCGTTCGAGTCATACCCCCACCCGTGTATGTACACCCATGTACGTGTCGTACCCCCGTGTATGTACACCCGTGTACGTGTCGTACCCCCGTGTATGTACACCCGTGTACGTTCGTGTCGTACCCCCGTGTATGTACACCCCCACCCGTGTATGTACACCCGTGTACGTGTCGTACCCCCCCTGTATGTACACCCGTGTACGTTCGTGTCGTACCCCCCGTGTACGTACACCCGTGTACGTTCGTGTCGTACCCCCCGTGTATGTACACCCATGTACGTTCGAGTTGTACCCCCACCCATGTATGTACACCCGTGTACGTGTCGTACCCCCGTGTATGTACACCCGTGTACGTGTCGTACCCCCAGTGCATGTACACCCATGTACGTTCGTGTCGTACCCCCCGTGTATGTACACCCATGTACGTTCGAGTCATACCCCCACCCGTGTATGTACACCCGTGTACGTGTCGTACCCCCGTGTATGTACACCCGTGTACGTGTCGTACCCCCGTGTATGTACACCCGTGTATGTTCGTGTCGTACCCCCGTGTATGTACACCCATGTACGTTCGAGTTGTACCCCCACCCATGTATGTACACCCATGTACGTGTCGTACCCCCCGTGTATGTACACCCGTTTACGTGTCGTACCCCCGTGTATGTACACCCGTGTACGTTCGTGTCGTACCCCCGTGTATGTACACCCGTGTACGTTAGAGTCGTACCCCCACCCGTGTATGTACACCCGTGTACGTGTCATACCCCCCGTGTATGTACACCCGTGTACGTGTCGTACCCCCGTGTATGTACACCCGTGTATGTTCGAGTCATACCCCCACCCGTGTATGTACACCCATGTACGTGTCGTACCCCCCATGTATGTACACCCGTGTACGTGTCGTACCCCTGTGTATGTACACCCGTGTACATTCGAGTCGTACCCCCACCCGTGTATGTACACCCGTGTACGTGGCATACCCCCCATGTATGTACACCCATGTACATGTTGTACCCCCCGTGTATGTACACCCGTGTACGTTCGTGTCGTACCCCCCGTGTATGTACACCCGTGTACGTTCAAGTCATACCCCCGCGTGTATGTACACCTGTGTACGTGTCGTACCCCCGTGTATGTACACCCGTGTACGTGTCGTACCCCCGTGTATGTACACCCGTGTATGTGTCGTACCCCCGTGTATGTACACCCTTGTGCGTTCGAGTCGTAACCCCACCCGTGTATGTACACCCATGTACGTGTCGTACCCCCGTGTATGTACACCCGTGTACGTGTCGTACCCCCATGTATGTACACCCGTGTATGTTCGTGTCGTACCCCCGTGTATGTACACCCCCACCCGTGTATGTACACCCGTGTACGTGTCGTACCCCCCCTGTATGTACACCCGTGTACGTTCGTGTCCTACCCCCCATGTATGTACACCCCTGTACGTTCGTGTCGTACCCCCGTGTACGTACACCCATGTACGTTCGAGTTGTACCCCCACCCATGTATGTACACCCGTGTACGTGTCGTACCCCCCGTGTATGTACACCCGTGTACATGTCGTACCCCCCGTGTATGTACACCCGTGTACGTGTCGTACCCCCCATGTATGTACACCCGTGTACGTGTCATACCCCCCGTGTATGTACACCCGTGTACGTTCGAGTCATACCCCCACCCGTGTATATACACCCGTGTACGTATCGTACCCCCCCATGTATGTACACCCGTGTACGTGTCGTACGCCCGTGTATGTACACCCGTGTACATTCGAGTCGTACCCCCACCCGTGTACGTGTCGTACCCCCATGTATGTACACCCGTGTACGTTCGTGTCGTACACCCCCGTGTATGTACACCCGTGTACGTTCAAGTCGTACCCCCCGTGTATGTACACCTGTGTACGTGTCGTACCCCCCGTGTATGTACACCCGTGTACGTGTCGTACCCCCCGTGTATGTACACCCGTGTACGTGTCGTACCCCCGTGTATGTACACCCTTGTGCGTTCGAGTCGTACCCCCACCCGTGTATGTACACCCATGTACGTGTCGTACCCCCGTGTATGTACACCCGTGTACGTGTCGTACCCCCGTGTATGTACACCCGTGTACGTTCGTGTCGTTCCCCCGTGTATGTACACCCGTGTATGTGTCGTACCCCCATGTATGTACACCCGTGTACGTTCGAGTCATACCCCCCGTGTATGTACACCCGTGTATGTGTCGTACCCCCATGTATGTACACCCGTGTACGTTCGAGTCATACCCCCCGTGTATGTACACCCGTGTACGTGTCGTACCCCCGTGTATGTACACCCGTGTACGTTCGTGTCTTCCCCCCGTGTATGTACACCCGTGTACGTGTCGTACCCCCCGTGTATGTACACCCGTGTACGTTCGAGTCGTACCCCCCGTGTATGTACACCCGTGTACGTGTGGTACCCCCCTGTGTATGTACACCTGTGTACGTGTCGTACCCCCGTGTATGTACACCCGTGTACGTGTCGTACCCCACCCGTGTATGTACACCCGTGTACATTAGAGTCGTACCCCCACCCACGTATGCATGGAGCGTACCCCCACCCCAACATTCTAAGTACGGAGCGCACCCCAGGCCCCAACATCACCACCTTCACACAACATCGCGCATGTACGAGTCGTACCAAGCCACACACAAGGACAGCACTGTACAACAAAATGGCCCATGTACACACCGTACACACGCTAAAAACGCACGTACACAACCAGGACAAAGCAAAACAACACAAGAATACACCATTCGAATGGCACAAAGCCACAAAACATGTCCAACAACCACTAAAACAACACATTCACTGACCTGCAACTGCCAAAAACCAAAACAGAGGCCCAAAACACAACCACTCCTTATAACACACCCACCCAAAGTTCAAACACAGCCACACTCACCAATGGACCAATAAAAAGGGCCCACACATACAAACCATGAGCCTTTGCAACAGACCCACTGCTGCCAGACCCCACAGACAACCTACAGCACCATACGAGAACCTTTACTACACCTTACACTTGCACACCTTCACACACACACCTTCACAAACACCTCCTCATCACATTCACACACACACCTGCACAACCACACCCACACACCCACAACCATCCACACACCCCCCCCACCATCCACACCCACACCCCTCACCATGCCCACTAACAAGAATCCAAAGTTCACTAGCCGAGAGTTGGAGGTGGCAGGTGGCAGAACCATGTCCTGCAAGCTTGAGTCAGGTGGATGCAGAGAATGGTGGCCTGGCCAACGTTGGATGCATGGGGATGGCACATGTCACAATACCCACACAGTCATGGACATCATGCACAATACACAGTCTAATCCCACACAAACAGCTTGCATCTTGCTACTCTACACATAGACACATAGCCACTATCACGTAAAACCATGCCAGACATGCCGTATGCCCCATGGCAACACACCAGCATTGACTGAGAAGAGGCACCTTGGAGGCATAGGGACACCTTTATTAGTCATGCATTTGGGATTGCAGAGGCAACTCGGAGTACACATGAACAGGTCATGTGGAGTAACATGTGGGTCCAACACTGGAACCCCCCTTCTGCAGCACAAATACGTGATAGCCATGGAACTGGCACACAAGTGTCGGCTAACAGCTAAACACCCCCTGCTGCTCACGGAGAGCCTGCCATACACCATTGATCCGCTGATGTGGAAGTCCCACACCATGTCAAGCCAATGCAAACTGTATGTTTCCGAGGGCAGTGTAACACACATTGATGCCATCATCACATTCCACAATCCCATCACTGATGACTGTCAACAAGTCTGACCATCTATTCAGGTGTACCCAGCTGCATGTCATGTGTACCATGGTGATGCGACATGTCTGCAGAGGAACTAAACATCGACAGGGGCAGTGTGCATACATCGTAAACCACTGCCACACCCAATACACCCCTTATGCATCCCTTACCCTAAGGAGACTTCCAAACTTGTCCGTGCGTGTAACGCTGAGTCAGCACACGATGACGTGTCCATGAGGAATAGCAGTGCCACAACAATGCAAGCAGCAGAGGGCATGCGCAAGTACCTGGGGAAGAGAGACACACAAGAAGTCAGCCACAAAAAGCACAGCCACTTGCATGTGCATTTACTCGACACATGTAAGGATGACAACATGCTAGGGCACAATTATGACTGGGGAAATACACATCACTGGCACCATCACTCCAGTGACACATCCACACACACCTCTGACTCACGTGGCATACATGCAGATGGACACACACATCGCAACACATGCCACACGGGGACCAATGCGTGCACACACAGACACTGGTACTCACCACTAAGCAAAGAAGTCGTGTATGAGCCGAGTCCGGATGTCCTCTTGCGGCTCCACATTCTCCACATCACTAGCCCCATTGCCAAGCCCTTCGTCCTCCACGGGTGGATGGTCCTGATCATCTTGATCCAGGATGAGTGGCACAGCTTTCTCAACTGCCATGTTGTGCAGCATGCAGCAGACCATGAAGATTTTGCAGACCTTTGCCGGGGCATATGGGAGGGCGCTGCCGGTCTTGTGGAGGCATCGGAATATGCTCTTCAGGAGGCCAAATGTCCTCTCGATCACTCGCCTTGTCCGGCCATGGGCGGTGTTGTAGCGGAGCTGGGCCAGCGTGATGGGGTTGCGGAGAGGTGTGATCAGCCATGGCATGTTGGGATAGCCAGCGTCCCCTATATGGAAAGCACATGGACATGAGTAGGACAGGAGAAGCGGTCGTGCTGGAAGTCTATGCAAAATACAGGACAGACAGAGTGTACCCACCAACAACACATGCTCGTTCGTTGCGCAGCTGCGTCATCATTTCAGGCACCCTGCTACGCCTCATGATGTAGGCATCGTGTGCTGATCCTGGAAAACGAGCACAGACATGTGAAATCACCATGTTGGACAGACACACCACAAGGGCATTGATGGAGTGGTAGTGCTTGCGATTCCTGTATGCCACCTCCTGTGCCTGTGGTGGTACCAAAGCCACATGTGTCCCATCTATGGACCCAATGACATGGGGCATCCCTCCCAGGGCATAGAATCCACGCTTGACCCCAGTCAACATTTCAGGGTTTGGGAAATGGATGAACTCATCCAGGTGAAGCAACATGGCCTCTAAGAAATCATGCAGCACACGGCAGAACATGCTCTGGGACATGCCACCAACATGAGCTATGGTATTTTGAAAGGTACCCGTGGCAAGAAAATGTAGGGCTGCCATTACCTTCAGCTTGGGTGTCAGTGCCGTAGGATACCTGTGCAGCGGTTGCAGGTGTGGTGCCAGTCTCGCCGTCAACTCCAGAATCAACGGTTGGGGGAAGCGGTAGCACCGGATACAGTCATTCTCCCGCATGGCAGCCAAGTCCAGAATTGGTCGGGGAAGAGGCGGCGCTCTGCAGTAATTTGGAAGTGACAAGGAAGAGTGAGTGCACTACAACAACAATTTATATGTACTGAGCACATGTTAATCTGTCAATACACATATGCGACATACGGAGTCAGGTATGTGCCACATGCCCTGGACACGTATGGCTGGCAGGTGACACTCCTACCAAGACCCAGCTACACACAGAGATTGTGAACCTCCACATGCCATGGCATGGGATTAGCTGTGTCCCAGTGTAAGTGAACAGCCAGACGCAACACAGGAGTGACATACATCCACACATCAGCAGAAGTAGGATGTCGATTGCAGAGAATGGTAGCGAAACACTAGAGCCACAGGTCACATGACATTACACCAGGACAGCCCACACACCTTGCCATGAAGGTGTACATGTGATGGCTCACCACACATTCATAGAGAGGATGCAGACATGTCCTTGTTACGCTACTCCGTGTCCCATGCATACATACGCACCTCACATCCGATACCACATGTGGCCTGGTGTGCGTAACTGTGTGCCATGTCCATCTACACACAGACACATGTTGGTTGCTGCAACAGCTGATGCTTTTGAGGGAGCTCCAACATCAACCTAATGGGAACACACCACACATACTTGACATAGACACATCGTGCACCGTGGGTAGTGACATGTCTGGTGTGGTAACCCCTGTACCGGGCATCAGGGGACACTTGCGTGTGTTGTGGACCGTGCCATGCCAGTGACGCTCATCCCAAGTGTGCAGTACGACATGCACACATGTCAAAGGAGTTAAGGGCATGCCTGGCACACATTGCACCGTCACACATAACATCTGTACACATCTCATTATACATCTGGTGCCTTCTCCACTCAGGAGTAATGTGCCACATCACAGCCTTTCACACCTGTGCCACACACATGTAGTACTGGCCAGACAATGCCTTGATGTCCATCCATGGACAAGTATGTCAGCCCTATTCCCTCCTGTGTGCTGCCTGTCACCACTGTGATGGGTGAAAGGCACCGTACTTTCGCTAAGAGGGCCTGTGTCCATTCCCTATCACTATGGGAGTGATGCCGTATGTATACCCATAGTGATAGTGAGCGTACGCACGCGTGTACGGTCCGTACCACTATGGGTACGGATACGCGAGCACACCCATAGTGATACGGACCGTACACGCGTGCGTACGCTCACCTTCACTATGGGTGTCCTCGCGTATGCGTACTCATAGTGGTACGGACCGTACACGCGTGCGTACGCTCACTTTCACTATGGGTACGCATACGCGAGAACACCCATAGTGAAAGTGAGCGTACAGGCGTGTGTACGGTCTGTACCACTATGAGTACGCATACGCGAGGACACCCATAGTGAAAGTGAGCGTAAGCACGCGTGTACGGTCCGTATCACTACGGGTGTTCTCGCGTATGCGTACCCATAGTGGTACGGACCGTACACACGCCTGTACGCTCACTATCACTATGGGTGTTCTCGCGTATGCGTACTCATAGTATTACGGACCGTACACACGCCTGTACGCTCACTTTCACTATGGGTGTTCTCGCTTATGCGTACCCATAGTGAAAGTTAGCGTACGCACGCGTGTACGGTCCGTATCACTATGGGTGTGCTCGCGTATGCGTACTCATAGTGGTACGGACCGCACACGCGTGCGTACGCTCACTTTCACTATGAGTACGCATACGCGAGAACACCCATAGTGATACGGACCGCACAAACACACCTGTACGGGCCGTTGACATGCATTTGGAGTGCCCTAGGGCCCCGGGACGCACCATACCTGTGTGTGGAGCTCCAAATTACATAGGGGACACATGAGGGACAAGTATTAAGGCCTACATTCATGCTGGTTGTCATGGAGACCCAGTTTAAAGTTTGAATTTATTTAAACAGGTGCACAGCAGTAGTCAGTTTGAATGAATCTACTTTGTTGCAATGTGTTTCTGGAGGTGACATCATGCTGAAGAAAAAAACACAATAGGAACCCACTGACTGTGCTAGGTTTGAAGGGATTGGAGGAAACATAGGATGCAAATGTGAGTGACCAATCACTCTGTACTCCTGTGCATGAAACAGGCCAGCAAGGCAGATATAAGGCAGCCAGGTCCCATGAGGGAGCACTTGCCTGCACATCTTTGTATTCCACGACCCAGCTGCTGCTACTGATTCCCTGGAACCATGTCAAGGTCTGTGGAGAGGTCACAGCCTTTCACCCTGGATGAGAACCTGGCTTTGCTGGATGTGATCCTCCCACAGTACCCCCTGCTGTATGGCCGACCAGGGTATCAGGTGAGTGCAGAGTCTACTAGCACAGACTGTGTCCCTTTTTTGTGACTGTGACTTCTGCCATTGGGTCCAGGTGTGTCACACATGCTATGTACTGTAGGGGGGGTCCCAGGGGGGGGGAATGCCTGATGTCTCCCAGCCAGAGCATGCAGTGGTGCATGTCTGCCGTCCTCACTTGCATTGGGTTTACTGTGACAATCACTGCATGGTGCATGCCACAATCTGCCTGTCTTGTCCTCCTGGGAATGTAGCCTCTACAGTCCTCATGTGATTATGTGGTCAGCCCAGTGTGACAGGTGACTGTACCCACAGATGTGTGTTAGTTCTGTGTACCTGTGCTGAGAGTGTCCACATGATGTGTTCGTACCCAGGACATGTGTGTGTGTGTAAGTCCTCTGTCATGTGGGTGGGTGCATATGTGGAGTGTAGCACCCGGGCTGCATGAGGGATGGAGATACCCTGCCCATGTGATGTGAGCAGGGAGCAGTGCTGTGTGTCTGACATGCAGAGCCAGCCCCACACCTGTGAGCCCCCCCCCCATCTAGTGGCACATGTGCAGAGTGAGGTTTGTCGCTGCATTTGGCAATGGCAGGTGAATGTCCTGTGCCTGTGTGTGTCTGTGTACTCTGCTGCGGTAGCGTCAGTGGCCTGTGGCATGTGACTGCTTTGAGGTGCTGCACATTATCCTGGTGTAGCTTGTGATGCACAGTGTGAGCCTGGATCATTGATTGTGTGGTTGCCCTCATTCCACCTGTGTACTTTCAATGGCACGTACTGCTTTAGCCCTTCCCCAGAGGATCATGTCCCTATGACAAAGGTGCAATGCGTTGGATGCATACTATGCCTTGTTGTAAACAGCAATTTTGTTCAAATATGTCTCTCTGTGACATGTGCCCGGTGTATTGATGTAGTGTCACTTGTTCATCCTCACAGGTAGGCGCCTCTGCCAAGAAGCAGATATGGCTGACCGCCGTCAGTGCCGTGAGGAGTGCGGATGGTCGCAAGCGGCGCCTGCCCCAGGTGAGGAAACGCTGGCAGGATATCCGGTGCTGGACGCGGAGGATCGCACGGGTCCTGCTTTGGGACTCACCTGAGACCCATAAGAACCGCGGGCGCCGCCGTCTGACCCACATCCACAAGCGTGTGCTGGCGGTGGTCTTTCCAGACTTGGACAGGCGCTTACAGGAGAAGCAGCAGCAGGAAGGGGGTAGGTACATGTGTGTTTGTTGTGTGTCACCAGCATTTGTAAGTGCACAGTTGCATGGATACACTGCCAGGGTTTAAAGGTGCTGTGCAGATCCAGTTACCCACAGTATAGCGGTGCTCTCCTGCCTCCCTTCCCCTCCTTGCAATGTGTTCCCTGGTCTGTGTGTAGTCACTCCTACACAAGGTAATGTCGGCTGGCGCTTTCTCCACGTGAACTATGCCTGTAGCATCATGTGTGGGGGTGGTGTGTAACAGGTTTTGGGACCTTGCCTGTGCCCTGTCCAGTTCAGTACATGTGGGTTCCATGTCAGTTGGCACTGATGCTGAGTCCAGACTAGGGGTGGGCGGAATTTGCGGAATTAACCTTCGCAAATTATCGCGAGAATGTTTAAAATTATCGCAAACAAGCAGAAATATCGCGAAGATGCGGAAGTTTTTTTCCGGCATGTTCGCGAGATTTTCTGCATGGTTGCGGGTCGCCAACTTACCCATGTGGTTGCTTGCGGGCGCGGCCATCTTGTTTTGAGTTGTTCTCGCGGTGCATGATCGCGAGAAGAAAGACGTGATCGCGCGACGCATGACGTCACTGCGGGCGCGAACTGTCGCGAGACAGCGCAAATGGCTAAAAACAATACAACATCTCATGGAGAACGCGACCGGATCAAGAAAACTTGTCGGCGAACGCAGGGATTCAGGTAAGGCGATCGCGCGCGCGCGAGAATGTATCATTTTACAGCGCGAGCAAGAAACAAATTATCGCCAAGCTGCGGAAACCGGAATTTTTGACATTTTCGCGCTCTCCGCGGAACGCAAAAATGTCAAATTATCGCAATTTCCGCGAACGGAACGAAATTTTTGCCCAGGCCTAGTCCAGACATGGGAGGTGCTCTCCTGCCTCCCTTCCCCTCCTTGCAATGTGTTCCCTGGTCTGTGTGTAGTCACTCCTACACAAGGTAATGTCGGCTGGCGCTTTCTCCACGTGAACTATGCCTGTAGCATCATGTGTGGGGGTGGTGTGTAACAGGTTTTGGGACCTTGCCTGTGCCCTGTCCAGTTCAGTACATGTGGGTTCCATGTCAGTTGGCACTGATGCTGAGTCCAGACATGGGAGTTAGTCTCTCAAGTGTAATGCCTTACAGCGCGCATGTCCTATGTTGTGGCCTGTGACATGATGTGCATGAGTGTGCGATACGCATGGTGCAGGGATGGTGGCGTGTGTTGCAGTCATTCCCATTCAGGACCATGGAGTTGTGTGGCCACTACTGTCCCCTGGGGCATATTTTCCTAGGTGTCATGTGTGTCATCACAAAACGTGGACACTCTCAGTGTCTACAGCATAGGTTGTGCTCTGTGCCATTGTCCCCTGGCGCCATGTATAATGACGTAAAATGTAGTACAAGTGTCCACTGTACAGCCTGACCTGATTTTCCTTGTTCATACTCACGGTGGCCAGTGCCTGTGTGTCTTGTTACAATCATCTGATGGTGGCCATTTGTACATGATTATTTGGACAGGCGCACCTTGGGTATTTGGCGTCCAATCTTGCATTTATGCAGCCCCTGTGTATTTCACCCAGACTAAGAGATGTAAGTATCACCTGTGTCTCAACAAATTGTCTCATGTAGGGGGTGGTTGGTGCGGGCCAAGCCTACATGTCAAAACCAGAATTCTCCTTGCTAGGTCTGGTCAGTGTAAGATGTTTGTCTGGACATACACTCAAGGTGCAGTGAGCCAGTCATGGTGGGCATGTTTTCAGTATTACCTATGCAGCATGTGCCTCAAGTTCATGGATATGGTCCCTCCTCATCCCTATTTTCGGCAATGCTGTGTGGTGCAGATGCAGTGCTGGATTGTCCCCAGGGCCTGGCTCCTATGTCAAACTCCATTTCATGTCATTTGCTATTGTGTCATGCTCTCCATGGATTTTCATTGGCATGGTGGGTCAACCAACTGTGTGTTGCATGCCCTACATCTGTACCTTGTTTTGTAGGTGTTACTGATCTTTCTTTGCAGGCTATGCACTGTAACCTATGTAGATTGGACTCATGTGACATATGTATACAGGTGTGTGATTAATTGCTGTCTCTTCACCTTGCCCACAGCATCGTCGGGGGACACGGAGGGAGACATGAGCACAGACGGAGCGGAGGGACCGAGCACCAGTGCCAGCGTTGACATCGTGCCTGGCACATTGAGTGGTACAGAGGCGGAGGAGAGTGAGGCCGAGGACCTGTCCACTGGCACAACTGAATATGAAGCTGACGGGTCCGAGGATGATCTCTCCGAGTGGGCGGAGGCTGCACCAGCAGCTGACAGCGGCACAACATGGCACCCCGTCCCCTCCATTGCCATCAGCCGCCTCCCACTTGCTCGTGTCCCTTCCCAGCGTGCCCGGTCACCACATGTCTCCTTCCTGCCAGGCACCGCACCCCCTGCCCCTGTCTCCACTGCTGCCGCCAATGCTGAGTCTGTGGACATCCAGCGGCAGTTGCAGGTTGGTCAGGCTGCGATCCTTAATGTCCTCCATGGCCACAGCCAAGTGCTGCACAACATGGAGGCATACTTGGAGGGCATTTTTTCATCGCAGGCTGACCAACGCCAGTTGCTGAGGTCCATAGACTCAACACTGACTGCAGCAGTGGGTCTCCTGCAGCGCTACGTCCCACCCCCTACCCCTGCCCCATCCACACTTCCCACTCCCATGCCTGTGCCACGTACACCCAGACGTCAGCATGCACCCACCACAACAGACACAGGCACAACACCAGCAGGGAAGGTCATACGCACACCTCCTGGCACGCACACACAGGGTGAAGTAGGCACACCCACTGGGTCGGGGGGCAAACGCAAGTCATGCAGCCAGAGTGGGAGTCCGCATTCCACCCAATCCACTCCCTCCAAATCCCCTCCCCTCAGCTCTCCTGGCCACATATCCGGCAAGGACTCCTTCATGGCCGCTCTGTCCCTGAGCCCCACTGTGACACCACCCCGCAAGCGGTCAAGGGAGTCCCCGGTCAGGGTGGTTGAGTCCCCCTCCCTGTCCACACCCTCCCCCAGTGGCACTGTGACCCATCCCTCCGCCCCCCCCCCCTCCTTGGGACCTGTGGTTCCTTCGGGTGCAGGGGAGATGCTGGAGGACCTTGCTAAGGTGTGCAGCGACATCCTGGCCTCCGCCTTTGGCCCTGCCCCACCCCCTGTGGTGGAGTCCTCCATCCCTTCACCCACGACGCCTACCCTTCGCCCTCATGTCCCTGCGGTGCCTGGTCCTTTTCCCCCCCACATGATGCCATCCCCGCTGTGGAAGACGAAGGAGTCTGACTGTGCAGGCAAGCTAGGGGACACGCGTCCCACTGTGTCCCCCATCCAGCTGTGACTCATGGACTGCCCTATGGGCTTTGTAAATATTGAACTTTATCCACACAAACATTTTTTGGTAATGCTGAATAAAGCCATTTTTTTTTCCTTAGATCACTACTGCTTTTCTGGTATTGCTGTTGGTGGGGCTGCTCCATGATTTTGGGTGGTGAACATGTGTTGGGTGTGTGGGAAATGTAGTATTGTGCTGGTCATAGGGGGGACCCTGGTATCTGTGTGCCATCACAAGGTATTAGCTAAGTGTCTTTGTTCATGTAAGCAGTTACTGCATGGTGAAATTGTCCCAAGTGTGTTCCTTCCTCTGTGTACCCTGACATCTTCCCTGCAGGGTGTTTCCACTTTGTGGTGCTGAGCTGTGTCTACATCAGCTGGGGGTGTGACGGACTCCTTCAACTTTGCACATGCATGCGGAGTGATGTCTCCACCTGCATCATTCGTGGCATCCTTGGTGGTCACTGTACTTGTGTATGTAGACTGTTGCCATGACTTAATGTGGACATGTTTTCTTTTTGGCGCTATGCATGTGTATACTCCCAGCCTCGCACACATGTGGTACATGTACTGCAGGATCTTTGTGCACCTGACTGACATTTGTGGGCATTGGATCTGTGGGTACTCCACCCTTTTCTTTGCAGGGGCACTGCTGTGAGTGTTAGGCACCCACCCCTCCTGCGTCTGGGCACTGCTGGGAGTGCTCTGCACCCACCCCTCCTGTGTCTGGGCACTGCTGGGAGGACTCTGCACCCACCCCTCCTGTGTCTGGGCACTGCTGGGAGGACTCTGCACACACCCCTCCTGTGTCTGGGCACTGCTGGGAGGACTCTGCACACACCCCTCCTGTCTCTGGGCACTGCTGGGAGTGTTAGGCACACACCCCTCCTGTCTCTGGGCACTGCTGGGAGGACTCTGCACACACCCCTCCTGTGTCTGGGCACTGCTGGGAGGACTCTGCACACACCCCTCCTGTCTCTGGGCACTGCTGGGTGTGTTAGGTACCCACCCCTCCTGTGTCTGGCCACTGCTGGGAGGACTCTGCACACACCCCTCCTGTCTCTGGGCACTGCTGGGAGTACTCTGCACCCACCCCTACTGTGTCTGGGCACTGCTGGGAGGACTCTGCACGCACCCCTCCTGTGTCTGGGCACTGCTGGGAGGACTCTGCACACGCCCCTCCTGTCTCTGGGCACTGCTGGGAGGACTCTGCACCCACCCCTCCTGTCTCTGGGCACTGCTGAGAGGACTCTGCACACACCCCTCCTATTTCCCGATATGTACGCTTAGAACATACACGGTGTGGGTTAGCTCCATGCATACGAGGGGGGGGTACGTGTCGTACATACACGGTTGGGGTGGGGGTACGCTCCATGCATAGCGGGTGAGGGTACGGGTCGTACTTACACTGTTGGGGTGGGGGGTACGCTCCATACGTATGCGTGTGAGGGTACGGGTCGTACTTACACTGTTGGGGTGGTGGGTACACTCCATACGTACGCGTGTGAGGGTACGGGTCGTACTTACACTGTTGGGGTGGGGGTACGCTCCATACATACGCGTGTGAGGGTACGGGTCGTACTTACACTGTTGGGGTTGGGGGTACGCTCCATACGTACGCGTGTGAGGGTACGGGTCGTACTTACACTGTTGGGGTGGGGGGTATGCTCCATACGTACGCGTGTGAGGGTACGGGTCGTACTTACACTGTTGGGGTGGGGGGTACGCTCCATACGTACGCGTGTGAGGGTACAGGTCGTACTTACACTGTGGGGGTGGGGGGTACGCTCCATACGTATGCGGGTGAGGGTATGGGTCGTACTTAAGCCTGGGCGAAGCACTACGCTACGCTCGCGTAGTTTGCGAAGTTCGCGTTACTTCGCACTACGCGAACTGCACGTAGCACAGTGCGAACACGCGTAGCGTAGTGTTGCGTAGTGCTGCGGTTATTTTTTGCTTGCTCGCGGTCCTCAACGTCAAGTTGGCGACCGCGAGCAAGCAAAATGACATCCCGGCGTGACTTTTTCCTTGTTCGCGATCAGCAACATCAAGTTGGCGATCGCGAGCATGGAAAAGAAACCTCCTGGCGAAATTCCCAACGCGAGGAGGTCAGGTTTCTAATTGCGAGGGGTCGCGTATTCTCGCGACCGCTCGCGATGAGAAACTACCAGTTCGCGTTGAGAAAGCTGCTGCTCGAGTAAAAATCTACTTGAGCAGCAGAAAACTACAGCTCGCACTGTGCAAGATGCCATTTTCAATGATTGCACAGTGCCGGTTGCTTGTCCGCACTGTGCAATAATTGAAAACAACATCTTGCACAGTGCGAACATGTTACTACGCAGTTCGCGAAGTGCTACGCGTAGCTCGCGTAGTGCGAACTTCACTTTGCGTAGCTTTGCGAAGTGCTACTTCGCGAACTACGCCCACCCTTAGTCGTACTTACACTGTTGGGGTGGGGGGTACGCTCCATAGGTACGCGTGTGAGGGTACAGGTCGTACTTACACTGTTGAGGTGGGGGGTACGCTCCATACGTACGCGTGTGAGGGTACGGGTCGTACTTACACTGTTGGGGTGGGGGGTACGCTCCATACGTACGCGTGTGAGGGTACGGTCGTACTTACACTGTTGGGGTGGGGGGTACGCTCCATATGTACGCGTGTGAGGGTACAGGTCGTACTTACACTGTCGGGGTGGGGGGTACGTTCCATACGTACGCGGGTGGGGGTACGGTCCGTACATATGCGTCCCCACGCTATGTGGTGCTTGTGCGGGCCGTACCCAGGCCTTTGCCACGTGGGTACAGCCGTCCCGCCATTGTTGGGATGACGTAGGTGTGGGCATGGTACGACTCGTACCCACGCTCTTAAGGCGTGGGTACGGGACGTACCTGTATTGTTGCGTTGCCGGTTCGCGTCGTCAGGCACTTCCGTTGTGGCGGACGCTGGCTTTGCTGGACATGCCCCCACCCCCTCGTGGTGACCAGGGCCTGGGGGCAGGTATGTCCAGGGCATGTGTGCTGTGTGACTTTGGTGGGGGTTTTGTGGCCTGCCCATAGTCCTGCCCCCCCTTCCCCCCTCCCTTTGTTGTTCTGACCTTCTGCGGCGTCTGCGTCCAAACCTGTAGAGGAGGTCGACTGCTATGAGGGCCGGAATGACACGTAGGTTCGGGTCCATGTCTGTCCGTCGCGTACAGGTACTCCTTGTTCGCGTCGTCCTGATTTCCCGGCAGTTTTTGGCAGCCGGAAAATATTCACCGTGCGGGATGACGTCGGTGCGAATCGTAATTCCTGGTTCGTGAATGGCAGGCTGCGTGCGTCCCGACGTCACGTCGGCGCTTTCCCGGATCACATTTGTATGTTTATTTTCGTCGGTCGGGGTTTTGTACGATTCGTACGGAAATGGAGTTTCCGTGCGAATCGTAATTCCATGTTTGTATATTTTGACGACCGGGTACGCGTCGGACGGAGAATATGCTCCGTCCGACGGTTCGTACCCGGTTTTTACCGGATCGTAATCGGCACCTTAGTGGCTGAATCTCGCTCATAAGTACTCTGAAACCTTGAAAATGTCACACATAAGCACTCTAAAAACTTGGCAGCTATGCTGTCTGTGTGTCATATCGGTAGTGCCCCTACATTGTTGGTGCTTTGCAGCAGTTTTAAGATCTTTTTGGTGTTTCTCATTGCTCAAATGGGTGCAATTTCTGATATGTTTATGTTTCTCTCATCTTTATTTCTTGATTTTTGCTCGCAGGTACTCATAATCATTGAATGCCTTGATAATGCCTTGATAATTACACTGACATTTTTAAAAGGTCACACATAAGCAATCTGAAACCTTTCCAGCTATGCTACCCTGAGTATGCCAACACAGAGGCAGCTATGTTAAGAAGAAAGTAAGAATTTCTAACAAATACTTTCACAATTATTTTCAAACTTATGTTTACATGTATGTGTAGTACTCCTAAAGTGCAACTGTTGGCTCTTTGCAATGAAACACTGTACACCATAATTGGATGAAGGGGACAAGAAAGGCAGGGGTAAGAAGGCGGTTAGCAAAAAATGGGAGGAGGGATGGACGGTAAAGCCGACACCATGGGGTGGGTCATGGTGGGGAATGAGTTGCTGCATTGAATAGAGAACAGAGCAGACAGGCCTGGGAGAGAATGGAAGGGGGTGTTAACAGGAGAGCGTAATGCAGAGGAGAGAACTGGGGCTTAAGCAGAGAATACTGCAACTTAGGGATCGATTACAATGGCGGGCGCTCCACCCGCCATAATCCATCGCCCGCCACCCATTTCCCCGCACCATATTACTATGGCGGCGGGGTCTCGAAGACCCCGCCGTCCATATTATGTAGCAGGTGGTTTTTCGCCTTTCCATGGCGGCATTGCTGCCATGGAAAGGCAAGCGGTCCTTGCTGTTGGGGGCCCGTAGCGGGCCCCCAAGGTGTTGGGGGTGCACATGGTACCCCCCTGCATTTGCATGAACAACGTGGCGGGGGCAGGTCGTAACAAAGATGCGTTACCACACACTCGATGACCCAAACTTCAGGATGCAGGAACACAGCAGCAGTGTCATTAATGACATTGGTCGATGTGAGGTGTGCTTGGGCAGAAGATGTCGTTCTAGGAGTTGATCACCTGACTGACGATCACCAAGCCTTGACTGCAGCAAATGTAGCTCATAGTACTTCAGTGGCTGGAGTTCAACAGGAGTCAGGTAGTGGCTTGAATCTTGGAGAAAGCTTACCTACCACTCTGGGCTTGCAGCACACCACTGCTCTTTGGCCTCACTATTGATGGGCCCAGCAGGTCGAAATTCTTGTCACGCAGCATGTCGATTTTCCTGCAGCTTGCACGGTACTGGTCCCACCCATCCAAGGGAGTCTGCTTCGGTTTCTGGCATCCACTGGAGTCCCTCTTGCTGGGAGCAATGAGCTTTCGCCACTGACACACGTCGAACATATTGTTCCAGTATATGGCCTCTTCAGGGCACTTAAGTGTCCTATCCTTGCACGGTGGCAAAGTCCACAGCCCTGTTGTCCAGGACGGTGTCTTCTTTGTGCCTCTTCTCAGATTCAAAATGAGAACTGAGGTTCTGGTGCTCAGTGAGCCACTTAAATCCTAGTTTAGGGGGCATTAAGGGTGTAAGGGCCAGTGACCAATGGGCTACTGGTGCCTAAGGCTAACCTGTCCCTGAAGTGACACCATCCTGTCTGTGTACATCACCTTTCTACCCATAGTTCTCTAGTTGAGGGTCTGCCAACATGGCAGCGCCCTTCCTAGGCTGTACAGACCTCCTAGTCCACCCTAAAGGTGTGGCCAGCCTTTTGGAGGTCTATGCCTCCTAACTAACACATTTTCCCACCTATCGGGGTGGTCAGGGCGGGAAGGGATTTCTCCTCAACTGGGGGATGAGGAAGTACACATAAATGGCCGTGAAATCCTTCGAGGGTCACCGCCTTGATGACAGTAAACACTAGTCACCCTGGGACGGAGAAAGTGTAACGCCCTTCCTGCTCAGTCCTTTGTCTCCATCCTGGGGAAGTAATAGCACATCCCACCAGGAGGGCAGACTCTTGTCTTAGTGGCAGTTGAATCAGGGAAGTCCGCCAATGCACTGGGTCAATGTATCCTGGGGGCACCCACTCAGGGTGGCACCCCTGTAAATGATAGCTCACTCTTTCCAGGGAAATCATGTTGGGGGTGAAAAAGCATGGTGTTTGACTCCAAATACAACACAATTCGGTCCTTTTATAATGGAGCTGGCTACCTCGAGTTTTCTCAATAGCCAGCCCATGATACTCTATGGACCGCCGGCCACTTACAGTAAAACTTTACTTTACAGGGTTACTGTAGAGATATATATATGTATAAACATATATAATATAATGCACTATACCTCCTGGGCTTTGAAGGACAACTTTAATAGTGACCTACTCATATTCAGGCCGTGAAGTGGCTCTGCAGCAAATGGTGTGTTCAGAGTCACTCTCAGGCAGACAGGATGCTTGTACTGGGCTGCAATGGCTGTCCCACAGACACACTTTTATTTGGGTCACATGGGGTGGCAAAATACAGTGTTGCAGTTCTGGTTACCCCTTTACGACCCTTGCCCTGGGTACCACTGGTACCATATATTAGGGATTTATAAGAGGGCACAGTACCTTGCCAATTAGGTGTACCAATTATCATCACTTATAGGGGAGAGAGCACGAACACTGGGACCAGGTTAGCAGGCCCCAGTGCACTATTTGAGTACAAAAAACAGCATCTAGCAGTCTGAAATTAAAGAAATCCAGTTTCTAACATGAGCCCCTCCCAACCAACTAGCCCAGGTGACTCAACCCACCCCTGGGAGAGTATACCTGGCTTGTTATGTGTGCAAGCGGGAAAGAAACCGGTTATTTTATTGTAGAGCCTACTCTTGCCTCACATCCTCTCTGTAAAGTCACTCCTCCTGGGATGTGGACCAATCTCAACAGTGATAGGACCCGTTTTAAAACTAACCTTTTCTATAGCTGTTTAATTTGCTTCCCCCCTTTTACCTTAGTGAGATGCCCACCTCACATCGCTATCTTAATTGAGTCGACACCTAGCTTACCCATGGAGGTTACCCAACACTTGAGTAACCCTACCATGACCAGCAGGGTCAGTGGGCCTAACCTGCTTTTTGCCATGGGGTCGGTCTCCCATGCAAAAGACAGTGCAGCCATGAAGGCCAGTACCCAGCAGAGGCAACTGACAGCTGTCATCACCCTAAACCAGACCCTGAGCTCTACACTGACATATGACTGAGCTGCCTCAGGCGCATCTGTGGGTTCTTGGAACCTCTCTTGCTGTTCTGAGTTGGTTGCTACCACATCTTTTGACAGACACTCTTCATTTACTCACCCTTCTATCAGAGCAGGGGGGACACCGTTTTTTGCACAGCTGCCTGACAGTTCAGGTCTTCTTCTGGAACAAGTCAAGCCTCACAGGTGCCAAGTTTGGGCTCTACCCCTACTGGGTCAGAAGACCCTTGGCTCTCTGGTTCCTTGTTTACAAGTGGCTTCCTTTTCCTCCTCTTTTGCCCTTTTCCTTTGGAGACCCTTCTCTCAACTGCAGTTACTGGTTCCCCAGAAACTTTGGGTTGGGGGGTGTTCTGGGAAACCACCCCGCTTGGGATCTGACCAACCTCTGCTAGATCACTAAGGAGGCAATCCAAGGGGAGGTCAGCCCTGACCACTACCTTGTGCCAACTAAGGGTACCCTCCCTCTCCAGGGAGACTATGGATTCAGGCCTAAATGAAACCTTCACAGAGGCTACCCTTATCTTCTTGGTTTCTCCCTTCACATACTGATCTGAGGTCACCAACCGGTCCACCACTGTGGTGTGACTGACACATGTGTCTCTCAGGTCAGTAGCAGGGATCTCATTCACTTGAATGGATTGGAAGTGCCTACTCCCATCGCCAGCTTACAAACTGGTCCTGCTTCCCAGCTTAATGCTAAGAGGCCCTCCTCATCTGAGGAGTCCTCCCCTATGGCTGGCCAGCCCAGTGCCAACCACCTTCTTCTTGGAACAGGCTGGGTCGCCTCTGTAGTGACCTTACTTCTGACAGTCAAAATACAACCTGTTATCCAGAAACGTTTTGAGTGCTGGGTCCCTCTGCCTCTGCCTCTCAGAGTTGAGGATGGAATTTACCCTCCTCCTTTTTAGGGTTCTGGGGTCCTGAGAGACTCTGTTTGGTGGGCTTAATCCTTCCTTTGACCTTTGTGGGAGTAACACTCCCTGTTTGAAGTCATTCCCCTGGAACGTCTTGAGTACTCAGGATCTAACTCACTTTCTTCCCCAACCCAGTAGGTGAAGTCAAATCAGAATCTACTAGATGCTGTTTCAATACCTCTGTGGTACAGTTACTCAAAATGGGCTCTTTCATGATCAAATTATACAGCCCATAATAAGTGTCTAATTGAAAGGCAATGTGGAAAGTATTTGTGCAACACTTCAAACAGTAACAAAGTGAGACCACCACTTAAAAGATCCTACATTAAGTTAGAAAAATGAAACTTTCTTTAATAAATAAAACAAGAACAAAATGACAAAAATCCAATCAATAGAACTGGAGATATTCAGTTTTAAAGATGTTAGTAAAAATAGCTCCAGAAAGCATAAAGGGACAACTGTGGATATCTGTTTGCATAGGACAGGGACAAACTCACAAGTTCAGGCTGACCGCGATAGAGCATGGGCCATTTATATGGACCCAGATAGGCCTCTGAACTAAGTGTTGTGGGCTACCATGTCTCTTTTGTTCCTCCCTTTCTTGTCCTATCTTGCTTTCTCCTCTGGGGTCTGGAATGCATGTGTACATTCCAGGTGTCCAGGGATGAGCTGCGGGGGAGGTTCTGGAACTTGGGGAGCTTTGGCAGTTGGGGAGCTGTGCCACTGCTGGGATGTTGTGTTGCTGTATAACCGTGGTCCAATTCTTGGTATCCTGATTAAACTACTGGAGGACTTCTACACGTCTTTGTCATCTTTTCACAGGCGACGAGTTGTACCTCTGTGGGGACAGGTGTCTGGACCACTGGTTTCCCCATCGAACCCACAAGAAGCTGAAGAATACTGCTCACACTTCTGTTTGAAATGCGGAAAAAATCGTTCATGGACACCTAATCGCACCCGGGTTCTGCTGCTCACATGGTGTGAAATTTTTAAAGATTAAGAGACTAGGAAACCGGAGGCAATTACAATGACGGTTAATTGAATCGTCGCTTACCTCGGTTGCCCTGACAACGTCACACCGAAGATCTACTGTGCTTGTTGGATTAGCTCGGGCCTTGCGATCTCTTCTCGTCACTCTCGCTCCTTGATTTGAGGCTGCGGACCGATGGCGAATTTTGAACTGGAAGGCTGATCGGGGAGTCACGGAGCGGGGAGTCAAGGAGCTCTGAATTTGGGTGCTGGCGCATGCGCGCTACAACTGGAAACCGGGATGGAGGCTCTTGCTGATTCTTCGCACATGCGCGGTGGTGTTCTTTCAATCGCTGATCTCTGGAACATGCGCGGTGATGCGCACACTTCCTCTGAAGAGAGCTCGTAGAGTGCCAGTACCCGTGCAACGTTACAGGAGTCCATAGGAGAGAGCCTGTGGAGTGACAGTACCCCGAAAAATGACAGTATCCTAAGCAGCATTACAAGAATCTACAGAGCTTCTAAGGTGACAATATACTCAGCATCATTTACGGAACTAGTGGAGGAGAGCTCTTTGGAAATTTGATTGTTTGCACATGCGCGGTGATGCGCACACCTCCTCGTTGTAGCCCACTAAAATGTAGATAGATAGGTCATTTTTAAACCAGCAGCATACTTGATTTGTTAGGTAAATGCATGTACATTTAGGGATGAGACCTATGAGTTCTATGTGAGCATATATCTGGGATTATCGCTACATTTTGAGTTTAATGCGTCCTTGATTGTTTGATTATTTCTTATTGAACTTTGGTTACGCTGGTTAAAGTATTGTTGATTGTTGGTCTTAGTGAGGTACTCACCAACATCATTCAAGATTAGCAAGGTAGTTGTTTTTTTTTTCATGTAAGTTTTAACTTGGGTGTATATTATTTATTTGTTTATTTCTCTCTTTTGCATCATGGCTACTGGAATGTCACAACCTCCACAATTCCTTTCGGAATCTGGAGATCTCATCTTGCCATGGAAGAGATGGAAACCTTTGTTTGATTCCTATTTGTTGGCCATTGGGGGAGAGAAATTTTCAGCGGCACGCAAGCAAGCTACGTTGTTACATAATTTGGGGGTTGAGGGCAGACATGTATATGATGGTTTGGATGAAATTGTTCTTGGTCGTGGGGAAGGTGAGCCGGAGAACATTTATGATATGTCCATCATGATGCTTGAAAGACATTTTGGCTCTAAAATTAATGTGGTTTTAGAACACCATAAGTTTTTTAGCAGGGTTCAGGGTAAGCAAGAAAAAATTAATAGTTATGTGGTGGCCTTGAAAACGATGGCTCGCACTTGTGAGTTTGAACAATTGACTGATTCCTTGATCAGAGACCAAGTTGTGAGATGTACGAATGATGTAAAAGTCCAACAGAAACTTTTAGCAAAGAATCCTGATCTTAAAGAAACCCTAGCCATTGTTGAAGGGATGGAAAACACCAATATGTGGGTGCGGGAGATGAGGCCTGAGAAAGCTAATGATGTTTCGGTTGATGAAAAAGCAATTCATGAGATTAAAAAAAATGATTTGAAGAAAGATGTCCCTAAAGAAAATAAGCTTGGGTTCAAAGGAAGTGTATGTGACAAGGAAAGGAAATTTCAAGAGTCAGAACAAGCTAGTTCTAATTCAAAAAATTGTAATTCTGAACAGAGTGGTTTCAAGAATATCAGGCCTGGTTTTAAGTGTTTCAGGTGTGGTAGTGACAGGCATCTTACCAATAGTTCAAACTGCTTTGCAAGATCTGTGATTTGTAATAAGTGTGGCAAGAAGGGGCATTATGCAAGAGTTTGTCAATACAAGGGCAACCAAGTGGTACATTTTGTCAATGAAGAGAAAAAGTTTGTTTGTAGTATCAAGGAGAATGGACTTGTGGATGGTGATGATTTAGACATGCCTGTTTGTGAAGTATCGATTGGTGGTCAACTTTTTCCTGTCTTGGCTGATTCTGGTTCACCCTATACTATGGTGGGTGATGCAAATTGGGATGCTGTCTTTGGTTTAGACAAGTTTGAGTTGTTTCCTCCTGATATCAATCCTGTGGGGTATGGTGGTGTCAGAATAGATGTGTTGGGATATGTAGTCAGGAAAATTCAATATAAAGACAGGGAGACTGTGGGAAAGGTGTATGTGGCGAAAAGGGGTGACAATCTCCTGGGTTGGAGGCACCAGAGGGACATGGGGATTACTTTGAATCTCAACTCTCCAGAGAAAGTCTTACTTTTGTCTCGAGAGGTGTTGTCTTTGGTGCCTTTAGATTTGTTCGTATGCCTTTTGGCCTCGCTTCTGCTGCGGCATGTTTCCAGAGGGTCATGAATAAGGTGCTTGAGGGGTTGTCGAAAGTTCTAATCTTCCAAGATGAGATCCTGGTGTATGGGAGAGACCAACAGGAGCATGATGAACATTTATGGATGGTCCTACTGAGGCTGCAAGAGGCTGGTCTAGTTATCAAAAAGGAGAAGTGTAAATTTGGAGTGTCATCTGTAAGTTATTTGGGACATACCATCTCCGCTGGTGGAATTAGTCCTAAATTGGATCTGGCTGAGAGTATTGTGAAGGCTCCTGTGCCTATCAACAAAGATCAAGTACGATCTTTTTTGGGTCTTGCGGAATTTTGCTCCAAGTTTGTTCCAAATTTTGCAGCGATTGCATCTCCCCTTAGGTTGCTGCTCAAGAAGGGGGTGCAGTTTTCATGGTCTAGTGAATGTTCTTCTGCCTTTGATTCTATTAAAAACAAGATTGGTTGTATGCCAACTTTGGGGCATTTTGATGCTTGCAAGAAAACTGTGCTGTGCACTGATGCTAGCATGCTGGGGTTGGGGGCGGTTTTATCACAAGTTGTGAATGGTGAGTCCAGAGTAATTGCTTTTGTGTCTCGTTCACTCAAGGGTGCGGAGGAACGCTACTCTGTGATTGAGCGGGAGGCATTGGCGGTTTTCTGGGCAATACATCACTTTAAGTTTTACCTTTGGGGCATACCTATTGTTATCAGAACTGATCACCGTCCTTTGTGTCAAGTTTTCACCTGCAGGGAATCTGATAATATTTCACCTAGGATCAGGCGTTGGATGGAAGGGTTAATGGAATTTAATTTTGAAGTAGAGTATGTGCAAGGTTCGAAGAATGCAATGGCTGATTGCCTTTCAAGGTTGCCGTTGGAGCAGCCAGGTGTGGAGGTGGAAATCTCTTTGGTGGCATGGGTGCATGAGTCTGCGGTTGATTCTGAGGAGTGGTCTTCTAATTCTCATGAGGACAGAGATTTGGAGTTGCTCAAGGAGTATTCGGTCAAAGGTTGGCCTATGGACAGGGAGGTACCGGAGTCCTTGAGACCTTTTCTTAATATAAAGGATGAGCTGAGTGTTTTTGATGAAAAAGTATTAAGAGGCAATCGTGTAATACCTCCACAAGGGCTCAGGGGGAAGATTGTCAATTTGGCACATGAGGGGCATTTGGGGAGGAATCTGACCAAAGCCAGGGTGCGTGAGTGGTACTGGTGGCCAGCGATGAATCGACAGGTGGAGGATGCCGTCAAAGATTGTTGGGATTGTGCGAACAGTGACAAGAGTAAAAAAACTCGGGTTGCGCCTCTTTCACCTGTAGATGTTCCTTCTGAGCCATGGTCCAAGTTGGGTTTGGATATTTCTGGACCTTTTGAGCTTTTTCCTCCTGATGAGCGTTATGTGTTGCTTTTAGTGGACTACACCTCTAAATGGGTAGTCACTAAATGTGTCTCTGTTGTAAACACCCGTACTGTTATTGAATTTCTTTCTGAGGAGTTTTCCAGAGAAGGTATTCCAAAATATCTTATCACTGATAATGGGGTGCAATTTGTCTCGCATGAGATGTCCAGATTCTTAAAGGAGTTATCTATCATTCATTTCAAGACGGCTTTATATTCTCCGCAAGCTAATGGTCTTGCGGAGAGTATGAACAAATTGGTTAAGTCTTGTGCCCAGAGGGCTCTACAGACTAGAACTTCTCTTAAGAAGATGCTCAGGGAAACATGGTGGGCTCATCGTACCACCCCGAATTGGTTGACTTCTGTTTCTCCTTTTTCTATTTTGAGAGGGAGAAAGGCTCATGACAAGCTGAGTCCTGCTTGGTTGAAGCTGGATGTGAATGATTTGAGGATGGATGAGCAGGTAGATGTGAAAAGAAGAGTCTATCAAGGAGAATATAAGCGCAGATTTGATCAAAGGAATTCCACATCCCTTAGATGCTGGTGTGTTGGGGACGAAGTTTTGATCAGGAATCCTGGTCTGCTGAAGAAGGGGCGTCCTAGGTTTATGGGTCCTTTTGTCATCAGGGAGGTCAGGAGGAATGTGGTTGTGTTGGACTCTGGTGATGTATGGAGCATGTCAAGGTTGGTTAAGTGGGAACCTGGTGTTGATACTCCTGAATCTGACCTGGCATGTGAATCGGGTTCCAAGGAGGTCTATGGTAATGCTGCTACATGTGCTTCTGTTTCCGGCACTTGTAGGAGGCTAAGATGTAGGCCGAATTGGCATAAAGATTATCTTATGTCCTGAAATGTATTCTTTATCATTTGAATGTGGTTGAGGTGGCATAAAGTTATTATATGTCTTGAAATGTTTATTTTGTTGTTGCCATTTCTCATTCCTTTTGTTGCTAAAGAATTATTTTGTTCTCACGTGTTCTGTTCCTTACATTTTATTTCTCTTTTAAGTTTTTCATCCTTTATTTTAAGGGTAGGGGATGTGTTGTGGGCTACCATGTCTCTTTTGTTCCTCCCTTTCTTGTCCTATCTTGCTTTCTCCTCTGGGGTCTGGAATGCATGTGTACATTCCAGGTGTCCAGGGATGAGCTGCGGGGGAGGTTCTGGAACTTGGGGAGCTTTGGCAGTTGGGGAGCTGTGCCACTGCTGGGATGTTGTGTTGCTGTATAACCGTGGTCCAATTCTTGGTATCCTGATTAAACTACTGGAGGACTTCTACACGTCTTTGTCATCTTTTCACTAAGTACCCTAAATCCTGGTTTAGAGAGTGTTGCAAGGGTCTGCATCGAAGGTGCGTCGAGCAGCCAAAGCGATGCATCCGTTCCACGGTGGAGTGAGGCTACGATCCAAGGTCCTGTGTTGTTATCGAGAATCCCACCAGTCGGGGCTTGAGATGCAAAATCTGGCATCGAGGATGGGTCGTGATTGGGGAGATGTAGCTGTTCCGAGGTGCTGCGAGGCTGCATTTCGGAGTCCTTTGCCGTCATAGAGGCTGCCGTTAATGTGGGATGCGAGGGCCTGCGCCAAGAATGCATCGCTCAGCAGTCGCTCTGAAGAGGTGGCAGGCTGCAGCATTGATGCAGGTTTTTGCGAAGAGACCAATCTATGCAGCAGCGGAGATGCATCAGTTCTGCTCAGGTTTGTGCAGCACAGCTGAGGAGATGCGTCAGTTCCACTGGATTCACAGAGGCTGGTCAAGCACCTTAGGACCACTTTCAAGGATCTAGACTGAGGTGGTACCACTTGGCAGGGTAGACACACACATGGTAGAGTGTGGGTGCAGATGCAGAGCAGTTGGAAGCCTGTCATGTCGCTGAGTCTTCAGATCAGGAGGCCAACCAACTAGCCCTAGGAGTTACTCTGGGGTTCTGAGTTTTAGAGATGCAGGTCCAGTTCTTATCACCCAGGCAAGATGGCTGCAGGTCAGCACAGCAGGGCAGCAATACTTTAAAGCAGCAGTCCACTGAAGTAGCAGTCTATTCAGTGGCACAGCAGTCCTTCTTCCTTGCAGAGTATACACAGGTCCAGAAGTGTACTGAAGCGTAGATGTCTGAGGTCCAGTATGTATACCCAGTTGTGCCTATGAAGTGGAGTGAATCTTCTAGTGGTATGCCTTTGAAGTGCACAGGTGCCATGCTTTCCCTGACCGTGGCTTCAGACTTACTACAGGGGGTATATAGCCCTTTGTGTAGAGACGGGACACAGGCCATTCAAGCGTAAGTGGGGCTGTGCCCGAACCCCCTCCTATCCTGCCAGTTATGGCCCATCCAGGCACACCTACGCCCCCTGTTTTGTTTGGCTGTCTAGGAGGAATAAATAAAGCCCAACTGTCAACTACACCCATCCATGTGACCCAGAGCCAGGCTGGATGCACAAATGGCTAAGGCAGGGAAATGCCATCTTTCTAAATGTTGGAAGATTAGTTGCATGAGGAGACTAGGGTTCTTTCCTTTCATTCTGTTCATTTCTCAATGTTCATTTTCACAACACATTTTTGGGTGTGGACTCAATGGCTGAGAGCTGGCACAAGGCATTCTTGGTTGGTCAAATAGAGCTATGTTCAAGAGGTAAAAATACTTATCCTGTTATTCGGCTTTGTTTTCAGTTGCCCCTGGGTAAGGAATCTTCGAATTCCAAAAAGCATTGGGCACAACCTATAAAAAGCAAATATCCAAGAAGAATATATATGTTATTGCAAATCAAATATTGTTGTTAATTTCTTCCAATAAGTGAGAATTTTAATTTGAATACTTGCATGAATGAGAATTAAATGTACACATTGAATACATTGACAAAACTGGAAAAGCTTTTTTGATAAATTCATCAAGTAGTGCATGCTGTTCCACATAATCATTATTTTATGGGTTCACCCTTAGTTTATCTCCCACATGTAACAGACAGTACACACCACAGAATAGCACACTCACAAAGTTTTATAAGGAGTAAAGTGTCTAGTTGACAAATAAAAGATGTGCACCAGATACATTCCATTACAAACCTTCTAAATGTGGTATTTTCAAAATTGCAATTTAAAATCCGACTTCACCATAAGTTAGAATTATTTATTATAATTCCAAAGACACCAAACATGACCTAATTACCTGTTTCATTTAAAAGTTACACTTATAAAATTTAATAAGTTAACTCCAACGTTATCCTATGGGAGAGGTAGTCTTTGCAGTAGTGAAAAACAAATTTAAGAGTTTTTCACCCGTAGGACATATAAAACTTTAAAGCGCATATCTGACTTTTTAAATACACTGCACCCTTCCCTCTTGGCTGTCCAGGGCCTACCTTAGAGGTGACTGATATGTAATAAAAACAAAGGTTTAGGCTTGAAAAAATATGTAGGCTTGATCTTGCCAGGTCGACATGGTGTTTTAAAACTGTGCACACAGGCTCCTATGGCAGGCCATAGACATGTTCAAAGTGCTTCATAAGTGGGTGGCCCAATCTGTGCTGCAGACCCAATGGTAGCATTTAATTTACAGGCCCTGGGCACAAGTAGTGCCATCTTACTAGGGACTTTCAAGTATATTAAATATGCCAGTTAGGTATAAGACCTCCTTGCCATGTTATAAGGTGACAGCCCAAGCACTTTAGAACTGGTTAGCAGTGGTAAAGTGTGCAGAGTCCTAAGGCAAGCAAAAATGAAGTCCGCAAAAGCGGAGGTCTGAAGGCAAAAAGCTTGGGGGAAAACCACGCCAAAGCTGCCAGGTCTAACACCTGGTTGTCAACAAATGACAAGCTGATATCCTAAATCTAGGAGGATGAACTGCCAAGGTTTCAACAATCACATTTATAAGCTAAATGCTGTGTTTGTGGGGGACTTCAGGAACTCATATATAGTATGTAGAAGTTATAGGAGAGTTACAGAGATATTGAACAAATAGTGCGAAAAAGACGTCTTTTCTTTCCGATGGTCTTTTGTGAGACTTGTCAGAGCTTCCTTTAATCAAAAGTGTCTTGCAGACGTCATAGAGCTTGATTCAATTCAAAAGGCCCATCCCTGTAATTTGCAAAATTCAGAAGAGCTGTCAACAGGATTATAAAATAAATCTACCATGTCCCTCATCTTCTGGGACATGCAAACATATTTTTGTCCTCCAAATTTTCAAGAACAATTGGATTTGTTTCCAGCTACCATGCTTTTTAAGAGTTCCTTTTGCAGATTTTTTTTTTTAACTAGTTCTAGTGACGTCAGATTCCAGGAAATGGTTATGAGGCTATCCAAGGTCTCCTTAGTAGTGCACTAGCTGGTGTAGAGACAGACTATTGAGTACAAAATGTTGAGGTGCACAAATATCGAGTTGGAAATATCATGGGTCAGAAATATCGACTTCAAGAATATCGAGGTCAAGAATATAGCATTCAGGTAAGTAATATCGATTTTAAAAATATTGATGTTTTTAATATCGTCTGCAAAAATATAGGGGGTCATTAGGATGGCAGGTGGATCTTGGCGATCAGCACGCCATCCCAACTTGATTTACCCCCTGCCATATTGTTATGGCGGGGGTATCGCGGCGGACGCAAAGTGCGTTACGATTGCCGGCCAGGCGGACCTGGCCTCTAATATGGTGCCGGTGCCTACCAGGCACAGCCATCCATATTAGGATGGGTGCGGTAACTGGCCTTTCCATGGCGGCAATGCCACCATGGAAAGGCTGGCGGGGATGTGCTTTGGGGGCCTGTTTTGGGCCCCCAGGGGGGGTGAAGGGTGCACTTGGGGGTACCCCCCTGCATTCCCATGCACAAGGTGGCAGGCACCGTGCGGTGCCTGCCACGTTGTGCATGGAAATGCACATCATGTCAATTTGGCATTGCGGCGGGTGCCGCAATGTCAAATATGTGGAATGCGACCGCCAGGGTGGCGGTCGTCCCCTATTAAGCGGTGCGGGATCGCCACACGTCTGCCAGCCGTTCCCTTGCAGGCCGAGGATGGCGGGCAGACTGAAGTCCACAAACCATCCTAAGGGGCCCCATAGTTATGTATTTTAGTGTATATTTGATATGCTTGTAATGTATATTTTTGTGAATACGAATTGTTTGTATTTTTAATATATGTGTTACATTTTTAATTGTTGTAAAAAAAGAAATCTTTTAATTTTGCGCTTTTAGTTCCGTAGCGGATTGTGGGTTTATAGGGGAATAGGGTGGGAAGTAATTTAATTATATTAAATTTAATTCATTTCTTTTTAATATTACTTTTTTCGCTTTTAGTTCCGTAGAGGGTTGTGGGTTTATAGGGGAATAGGGTGGGAAGTAACTTAATTATTTTAAATGTATTAATTCATTTGTATTTGTTAATATTTGTTTTATTGTTAGTTTATAGTGTTTAATGTGCAAAATTAATTTATTGTTAATTAATTAATGTTTGGTCGTTAATGAATTCTAATTAATTATTAATGATTTATGGTAATTATGTAATTCATTTTAGATGTCTGTCATGGTGTTATGGTGTTAGTAGGTATAAATGGTGGGAAGTAATTTAATTTTAATTTTAATTTATGAATTAATTGGTTGTTAATTAAATTTAACTAATTAATTGTAAATTAATTATGGTAATTGTCTAATTAATTTTAGATGTGTGTTTTGGTGTTTGTAGGTGTAAATTGTTGGAAGTAATTTATTTTTAATTTATGAATTAATAATAGGTTTTTAATAATTAATTGTTAAATAATTATTATAATTGTGTAAATAATTGTAGGTGTGTGTTGTGTTTGTAGGTGTAAATGGTTGAAAGTAATTAACATTTTATTTATGGATTATTTGATTGTTAATTAATATTAATTAATTAATTGGTTTACTAATTATGGTAATTGTGTAATTAATTTTAGGTGTGTGTTTTTTGGTGTTTATAGGTGTACATGGTGGGAAGTAATTTGTGTTTAATTAATATATAATTGTTAAATAATGTTCATTAATTGATACATATTTTGGGTAATTTTTAAATATTTGTTTGTTACATTTATTTCTAAAAGGGGTAATGTGTGTATATAAATACATTTTAATAATGTAATTATTAGTTATTAGTAATTGATTGTAATTTTAAAATAAGTTTTAAATGTGTTTTATTATTTGATTGTTTAATTTAGTTTGTGTTGTGCAAATTATAGTGTTAAAGTATGTAGTAGATTAATGTTTCTATTTTTTTATTAGTAAGATTTTTTCAATTGTTTATTAATTAAGTAAAATATGTAAATACGTTTATTTAAGAAATTTGAAGTGTTTTGTTATTGGTGTGGTGTTATAGGTTAGGAAATTAAATAAAGACATTTATTTTGTCATTAATTTTTTTGGGTAAATATTTTAGATTTTTCAATAATTGTTTTTTTTTATTATTATAGCTAGTATTTGTAAGTTTTTGTTATATGTAATTACTATTGTTATATGTGTTAATTTTATATGTTTTAAACATTTAATTTAAATTTCTAAAATATTGATTATTATCTTTATTATTTTTTTGATTTTATATATATATATATATATATATATTACCTACTGGCGGTCGCCAGTAGGTAGTTATAGTTAGGACCACGTTTCCATAGGAAATCCGCAACATTCTATTTTGAATAACTTTGGCGCCGGTCGACGAATCCTCGCGAATTTTTCAAAATAGGTGGGGCGCTACGCTCCGCTCCTTCCCTGAAAGTCTCGGGGGGATTCGTCAAGCGGGGGCTGAGATAAAAGGGGGGTCCCAAAACGCGTTTTTCCCATGCATTTTTCCATAGGACCTTTAGACAGGGCTAGTAGTCCTCAGGTCAAGGAAGTGCCTTTTGTAGGTTTGGTGTAAATCTGTTCAGTAGATTCTGAGAAAATAGCCTTTAAATCAATATATATATCTGAGCCAGCTTACAGTGCACTTACGGTACGCTTACCGTACGCGTACGGTGGCGTGCGCGAGCACGATTCTGATTGGCTCTTAGTAAACATTGGAATCGGCCGAAACCAGGAAGCGGCGGCCGCCATTTCGTGTGTTTCACTCAGAAAAAAAAGAGTGATAACAAGAAAAGGGGGCAAGGAGGAGAGTTACAGACCCCCTAACATTTGTAAGGGGGTCAAAGAAGGACAGAAAAGTACAAAGAAAACATTTATTGATTTTAAAAAAAATCGCGGGGTACGCGTACGGTAAGCGTACGGTAAACAAAAAAAAAAAAAAGAAATGAAATGCAGATTTAAGTGTTTAGATATTAGGGGGCTCTAAAAAGAGCCGTTGTGTTTATGAAGTGATTTTTAAGTGGTACCTACAAGTAAGTACCGATGCAGAGTCTAAGGTTCAAGAGGAAGACTCTGTTCCCTTCATCATTGAAGTGCACACCATCTCCTCTATAAATGTCTTGCATGTCGTAACGCAAGTTGTTGTGGTAAATGGAACCCATACCATAGTCACGGAGGAAAGCAGAAACAGATTTGTTGACGTGCTTTCTTGCTTTGTCAATCTGTGGACAGAAATGATTGGACCAGTTCCATTTTTGCCTTTGGCATATGTTAGAAAACACAAAGGCAGTTTTAGGGAAAAGTGAAAACAGTTGTGCAAAGGTGTCCTTCATAAGCATTTCCAGACCTACTCCAGTCAAAGTGCCTAGGTCATTGCCACCACAGTGCACTATTATGAGGTCAGGGTGTTGGTTTTGCATGAAGGATTTCACCAATGGCATCAATTGGTGCCACTTTAACCCTCTCTGACCAATCCATTTAATGTCTACATTTGGCAAAGCAAGGTCTCTCACCATACCTGTTTTCTCTGCAAACTTTTCACTCCAGAAGACATAGCTGTGTCCTACAATCCACACTGTGAACATCTTCAAAGGAGATCTGGATGCACTCAGGAGGTGTATTTCAGTAGAATGGTAAAAAGAAATGAAAGACAGTTTGGAAATGGAGGCATACATATTTTTTTTTTTAAAAAAGAACTGATTGGCTGTTTCATACCATTCTACACTAAAAACTAGGCTGTATGTGTAAATTTATAGAAACATGTTTTGTATTGGTACAGAAAAATGTGTTACCAAAGAACAGTACTATGGATTTGCTGTTAGGTTAGAAAAGTCAAGCACTCTTGCTCTGTGGAATTGAAACATTGTTTGGCGAACTTCTGACCTAACTCCACGCAGCAGTGTTCCATGAGCTGTTGCTATGGTAGCAGGCAGAAGTCAAGTTGGGGGAAGGGTACTAGGCAGAAGTCAAGTTGGGGGAAGGGTACTTTTGGAAAAGGGTTGGTTTTCAACCAATAGAAATGTGTGATTACATTTGAAAAAAAGGGGGAAGCACTGAGATTTGAAATTAACATGTATATATGTGGAAAAAGAGAGGGAAAGTTTGCCATTATCTGGTTCTGCTGAGAGGAGAGAGGTGTAAAGAACAGAGATCCTGGCTCTGATAATCTGCTGTTTGAGTGCCACATTTCTTTCACAACTAACTAATTTTAAAGGTGAGTTTAGAGTTTGAGAGGGGATGTATATGGTAAATTAAGAAATGAATAATAGAAATGCAATTCTTTTTGTTGAAGTTGTGTTTATTATTTTCTGTTTTGGGAGAAATTTAAATGTGAGGAACATGTAAAATAATATGGACTATGTTTTCACGATAAATTAAGGTGTACTGGTATAAAAAAAGAATAGTTTAAGGGTTTGAGGTTGGACTCAGTAATGCAAATACATTCAGCATCACTAAGGCTGGTTGCCCTTGCTGGAGTGTAGGCAGTCACCCAGGTTACAAATGGTGCTGGTCTGAAAAAGCAGTTTGGACATGTGCTTTTTAAAAAATCTGAAAAGTGGATTCATAATGTGTCAGTCTGTAAAAGTGATTATCACTTGCCAAAAAAAAGAGCAGTAAGTGTGCTTTCAAATTGGCAAAGAAATTTCGTTTTGTGACTAATGTGAAAACATGACTCTGTGTGCAAAGAGGAATTATAGACAGAGATTTATTGTGTATTACTCTGGTGATTTCACAGTTGCATTAGATGGAAAGGGGGAGCCATTTTTTGGTGCAGAAGCAGACTCTTAGCACACACCCAGCTGCTTACCATGTGGAATCATGCACAGTATTCACAAGCGAGTGGGGTTTGAGGTTTCAGTCAGTAATGCAAATACATTCAGCATCACTAAGGCTGGTTGCCCTTGCTGGAGTGTAGGCAGTCATCCAGGTTACAAATGGTGCTGGTCTGAAAAAGCAGTTTGGACATGTGCTTTTTTAAGAATCTGAAAAGTGGATTCATAATGTGTCAGTCTGTAAAAGTGTTTATCACTTGCCAAAAAAAAGAGTAGTATGTGTGCTTTCAAATTGGCAAAGAAATTTCGTTTTGTGACTAATGTGAAAACATGACTCTGTGTGCAAAGAGGAATTATAGACAGAGATTTATTGCGTATTACTCTGGTGATTTCACAGTTGCATTAGATGGAAAGGGGGAGCCATTTTTTGGTGCAGAAGCAGACTCTTAGCACATACCCAGCTGCTTACCATGTGGAATCATGCACAGTATTCACAAGCGAGTGGGGTTTGAGGTTTCAGTCAGTAATGCAAATACATTCAGCATCACTAAGGCTGGTTGCCCTTGCTGGAGTGTAGGCAGTCACCCAGGTTACAAATGGTGCTGGTCTGAAAAAGCAGTTTGGACATGTGCTTTTTAAAAAATCTGAAAAGTGGATTCATAATGTGTCAGTCTGTAAAAGTGATTATCACTTGCCAAAAAAAAGAGTAGTAAGTGTGCTTTCAAATTGGCAAAGAAATTTCGTCTTGTGACTAATGTGAAAACATGACTCTGTGTGCAAAGAGGAATTATAGACAGAGATTTATTACGTATTGCTCTGGTGATTTCACAGTTGCATTAGATGGAAAGGGGGAGCCATTTTTTGGTGCAGAAGCAGACTCTTAGCACACACCCAGCTGCTTACCATGTGGAATCATGCACAGTATTCACAAGCAAGTGGGGTTTGAGGTTTCAGTCAGTAATGCAAATACATTCAGCATCACTAAGGCTGGTTGCCCTTGCTGGAGTGTAGGCAGTCACCCAGGTTACAAATGGTGCTGGACTGAAAAAGCAGTTTAGACATGTGCTTTTTAAAAAATCTGAAAAGTGGATTCATAATGTGTCAGTCTGTAAAAGTGTTTATCAACTGCCAAAAAAAAGAGTAGTAAGTGTGCTTTCAAATTGGCAAAGAAATTTCGTTTTGTGACTAATGTGAAAACATGACTCTGTGTGCAAAGAGGAATTACAGGCAGAGATTTATTGCGTATTGCTCTGGTGATTTCACAGTTGCATTAGATGGAAAGGGGGAGCCATTTTTTGGTGCAGAAGCAGACTCTTAGCACACACCCAGCTGCTTACCATGTGGAATCATGCACAGTATTCACAAGCGAGTGGGGTTTGAGGTTTCAGTCAGTAATGCAAATACATTCAGCATCACTAAGGCTGGTTGCCCTTGCTGGAGTGTAGGCAGTCACCCAGGTTACAAATGGTGCTGGTCTGAAAAAGCAGTTTGGACATGTGCTTTTTAAAAAATCTGAAAAGTGGATTCATAATGTGTCAGTCTGTAAAAGTGATTATCACTTGCCAAAAAAAAGAGTAGTAAGTGTGCTTTCAAATTGGCAAAGAAATTTCGTTTAAGGGCCTAATGTGAAAACATGACTGTGTGCAAAAAAGAATTACAGGCAGAGATTTATTGTGTATTGCTCTGGTGATTTCACAGTTGCATTAGAAGGAAAGGGGGAGCCATTTTTTGGTGCAGAAGCAGACTCTTAGCACACACCCAGCTGCTTACCATGTGGAATCATGCACAGTATTCACAAGCGAGTGGGGTTTGAGGTTTCAGTCAGTAATGCAAATACATTCAGCATCTCTAAGGCTGGTTGCCCTTGCTGGAGTGTAGGCAGTCATCCAGGTTACAAATGGTGCTGGTCTGAAAAAGCAGTTTGGACATGTGCTTTTTTAAGAATCTGAAAAGTGGATTCATAATGTGTCAGTCTGTAAAAGTGTTTATCACTTGCCAAAAAAAAGAGTAGTATGTGTGCTTTCAAATTGGCAAAGAAATTTCGTTTTGTGACTAATGTGAAAACATGACTCTGTGTGCAAAGAGGAATTATAGACAGAGATTTATTGCGTATTACTCTGGTGATTTCACAGTTGCATTAGATGGAAAGGGGGAGCCATTTTTTGGTGCAGAAGCAGACTCTTAGCACATACCCAGCTGCTTACCATGTGGAATCATGCACAGTATTCACAAGCGAGTGGGGTTTGAGGTTTCAGTCAGTAATGCAAATACATTCAGCATCACTAAGGCTGGTTGCCCTTGCTGGAGTGTAGGCAGTCACCCAGGTTACAAATGGTGCTGGTCTGAAAAAGCAGTTTGGACATGTGCTTTTTAAAAAATCTGAAAAGTGGATTCATAATGTGTCAGTCTGTAAAAGTGATTATCACTTGCCAAAAAAAAGAGTAGTAAGTGTGCTTTCAAATTGGCAAAGAAATTTCGTCTTGTGACTAATGTGAAAACATGACTCTGTGTGCAAAGAGGAATTATAGACAGAGATTTATTGCGTATTGCTCTGGTGATTTCACAGTTGCATTAGATGGAAAGGGGGAGCCATTTTTTGGTGCAGAAGCAGACTCTTAGCACACACCCAGCTGCTTACCATGTGGAATCATGCACAGTATTCACAAGCAAGTGGGGTTTGAGGTTTCAGTCAGTAATGCAAATACATTCAGCATCACTAAGGCTGGTTGCCCTTGCTGGAGTGTAGGCAGTCACCCAGGTTACAAATGGTGCTGGACTGAAAAAGCAGTTTAGACATGTGCTTTTTAAAAAATCTGAAAAGTGGATTCATAATGTGTCAGTCTGTAAAAGTGTTTATCAACTGCCAAAAAAAAGAGTAGTAAGTGTGCTTTCAAATTGGCAAAGAAATTTCGTTTTGTGACTAATGTGAAAACATGACTCTGTGTGCAAAGAGGAATTACAGGCAGAGATTTATTGCGTATTGCTCTGGTGATTTCACAGTTGCATTAGATGGAAAGGGGGAGCCATTTTTTGGTGCAGAAGCAGACTCTTAGCACACACCCAGCTGCTTACCATGTGGAATCATGCACAGTATTCACAAGCGAGTGGGGTTTGAGGTTTCAGTCAGTAATGCAAATACATTCAGCATCACTAAGGCTGGTTGCCCTTGCTGGAGTGTAGGCAGTCACCCAGGTTACAAATGGTGCTGGTCTGAAAAAGCAGTTTGGACATGTGCTTTTTAAAAAATCTGAAAAGTGGATTCATAATGTGTCAGTCTGTAAAAGTGATTATCACTTGCCAAAAAAAAGAGTAGTAAGTGTGCTTTCAAATTGGCAAAGAAATTTCGTTTAAGGGCCTAATGTGAAAACATGACTCTGTGTGCAAAAAAGAATTACAGGCAGAGATTTATTGTGTATTGCTCTGGTGATTTCACAGTTGCATTAGAAGGAAAGGGGGAGCCATTTTTTGGTGCAGAAGCAGACTCTTAGCACACACCCAGCTGCTTACCATGTGGAATCATGCACAGTATTCACAAGCGAGTGGGGTTTGAGGTTTCAGTCAGTAATGCAAATACATTCAGCATCACTAAGGCTGGTTGCCCTTGCTGGAGTGTAGGCAGTCACCCAGGTTACAAATGGTGCTGGTCTGAAAAAGCAGTTTGGACATGTGCTTTTTTAAGAATCTGAAAAGTGGATTCATAATGTGTCAGTCTGTAAAAGTGATTATCACTTGCCAAAAAAAAGAGTAGTAAGTGTGCTTTCAAATTGGCAAAGAAATTTCGTTTTGTAACTAATGTGAAAACATGACTCTGTGTGCAAAGAGGAATTACAGGCAGAGATTTATTGCGTATTGCTCTGGTGATTTCACAGTTGCATTAGATGGAAAGGGGGAGCCATTTTTTGGTGCAGAAGCAGACTCTTAGTACACACCCAGCTGCTTACCATGTGGAATCATGCACAGTATTCACAAGCGAGTGGGGTTTGAGGTTTCAGTCAGTAATGCAAATACATTCAGCATCACTAAGGCTGGTTGCCCTTGCTGGAGTGTAGGCAGTCACCCAGGTTACAAATGGTGCTGGTCTGAAAAAGCAGTTTGGACATGTGCTTTTTAAAAAATCTGAAAAGTGGATTCATAATGTGTCAGTCTGTAAAAGTGATTATCACTTGCCAAAAAAAAGAGTAGTAAGTGTGCTTTCAAATTGGCAAAGAAATTTCGTTTTGTGACTAATGTGAAAACATGACTCTGTGTGCAAATAGGAATTACAGGCAGAGATTTATTGCGTATTGCTCTGGTGATTTCACAGTTGCATTAGATGGAAAGGGGGAGCCATTTTTTGGTGCAGAAGCAGACTCTTAGCACACACCCAGCTGCTTACCATGTGGAATCATGCACAGTATTCACAAGCGAGTGGGGTTTGAGGTTTCAGTCAGTAATGCAAATACATTCAGCATCACTAAGGCTGGTTGCCCTTGCTGGAGTGTAGGCAGTCACCCAGGTTACAAATGGTGCTGGTCTGAAAAAGCAGTTTGGACATGTGCTTTTTAAAAAATCTGAAAAGTGGATTCATAATGTGTCAGTCTGTAAAAGTGATTATCACTTGCCAAAAAAAAGAGTAGTAAGTGTGCTTTCAAATTGGCAAAGAAATTTCGTTTTGTGACTAATGTGAAAACATGACTCTGTGTGCAAAGAGGAATTATAGACAGAGATTTATTGCGTATTGCTCTGGTGATTTCACAGTTGCATTAGATGGAAAGGGGGAGCCATTTTTTGGTGCAGAAGCAGACTCTTAGCACACACCCAGCTGCTTACCATGTGGAATCATGCACAGTATTCACAAGCAAGTGGGGTTTGAGGTTTCAGTCAGTAATGCAAATACATTCAGCATCACTAAGGCTGGTTGCCCTTGCTGGAGTGTAGGCAGTCACCCAGGTTACAAATGGTGCTGGACTGAAAAAGCAGTTTGGACATGTGCTTTTTAAAAAATCTGAAAAGTGGATTCATAATGTGTCAGTCTGTAAAAGTGTTTATCAACTGCCAAAAAAAAGAGTAGTAAGTGTGCTTTCAAATTGGCAAAGAAATTTCGTTTTGTGACTAATGTGAAAACATGACTCTGTGTGCAAAGAGGAATTACAGGCAGAGATTTATTGCGTATTGCTCTGGTGATTTCACAGTTGCATTAGCTGGAAAGGGGGAGCCATTTTTTGGTGCAGAAGCAGACTCTTAGCACACACCCAGCTGCTTACCATGTGGAATCATGCACAGTATTCACAAGCGAGTGGGGTTTGAGGTTTCAGTCAGTAATGCAAATACATTCAGCATCACTAAGGCTGGTTGCCCTTGCTGGAGTGTAGGCAGTCACCCAGGTTACAAATGGTGCTGGTCTGAAAAAGCAGTTTGGACATGTGCTTTTTAAAAAATCTGAAAAGTGGATTCATAATGTGTCAGTCTGTAAAAGTGATTATCACTTGCCAAAAAAAAGAGTAGTAAGTGTGCTTTCAAATTGGCAAAGAAATTTCGTTTAAGGGCCTAATGTGAAAACATGACTCTGTGTGCAAAAAAGAATTACAGGCAGAGATTTATTGTGTATTGCTCTGGTGATTTCACAGTTGCATTAGAAGGAAAGGGAGAGCCATTTTTTGGTGCAGAAGCAGACTCTTAGCACACACCCAGCTGCTTACCATGTGGAATCATGCACAGTATTCACAAGCGAGTGGGGTTTGAGGTTTCAGTCAGTAATGCAAATACATTCAGCATCACTAAGGCTGGTTGCCCTTGCTGGAGTGTAGGCAGTCACCCAGGTTACAAATGGTGCTGGTCTGAAAAAGCAGTTTGGACATGTGCTTTTTTAAGAATCTGAAAAGTGGATTCATAATGTGTCAGTCTGTAAAAGTGATTATCACTTGCCAAAAAAAAGAGTAGTAAGTGTGCTTTCAAATTGGCAAAGAAATTTCGTTTTGTAACTAATGTGAAAACATGACTCTGTGTGCAAAGAGGAATTACAGGCAGAGATTTATTGCGTATTGCTCTGGTGATTTCACAGTTGCATTAGATGGAAAGGGGGAGCCATTTTTTGGTGCAGAAGCAGACTCTTAGTACACACCCAGCTGCTTACCATGTGGAATCATGCACAGTATTCACAAGCGAGTGGGGTTTGAGGTTTCAGTCAGTAATGCAAATACATTCAGCATCACTAAGGCTGGTTGCCCTTGCTGGAGTGTAGGCAGTCACCCAGGTTACAAATGGTGCTGGTCTGAAAAAGCAGTTTGGACATGTGCTTTTTAAAAAATCTGAAAAGTGGATTCATAATGTGTCAGTCTGTAAAAGTGATTATCACTTGCCAAAAAAAAGAGTAGTAAGTGTGCTTTCAAATTGGCAAAGAAATTTCGTTTTGTGACTAATGTGAAAACATGACTCTGTGTGCAAATAGGAATTACAGGCAGAGATTTATTGCGTATTTCTCTGGTGATTTCACAGTTGCATAAGATGGAAAGGGGGAGCCATTTTTTGGTGCAGAAGCAGACTCTTAGCACACACCCAGCTGCTTACCATGTGGAATCATGCACAGTATTCACAAGCGAGTGGGGTTTGAGGTTTCAGTCAGTAATGCAAATACATTCAGCATCACTAAGGCTGGTTGCCCTTGCTGGAGTGTAGGCAGTCACCCAGGTTACAAATGGTGCTGGTCTGAAAAAGCAGTTTGGACATGTGCTTTTTAAAAAATCTGAAAAGTGGATTCATAATGTGTCAGTCTGTAAAAGTGATTATCACTTGCCAAAAAAAAGAGTAGTACGTGTGCTTTCAAATTGGCAAAGAAATTTCGTTTTGTGACTAATGTGAAAACATGTCTCTGTGTGCAAAGAGGAATTATAGACAGAGATTTATTGCGCATTGCTCTGGTGATTTCACAGTTGCATTAGAAGGAAAGGGGGAGCCATTTTTTGGTGCAGAAGCAGACTCTTAGCACACACCCAGCTGCTTACCATGTGGAATCATGCACAGTATTCACAAGCGAGTGGGGTTTGAGGTTTCAGTCAGTAATGCAAATACAATCAGCATCACTAAGGCTGGTTGCCCTTGCTGGAGTGTAGGCAGTCACCCAGGTTACAAATGGTGCTGGTCTGAAAAAGCAGTTTGGACATGTGCTTTTTAAAAAATCTGAAAAGTGGATTCATAATGTGTCAGTCTGTAAAAGTCATTATCACTTGCCAAAAAAAAGAGTAGTAAGTGTGCTTTCAAATTGGCAAAGAAATTTCGTTTTGTGACTAATGTGAAAACAAATGTAGTAATATATTTAAATAAAATAAAGGAATTTCGTTTTAGTTTTTTTCAGGTATTGCTGAAGAGCAGTGAACAAAATTTAAGATGCCTACAAAATCCAGAGTAAAAAAAGACCACAAAAAAAACCTATATTTGAAGACAACTGGAGGACCTAAGTTACTTGAAGATGCTCATGTTGGGAAAAAGAAAAAATCTTCTGGTAAGCAGACAAAAATTTTTCTAAAGAACATATTCAAAAAAAGGAAAAATGTACAAAATGTCTGTACTGGAAAGAATGTTTTCAATAGAAAAGGACAGGAAAAAATTGAGAATTTAGTTAATGCAAATATACCTTCTGCAACTAAAAAGATTAACTTAAACAGAAAAACAGCGTTTAAAGAGATACGTAGAAAAATGTTTCAGAGAAGAGTTATGTCCAATTTGATAAAGGATGTGAAGAAATATAAGCAAAAGGCTAAGTTTTATAAGAGAAAAAAAGAAATTGAAGCCATTGCAGCAAAGGCATTAGAATTAAAAAGGAAACTATTCATTTTAATTTTGAATAGGATGCGTACATTAGACAAAATGGTTAATGTACTGAAATCACATAGCAAAAGGAAAAGAGTAGTGAACAGAACAAACTTTTCTAAAGTGTTTTTAGGAAAATGGATGCATAGTTCAAGTAGTGAACCTTTTTTTAATGAAGAGAGTTATTTTCAAAGTAATAGTTTGCTGCATGCAGTTGACACCAGAGGTCGTGCTTATGAAGTGAAAAATGGTTGCATAATGGAGAAGGAGATAATGGTTCCAAGAGATGAGGTACAAGTGATGGCGGATGAGGCTATGGGGAGACGTCCTAAAGCCCCAGTGTACACTTGGAATTGTAGTAGTATTTGCACTGTGCGTCAGGAATCTATTGATAAATTTCGTGAGTTTCTAAGAGAATATAGTAAAAAAAGTGTAAAACAGAAGATTAAGGTGCTTCAAAGTCTGGATCCATGCAGAGTGAGAGAGAATACTGGTTTGCAGGGTCATTCTCTGGCTTGTCTATCTAGAAAAGTGTGTAATAGTGTTTTCCATCATTTTAGGATGCTGGCTGTTCATCATACTGAAATGAGAAAGTTTGTGAGACGGTTGTATTTTGCTAAAAGTCCAGCAATAAAGTTAGATGAATTGAATAGGGCTCTGTTCCGTGGAACGGTATCAGATGTAGAGAAGGTTGTTGATGAAATTCAGTTTTGTTACTTTGGTCCTGAACAAAACAGTGCAGAGAAGGACACAGTAAATGAGGAAGAAGTGGAAGTGAATGTAGAACCCTCTGTAAGTAAGACATTTAATGATCACATAACAAAATTTGCAATAATCTCTAATGAAAGACCAAATATTACTTGTATTTGTTGCCGCAGAACTCATTATAGAAAACAAACTAGGAATGTTGATCTCTACAGAAAGAGTGAAAATGAAGATAATTATAAGTGGAAGGATTTTGCCATATATATATTTCTTGAAAATTGTTTTGAATTGGGTGAAGATCAGCGTATTTGTAAATACTGTTACAACAAGTTAGAGGAAAATAGAATGCCGACCAGAGCTGTACATAATAATTTAGAATTGGATGCTATTCCTGCTGAACTTTCTGAATTAAATACATATGAGTCTATACTCATTCAATGTGTTCATCCGTTCCAGACCATAGTACGTATGGAGCCCAAAACTGGTAAATTACCTCCTTCAGATTTACTGAGAGGTTTAAAAGGTAGAGTGGTGTATTTGCCCTTGGATTTGAAAAAAAATATGGAAACTATTGATGCGGATACTTTGGAAACTGAACCATTAATTATTCTGGTTAATAGTGTACCTACAAAGAATAAGAAGATTTGGCAGGAGCTGGTAGATGTACGGAAAGTACAAAGAGCAAATTTGTATTTGAAAAGGAATAACAAATGGTATGAATCAATTTATATAGAAGAAGAAGAAGAAGAAGATTTACAAGAAGACACAGAAACACCAACTGGACAAATTGAAAAAGTGGACAAGTCAAAGGAAGAAGAAATTTATGAACATTTTAGCATACATCCTCTTCATTCAAAAGAAGTTATGGGAGACAATATTGATCTATTTCAGATGAAGAAAGCAAAAGGAACTCCCGTGAGTGTATGGTAGGAGAGCTTGGAAGCTCGATGTTTTCCCCAGCTGTTTCCTAAAGGAAAAGGAGGACGATACGATGAACGTCCGGAACAGATTCCAGCTTCTGAGTATCGGACTACAAGACTATATGCTGAAGATCCCAGATTTCGACAAAGTATTCCTTATTTGTTCCATCTTTTATTTGAAAGCGACTTGTCTGCATTGTCTTATGCAGTAAATCACATTTTAAAAAGTGGAGTACATTTACAAAATGTGTCTGCTAAGGATTTTATGGAGAAAGTGCAGCACGAGATGATCATTTGGAAACACAACTGATCAATCTGATGGCTTGTCAGCGTGGGACAAATGAATATTGGTACCGACGCCATGGTGAATTAAAATGCATGTTACGGAATTTAGGAACACCAACATGGTTCGTTACCCTAAGCTGTGCCGAGTACGCTTGGGATGATTTACTGGATTTTCTACGAGAGGCAAATTCAATCATTAAAAACATCGAATACAAGACAGCAGGAGAACTGTGCTCATTGGATCCGGTTAATGTTTGCAGATATTTCAATCATAGATTTGAGGCTATGATGTCCTTCATCTGCAATAAAAAAAATCCACCTCTAGGAGAAGTAGTGGATTTCTTTTGGAGAAAAGAGTACCAGGCAAGAGGTGCTCCTCATATTCATATGCTGTTGTGGATCAAGGATGCCCCAAAGTTTGGAACAGATACTGATGAAGCAGTGTTATCTTACATTGAAGAATATGCAACATGTGCTATACCAAAAAGCACAGAAGAGAAAAAGTTAAAGGAGCAAGTTTTACGTTTCCAAAGTCATCGGTGTGGAAAATACTGTCGACGGAAATACAAGAGCAAAGATAAATACTACACTAAATGTCGATTTGGATTTCCCAGACCTGTTCTTTCAAATGGAAGAGTTAACAGTTTTATGTCATCTGTGAGACATACTATCACAAGAAAATCACCTAAGAATACCTACAACCTTAAAAGAAAAGAAGAATCAAAAAATATAAATGACTACAACCCAGTGATTTTATCCATGTGGAACGCTAACATGGATATACAGTATGTAGCTGACAATTCCATTGCTGTTGCTCGATATGTAACGTCTTACATTACGAAATCAGAAAAAACAGAATTGAAGGAAATGTGGGAAGAGATTTATCACGAGAAAACTGTCAGTAAGAAGCTGTACAGTTTCAGTTTGAAGATGTTATCGCATCGAGAAATTGGATCCTACGAATGTTCAGATAGGTTATCTTCTGCAAGTCTCTACTCGAAATCAAGAAGAATAATTTGGGCAAGTTTAGGCCTTGCAGCAATGAGAAATCGGGTACTGAAATCTGTTGGAGAAATTGAATATTTGGCCGAGAATGACCCAGAAAGTACAGATATTTTGAAATCAAACATGTTGGACACATATTATCCCAAGAGAAGTCATCATCTGGAGAACATGTGTCTCTATGAAGTGCTGCAGAACTACATTTATTCACAGAAAGCCACAGAAGACATCAACAATGGAAAATATAAAGTCATTGGTGAAGAAGGATGTTTGGCGAAGCAAACAAAAGGAAGTTTGATAAATCACAGGAAGCTGAGTTGCGACACTACTGACAAAAAGGAATTTTACTACTTGGCTCTTTTACAGCTGTTTAAACCATGGCGTACAGAGGATGAACTACTGGGAGAATTTCAAAGCTATGAAGATTCTTTTAATGCTTGCAAAGACAGCATACAATGCAGTACATTCTCAAGTTATCTGCAAATGTTAAATGAAGAAATTGAACAGGAAACTACAATTGCAGCAGAAATAGCTAGAGACAGTTCTCAGGACAGCCAAAGTTCAGGAACACTCAGTCAAGATCCCCTAGGACAACCAATCGTTGAAAATGAAGCATCAATAGCCATGAATGAAGTGGAAACGGCTATGAATCAAGCTCAAGAAGAATTTATAGACTTACAAAATTTGGAAAGACAACTGAACGAAGAGCAGCAACAAATTTATGAAGAGATCAGAAACAAAATTGATCACGGATTTCTACATGAAAAAAAAGAGTGCTCATGCACATCATTTCATCCAATCAGGATGTATGTAAGCGGACAAGCTGGAACTGGAAAAAGTTTCCTAATAAAAGTCATCAGAAGCTACCTACAGCAAAAAACGGATTCTACTTTGTCTTGTGTGGTTACTGCTCCAACTGGGTTAGCAGCATATAACATAAAAGGAATCACTTTACATCATTTGCTAATGTTACCAGTGGAGCATGAGAACAAAATACAATACAACAAGCTAACTGGAGAAGCATGCTTGGAAGTTTCAAGAGTATTGAAGAAGATGCAAGTTCTCATTATTGATGAGGTGAGCATGGTATCAAACTTAATGCTTGCCTTTGTGCATTTAAGAATGCAGCAAATTCTGAAGACAGACTATGACGTGTTATTTGGAGGAAAACACGTCATAGTTTTTGGAGATCTTTTGCAACTTACTCCAGTTAAAGGACAACCAGTGTTTAATACTGTGACACATGAAGACACGAAGAAGTCATTGGGAAGCATCGGTAATACAAATATTTGGTCCTTCGTTGAGTACAAGGAACTTACTACTAATATGAGGCAAGCAAACGATGAAGAATATGGAAGTATTCTGAAAGATATCAGAATTGGACTACTCACTGAAGCTGGCAAAAAAGCATTACAGAGTCGGCTGCTACATAATTTATTTCCAAAGGAAGAAATAGTTGCAGAGAAGATATACAAGAACATTGCAGAAAAGAAAAGTGTCATCTGCTTAATGCCAACTCTACGTGAATGCTCAATATTCAATGAGGAGCTTTTGAAATTGGAAAAGGAAGATATCAGGAAATTGGAAGCAGTGGACAAAATTGAGGATGGAAGAATTACTGTCACATTAACAGGCACACTGAAAAATAAATTGGATTCACTAGAGAAGAACATTTCCAAAACAGCTGGATTAGAAAAAAATCTATATGTTTGCATGAACTGTAGAGTATTTTTAAGGAGAAATTTGGATGTTGAAAAAGGTTTAGTTAATGGAGCTATGGGAAGAGTTGTGGGTTTTATTAATTATCAGAAAAAAGATGGAATTGAATGTTTAAAAATAAAATTTGATCAGATAGAAGAAGTTAAAGACATTTGTCGTTGTTCAGTTCGTTTCATGCTTGTGAAAGACTTATATGTACGTAGGAAGCAGTTTCCGTTTTCGCTAGCATATGCTGTAACTATTCACAAGTCTCAAGGATTGACTGTAGATTGTGCATTTGTGAACATTGGTTCAACTGTGTTCAAAGAAGGTGTGGCATATGTTGCTTTGTCACGAGTGAAAACATTATCAGGTTTATTCATGATAGACTTTGATGATTCAAAAGTTAGTGCTGATACAAATTGTGTAAAGGAGTATAATAGATTAAGAAGAAGCTATGCTCCTCATTTAGGTCAGTATCCTGTGTTGGAGAAACGTGTAGTTTCTCGTAAAAGGAGAAATGAGAATATCTGTAATGAAGATGTAGAGAGGAGGAAAAAAAAGAGGAGTGATGTAATTGCAAGCAAAAAGAATAAGGAAAATGAAGAACAGGTTGTAGGATGTCATTTTGAAAATAGCTCTGGTGTCAACTGCTACGCTAATGTAGTGCTGAATGTTGCATTTTATCTGGAAAGTTTGCAAGAGCAGATAATAGTAAATCAGGGAAAAAGATTCTGTTCTGTGCTGAGTCTCCTTTTTGAAAAGCTGAGTAATGATAAAACTCAAATAGAAAGTGCTACTGAAATTAGAAAAGTTTTAGATGTATGTTCAGGACGAACACAGTTTTCTCAAAATGTACAGCAAGACGCACAGGAATTCTTGATGTATTTTCTCCAGGTACTGGAAGAAGAAGGGGTTCCCATTGAAAATTTATTTGGTCTCTCTTATAAATGGGAACATAGTTGTGAAAACTGTTATTATATATGTGGCTCTAATGTTGATAATGAAAGGTTTATTTATTTAACATTGCCAGAGAGTAAAACAGTCACTTTTGCTAAATTAGTTAAAGATGCTAATCATAGCATGCAATGCGGTGAGTGTAAATCTGACATGTTTTCAACGTTAATTTTAAAGGAATACGGACAGTATGTAATTTTAATGATGCAACGATGTAGAGCTGATGGTTCAAAATTGGATACTTTAATAAAGAAGTTTACAGGACAGCAATTATCAATTTCAGGAAAAACTTTTGTAACAGTTGCAATAATTTTCCATGATGGACCTACTGTAACTTCTGGTCATTACACAGTTTATCTTAAATGTGAAAAAGGCTGGACACTGTGTAATGATTCCCAATTGATTTTTAAGCAACGTTTGCCTTTTGATTTAGCAAATTCCTATCTAATCTTCCTGAAACCTAAATTTTAGAGAGATTTGGCAACATCTGGACAAAACAATTTTACCATTTTATTGGATTACCATTTGGAATTTACAAATAAAAAGATTTAACAAATTATCATTTGGCCTAATGGAAAGGTAACCAATTGTAATGTGGAATTTTTCCATTTTTTAAGGAAACTTTGGAAAACCAAAAATTTAGAAAAAATCGGTAACATCTGCACAATTTAAATTTTGGAATGTTATTGGATTGCCATTGGAAATTTTTTCAAAAAAGATTTTTAAAATTACTATTTGGCCATCCGGAAAGGTAAACAATTCTATTGTGGACTTATTTAATTATTAATAAATCTTTCGGTAACCAAAATGTTACAGAGAATCGGTGAGATCTGTACAATTTAAACTTTAGATTTTTATTGGATTACCATTGGAAATTTAACCAAAAAAGAATTTTAAAATTACTATTTGGCCTAAAGGAAATGGAACCAGATGTATTGTGGAGTTATTTGAGATATATTATTGTGATTATACTTCTGAAACAAAAATATCAGACGGTATTTTAAAGAAATAAGTATTGATATTAGATGATATTTTTTAAGAATATTATGCATTTCTATAAAGTTATGTTTATGCAAAAAGAGATTGTGGGCTTTTTTAAAACAATCTTTGAGATTGTTAATTTTTTTTTTTGCCCGCTGTTAAATGATGAATGCAATTGCTTTCACAATTTATAGTGAAATGCAATATATTCTGAAAACAGCAAAAAAAAGGCAAAAATATTTTTTGAAAAATATGTAAATATGTGTACTGTATTATAAAATGTTTTATTAAATATTAATACTTTTTTCTTTTTTTTCAGATTGAGATAGAAAATTTTCGAAAACTAGAACCATTTTTAAAGCAATTAAAAAAAAATTTAAATGAATAAATATTTTTTTGAGTGGGTATGGCAAGTCAATAATATCATGGTCCCTTTTTTCCACTTCTCTACAATAACATTTTTAGCTTTTAATTGTAGTCTCTCAAGGACCTTGTAATGTGATAATTGATTTTTAGGGTTTTTAAAAAAAAAAAAAAAAAAAAATTACGCGTACCGTACGCGTACGGTAAAAAAAAAATAAAAAAAGTTTTTAAAAACATATATAAAAAAAGATGAAAGGTAAGGTTGGCTCTTAAAAGAGCCGTTGTGTTCATGCAGGGACAGAGGAAAGAAAGATTGGGAATATTAGATGGTACGACAAGTGTGCTGATCTATTTTATTGTTCACTAGGGAAATACTGGTCTCCCTATAACTAATTAGATCATGACAAGTGGCGCACCGTACTTCAACCCTCGCAAACCGAGGGTTAATTTCCAGAGGACCAGAAAAAGGAGATGCTCCCCCCACAGATGAAGGGCTCACCTGACCTGCAGGAGAAGGACTCAGCACTGCAGATGATGGTCCAGGCTGAGCTGCTGTGGATGTGCTTAAGGTGTCTCATCATGGTGTGATTCCCAAAGGAATACTTCCTGTCGGGATTCCCTCTTGAAAGTACACGCTTACACAGCTTACAAGTCACTAAGGGTGCATTTACCTTTTGCTGGCCTTCTGGAAAAGAAAAATACTCCCATATGTAAGAGGTCTTTTGTTTCCTCGCTCTCTGCCTCAAGGTAGTGCTGCTAGCCTCACTCTCAGAAGAGCTCTGCTGTTCTGCCATCGTATCACAAAGACAACCCAGCTCCTTCTCCTAAGGGATCACAAGCAGAAATTAGGGGAATGGGTGTGGTGTAGGAGAGTTCTAGAACTGAAAGTAGTTTCAACCAATCAAAAGTTGTGTTTCATGATCACATGACCTACCGTACGCTTACGGTACGCTTACGGTGCGCTTACGGCAAAAGTACGCATGCGCGTAAAAAAGACACGCGCACGCGCGCATGCGCAAAACAGGCACGCCCCTTCACTTCCGCGTAACGTGCGCGTGCAGCGTACGCGTTACGCGCTATGCGCGCGTGACGTGCATCTACGCAAATTGCGTAAATGAACGCAAACAGCGTAGAAATCTAACGTAATTACAGCAAGACGTGCGCTTACCGTACGCGCACGGTACCAAAAAAAAAAAAAAAAAAATGTATTGCTAATAAATTTTACCTGTTTATTTAAAAAAAATTGTAAAATAAAAACATATTGTAGAATTTTTAAAATTTAACCATAGTCTTTAAAAAAGGATAGACAATTAAAATAAAAATATGTAAAAAAAAGGAAGAAAAAAAAAAAAAATTAGCATTTAAAAAACCTTGCAAATTCACTGAAAAAAACATGGGTTTCACTCACGTTATAGTTAGGAATTAGCATTTAAAAAACCTTGCAAATTCACTGAAAAAACCATGGGTTTCACACACGTTATAGTTAGGAATTAGCATTTAAAAAACCTTAGAAATTCAATGAAAAAACCAAAGGTTTCACACATGTTATAGTTAGCTGGACATTTCACTCGTAAAAAACCATTGAAATTCCCCCGTTATAGTTAGTTCAGCTAACTATAACTCGCGCGCCCGCAATGCACTACTGATGACGTCACATATTACATCACTCATGACATGGTCAGTGACATCACTCATGACATCACTGATGACATCTCAAATGACATCACTGATGACATTATCCTTGTGACAGAGTGGTAGACCTCCTCTCACCCTAATATAACCTTTGATACACACATTTAAAAATAGAGACTGAAATTTTCAAAAAAATGGACATACCAATAACAGTTACTACAACCTATTCAGTAATTCTAAGATCCACATACACATCCACTCATCCACCAACAATCCTATACAGTCACTCATACATGTACTCACACATCATATGTACTCATACACCTAAACATCCTGTAACACAATACCACTCATTCATAGAGTTACTCACACATAGTCACTCATGCTAATAAAGAATCAAACATCAATTTACTTGCATATACAGTTATACACACACCACCACACTTACTTTTACAGAAACTTACACATACTTAGTCTTTTAAACAATCACTTATAGAAACACATACTTATTCATACAGGAAGTCTACCAATCTCTCACTCTCACATATACTCACTTATAAACACCAATACTCACATATACTAGTTTAAAACATATGTAGTTACTCATAAAGACACTATTGAGACAGTCATTCACTCACTAACACACCCATACACACACTCATCCACCCATACGGTCCTGCACACATGCTGTCTTCAACACATACAAACAGTGAGTCACTCATTCATGCACCTATGCACTACGTAATAACCCCCACCGAACCATGAAGACACTCAGACACTCATACTGATACTCAAAAAACCAACTAATAACCTATATAGACACTCATGTAGCTACTCACCAACCCATGCAGCCACTTATATACAAAGTGAGAGACTGATACAGGTATTTACACATTTAAACATTACTCACTTAGCCATGTATTCATAAAGATACACTTAATCAGTCAGTAATACAATCAATTTTTCAAAAACAAATCATCAATTTAGACACTTATATACTCATTTATTCTTCCATCGACCTTGAGATATACATATATTAAACATATTTAATTTTCAGAAAAACACACATTCACTGGATGATGTCATCAGTGATGTCATTTGAGATGTCATCAGTGATGTCATGAGTGATGTCACTGACCATGTCATGAGTGATGTAATATGTGACGTCATCAGTAGTGCATTGCGGGCGCGCGAGTTATAGTTAGCTGAACTAATTATAACGGGGGAATTTCAATGGTTTTTTACGAGTGAAATGTCCAGCTAACTATAACATGTGTGAAACCTTTGGTTTTTTCATTGAATATATATATATATAGTGTTTCAGTGTGAATATTAATTTGTTTTACTACGGTATCCAACACTTTCCCTACAGTTGCACTCACTGGAATGGGAATGGTAATTTTTACCCCTCCGCTATCAAACGCTTTCCCTACTGTTGCACTTACTGGAGTGGGAATAGTGATTTTTATCCCTTCGCTATCCAACACTTTCCCTACTGTTGCATTGTTTGGAGTGGGAATAGTAATTCTTACCCCTCCGCTATCCAGTACTTTCCCTACTGTTGCACTTACTGGAGTGGGAATATTAATTTTTACCCCTCCGCTATCCAGCACTTTCCCTACTGTTGCACACACTGGAGTGGGAATAGTAATTTTTACCCCTCTGTTATCCAACACTTTCCCTACTGTTGCACTTTCTGGAGTGGGAATTGTAAATGTTACCCCTCCGCTATCCAGCACTTTCCCTACTGTTGCGGACACTGGAGTAGGAATAGTAGTTTTTACCCATAGTAATTTTTACCCCTCCACTATCCAGCTCTTTTCCAACTGTTGCAAACACTGGATTGGGAAAAGTCATTTTAACCCCTCTGCTATCCAGCACTTTCCCAACTGTTTCACTTACTGAAGTGGGAATATTAATTTTTACCCCTCCGCTATCCTGCACTTTCCCTACTGTTGCACTCACTCGAGTAGGAATAGAAATTTTTACCCCTCCTCTATCCAACACTTTCACTACTGTTGCCCATGGTGGTGTGGGAATAGTCATTTTTACCCCTCCACCATCCAGCACTTTCCCTACTGTTGCACTCACTTGAGTGGGAATAGTAATTTTTACCCATCTGCTATCCAGCACTATCCATACTGTTGCATACACTGGAGTGGGAATACTAATTCTTACCCCTCCGCTATCCAACACTTTGGGGTCGATTCCGATCCTGTATTTTTTTTTCCCGTACGACTCGTATCTGTAATTTGTCACGTCCGACCCGTGAAGTACGATTCGTACGGGAAAAATACATACGCATCGGCCCGATCCGTACGAATCGTATCTGGAAAAGTTGTACGAGACAGACCCGGACACTCTTCCGTACGAAGCCTAAAAATACAGTCCGACCGTACAAGTACGATCCGGACCGGCTTTCCGATTTACGAATCGTATAGGAAAACGCCCCGTACAAGGGGAATGACTTGTACATATGCAATGTCGGTGTACGCACGGTACATATGTGTTAGGCCTGGAACCTTGGCGTGAGTTTCCCTTCCACTTTTTTGCTGATGTGCCTCATGTGTTTTGTTGGTGTTGGCTGCTCAGAGCACTGTGCCACTGCCAATCAGTGCCACAGTGCAAGTGCTCCCTTTTGTAAAATGTATACCATTGATTGGTGTCCATGTTTGGCCTATTTGGTTTACTATCAGCCCCTAGTAAAGTGCACCAGGAGTGCCAGGGCTTGTAAAGCAAATGCTGCTGGTGGGCTTGCAGCACTGGTTGTGCCACCCACAGAAGCGGCCTAGTAAAATTTTAGTTTTTCACTATTGAAGGCTACCTGCTCTCCATAGGCCAGAATGGGCTGCTGGAATTACTACACGCTGTAATCTCAGTGGACTCATAGAGCATGGTAGATAGTCAAGTTTAGTATGCCTGAACTCAGAATAATGAAATACTTCTTTTATTAAAGTTTATTTTAATATCCTGTGTTTGTAAATACTACTTTTAGAAAGTTAGTATTTACTGACCTGGCCATTTCAGTCCGCCTCTGCTGTGTGTGTGCTGCCTAGTTTTAGTGGGGAGCAGGGCTGGGGAATTCCAGGAGACAGGCTGGCTGCCAGGTGGTGGGTAGAGAGATTACACCAGGATGGGTGGGAGGAGTACACCTTGACACCTTGACTCTGAATAGACCTGTGCTCTGCCACCACAATGCCGGCTGCGCCCCCTGTGGAGCAGCTGATGTCTCTGCCCTGCTGCTGAAAGGAAAGAGCAGAGTCGACACAACAAAGTGCTCCAAAACTGGACTGAGCCAGGCCCAGGCCCCCTGGCGACAAAGAACAAAAGAATTGCTGTATAAAAGAAGGAGCCCTGCTCCCAAGAAATTAGATCAGATCCTGCTGAAACAAGAAGAACCTCTGCCTGAGGAGAAGGAACTGGGAAAGCTGTAAGGAGGAGTACTGTCCCTGACCTGGGGGATTGGCCTGCAGTGGTTGCCTTGCTGCTGGAAGGAGAGGAGGAAAAGACTACAAAGACTTTTATTTCTACTTGTGCTTGAAGATCTCCAAGGGCTTGAACTGAGCTTGCCCCCTGAACGAAGTCCCAGGACCAGTGGTCTTCATCCCCAGCTCCCCAAAGTCTTTTGGGAGTGCCTGCTGCTGTTGTTGGGCCTTCTGAGGGACTGCGTGTCGCAAGGAGCTGGAAGCGCGACGCAAGGGAGAGAAGCGTGCCGCCGTCGGAGCTGTTGCCGTCGCATCTCGCAGAGAGTGTCGCCGCTGCAGCATCGCATCGAGCGGAAGCGCCTCGCATCATCCGGAAGTGTCTCGCAACGCCGAAGAAGCGTGTCGCCATCGCAGCCTTCGCAACTGTCGCATTGCACTGCATCGAGAGGAGAGTCTCGCATCGAGGAGGAAGCTTGTCGCCATCGCAGCCATCGTAGTTGTTGCATTGCACCGCATCCAGAAAAGCACCTCGCATCCACGGAGAAGCGTGGCGCCGTCGGAGCCGCTGCCGTCGCATCTCGCAGAAGGGGTGTCGCCGCTGTAGCATCGCATCGAGCGGAAGCGTCTCGCAACGTCAGAGAAGAGTGCCGCTGCCAAGGCCGCTGCCGTCGCATCTTGCCAAAGGTGACGCCGCTGTAGCTGACGCATCGAGTCGAGCCTTCTCGCAACATCGGAGAAGCGTAACGCATCTGGAAGATCCCGTCTTTATTTCTTTTGCACCAAGAACTTCAACGCATCTGCATCGTTGCAACACTTTTGTTGCCCTGCGTGACGCATCTAAGGTACATTGACTTAAAGTGTCGCATTTAAGAACTTAAGAGAACCTAAGCAATCTTCTACCAACTAAGCAACCGTATTGTGTATTTTTAATCGTTTAATGGTCTTGTGATAATCCTATATAAAGATTCCTTATTTTTAATATAACTACCTGTGTGGTGTCCATTTGTAGTGTTGTCACTTGGTTACTGTATGTGTTCACAAATGCTTAACCTATAAAGCTCTGAGATAAGCCTTGTCTGCTCGCGCCAAGCTACCTAGAGGGTGAGCAAGGGGTTGTTTTAGTAGTGTAACCCCTCATCCTGACTAGAGGAAAGGTTCCCTGCTTGTCACAAGTACCTACCTGTGCCAACCAGAGAACCCGGATTCTAACATTGGTGGTCAGCGGTGAGGATTCTGGACTTGCATTTGTGACTCATGTACAGTAATTGGTGAACACTACTTAGCGAGTGTAGACCTTAAACGCAACCAATACTTGTTGGTAGATTTCTTTTGGGACTATCTATTTTTGGGCACTGCCAAGCTTTACCATGGTGGAAAAATCAGCATCCATAGTCTCTGTTGATACCGAACTCGAATGGGAAGAAGAGGAAATGGATAATTACACTGCCAAGCAGCTAAAGTTCTTTTGCCAGAAGTTTAATGTTTCTACAACTGGATGTAAAAACAAGGCACAGCTCTACAAGGTGCTGAGGGCCTGGGTAGAAGCAAGGAAAGCCACTGAGGATGAGAATGCAGATGAACAACTGGTTGGGCCAGTGGGCTCAGAAGGAAGGAGAAGCCCTTCCTCTGCTGCTAGGAGAAGTATATCTCCAGAGGAGCTGGCAGACAGACAGGACACCAGGAATCTTGAGATAACATTGGCAAAGCTGAAAGTAAAAAGCCAATTGGAGCTAGAAAGCAAGAAACTGGCTCTAGAAGAAAAGAAAATGGCTCTTGAAGAAAGAAAGATTCAGATGGAGCATGAAGCAAAAATGAGGGAGTTGGCAAGAAAGGAGAAAAGTTTGAAAAACCCTCCCTCTGGTGGCAGCGCAACGCTGGTGCAGGTAGAGTCAAGGGTGTACATGCCAAAAGATGTAGTTAAGGAATATTTTAAGAATGACGACATAGGGCAATGGTTCAAGGCCTATGAGGTAGCCATGTCTTCCCACCGGGTCCCTGAGAAAGATTGGGGAGTGGGGTTGTGGGGACGGTTCCTCAGTGAGGGGCGGGACACACTTTTAGATTTGCCCTCTGACATGTACAATTCTTACCCCCACATGAAGGAAGCTTTAATGAACAGATATGGGCTCACTCCTGAATTATATAGACAGAGGTTCAGGGGGTGTACCAAGATTGCGGGGAGTACGTATGTGGAGTATGTAACCTTTTTCTGCAGAGCACTGGATGGCTGGGTGAAGGGTAGCAAAGTGGATGATTACCAAGGTCTCTTTCATTTAATTGCATGGGAGCACTTGTCGCTTAATTGTTTTCCTGAGCTACACCAACACCTGATAGATTGCAAGCTGACTAACCCTAGGAAGCTTGCTAAAGAGGCGGACCGCCTGGTCAGCACCAGGGTCCACAAGGGTCAAGTGGGAGACTCCGCCAAGGGTGGGCAGGGTTCCCAGCAGAAGAGTGGGGGGGACAGGGGAAAACAGAAAGGGTTTCCAAAAGGCCCCCAAAGTAATACCCAAGGGAACCAGCAGAAAGGTTCTCAGCCTCCCCCACCCCCGAAGCTGACAGGGTCCCCGACAGGTAAACCTGTTCCCAAGGGGCCCCCTCAATGTTATAAATGTGGTGAACTAGGTCACTTTGCCAGTGATCCCAAGTGTCGCCAGTATGTGAAACCAGCACCCACTGGTGCTCTACCGAAGCAAGTGGCTACAGTAGCCTTTGGGGAGGAGGTAGAAGTCCCAGGTGGGTGGGACCCCGTCCAGCTGACCTTAGTCTCACTAGGAGACAGTGAGATGGTCCCTAACGCCGACTTGCCCTCTAACACTAGGAAATATGGGCAAGTGGTGACCGTCAATGGGAAGAAGGTAGGGGCTCTTAGAGACACAGGCGCCAGTGTGACTGCAGTGTGGCAGCACCTGGTATCTCAAGAACAGGTTGTACCCCATGCCTATTGTCGGGTTGTCAATGCTGACAACACAGAGAGTCATTGTCCAATGGCTCAAGTTCCCTTTGAGTGGGGGGGGGTCTCTGGTACTCAAGTCGCTGTGAGAAATGCCATGCCAGTAGACTGTCTCCTAGGGAATGATTTGGAGAGCTCCCCTTGGGAAAAGGTGGCGAAGACAGCTCACCTGCCGATGGTGGGTTTACCTGATTGGGCGTGCGTGACCACCCGGTCAATGGCAGCCAGTAGGGGTGTTGAAGGGACCCTGGAGCCTGAGGGAGAGGCCCAGGAACCGGCCTTAGGGAGAGGGCGCAGGAGGCGCGGGAAACCGGCCCCTAAAGTTCCCACGGCCCAGGAGGAAGCAGACCTTGAGGGGGATGCCCTGGAGCCTACCGGGGAACAGATAGCCAAACTGGGGGACCTGCCTGAGCTGACCCATTGGCAGCAAGAAGGAGGCCCCACCAGGGAGGAATTCTGCAGGGAACAGAAAAAGTGCCCCTCTCTAGTGGGTATGCGGCAGCAGGCTGCAGCCCAGGCCAATGGTGATCAGTCCGGTACTCACTTTATGTACTGGGAGAACGACCTCCTGTACTCAGAGCCTAAGGTTGCTGAACCTGGGTCAGCCTGTGCGCTGGTGGTACCCCAGAAGTTCAGAGCCTTCCTACTGGGGCTGGCTCACGATGTGCTATTAGCAGGGCATTTGGGGCAGGACAAGACCTTTGAAAGGCTTGTCACCCACTTTTATTGGCCTCAAATGCGCAGGAGTTCAGACACTCACTTCAGGACCTGCCAGACTTGCCAGGCAAGTGGTAAGAGTGGAAGGAAGCTGAAGCTCCACTCCAACCTTTCCCTGTGGTCAGTACCCCATTCAGCGAGTGGGGATTGACATTGTGGGGCCACTGGACCCCAAGACAGCCATGGGCAACAGGTTTATCCTGGTCTTGGCGGACCATGCCACCCGGTACCCAGAAGCCATCCCTCTGAGGACAGTGACGGCCCCCGTGGTGGGACGGGCACTGATGGGAATTTTCTCACAAGTAGAATTCCCTCTAGAGGTGGTGTCTGACAGGGGGACCAATTTCATATTGAAATATATGAAATCCCTTTGGCAAGAGTGTGGTGTGACATACAAGTTCACCACCCCTTACCATCCCTAAGGAAACGGGTTGGTTGAGAGATTCAACCGAACCCTTAAGGGCATGATTATGGGTCTTGAGGAACCCATGAGGCATAAGTGGAACGTCCTCTTACCATGCCTTCTCTTTGCGTACCGTGAGGTGCCACAGAAGTCTCTGGGGTTCAGTCCCTTTGAGCTTTTGTATGGCCACCCAGTACGAGGAGCTCTTAGTCTGGTCAAGGAAGGCTGGGAGCAATCTCCCAGGAAACCTCCCCAGAATGTATATAGTTACATGCTGGCCTTTCGGAACCAGACTAGGCGTTTCAGGCAACTTGCTGAGGTAAATCTGGAAGCCAGCCAGGAGGAAATGAAGCGGTGTTACGACCAGAACGCCACTCTGGTTGAGCTTCAACCTGGTCAGCCTTGCGCACTCCAGGACAAGTGGACAGGACCCTTTGAGATTTTGGAGCGTAAGAGTTCTGTCACCTACTTGGTGGACTTGCAGTCTCCCAGGAACCCCTTGAGGGTCCTCCATGTCAATCGACTGAAGCCCCACTTGGAGAGGTCCGAAGTGGGCATGCTCTTGGCCACAGATGATGGAACGGAGGAGGAGTCTGAGCCTCTTCCTGACCTCCTGGTAGCCTCAGAGCGAGACGGGTCAGTGGTTGGAGTTAACCTCTCACCCACCCTGACCCCTGAGCAACAGGACGACTGCCGCCAGCTGCTGGGGCAGTTTCCTGACCTGTTCTCCCTGGTTCCTGGTGTCACAGATTGGTGCGTCCATGATGTGGACACAGGAGACAGCTTGCCTGTGAAGCATAAGGCTTACAGGGTAACTGACAGAACACCTGCAACATCTTTGGGAAGTGTTGATGGCACTGCGCAAGGCAGGCCTCACGATCAAGGCAAGCAAGTGTCAGATCGGGCAGGGATCCGTGGTGTACTTGGGACACCAAGTAGGGAGCAGCCAGGTGGCGCCCCTACAACCCAAGATTGAAACCATCCTGGCTTTGGAGCCCCCTAAAGACCCAGACGGAGGTGAGGGCCTTTTTAGGACTCACAGGGTACTACAGGAGGTTTTTCAAGGGGTATGGCAGCATTGTTGCCCCCTTGACAGAGCTGACTTCGAAGAAGCAGCCCAGAAAAGTGATATGGACTGACACCTGTCAGAAGGCTTTTGACACCCTGAAGACTGCCATGTGCACTGCACCCGTGCTCTTGGCTCCTGACTTCTCCAAAGAATTCCTAGTGCAGACAGACGCATCAGAGCATGGTGTAGGGGCTGTTCTCTCACAGATGACTGAGGAGGGCTGGGACCAACCTGTAGCCTTCATTAGTAGGAGGTTACTTCCACTGGAGCAAAGGTGGAGTGCAATCGAGCGAGAAGCATTTGCTGTGGTCTGAAGAAGCTAAGACCCTACTTGTTTGGGTCTCACTTCCGGGTTCAGACCAACCACAGGCCCCTCAGATTGTTGATGCAAATGAGGGCTGAGAACCCAAAACTGTTGAGGTGGTCCATCTCCCAACAGGGTATGGACTTTACAGTGGAGCACCGCCCTGGCACAGATCACGCCAATGCTGACGGTCTGTTCAGGTTTTTCCGCCTTAGTGAAGAGGAACTCCCTGGGGTAGGGTAGTTCCCCCCACATTTCAGCTGGAGGGGACACATGTTAGACCTGGCACCTTGGTGTGAGTTTCCCTTCCACTTTTTTGCTGATGTGCCTCATGTGTTTTGTTGGTGTTGGCTGCTCAGAGCACTGTGCCACTGCCAATCAGTGCCACAGTGCAAGTGCTCCCTTTTGTAAAATGTATACCATTGATTGGTGTCCATGTTTGGCCTATTTGGTTTACTATCAGCCCCTAGTAAAGTGCACCAGGAGTGCCAGGGCTTGTAAATGCAAATGCTGCTGGTGGGCTTGCAGCACTGGTTGTGCCACCCACAGAAGCGGCCTAGTAAAATGTGTCTAGGGTCTGCCATTGCAGAACCTGCGTGCAGTCTGGTACTGTCGCACTGACTGCGCAAGTGCACCCACTTGCCAGTCCCTAAACCTTCCCTTAACTACATATTAGTCACCCCTCTGGTAGGTCGAAGGGCAAGGTGCATTGTAGGTATAAGGTAGGACATGCCCTGATGTGTGTGGCATGTCCTAATAGTGAATTACAGCCATTTTCGTTTTTCACTATTGAAGGCTACCTGCTCTCCATAGGCCAGAATGGGCTGCTGGAATTACTACACGCTGTAATCCCAGTGGACTCATAGAGCATGGTAGAAAGTCAAGTTTAGTATGCCTGAACTCAGAATAATAAAATACTTCTTTTAGTAAAGTTTATTTTAATATCCTGTGTTTGTAAATACTACTTTTAGAAAGTTAGTATTTACTGATCTGGCCATTTCAGTCCGCCTCTGCTGTGTGTGTGCTGCCTAGTTTCAGTAGGGAGCAGGGCTGGGGAATTCCAGGAGACAGGCTGGCTGCCAGGTGGTGGGTAGAGAGATTACACCAGGATGGGTGGGAGGAGTACACCTTGACTCTGAATAGACCTGTGCTCTGCCACCACAATGCCGGCTCCGCCCCCTGTGGAGCGGCTGATGTCTCTGCCCTGCCGCTGAAAGGAAAGAGCAGAGTCACCACAACAAAGTGCTCCAAAACCGGACTGAGCCAGGCCCAGGCCCCCTGGCGACAAAGAAAAAAAGAATTGCTGTATAAAAGAAGGAGCCCTTCTCCCAAGAAATTAGATCAGATCCTGCTGAAACAAGAAGAACCTCTGCCTGAGGAGAAGGAACTGGGAAAGCTGTAAGGAGGAGTACTGTCCCTGACCTGGGGGATTGGCCTGCAGTGGTTGCCTTGCTGCTGGAAGGAGAGGAGGAAAAGACTACAAAGACTCTTATTTCTACTTGTGCTTGAAGATCTTCAAGGGCTTGAACTGAGCTTGCCCCCTGAACTAAGTCCCAGGACCAGTGGACTTCATCCCCAGCTCCCAAAAGTCTTTTGGAAGTGCCTGCTGCTGTTGTTGGGCCTTCTGAGGGACTGCGTGTCGCAAGGAGTTGGAAGCGCGACGCAAGGGAGAGAAGCGTGCTGCCGTCGGAGCTGTTGCCGTCGCATCTCGCAGAGAGTGTGGCCGCTGCAGCATCGCATCGAGCGGAAGCGTCTCGCATCATCCGGAAGTGTTTCGCAACGCCGAAGAAGCGTGTCGCCATCGCAGCCATCGCAGCTGTCGCATTGCACCGCATCGAGAGGAGAGTCTCGCATCGAGGAGGAAGCGTGTCGCCATCGCAGCCATCGTAGTTGTCGCATTGCACCGCATCCAGAAAAGCGCCTCGCATCCACAGAGAAGCGTGCCGCCGTCGGAGCTGTTGCCGTCGCATCTCGCAGAAGGGGTGTCGCCGCTGTAGCATCGCATCGATCGGAAGAGTCTCGCAATGTCGGAGAAGAGTGCCGCTGCCAAGGCCGCTGCCGTCGCATCTTGCCAAAGGTGACGCCGCTGTAGCTGACGCACCGATTCAAGCCTTCTCGCAACATCGGAGAAGCGTAACGCATCTGGAAGATCCCGTCTTTATTACTTTTGCACCAAGAACTTCAATGCATCTGCATCGTTGCAACACTTTGGTTGCCCTGCGTGTCGCATCTAAGGTACATTGACTTAAAGGGTCGCATTTAAGAACTTAAGAGAACCTAAGCAATCTTCTACCAACTAAGCAACCGTATTGTGTATTTTTAATCGTTTAATGGTCTTGTGATAATCCTTTATCAAGATTCCTTATTTTTAATATAACTACCTGTGTGGTGTTCATTTGTAGTGTTGTCACTTGGTTACTGTATGTGTTCACAAATGCTTAACCTATAACGCTCTGAGATAAGCCTTGTCTGCTCGCGCCAAGCTACCTAGAGGGTGAGCAAGGGGTTGTTTTAGTAGTGTAACCCCTCATCCTGACTAGAGGAAAGGTTCCCTGCTTGTCACAAGTACCTACCTGTGCCAACCAGAGAACCCGGATTTTAACAATATGCAGTGTTGTTGTACGCACCAATGTTGTATTACGCACCGTACATACACAATGGCGGTGTACGCACCGTACCCACGCATTCATTGCATGTGTACGGTCCGTATCACTGTTCTAATGGTGCCGTAGGGGTACGTTTGCAACGCACCGTACACATCCACTTCCGTTGTTGCGGTACACAGGGGTTGCTGGACATGCCCCCCCAAGTGACAAACAGTAGTGTTTGTGCTGGGATGCTTATTTGGCTATGGATTGGTCTTGTTGTGTCACATGTCACATGCTGGGTGAGGGTGCTGGGGTATGGTGTTGGGGTACTGTGCATACAGGTGCGGGGCTGTGCTACGGTGTTGGGGTGCGGCGCGTACAGGTGCGGGCTGTGCTACGGTGTTGGGGTGCGGCACGTACAGGTGCGGGCTGTGCTACGGTGTTGGGGTGCGGCGCGTACAGATGCAGGCTGTGCTACGGTGTTGGGGTGCGGCACGTACAGGTGCGGGCTGTGCTACGGTGTTGGGGTGCGGCAAGTACAGGTGCGGGCTGTGCTACGGTGTTGGGGTGCGGCGCGTACAGGTGCGGGCTGTGCTACGGTGTTGGGGTGCTGCGCGTACAGGTGCGGGCTGTGCTACGGTGTTGGGGTATGGTGCATACAGGTGCGGGGCTGTGCTACGGTGTTGGGGTATTAATTTTGTGCTCAAACTAATTTAGAATTTTCAATCCTTAAATTCCTATTGCAGTTTATTTCAATTATATTTCCATTATTAATTGTATTCACTGTGGGAACTACCTTCATTCACCTTCACTTAAGGATCACCCACACTGACCCAACATGGCCGCCATGGTGTCCCATACGCGTGTTGATGTATTAACACACTACGTGCCCTGCAAAACGGGAATTTCGTCATTGATCACGTGTCCCTTCCCTGCCTCCTTAACTACCAGCTTGTCCTCCCCTTTTTCACCGGCCATTGCGCTGCACATCGGATCTAAGGCAAGGTTCTACCCCCTCTCTCTGAGTACAACCCACGCCGTACTCGTTCCTGGCTGCTCAACTCCCTCACTACCTTCCCTCCATAGGTATACCTTGGATCGACAAGTTGCCTCAATACGGACGCCCAGCACCTTATAACGGCGTCGGTTCCCGCCACGCGAATCCTTTTATTGACGCCGCATCCATTAACAATTGGTGAGTTCCTGGCATTCCACTCCCTGTCCTCACCGCCGTGAATCACTCGTCAGTTCCCTAATTCTTTTTTTCAATTCCAGTCCTACCGCACGGTCATTCCTTGAATCCCCCTCAAGGCCGTAATTCCTTGAAGCAAGCCCAACCTATCCCACGGTTGGATGCAACGAAACTGCCCGTCAAACCGCGTGGTTAGTATCATGTTTATCCTCGTGTAGGTTCCCCTTCACTGTCCACTTCGGTCATTCACGTTCATAGTTCACAAAGACTCGGGGTTAGCCTTGGTTAAGCTTAACTTCTTCACGCCGCCTATCGTGTACCGGATTTCACGGTCAACCAGACATCGCCTACTCCTTCAATTTCTTCTGATTCGCATGTCTAATTGTAACTTCACATCCAACGGTCGGTTAACCTTTCTCACCTTCATCACTTGGGTAAATGCACTTTGGCCAATTATCACTCTGAATGTCTCGCAAGAATGTCACTTCTTATGTAATTTGGACCTCGTTCGTCTGCATTAGACCCTTCTGGTTCAGAAATTCGCTTCTGTTATCACATGTAATTTTGCGACTGTCATCATTGAGTATTTCTTGTATTTTTTGTCCTGTTCCTAACATATGTCCCCCTTCTGCCTCTATTTTTTCCCCCCCTATTTTCCACAGGAATTGTTTTCTCAGGCTTTTCATTTAATTGTCCTGATGATGATCTATATATTGTTTGAATAGATCGAAACGCCGTCGACCTCTTGTACATACATGCATGTTAAACACATGTGTTAAAAACTTGTGCATGATTGTGTACTGCTTTGAAAGCTTGCCTTTTTATTCCCTATCGGCGTAAAGCTTCACACGTTAGCCTGAAAAATGTTTTTTGTGATTGTTCGTAACTATGTTGTTTGTTGAAGGACGCAGGACTGTGTCCCACTCAATATCTGTTTGTATGTCCAATCATTTATCATTTTGAGTATTAAATTCCAATGTCCGGCTGGACATTGCACATTGATATAGAGCCGGTTCTGGTCTATATTTATTTCTCCTACTTTGAATTGTTTTTGAAGGACCATTTGTTTTTCAAAATAGTAAGTACCCCAGGTCCTTCTAACCTTACGGGTTTCCCCTTGTTCGTCATTAATACGGTGTTGGGGCGCGGCACTTACAGGTGAGTTATATTTATTAAAATGTATATTACATCTAATTGATTTTTGAAGTTAATTTGATTTTTTTATATATTTAGGTGCCGATTCCGATCCGTTAAAAAAATTTACAGTCCGACTCGTATTCGTATATTTTTACGTACGAATCGTACAAGTACCGTACAAACTGCGAAGTATGATTCATACGTGAAAAATACATATGAATTGCGTCGGGAAAATGGTCCGAGAGGGAGCCGTAAATTTTTACGTCCGAATAGCATCGGGAAAAGTGTCCGATAGGGTGCCGGACATTTTTACGTGCAAATCGTAAAACAGAAGTCCGAGCGCGTAAGTACGATCCGTACCGCCCGTCCGAATACACAACCGCATGTAAAAGGCCCCGTACGGAGCAAACGCTGTAGCCTACATGTACACCGGTAAACTTGTGCCCGAATACGAGTCGTACAGCCCCCCTTACCCTGCACATGTTAGCACCGGACCCCCGTATGTCAGTACCGTAACCCCCCTCTGCACCGTACCCCAACACCGTAGCACAGCCTGTACCTGTACGCGCCGCACCCCAACACCGTAGCCCAGCCCCGTACCTGTACGCACCATACCCCAACACCGTAGCCCAGCCCGTACCTGTACACACCGTACCCCAACACCTTAGCCCAGCCCCGTACCTGTACATGCCGTACCCCAACACCATAGCACAGCCCGCACCTGTACATGCCGCACCCCAACACTGTAGCACAGCCCGTACCTGTACGCGCCGTACCCCAACACCGTAGCACAGCCCCGCACCTGTATGCACCATACCCCAACACAGTAGCACAGCCCGCACCTGTACGCGCAGCACCCCAACACCGTAGCACAGCCCGCACCTGTACGCGCCGCACCCCAACACCGTAGCACTGCCCGCACCTGTACGCGCCGCACCCCAACACCGTAGCACAGCCCGCACCTGTACGCGCCACACCCCAACACCGTAGCACAGCCCGCACCTGTGCGCGCCGCACCCCAACACCGTAGCACAGCCCCGCACCTGTACGCGCTGTACCCCAACACCGTAGCACAGCCCACACCTGTACGCGCCGCACCCCAACACCATAGCACAGCCCCGCACCTGTAGGCACCGTACCCCAACACCGTAGCACAGCCCGCACCTGTACGTGCCGCACCCCAACACCGTAGCACAGCGTTCATCTGTACGCGCCGCACCCCAACACCGTAGCACAGCCCGCACCTGTACGTGCCACACCCCAACACCGTAGCACAGCCCGCACCTGTATGCGCCGCACCCCAACACCGTAACACAGCCCCGCACCTGTATGCACCGTACCCCAACACCGTACCCCAGCTCCCTCACCCAGCATGTGACATGTGACACAACAAGACCAATCCATAGCCAAATAAGCATCCCAGCACAAACACTACTGGCAAACACTCAGGAGCACATACCAATCTGTCCCCCGCCACATACTCATCCCCAAGTGTACATTGAGAGGAATGCTAGGCACATCCAACCACCTGGAGGAACTGTGACTACTTGAATATGTATGAAACATGGATGTGGCATGAAACAGCATTAATATTGTCTCTCTCTCACACACAGGGCAACGTCATCGACCTCCCCCCAACAATGGGGGGGAACAATCACAGTCCCAGGCTCAGCGTGAAGATGACCCCACTGGCAGCGACAACTCTCACCACTCCGTGGATGACCCCGACCAACCTGGCCCCTCTGGTGCCCAAGCCCCTGCAGCACCTGCGTCAGGTACATCTGTGCCAACCACCACCCCCATTCCTGCCACATCCCAGGAGACACCCAGGAGCCCTGCTCGCACCGAACAACACAGCCAGTCTGACCAGGAGGGACAAGGTTCTCTGGGCACCCAGGAGGAGGCAGACGACCACGCTAATGCCATCCCTCAGGGGTCCCGTAGACCCAATGTGCCCACAACGGCAGGCCCGGCTCGTGTGGGCAGGGGTGGTGGGAGTGGAGGCAGGCGGAGGCGAGAACCTGACCAGCCAGCTGAGGGAACCGGTATAGCACACATGCGCCACATCCTGGACACATACCAGCGTGACACCAGTGGCATCAGCCAGGTAGTGGCGACCCTCAACGAGATTAAGAACCTGCAGGCCGAGCAACATGCCAGTCAACAACAACACCAAGGACGGATGGAGGCAAGACTGGCTGAGCTCCTGGCAGTGCAAACGGACATGAGCCATTCACTCCGTCGGATTGCCAACAACATGGGCAACCCTCCCTGTGACACCAGGCGAAGACCAGCACCAGCCACAGGGAGGGAGGAGGAGGAGGAGGATTCCTCCGACGGAGCATCACAGACACCGTCAAGGCCTGCATCTGAGGGTCCCCGGAGGAAGGTGGGTCATCCACGGAAAAGACCGTGAGAGTCAGCGGACCATCCACATCTCCAAGGTTACCTGGCCTGGCACCTGGCCCTCTGGTGCAACAGCACCACCTCACCCAATGACATTCTGTGCCGCATTGACTTGCTGGTCACAGTCTGACCAATGATGACCAACACTGTGGTCTGGACTCTGATGACTCCAACTGACAAAGATGCCATCTCCCCTTGTGAACTTTGGATTCTATGCACCCGGTAGAGCACCTTACTTCATCCACCAAAAGACTTACCCCACAAAAAATAAATACTTAAGTTTGTCATGAGATGTTGCTGTCATTTGGCATTATTCACCAACATATGTGTGTGTAAATGTCAAACTATGCCTGAATGTTGAACTAACTCCACACATCCATACCCTGGGAACGGAATCTGGTACAGGACACACATGGGTCACAATGTATCATTCAATGCAGACATGGAGCACAATACTCACCTGTGATGGCCTCAAGCTGCTGAGGGGGTGCTAGGGAAACTGTGAGGACACACCTATTTGGAAGAGTAACATTAAGGCGTAGAGGTCATGCCTCATTTGGAGGTTCCCGGGGAGGGAGTCCCAGGTATGTGTACCCAGGTGGGAGAACTATGTCCTGCATGCAGGAGTACGGTGGATCAGAAGAATGGTGGCCAGGTCAAGGTTGTATGCACGGAGATGGCACTAAGGAGGTCTCGGATGACAGTGGTACAAGGTTGGTTTTGGGTCAGGGTTGTGGCCTGCCTCCTGAGTGTGGGTGAGGAGTCTGAAGGTCATCCTGCAGCACACAGTGATCCATTGCAGCTATCTCTGCTGGACGGTGATGTGGCTGGGGCGCGGGATGTTGACACTGAGGTGTGCAGATGCAGCCTGGATATGGACAAGTGTCCCTGGATTTTGGATGTGGCTGCTCCGTAGAGGGCAGGGCAGTATTTGACACGGATGTTGTCGTGGACCTGGGGGATGGTCCGTCTTACCTTGGAGTGGATCTATCTGGGGATCATGTGCATACTGCTGAGGGTGTTGCAGTGTGAGGTACAGATGCTGGTGATTACCATGGCAAATTAGAGCAAGCAATCCATGATGCACAACATCTTCTGTGCGTGGACACTGGGTGCCTGTGCGGGGCCTCTGTGGGTGCAGACGGTCCAGCCTTTGGTACCGCGTGACAAGCCGAAGACAGCCAAATTAATGTGTTGAGGGAGGAAGGGAGGAGCACCTTTGATGTGTGTGTGTTGCCAAATCTGGAAACTACGTGTGCCCTTGCTGCAGTGGCTGCAACAGCAGGCGGCATGTCCTGGGAATTATGCCACAATATCCACACAAAGACTAGGTGGTCAGAAAGGACTACTGCAACAGGTGTATGTCAAGGAAGGAGTAACCGGTTTGCAATGGCACACACAGAGACAAAGGATGCACAATCACCAAAGATGACTGACACCGGATCATGAAACTGAAGGCCGAGCTGCGCACAGGAAACACACCCCAGAAGGTGTTGACGGCCCGTGGGGGGACCAACATGCCAAAACACATACACAGCCATGGACATCATGCACAATAAAGAATCAAATACATGAAGAACAGCATGCAGGTTGCTAATCTACACATAGACTCATATGCACAATCCTTGACAACCATGCCAGAGATGCCGCCTGCACAGTGGCAAGAGACCTGCATTGACAGAGATGAGGCACCTTGGAGGCTGAGGAACACCTTTATTACTCAGGCTCACGCCTATGCAAAAGCATCAACATTAACAGACTCACAGGTCTATTGGATTAACATGTGGGACCTACACCGGACACCCCCTTTGCACCACAGATTCTGTAAATCCATTGGTGATGGATCAAACCCAGATCTGTTGACTGGGTGTGAGTGTTTGATTGGTTCTGATGCTCCGTCCATCACCACCCCCTTTTGTACCGCTTTGTTCGCCATAAGTTGGCAGGGTATGCTCAGACGTGAGTCCCTTGCTCACTTTGCCACTGGATTCAAGCGGGCCTGGCTGAGGACGGCTGAGGTGCCAGAAACCGGTCCTAGGAAGCTTGTTTCCGGTCCAGGGAAGGCATGGCTTGGCAGTTCGGGCTGGACTGTTCCCATGAGGCACGGGGTCAGACTGATTTGCATATGGCCATGTCTGAACTGGGGTGGCAGAGTGGGCTAAAGAACGGTGATGGATCAAACCCAGATCTGTTGACTGGGTGTGAGTGTTTGATTGGTTCTGATGCTCCGTCCATCACCACCCCCTTTTGTACCGCTTTGTTCGCCATAAGTTGGCAGGGTATGCTCAGACGTGAGTCCCTTGCTCACTTTGCCACTGGATTCAAGCGGGCCTGGCTGAGGACGGCTGAGGTGCCAGAAACCGGTCCTAGGAAGCTTGTTTCCGGTCCAGGGAAGGCATGGCTTGGCAGTTCGGGCTGGACTGTTCCCATGAGGCACGGGGTCAGACTGATTTGCATATGGCCATGTCTGAACTGGGGTGGCAGAGTGGGCTAAAGAACGGTGATGGATCAAACCCAGATCTGTTGACTGGGTGTGAGTGTTTGATTGGTTCTGATGCTCCGTCCATCACCACCCCCTTTTGTACCGCTTTGTTCGCCATAAGTTGGCAGGGTATGCTCAGACGTGAGTCCCTTGCTCACTTTGCCACTGGATTCAAGCGGGCCTGGCTGAGGATGGCTGAGGTGCCAGAAACCGGTCCTAGGAAGCTTGTTTCCGGTCCAGGGAAGGCATGGCTTGGCAGTTCGGGCTGGACTGTTCCCATGAGGCACGGGGTCAGACTGATTTGCATATGGCCATGTCTGAACTGGGGTGGCAGAGTGGGCTAAAGAACGGTGATGGATCAAACCCAGATCTGTTGACTGGGTGTGAGTGTTTGATTGGTTCTGATGCTCCGTCCATCACCACCCCCTTTTGTACCGCTTTGTTCGCCATAAGTTGGCAGGGTATGCTCAGACGTGAGTCCCTTGCTCACTTTGCCACTGGATTCAAGCGGGCCTGGCTGAGGACGGCTGAGGTGCCAGAAACCGGTCCTAGGAAGCTTGTTTCCGGTCCAGGGAAGGCATGGCTTGGCAGTTCGGGCTGGACTGTTCCCATGAGGCACGGGGTCAGACTGATTTGCATATGGCCATGTCTGAACTGGGGTGGCAGAGTGGGCTAAAGAACGGTGATGGATCAAACCCAGATCTGTTGACTGGGTGTGAGTGTTTGATTGGTTCTGATGCTCCGTCCATCACCACCCCCTTTTGTACCGCTTTGTTCGCCATAAGTTGGCAGGGTATGCTCAGACGTGAGTCCCTTGCTCACTTTGCCACTGGATTCAAGCGGGCCTGGCTGAGGACGGCTGAGGTGCCAGAAACCAGTCCTAGGAAGCTTGTTTCCGGTCCAGGGAAGGCATGGCTTGGCAGTTCGGGCTGGACTGTTCCCATGAGGCACGGGGTCAGACTGATTTGCATATGGCCATGTCTGAACTGGGGTGGCAGAGTGGGCTAAAGAACGGTGATGGATCAAACCCAGATCTGTTGACTGGGTGTGAGTGTTTGATTGGTTCTGATGCTCCGTCCATCACCACCCCCTTTTGTACCGCTTTGTTCGCCATAAGTTGGCAGGGTATGCTCAGACGTGAGTCCCTTGCTCACTTTGCCACTGGATTCAAGCGGGCCTGGCTGAGGATGGCTGAGGTGCCAGAAACCGGTCCTAGGAAGCTTGTTTCCGGTCCAGGGAAGGCATGGCTTGGCAGTTCGGGCTGGACTGTTCCCATGAGGCACGGGGTCAGACTGATTTGCATATGGCCATGTCTGAACTGGGGTGGCAGAGTGGGCTAAAGAACGGTGATGGATCAAACCCAGATCTGTTGACTGGGTGTGAGTGTTTGATTGGTTCTGATGCTCCGTCCATCACCACCCCCTTTTGTACCGCTTTGTTCGCCATAAGTTGGCAGGGTATGCTCAGACGTGAGTCCCTTGCTCACTTTGCCACTGGATTCAAGCGGGCCTGGCTGAGGACGGCTGAGGTGCCAGAAACCGGTCCTAGGAAGCTTGTTTCCGGTCCAGGGAAGGCATGGCTTGGCAGTTCGGGCTGGACTGTTCCCATGAGGCACGGGGTCAGACTGATTTGCATATGGCCATGTCTGAACTGGGGTGGCAGAGTGGGCTAAAGAACGGTGATGGATCAAACCCAGATCTGTTGACTGGGTGTGAGTGTTTGATTGGTTCTGATGCTCCGTCCATCACCACCCCCTTTTGTACCGCTTTGTTCGCCATAAGTTGGCAGGGTATGCTCAGACGTGAGTCCCTTGCTCACTTTGCCACTGGATTCAAGCGGGCCTGGCTGAGGACGGCTGAGGTGCCAGAAACCGGTCCTAGGAAGCTTGTTTCCGGTCCAGGGAAGGCATGGCTTGGCAGTTCGGGCTGGACTGTTCCCATGAGGCACGGGGTCAGACTGATTTGCATATGGCCATGTCTGAACTGGGGTGGCAGAGTGGGCTAAAGAACGGTGATGGATCAAACCCAGATCTGTTGACTGGGTGTGAGTGTTTGATTGGTTCTGATGCTCCGTCCATCACCACCCCCTTTTGTACCGCTTTGTTCGCCATAAGTTGGCAGGGTATGCTCAGACGTGAGTCCCTTGCTCACTTTGCCACTGGATTCAAGCGGGCCTGGCTGAGGACGGCTGAGGTGCCAGAAACCGGTCCTAGGAAGCTTGTTTCCGGTCCAGGGAAGGCATGGCTTGGCAGTTCGGGCTGGACTGTTCCCATGAGGCACGGGGTCAGACTGATTTGCATATGGCCATGTCTGAACTGGGGTGGCAGAGTGGGCTAAAGAACGGTGATGGATCAAACCCAGATCTGTTGACTGGGTGTGAGTGTTTGATTGGTTCTGATGCTCCGTCCATCACCACCCCCTTTTGTACCGCTTTGTTCGCCATAAGTTGGCAGGGTATGCTCAGACGTGAGTCCCTTGCTCACTTTGCCACTGGATTCAAGCGGGACTGGCTGAGGACGGCTGAGGTGCCAATAACCGGTCCTAGGAAGCTTGTTTCCGGTCCAGGGAAGGCATGGCTTGGCAGTTCGGGCTGGACTGTTCCCATGAGGCACGGGGTCAGACTGATTTGCATATGGCCATGTCTGAACTGGGGTGGCAGAGTGGGCTAAAGAACGGTGATGGATCAAACCCAGATCTGTTGACTGGGTGTGAGTGTTTGATTGGTTCTGATGCTCCGTCCATCACCACCCCCTTTTGTACCGCTTTGTTCGCCATAAGTTGGCAGGGTATGCTCAGACGTGAGTCCCTTGCTCACTTTGCCACTGGATTCAAGCGGGCCTGGCTGAGGACGGCTGAGGTGCCAGAAACCGGTCCTAGGAAGCTTGTTTCCGGTCCAGGGAAGGCATGGCTTGGCAGTTCGGGCTGGACTGTTCCCATGAGGCACGGGGTCAGACTGATTTGCATATGGCCATGTCTGAACTGGGGTGGCAGAGTGGGCTAAAGAACAGTGATGGATCAAACCCAGATCTGTTGACTGGGTGTGAGTGTTTGATTGGTTCTGATGCTCCGTCCATCACCACCCCCTTTTGTACCGCTTTGTTCGCCATAAGTTGGCAGGGTATGCTCAGACGTGAGTCCCTTGCTCACTTTGCCACTGGATTCAAGCGGGCCTGGCTGAGGACGGCTGAGGTGCCAGAAACCGGTCCTAGGAAGCTTGTTTCCGGTCCAGGGAAGGCATGGCTTGGCAGTTCGGGCTGGACTGTTCCCATGAGGCACGGGGTCAGACTGATTTGCATATGGCCATGTCTGAACTGGGGTGGCAGAGTGGGCTAAAGAACGGTGATGGATCAAACCCAGATCTGTTGACTGGGTGTGAGTGTTTGATTGGTTCTGATGCTCCGTCCATCACCACCCCCTTTTGTACCGCTTTGTTCGCCATAAGTTGGCAGGGTATGCTCAGACGTGAGTCCCTTGCTCACTTTGCCACTGGATTCAAGCGGGCCTGGCTGAGGACGGCTGAGGTGCCAGAAACCGGTCCTAGGAAGCTTGTTTCCGGTCCAGGGAAGGCATGGCTTGGCAGTTCGGGTTGGACTGTTCCTATGAGGCACGGGGTCAGACTGATTTGCATATGGCCATGTCTGAACTGGGGTGGCAGAGTGGGCTAAAGAACGGTGATGGATCAAACCCAGATCTGTTGACTGGGTGTGAGTGTTTGATTGGTTCTGATGCTCCGTCCATCACCACCCCCTTTTGTACCGTAAATCCATTGTACTGGCACCCAAGTGAAGGGGTTGAGCCAAACAGCCCCTGCTGCACACGGAGAGGCTGCAATTCCCCATTGAGCATCATATGGGGATGTCCCGCAATATGTCCACCTGTAGCCTCCCGTATGTTTCAGAGGGAAGTTGTACACACATTGATGCCTTCATAACAAACCACAATCCCATAACAGATGACTGTCACGAAGTGTGACTATCAATTCATGTGAGTCATGCCACATGTCATGTGCCCCATGGTGAATCGACATGTATGCATAGTAACATAACCTGCACAGGAGCAGTGCCCACACATTACAAACAACTACCACACCCAAAAAGCCTTGCTGCAATTCTTACCCAAAGGAGAATTTTCACCATGTCCGTGCATGTAACGCTGATTCAGCACTCGTTGCATTACTCATGAGGAATAGCAGGAGCACAACGATGCCACGAGCAGACAGGATGTGCAAATACCTGGGGATGAGAGACACACAAGAAGTCAGGAAAAACATAGTCATCCGCATGCATGGTCATGTACTCTACATGAATAAGGCTCCTTCAACGACTAGGCTGCATCTGTTTACGCTGCCCGGTGCATACCTGTGTGCCCTTGTGGTGCCTGGGGCAGCTGCATCTGTCGCTGGTTCCTGTCTCTCCCTCCCGCCGTCGCCGGACATCGCGACCGCAGTGTGGGGGGAGCGCAAGACGGGACTACACTTCCCAAGATCCCTGGAAACCCCGGAACCGGAATTGGCATAGTTTCGCGCCCGAAGGCGCTACTAAAGTGACTCCGCCCTCGGCAGAGCGGGGGCTCCTTCAACGACTAGGCTGCATCTGTTTACACTGCCCGGTGCATACCTGTGTGCCCTTGTGGTGCCTGGGGCAGCTGCATCTGTCGCTGGTTCCTGTCTCTCCCTCCCGCCGTCGCCGGACATCGCAACCGCAGTGTGGGGGGAGCGCAAGACGGGACTACACTTCCCAAGATCCCTGGAAACCCCGGAACCAGAATTGGCATAGTTTCGCGCCCGAAGGCGCTACTAAAGTGACTCCGCCCTCGGCAGAGCGGGGGCTCCTTCAACGACTAGGCTGCATCTGTTTACGCTGCCCGGTGCATACCTGTGTGCCCTTGTGGTGCCTGGGGCAGCTGCATCTGTCGCTGGTTCCTGTCTCTCCCTCCCGCCGTCGCCGGACATCGCGACCGCAGTGTGGGGGGAGCGCAAGACGGGACTACACTTCCCAAGATCCCTGGAAACCCCGGAACCGGAATTGGCATAGTTTTGCGCCCGAAGGCGCTACTAAAGTGACTCCGCCCCCCGCGTCGCGGGACCGCGCGCGGGCGGCGCCGGGCTAAGCCCGGGCAAAGGGCGGGCCCTCTGTGGCCCTCAGAGGCACAAGGAGGCCGGGCTGGGCCACATCTATTGCCATAAAAATCAAGGTACTGTAATCCGATTGGTTTTCCAAACTATCGTGATCCACTGGTGAGGCTGAGTGGTGGACAAAGTTTTTAACACTTATATACTGATCACTGATTCCTTGAAGTATAAGCAGGGGACCTTAATCTATTCTTTTGATGTGCCCCGACCACTCGGGCAGTGAAGTACTAAATTGTGACTGTAATTTGCGCATTTTGTGTGGGATACACTGAGAGAAGGGGGACTGTAACAGATAGGGTACCATGGCTTCCAAACCTAAAACAAGATCATCGAAGAGAAAACCAAGTACCCTATCGGTGGCCAAACAAACTGGATCGAATATCACTAATGTAGCTGGACACTTAGCCCCCCCCACTGCCATAGATCTCATGCTACGTAAGGTCATTGGGGCAGTGGATGGGGAGATTGAGCGCGCTGAGAGACGCCTCTCGATGACCCCTACAAACAACCCCCACTCACAAATACAGAGTACACTCTCGCAGGTGTTAGATATAAATCTTTGTGACAGCTCACAGGACAATATCAATGATATTTCATCTGAAAATGTGCCATGCGGCCAACTGGTATCAGAGATTGACCCTCCCCTTGCTAGGTCAGCAAAAAGACTATTTGTACCAAAACATAGACCACCTAAAAGGCGCACAAAGAATATGCATGCAAGGAAATTAAAATCAATTAACATGGGTGGGAAGACACTAGAAGATGAGATTATAGAAGTAGATGTGCAAGGTCCACTAATCCCGCCAGGATGGCTCCAACCGGTAATAAGTGACCTTCAAAAACATTTAGAAACCTTCATTATCTCACAAATAAAACCTTTAATTAGAAAAATAGATAAAATCACTAATGAATTGCAAAAGTTAGGGAGACTGAAGGAAAATGTAAATCCCATCTCTATTGGAAACCCAACTTCAATTGAAACCCCCTCCTCAAGGATATTACCCATGAATAATAACTGCACAAGCAATGAGCCATGTACTATTGCCCAGGTTCATGTGCCGCCTAAAACTATAGCCCACTCGCAGAACAGAGGCTTTAATGAAAATGTGAAAGAACCTAGCGCTAAACCCCAGGTTCCGCAAAGTCGGGCGCAGACGTTGTTAGGGCAGGTCGTTTCTCACAGCCAGGTAAATAAACAACAAAAAGACTATGAGAGCAAAGGAGAAACTCTCCCCCCCCCCTCGTGTAAATTTACCCCCCCAAACAAGCCCCTATGTTGTGGTACTTGCTGGGGTGCCTGAACTGAGGATGGGTCAAAAAGAGCCATACTTAGATTTAAAAAACAAGATTATTAATTGGCTTAATATACACAGACCGCTCCGGGGGCAGGAAAGGGGAGAAATTATTCACGTGAGGAGATTATCATGGCTGGGGACCAGAGAGAAGGATATTGAGGGGGACTGTGTCATTGTAAATTTTAGGAATCCGGGTCTAGTGGAATACATATTGGGTAACTTTAATAAAAATGTAACTAGTACTGTACAGGCTATGCCATTAGGTTATTTCTATCTGAGAAGTAGAAACACATATCCCTTGGCCCAAAATCAGGGAAGGAGGGAAGGAGGAATAGACGATTATAGGAAAAGAAAACCTCAATATAGTCACTTCTCATCACTGGATCTGGATGGCCAGCAGTGGAAAAATAGATTCAGTCCCCTTCAATACCTGGACGAAAACGACTGACTAACCAACCCAGATATACAACCTGTGGGGAAAGAAACTAGAATGACCAGGGATAACATTGATTTAACTCCTACAGGAAGATATACACCGAACCCCCAGGAAGGCTCCCAGCAAAATCAGAATGGGGAGATACAAGACACCCGGCCTGAAGAGAGAGAGGCAGATGCTCTCCATATTTGTGATTCAAATTTGATAGGGAAACAGGGGGGAAAGGTGAAAATCACATCCTGGAATATAGCAGGTTTAGCAGGAAAAATAGCTAATGCAGATTTTAGAAATCAATTAAGGGAATCCCATATAGTAGCTCTACAGGAAACTTGGGCGGTTGAGCCCGACCTCTATCATTTGGAGGGTTACAAGCTATTTTTTGTCCCTGCACAAGAGAGTAGGGCAGGCAGAGCTAAAGGAGGTCTAATAATTTATGCTGATATTAATTTAAAGGGGAGATGGATAGTGCCATCCTGGACCTCAAAAAATTTGCAAGCAATAATATTTCATGGCTATGGGATGAAGGTACAACTATTTAACATTTATAACTCAGGCTCAGGAAGCGGCACTAAAACCGTGCTAGAGGAACTAGACACTAGATTACAACAGGAAGCCGATTCAAGGAAAGGCGGTGTAGATTCATTTGTCCTCTTAATGGGAGATTTAAATTGTCATTTATGCCCATATTTAACTTCAGTAACCACGGACTGGGATCTTTGTCCAGTTAGTAAAGGGCCACACTTCGAGCACAGCTCGGAGGGTACATCACTTACAAAATTAATAGGTAGTCACTCATTAGTACATACCATGGATCTAGTAATCCCAGGGCCAAAGGCTACCTTGGTACCAACTTTTAAAGGCAGGGGCTGTTCGTCTATTATAGACTACATCCTGATAACTGCCTTTGCCAAACAATGGGTGGGGATGGTATGCACTAAATGGAGTCCCTTTAGTGATCACAATCCCTTATTTATAGAAATACTCTGCAGGGGTTATGTTGAAATGAATAAACAGCTAGATATTATCTTACAGCCTTCAGATCAAGGAAGGCGTTTAAAATGGGCAAAAATCAATGCCTCAGAATTTTATACTGCACTGATAGTAAAGGGGAAAAAGTGGGTTGAAGAGTGTCTAGATTTTAAAATAGAAGGAGCTGATTTAGTAGCTGCCTTCAGCGAACTAACTAAATTGGCCGAAAAATTATTGGAGGCGAAAGGTCCTAGAAAATCTGGGACCCACCCAAGATGGTTTGACGCAAGTTGTGCACGAGCGTTAAGAAATCTAAAATTAAGCCTTAAAGTAATTCCAAGGGACACAGTGGAAGTGGTAAAGTGTAGGAAAATTTATAACATTAAGATCAAAGAAAGGAAGGCTTCCCTAAAAGCAGAACTATGGGCTGACTTAAGAGAGGCCGGTGAAAACAGGGATTTTATTGAATTCTGGAAAATCATAAATAGGCCCTGTTTTCACGACCAAAATGCCCCAGTCATTAGCACAAATATCCTCCCGCAGCAATGGATGACCCACTTCGAGAGCCTTTATAACCAGTCTAAAGATCCTAAACATAAAGGGGAATGGGATGGTAATAGGAGCTGGGTGCAGGATTTTACACTCTCCGAGATTATCCAGGCAATTAAAGGGTTGACTCCAAATAAAGCCCCCGGGCCTGATGGCACCCCCCCAGATTTGTATAGAAGTAATATTGACTTGTGGGCCCCAATTTTAACGAGGGTGTTAAATGCAGCTATCAAGACAGGACTCCCTAGGTCGTGGTCCACCGCCTTAATTGTACCTATTTTCAAGAAGGGAAATAAGGACAATCCTCAGTGTTACAGACCCATATCACTGATCGACGTTTCTGCCAAAATACTGGGGCGGGTGATCCTAAACCGCTTAATGATCTGGACAGAAGAGCACCATACAATAGTGGATACCCAGTATGGTTTTAGAGCAGGAAAGTCGACCAGTGACCAATGTTTAAATTTATACCTTTTGGTCGCTAAATACACCAGAGCGAGCAATGGTACCATGTATATGGGTTTTATGGATCTGGCGGCGGCCTTTGACAATGTAAATAGAAGTAAACTTTGGGAAAGGATGAGTACTTTGGGGATTGACCAGGGACTTATAAGTATCCTAAGAGAATTACACTGGAACACCACAGCCAGGGTTCGCTTTAGTATGGAGGGAGGGCAAACTGACTCCTTCCCATGCTCTAGCGGAGTAAGGCAGGGATGCATTCTTGCCCCCTTCCTTTTCTCATTATACATTAATGACCTGGAGTCATGCCTCATAGCCCGGGCGGTGGACTGTCCCAAGGTACGGAAGCGTCAAATACCGGTACTATTGTACGCAGATGACGCGGTCCTGCTCGCCCGGACACCGAGAAGTCTCCAATCTCTGATCAATGGATTTGTGGTCTTCATGGAAAAATTAGATCTGTCCATGAATTTGACCAAGTCCTTTGCACTGATTGCAGGCAAAAAACCCATCAAAAAAACGGTGTTTAAAATTGGGACTCATACCATGGGCATTGTAACCACCTTCCCATATTTAGGTCTATTACTTGATGGCAAGATGCAATTTGACACATTACTAGAGGAACACTGTACTAAATTGGCTTCCTCATGTGGTGCAATTATGAACTTTGCCCAGAGACTGGGACGTTGGTCCCCAGAGCAAATAATGAGCTTGTATCGCTCAATAAGCACAGCCAAAGCAGTATATGGAGCCGAGGTTTGGGGCTTTAGGGATGCCAAACAGTTACAACTAGAGGAAGACAAATTCATCCGTAGAATCCTCAAGATCCCACACTCAATACCAGCTGAAATTGCACATTCCGAACTCGGAATTCCGTATATTGTAGATCAGGTCAAGATTAGACCGGTCTTGGCTTGGCTTAGTATTTGGGCTAATCCGGAGGCTGTATTAAGCCAAGAAATCCTCTCTGACTGTATACAAATGGACAAAGGGATGTCAATCCCTTGGCTGAATTATGTTAAACTAACTTTAGAGTCCGTAGGTCAGCACACCCTTTTTAGCACCCCTGCACTAATCACAAGGAACAATAAATTACAAATCAAAAGACTGTTGCTTGACAATTTGGAGAGGCTTAGGGAAACTAAAGCTTTTGCACTAAAACGGTCAGTGGTAGCACACTCCTTAGTTAAAGAGGCACCGGGTATGGAACCGTACCTATTTCTGATGTATAATCACCAGGATAGGTTTTTAATGTGCCGTTTTAGGCTCAATTTGTTGCTAAATATTTTAGCTTATCCGTCTGGTTTTACTGCAACTATTGAGCAGAAGGGTGCCTGCGGCTGCGACAACATGTCTCCGCAGGACACCCTTCATTTTGTATTATTATGTCCATTTTATCGTTACCCAAGGCGTATGTTTCTGGTTGAAATCTTAAAAAATGGAAAATTTCGGCATGCTAAAATAGCCCTCCTGTTTTTACAGAGAGCAAATGATATGCATACCTTATGTTCAGTAATAGGTTTTCTAAAAGCGGCAGTAAGACTAAGAAATACCAGAGACTAACCTATCATGAATAATATATTGATTTTTTTTGTATTTTAACAGGGTGATAGATGGTTAATTTTGATATTGATGTGATAAAAAATCATGTATGTTTCTGTGTTTTAAAATATGTACTTTTTATGATGATTTTTAACCATCGAAATAAAGAATTAATTGATTGATTGATTGATTGAATAAGGTTGACACCATGCCAGTTGTCAATTGAGTGCGTCAGCTAAAATGTGTGGAATGACATCAGCACTCGAGTGACACATCAGCACACACCTCAAAGTCACTTAGCATACAGTCAGCCGGACACACACATTGCAAGACATGCCACACAAGGCTCAAAGCGTGCACACTCAGACCCAGGGACATGCAGCACAAGAGGAAGATTTTGCAGACTTTCACCGGTGCATATGGGAGGGACCCGCCGGTCTTGTGGAGGCACCGGAATCGGCTCTTCAGGAGGCCAAACGTCCTCTCAATCACTCGCCTGGTCTGCCCATGGGCGTTGTTGTAACGGTGATCTGCAGCTGTTCTCGGGTTGCGGAGAGGCGTCACCAGCCATGGCATGTTGGGATAGCCAGAGTCCCCTACATGGAAACATCATGTAAAGAAGTGGATCAGGAGATGCCGTCACATACTAAGATAATGCTGAATACTGGACAAACAGAGTCTACTCACCAACAAGACATGCTTGTTCGTTGTGCAGCTGCAGCATCATTTCTGGCACGCCTCATGATGTAGGCATCGTGTGCTACCCTGGAAAACGTGCACAGACATGGGAAATCACCATGTTAGCAAGACACCCCCCAAGGGCATTAATGGAGTGGTAATGTTTACAGTTACGGAAGGCTACCTCCTGTGCCTGTGGTGGTACCAAAGCCACATGTGTCCCATCAATGGACCCAATTACATGGGGCATCCCTCCCAGGGCATAGAACTCACCTTTGATACCTGTCAACTGCTCACGAGTTGGAAAATGGATGAATTCATCCAGGTGCTCCAACATGGCTTCAAAAACATCATGCAGGACACGGCTGAACATGGTCTGAGACATGCCACCCACATCAGCTATGGTCAATTGAAACGTACCGGTGGCAAAGAAATGTAGGGCTGACATCACCTTCATCTTGGGGGTCAGTGCAGTCAGATAACTGTGTCGCGGTTGGAGGTGTGGTGCCAGCCTGTTTGTTAGGTCCACAATTAACCGTTGGGGGAATCGGTAGCGGTGTATGCAGTCATTCCCCCATGGCAGCCAAGTCTGGCATTGGTCGGGGGAGAGGCGGTGCCCTGCAGAAAATTGGAAGGAATAACGAAGATTGAGTACATTACTACACCAATGTCAATGAACTGAGCACATGTTCAACAGTTAATACATATATGCCACATACAGAGTCTGGTCTGTGCAATACATCCTGCACATGTATGCCAGCCAGGTGATACTCCTACCAAGAGCCAGCTAGAAACATGGATTGTCAAGGTCTACATGACATGCCATGAAAGTAGCTGTGGGCCAGTGTGAGTGAACAGCCAGACACATTACAGGAGTGACATACATCCACATATGTGCATTTGAAGGATGTCATCTCATACAGACAGCTGCCGGCAAGCTAGATGCACAGGTCACATGTCAGGGAAAAAGGACAGACCACACACCTTGCCATGAAGGGGTACATGTCAAATATGATCACACAGACATTGAGACTACACAGATATGTCCTAAGCTCACAAGTCCCTGTTAGATGCATACAGACACACGTCACGTGTTATTCCACATGTGTCCTGGTGTGTGTATTAGTGTGACATGGGCATCTACACACAGACACATGTTGGATGCAGCTACAGCAGATGGCGTTGACGGAACACCAACAGCAAGATCATGGGAACACATGACACACACATGACATAGTCACATCGTGGCACGCTGGTAGTGAGATGTCAGGTGTCATCATCCGTGTACCTGGCATCAGGGGACATTTGCGGGTGATGGGGACTGTGCCATGCCAGTGATGCAGTGCTTGACAAGTTTGAAATACATGCACACATGTAAAAGGTGTGAAGGGGAAGTGCGCCACATTGTGCCCCATCACACATGACATGTGTACACAGGTCATCACACAAATATTGGGTTAAAACATGAGGAGACATGTGCCAGCTCACTGCTTGACACACCTAGGCCCTACACATGATGCACTGCACTGACAATGACTTGATGTCCATCCTTGTGCGAGTCATACACCTCCATTCCTTTCCTGTGCACCTCCTATCACCAGTGTAAGCTGTGAAACGTACCGTACACACGCCCTCAGAGCGTGTGTACGGTCGTATCACAATATGGGGTTTGGGTAGGAGTACGCGTGTTTGTAAGGACCGTACACACGTACGTGTACACACTGGTCCTATCCCCATGGTAGTGTTGGCGTAGGCGTACACCATAGAGATACGGCTCGTACCCGCGAATGTACGGCCCGTAGCACTATGGCGTACGCCTACGGCAACACTACCCTAGTGCTACGGGCCCTACACACGCGGGTACAGCCCATAGCACTATGGTAGTGTTGGCGTAGGCGTACGCCATAGAGATGCAGGCCGTACATACGCAGGTACGGCTCGTATCTCTATGGCGTACGCCTTCGGCAACACTACCCTAGTGCTATGGGCCCTACACACGCGGGTACGGCCCGTAGCACTAGGGTAGTGTTGCCGTAGGCGTACGCCATAGTGATTCGGGCCTTACATACGAGGGTACGGCCCGTATCTCTATGGCGTACGCCTACGGCAACACTACCCTAGTGCTACGGGCCCTACACACGCGGGTACGGCCCGTAGCACTGGGGTAGTGTTGGCGTAGGTGTACGCCACAGAGATACGGCTTGTACCCGCGTATGTACGGCCCGTAGCACTATGGCGTACGCCTACGGCAACACTACCCTAGTGCTACGGGCCCTACACCCGCGGCTACGGCCCGTAGCACTAGGGTAGTGTTGCCATAGGCGTACGCCATAGTGATACGGGCCATACATACGCGGGTACGGCCCATATCTCTATGGCGTACGCCTACGGCAAAACTACCCTAGTGCTACGGGCCCTACACACGCGGGTACGGCCTGTAGCACTGGGGTAGTGTTGGTGTAGGCGTATGCCATAGAGATAGGGCTCGTACCCGCGTATGTACGGCCCGTAGCACTATGGCGTACGCCTACGGCAATACTACCCTAGTGCTACGGGCCCTACACACGCGGGTACGGCCCGTAGCACTATGGTAGTGTTGGCGTAGGCGTACGCCATAGTGATACGGGCCGTACATACGCGGGTACGGCCCGTATCTCTATGGCGTACGCCTACGGCAACACTACCCTAGTGCTACGGGCCCTACACACGCGGGTACGGCCCGTAGCACTGGGGTAGTGTTGGCGTAGGCATTCGCCATAGAGATAGGGCTCGTACCCGCATATGTATGGCCCGTAGCACTATGGCGTACGCCTTCGGCAACACTACCATAGTGCTACGGGCCCTACACACGCGGGTACGGCCCGTAGCACTATTGTAGTGTTGGCGTAGGCGTACGCCATAGAGATACGGGCCGTACATACGCGGGTACGAGCCCTATCTCTATGGCGTACGCCTACGGCAACACTACCAAAGTGATACGGGCCCTACACACGCGGGTACGGACCGTATCACTGGAGTAGTGGTGCCCTAGGGGTACGTGTAGAACGCACCGTACCTGTGTGTGGATAGGGAAATTACATAGGGGACACATGAGGGACAAGTATAAGGGCCTAAATGCATGCTGGTTGTCATGGAGACCGAGTTTCCAGTTCAAATTTTTGCATCAGGTGGCCAGCAAAAGTCGGTTGGAGACAATATACTATGTTGCAAAGTGGTTGTTGGCTTGCCATCATGCTCAAATTTTGAACCATGCAAAGGCCCTCACTGGGGTAGGTTTAAAGGGATTGGAGGAAACGTAGGATGCAAATGAGATTGACCAATCACTCTGTACTCCTGTAAATGAAACAGCCCAGCAAGGGAGATATAAGGCAGCCAGGACCCATGAGAGAGCACTTGCCTGCACAACCTTTCATTCCACACCACTGCTGCTGCTCGTGATTCCTCTGGCACCATGTCCAGGTCTGTGGAGAGGGCCCAGCCATTCACCCAAGAGGAGAATGAGGCATTGCTGGACGTCATCCTCCCGCAGTACCCCTGCCTATATGGGAGACCAGGGGAGCACGTGAGTGCTGACTCCACTAGCTGTGACTGTGCCCCTTTTTTGTGTCTGTCACTTCTGGCATTGTGTCCAGGTGTGACAGACATGCAATGTTGTTCATGGTGGGTCCCGGGGGGGGGGAATGCCTTATGTCTCCCATGCAGAGCCTGATGTGGTTCATATCTGCACTCCTCACTTGCATTGGGCTTACTGTGACAATCACTGCATGGTGCATGCCACATTCAGCCTGGCTAATCCCCTTGGGAATGTTGTTTCCATAGTCCTGATGTGATTCTGTGGTCCCCCCAGTGTGACAGCTGACTGTACCCACAGATGTGTGTGAGTTGAGTGTACCTGTGGTGATAGTGTCCAAATGATGTGTACGGCCCCTGGACATTGGTGTGTGTGTGTAAGTCCCCTGTCATGTGGGTGAGTGTCTATGTGGAGTGTTGCACCCCAGCTGCATGGAGGATGCATATGCCCTACCCATCTGATGTGAGCAGGGAGCCGTGCTGTGTGTCTGACGTGCTGAGCTAGGCCCACACATGTGACTCCCCCAGTCAAGTGGCACATGTGCAGAGTGATGTTTGTACCCGCAGTTGCCAATGGCAGGTGATTGTCCTGTGCCTGTGTGTGTCTGTGTACTCCGCTGAGGTTGCGTCACTGGCCTGGGGCATGTGACTGCTTTGAGGTGCTGTCCATTATCCTGGTGTTGCTTGTGATGCACAGTGTGAGCCATGATCATTGATTCTCTCGCACCCTTCATGCCACCTGTGTACTTTAAATGCCACGTAGTGCATTTGGCCTTCCCCAGAGGATAATGTCCCTATGACAAAGGTGCAATGAGTTTGCTGCATACTATGCCCTGTTCAAACAAGCCCAATTGTTCTAATGTGTGTCTCTGTGACATGGAGCAGGTGTATTGATGTTGTCTCACTTTGTCAGCCTCACAGGTAGCCACCTACGCCAAGGGGGAGATTTGGAAGCGGGCCGTCAGGGCCGTGAGGTCGGTGGAGGGTCGCAGTCGGCACCTGGTCCAGGTGAGGAAACGCTGGCAGGATATCCGGTGCTGGACCAGGAGGATCGCCAATGGTCCTGCTGGGGGACTCACCAGAGGGCAAGAACCGCGGGCGCCGGTGCCTGACCCACCAAATGAAGCGTGTCCTGGCGGTGGTCTTCCCTGACATGGATAGGCAGCTACAGGAGAAGCAGCAGCAGGAAGGGGGTAGGTACATGTGTGTTTGTTGTGTGTCACCAGCTTTTGGAAGTGCTCAGTCGCCTGGATACACTGCCAGGGTTTATATGTGCAGTGTATATCCTGTTCCCCAAAGTCAACCGGTCCTGTTCTTCCTCCCTTCCCCTCCTTGACATGTGTTCCCTGGTCTGTGTGTAGTCACTCTTGCACAAGGTAATCTAGGCTGGCAGTTAATCCAAGTGCCCAATGCTTTTAGCATCATGTGTGGGGGTGGTCTGTGACATGTGTTGGGACCTTGCCTGTGCCCTGTCCAGTTCAGTCATTTGGGGGTCCATGATTGTTGGCTCTGATGCAGAGTCTCAACATAGGAGTGTGAGGCTTAAAATGAACTTTAATATCAAAAAGGGGAAACAGTTCCTCTCTATGGGCCTAGGTAGAGAGTTACAATGACTTACTACACTATTAAAGATGGTATCTGGGGGGATCTGCAAATCCAGATCGTAATGCCCTCACACACCTGTTAGGGTGTCATGCTTCATCATTGGGCGCTCCTCGTCGGACCGGCGCTGCAATGTCCGACGGGCCTGGTGGCATCTTTATCGGAGATCTTTTGATCTGGGAACGCCGTATGGTGAGTGAGGTGTGTGGGGCTATAGGAGAAACATTGTTTGGTGAAGGTGTAGATTGTGATTATTAAAAAAGGCCCCTAACCTTTTTGGTTCACTTTATTAAATGTTCAAGGATGGGACTTTGTTAAAAACAGTGAGGCTACGTGTGATAATTAAAGGTATTCAAGTAGCCATTGGTGGACTAAGTCAGGTCAACATGTTTCGTGTCAGGTGCTCCAAAGTAAAGCGACACTTCTTCAGGACCAGAATGATATGACCGCTTAGTTAACAGTCACGGGAGGTGAGCTCCCTTTCTGAGAGATAGAATCCTCAATTTGGGATTCTCATTAAGGCATTCTTCCTCCTCAAGGTAGGATGTAGAGCCTCAGAGATGAGGGAAGACGACCCGACCAATTGAGCGGGTGTACCTGAAAAAGACGTGGGCTCGTCTTAGAACCTACTCGTCTCCATCTCACCTTGGTCGCTTTACTTTGGAGCACCTGACACGAAACATGTTGACCTGACTTAGTCCACCAATGGCTACTTGAATACCTTTAATTATCACACGTAGCCTCACTGTTTTTAACAAAGTCCCATCCTTGAACATTTAATAAAGTGAACCAAAAAGGTTAGGGGCCTTTTTTAATAATCACAATCTACACCTTCACCAAACAATGTTTCTCCTATAGCCCCACACACCTCACTCACCATACGGCGTTCCCAGATCAAAAGATCTCCGATAAAGATGCCACCAGGCCCGTCGGACAATGCAGCGCCGGTCCGACGAGGAGCGCCCAATGATGAAGCATGACACCCTAACAGGTGTGTGAGGGCATTACGATCTGGATTTGCAGATCCCTCCAGATACCATCTTTAATAGTGTAGTAAGTCATTGTAACTCTCTACCTAGGCCCATAGAGAGGAACTGTTTCCCCTTTTTGATATTAATATACTTGCCTTGGAGCATGGAAACAGGACCTCGTTAAATAACCAGCTCTGATGTCCCCCCTTTGATTATACGCTTAAAATGAACTGCCTTGCAGCATACATTACTGATGTTGTGGCCTCAGACATGATGTGCGGGGACGGTTGCTCCTGTTGCAGTCAGATCTATCCAGGACCATGGAGCAGTGTGGCCACTACAGTCCCCTGAGACACCTTTTCCTAGGAATCATGTGTGTCATCCAACACTGTGGACATTCTCAGTGTCTTCAGCATAAGTTGGCCTCTGTGGCATTGTACCCTGGCCTCATGTGTATTTACGTAAAGTGTGCTACATGTGTACACTGTACAGGGTGACCCAATGTGGCTTGTGCATCCTCACACTGGCCAGTGCCTGTGTGTCTGTGTACAACTATCTGATGATGGTCGTTTGTCAATAATATGTGTGGTCAGCCCCACGAGGGGTAGTTAGAGTGCAATTAGGCTTTAATGGAGCCCATTAATGTGATCCCTGATTAAGAGGTTTAAGTCCTTCCTCTGTCTCAATCACATTGTCTCAGGTAGGGGGGGTTTGTGCAGGCAAGGCCTACATGTCGAAAGCATATGTCTCCTTGCCAGGTCTGGCCTGTGTGTGATGATAGTCGGAACAGACACTCAGCAAGTATTGACCCAGTCATGTTGTGCAGGGTTTAATGTTTGTGCTTTGCAGCATGTGTCAAAAGTTAAAAGACATGGTTCCTGCTCATCCATTTTTGGCAACGGTGTGTGGTCCAGATGCTGTGTTCGACTGTCCACAGACACTAGCTTCTCTGTATAATTCGATATCAATTTATTTGCTGTTGTGTCATGCTCTCTATTGTTTCAAAGTGGCATGGTGGCTCAACCAACTGTGTAGTGCATGGCCTACATATGTGCGTAGTATTGTAGATGTTACTCGTGATGCTTTTCATGCTATGCACTGTGACCTATGTAGTTTGGACTCATGTGTCATATGTTTACAGGTGTCTGATTATTTCCTGTCTCTTCACCTTGCCCACAGCATCGTCGGGGGACACCGAGGGAGACACCAGCATGGACGTGGAGGAGGGATCCAGCACCGGTGCCACCAGTGCTGGGGAGTCTGGTGCAGCAGGTGGCACGGAGGGCGAGGGGAGTCAGGCGGAAGACCTGTCCAGTCCCAACACCGACTATGATGCTGACGAGTCCGAGGCTGAGCTCCCAGAGGGGGCGGAGGCTGCTCCCACAGCTGAAAGCAGCAGTACATCTCTCGCCGCCCCCTCCATTCCCATCACCGCCCTCCCATTTGCTCGGGTCCCTTCTGTCCATGCTAGGCGGCCACATATCTCCTTCGTGCCAGGCACCGCACCCCCTGCCCCTGTCTCCCCTGCTGCCGTCAATGCCGAGTCTGTGGACATCCTGCGGCAGTTGCAGGTTGGTCAGACATCGCTGCTTAATGTCCTCCATGGCCACACCAGACTGCTGACACAGATGGTGTCGTACATGGAGGGCATGTCATCAGCGATGTCTGACCAACGGATGTTGCTAAGGTCCATGGACTCGTCACTGACGGCAGCAGTGGGTCTCCTGCAGCGCTCCGTCCCCCCTACCCCTGCCCCATCCACACTTCCCACTCCCATGCCTGTCCCAAGCACACCCAGACATCCCCATGCACGCACCCCACCAGACACAGGCAGCACACCAACAGGGAAGGCCAAGCGCACTCCTCCAGTCACGCACACACAGGGGGAAGTAGGCACACCCACTGGGTCTGGGGGCAAACGGCAGCCACGCAGCCACAGTGGGAGTCCACAGTCCTCACGACCCACTTCCTCCAAAACCACTCCCCTTAGCTCCCCTGCCCAACAGTCGGACAAAGAGTCCTTCATGGCCAGTCTGAACCTCAGCCCCAGTGTGACACCAACCTGCAAGCAGTCGAGGAAGTCCCCAGGCAGGGGAGTTGAGTCCCCCCCTGTCCATACCCTCCTCCACTAGCGCTGCAACCCATCCCTCCGACCACCCCCCTCCTTGGGGCCTGTGGTTCCTTCGGGTGCAGGGGAGACGCTGGCAGACCTTGCAACCGTGTGCAGCGCCATCCTAACCACCACCTTTGGCTCTGCCCCACCCCCTGTGGTGGAGTCGTCCATCCCTGTACCCACAACACCTACCCTTGCCCCTCCTGTCCCTGCGGTGCCTGGTCCTTCCCCCCCACACCATGCCCCCCCCCTGTGGATGGAAAGGAACTGTGAACTGTGCAGGAAAGCTGGGGAGACGCATCCCAACGTGTCCCCCCCCCGGAATTCGCATATGGACTGGCCTATGGGCCTTGTATATAGTGAACATTTCAAATCCAATTTTTTTTATGCTGAATAAAGCATTTTTTTTTTCATTTGCACACGAATGCTTTTCTGGTATTGCTGTTGGTGCTGCTGCTCCCTGAGTTGGGCTGGTGATAATGTGTTAGGTGTCTGGGAAATGTTGTAGTGTGCTGCTCATGGGGAGGACCCTGGTATCTGCGTGCCATCACAAGGTCTCTGCAAATAATCTTTGGTCATGTAAGCTCTTACTGTATGGTGACATTGTCCCAAGGAGTGTTCCTTCCTCTGTGGCACCTGACTTCTTCCCTGCAGGGTGTTTCCCAATTGTTGTGCTGACCTGTGTCTACAGTTCCTTGCTGTGTGAGGGATCCCTTCAACTTTGGCCATGCCTGCTCAGCAATGTCTCCGCCTGCATCGTCTGTGCCATCCTTGGTAGTCACTGTACTTGTGTATTGAGTATGTTGCCATGGCTTCATGTGGACATGGTTACTTTTCCGCACTATGCATGTGTGTACTCCCAGCCTAGCACACATGTGTTACTTGTTCTGCAGGGTATTTGGGCACCTGACTGACAATTGTGGGCATTGTATCTGTGGGTACTCCACCCTTTTCCTTCCATGGGAGGCAACAACTTGTTGGCTGCCCCAGCACCTGTACATTCCTATCAGTCCAAGAATGTGGGTGACAGTGTGTGTTCCCTTAGGCTCTCTTAGTTTAGTGGGGTTTCACATGAGGATACAGTCTTGTTGCATGATCTCAGTGTGTGTATTGTGCTGCAAGGGGAGGGTATGCATGTGTAATTTGTCATCACACCCACATGTGGTGTGTCATGCAGTGGGGGAAGGACATCCATCCTCATGGGAGTGGGACACTGCTGTCAGTGATGTGTTGTCATGGCACTATCAACATAGTCGCACATTGTGGATGCCTTCATGCACCCATGGAGCTTTGCTAATGGGAGGATGATGTACACACCCCCATGTCTCTGTCCACTGCTGGGAGTCCTCTGCACCCACCCATCATTTGTCTGGGCACTGCTGGGAGTGATAGGCACCCATCCCTCATATGTCTGGGTACTGCTGGGAGTGATGGGCACCCACCCCTCATATGTCTGTGCACTGCTGGGAGTGATAGGCACCCACCCCTCATATGTCTGGGCACTGCTGGGAGTGATAGGCACCCACCCCTCATATGTCTGGGCACTGCTGGGAGTGATAGGAACACACCCCTCATATGTCTGGGCACTGCTGGGGGTCCTCTGCACCCACCCCTCATATGTCTGGGCACTGCTGGGAGTGATGGGCACCCACCCCTCATATGTCTGTGCACTGCTGGGAGTGATAGGCACCCACCCCTCATATGTCTGGGCACTGCTGGGAGTGATAGGCACCCACCCCTCATATGTCTGGGCACTGCTGGGAGTGATAGGAACACACCCCTCATATGCCTGGGCACTGCTGGGGGTCCTCTGCACCCACCCCTCATATGTCTGGGCACTGCTGGGAGTCCTCTGCGCCCACCCCTCATATGTCTGGGCACTGCTGGGAGTACTAGGCACACACCCCTCATATGTCTGGGCACTGCTGGGAGTGATGGGCACCCACCCCTCATATGTCTGGGCACTGCTGGGGGTCCTCTGCACCCACCCCTCATATGTCTCGGCACTGCTGGGAGTGATAGGCACCCACCCCTCATATGTCTGGGCACTGCTGGGAGTGATAGGCACCCACCCCTCATATGTCTGGGCACTGCTGGGAGTCATCTGCACCCACCCCTCATATGTCTGGGCAGTGCTGGGAGTCCTCTGCACCCACCCATCATATGTCTGGGCACTGCTGGGAGTGATAGGCACACACCCCTCATATGTCTGGGCACTGCTGGGGGTCCTCTGCACCCACCCCTCATATGTCTGGGCACTGCTGGGAGTCCTCTGCACCCACCCCTCATATGTCTGGGCACTGCTGGGAGTGATAGGCACACACCCCTCATATGTCTGGGCACTGCTGGGGGTCCTCTGCACCCACCCCTCATATGTCTGGGCACTGCTGGGAGTGATAGGCACCCACCCCTCATATGTCTGGGCACTGCTGGGAGTGATAGGAACACACCCCTCATATGCCTGGGCACTGCTGGGGGTCCTCTGCACCCACCCCTCATATGTCTGGGCACTGCTGGGAGTCCTCTGCGCCCACCCCTCATATGTCTGGGCACTGCTGGGAGTGATAGGCACACACCCCTCATATGTCTGGGCACTGCTGGGAGTGATGGGCACCCACCCCTCATATGTCTGGGCACTGCTGGGGGTCCTCTGCACACACCCCTCATATGTCTGGGCACTGCTGGGAGTGATAGGCACACACCCCTCATATGTCTGGGCACTGCTGGGGGTCCTCTGCACCCACCCCTCATATGTCTCGGCACTGCTGGGAGTGATAGGCACCCACCCCTCATATGGCTGGGCACTGCTGGGAGTGATAGGCACCCACCCCTCATATGTCTGGGCACTGCTGGGAGTCATCTGCACCCACCCCTCATATGTCTGGGCAGTGCTGGGAGTCCTCTGCACCCACCCATCATATGTCTGGGCACTGCTGGGAGTGATAGGCACACACCCCTCATATGTCTGGGCACTGCTGGGGGTCCTCTGCACCCACCCCTCATATGTCTAGGCACTGCTGGGAGTCCTCTGCACCCACCCCTCATATGTCTGGGCACTGCTGGGAGTGATAGGCACACACCCCTCATATGTCTGGGCACTGCTGGGGGTCCTCTGCACCCACCCCTCATATGTCTGGGCACTGCTGGGAGTGATGGGCACCCACCCCTCATATGTCTGGGCACTGCTGGGAGTGATAGGCACACACCCCTCATATGTCTGGGCACTGCTGGGGGTCCTCTACGCCCACCCCTCATATGTCTGGGCACTGCTGGGAGTGATAGGCACCCACCCCTCATATGTCTGGGCACTGCTGGGGGTCCTCGGTGTCAGGAACTATGTGAACGCCATTACTCTAATTAATCATTCTCAGAAGAGACATCGAGTCATAGTGAAGCCTTCTCTTTTCAATTGTTGGTCTACCGTTCCTGTTAGGTCTACCATTACAAGATGGCCGCCTAGTTTACCCCAGTACTGTGGGAGTTTTAAGTCTCGCGGGAAGTGAGACTTCACGCGCAGTGGAAGAGCGTTCCACCGCGCACTTCAATTCGCCAAAGTCTGAGAGAGGTCGTGTATTCTGGATACTCCTAGTAATTCTGGTCAGAGCGCCAGTTTTGTACCCTCGCGTGTATTCACGCGGTAGGGACTCAAGGTTCCTTGCCTTACACTCCGAGTTGCGATAAGTTGAGAATTGACGCGTCGTAGTGTAAGAAAGTTCCCAGTCAGAGAACTCAGTCTGTCCTTCTCGCTGGCTGAGAAGACCTATTGCTGCTATCAGTTGGAAGTGGCATTCGCAGAAGTTGATAAGCTGAGTCCTGAAATATAGACTTTCGTCTGAACACGAAACTACAGCGGACAAGGTAACTTAGTGTCTCCTTTACTCCGGTAGGCTTACCGTCGAGAGAAGGAGACTGAAGTATATCTACAGACCAGGCTATGACAAGAAGCAAGTAAGCATGAGACTGTTTGTGGCAGCGTATTCTTTGCTCTTTGCTTCAATCTAGGATTGTGTGACTGAGAAGCGTTCAAGCCTGCTTTCACTGCACTCCTTGCCTTCCCTTGCGCTTTTCCTATTCTTTCCTTACCGTTTTCCTTTCCCTGTCCCTTTTTGCGCATTATCCAACAGTGAAGCAGTGCAATTGCGGAACAGTTGGTCATAGACCAACAGAGGAACCTTATGAACTCAGCACTCATCTTTTGGACTACATCAAAGTACTAACAGAAAAGAGGTAAACGATAGAAAGACCAGAGAATAGGTAAGAGAGAGAGAAGAGATAGAATAGCACAGTTAGAAGAGAGTGTGAGAACTAGAATAGGATCACGTTACCTGTACATTTATCCCTCTGTGCATTAGGTCATCACTTGGTTTAATCAGAAGTGGACCTCTGGTCTTAAGAAGAGAGGCAGAAACTCCTGCAGAAACCTGGTAGGCAGAAAAAGGGAGAATAAGAACCATTAGAGATTCTGGGGTAAGTTGAGGTATAGATTGATATGTTGTTCCCTTCTGTGCATTAGGTACCCTTCGGAAATCTACTCATGACTGAGGAGGAAGTCCAGGCCAGCACGAGTGTCTCTTCTCTGTCCCATTCCCCTTTCCCCCCATCTGGAGCAGCTGTTCACATGCAGTGTGTTCCGGAGAAGGGGCAAGGGAGTTGAGCGTCATTCTGCCTCCATGAAGAGAATTGGTGCCGCAGTCCTGACACTCGGCACCCACCCCTCATATGTCTGGGCACTGCTGGGGGTCCTCTGCACCCACCCCTCATGTGTCTGGCCGCTGCTGGGCGTGATGGGCACACACCCCTATGTCTCTGTCCACTGATGTGGATCATAGCATGACAAACGCCCACCCGCCCACACGCTCTGAAGCCCTGGGTACGGGCCGTACCACCCTCGTTGGGGTGCCGTAGGGGTACGGCCCGTACCCAGGCCTGAAGAGTGTGGGTACGGGTCACACCATGCGTACCCCTACGTCACCCCAACAATGGTGGTATGGCCCGTCCCCAGGCCTGAAGAGCATGGGTACAGGCCTTACCACCATTGTTGGTGTGACGTAGGGGTACGCGTGGTGCGACCCGTACCCACGCTCTTCAGGCCTGGGTACGGGCCGTACCCCTATGTCACACCAACAATGGTGGTACGGCCTGTACCCAGGCCTGAAGAGCGTGGGTACGGGTTGCACCACGCGTACCCCTACGTCACCCCAACAATGGTGGTACGACCCGTACCCATGCTCTTCAGGCCTGGGTACGGGCCGTACCACCATTGTTGGTGTGACATAGGAGTACGCGTGGTGCGACCCATACCCACACTCTTCAGGCCTGGGTATGGGCCGTACCCCTACGGCACCCCAACAATGGTGGTACGGCCCGTACCCAGGCCTTCAGAGCGTGGGTGCAGGTCGCACCACGCGTACCCCTACGTCACACCAACAATGGTGGTACGGCCTGTACCCAGGCCTGAAGAGCATGGGTACGGGCCGTACCACCATTGTTGGGGTACGCGTGATGCGACCCGTACCCACGCTCTTCAGGCCTGGGTATGGGCCGTACCCCTACGGCACCCCAACAATAATGGTGGTACGGCCCTTACCCAGGCCTTCAGAGCGTGGGTATGGGTCGCACCACGCGTACCCATACGTCACACCAACAATGGTGGTACGGCCCGTACCCAGGCCTGAAGAGCGTGGGTACGGGCCGTACCGCCATTGTTTGGGTGACGTAGGGGTTCGCGTGGTGCGACCCGTACCGACGCTCTTCAGGCCTGGGTACGGGCCGTACCACCATTGTTGGTGTGACATAGGGGTACGCATGGTGCGCCCCGTACCCACGCTCTTCAGGCGTGGGTACGGTGCGTACCACAATTGTTGTGGTGACGGGACGCGTCCACGTCCACTTCCGTTGTGGCGGGACGCAGGCCTTGGTGGACACGCCCCCCCAAATGACCAGTCCCTGGAGGTACGGTATGTACAGGGCATATATACATTTTGCCTTGGGTGGGGGTTATGTTTCCTGCCCCTGCCCCCCACCTTTGCCCCTGGGTGTTGTTCTGACCTTCTGGGCCGGGATGACACGTAGGATGGGGTCCATGGCTGTCCATCGCGTACAGGTGCTCCTTCCTCGCGTCCTCCTCAATTTCTCGGCAGTTTTTGGCTCCCGTAAAAAATGCTACATGCGGAGTGACGTAGGCATGAATCGTACTTGCTGGTTCGTAAAACGCTGCCTGACGCCGTCCGGACGTCACGTACGCGGTGTCCCGGATCGGAATTGTGGATATATTTTAGCCGGTCTGTGTTTTGTACGAATCGTACGGAAATGGTATTTCTGTACGAATCGTACTTGCGGGTTTGTAAGGTGGTTTTCCCGGGTACGAGTCGGACGGAGAAAACGCTCCGTACGACGGTTCGTACCCGGGTTTTACAGGATCGGAATCGGCACCTTAAGATTTTTTTTATATATATTAAAAATCAATATTTTGTACAACTATATTTTTTACATCGATTTTTTGGGTGATATTTCAGTACTTACAATAATAAATATAGGATGTCGATATTTTTGACATCGATATTAAAAACTCGATATTTTGTATGGGGATATTTTGGGGGTCGATATTCTGTCAGTGAACCGCACTAGTTAACTTTATCATTCCAGATAGCTACTGGCTTCTTAATCGAGACAAGCCTACCATACTAGCATTTCAGACTCTAATATGAAAGCTAACTATCAGGCAAGCATGATGTCCCAAGTACACCCATACCAAAGTAACCCTCTGAACTAGATCAGGAAGTTGTCTTGGTACGGCCCAAAATGAAGTCCTGGGGGAAAGTATTTAACCTAATGTATTCCTGTAAATATTTTTTTCTTCCAGCAAACAAACAGAGAATTCTTTCAGTAGTAGGCCTGGAAGTCTAATTGTTGTCTCAATCCTAGTTATATCTGAAACATCACTTATTTGTCTATTTATTCTTAGATGGTAATACTGGCATGTCTGGTTGCTTGTAGCCCTACCAATTGTTTAATATCTAGTCAGAGTAGTGCCGTCCTCTGAAACAGAGAAATGAGAATAAGTGTAGACCCCAGTGTTGGATTTCTCTCTCACTCCATTGACATTTCGCCCCATAGTCCTATATCTAGTGGCATATCGCATTATGCTCACCAGGGTAGGTATTCACGAACGCAATAGGCTTTCAATGGGTCTATTAGTCTGAAACTTGACACCCTCAGAAAAAGGCCTATGTGCATCTCCAATAAATTCTAGCAGTGGAAATCCTTCAAGCCAATTCCTCTCATCTACAAAGGCATTCTAAGGACGTGCAATATAACCCCATCTGGATATTCCACACCAAAGAGGACCAGCAAGTCTGAGAGCAAAAGACAGTTGAATAAGTAAAGGTTATAGTGGGCCATTCACATTTAGCTTAATCATCAGGCACACTTCTACCACCAGCTTCCTGGCTTTTGTGCACACTTCCTTTGAAGCCCAAACAGCGGCAGGAGTCATTCAGAAACAAGTGGTGGAACAAACTGTTCCTTTTTCAGTATTTAAAAACTACAACAGCTGCTAAATAATAAATTCAATCAGGATTTTTTCAGGCAAATTCTATAAACTCTTTCAATATCAATTATAACCACCAGCAACAAGACTTCAAATGTATTTTATAAATGTAATACACATTATCAAGCTAACATATTGATTTTTATGATGTCTTAGGTGGAAGAAATAAATGGCATGCCAAGGAGGTCATTAACTTCAGCAAAATTTGGCAAGCTTGATCACTCACACTCCACATTCATCGGCCAGTCCACATAAATACAATAGTTGCAGCATCCTTCTGGTACTCAAATTCTTGCTGCAGAAGTTGAGAAACATTTTTTCCAATTGCCTTACTACCCATTTCAAAATGATATTGTTGCAGGGATGAGAGTCAAGGAACACAAGGCACCATCGGAAAGTCCCAAAGATGTCCCATACACTATTTAGAGCACTGGCTACATGGACTTCTGCATGAACTGCTGCAAGTTATTAAGGCCCAGATCCATCCTTTTAAGTTCTGCCTATCAATGGTCTGGTTGGGTGGCAGCTACCAGTCAACCTAGTCCTTAAGCTAGCTATAATCAAAAATGTTACCCTCAAATCTATGGAAAAACTAGTACCCTTACCTTTATGACAAATGTCCAGCAAGAATTGCTGTAAAATCTCTAGGAAGGCTCCAACTGGCAAGGCCAGCTCACGTGCTCATGCTTTTTGATCTTAAGAAGTTACTTTGCAAATAGAGCTTGTCCATTTTGATGTGCTCAGATCGGAAGCACATCCTCTGTATCAATGGCTTTCCAGAAGAGATGCAGTGTGCACTTCAGGCATTTCTTCATACACCCACTGAGGAATCCTAATATCACATCTCATTTTCAAAGACTTTTCAACTTTCAGATGTTGTCCCTAGCAACTACAGAGTAATTAACAATATTTCCTCTGATGTACAAAATTGCTGTGACTGGTAGGATCTGGTGACTTCAAATAATTGAGGCATTAGTAAATGTTAGTAAATATACTTATGATGGACATAGCAACAATTGTGTCGAAATATGTTTGCAATATAAGCAACCATTCTACCTGTGCCTTGAATAAAAAATGAATCAGGCAACATCTGAGGAAGTAGGACACAAATATCAATTGAACTGATCTCCAACCTCTTTAACTATTATTTTTATTACAGTTATGCTGAATACACCATGATGATTGAACAGAGTATTATTTATCTTTATATTCCTGCAGCATAAATGTCTGTTCAGTTTCTTTTTGTAATGTGTATGTAGTTTACAAGGACTTCTTTTTAAGATCATATGAGATAAACTTTCCGTTTGCAGCCAGGTTCTGGCAAGTATCTTGCTGTTTACATCAAATCACGTCAGCTGTATCCTCACCATACCATCCTTAGAGTGACGGGCAGATTGAAAATGCAAAACAAATTTTAATCTAATATTTATACTGCACTAATAGAGGTGGAATATTTGTTTATTAGTCCATTGAAACCATAAACTGTTAAAATATACAGTTAACAGCATGCAAATGTTAAAAAGAAAAGATTAATATACAAGCATTTCAGGACAACATCATAAAACCAGTACCCTTTACCCATATGACCTTCATTACTATGGGGCCAGGATACCTACCATTTGTAAAGTGCCATGGTGCATTCCTTCAGGACTAACAGACACTGCCCCAGAATACAATGATGCACTGAAAGTGCCGATATGCTTAGGTAAACATTTAACTTGGTTGATCCTTGCTAGCAAAGAATCAAGGGGGCATGTGGGCGCAGAAGGCGCTAGTGAATAAACAAAGAGAGCGCATAATAAAGTTTACAGCAGTTAAAAATTGGCAACAAGTGCCAAGGAGTTTGTAACAGGGGCATCTAGCAGTTAGACCTTTTACAATACCCTGATTAGATGAGCCCTACCCATCTGTGTGACATAATGCATAGAGTGCGACCGTGCAAGTGTTTACTGGGACTAACACCCAATGTGGTGAATTAGGGGGCTTATGAATCCTACCCTCCCTAGCAGCCCACCATAGCATGGGTAAATTCCATAGCCTCTTAGCGGAGTCCCTCTTTGTCAACAACTTTGGCCCCAGCCTGAGCATGTTGATTTGTCTTACCAGAGCCTTAACAATGTCAAAAAAGGTGGATGTTGAGCATTGTATTCCATAGGTCCCACAACTCTATTACTTAAAATCTGTAAATCCTAATCCATAATCCCTTGAATTCCTTCCTTAACAAGGTTTTCCACTGTTGGCCTAGACAGGGGCAGATACATAGGTCATGCTGCAGCATCTGGTTTGTCTGGTGACACAAGCGGCATTTCATATCCCCTGTTGATCTTGTTCCTGCCACTTTGGTATAAAATCATGAGTGGGGATCTCTCCTAGTCTCAACAAGAGTAATTTCTGTTCGACCATCAGGGAATAGGTGGCTACCAGGAGTGAGAGGTCCTTTTCATTATCATAAGATTTCAGCACCAGCCAGCCATGAGATTGTTTAGCTACTGCTCCTTTAGCCTCCAACCAGCTTTGCAGCTTAATGCTTTTGTTTAGTGCCCTTCTAAATGCTTGGGCAGAACTGTCTAGGCCCCATAGCTCACCCAAGATTTTCTTTACCTTCTTCCAGGTATTTTTTAAAGTCACCCTTTCTTCTTTGGAGGTTAATTTTGGACCAGACCAAACTGGCAAGAGAGCCTTTGGCGGCAGATTTCAATTTATGGCAGCATTTAACAAATGTTTCAGGCCTGGCAAGGGTCTGCCTTGTCAGTGAAAACTCCAGCCTAACTTGAGCATGCGATGCTCATCTTGAAAGCTGAAATGCTTGCTTGTAAACATTTTGTTGCAATGTTAACCAATAAACTGGCATCGCTTCCCATCATCATTTCTCCTCCATATGTGAGGGTGGGAATCAATTTTGCCTTTATTCCTGCAGCCAATGGTTGGAGGTTACTCCCCCAGAGGGTTTTTGCTAATGTTGAGAATGTAAAATTCAAGGCCAGGACTTTTTTTTATTTGCCTCCATTTGAGGTGCAAGCGAGGTCCTTGATTCTATCTTAACACCTTAATAAATATATTATGTCAGCTCCACTGAGGTAATATTTGTATTCATTTATGAAGCTGTGATTTAACGAGATAACTTTTGACTTCTTAATCGCCGGCCCACTGTCCTCCTCATATGTTCCCAGATATTCAAGTGATCTCTGCAGACCCATCCTGGTGTTACTAAGCAAGAGCAGGTCAGCCGCTTACAGGTGTTCGACAGTGGGTGGCTGCCAAGGCTGGTGTCATGTGAAACTGACTACACTAATTGTAAATAGCAAGATTAGTAATTCTCTTTGCTCGCATAGTTGGAGTTCAACTACTACACTTTCATACAAATCCATTCTTTATCACATGGAACTTTTGTAGTATCTTCCTGTTGTGTTTATAATGTTCCCATGTTACCTGGTTCCTAGCTGCTCAGCCACTGTGAGTTTTCTCTGTGAAATGTTGGTCTGATGGACATCATTGGAATGCTTGGGTGCCTGGTGTGAGTGTTGTCATTTGAAGATGAGCTGAGCAGCAGGGAGGCTGCTCCTGGTGGGGCTGCTACCACTGATGTTATGGTCTTAATTAATAACTTACAAAGACACTACCCGGCCCCATCTACTACCTCACCTCTATGCGAGATACTCCCTATTACACCTTGCAACTTCAGTTTTTACCACTTCAATCCTTCTTTGCCTCAGTCATATCTTCAAGATGTCTTAGTGGATCATACCTCTGCTTTATTCTACTTTCCCCTTTGATAGATTATAGTGAGAGTGTAGGAAGGTAGGATCTGACTGCATGGTAACCCCCACTTTTTGCCTGGTGTTTTGCTGGTTTTTGACTAGTCTGACTGTGATCCTGCTAATCAGGACCCCAGTCTATCTACATCTCCCTACAATGTTATGCCATGTACTTAGGTACACTCCAGATTGGATACTGGGTTACCCTTGTCAGTCCCTAGTCTATGGTACACATGTACCCGGGGCTTAGGTACCCCAGAGGCCTCCCCAGGGCTGAAGCATGTATTATGTCACCCATGGGAGGTCATGCACAATGGAACTACAGTTCTGCCATTGCAGCCGTGTAAGATGGTGCATGCACCACTTACTTTAGATATAGGTTTACTATATCTATAGGTCACAACACTTACAACCTGCCAGTCACCCTCTAGCAGGCCTTGACAATCCTGAAGGCAGGGTTCTGGGTTTTACGTGAGAGGGTGCCCCTGCATGAGCAGAGCACCCCTACAGCCTTTGGAGATCATTCTCCCGGGTTTTCAGTGATGCACCAAGACATATAGGTAGAGATGCATTATATGCTCGCGTAAAATGCTATCTCGAAAACAGAATGCAACAAAACATGTCGTGTTTGGTATCAAACACCTTGGAATCATACCTCCACACCGGTAACCAGTGTGGGAGGTATGATTCCACCCTTCTGAAGGGAGCTTCATGGGGTCCTCGGTCTTCCCGGTACCAGCCTTCTCGACCTGGGCAGCACAAAATGATTGCTGCAGAGCAGAGACGCATTTCTGCACTCCTGCTGCTGAGCCAAGCTCGAGCAGGGAAAAAGCAGGAAAATAGATATCCTGTCACAGGGACGTGTGACCACCTCCCAGACAGAATTTAGTGTATTGGGGCTGGGTGGGTGCAATTCCAAAGTGCCTGAAAGTCTACATCTGGGGCACACTTGGTGTCCCTGTGCATAGTCCTGTTCAAACCAGTCCTGGGAGCCGTTGGCTCCCCCTCTGGCGTGAAACTGGACAAAGGACATGGGAGTAACCTCTCCACTGTCCTGACATCCTCCCCTGGAGGGCCCCCTGAATCTGTCCAACCCTCTCCTGTGAGCACAAAAGGGCTTACCTGGCTGTAGAACCCTAGATTCGATGTGGACAAGATTCTGAAGAAGAAACCACTGACCTTTGAACATTTGAACACTGTAGACTTTGCTGGACTTCGATTGGGCCCGACTTTGTCTCCCTCTCCATCCAAAGCATCGTCTGTGCCAGTGCACCATACAAGTTCTGTGCAGGACCTGTGGAGCATCAAGAACAACTGAAGTTATCTCCCTTGGGGTGAAGGAGTCACTCCCCTGCATTTGCAGGCCCCGTAACACAACTGACCTGCCTGCTGATCCTCAGCTCCTGCAAACTCCGAAGGCTCCAGCAATACAGGAGGTGGGTTCCTATGTTCCTTGAGTTTGAGCTGCCTTCTCACGAAGTCTGAGGCCAGTATCCCTCGGGGGGCCACATAACCTGAACCCATGTACCTTTGCAAGTGCCTATGCTTGTTGGTGTTTTCCGAACAAGTGTATTGGGCATCGAGTAGCCCCAACCTCTGTGCACATTTTGTAGAAAGGACTTTAGCCTTCTTGCACTCTGTGCCCTGCAAGCTGTTACTTTGTGAAACTGCTAGAGGTCCCCTTGTGACTCCTCTGCCTCCGGCCTGTGGGTCTATTTGAGGGACAACACTGCTTTTCTTGAGCTCTCCTGCTTACTCCAGGCCTGCCCTGACTCCTCTTGCTGTGGTGAGTCCCCTGGTCTTTGCCGGGCCAGACTGTAAGCTTCTTTGACCTTCTTCGTGGGTTGCCGCTGCCAAGACTTTTTGGTGCTCCCGCCAGACTCCGACCCCTCAGCACTCAACATCCTTTGTGGGACAGCTCATATCCAGCTCCTGATCATCCTCAACATCTCCTGGTCCCTGCAGCTGTAGAGTCAAGGTCTCCATCATCACACCTGAAGCACCCGACATCGGTGGGCATTCGTCTACCGAACCCCTGGTCACTCCTGAGTAACCCAGAATCTGTCCCCTCTGCTTTCAGGTGCCTTCTATCAAGAATCTACCAGTGGATTCCACCGGACACTTTTCTTCTTTCCAGCAGTGGCATTTCTTTGAAGACTCCCATTGGAATCGACAACAGTTTCTGACGCCACTTCAACCCTATGCACCCGCCTTCTCTGGGATAGGTAACTCTGGTACTATGGTATCTACGGGTGGGGTGGCTCCCCAACCTTCTAGGTTCCAAAGGGTTTCTTCGTAATCCACTAGGAAGGGTCCTTAAAATTTAAAACTGCAACACGACTCTCCCATTGAATTGTATGTAGCACGCAGTCGTGTTCTTACACTGCACCTGTCCTCCGTGGGGTCCCTACTTACTCACCTTTGGTGGTTTCTTGGGGTTCCAGCGACTCTACATCCTCTAGACACTGTCTTGACTTGAGTCATGGTTCTAATACCACTATTTTAGTATATGGTTTGGTCTCCCCCTGGAGCCCACTGTTTATTATCGCTACTTACGATTGTTTCTGTGCTATAGTATTGTGTGCTTTGTGTTTATCTGCATGTAGCAGATACTGTGAGATATTTAAGGTGTGTTATAATAATAAATACATATTTGTATAACTACTGTGTGCTTCTCCTTTCATTTAACCAATACAATAAGGTTGCATTCTGGTAAAACAAGCTGCTTAACATTCCTTCAAGACAATGCCTGGAGGCTTCTCTCCACATCTACCACTTGGATAGCTTTCTAAGGTTATCTTTGACCTCTTAAATCACCATAAGAGCTTGTTTCCGGTCCAGTGAGGACCTGGCCTGGCAGTTCGGGGTGGACTGTTCCCATTGGGCGCAGGGTCAAGACTGATTTGCATATGGCTGGGTCCAAACTGGAATGGCATGGTGAGCAGAAAATCTATGGATTTAGGCCCAGATCTCTGTACTGGGGTGACAAATGCAAAAAGAACAATTGATGGACAGAATGCAGAACATTGTCATACATTCACCCCAAGTGAGAGTGTGCCCCTGCATGAGCAGAGCACCCCTGCAGCCTTCGGCCACCATTCTCTAGGGTTGTCAGTGACACAGCCAGACATATAGGTAGAGATGCATTATATACTCGCGTAAAATGCTATCTCGAAAACAGCTGCAACAAAACCTGTCATGCTTGATATCAAACACCTTGGAATCATACCTCCACACTGGCACCTGGTGCGGGAGGTGTGATTCCACTTCTGATGTGAGCTTCGTGGGGTCCCTGGTCTTCCTGGTACCAGCCTTCTCGACCCGGGCAGCACGAAATGGTTGCTGCCGACCAGAGACACATTTCTGCCCTCCTACTGCTGAGCCAAGCTCGAGCAGGGGAAGGCAGGACAATAGGCATCTTGTCACAGGGAGATGTGACCACCTCCCAGACAGGATTTAGTATATTGGGGCTGGGTGGATGATCTTCCAAAATGCCTTAAAGTCTGCATCTGGGGCACACTAGGTATCCCTGTGTATTGTCAGATCAAACCAGTCCTGGAAGCTGTTGACTCCCGCTCTGGCGCGAAACTGGACAAAGGATATGGGAGTAACCTTCCCACTGTCCTGACCCTCCCTGGGAGGGCCCCATGTATTTGTTCAAACCTCTCCCGTGGGTTCAAAAGGGCTTTCCTGGCTGTTGGACCCTAGATTCAATGTGGACAAGATTCTGAACAAGAAACCCCTGACCTTCGACCGTCTGGACACTCTGGACTTCGCTGGACTTCGACTGAACCGGACTTCATCTCTCTCTCCATCCAAAGCATCGTCTGTGCCCATGCACCATACAGGTTCCATGCAGGACTTGTGGAGCATCAAAGACAACTGAAGTTCTCTCCCTTGGGGTGAAGGAGTCACTCCCTGCATTCGCAGGCACCCTAACGCAACTGACCAGTCTGCTAATCCTGAGCTCCTGCAGACTCTAAAGGCTCCAGCAACACAGGAGGTGGATTCCTATGTTCCTTGAGGTTGAGCTGCCCTCTTACCAAGTCTGAGGCCAGTATCCCTCATTGGGACTGCATAACTCAAACCACTGTGCACTGCGTACTTTTGCAAGTGCATGTGCTTGTTGGTGTTTTCTGAACCTGTGCGTAGGGCTCCTAATAGCCCCAACCTCTGCGCACATTTTGCACAAAGTACTTTGACCTCCTCGCACTCTGTGCCCTGCAAGCAGTTACTTTGTCAAACTGTTAGAGGACCCCTTGCGACTCCTGTGTCTCCGGCCTGTGCGTCCATTTGAGGGACAACACTGCTTTTCTTGGGCTCCACTGGTTGACCAGGCCTGCCCTGACTCCCCTTGCTGTGGTGAGTTCCCTGGTCCTTGCTGGGCTAGACCATAACCTTCTTTGACCTTCTTTGTTGGTTGCTACTGCCAAGGCTTGTTGGTGCTCCCACCAGACGCCGACCCCTCAGCACCCAACATCCTTCATGGGACAGCTCGTATTCGGTTCCTGGTCATCCTCGACTTCTCCTGGTCCCTGCAGCTGTAAAGTCAAGGTCCCCATCATCACACCTGAAGCACCCGACATCGGTGGGCATTCGTCTACCAAGCCCCTGGTCACTCCTGAGTGACTCAGACTCTGTTCCCTCTGCTTTCAGGTTCCTTCCACCAAGAATCTACCTGTGGGTTCCATCAGACACTTTTCTTCTTTCCAGCAGTGGAATTTCTTTGAAGACGCCACTTCAGCCCTATGCACCCGGCTTCCCTTGGATAGGTAACTCTGGTACTTCGGTATCTACGGATGGGGTGGCTCCCCAACCTTCTAGGTTCCAAAGGGTTTCTTTGTAATCCACTGGGAAGGGTCCTTAAACTTTAAAACTGCAACCATGACTCTCCCATTGAATTGTAAAAGCACACAGTTGTGTTCTTACACTGCACCCATCCTCCGTGGGGTAGCATTCTGGTAAAACAAGCTGCTTAACATTCCTTCAAGACTAAGCCTGAAGGCTGCTCTCCACAGCTACCACTTGGACAGCTTTCTAAGGTTATCTTTGACACAGGGTACAGGGTGTCCATTTTGATTAGTGGACAGCATATACCGGGCCATTTTCCCACAGGGAGGATTTAGGGAAAGGTTTTACCAATTTCATCTGCATCAGTTTGACTAATAGGAGAGCTAACTCACTACACATCTGTCAAGTCTGACATCAACACACCTTTAACAATCTGTCTTTGAAGGTTAGCAAACACTTTAATTGAAATGTACAATCCTTGCCGCAGAGGACTTTTCAGCTCATCAGAGCCATTACCAAATACCCTTGCTGCTCCCAATCGTGTGAAGCACTCACATTCTGCATTTGTATATCTAGCACTCCTGGTTCCTACAAATATATGTAAAGATGTATGTGACTTACTAGCACGCTTACAGCAAGTAGCCAATGGATAACTGTACACTCTCTGGGGGAGATACAGTGGGTTGTGTGGAAGAAGGGGAAGAGTGAAGAGGGAGAAGAGACATGCAGCATCATAGGTGATGGTTTATTGTAGAGAGGGAAAGGATCATGAGCGGGGGCTCAGAGAAAATGTTGAGGTAGTGCTTGGCGCTGTACATCTGCTGCTTAGGGTGTTGTGGTAGGGAGGTCATAGTAAGAACTATTCTAGAGTGACCTGTCGTGGTATACTATGCAGGTTAAACATAGGAGGTGAGGCCTAAGCAGAAAATAGCCATTCTCTTTGGTCAGAGATAAATTCTGCCTCACGCAGGGGCTAAAAATCTGAAGTCTTCGTTTTCTAGGTCTTGCCCCCTGACATTTGCCTATGATGCAGCACTTTGCACTCTGCAAATCTCTGGTTCAAACACAAGTACAAGCTGCACTCAAGTGGATGGACCTTTAGTTTTGATCGAGGCCGATGTAGCAGTCAATACATTTCCATAACATAAAGCATATTTGGACCCACAATAACGACAGAGAGTTTTAAATTTGCAAACCATGAAGGTTTATTATAAGATTAGCAAAGTTACAAATTCAAATCATGCAATCAGTTGAACATCTGCAGTCAATATATGAATGCATTAATAAATATGATTCAAAGCAATTCAAAATCATAAATGCAAAGACAAATTGTTTTAAAGTTGCGACAGAATAAATCTACATTGACTCATTAAGTGAATGGGAACCCCTACTCAGCTAAGTTATGAAAGTCAGGAAAATTGAGAGAACGTCGGGCAGTAGATTTCAACATGAAAAGCCTCTGAAAGGCATCATCCGTTGCATCTAATAAAGATTAGCCAAGCAAGTGAGGAAGGTAATTGACCAAGAGTCAAACTTCGTCAGGCGAGACAAGAAGCTTTATGTCTTGAGGGAGCAGAAAAGGCATCTGAGTGAAAGTATACAATGCATTAGTTTAACATATGAATGTCATCAACTCCTTATGTCTACACACAAGTCCCATGAAGTTAACCAATCAGGTGAAGGTACCTTCTGATTGGGTAGCCATGTCAATTTCACAAGCTAGAATACAATTAATTACCTCTACGTCCCTCGTCCTCGACCCAGTCATCACTAATGAGGTATTCCACAAGACAGGAAACAAAACAGGAAACACTTTTTAGGCTCCACCCACCCTCCCGTCAGGGGCTATAAGAACCCAGCCAACCAAAAGCACATCCTGTTTTGTTTCCTGTCGGTGGACCTGACGGGGACGCTGGGGTAGGTGCCGGGCACTTACCTGCTTCGTGGTGTCTTGTGGTGTCCTCCTCTGCTGGGCTTTGGGGGCGCTGCTGGACCTCCGTGGGACTTCGTTGAGTCGGGCTGCGGGGCTTCCTGGACTCTGCAGGTTCCTGGTTGCTGGTCCTGCTGGGCTGTGCTGGCTTCCTGGGTGCCTGTTCCGCTGGTCACGTGAGTTTCTCCTTGCCTTTGCGGATCGCCTGAGTGTCTCTGTGTGTTCCGTTTTTTCTTCCCTGGTTTGGTGCTCTGTCCTCTGTTCTGTCAGTCGTGGCGGTTGGTTTGGAGCACCCGGGTTTGTGAGGCCGGGCGCTCTGTCTGCTTTCCTTCCCTGCCTTCTGTGTGTAGCGCCCGGGGTGGGGTCCGGGCGCTCCATTCTCCGCTGCATTTCTGGAGCACTCGGGTTGGGGTGCCGAGTGCTCCGATTTTCTGTGGCGGTGCTGGCTACGCCCGGGTGGGCTCCGGTGGCGCTGCTCACCTTGGTCCTGGGAGCACTCGGGTTGGGGACCGAGTGCTCCTTCGTTTTCCGGCACTGTCGGCAGCGCCCGGGTGGGCTCCGGTTGCGCTGCTCGTCTCCGGCCAGGGAGCGCTCGGGTTGGGGGCCGAGTGCTCCTTCGTTTTCCGGCAGTTTTGACAGCGCCCGGGTGGGCTCCGGTTACGCTGTTTTTTTCCTGGCTTTGCAGCACCCGGGTGGGCTCCGGTTGCGCTGCTGCAGTTCGTGGATTGTCTGCCTTCGGCGGCCGCGTGCTGCCTTGTTTTCTGGTTCTGATTTTGGCCACGCCCCCTTTTGCCTCGGTTTCTGATTTCTGCCGGGTTGTTGGGGGCGGGGTTTTTCTAGGTTCCTTTTCTTGAAAAGGAGGTTGGTCGTCTGTTCTCTGTCTTCGCTGCTCCGTGTTGGTCTTGCTGTTTTGCTCTTCTAGTTACTTTTGGCTGCTGCTTTGATGGGGAAGCATCATAAGAAGAGGAGGCATGTGTCTCCTGTGTCTTCTTCCTCTTCTCCTCTGGACAGTGCGGATCCTGTTCCCCCTGGGAAGCGTCCCAAGCTGGATGATGACCGTTTGAAACGTCTTATTTTGGAGACCTTATCTGACCTGAAGTCCTCCAAAAAGTCTGCTGGGGGTCGTTCTGGTGGGAACGCGGCCCTTTACTCTGACATTTCCTCTTCGGGATCCTCTGATGATGCTTCTTTGGATGCGGTAGATCTGAAGGGAAAGTATATCTCCAGGGAACTGTTGCCGGACTTACTTTCTCATGTGCGTGAGAACATGGGGTTCCCAGATGACGCTGTGGCCAGTACTTCTTCGGATGCAGTTCTACCGCAATTTAGGAAGCCTGTTACGTCTTCGCTTCCTGTGCATCCGTTTGTGATGGATGTACTCTTGAATGAGTGGAAGGACCCTGATCATATTATGTTGCCGCGCTTCATGTCGAAGCTCTACCCGTTGCAGGACATGGAGGAGTCCTTTCCTGAGTCTGTACGTGTGGACTCCATTGTCGCTAGTTTGGTTGGTCGTCCTTCCATGGCTGATGATAACATTCTTCGCGATGGAGTGGATACAAAGATTGACACTGCTTTGCGCAAGTCCTATGCTGGTTCTCACCTTGCCATCCGTTCAGGTATTTACGGTGCTTATGTGGCTCAATCACTCTTGACTGACTTTAAGACTTTGTTCTCGACTATGCAGGAGGGTGGTTGCTGTCCGGATTTGCTGGAATCGATGGAACGTCAGGCTGAGTTCCTGTCGGATATTGCCTTTGATTCCGTACGTGCTTCTGCTCTGTCTTGTGGTTCCTCTATCGCTGCTCGTAGGAATCTGTTGTTGAAAGGTTGGAATACTGATGCCGCCCAGAGGTCCATGGCCTTACGTTTGCCTTTTACTGGCCCTCGTCTCTTTGGGGATGCCTTGGAAGACAGACTGCATGAAGTGTTTAAAGAGCGTAAACATTCCTTTTCCTTCCGGAGGCAACCTTCTCGTAAAGATTTTTCCTCTTCGCAGGCCAAGTCTTTTCGTCAACCTTCCCGGTTTCAGCAGTCCTCCTTTAAAGGTTCTCGTGGAGCTGGTCGTGGTTTCCCTCGGAAGTTCCAGAAGAAACCTCCTCGTGATGCTGGTCCTGGGCCGCAGCGTTCCTGACTATGCCCCTCCGTTCGTGGGTCCCGCTGGAGTGACGCCCATGGTTGGATGGAGATTGAGGTTGTTCCTTCCAGCCTGGCGTCTGTCAACCTCGGATCAGTGGGTGCTGGATGTCCTGGACCGGGGGTATCGGATCGAGTTCATGTCCCCTCCGCCTCCCTCGGGTGTAGTGCGGACTCCGACTCCCTTGTGCCACTCCCGTCGCCAATCCTTGAGGGACGTGTTCAGGCCCTGTTTTTCAAGAACGCTATTGTTCCCGTTCCCAGGTTGGAGTGGGGTCTGGGGACCTATTCGATTGTTTTCCTGGTGCCGAAAGTCACGGGGGGGATTCCGGCTTGTCATCAATCTTCGGAGTCTGAACCTGTTTGTGAAGAAGATCCCGTTCAAGATGGAGACCTTGCAGCGAGTGGTCCCGCTGATTCAGGCCGGATGGGTGTTTACTACTCTGGATCTCCAGGACGCCTACCTTCATGTGCCGGTGGCCCGGGAGGATCAGATGTACCTGCGTTTCTGGCTGGAGGGTCATCATTGGCAGTTCTGTGTCCTTCCGTTTGGTCTCCGGTCCGCTCCCCGGGTGTTCACCAAGGTGGTTGCTCCGTTGGTGGCCCTTCTTCACCTCCGGGGGGTGTCGGTGTTCCCCTACCTGGACGATTGGCTGCTCCAGGCTCCTTCCCCGGAAGTCATGACTCTGCACCTTTCTTTGACCATCCTTACGCTAGAAAGTCATGGTTTTCTGGTGAACCTTCCAAAGTGCCAGCTTCTTCCTGCCACTCGACGGACTTTCATTGGGGCCATCTTCGAATCCGTCCTGGGCAAGGTGTTCCTGCCGGATTCTCGGATTCAGCGTCTTCAGTCCCTGTTGCGGATCCTGTTGTCCCAGGCTGCGGCCCCCCTTCTTCAGTGGCTCGAGGTTCAGGGTCATATGGCCGCTACTGTCTTCACGGTACCCTGGGCCAGGGTTCATCTGCGGCCTCTGCTGTGGCATGTTCAGCGTTGGGTGCCGTTTCCAGTTCAGGACTATTCTCTGTCTGTGCCTGTGTCCTTGGGGGTGGTGTCGGATCTCCAGTGGTGGCTGGATTCCGCGAATCTCTCGAAGGGGATGTGGATTCACCTGCTGCCCCCTTTGGTGTTGACGACGGATGCCAGTGCGGCCGGTTGGGGGGCCACGTTGGGTCAGTGGTCTGTTCAGGCTCGCTGGCTCCGGATGGAGTCCCGTCGCTCGTCCAATTGGAGGGAACTGTCTGCTGTGGCCAGGGCTCTTCGTTTCTTCCATTCCCGTCTGCTGGGGTGCAATGTCCTGGTGAGGTCGGACAACACCGTGACTGTGGCTTACATCAACCACCAGGGCAGTACTCGCAGCCCTTCCTTGAATTTGGTGGCTTGTGCGATTGCAGGTTGGGCGGAGCATCATCTTCTGGCTCTCTCGGCTCAGCATATCCGGGGGGTAGACAATGTGGTGGCGGACGCCTTGAGTCGCAGGTTTCCATCTTCCCTCTCCCTGTGTCTCTCCCCCAGGGTGTTCCGGTTGATCTGTCGGAGGTTCGGGACTCCCCTGCTGGACTTGTTTGCCTCCCGGGCGGATGCTCAACTCCCCCTGTTTTGTTCTCGGGCCCCGGAGTTGGGTGCTTGGGGGGTGGAGGCGTTGTCTCTTCGGTGGCCCCCTTGGTTGCTGTACGCCTTCCCCCCCTTCCCCCTGATTCCTGCCTTCTTGCTGAAGGTCCAGAGGTTGGGTGCCCAGGTGGTGGCGGTCTTACCTCACTGGCCGCGGAGGTCCTGGTTCCCTTTGTTGTTGAGCCTGGCGGTGGGCCCTCCTTGGATTCTGCCACGTTATCCGTCTCCCCTGAGGTCCCCCTCCCCTTCCCTCCTGGTCCCTCTCACCTTGGCGGTTTGGAGGTTGAACGGTTGTCGCTTGGGGTCCGGGGTTTGCCTGATCACCTCATCACTGTGATGCAAGGGTCTCGTAGGGGTTCCACTTTGTCCTCCTACTCTAAACATTGGGCTTCTTTCTCCTCTTGGTGTGCGGGGCCTGGTCTCTCTCCTGTCTCTTGTCCTATCGCTTCCATTCTGCAGTTTTTCTTGGATGGGTTTCAGAAGAAATATGCCTTGTCTACTCTGAGGGGCCAGTGGGCTGCTCTTCGGGCTTTCCGGGATCCGGCTTCTCTTCCTCCTGCGGATGGTTAGTTTGTTTCCCGTTTAGTCCGGAGTTTCTCTCTGTCATCTCCTTCTTCACGATTTCCGGTTCCTCCTTGGGATCTCTCTTTGGTCTTGGGTGCTCTGCAGTCTGCTCCTTTTGAGCCATTGGAGTCGGTGGACTTTAAGTTTCTCTCGTTTAAGGTGGCGTTTTTGGTTGCTGTGACTTCTGCCAGGCGGTTGGGTGAACTCACTGCTTTGCGTTGTTCTCCTCCCTTTTTGCGTTTCTTGGATGACGCGGTGGTCCTTTCTTTGGATCCTGGTTTTGTTCCCAAGATTCGTTCTAGGTTTCATTGCTCTCAGGAGTTGATTCTTCCTTCTTTCTGTCCTTCTCCTTCTTCCCCTGCTGAGTTGTTGCTTCACTCTTTGGATGTGCGGCGTGCTTTATCCCTTTATGTTGCACGGTCTGCGGGGTTCCGTTCCTCGGACTCCCTTTTTGTGACTTTTGGTTTGGCTGGTCAGGGTAAAGCTGCGTCTCGGCTTACTCTTGGTCGCTGGATCAAGTCTGTTATTTCTTTGGCTTATCAGGGATCTGGTTTGCCTTGCCCTTCTGGTGTTCAGGCCCGTTCCACTAGGGGTGTTTCTGCTTCCTGGGCTGCTTTTCATGGGGTTTCCCTTGATGAAATCTGTCGGGCTGGGACGTGGGCCTCTGAGTCTACTTTTGTGAGGCACTATTGCTTGAATTGTGCTCTGTCTGACCGACCCAATTTCGGTAGTGGTGTGTTGCGTGCTGTGGAGGTTGTTCCGCCTCCCTGATTCTGTGTTTTTTAATTAAACTAATTTTTGCTGCACGCCTCTTTGTGTTCGGTCTCTGTTTTCTGTGTGGTTTGCCAAAGGCCTGTTGTTGGGGGTGCTTTGGTATGCCTCATTAGTGATGACTGGGTCGAGGACGACGGACGTAGAGGTAATGCTATGATTACTTACCGGTAATCCCCATTACTCTTAGTCCTACTCGTCCTCGACCCAGTCATACTTCCCGCCCGCCCTCCCTGATCAGGCCTTTGTTGCTTGGTATGTCAGGATGTGCTTTTGGTTGGCTGGGTTCTTATAGCCCCTGACGGGAGGGTGGGTGGAGCCTAAAAAGCGTTTCCTGTTTTGTTTCCTGTCTTGTGGAATACCTCATTAGTGATGACTGGGTTGAGGACGAGTAGGACTAAGAGTAATGGGGATTACCGGTAAGTAATCATAGCAGTCTCTACTAAGCGGCCAGCAGCTGCAGCATCGGCATGCAAGGACCTACTTTCGTTCCAAATCGTCCTCTCTCCAGCAGCTCCTTAGTGGACACCGCAATGAGTGCGTAAGCAAACAATCACATGAAAAATCATCAACAAAGCTCTATCTTTCAAAACTGCTACTACAGCTTCTCTCCTGAACTGGACAAAAAGAAGATACATAGCACAGATATACTTGAGGTTGGCCATTTTAACATGAGGCCTATGTTAACTATAGTCAAGTAAAACGTGAAAACGTGCACAGTAAATACGTTTACGCTTTACAGGTTAATATTAATACGTGTGCCAAACATTTAATTATGAAAAAATGGCTTCCCCTACATGGACCTGAGGTTTGAAAATTAAATCTACATTTAAGTTTTTGACAGTAAACGAGGTAGATGTTAAGCAAATAATAAATAGAGGAGAATACAATGTGCTTTCAGTGGTCTTTCATTTTGTTCCTGAACAAAACAACGAAATACAACAACAAAAAAATCTGTAAATAACTCCAGTAATGATGAGGAATTGCTCATTATGACAGAATTATAATGATGACAGCACCGAAAAGGCACATTAATTTGTTTATCTTTTTATAGGTTTTCTAAGCAGACCTTAATTTACTAAGTATTATCTAAGTTGTATAAACTGTATTGTTGTTATTCATCACAATTGTGTATTATATCCCACTCCTAAAGAGCGTAGCGGAGGGGTTAGACACTTCAAATTACTTGCACAACATTTTCTTTACAGGATTATTTTTCTGTAGTCTGACTATTTGCATAGAAACGCAAGCACACTGAGTTATCTATGACATTTTACTGTTTCCCATTATTTCTGTCCTAGGATATTTTAACGTAGAACTGTTTTAGCAAGATGAGAAACCGTCGATCAGATAAATTGCCTTTTCAAATCTGGCCAACTTAAGAAGAAAGGGGGGAAAGTTCAGAGCACCTGAACAGCTTTCCGTGCCTGGTTTAGACCGGCCGCCCGTGTTTCCTTCACTAAGGGCACCATCAGAGCGTGGCTATCTTGTCATTGGGACCACTCCAGTGCCCTTTCCAGACCTGAATGCACCCCATGGGAAACGCCCTTGAGACACTTGACTTGAAGCGAAGTATCATGAACCGTATCTGCTACAAAAACAGGCCACGCGAGCAGCTCTGCTGCATTCTTTGGTGTATCGGGAAAGTGCATGTTTTTGTTTTTAAACGTGCAGAGTGGAATTTTGATTGAGCTTGGACAGTTATAGCAAATTTCGAGTAGCAAAGTGAACGGAGCACGGTGGCCGTGCAGCGCCTCTCGAGAGTAACGCAATCACACCTGGCGTGATTGGAAAGCGGAGTATGAGCCCTATTAATAGAAATCTTATGTTAATGCCATTGTCACGAGGGTGACCACAGGGAAAAGCAATATTGTTAATGAACCTCCGGTGAGCAGATAATCTCCCTAGATTTGACAAATAAAATAGTAATTATCTTCTTTTCAGGTGTTTTTTGTTGACTTTTACCTTCGCCGTTAATTTACTTTTCTCTCTGCAGTGCGCAGTTTTTCAGCAAACTTTACTCCCTCGGCGCTGTTATTAATGTGCTCTTAGTGTAAAAGCGTGCATGTTTATTTCTGGTTTCTCTTGTTTATTCATGCGGTAAGGTGATTAATGATTAGGCCGTTTCAAGCTACTTTGTTTACAGGAACATTACGTAACTGATAAGATTGCAGGTGCTCTAGGCATCGTTGGACATTTTTGAGGTTTAGATGTAGATGTAAATAGAGAAAGACCTAGAGACATAGGGGCATATTATCAAGGACCGGCGTTAAAATTATCGCCGCTTTATCGGCAGAAAACTGCCACTAAAGTGGCGATAATGGGCTTGATAATATGCCGCAGAGAATTCCCATAGAAGCCCATGTTCACACCAGAACATGGGCTTCTATTTGAATTCTCTGCGGCATATTATTAAGCCCATTATTGCCGCATTTTTCTGCCGATAAAGCGGCAATAATTTTAACGCTGGACATTGATAATATTCCCCATAATAAGTAGAGACAGAGAAGTTAAGGTGGGAGAGAAGATATGTTAACAGTCATTACCAAGTATCTTCGGAAGTGATTCTTAAACAAAAACAAGCATTTGCAATGCAATAGGTCTCGCATTTGCGAGAGTTTGCGAGAGTTTGAGCTATTGGCATTGTAAATGACATAGCCTTTTTTTTTGCGTGTTGTGAAAACCTGCAAGCAGTGCGTTAACACTCACTTTGTACTTCTAGGGCAATATTCATAAGGATCTATCGCCAAGTCAACGGCACTTTATCCCAGACAAAGTAGCGATAAACTTATCGACCCATCACAAGCTGGTGTTAGCATCCCACAGCACCAGTTTACCCGCGATAGCAGCCACAAAAAACATCGCCACAGATGACCCCCGCAACTATCGCAAATGAGATGCAGAGTAGGCGTTCCCATGCCAAAAGCCGCGACAACACCACTCCACAACATTCACGACCAGCTAGAACTACGATAAGAACACAAAACGGGCGATAAGGCGCGTTAGTAGCAGGAAAATAACACCTGCTCTTCGGGTGCCACTAACCCTGTGCGCAACAACTTATGATTGAGAACAGTGGAGCGTCTGTCATCCAGTCACCACCGGCAGAGGGGAATGTGACGTTGTCGGCCCCTTATGTTGGCAGAATCACATGGCCTGTGACGCCTGTGCCGGATGGGTGTGTTGTGTGTGCAAACCTGCCCTCAGGGAGTGGCTGTGACATGCTGACAACTAGACCAGTGACCTGCACACCACCAAGGAGTACGCCTGCGACGGGTAGCAATGAGGACCCCCCCCTCGGAGCATAAGCAGAGTGGCCTGGCCTGCCGTACGACGGACCAGCGCAGGGCTTGCAACAATGACTTGTGGGCTCTGGGCGTGGTTCAGTCCATGTCCGGACATGGAAGTGACTGATGCGTGTATCCCTGTTGTAGTGTCCACGGCACCCAGAACACAATATGCAATGTAGCACTCTCTGACTGGAATCCCACAGGATGAGCATCATTGACGCAATGGAAATCACTATTCCTTCATCCACCCACTCATTCATACATGAATGATGAAAGACATAACACAGCAGTGAGTTACTGGATGTTTATTGCACATCCAGTGCAGTTTTGCAGCTGGAGCGGTACAGGGCAATGCCATGCACACTACACAATATGGGCCTTTGGAGGACCAGCCAGAGTCCATCCATGGATGACAAGTACTGCGGAAGAGGAAGGGTACAGTCCGCAGTCTGGTCGCCATGTCATTGGTCATCAAACAGGATATGGCAGTCCATGTCGCTGTCCAAGGTGAGTGCATCGGAGTGTATCGGGGTCAGTGGAAGGTCATGGGGCCATGTGCGGCACCAAACAGAAACAGGCCAGGTGGCGGAAATGAATGCTAGTGCCTCCTGATCACAAACCCATCCACATCCTCGTCCCCGGATGTGTGCTCTGCCCCACCTGTGGGTGTTGCAGTACCGGCTGAGGCACTGTGTGCCACTGACACATCAGGTGCCGGAGTGGATACGTCTGCCACACTGTGAGGCAATGGCACACCAGGGTGCGGAGATGTGGATGGTGTGGGGGCAGCAGCATTCATCATCGCCATGCCTTGTGGCAGCAATCCCATGATGAGGATCTGCAGGGCATGGTAGATCCCAGCTACATTTCACTGATGTGCAGCGGTGGCTGCCATCCTTTCCACCTCCATCCGCACCATGTCCTCCATGAGCCTCCGCATGTGTGCCAGCTCACGGCTGGTATCGCTGGAGCCCCTTTCAGCAGACAGATGTTCTTCTCTCCGAGTCATGACTCCAGTGATGTCAGTCAGGGCTCGTTGGAGACCATGGAGCGGGCCTAGTCACCCATGGATGGCGTCCAGTTTGGTAGCCATGAGGTCGAACCCCACCCGCACCTGCTCAGCCGTCTCCCTCTGGCCCTCCAGCACACGGCGTTGGAAGGCTGTGTGTTGTTCCTGGGCATCTTGGGAGACTGCCGGGGCCGTGGGTGCCTCCTGCTGGGTGGTTTGGGTGGTGGGTGGGGTCTTCTCGATGCAGCTGGAGAACCCTGATCCTGGAGGTGAGTCGCGAATGATGTCAATGATGTCTAGGAGGGCTTGTGCGTCGATCCTGGGGTTGTCCTCCTCGTCATCAGTGAAGAGTGGCTGGGACTGCTCTGGAGGGGGTGTTGACGGTGGCCCTGCAATGTGAACGGGAGATGGTGTATTGCAATGTGTCCACATGTATGTAGCCGCATGGTACATGTTGACATTCAGACAGCATGGCATTGTACATTGTGACAGTTTATATATCTGGGCGGTGACCCAGAGTCATTGAGGGTGGGCACTGTGCTCGGCTTGATTGTGCATGTGTGCCATCGTGGCCATCTCCACCCATCCCCCCAGGACCTGGTGGTCACTCATCCTGTTGCTGTTGTGTTGTGTCCTGTCGAGCAGTGTCCGGGCCCCTGACTCCGACCACAGTATCCACACTGATGACTGTCAACACCATCTTCTCCATGTCATCCAGCACGAGCTGTGGTGCTGGTCCCCCACCTCCAGTCTGCATTGCTGCCTTCTGGTTGGTTGTGAGTTTCTCCTTGGTCTTTCGCTTGGTGTCAATCCATCGCCTCTTGACCTCGTCCATTGTTCTCTTGTGCTCTCCGACGGCATTTACCTTGTCCATGTTGTCCCGCCATATTCCAGTTTTGGTGCCCAATGACACGTTGGAGGTTACAAACAGTTGTTGATGGTTTTCCATCACCTCCGTGACTATGATCCTGTTCTCCTGCGGACTGAACTTTGTCTTCCTCTTCTTCTTCTCCTTGTCCTTGCCCTTCCCTGTCCCCGAAGTCCCGGGGTTGTCGTCTGGGTGCTTGTGGGGTTGCGCTCGTCCTCTGCGCCTGCTCTGGCTGCCTCCATGGTGCTTGGGGGTTGGTCAGTTTGTGTTTGGGTGTTTTTTCTACTTTTATGGTGAATTTTCCCGTCTGCCAGGTGTGTGTTGCAGGCCTGGCGCTCCTTATCGCTGATTTCCTCATCGTGCTCTGGCCCATCGCAGGCTTTTTCACGTTGGGGTTTGTGTTTTAATCTCCATCGAGGTGGTTGTATTGTGGGCATTGGCCGTGGTTTCGGCAAACTATTGCATGGGGCCGCCTTGTTGTGAATTCCACGTTGAGCGGGGTTATTTTCACACGATAGGCTGCAATGTGTAAAGTTGCGATTAACATTTTTTGTGATCTTTAGCACATGTTCTTGTGAATATACCCCCAGTTGTTTCTTAGGAGAAGCAAGGTTGGCAGTAACTGTGCCTCTTTTACTGCCAGCCTTGCATCTCTTCAGCAAGGACTATAAGTATAAAGTGCGTGATTATGCACGCTTGCAGGTTTTCAAAACACATAAATGAAGGGCATTGTGTTTTACAACACCAATAGCTCAAACTCTCACAAATGCGAGACCTATTGCATTGCAAATACTTGTTTTCTATACCTGTCAAGTTTTTCAGGTACATGCGGAAAGTGCTGCTCCACGCCAGGTTTTTTCGTTGAATTCTGGGACTTGTCGTGTTTTAGAAAATAATGTACAAGACAAGTCTGAGAATTCCAAAAAAACTACTGGGGCAGCATGCTATGCATGGACACTGGGAAATTGGCAGGGCTGTTCCTCCCAGAAAGTTATCAAGAGGCTGCTGGTTCCCTGCACAGGGCTGTCAGGTTTTCCAAATCCATAAATTGACTAACTCATTCAGTTCATGTTTCTTTCCCTTTACATTTTGGGATTTGTAGTCTGTCTATCCAACAGAAAGTCGGACAAGTCCCATAGCATATATTGGACTAGATAATCTGCTCAGCCATGGATATGGGAAACTTTAAATCTGCAGTTTAAAAAAAAAACTCACACACATGGTGCCTGCCGTTGCTTCGTGACAGTCATTCTTTTTCCTCTACAGCAATACAACATGTTGGTCGGGACTAAGCAACGTGTGAATTTAAACAGATTCTCATTTTCCGTCCTAAACATTTTGTGGGTTTTCTGCTGTAGTTTTATCTTCTAAACAATTGTGTGCATTTTTCAAGCCATGTTTCTGGGAAGATTAAAGGAGCGTGAGTACCGTAGTAACGCCGTTACCTTACTATCCCTCTTTCACAATTAGAGAGACATTTTGAGATACGCAGATGAGTCTGTTAAAATACACATTGCTCTCAAAACCCACAGCGTGGAACTCTTTTCAATTGAAAGCGTTAGAAATACTCCACCAAGAAAGTTGAAATCGGTTCACTAGTGTATAAATTAGCACGAAATACTTACAAATTTGCAGAATAACAACTGTGCCGCTGAAGCTCCTTCCGGTTTAGTAATGACATGATTAAATTTCCTCTAACATGCCTTGATTTTTGTAATCCTATTTGTGGTAAAACAACAGCCTCTCCTCATACCAGTCATGCTCTGTTCATCTGTCGTACCTCAGCACGACCAAGCGCAAAACAGAACAAGCATTGGCATAGCCAATAGGTCTCGCTTTTGGGACCTTATAAGTGTTTAGCCATGCAACAGTTGCATAACTAAATACTTATAAGGTCCCAAAAGCGAGACCTATTGGCTATGCCAATGCTTGTTTCTGTTTATTACTGCTCTGTAGTAATGGCGGCGCACGGGTGCCACCATTACTACATAGAAGTAATAAACAGGAAAAAAAAACCTGGCTCACGGGAGAACATCAAAGCGGCCGCGAAAGTGAGGCGCGAGCGCCCGCGCACATGCACTGTAGCTCTAGGCTTCAGTGGTAGAACTTTTTTGAGCCCTCACAAAAAGTCAAGCCTTAGCAATGTAATAGGTTTCGCATTCATGCGAGACCTATTGCATTGCAGATGGTAGGCATCACGGCAACGGGAGGGAGGGCATGGGAGGCTGAGAGGGCACAGACAATGGGCGGGAGGAGGGCGGGGGTGGACCGGACAACGGGAGAGAGAGGGGAAAGCACGATAACATGAAGCGGGGGGAAGTAAAGAAGGCACCAAAGCATGTCGTGCCTGCCGTAGGAGAACCTCATTAAAGAAAATAGCGCTGACAGTCTAAATAACAGTACCATGTAATAACCGAAGGAAAGGGGCCAGTCACCATGGGAGGAGACAAATGAAGAGGAGACGGTACTAAGGAGGGACTAATAAGCCTATCGACGAATCAAAAGCCAGCATTTAGGACAGACAATGGATCAAGCCAATAGCAAATATGAGCAGAGAGTGGGAGGAGTTTCTATTCACCTACTCCTCTACAATAAGCCTCGCATAGCAGCGCATGCACACTGGCTCTAGACTCGACCTAATTAGGCATGTGCCAAGGCCTTTGCAAATTTCCCAGGAGTTTGGCTTTCACTTGAAAATCAGGGGGCAGATTGATTATTTTTTAGCGCAATGCAGCACCGCAAGGAATACTGTGCAAGGTGGAGAAAGCAGTGCAGAGCAATATTCATTAAAAGTGTCCTGATGCTACTATCACCCAAGTGCTGGCACAATAATACATAGTTTCCAAATATTAAGATGAAGGCATTGTTAGTCCTGATGCCCCTGTGTCAGGGAGAACATGTGTCAGGAATAGGCCAACTAAAGGCATTACTAAAGGCAAGTGTAAAGGGCACAATTACAAGAAGAAGTTTTAAAGCATGTGTATCAGGAAGGAAATACAATACCAACAAGGTTGTTAATCGCCTGAAGGAACATGTGTAAATACAGTGCCACTATTATCACATTCTAGTCAATATTTCATACACACAACTGATGCAACAGTTATAGCTTTCAGTATGTTTGAAGAAGTCCTAGAATGTAATGTTTTTTTCAAAACCCAATAAAAGTTGCCTTTGTTCCAATCCTATGTTTTTATGGTCTGATACATTTTGGCACAATTACTATCAACTTAAACCATAGGAGGTGCGCACTCATTACAAGCTTATTAATTGATTGTCTTGCTAATTAAAATTGGACTGTCGCTGCACATTTTTGTTTTTTGCGCAAATTAAAAGCTCCCTTGACTCCACCAGATAGCATCAATGAAAGTTCTCCAGACTAGGAACAGAGCAGCGGAACTGATACACACGAATTACAATTTTAATTAGAGTCTGTTCACAGATAAATGCCAAGGTAACGCTCAGGGTATATAAATGCTCATTGGGCATATTTGCATAAATATGAATCATCACAAAGTCTGTCTATTGTGGCTGGTCATTGTGGTTGTCAGCCTGGGGGCGAACTCCACGGTCGGACTCTCCTTCACGGGCACGCTTCATTGCACGGCTTTAATTACCCAAGTGACTCGAATACTAATAACGCCTAAATAATAATTTTAATATTTTAGATTGCAGTGTGTTTCACACACCGCTTCAAATTGGACCCTCTAAAGAAAAGCGTGTAATTAACTTCTCACAGTACCAATGGAACAGCATTGCTAATGCGCCCAACATAACACCTTTTTGATGCATACAGCATCACAGAATGGTCATAAAGGAAATGGAGGCAGTGCCATTTGCCCCCAAGGCGTCTACAGGAACGCACCTGGTAAGAGATTGCATTCAAATTCTCCTTCGTGCGACAAGGGGACACATAGTAATATCTAGGAACACACTGAGCAGCCACTGCCTCAGGGGTGGAGAAGATGCGTGCTGCACACTTGCTTCACTCCCATGGCGACTTTGACATTTCATAACCTCACCACAAGCAGTTTTGTGTAACAACAAAACTGCACATTTCTCAGGAGAACATGGCGGCTGCTAGCTGAGAAGATGCTTGCCTCCAGAGACTTACATGCTTAATGAGGAGGCGATATTAGGACCTGTTACCTGCTTTTTACCCGCCGTAAAAATGTCTTGAAGAACCTCGGCAAAATTTGCTCACCTTTTTAGGTCTCACTAGAGTCAGCGCATGCGCTGCGCTGGCGAGACATTTAGTTAGTGGATTTTCAAAGTGCTACCCAGGCTTTTGCTGGCCTCAAGCTTGAGTGCTGTGCGCGTGCACACGCGCAGCCGCTATCTGCCTTTCCTTTGTTGTCATGGGTAATTAAGCTCCTCTCTCGCGGGCACCTTTTTTTATTGCAGTTCCATGACGTGCTCTCTTTCAGCATGCGCACTTTTTTTTAAAGTGGGAGCACTGTGATAGTTGGATATGCAACTCCATTCACCCCATTACAAGTCGTGTAATTCTGTTTACATTTCCCAAAAGTGAGGACTCCCTTGTGAGTAGTTTCATCTGCGTAAATTTTAACAAAGTACATGAAATTTGTTGTTACATCAAATCTGTGAAATGTTCTCACACTTTGCGCTTACACAATGTTGTGCAATTAAAAGCCACAGAAAACTGGTTCACTAAGGATGTGTCTTCCTCAAGGGATATATTCTTCTTGAACCATTGGCGTGCCAGTATCTCACATGAATTGTTTATGTGAGGTATCCCATCACATGAGATTTCCACACGAAATACCAGCAACAGATATTTTACATAATTTTGTGCAATTTCTCTCTCTTCCCATCGCAAAAGAATGTGGACGTCACTGAATTTAATAACTACATAAACTTCATTAACAAAAAGTCAGTTAGTGGACAATTATCAAATGTATTAGAAAATCCGAAGGCAGTGGCAGTTGATGTCACAGAAGCATACATCAGCCAATAGTGAAAAGCCCTACTTGTAACACAGGTGACTAATGTCTATCAACAAGCATTTGCAATGCAATAGGTCCGGAGGCACGTGCCTGAGCGGGGGCAGATTGTGCCCCCACCCCTTCCTTCACGTGGCAGTCGGGGCACACTGCAGGCCGCAAGCGCTTCAAACAACAAAGCATATTTTTGGGAGACGCTGCAGCTATTTAGCACTACGCACCCGCCTGCAATAAAGCAATACGTGATGCAGGTTTGAAAGGGGTATGGCGCATGAGACGAACCGGCCAATGCAATGCAGTGGACACAAAAAGGACATTCCAGACCTTTCAAAAAGAAAATCTGGCGGCAAAGGGAAGGAGCAGCTGTGCAATCTGGTGCAAAGCCCAGCCTGTCTCACCGCATCTCAGTCACACTCGAGCAATAATACTTACACCAATATTATTAATAATAATAATATAATCACTATATCTAGCCGTAGCGCCTTCACAACAGCATGTTGCGCCTCTAATTTTAACGGTTAAACTATTTCTTTTGTTGTAGTTGATCAATTTCTCCCACAAGTGCTTGGGAATGATAAAATACAACATTAAAAAATGTGCGAATTACAAAAAGAGAACAATCTCAAATAAAAATAAAAAAGTCTCCATTTGAAATTGTTCATCTTCTGATTTTCAAATATATAGTGACAGAATTGCAAAAACAGCAGGACTGGGAGAAAATTTGAGTTTATTTGTGTCCCCATAAAAATGTTTTGTCCCAACCAATTAAAGTAAGACTTGTGTAGGTGTCCAGCATTTAAACCTGCATTGTGCGAACGTCTTCTTGGTGCGGGACTTGTCCACATGCCCCGGAGATAACGTGCTGTCCTTAAAAATGTTCTCATGAGTAGAACCAGCTGGAGCCCTTCGTGGGCAACTTAGGCTCGCTCGCTTTGTGCGATTAGGGACAAGTGTTTACACCACACTGTTTACACCGGCCGCCGGTCTGTTCTTCACTGAACACCCGTACATCAGTCGGAGGGGGTTGCAAAAAAATAACTTTCTGAATAAGGCCCTGTTAGACCTGGCATCATTGGCATGAGTCTCTCCTCCATTTTTTTCTATTGGCCTCCGCTGTTTACGATGTTTTTGCTGGAATATTGCTTTGGGCACTGTGCCACTGCTGATCAGTGCCACAGTGCAAGTGCTCCCTATGTTAAATTGATACATTGATTGGTGTTACCATGATTGGCTTGTTTGACTTACTGTTCAGACCCTAGTCTAGTGCACCGCGTGTGTCGAGGGCATGTAAGTTAACTGCTGCTGGTGGGCTTGCAGCACTGGTTGTGCCACCCACGGAAGCAGCTTGCAAAATGTGTCCCAGGCCTGCCACCGCAGAGCCTGCGTGCAGTCCCTGACTGCCATGTCGACTTGGCAAGGGAAACCTACTTGCCAGTCTCTAAAACCTTCACTTTGCCACATTTCAGACACCTCTATGGTAGGCCCTAGGGCTGGGTGCATTATTGGTAAAAGGTAGGTCATGCCCTGATGTGTGTGGCATGACCTAATAGTGAATTACAGCCATTTTCGTTTTTCACTATTGAAGGGCTACCTGCCTCCCTTAGGCCAGAATGGGCAGACGGATTATTAACTCCATTATAATCTATCTGACTCAGGGAGCATGGTAACAGGTCGAGTTTAGTATCTCTGAACTCAGAATTTAATAACACACCCTTTAGGATGGATGGTTTAAATTCTGTGTTTGAAAATAGCCCTTTTAGAAAGTGGCTATTTTCTTGTCCAACTATCCACCGGTCTCTGCTGGTTTGGTGTGTGTGTCAGGGGCTGGGTGGCTCCAGAGGTCTGAATGAGTCAGTGTGGGGTGAATGAGGCATCTGCACTTAGAGTGGGGGAAGAGTAGTCCCTGATAGCCTGCCCTGCCTGACACAATGCTGGTTCCACCTCCTGCCGGGCGACTGATAGCCCTGCTCCTGCCAGTGACAATACTGGCTCCGCCTCCTGCTTGGCGGCTGAGGACCCTGCCCTGCTCAGTGAATAGGCCAGGTGCCTCTGCCTGGCAACACCCACAACAAACCTGGGATGGGGGGAATTTCCCTGCTTGGAAAAAGGGAACAAAGCAGAAAAGGGTTATAAAAGAAGGACCCCTGAACCAAGAACTCAGATCACTTCTGACAAGGAAACCTCTACCAAGGACAAGAAGCCTGCTGATCTAAGGACTTGCCTCCCCCTTCTGCCAGTGTGCTGTTTGCTGGGGGGAACCTGAAGCTGCTTCTTTATTTTTGCCAAGGAACAAGGAGAGAGGAACTTGGTGTGTACTCTCAAAAGCTTGCTAGAAAATCTCCACGGGCTGGAAGAGTGCCAGCCTCCTGTTGAAGTCACAGGGCCAAAGGACTTCACACTCTACTGAATTGCTGGTTGCTGGAAAGTGTCATTTCCAGTGCACAGGGGAAATCTGCAGTCTCGACGTCGCCGACGCCGCCGAATCCAGCTCGATATCGTGAGTAACGGCTCCAGTGTTCCGAGCCTTCGACGCCGGCTGCCGGGCCCGATCGACGCCAGTAGCAACGCCAGGAGTAGTGAGTATCGGCTCCAGCTCCAAGTGACCCCGTCTTGACGCCGGTATCGACGCCAGCGAGTAGTGAGTTCGGCTCCAGCTCCAAGCGACCCCGTCTCGACGCCGCTGCTGATCGCATCGACTCGACGCCCTTCTCGACGCCGTGAGCGCTGCTCCGGCCCGACATCTCTCGACGCCGCTGCGGATCGACCCGAATCCGAGGCACGATCGACACCGACCTCGACGCCGACATCTTGACGCTGTGGATCATCGTTTTCTTCATTTCCAAAGGTACTGTGTTTGTGGGTTCTGTTGCAACTCCAGGCTCGACGTAGCGCTCCTCGCGGTCGACGCTGAACCTTGGGAATATCGTAAACTCGACGTCGTGTGACTCCTGTGGGGGTCACATTGTTGCCAAGAACTGTGTTTTCAAAAGAATACTTACTTTTGTTGCTAAAGAACTATTTCCTAAGAAGAAACTTTACCTGAACTATTATTTTTCCTTCCAAAGAGTATTTATTAAGATTGTGGTATATTTTTGTCGTTATTTGGTCTTGTGCTAAGCCTTATATAAAATACTATTTTTATAATAACTCCTGTGTTGTGTCCATTTGTAGTGTATTCACTTTATTACTGTATGTGGTCATAAATGCTTAACACACTGCCTCTGAGATAAGCCTGTCTGCTCTGCCAAGCTACCAAGGGGGTGAGCAGGGGTTATCTGAGTGTGCAATCCCCTTGCCCTGACTAGAGAAGGTGGATCCCTATTTGTCAGAAGTGTATACCTGTGCCCACTAGAGACCGCCGGTTCTAACATTGGTGGTCAGCGGTGAGGATTGAACTTTGCATTTATGACTCATGTGCAGTGATTAGTGTACACTACATAGTGAAAGCAGACCATAGCGCAGCCACAATCTGTTTTGGTAGGATCTTCTATTTTTGTTCTCCGCTTTCCTGGAGCTCATTTTTTAAACAATGCCAGTTTTGACCATGGAGGAAGCCAGAGCTGCTACCCCTGCTGTTATTGTTGTGGAGGAATTTGATAAAAAATTGATAAATAAGTACCATAAAAAGGAGCTAGAGCAATTTTGCAAACAGTTTAAAGTTTCTACCGCAGGTCTCAGATTGAAAGAGGGCTTCCTTAAAGCACTAAAGGCCTGGTTAGAGGCCAGAGATCCCTCTGATCCGGGGGTGGTACCGGAAGAGGAAGAGGCCATGGATGGGCACGTGGCATCTCCCGGCAGCAGTGTTTCCTCTAAGAGCCTTTCTCCTGAAGAGTTGGAAGACAGGGAGAAGGAGAGGGAGTACAAGTTAGAGATGGCAAAACTTAAATTAGGAGGGCAGTTGGAGTTAGAGAATGCAAGAAGCAAGAGAGAAGCTGAAATGGAGAGCAAAAGATTAGATTTTGAAAGAGAGAAATTAGCGTTTGAACGTGAGAAGATGTTGAGGGAGATGGAGCTTAAAACTAAGAGTTTAGAGTTGAATCCCTCTGGTGGCAGCACTCCATCTGTGCCTGCAGAAAGTAGGTTTTATTTTCCCAAAGATGTGATAAAAGATTACAGTAGAAATGAGGATATTGGTCAATGGTTTAAAGCAGATGAGTTAGCATTGTTGGCCCACCGGGTCCCTGAGAAAGATTGGGGAGCGGGGTTGTGGTGTCGCTTTGCCAATGAAGGGAGAGATACCTTGTTGGGCATGCCTGCTGAGGATAGGATGTCTTATACTCATATGAAAGATGCTTTAATGTTGAGGTATGGCTTAACTCCAGAAAAGTACCGACAAGCCTTTAGAGAATGTAAGAAGTTGCTTGGTACTACGTGGGTTGAATATGTGTCCTTCTTTTGCAGAGCCATGGATGGTTGGGTAAAGGGTAGCAAGGTGGATAGTTATGATGCTCTTTATGATTTGTTTGCATGGGAGCACTTGTCTAATAACTGTTTTCCAGAGCTACGCCAGCACCTTATTGATAGCAAGATATCTAACCCTAGAAAACTTGCTGAGGAGGCGGACCGCTGGGTCAGTACCAGGGTCCACAAGGGTCCAGTGGGAGACTCAGCCAAAGGTGGGCAGGGTCCCCAGCAGAAGAGTGGGGGGACAGGGTTAAACAGAGGGAGTTTCAGAAAGGGCCCCAAAGTAATCCCCAAGGGAACCAAGGGAAGGGTTCCCAGCTTCCCCCTGTAAAGAAGACAGAGGCCCCGACAGGTAACCCTGTTCCCAGGGGCCCAATGACCTGCTACGTTTGTAAGCAGGTGGGACACCGTTATTATGATCCCCAGTGTCCCATGAAGGATTCAAATGCACCACCGCGTGCACCCCCCCGTCAGGTGGCGAATGTAGCCCTCGGAGGGAGTGAGATGGGTGCCTCCGGTGGGTGGGGTCCCGCAGAAATATCCCTGGTCTCTTTAGGAGACGTGGAAATGGTCCCTCCAACCCCTCTGCCTAATAACACTAAGAAATATAGGCAGTGGGTGACCATTAATGGCCATAGGGTGGAAGCTCTCAGAGACACCGGAGCAAGTGTGACAGCTGTCAAGTGTCACTTGGTGTCCAGAGAGCAGGTGGTCCCTCATGCATTCTACCCCGTTGTAGCTGCTGACAACTCACAGAGTAAGTGTGAGGTAGCTCAAGTTCCTTTTGAGTGGGGGGGGGGTCTCAGGTACTCTTCAGGTTGCTGTGAGGCCCGCCATGCCTGTTGATTGTCTCCTGGGCAATGATTTGGAGGACTCCCCTTGGGCTAAGGTGGAGCGAAAAGCGCATCTGGAAATGTTGGGTCTGCCGGAGTGGGTGTGTGCAACCACCCGGTCCATGTCAGCTAGTAAGGGTGTTGATGGGGTCCCGGAGCCTGAAAGTATGGCCCAGGACCCAACCATGAAGAGAAGAGGCAGGGGGCGCGGTAAACCATCCCCCATCGTTCCCACGGTCCAGGAGGGAGCAGACCCTGAGGGGGATGCCCTGGAACCTACAGGGAAACAAGTGGCTGAACTGGGAGACCTGCCCGAGCTGACCCATTGGCAGCAAGATGGCGGTCCCTCCAGGGAGGAATTTTGTGCTGAACAGAAAGTGTGCCCTTCTCTTGTGGGTATGAGGCAGCAGGCCTCAGCCCAAACGACAGGTGATCAGTCAGGATCACATTGGATTTACTGGGAGAACGACCTCCTGTATAGCGAGCCTAAGGCTGCTGAGCCTGGGTCAGCCCGTGTGCTGGTGGTACCCCAGCGCTTCAGAGCCTTCCTACTGGGGTTGGCTCATGACGTTCCATTAGCTGGACATCTGGGGCAGGACAAGACCTATGACAGGCTTGTCACCCATTTTTATTGGCCCCAGATGAGAAGGGATTCAGACATCCATTGTAGGACCTGCCAAATTTGCCAGGCAAGTGGGAAAAGTGGGCGGAAGCAGAAGGCTCCCCTCCAACCTTTTCCCGTAGTCAGTACCCCCTTTGAGCGAGTGGGGATTGACATTGTGGGGCCACTGGACCCCAAGACAGCCATGGGCAACAGGTTTATCCTGGTCTTGGTGGACCATGCCACCCGGTACCCGGAAGCCATCCCACTCCGCACAGTGACGTCCCCCGTGGTGGGACGGGCACTGATGGCTGTTTTCTCCCGCATGGGGTTCCCCAGAGAGGTGGTGTCAGACCGGGGCACCTACTTCATTTCTAATTATATGAAGTCTCTGTGGAAGGAGTGTGGGGTAACCTACAAGTTTACCACTCCTTTCCACCCTCAAGGTAATGGGCTGGTTGAGAGATTCAACCGGACCCTAAAAGGCATGATTATGGGTCTTGAAGAACCAATGAGGCGTAAATGGGATGTCCTCTTACCATACCTGCTGTTTGCTTATCGTGAGGTGCCACAAAAGTCTCTTGGGTTCAGTCCCTTTGAGCTTTTGTATGGACACCCGGTAAAAGGGCCTTTGAGTCTGGTCAAAGAAGGCTGGGAGCAATCTCCCAGGAAACCTCCCCAGGATGTATAGTTACATGCTGGCCTTTAGGAACCAGACTCGGCGCTTCAGAGATCTTGCTCAGGCAAATCTGGAGGCCAGCCAGGAAGAGATGAAGCGGTGGTACGACCAGAATGCCACTCTGGTTGAGCTTCAACCTGGTCTGAAAGTTTGGGTCATGGCCCCTGTAGAACCTTGTGCGCTCAAGGACAGGTGGACTGGACCATTTGAGGTTGTGGAGAAAAAGAGCGATGTCACCTACTTGGTGGACTTGAAGTCTCCCAGGAACCCCTTGAGGGTCCTGCATGTCAACCGGTTAAAGCCCCACTTAGAAAGGTCCGAAGTGGGCATGCTCCTAGCCACAGATGCTGGAATGGAGGAGGAGAGTGAGCCTCTTCCTGACCTCCTGTGTGCAAAAGAGCAAGATGGGTCAGTGGATGGTGTTGTCCTCTCTGACACACAACCCTTGAGCAGCAGCAAGATTGTCGCCATCTGCTGGGACAATTCCCTGATCTGTTCTCCTTAATCCCTGGTGTCACTCAGTGGTGTGTCCACGATGTGGACACCGGGGACAGCACTCCTGTGAGGCACAAGGCCTACAGGGAGACTGACAAGGTCAGAGCATACATCAAGGAGGAGGTCTCCAAGATGTTTGCCCTAGGGTTGGTTGAGTCCTCTAGCAGTCCTTGGGCCAGCCCATTGGTCTTGGTCCCAAAGGCTGCAGCGCCTGGTGCTTCACCAGAACTTCGGGTTTGTGTGGATTACCGAGGACTCATTTCGGTCACCAAGACTGACGTGCACCCCATCCCCAGAGCTGATGAGCTCATAGATCAGTTGGGGGCTGCCCGGTACCTTAGTACGTTTGCTCTAACGTCTGGGTACTGGCAGAACGCCTTGACCGATGGGGCAAAAGAGAGGTCTGCATTCTCCACACCAGATGGGCACTACCAGTTCCGGGTTATGCCCTTTGGGATGAAGAATGCCCCTGCAACATTCCAAGGGTTGGTCAACCAGGTATTGGCTGGACTGGAGGATTTCAGCGCTGCCTACCTGGATGACATAGCAGTGTTCAGCGCCAGCTGGGAGGAACACTTGCGCCACCTCCAGGAAGTGTTGTTGGCCCTGCGCAGAGCAGGCCTCACAATCAAGGCCAGTAAGTGCCAGATTGGGCAGGGTTCAGTGGTGTACTTGGGGCACCAAGTAGGGAGCGGCAAAGTGGCCCCCCTGCAACCCAAGATAGATACCATCCTGGCTTGGGAACCACCCAAAACCCATACTCAGGTGAGAAACTTCTTGGGTCTCACGGGTTACTACAGGAGGTTTGTCAAGGGGTATGGCAACATTGTGCACCCCTTGACCTCGCTGACTTCCAGGAAGCAGCCAAGACTTGTGACACCCTGAAAACTGCAATGTGTACAGCACCGGTCCTCCAGGCACCCAACTTTTCCAAAGAGTTCACTGTCCAGACGGACGCTTCAGAGCATGGTGTGGGGGCTGTTCTAGCACAGATAAATGAAGAGGGCCGAGACTTACCTGTAGCCTTCATCAGCCGGAGGTTACTTCCCAGGGAACAGAGGTAGAGTGTGATAGAGCATGAGGCATTTGCTGTGGTCTGGGCGCTGAAGAAGCTAAGACCCTACCTGTTTGGGACTCACTTCCGGATTCAGACAGACCACAGGCCCCTCAGATGGTTAATGCAGATGAGGGGTGAAAACCCAAAACTGTTGTGGTGGTCCATTTCCCTACAGGGTAATGTACTTTACGGTGGAACACCGCCCTGGTACAGATCACGCCAATGCTGATGGTCTGTCCAGATTTTTCCGCCTTAGTTATGAGGACTCCCTGGGTGAAGGGTAGTTCTCCCCACGTTTCAGCTGGAGGGGACACGTGTTAGACCTGGCATCATTGGCATGAGTCTCTCCTCCATTTTTTTCTGTTGGCCTCCGCTGTTTACGATGTTTTTGCTGGAATATTGCTTTGGGCACTGTGCCACTGCTGATCAGTGCCACAGTGCAAGTGCTCCCTATGTTAAATTGATACATTGATTGGTGTTACCATGATTGGCTTGGTTGACTTACTGTTCAGACCCTAGTCTAGTGCACCGCGTGTGGCGAGGGCATGTAAGTTATCTGCTGCTGGTGGGCTTGCAGCACTGGTTGTGCCACCCACGGAAGCAGCTTGCAAAATGTGTCCCAGGCCTGCCACCGAGGAGCCTGCGTGCAGTCCCTGACTGCCATGTCGACTTGGCAAGGGAAACCTACTTGCCAGTCTCTAAAACCTTGACTTTGCCACATGTCAGACACCTCTATGGTAGGCCCTAGGGCTGGGTGCATTATTGGTAAAAGGTAGGTCATGCCCTGATGTGTGTGGCATGACCTAATAGAGAATTACAGCCATTTTGGTTTTTCACTATTGAAGGGCTACCTGCCTCCCTTAGGCCAGAATGGGCAGACTGATTATTAACTCCATTATAATCTATCTGACTCAGGGAGCATGGTAGCAGGTCGAGTTTAGTATCCTGAACTCAGAATTTAATAACACACCCTTTAGGATGGATGGTTTAAATTCTGTGTTTGAAAATAGCCCTTTTAGAAAGTGGCTATTTTCTTGTCCAACTATCCACCGGTCTCTGCTGGTTTGGTGTGTGTGTCAGGGGCTGGGTGGCTCCAGAGGTCTGAATGAGTCAGTGTGGGGTGAATGAGGCATCTGCACTTAGAGTAGGGGAAGAGTAGTCCCTGATAGCCTGCCCTGCCTGACACAATGCTGGCTCCACCTCCTGCCAGGCAACTGATAGCCCTGCTCCTGCCAGTGAAAATACTGGCTCCGCCTCCTGCTGGGCGGCTGAGGTCCCTGCCCTGCTCAGTGAATAGGCCAGGTGCCTCTGCCTGGCAACACCCACAACAATTTTTTTTATCACAATCAGCAACTGTTGCCAGAAAAGTAGACCCACACGGTCTTTAAAAATAATGGAGTGTTTACTATAATATCTACTCCGTCGGGTGGAATATCAAAGATATTGAAAGAAAAGCCTCACTCACATAATAGTGACATGCTTCATCATAGGCAATTACTCCACACCCAGATAAGGTGGTACTATCTGGGCGGACTCAACCAAAGATATAATGGGAGTGCTTAGATAATTGATCGACTGGTTAAGCAGGGAACCAGATTTTAATTAAAAATACCTACGAGTATACCCCTATTTGATCCTTAATTCTGGGATACTTGTGGTACCATTAAAAACTATGCATTGGGTTTTTTTTTAACATAATTTCATTCAAATATACCCTCATATAAGTGCCAACATGTTTCGGCCCATGTTGATAGCCCAATCGGGTCTGGGGGCCTTCGTCAGGGCAATATATTTCTGTTCCTTATTTTTTAAGGTCCCTGCCTTGTGTGTGTGCATGTGCTACATGCAACCCAAACGTGAGGCCTAATGCACTCACCTGTACGTCTTGTGCTCGAAATCCAGTAGGTATTCTAAAAAAAGTTTGGAGTAACAATAAGACATATATACCTCTATGTGCATCTATAGGTCAACAGAACACTCTATGGAACCTACCAGAGGTTGTCGGACACTTTCCGTGTGGTTCTTGTAATGTTTGTGGGCTAACGAAAACTAGCAAAGAGATCGACGTGGGTTTAAGAACTCCCTGGGAACAACGAACTTTCAGCAACTGCAATAGTCAAAATGTGGTCTACTTGATGACGTGTATCTGTAAGAAGATATATATCGGTATGACCACACGTAAGGTGAAAATCAGAATCAACGAACACCGAAGCACATTCAGATGTGGAAAAACAATTACGAAGATGATGCGGCATTTCCAAACCCATAATCACAATGAGAACGATTTTACTTGGACTGTGATTGAAAAACTACCTAAAAGTTGTAATGAAGGGCAACTATTGAAATTAGAACAAAGATGGATTTATCGTCTTTCAAGTACAACACTAGGTCTAAACGAGGAAATTCCGTGGACCTCGATGACATAATTAAAAAGAGTATAATCTAGGGTTACATCATGAACCCAGGCCATTGAAAAAGAAAAAGAGGAAATGAAACATACGGATCCATAAAAGCAATCCACACAGAACCTGGAGCTTTTAGTCCTACACATTATCAAATATAAGTCTTTCGGCATGTATGTGAAACAAACATTTGAGATAGCATGACAACACGATCATTCTGCACGCTAAAATATTTGAATGATTGTACACACTAAATTAATCAATTATAGCCAGGGACACGTACTAACGCGGGTCGACACAATTACATCGTATAAATATGACAGAGGTTCAATTCACCAGCCAATGGTATGTAACACATAAGAATGTCGCCCAAGACAAAAGAGCAAAATTGATACACGCTTTTAAACTAATATGTGGGGCAAACAGATAAAACCTCACAACCAACAATTGCCTGAGTATGTCGCATGATCCAGGTAACAAGAAGAATATGTCACCCGATATACATGGGTCCTTCACCTCACAACCAACAATTGCCTGAGTATGTAGCATGATCCAGGTAACAAGAAGAATATGTCACCCGATATAAATGGGTTCCCCTAGGGATGTGTAAACGGATAGGATCACTCTAGACTTTATAAATATGACACACTAACCCAATTATATCTTCTGTTTAACATCATTTGTGGATAGTTACAGGATCATTACGAAGTAAAAAAGGTATCCACTTTATAGCTTACCCCGTCATATGTTGTTTTAAATAAACACGTTTTCTTGTAACTTTGAAGGGGAGCTTACACACAAATGAGTGATAAAGTTGGGCACATACAAAAGAAAAAAAGAATTAACAAACACGTAATAGAAGAGAACTACACTACCCAGAAACCCTGTGTATTGACAATAGACACGTCACCACACGGCCCAGCATCCCCTGTTTTGACCATAGAGATCTCGCGGAGTTGTACAGGAGAACCAACCCGGGAGATGTACAACTACTACTTAAGAAACACAGTATAGCTACAACTTCCTCGACGGCAGATGATGTGTCCCCATAGGTGGATCAGCGGTGTTGCATCCTTGACGAAGTAAGTGCTGTCAGTATATCGTGTGTCTCAGATTTCTTGTTGGAACAACAGTAGACACATTTGAAAAAACAGAACCCCGCGATTTAGAAGATCTGGTGGTTAAATAAGAGATAACTAGCATTTCGATCTAAGCAGAAAGGCACGGGGATTAGAAAGGAATGAACGGCCCTGGGGAGATACGAGCGGGCATACAAACAATTGATCCTCAGGCTCGTCTTGGCGAGATAGTTAAAACAAGAGGAACTACACCTAGAATCGACCCATTGCGTGGTAGTAACATAAAGAAATACAAGCTTCAACAGAGGCACATTTAAAATCTATTTGAAATGTACCACCAACTACGGGCCAGTAAACTTAAATGAGAGAGTACTTTAATACAATCGCACAATTATGAAGCGCTAGTTCATGGGGGCTAGGGGAGTCCCTCAAAACTGTACCAAAGAGAGTCAGAATATTGAATTGCATTAGAACGATTGTGAACACGTTACCATGAACTTTGGGGCCAAGATAGAAGGCAAAGGTAGAACGTGGAACATCGTATACTCGTAGGTATTTTTAATTAAAATCTGGTTCCCTGCTTAACCAGTCGATCAATTATCTAAGTACTCCCATTATATCTTGGGTTGAGTCCGCCCAGATAGTACCACCTTATCTGGGTGTGGAGTAATTGCCTATGATGAAGCATGTCACTATTATGTGAGTGAGGCTTTTCCTTCAATATCTTTGATATTCCACCCGACGGAGTAGATATTATAGTAAACACTCCATTATTTTTAAAGATCGTGCGGGTCTACTTTTCTGGCAACAGTTGCTGATTGTGATAAAAAGATTGATTGGGAGAACGCAACTGTGGTTCATTCTCTCACTCTCCGTGTGTGAAAATAAACACCCACAACAAACCTGGGATGGGGGGAATTTCCCTGCTTGGACAAAGGGAACAAAACAGAAAAGGGGTATAAAAGAAGGATCCCTGAACCAAGAACTCAGATCACTTCTGACAAGGAAACCTCTACCAAGGACAAGAAGCCTGCTGATCTAAGGACTTGCCTCCCCCTTCTGCAAGTGTGCTGTTTGCTGGGGGGAACCTGAAGCTGCTTCTTTATTTTTGCCAAGGAACAAGGAGAGAGGAACTTGGTGTGTACTCTCAAAAGCTTGCTAGAAAATCTCCAAGGGCTGGAAGAGTGCCAGCCTCCTGTTGAAGTCACAGGGCCAAAGGACTTCACACTCTACTGAATTGCTGGTTGCTGGAAAGTGTCATTTCCAGTGCACAGGGGAAATCTGCAGTCTCGACGTCGCCGACACCGCCAAATCCAGCTCGACATCGTGAGTAACGGCTCCAGTGTTCCGAGCGTTCGACGCCGGCCGCCGGGCCCGATCGACGCCAGTAGCAATGCCAGGAGTAGTGAGTATCGGCTCCAGCTCCAAGTGACCCCGTCTTGACGCTGGTATCGACGCCAGTGAGTAGTGAGTTTGGCTCTAGCTCCAAGCGACCCCGTCTCGACGCTGCTGCTGATCGCATCGACTCGACGCCCTTCTCAACGCCGTGAGCGCTGCTCCGGCCCGACATCTCTCGACGCCGCTGCGGATCGACCCGAATCCGAGGCACGATCGACGCCGACCTCGATGCCGACATCTCGATGCCGTGGATCATCGTTTTCTTCATTTCCAAAGGTACTGTGTTTGTGGGTTCTGTTGCAACTCCAGGCTTGACGTAGCGCTCCTCGCGGTTGACGCCGAACCTTGGGAATATCGTAAACTCGACGTCATGTGACTCCTGTGGGGGTCACATTGTTGCCAAGAACTGTGTTTTCAGAAGAATACTTACTTTTGTTGCTAAAGAACTATTTCCTAAGAAGAAACTTTACCTGAACTATTATTTTTCCTTCCAAAGAGTATTTATTAAGATTGTGGTATATTTTTGTCGTTATTTGGTCTTGTGCTAAGACTTATATAAAAATACTATTTTTATAATAACTCCTGTGTTGTGTCCATTTGTAGTGTATTCACTTTATTACTGTATGTGGTCATAAATGCTTAACACACTGCCTCTGAGATAAGCCTGTCTGCTCTGCCAAGCTACCAAGGGGGTGAGCAGGGGTTATCTGAGTGTGTAATCCCCTTGCCCTGACTAGAGAAGGTGGGTCCCTATTTGTCAGAAGTGTATACCTCTGCCAACTAGAGACCGCCGGTTCTAACAGGCCCAGAATGCTTACTTCTAAACTTTGGCCAGAAAACTTTTTGACTTCATATGAGTAAGCATGCATGTCACATAGCGTCTTATCTGCTCTGATTACTGTAACGCTGCACATCGTCGCTGGGAAGTCACCGTCTCTAAGGCAGGTACCTGGGCCCCCCTCTCATCTCCAGGTCCTGTTGAGAACCCCTACTGGCTGCCATAGGCCATGTGGTGACACACGCCCAGTCAGGCAGACCCAACATTTCCAAATGAGCACTCCGCTCCACCATCGCCCAAGGTGAGCTCTCCAGATCGTTCCCTAACAAACAGTCAACAGGCATGGCGGGCCTCACAGCTACCTGAAGAGTACCAGAGACCCCCCCACTCAAAGGGAACCTGAGCCACCTTGCAGTGGCTCTCTGTGTTGTCAGTGGCAACATCTGGATAGAATGCATTGGGGACAACCTGCTCTTGCGATACCAGGTGAAACTTGACAGCTGTCACACTGGCTCCTGTATCTCTAAGAGCCTCCACTCTATGGCCATTGATGTTCACCCGCTGCCTGTATTTCTTAGTGTTATCAGGCAGTTGGGTCCTGGGGACCACCTCACAGTCTCCTAAACAAACAAGGGACATCTCTGCTGGCCCCAACTCACCTTGGGCACCCATCTCCTCACCCAGGGCTACATTAGCCATCTGCCGGGGGGCTGCACCAGGGGGTGCTGTCTTCACAAACTGGCAGCACCTGGAATCATTTTTTTTAAGACCCAGGTCCCCACATTTGTAGCATCTCAGGGGTCTCCCTTGAACAGGTGGACCTGTCGGGGCTCCTGATGGTTTCTGGGGGAGAGGCTGGGAACCTTTCCCTTGGTTCCCTTGGGGATTATTTTGGGGCCTTTTCTGGAACTCCCTCTGTGTACCCTTGTTCCCCCACTCTTCTGCTGGGGACCCTGCCCACTCTTGGCTGAATCTCCCACGTGACCCTTGGACCCTGGTACTGACCCAGCAGTCCGCCTCTTCAGCAAGCTTCCTAGGATTAGTCAGCCTGCTATCAATCAGGTGCTGGTGTAGCTCTGGAAAACAATTACTGGACAAGTGCACTCATGCAATCAAATCAAAGAGCCCCTGAAAATCATCAACTTTGCTACCCTTCACACAACCATCCAATGCTCTGCAGAAAAAAGTGACATATTCCACCCAGGTACTGTTCTCTATCTTCCTGCAACCCCTGAACCTTTGTCTGTACAATTCAGGAGTTAAACCATACCTGGACATTAATGCATCTTTTATGTGGGGATATGAATTATAGACTTCAGAAGGCAAGTCTAATAGTGTGTCCCACAACCCCGCCCCCAATCCTTATCAGGGACCCGGTGGGAAGACATGGCTACCTCATAGGCCTTGAACCAATGCCCAATATCATCATTCTTGAAAAATTCTATCACCACATCCTTGAGAATATACACTCTAGATTCAACAGGCAATGATGGTGTGCTGCCACCAGAGGGAGAAATATCTAAGCTCCTGGCTTTCAATTCCAACTCCCTCAAACTTTTCTCATGAACCAACTGCGTTTTCTTTTCCTCTAGGGCCAGTTTCCTATTTTCTAACTCCAGTTGCCCAACCAGCTTGAGCTTGGCCAGCTCCATCTCATGCATCTTGTTTTCTTTCCTGTCCGCCAGCTCTTTGGGGGACAGGCCTCTGGCAGAAACACTGCTACCTGTTGGGGAGACTGCTCTCCTCCCTCCTAGACCCAATGGCCCACCTAACAGCTCATCTACATTATCATCCCCCTGCACATACTCAGGGGTGCTCCTTGCTTCAAACCAGGCCCTCAGCGCCTTTTGTAAATCCTCCTTTCTGGATATACCGGTTGTAGAAATTTTGAACCTCCTGCAGAAATGCTGACTAACAGTGTAGCATTCTAGTTTCTCCTCTTCCCAATCAAGATCAACAGATGCTATGGATGCTGCTTTCTCCATGGAGGTTAAACTTGGCAGTTCTTTGCAAAAATAGAAAGTCCCAGAAAAACAATCTACCAAAAGTATGTGGTTGCGTTTTGGTCTGCACTCACTAGTAGTGTTTACCAATCACTGTACATGAGTCACAAATGCAAGTCCAATGTTAGATTTGGGGGTCTCTAGTTGGCATAGGTAGGTACCTGTGACAAATAGGGACCCTTGCGTCTAGTCAGGGTAAAGAGGTACACTCCTAAAATAACCCCTGCTCACCCCCTTGGTAGCTTGGCACAAGCAGACAGGCTTATCTCAGAGGCAGTGTGTAAAGCATTTGTGAACACATATAGCAATTAAGTGACAACACTACAGATGGGCACCACACAAGTTTTATATCAAAAATAAGTATTCTTTATATAGACTTATCATAAGACCATAAGCAACAAAAATCCACAATACTGTTACTTTAAAATGGTAGAATTTAGCTTAGTTCTCTTAAGATGGTAAATGCGACACTCAGAGTTCAATGTACCTTAGATGCGACAAGCAGGGCAACGAAAGTGTTGCAAAGACGGCGATGCATTGGAGATCCGGTGCAAATAAACAAAGATGGAGCTTTCTTCTTGATGCAACATGCTTCCCGGTGATGCGCGGCGCCTGATGCAACGTCGATCCTCTTCTCCGGTGATGCGAGATGTTTCCTCACGATGGGAGCCGCGACAGGCTCTGTGACATGCTTCCCAGTGGTGCAGCGGTGTCTGCTGCAACGTCGATCCTCTCCCCTGGTGATGTGAGTTGCTTCTGATGGAGCGGGTAGTAAAAGATTTTGTATACCCCACCATTCTGCATGTTCATATTAATTAGAATAATCTATTAACCATAATACAATTAATGCGTTTGTGAAGAGTTTAATCAACATTACTAATGAATAGAAAATATGTGGGATTGCATTTTGCATGGCTAAAATAAATTTATAATTAACCTCTGTACACATACTAATAATAGAAAATTAGAATATCGCATGATATATGTTGCTTTTGTGTCTTTATCGTATGTTGCACTAGAAGACATCACTGGGTGAATATGAACGCTTTAAATGTCGCCATATGCTAGATAATTACAAGCACATAGGGGAATTAGTGAGGGTTTAACATTTATTTCATTATTTCTATGTTTTAATTACTTTTTGTGTTTGTTTTGCTTAAGTTACCCTTTGGGCCTAAAAGACAAAATGGCCGACTGAGATGCACGACGCGCCGATTACCATTCCATGAGGTTTCAGACCAAGTGCGCATGTCCTAAATTCCTGTACCATTAGCCTCAAGATGACCCTACACGCTTTGTACCCAAGCAAGGTCACGACGGGACTTTTGCCAAGACGGTTGACAATAGTCACTTATAAAACTGGATGGATCATGCCTGACAAGATGACATCATAGACTGTGTGAAACGGACGATCTCAACCAACCAATTAGAAGAGCCCAAACTAAGCAAATGTTACATTTTGTCATTACTTTTATTACAAAAGACGGTAGAATAGAGAGGAAGCGCGCTCTGATGCTGAATAGCATATTTCCATGCTGACGGAGACGACAGTGACGTGACTGCAGTGTTCCTGAATCTTTGACAGACTGAATTGCTGGCCAAATTTCCTGATGAACTATGGACGATTGATAATTCATGGGCACTGACCGATATTTGCACGTTTCTGGTCCTAGACCCGATCTTTGGGACTGTAGCGTGCTAACGACTAAATTGATGACTTAGAGGACGACTGATAGCCAGAATAGGTAAATATGGTGTTCCGTGATTCATATAATGATTAGTAAATGTATTAGATGGAACAAAATTCTTGCATTATTTGGATAAACGAATCTATTGATTATCCAGAAAATGTGTATGGTTGTTTATTGAAAGGGTGTAGAGAAGAGAATTTTGGGTAAGGTTTAGCTGGACTAAATCATCAAATACAAAAACAACTAAATTGATCCATTGATTATGTGAAAGGAGTATCTTAATGTTAGGATTTATGATGTGTTTTGAAAAAGGTATTGGGATTTAGAAATGTACATAATTTTCTTTCTGTAGGTTAAAGATATTCTTTTCATTTCAGCGCTTGGAAACAGGTATTCCTCCTGTAAGTACAGGCCAGGGAGAAGCAGAGTGTGAATGTTGGTGTTATGGGCCCCACCGATGATTGTACAAGTGAATGTGTTGATGTGATATTTGGTCTGTGACGAAGGGAGGATATAAAAGGATTGGGAATTTGTCTTGTTTCCCGCTGCCCAGTTTTCCACGTTCCAGCAGTTTGTCTAGTAGCAGAGTTATGGTTTTTATTGTTTTGGGTTGGTGATTATTGCTTGTAAATTGCTTATTGATTAATATTGGTTTATGTATTAACACTCTATGTTGAGTCGCGTCGAGTTCAATGTTGTTTGCACGGCTTCTGGGATGTAGGAAGTCGGAAGTTTGTAACAGTTCCGTAGTAGAGTAGAGGCAAGCGCTGCTCTCGGGAAATACAGAATTGGTGTTGCCATGTAGGTACACAGGGGAAACGTGTAACAAGTGAAGTTGCACGACGCATTGTCTGGGTTTGGTTCGGTGACATCGTCGTGTGTTACCATTAGAAATATATCTTGTATGAAAGAAGTGTATGGGTAGCGAAGGTCACCTGTGAAATTTTGGTACTAGGTACCAACAGCCCAGAAGGAGCTCTGATAACGCTTATCACTGGAAAGGTAATAGGTGTTCCCTTAGCTTGCTAGAAGGATAAAGTAGAGGGAAGTGCTACTTTGTTAATGAATGTCATGATTCTGTAGTAGGACAGACTGTTCTCTGTTCTCGGGAAAGGCAGAAATCTGTGTGAATGTACTATTTTTTCCTTATGAAAGTGCGTGAATAAAATAGCATTCGGGTTAATTGCGAAACTCTGGTTTTATTAATCAGGAGCATTGGGTCTCCAACTAGGTGTCTTAATTCTGGAGAAACAGTTAGCTAATGCTTGTTAGAAGGGTAAAGTAGAGGGATGTGCTACTTCATCAACGGAAGTAACGATTCCGTAGTAGGGCAGAGGTAAGCGCTGCTCTCGGGAAAGACGGAATTCTTGTGAAAAAGGTCTTTAACTATTCTTTGGTTAGCGAAGCGGACAATGGTGGTGTTTTTATGTCGTTACTAACAGATCTGTGAATTTGAAGAAAGAAAAAGGCTTACCGAGAAATTTTTTGTAAACGAGGGGTCAACAGGAGTAGGAGCAGGAGCTGCGGCAGCAGTTGCTGACGTCAGAAAGACCGCACTGGGATTGGCCAGTCAGCTAGAAACGTAGACGCTCCTGATTGGTGCATTAGTGTACGCCACGCTAGGAGTGGAGAATTACAGGGTGACATAGATGCTCCAGATTGGTGCGTTAGTGTGAGTCGCGCTACGATTGGTCGAGAACAACAGTACAGTCGGAAGGAAAGACTAGCGATACACGAAAAGACGAAATAATGTATTATGATCCACCTGAAAAGGAGAATAAGTCCTGGTTTGGGAAAATCAAGAAATGGTTTAAAAAGGACAAACCAATTGTAACTAGGGAAGGGATCTGCTTCCTCCTCCGAAAACGCCTGCATCCTTCATGGTTGCGAAATATGGATATCATACTTGTATTTGGTTAGACAATTGGGTAAAATACACTAAAAATGACGGAGTTTTGGCATTTCCAGAACATGGTTCATTTAATTTAGCAGTCTTGAGGAATTTGCGAGAAAGAATGATGAACCTTGAACCAAGACCTAGGCCGACACAGTTTGAAGCATTGACCGAATGGGAACATGAAATGTATGAAAGAGAGAGACAGAGGAGTGGCGACGATATAGGTACATGTTTGGCAGATATGGGCATGATACTCATGATGATAGAATGAGAAGGTGGCGGAATGCGAGTATGACTGGTCTATAAACCCTAAGAACTACTGAAGAAGTTAGAGGTAGAAAGTGCACAGAAAAAAGACATAATGTTGAGTCAAGAGGGTATGGAGTGAATGAATCAGAGGATGATGTTCTTGATGAAATGTTTTATAAAAATCCACCTCCGTATCAACCAGAATCAGAAATGCTGACACCAAGTGCCCCGATGAGAGAAACTTTGCGAATTATTAAGACTGAACCAATTCCCCAAGAATTATGGAAAAATAATACCGTTAGAGAGGTAGAGAGAAAATCAGATAGTAAGGTAAATGGTGAAAATTCAGCAGAATTAGCAAAAACAACTTTAGAATTAACTGAAAAGATAAGAGAATTAACTAAAAATTTAGAAGCTGTAACCGTCCCAGTGACTATAGGCCCTGTGATGCCTATCTGTGATAAACAGAAAGATAGCGAGCATTGTTTAACAGTTCCCTATAATAGCAATAAACAGACTGAGAAGCCAAAGCAGAACCAAAATGAAAATACATGGAGACAGACAATGAGTATGATTGAACCAAATGTTTCGAATAATCCATTTATTGGCCCAAACATAGCAGAAAGACATACAACGATAATGGAGTCAATATTAGAGACACAAAAGGATTCAGAACGAAGTAATGTAGAGAAACCAATAGGTCCATCGTCAGAAGAATTGAGTGAATGGTTGAGAAGCTTGCAGAGAAAAGACAAAGAATCCCAATCGATAGATGTGTCAAAATTACGAATGGTACTGGAAGAGTTAATAGTAGGAACCATCCCCACAGAGAAATAAAAAACTTATCAGGATGAGGGGTTACTATTCTTGTGTAAAAGTATAACCTGGAGAGCAAAAAATCTACATGAAAGATTAGAAGTGGCAAATGAAATGGGTATAGATATTGAAAAGGTGAAGGCTTTACAAAAACAATATTGAATAGATTTCACTGAGAAAGATATTGAAAATTTGAATACCACAGGACTGATAAGTCAGATTAAGGAAATAATTATTTTGTTGAGAAAGTGGGGAGATGTAGATAAATGGAGAAGTAGATGGTATCGAAAAAGGGATGATGCCTCAGATAAAACATTTTCAGCATTCCCGGTGAGAGAAAAGGAAAAGGTAGTAGCAGAATGTCCCATGAGAGAAATTCCAGGAGGAGGATATGTACATGTTCCATGGACTAGACAAGATATTTTGTCATTTACAATAGGCAAGTGGATAGATTTGTGAAATTGTCTAAAGTATTGTGGATTGATCTGAATAGCCTGTTTGACATAATATTGCCAGCAGATCTATGGACAGAGTGTAAATTGATGATAAACTGGCATACACAAGAATACCCTAGGGATCAAAAGACGGGAGCCCCAGACCCCAAGGTAATGAAGAAATATGAACAGGTTATTGTCTTTCTGAAAAATAAAGTACCTCCTAGAGAGACAGATTGGGTAAAAATTGACAGAACTCATCAGGAAAGTAAAGAGTCAGTACATGCATATTCCGAAAGGCTTTTAAAGAGTTCAGTGGTGATGAAAACTTGAGTGAAAAGGATTTGAGTCATTTTGTATACAGATTTGTATATGGTCTACGTCCAGAGATTAGTGAAGTGATCAAACAACATACTGTAGATTGGCAAAATAGGAAAATATATTAGGTATTGAGACATGCGAAATATTTCAGTGATGAGATTAAAGCAAAACAGCGAAAATTAAAAGAGAAGGCTATGTGGGCACAAGTAAAAGTAGTGGAGAGGCAGGAAGCTCAGTTAGCGGAACAAGCGAATAATACAGGCCCCAGACAAAAATACATTCCTGGGAAAGGTAAAGGAAATTTTAATATAGAAGAAGCTAAAAAGAAATTTCCGTGTCATAATTGCGGTAGAATAGGGCATTGGAAATCCGAGTGTAAATTTCCCCCAAGTACTAATAATGAAAATGCATCATTGAATCTACAGGTGCAGAATGAGGTGAGTGGTCAACCGCAGTGACAGCAGCAGGTTGTTCCCCAACAAAATCAGGTGCTAGAACCGCCTTTTCCACAAAGCAAAAACAAACAGAAATACAGTGTTGAGACTGGATTCTACAACGAAAAACAGGTAACCAAGCTGCCGCGCGCTAGCGCTGTTTCGCAGTATTGGCTACAATGTGATGAGAGTGATTCAGAAGAGGGTTATTGACGGTGCCAAAGGGAGGAAGAAGAGTGCATACTTGGCACAACTCTAGAGGTAGACCAGATAGGCCCATTTGTGGATGGGAAGATAAATAACGAAAGTATTACTTTCCTAGTCGATACTGGTGCTAGTCGATCAACTGTTAGGTCAGCTGATGTTAGGAATCTTTCTCTCTCGGATCAAACGATCCAAATAGTTGGTGTAACCAACAGACAAATTAAAACTTATCTTACAGAACCAGGGAAAGTTAGCATAGGGAAATGTTCCGAAATGCACCGCTTTGTCGTGTGCGACACAAGTCCTGTGAATTTGTTAGGTAGGGATTTGCTGTGCAAAATGAATTGCACTATATTCTGTACTCCTGATGGGATAGCTTTTGAAACTCCTGATGAAGATGTGTTGTATAAAATGACTATGGCATACAGGGAGAATGAGGTTACTGAAGCCTATGCTGTATTTAACCCTGATGAATAACCTAAAGAATTGAAACAGGCTGTGAAAGCAGAAGTTTGGGATTTCACAGGCGAAGTCGTGGGACTAATGAGAAATGTAGATCCAGTAAAAATAACAGTGAAAGAAGGCGTAAGCTATCCAAATGTCCCTCAATATAAGTTGACACCTGAAATAATGAAAGGAGTTACTCCTGTGATCGAAAAGATGATAAGACAAGGCATTCTGAGAGAAATAATGAGTAGTCCATGTAATTCACCGATTAAGGGACTGAAAAAGCCTAATGGAAAATTCAGGATAGTGCAAGATTTGAGAAAGATAAACAAAATTGTTGTATCTTGCTGTCCCATTGTGCCAAATCCATCTGTGATTTTGTATCAGATTCCCCATGATGCAGAATGGTATACGGTGATTGATTTATGCCTTGCTTTTTTTTCCATCCCATTGCACCATGACAGCCAGCAAATGTTTGCGTTTCGTTTTGGCGAGCGTATATTGGCTTGGTGCCGAATTCCACAGGGGTATACAGAAAGCCCCTCAATATTTAATCAGATATTGAAGAAATCCCTAGAGAATTTAGAAATGCCTGAAAATTCAGTGTTAGTTCAATACATTGACGACCTTCTTGTGGCGTCGAAAAACCGTGAAGCATGTGAAATAGACACCATAGCCTTGCTGAATCATCTGGCTGGTGGAGGACTTAAAGTGTCACCCACAAAATTACAATTTTGCAAGACAGAAGTACAATATTAGGGCCATAACATTATAAAAGGACTGAGAAAGATAACGATAGACAGAATCAGAATCATAAAAGGAATGAGAGCCCCCATTACTCAAAGAGAAGTGAGAATGTTTCTTGGAATGGTTGGATACTGTCGTCAGTGGATTAGCATTTTCTCTTTGATTGCAAAGCCTTTGGTACGGTTGACAAGAAGTGATGTGAATGATCCCATTGATTTAAACAAGGAGGAATTGGTAGCTTTTAAACGTTTAAGAGATGGATTGTGTGAAGCACCTGCTTTAGGTATGCCTGATTATGAGAAGGAGTTTGAGTTGTATTGCAGTGAGAGAAATGGATGTGCGCTTTCTGTTTTAATACAGAAGCATGGAAAACTGAGGAGACCAATTGCATACTTCTCATCAATGCTGGACCCAGTAGCTGTAGCTTTACCTGGGTGTTTGAAAGCAGTGGCTGCTACCTGTCGAAGTCTGGAACAGAGTGAAGGAATTGTGATGGGATATCCTGTGAAAGTGTTTGCACCTTATGATGTGGCAATCCTTTTAAAAAGAAGTCGCACTCAGTATATGACACATAGTCGGCTGACTAAGTATGAAAAAGTCATATTAGGTGCAACGAATGTAAGTCTTGTGAGATGCCTGAATGTAAACCCTTCAACATTACTGCCTGATGCTGAGAATGTGGAAGTCAGAGATGAAGCAGATCATGATTGTCTGGATGTACTCAATTTTTTTACCAAACCACGACCCGACATAAAAGATGTACCATTACCAGAGAGCGATTTCGTGATGTTTGTAGATGGGTCTTGCATGAGAACAGAGAATGGAATGTTGAGTGCAGCATATGCAGTATGCACAGTTGCAGCAGTAATGGAAGCATCCAACCTGAAAGGAGTAAAATCGGCCCAAGTAGCTGAACTTGTTGCTTTGACTAGAGCATGCAAGATTGGAAAGAGTGTAAGAGTGACTGTGATAGCTGACAGCCAGTATGGTTTTGGAGTCGTACATGACTTCGGTCAAATATGGCTGCAAAGAGGGTTTTTGACATTAAGTGGAACTCCCATTAAGAATGCTGAGGATGGTTGGAAAATTGCTTGAGGCGATACAGCTGCCTAGGCAATTGGCTGTTGTGAAGTGTGCTGCCCACAGTCAAAGTATTGTATTGTATTGTAAACGGTTGTTATAAAGCGCAGCTATCACCCAACGGGTACCTTGGTGCTGTGCTACATGACTGGTCATCAGACGGTTGGGGGAAAAACAAGAAAATCAAGCAAGACAGTCCCAGGGTCATCATGTTCTAGGGAACAGCCAAGTTTTAATATTCTTTCTGAATTGCATGAGATCATGAGAATGTATGAGTTCCAAAGGAAGGCTGTTCCCAAGCTTAGCTGCAGCATAGCTGAAGGCCCGACCACCTGACCTAACTCTCCGAATCTTCGGAACTTTCACCAGACATGCAGTGGCAGAACGAATACACCTTGTTGGAATATCCCATGTAAAGGTCTCCTGAAGGGGCATAGGCCCAAGGCCATGTAAGGCCTTAAAGACCAGGCATAGGGACTTAAACTGGACCCTCTGCAAAAGAGGCAGCCAATGGAGCTCTGTGAGGGCCAGCGAGCCCGATTAACGACGTGGTTTCATCAGAGCTAGTTTAGCCTCCACAATTTGAACTCTTTGAAGGCGTTCAATCAAATATTTAGGGGCCGCCAACAATAGGGCTTTACAATAATCTAATCTTCTGAGTGTGATACTGCCAACTACCAGCACTCTGGCCGTCACTGGTAGTACCAGGAGAATCTTCCTCAGAGTTCCAATTAGAGAAAAACAGTTCCCCACCACCTTGTTTACATGCGTTTCCAAAGTCAAGGCAGCGTCGAGCATAACTCCCAAATTGCGTGCAACTTTGACCGGGGCCACACTAGATGTGGATGGAGAAGGCCAAAAAGTTCCAGGAAATGGAGGGGGGACCCTCCCTGTAGTACAGTGTAAAACTGAGTTAAACTGCAGTGAGTTAGCTCTTAGCCAACATGCAGTATCTTTCATGCAGTCATGGAAAACTGTCAAAGGAATCGACTGGTTTCCCTCTAGGGAGAAAAAGAGTTGGGTGTCGTTGGCATAGTTTACCAATTTCACACCATGCGCCTTTATAATATCAATCAGGGGTTGCATGTAGATATTAAAAAGAATAGGGCTTATTGCCGATCCCTGTGGGACGCCATGGTGAACATTAGAGAACTTAGACCGATATGGCGGGAGAGAGACCGCCTGACACCTATCAGAAAGATAGGAACGGAATCATTCTAGAGCCATCCCTGACACCCCAACTTCTTCCAGCCTGGTCAGCAGGATATCATGGTTAACCATATCAAAAGTGGCGAACAGGTCAAGCAAAACGAGAATACCCGATTGCAACCTGTCCGCAATCGAAGATCGTCTAATACGGTCACCAGAGCAGTCTCAGTTCCATGGCCAGGTCGAAAACCTATCTGAGCATTATCCAGCCTGCGGTTGAGTTCCAGGAACTGAGACAGACTTCTGCTGATCAGTCGTTCAATGATTTTAATCGGGTATGGAAGAAGAGCAATAGGTCTGTGGTTGGCGGCGCAAGTCGGGTCCAGAGTAGTTTTTTTCAGAAGTGGAGTAACCACTGCCCGTTTCCACTGTACTGGAACTAATCCAGAGGCTAAGGAACTATTACAAATCTAACGTAAAATGGGGAAAAGTTCAGAACCTAGCTCCTTCCAGATTTTATGTGGAAGAGGATCCAAAGGGGATCCTGAAGACACACTTGCAGCAGTACTATTAAAAGTCTCCTCCGAGAATGCCTCGAAATGGTTCAGGACAGATGTTAGACCTATGTCTGTCCTTTTTCCCTTTCCCAGCTCCCTTAATTCATTGCTTTCCACAATAGATCCATTTTTCAAAGAAGGATCATTCGTCTTTAGGCCATCAATGATGTTACTTATTTTATCCATGAAAAAAGTTGCTAGGCTATCACACAGGGCCTGGGATGGCATAATCTTGGACTGTGTGCACTCAGGGGCAGTCATGTCTTTTATCATTTTAAAAATTGTTCGAGAATTATTTTTAGAATTTAGGATGGTGTTAGCAAAATATTCAGATTTGGCCAGGGCGATTTCCTTCTTATATTTCATAAGTACCGCCTTCCAAGATGACTTAGCCCCATCCGAATAAGTCTTCCTCCATCCTCTCTCTGACTGCCGACAGATCAGTTTCAGAGATTTAAGATGATCATTATACCAGCAGGCAGTTGGCCTACTTATCTTTTTACCGTTTTTTATGGGGGCAATTTGAGCAAGTTGGCTCTCAATCTGATTGCAAAAATTCATCAAGGTATCTTCTACTTTTCTTTCGTTATTAAAAATAGTCTCAAAAGAAAATACCGGGGAGGAGTTGATCTTTTTTTTTAGGAGTCCCTTCCAATCTCTGCTCCTAAACGACCTAGCCTCTCTAATGGCGGGCCGTACTCCTCTCTGGTCAAGTAACTGAAACTTGACCAAATGATGATCGGACCAGCCAACTGGGAGGATCTCTACTGCTCCCAAGGCCTGTTCCTTACAGAAGATTACATCTAACATATTTCCTCCCTATGGGTAGCCTCACTAATCCACTGGCGCAATTGCAGACTCTCACAGGCCTGGATAAGATTATTATATCCATAATCCAGAGTTCCATTGCACCATAAATTAAAATCGCTCATTAAAAACAGATTAGAATGGGTAAGGGCCATATTGAAGATGACATCTATCAGTCTCTGCAGCTGAGATAGACTCACCATTCCTGGCGGTCTATAACAAAAAATACCTGCCAATACGCAGCCTTTGGGATCTTTAAGTGAAAAGTCAAAAAGTTCAAAGTCCTCTACTTCATCAATCTCTAGTTGGATGAAGTCCAGGGCTTCCCTAAAAATAATCCCCACACCACCTCCCCGTCCTCCACTTAGAGGTTTATGTAAAATTTTATAGCCCCGAGGACAGGCCAGGCCTAATTCCACCTCCAGACCCAGACATGTCCAGGTCTCTGTCATAAAAAGGGCATCTAAACAGTGAAAATCAAGCAACAGTTGGATCTCCACATGGTGCTTTGGTAGAGATCTAACGTTAAGCAGCCCTCCCATTAAGACGTCGTTCCTAGCAAAACCGGCCTTAATGTCAGCTGTATCCTCCAAATGGGGTGTACCAGTTTTAACACTCACCAGCTTACCAATCTGTTTTAGCACCTCACTGGAGTAGCTAATGACCTTACAGCAAACACCCTCTTCAATAGCTTTAGCAGCATGGCTGGCGCTGTGCGAGGCCGGTGCGCGGACGGGCGCAGACAGGCTTGCCTTAGGCGCGACTATGGCGCGCCAGCGGCGCGCCTGCTGCGCGCATCCACTGCGCGGCCACACCAGCGTACTGCTTAAGTAGGGCAGGTCGGGAGGAAAACTAGACTGCTAACCTCAGTAAAAACACCGCGAGGGCAGTCCAAAAATCAATAGTAATGGCGTGGTCTTTGCTTCCAATGATAGTGCGAAATATCAAAGTTAAAAACACAATCACCAATTAAAACAATGCAAAGTGTGCAAATCCGCAAGTTATGTTCCCCCACCACAAAAACAATCATATAGCTTTGGCGATTACATCACCATTGGCAATAAGTATGCCAACGATATGGCTCAATACTGCGCACGTAATCAGAATTCTATAAACAGAGCAAAGGAGCAAGAGGTGATTTCTTGCTCTTTGATGTTTACTAACACTGTAGGTACCTGGGAGGAAGTGAGGCAATTAGAGGAAGAAGCAGGAGACGAGGAAATGAAGCAGTGGGTAAAAGCAGGGTGTGCACCAAGAGAGAAGGCTCATGTGTGGGTCTATCAGGATGGAAGACCAGTTATGCCTGATAGCATGATGTCTGCCATGGCACGGATGTATCATGGTCAGGGACATATGGGGAGAGATGCTATGATCAGGTTATTTAAGCAGACTTGGTACAATGCAAAATTCAGACTTGTAGCCGAAAATCTTTGTCAAAGATGCCTAATATGTCAGCAATACAACCCTGGAAGAAAGACAGTAGTGAGCCTAGGAACAATAGGTCGAGAAGGAGGGCCTTTTACCAGAATGCAAGTGGATTTCATTGAAATGCCTTCCTGTAACAGATTGAGGTATGTTCTAGTTATGGTCTGTCTGTTTTCTAGATGGGTGGAAGCATTCCCAAAAAAGGGAGAACTGATGGAATATCAGTGGCAAAATTACTTTTGAGGGAATTTATCCCTAGATTCGGATTCCCAGTAACAATTGAATCAGACCAAGGAAGACATTTCCATAATGAGATTATAAAATTGATTTGTGAAGCATTGAATGTACAGCAAAAATTACATTGTACATACCGCCCAGAGGCTTCTGGTGTGGTGGAACAAATGAATGGTACTATCACAAACAGGATAGGGAAAATGTGTTTAGCCACAGGTATGAAATGGCCTGATGTCTTGCCTCTAGTACTCATGACTATTACATCAATTCCAGACAGAACTACAGGGTTGAGCCCCCATGAAATTATCATGGGTAGGGCGATGAGGCATGTGTTCATACCAGTCAACAAGCTGATGCCTATAACTGATGACATGGTGTTGGATTACTGTAAAGGCCTGGCTGACGCAGTTCATTCTGTGTTTCATCAGGTTGGAGCGGATGCCACCACCCTTGAAAAGAATCAAGCCCATGATCTGAGCACAGGGGACTGGGTGAGAATAAAAGTACATAGAAGAAGAAACTGTTTGGTTCCAAGGTGGAGACAAGTTATCTTGATCACAACAACAGCTGTAACGTGTGCTGGACTGAAAAACTGGATTCATGCAAGTCACACATTGAGAATTCCAAATCCAGTGGATAGCACAGAAAAGGATTATTTTGACGAATCAGAATCCAGTACTGAATCAGATGACAGAAGACAAAAACAAAAGAAAACCCTGAAACTTTCGTTCTCAGAAGTTTTTCCCTGAGAAGAAGGTTACAGATTTCTGATACCAGTTCAGACTCAGAGACTGAACAAGGAGCTCAATGTTCTAGAAAAAAACAAGGAAAAGACAAAGAAAAGGACAGTAAATGTAGGAGAGTAGGATCTGCACTTATGTTGCCCCCACTTTTTTTCTGATGTATACACTGGTTTCTGACTATAGTCTGGCTGGGTCCCTGCTAATCAGGGCCCCAGTCTCACTGATCTCTCTAAACAACTTGGTGTGCATATTAGATGCACTAGTGATTGGATACTGTGGTACCTTATGAGCCCCTAGTATATGGTACCTTAGGTACCCAGGGCATTGGTACTTCACAGGCCTACCAGGGGCTGCAGCATGTATTATGCCACCCCTGGGAAGCATTCACAATCTGACACCACAGGCCTGCTACTGCAGCCTGAGTGAGGTAGTGTTAGCACTCCTCACTGAGGTATAGGTTCCTATATCTCACCATACACACACATATAAACCTATCAGTCACCCCTCTTGCAGGCCCTAACAATCCTGAGGGCAGGGTGCTTGGTTTACTATGTGACGGGGTGCTTCTGCATGAGCAGGACCCCTCTGCAGCTGGCAGAGTCTATTCTCTGCTGCTGTTTGTGGATGCGGTTAAACCATATACTCTTAAGAGCATTATAACCTCGCGGTAAATGCTAACTTTGGAATGACTGCATCAAAACCCTGGCATCACAAAATGGATGCCACCAGCACAGACACCGGGCTGCCCTCCTGCTGCTGAACGAAACTTGCGGTGGAGGAAGCCCAACAAAAGGTATCCTGTCACAGGGAGGTGTCACCACCTCCCAGACAGGATTTAGTGTATTGGAGCTGGGTGGGTGCACTCTTAGAGTGCTTTGAAGTCCTGCACTGGGGGAGCAGTAGGCTCCTCTGTGCATATGCCAGCTCAAACCGGTTCAGGGGCTACCTGCCCCTGCACTGGCACGAAACTGGACAAAGGGAAGTGGGTGTAACCACCTGCTACCCTGACCCTCCTAGAGGAGTGGTCATAGAGCTAGTCCCTCCGCTATCTTCACTATAAGATACCAAGCATTGCCAATGCAATTCAGATTACACCTGGACGACGCTCTACAAAGAAGAATCCTGGCCCTTCGACGTTCCACTATCACTGGAAGACTGAAGAATCTCCCTTGGAGTCAAGGAGTGACTACCCTGCTTGGAAGGCACCAGTAACTTGATCAACGGTTGCAAACTTCACCGCTCCCGCCGGAGTCCAAAGTCCCTGCATCCCCTGAAGAGGATTTCCTGACCTCTCGACAGCCATTTTGAGTCCCCAGTGAAGCTGTGGCGTCTGGACCCCATGAGTGACGAGGAACAGCAATACCAGAGAACCGTGCACTGATTTCGAGTGCAAACCCTAAACAACGTTCTATGAACTTGTGCTTTGTACCATCTGTAGTGCAACTCCCTAGCAGGTCTGGTACCGGAAATCAGCAGCCTACCCCATCCCGAGTGACCGTGGGCTCCTGTGGAACTTTTCCTGCAAAGGCGTCTTCACAGTTGCTTGCCCATTGGCTAGTGACTCACCCGAAGACTTTCTCATCAACTTCAAGGGCTCTCCTGGTTGCTCCGGGCCAGCCCTCACTTACCGTCGCTGGGTAAGTCCATCAGACCTTGCTGGTCTGCACCATCTTCAATCTTCACTCCACACAAGACTTGCAGTTGCCAAGGTTTGTTGGCTCCAATCTGGTTGCCGACACCGTCATCAGCTGCAGAAGTTGTGGGACACTCTAAATCCAGCTGCTGGTAATCATCAATCTCTCCTGGACCTCGTGAGCAAAGAGACAAATCACCATCGATGACATGAAGCGACGCGACATCAGTGGTCATCCATCCTGCTGGCCACCGGTCACTGGCAAGTGACTTTGAACTCTGTCCCCTCAATTTTCAGGTCCTCTTCAACTTCAATCCATCTTCGTATTCCAGCGTTCACCTCTCCAGTCGTCACAAGCAGCAAGTCTTCAGTGATCTCCATTGAAAACAGCATCGCGACCCGACACCAAAAGACACCTATGCACCCGGCTTCCGTAGGTGAGGTAACTCGTGCACTCTGGTGCCCAAGTGCGTGTTGGCCCTCGAAATACTTACCCTGTAAGTGGCTTGCTTGTTGACTTCTCCGAAGTGCCCTAAAACTTTAAATTACAAACCGCGACTTGTGCCATTGAAACCAATAGGAAACCCGCGGCTGTGTTTAGACACTGCACGCACCTCCCGTGGGCTGATTACTTACCTGCTAACACTGCAAGGGTGAAGCCCCAGCGATTGCCAAGGCCCTAGGCCTTTTCATTTGGCAAGTCGAGTTTGTTAAACCATTTTCTTAGTATATGGTCTGGTACGCCCCTAGGGCTCCAGCCATATTTGTGCTTAATTTATTGAGAAGTGTTGACATTTGAATGTGTATCTGGGTTCTAATCTCATAAAGAGATCAGTAGAGTGTATCTAAGAATAAATACATATATATTTGATATATATACCTGTGTGGTGTCCTTTTCATTTGGTGATTCAAGAGATTATAAGGTAAAACAAGCTGCTTTACATTCCTCAGAGACTTAGCCTGAAGGCTGCTCTCCACAGCTACCACTAGGATAGCTTTCTTTAAAAGGTTGTCTTAAACCTATCTACCATAAGAGTCGAATTAGACTGGTGCAAGGTGGCCACTATAACTAGTGACCAGCATATGCCAGGCCAACGTCTCACATTGGTGGGCAGCGTGTGGGATTCCAGCTTGCCATTGTTTTACCAGAAAATCTCTATTTGAATTACTAACTGAAAACCACTAAAGGTACTCAAGGTACATATAAAGTCAAGCTAGTATCAATAAGTTCTACTGAACTTAGAGTTGTTTGTGAAGGGATAAGCACACCCTTGCTACAGCTCAAGCTAGGTCCAGTAGGCCTCAACTAATGTTGGTAGTACAACACTGTACAACACTAGTATGTCTCACCAAGGTGGAGCCAGTGGGTCCACCCCATCTCAGTACAAAGATATAACCTACACTGAACTGAAGGCCTTATGCTTTGACAGACAACTGAGGGTGGGCAGGAGTCCCTCATCACAGCACCTGATAGATCTGTTAGTAGCAGATGACCTGAGACAAGCTCTAGGATCTAGTGGGTCTGCATCAGGGAATGGGTCAGCCATAGGCTCTGGTTCTGATGGTGAAAATCAAGATGATCTGGAGTCTGTCATTGAAGAGCCAGGCCCAGAAGGGTCTGAAAAGAACAGAGGAATTCTCCCTAAGAGAACTGACAAAGTGGGAGAAAGGCCTAGGTCCCTCTCAAGGGACTCTGACCATTCATACCACTCTGGAAGAGAATCTGTTCACCAGAGGAACCCCACCTATCCCAAGGAGTCCTCCTCTGAAAGAAGGTTCAAGATGCTCCAGTATGAGGAAGCTAGGCTTGCCCTCAGAACCAAGCAATTGGCCTTAGATAGGGAAGCCTTCGAGCTCCAAAGAGCTTCTAAGAAGGAGGGGTTAGATACCTCTGGTGGCAGCAACAGTGTCCCTAGAGGCAGAGATTACATTCCTGACCATAGGAACCTGTCCAAGGTTGTTCCTCCCTACCAGAGTGGGGATGATATCCACAAATGGATAACTGCTATGGAGAGGGCCTGTAAAGTTCAACAGGTCCCCCAGACACAGTGGGCAGCAATCTTGTGACTCTTAGAGTGCTTTGAAGTCCTGCACTGGGGGAACAGTAGGCTCCTCTGTGCATATGCCAGCTCAAACCGGTTCAGGGGCTACCTGCCCCTGCTCTGGCGCGAAACTGGACGAAGGGAAGTGGGTGTAACCACCCACTACCCTGACCCTCCTAGAGGAGTGGTCATAGAGCTAGTCCCTCCCCTATTTTCACTATAAGATACCAAGCATTGCCAATGCAATTCAGATTACACCTGGACGACGCTCTACAAAGAAGAATCCTGGCCCTTCGACATTCCACTATCTCTGGAAGACTGAAGAATCTCCCTTGGAGTCAAGGAGTGACTCCCCTGCTTGGCACGCACCAGTAACTTGATCAACGGTTGCAAACTTCCCCACCGCAACAGAGTCCGAAGTCCCTGCGTCCCCTGAAGTGGATTTCCTGACCTTTCGACGGCCATTTTGAGTCCCCAGCGAAGCTGTGGCATCTGACCCCACGAGTGACGAGGAACAGCAATACCAGGGAACCGTGCACTGATTTCGAGTGCAAACCCTAAACAACGTTCTATGAACTTTTGCTTTAGACCATCTGTAGTCCAAGTCCCTAGCAGGTCTGGTACTGAAAATCAGCAGCCTATCCCGTCCCGAGTGACCGTGGGCTCCTGTGGAACTTTTCCTGCAAAGGCGTCTTCACGGTTGCTTGCCCGTTGGCTAGTGACTTACCCGAAGACTTTCTCATCAACTTCAAGGGCTCTCCTGGTTGCTCCAGGCCTGCCCTCACTTACCTTCGCTGGGTAAGTCCATCAGACCTTGCTGGTCTGCACCATCTTCAATCTTCACTCCACACAAGACTTGCAGTTGCCAAGGTTTGATGGCTCCAATCCGGTTGCCAACACCATCATGAGCTGCAGACGTTGTGGGACCGTCGGAATCCAGCTGCTGGTCATCATCGATCTCTCCTGGACCTCGTGAGCGAAGAGACAAATCACCATCGACGACCTGAAGCGACGCAACATCAGTGGTCATCCATCCTGCTGGCCACCGGTCACTGGCAAGTGACTTTGAACTCTGTCCCCTCAATTTTCAGGTCCTCTTCAACTTCAATCCATCTTCAGATTCCAGCGTTCACCTCTCCAGTCGTCACAAGCAGCAAGTCTTCAGTGATCTCCATTGAAAACAGCATCGCGACCCGACACCAAAAGACACCTATGCACCCGGCTTCCGTGGGTGAGGTAACTCATGCACTCCGATGCCCAAGTGTGTGTTGGCCCTCGAAATACTTACCCTGTAAGTGGCTTGCTTGTTGACTTCTCCGAAGTGCCCTAAAACTTTAAATTACAAACCGCGACTTGTGCCATTGAAACCAATAGGAAACCCGCGGCTGTGTTTAGACACTGCACGCGCCTCCCGTGGGCTGATTACTTACCTGCTAACACTGCAGCAGTGAAGCTCCAGCGATTCCCAAGGCCCTAGGCCTTTTCATTTGGCAAGTCGAGTTTGTTAAACCATTTTCTTAGTATATGGTCTGGTACGCCCCTAGGGCTCCAGCCATATGTGTGCTTAATTTATTGAGAAGTGTTGACATGTGAATGTGTATCTGGGTTCTAATATCATAAAGAGATTAGTAGAGTGTATCTAAGTATAAATACATATATATTTGATATATATACCTGTGTGGTGTCCTTTTCATTTGGTAATTCAAGAGATTATAAGGTAAAACAAGCTGCTTTACATTCCTCAGAGACTTAGCCTGAAGGCTGCTCTCCACAGCTACCACTAGGATAGCTTTCTTTAAAAGGTTGTCTTAAACCTATCTACCATAAGAGTCGATTTGGACTGGTGGAAGGTGGCCACTATAACTAATGACCAGCATATGCCAGGCCAACTTCTCACATTGGTGGGCAGCGTGTGGGATTCCAGCTTGCCATTGTTTTACCAGAAAATCTCTATTTGAATTACTAACTGAAAACCACTAAAGGTACTCAAGATACATATAAAGTCAAGCTAGTATCAATAAGTTCTACTGAACTTAGAGTTGTTTGTGAAGGAATAAGCACACCCTTGCTACAGCTCAAGCTAGGTCTAGTAGGCATCAACTAATGTAGATAGTACAACACTGCACAACACTAGTATGTCTCACCAAGGTGGAGCCAGTGGGTCCACCCCATCTCAGTACAAAGATATAGCCTACACTGAACTGAAGGCCTTATGCTTTGACAGACAACTGAGGGTGGGCATGAGTCCCTCATCACAGCACCTGATAGATCTGTTAGTAGCAGATGACCCGAGACAAGCACTAGAAGCTAGTGGGTCTGCATCAGGAAATGGGTCAGCCATAGGCTCTAGGGTCTGATGATGAAAATCAATATGACCTGGAGTCTGTGATTGAAGGGCCAGGCCCAGAAGGGTCTGAAAAGAACAGAGGAATTCTCCCTAAGAGAACTGACAAAGTGGGAGAAAGGCCTAGGTCCCTCTCAAGGGACTCTGACCATTCATACCACTCTGGAAGAGAATCTGTTCACCAGAGGAACCCCACCTATCCCAGGGAGTCCTCCTCTGAAAGAAGGTTCAAGATGCTCCAGTATGAGGAAGCTAGGCTTGCCCACAGAACCAAGCAATTGGCCTTAGATAGGGAAGCCTTCGAGCTCCAAAGAGCTTCTAAGAAGGAGGGGTTAGATACCCCTGGTGGCAGCAACAGTGTCCCTAGAGGCAGAGATTACATTCCTGACCATAGGAACCTGTCCAAGGTTGTTCTTCCCTACCAGAGTGGGGATGATATCCACAAATGGATAACTGCTATGGAGAGGGCCTGTAAAGTTCAACAGGTCCCCCAGACACAGTGGGCAGCAATCTTGTGGCTCTCCTTTTCAGATAAAGGTAGAGACAAGCTCCTCACTGTTAGAGAAGAGGATGCTAATGACTATGAGGCCCTGAAGAGTGCTTTGATAGATGGGTTTGGCTTAACCACTGAACAGTACAGGTTGAAGTTCAGAGACACCCAGAAAGCACAGACTCAGGATTGGACTGACTTTGTTGATTGTGCAACCAAGGCTCTAGAAGGTTGGCTGGTTGGTAGTAGAGTAACTGACTTTAAGGGATTGTATAATTTTATAATGAGAGAACAGATCCTTAATAATTGCCAGAACCAGTTGTTGCATCAGTATCTGGTGGACTCTGATCTGACCTCTCCCCGAGAATTGGGAAAGAAGGCAGACAAATGGGTCAGAAGCAGGGTGAGGCAGAAAAACCAGAACCAAGGTGGTGACACTTAGAAGCAAGATCCTAAAGGCTCAGAGAAAGGTGGGGATAAATCTAAAGATCAGAAGTCTTCACAAGGGCCCCAAAAATCTGCAACTGGCGGGGAGTCACAATCTGCAAAGGGAAAAGGTCAAAAGAAGCCCTGGTGCAAATTCTGTAAACAGAAGGGGCACTGGACTTCTGACTGTACCAAGTCCAAAGACCAAACCACCACCACTCCAGCCCCTAAGGCAACTGTTCCCCCTAGTGTAGTCATTGGTGGAGGTAATACTCAGAATAAGGGTGTAGTAGGGTTGACCCTGGGTTCTGATGTGGACTCTGGCCTAGTCAGAGTACCAACACAGGCATTGCTAGTTTGTGAGGGAGACCTTGATATGTCCTTCCTAGTGAGCCCCAGTAATCTGGGCAAATACAAACAGCAGCCTATTATAAATGGCAAACAGGCTTTGGCATTTAGGGACACAGGTGCAAGTGTCACCATGGTGGCAGAGGACCTAGTGGACCCTACACAGATCATCCTGGGTGAATTGTACCAGGCAACCAATGCAAGCAACACCAGGACCAACCATAGCCTGGCAGTTGTGAATTTCTCCTGGGGAGGGGTAACTGGCCTCAAAAAGGTAGTAGTCAATGCAGACCTCCCTGTCGAATGTTTGTTGGGCAATGATCTGGAGACTTCAGCCTGGTCTGAAGTAGAATTATGGACTCATGCTGAGATGTTGGGCATACCTGCAGAGGTATTTGCTGTGACCAGGTCACAAGCCAAAATGCATGAAGCTGAACCAGCTCTGGATCCTGAAATATGGACAGGTGCTACCCAAGAGGAGGAGCAGTAGGGTTAAGGCTGGGCCTTCCCCTCTGTCTCAGATCTCAGATTCCCCTCCTGAGGGAGGAGAAGCAGAGCCTGAAGAAGGAACTGCCCCAGAGGAACTTGAGCCTGGTCAGGTTGAGTTATTGGGGGCAGGGGGACCTTCCAGGGAAGATCTGAGCAAAGAGCAACAGTGCTGCCCCACTCTTGAACCCCTCAGACAGCTGGCTGCTGCTGAGGCTGCTGGGAGTGCTAGTGGGTCCCATAAGGTTTATTGGGATGAGTGGCTCCTATATTCTGAGGCTAGAGATCCTACCCCTGGAGCCACCAGGAGGTTGGTAATTCCTCAGAAGTTTAGGGGGTTCCTCTTGACCCTAGCACATGATATCCCATTGGCAGGACACTTGGGCCAAAACAAGACCTGGGACAGGCTTGTACCACATTTTCATTGGCCACACATGTCTGAAGACACCAAGGAGTTTTGTCGCTCCTGTGTCACTTGTCAAGCCAGTGGTAAGACAGGTGGCACAACAAAGCCCCCCCCTGATACCACTACCTGTGGTGGGGGTTCCCTTTGAAAGGGTAGGGATTGACATTGTTGGTCACCTTGACCCACCAACAGCATCTGGGCACAGATTTATACTGGTGGTAGTGGATCATGCCACCAGGTATCCAGAAGCTATACCCCTAAGGACTACCACAGCTTCTGTGGTAGCAAGAGCCGTCATTGGAGTCTTCTCCAGAGTGGGTTTCCCTAAGGAGGTCATCTCTGTCAGAGGTTCTAACTTTATGTCAGGATATCTAACTGCAATGTGGAAGGAGTGTGGTGTAAACTACAAATTCACTACTCCCTATCACCCACAATGCAATGGGTTAGTTGAGAGATTCAACAAAACCCTAAAGGGAATGATTAAAGAACTCCCAGAGAAGCTTAGGCGAAAATGGGACCTTTACTTCCCTGCCTTCTGTTTGCATACAGGGAGGTTCCTCAGAAGGGGGTTGGCTACAGCCCTTTTGAACTTATGTTTGGGCAGCCTGTTAGAGGACCATTATGTCTGGTGAAGGAGGGTTGGGAGTTACCTCTCAAACTTCACAAACAGGATGTAGTGGACTATGTACTTGGTCTCCGCTCCAGGATGGCAGAGTATATGAAGAAGGCCAGTAAAAACCTTGAGGCAAGCCAAAAACTCCAAAAAGCTTGGCATGACCAAAAGGCTGTCTTGACTGTTTACCAGCCAGGCCAGAAAGTGTGGGTGTTGGAGCCTGTGGCCCCAGCAGCTCTCCAGGACAAATGGAGTCGCCCCCATACAATTGTTGAAAAGAAGGGAGAGGTCACCTACTTGGTAGATCTTGGCACTCCCAGGAGCCCCCTTAGGGTGCTCCGTGTCAACAGACTTAAGGCATATGTGGACAGGGCTGACATGAGCTTGCTCATGGCAACTGATGAGGACCAGGAGGAGGAGAGTGACCCTCTCCCTGACCTGCTCTCACAGAACCCTGATGTTGGGTCAGTTGATGGTGTTGCTTAGGCAAGCAGCCTCACTGAACAGCAACAAGCTGAATGTAGACAAGTGCTACATCAGTTCAGACATATGTTTAGCCTGACCCCAAGTCAGACTTCCTGGTGCACCCATGAGGTGGACACTGGAGACAGTCTGCCTGTGAAGAGTAACATCTACAGGCAACCTGACCATGTCAGGGACTGTATCAGGACTGAAGTCCAGAAAATGTTGGCGCTAGGTGTTATTGTGCCTTCAGATAGCCCTTGGGCTAGCCCAGTAGTCCTTGTCCCAAAACCTCACACCCAGGGTGGTAAGAAAGAGATGAGGTTTTGTGTTGACTACAGGGGCCTCAATGCAGTCACCAGGACTGATGCCTACCCAATACCAAGGGCAGATGAACTAATAGACACTTTGGCCTCAGCCAAGTATCTCAGTACATTTGACCTTACAGCAGGCTATTGGCAAATCAATTTAGCTGATGATGCCAAGGCTAAAACAGCATTTTCGACCCCTGGTGGGCACTATCACTTTGTGGTAATGCCCTTTGGTTTGAAGAATGTACCTGCCACATTTCAGAGGTTGGTGAATAAAGTTCTGACTGGTATGGAAACCTATTGCTCAGCTTATCTTGATGATATTGCTGTCTTTAGTTCCACCTGGCAGGATCACCTGGTCCACCTCAGGAATGTACTGGAGGTCCTGCAGAAAGCAGGCCTCACTATCAAGGCCACTAAGTGCCAGATAGGGCAGAGTCAGGTTGTGTACCTGGGCCACCTTGTAGGTGGAGGCCAGGTTCAACCATTGCAGATCAAGATCCAGACCATAATGGACTGGGTAGCTCCAACCACCCAGACACAGGTGAGAGCCTTCTTGGGCCTGACTGGGTATTACAGGAGGTTTGTTAAGGGATATGGATCTATAGTGACCCCCTTAAATGATCTGACCTCCAAGAAAATGCCAAAAAAGGTTCAGTGGACAGCTAGCTGTCAAAAGGCATTTGATGACCTCAAGCAGGCAATGTGCACTGCCCCCATCTTACAGAGTCCAGATTACAAAAATAAGTTCATTGTCCAAACAGATGCTTCAGAGCTGGGTATGGGAGCTGTACTGTCTCAACTTAATGATGAAGGTCAAGACCAGCCAGTAGCTTTCATAAGCAGAAGGCTGACCCCTAGAGAGAAACGTTGGTCAGCTATTGAGAGGGAGGCCTTTGCTGTGGTGTGGGCCCTGAGTAAGCTGAGGCCATACTTGTTTGGTACTCACTTCATAGTTCAGACTGACCATAAGCCCCTCCTATGGCTCAAACAGATGAAAGGTGAAAATCCTAAACTGCTCAGGTGGTCCATTTCCCTACAGGGGATGGACTATACAGTGGAACATAGACCTGGGACCCAACATGCCAATGCAGATGGACTCTCGAGGTATTTCCACTAAGAACATGAAGACTCAACTGGTCAAGGTTAGTTTAATGTCCCTGCGTTTGGGGGGGTTGTGTATGAGAGTAGGATCTGCACTTATGTTGCCCCCACTTTTATTCTGATGTATACACTGGTTTCTGACTATAGTCTGGCTGGGTCCCTGCTAATCAGGGCCCCAGTCTCACTGATCTCTCTAAACAACTTGGTGTGCATATTAGATGCACTAGTGATTGGATACTGTGGTACCTTATGAGCCCCTAGTATATGGTACCTTAGGTACCTAGGGCATTGGTACTTCACAGGCCTACCAGGGGCTGCAGCATGTATTATGCCACCCCTGGGAACCATTCACAATCTGACACCACAGGCCTGCTACTGCAGCCTGTGTGAGGTAGTGTTAGCACTCTTCACTCAGGTATAGGTTCCTATATCTCACCATACACACACATATAAACCTATCAGTCACCCCTCTTGCAGGCCCTAACAATCCTGAGGGCAGGGTGCTTGGTTTACAATGTGAGGGGGTGCTTCTGCATGAGCAGGACCCCTCTGTAGCTGGCAGAGTCTATTCTCTGCTGCTGTTTGTGGATGCGGTGAAACCATATACTCTTAAGTGCATTATAACCTCGCGGTAAATGCTAACTTTGGAATGACTGCATCAAAACATGTCGTGTTTGGTGTCAAACAACTTGGAATCATACCCCCACACCAGTAACTGGTGTGGGAGTATGATCCCACCCTTCTAGAGGGGACGACATGTACCCACTGTACTAAACGGTAGAAATCTTCTAGAGCCCTGGCATCACAAAATGGATGCCACCAGCATAGACACTGGGCTGCCCTCCTGCTGCTGAACGAAACTCGCGGTGGAGGAAGCCCAACAAAGGGTATCCTGCCACAGGGAGGTGTCACCACCTCCCAGACAGGATTTAGTGTATTGGAGCTGGGTGGGTGCACTCTTAGAGTGCTTTGAAGTCCTGCACTGGGGGAGCAGTAGGCTCCTCTGTGCATATGCCAGCTCAAACCGTTTCAGGCGCAAAACTGGACAAAGGGAAGTGGGAAGTGGGTGTAACCACCCACTACCCTGACCCTCCTTGAGGAGTGGTCATAGAGCTAGTCCCTCCCCTATCTTCACTATAAGATACCAAGCATTGCCAATGCAATTCAGATTACACCTGGACGACGCTCTACAAAGAAGAATCCTGGCCCTTCAACGTTCCACTATCTCTGGAAGACTGAAGAATCTCCCTTGGAGTCAAGGAGTGACTCCCCTGCTTGGCAGGCACCAGTAACTTGATCAACGGTTGCAAACTTCACTGCTCCCGCCGGAGTCCGAAGTCCCTGCGTCCCCTGAAGTGGATTTCCTGACCTCTCGACGGCCATTTTGAGTCCCCAGCGAAGCTGTGGCGTCTGAACCCCACGAGTGACGAGGAACAGCAATACCAGGGAACCGTGCACGGATTTCGAGTGCAAACCCTAAACAACGTTCTACGAACTTTTGCTTTAGACCATCTGTAGTCCAAGTCCCTAGCAGGTCTGGTACCGAAAATCAGCAGCCTACCCCATCCCGAGTGACCGTGGGCTCCTGTGGAACTTTTCCTGCAAAGGCGTCTTCACGGTTGCTTGCCCATTGGCTAGTGACTCACCCGAAGACTTTATCATCAACTTCAAGGGCTCTCCTGGTTGCTCCGGGCCTGCCCTCACTTACCCTTGCTGGGTAAGTCCATCAGACCTTGCTGGTCTGCACCATCTTCAATCTTCACTCCACACGAGACTTCAATCCATCTTCGGATTCCAGCGGACACCTCTCCAGTCGTCACAAGCAGCAAGTCTTCAGTGATCTCCATTGAAAACAGCATCACGACCCGACACCAAAAGACACCTATGCACCCGGCTTCCATGGGTGAGGTACTTTTGTGCTCTCCGGTGCCCAAATGTGTGTTGGCCCTCGAAATACTTACCCTGTAAGTAGCTTGCTTGTTGACTTCTCCGAAGTGCCCTAAAACTTTAAATTACAAACCGCGACTTGTGCCATTGAAACCAATAGGAAACCCGCAGCTTTGTTTAGACACTGCACGCGCCTCCTGTGGGCTGATTACTTACCTGCTAACACTGCAGAAGTGAAGCCCCAGCGATTCCAAGGCCCTAGGCCTTTTCATTTGGCAAGTCGAGTTTGTTAAACCATTTTCTTAGTATATGGTCTAGTACGCCCCTAGGGCTCCAGCCATATTTGTGCTTAATTTATTGAGAAGTGTTGACATTTGAATGTGTATCTGGGTTCTAATCTCATAAATATCTAAGAATAAATACATATATATTTGATATATATACCTGTGTGGTGTCCTTTTCATTTGGTAATTCAAAAGATTATAAGGTAAAACAAGCTGCTTTACATTCCTCAGAGACTTAGCCTGAAGGCTGCTCTCCACAGATACCACTAGGATAGCTTTCTTTAGAAGGTTGTCTTAAACCTATCTACCATAAGAGTCGAATTGTACTGGTGCAAGGTGGCCACTATAACTAGTGACCAGCATATGCCAGGCCAACTTCTCACAGTAAAGAGACAATTAAAGAAATTGCTGAAAGAGAAGTTCTGAATGAAAGCCTGAGAGAAATTCCACCTGAAATAACACATTTAGATACAGATACAGAGAGAGAGGGAAAGATTTATGCGGAAGACCCCCGAAGAGGTGTAGGGAACTCCAACATCCAGTTAGAAGTAGGGACAAGTAGTCAGCAGGAAGATTGCGTGCCGGAGATTCGAGGAGGGACAGAAGTAGGGAAAACAAAAGAAGTGGTGGAAAAAGAAGTTGTTGAAAGTAAAAAGCAAGTTGAAACAGAATCAGAGGAAAGCAAAGAAGAGGTACCTGAAGGTCGAGTTCTAAGAAAGAGAGCCTGGAGAACTGAAAAGAATGATAAAGGTGGCAAACTGAAAAGAGCAGCAAAAGACGATGTCTGGCTGAATAAAATAAAAAGACTGAGATATCGACTGACACGAGTAAATTCACCAAGGGCTGAACAGGTGAATGAAGTAACGAATCAGGAAAAATCAAAAGACGACGAAAAGGTTGTAATTAAAGAAAGCAGAGGAACAAGGAAACCTAACCAGAAGTATAAGTCGCCGGAATGGACGTATGTGGCCCTGCCTGAAATAAAAGAAGAGGCAGATAGCCAAGGAAACCCAGAGGTGACTGTACCGGAAGTGGATGAGGAGGACGAAGAATCGGAAATCCTGAGAGTTATCTTGTCCGATATTGGAGAAGAAGCGGATGGTCAGGACATTCTGTATTCAGATCACGAAGGAAAGGTGAAAGATGATGAGATGCCAAACTGAATGAGATAAAGAAGCTGCTAGTGGAAAAATAATAAAATTCGATGAAAAGGACAAAAACTGGTAGAACCAAGTAGGTGCTAAGAGCCTTGGGTTAGAAAAACTAGTTGTGAAGTAGAAGAGGCTAAGTCAAAAGACACTGTCCGTTTTAACAAAAATGGCAAACACAGATAGTAGAAAAGGTAGATGTACATTCCTAAAATGATGGTGTAAAATATGTTGTTGTTGTACAGGATTACTAATGCTTCTATGGAGTATACTTGCTCTCATAACTTCATTTAAGGTTACTATCGATACAATAGAAGGATATAGTGAAAACAAATCTAATATAGAAAAGATTCAAAGAGTAGAACAGACTAGAATAGATAGAAGCTATTTACATAAAGATAAGTCTATGACTAATTTTTCTGATAATGTATTTTCAAAATTATTGTATGAATATGTAAAGACAATGGACGTAAGGGACTGCTACGTTTGTATGCAGTTACCTGCATCTGTATCGGAGGGAGTGACTTATCACCACCTTCCAGTAACTTATGGAATAACATGTGGTGTAATAGCTAGTTTATTTTATCAAACAGGGAAGTTAGAATATTATTTGTCAGATGTAGATAACATATTTTCACAAGTACCATCAATTAACAAACTAAACAAGGTAAAACCTGCAAAAGTATTAGGTGAATTTTTCTTAGAAACTAAAGAACTAACATTAGAATATAAATTTAAAAACAATTTGACTTGTAGTTTAAAGAAAGAAGAAAATACATTCTTGGATACGGTTGAAGAAAAGAGATTGAAAATGCAAAGAAAGGCATCTGAAGGAAAGGTGGAAAAGACAGTCTGTGATGTAGAAATAGAAAAACACTTGAAAGGAGAAGCTAGTCCAACTATGGCTTTAGATTGGCCTCAGAAGGGGAAAATGTGTATTAGAAGGAATCAGACTGCATATGACAACTATTTTGTAGGTAATAGTGAGTGCCATGATACATACCGCATCATGGGTGGATGGGGATTTAAAGGTGGAAAGGATCCAGTTTTTCCTGGATTATACTTTATTTGTGGGAATAAGGCGTATTATCATTTGCCAGACCATTGGTATGGCACATGTTATGTAGGCCTGGTTTTCCCAAAGATTTTTCATATGGAAAGAGGAGAAGATGGTGTACATAATTTAGGTAGTTATTTAGCACGTAGAAAGAGAGAATCTTGGTCAGAAATTGTGGGTGATATCTTTGGAGCATTGATACCAGCAGAGGGAATATCTCTGAATGCAAACAAAATTAGAAGTCTTTCAACAGTAGTGGATCGCTTTTCAACAAGCACCGCTGGAGGATTTTTATTGGTAAACACTGAAATGTTTGCCATGCGTGCCATGGTAATGCAATATCGACTTGCCCTTGATATAATATTGGCAAAAGAGGGTGGAGTCTGTGGAATGCTGAAAGTTCAACATTGTTGTACTTACATTCCAGATGAAAATAAAGATTTTAAAATTTATATTAAAAACATAACTGAACTGCATGACGAAATTGCACCACTGCAGGTTGAAGGTGTTTGGGAGAGGATTGAAAAGAAAATATCTGCTATTAAAGGTTTCTTAGTAACCTTAGGTAGTACCTTTATAGGAAAGATCTTATTACCATCAACATGTGTGATTTTCATAGTATTAATAATGAGATTAGGGTGTATCTGTCATAAAAGGAATACAAATCAGAAAAAGATAAAAGGAGACAATTTGAGGAGAAAAGATAAGAAACAAGAAAGGGAATTTGAAGAAATAGAATTAGAAGAAGTAAAGGAGAGTATGTATAAGACAGCGAAAAAAGAAGAGACAGGGGAAACTGAGTTATGAATAAAAGCAAGAAATCGCTTCCATTTCCATAAAAAGAAATACAAAATTTTGATGGTGTTGTGATATAATCACCAAAGGGGGGATTAATGGAGCGGGTAGTACAACATTTTGTATACCCCCCCATTCTGCATGTTCATATTAATTAGAATAATCTATTAACCATAATACAATTAATGTGTTTGTGAAGAGTTTATTCAACATTACTAATTAATGGAAAATACGTGGGATTGCATTTTGCATGGCTAAAATAACTTTATAATTAATCTCTGTTCGCATACTAATAATAGAAAATTAGAATATCGCATGATATATGTTGCTTTTGTGTCGTTATCGTATGTTGCACCAGATGACAGCACTGGGTGAATATGAACGCTTTAAATGTTGCCATATGCTAGATAATTACAAGCACATAGGGGAATTAGTGAGGGTTTAACATTTATTTCATTATTTCTATGTTTTAATTACTTTTTGTGTTTGTTTTGCTTAAGTTACCCTTTGGGCCTAAAAGACAAAATGGCTGACTGAGACGCACAATACGATGATTACCATTCCACTAGGTTTCAGACCAAGTGCGCATGTCCTAAGTTCCTGTACCAGTAGCCTCGAGATGACCCTACACGCTTTGTACCCAAGCAAGGTCACAACGGGACTTTTGCCAAGACGGTTGACAATAGTCACTTATAAAACCGGATGGATCATGCCTGACAAGATGACATCATAGACTGTGTGAAACCGAAACGGACGATCTCAACCAACCAATTAGAAGAGCCCAAACTAAGCAAATGTTACATTTTGTTATTACTTTTCTTTTAAAAGACGGTAGAATAGAGAGGAAGCGCGCTCTGATGCTGAATAGCATATTTCCATGCTGATGGAGACGACAGTGACGTGACTGCAGTGTTCCTGAATCTTTGTCAGACTGAATTGCAGGCCAAATTTCCTGATGAACTATGGACGATTGATAATTTATGGGCACTGACCGATATTTGCACGTTTCTAGTCCTAGACCCGATCTTTGGGACTGTAGGGTGCTAACGACTAAATTGATGACTTAGAGGACGACTGATAGCCAGAATAGGTAAATATGGTGTTCCGTGATTCATATAATGATTAATAAATGTATTAGAGGGAACTAAATTCTTGCATTATTTAGATAAACGAATCTATTGATTATCCAGAAAATGTGTATGGTTGTTTATTTGAAAGGGTGTAGATAAGAGAATTTTGGGTAAGGTTTAGCTGGACTAAATCATCAAATACAAAAACAACTAAATTGATCCATCGATTACGTGAAAGGAGTATCTTAATGTTAGGATTTATGATGTGTTTTGAAAAAGGTATTGGGATTTAGAAATGTACATAATTTTCTTTCTGTAGGTTAAAGATATTCTTTTCATTTCAGCGCTTGGAAACAGGTATTCCTCCTGTAAGTACAGGCCAGGGAGAAGCAGAGTGTGAATGTTGGTGTTATGGAACCCACCGATGATTGTTTGAGTGAATGTGTTGATGTGATATTTAGTCTGTGACGAAGGGAGGATATAAAAGGTTCGGGAATTTGTTTTGATTCCCGCTACCCAGTTTTCCGCGCTCCAGCACTTCCACAACTATGCGAGCCGCGACAGGCCCTGCGACACTCTTCCCGGTGATGCGGCGGCATCTGCGGCGACGTTGATCCTCTTCTCCGGCGATGAGCCGCGACAGGCCCTGCAACATGCTTCTCGGAGATGCGGCGGCGTCTGATGCGACGTCGATCCTCATCTCCTGCGATGAACCGCGACATGCTACCCAGTGATGCGGCGGTGTCTGCGGCGACGTCGATCTTCTTCTGCTGGTGATGCGAGGCACTTCGGGGGACCTGCGTTGACTCAACGATTCTTCTGCGACATGCTTCCCGGAGATGCGGCGGCATCTGCTGCGACGTCAATCCTCTTCTCCGGTGATGCGAGGCGCTTCGTGTTGTGAAGCGACAGCGTCAGTTTGGCAACACGCTTCTTGTTCTTGAGTCGCGCTTCTAGCCCCTTGCGAAACGCAAGTCCTCAAAAAGTTCAGCACAACTGCAGGCACTTCAAGAGAACTTTTGGGGAGCTGGTGGGTGAAGTCTGTTGTGCCTGAGACTCCAGCAGGAGGCAAGCTCTTTTCCAAGCCCTTGGAGATCCTTCACAAGTTGAATAAAAATGTTCACAAAGTCCTTTCTCCTTTGTTTGGCAGTCAGGCAACCACTGCAGGCCAATACCCCAAGCAACACTTCAGCTTATGGATAGTCTCTCCTCAGTTTCTTCTGGTTCCACTCCTCAGCAAAGGTTTCTTCTTGTTTCCCAAAGTGATCTAAAGTCCTTGGGTTTGGGTCCCAATATTTATACCAAGTTTCTCTTTGTTCCCTGAAGGCAGAGAGGCCTTTGCCTAGTCTAAAACCAGTTCTGGTCAGTCCAGGAGCACTTTGTTTACATGACTCCTTCTTTCCTTTCAGAGTGTAGGGCAGAGACTTCAGACGCACCACAGGAGGTGGAGCCAGCATTGTGGAAGGCCCAGGTCCCAGGTGCAACTCCTTCCACCCATCTAGATGCAGATCTCTCTATTCAGCCCTGTGCTGACTCACCCTGTCTCCTGGAATCCCCCAGCCCCTGTCACTCAAACTCCAAACAAGGAATACACAGCCTAGCAGAGGCAGGTTTGGATGGTTAGACAAGAAAATACCTACTTTCTAAAAGTGGTATTTTCAAACACAGAATGTTAAAACCAACCTCACTAAAAGATGCATTTTATCATTCTGAGTTCAGGCATACTAAATTCGAATTTCTACCATGTTCCCTGAGTCAGTTAGGATTATAGGATGTAATAATCTAACTGCCCATTCTGGCCTATGGAGAACAGGTAGCCTTGCAATGGTGAAAAACGAAAATGGCTGTAATTCACTATTAGAACATGCCACACACACCAGGACATGTCCTACCTTATACTTACAATGCACCCTGCCCTTGGGCCTACCATAGGGGTGTCTGATATGAAGAAAAGGGAAGGTTTAGGGACTGGCAAGTGGGTGCACTTGCCCAGTCAGCATGACAGTTCCAGACTGCACGCAGGCTCTGCAATGGCAGGCCTTAGACATACTTTTACAGGCTGCTTCTGTGGGTGGCACAACCAGGGCTGCAAGTATTTGGATTACCAGCCCTGGGCACTCTTGGTGCACTGTACTAGGGTCTGACAGGTAACCCAAACTAACCAATCATGGAATCACTAATTCATACATCAATTTACAATAGGGAGCACTTACGGCACTGGACAGCCGTGGCACAGTGCCCAAAACATCTAACACCAGCAAAAACACATGAGGCAACAGCAAGAATGGAAGGGAGACCCACGCCAAGGTGCCAGGTCTAACAATCACTTACATCTAAAAGCCAGGCATATTGGCATTCGCAATGCATGTTGTGTATACAATCCATTTCTCTATTCAATGCACTGTGGGGCTTATTTAAAAGCCCCTTGTGCCACCAGTGCGTCACTTTTTGTGACACACCACCAGCGCATTTTGATGCCCTATATTAACAAGGACAGGAAGAGCCACCCTGCTTGCCTTTTCCTGTCCTTAAAAATATGGCCCCTTTACATGCCGCACTTTGCGTGAAAGAGGCGTTCCATGGGTGTTGCTGTGGGTGTTCCCATGCAACAGCCATGGAACCTGACACATTTCCAGATTTACGAGAAATCGTAAACCTGGAAATGTGTCTGAATGCTAAGCTTCCCCAGGGGAGGGTAGGGCTGGGGCGTAAGAAAGGTCCCCGCAGACCCCGCAGTGCAGTGGGGCCCCGAGCTCCATGGGGCCCCCTCAGCAAATTATGCAGGCCTGAGAGCTCATGAGTAAGCCAGAAGGGGGCCCCTCCAAGTATTTTGCTGGGGGGGCCCCTCAAGTTTCGTTACGCCACTGGCGTAGGGAGGCACAACAAGTAGAAATGTATTCATTTCTCCTCATTCTTTTCCTTTTTCCATGTGTGCTGCATTCTGCAGCACACAAAGAATGAGAAAATCCCCTCTGGTGATTGTTCATGCACAGGAAGGTGTCACTTCCTGCACATAAATAATCATTAAAAAAAGGACATTTTGCAAGTTCTACGTGTGCTAATCCTGCACTCATAGAAGTTGAAAAACACCATTTCTGATTTTTTATGTGCAGGATGGGAACCCTTCCTGCACATAAACAATAGTCCCCGTGACGCAGGCATCCTTGCACTATGGTGCAAGGGTGCCTGCGTCGGCGTATGGCAGCCCATTGTGCACCTCACAGGGGAATGCACAGGAATGCAATATATTATTGTATATATTTCTCTTCCATGTGCTTTTAAAGTGCTGCAGAGTGATGCTACCAAACGGCTCGTGGTGCCGCTCAGCGTCACTTTCTTGTAAATGAGGCTCTGTATCTTTATGAGCCCACCCTTTCAGAGCTGTGATAAAAACAAAGGGTCCTATTTATGAAAACTGTTGCATCGCTGCGTGAAAACAGCGATGCAACAGTATTCACTGCGCCCTCCTTGCGACATGATGGATGCGTCATATTTACTGTATGGCCCATCATGTCATAACGAATGACAAATATGTCAGTATTACTGACATATCTGTCAGCCCAAAACAGACGCATTGCTGGACTTGTGTCTAAGCATGATGCAACTCCAGCAATGCGGGGGGGGGGGGTTATGAGTATAGCACTGCGTCAGTCTTACGCCTGCTGAGACATGCTGAGACATAAGATATTGACGCAATGGTGTCCTAGAAGTGCAGACAGAAATTATATAGATTTCAATGCACCACTTCTCCGAGGCTTTTCGTGGGGAAACGCCCACCCTGCATACATTATACCTGGCACAGGGGTTTACAAAGTGACACATCTCCCTAGATGAGTCACTTTGTAAATAGGGTTCAACATGGTGCATTTTTTACGCCGCTGGTGCGTCGGAAGGGCTCATAAATAACCCCAAAAATGTTCAAGTATTAACAATGATTTTCGTACATTCCCATCCATCCTAAATAAGTTTTAACAATTCTGACCAAATGATCTTGCAAAAGTTGAAACGAAGCGAGAAACAGTGAAATTACTACTTAAGCACGCTTCTGCTATAATTTAGGCAACTCTTTTTTTCAGATTTTTTAAAACCTAACTTCACAACGTGTTTAGACGTGGCAAGTACTAATTTACACTTCAGTTCTCTTGGCTAGCGTCAGTGAAGGAGAATAAGAAGGAAATGTTCCAGCGCACAGCCACTGCAGCATGTAGATACATTAAAAAAACAGAGCGAGAAAAGTGGTTAACACTGAAGACTCTAATGGAACTTACAGCTGAGCCTGCCAGCAAGCCATTAGGGAAAGGGATGCACAGATACATTTTCTCAATAGTCAGGGTAGAGCTGTACATATCAAAATGCAATTAAGTGTTCCTCACGAATGTTGTCTTTTGTGTCTGGGTACTATGATGTTTGATACAAAGGCACTGAGGCACAAACAAGCTGTGGAAGTGTCGTCCTGTCCTTCAGTGTTTGGCAGGACTGGGCGCAGCGGGCACCGGGCGTTTCCTCGGTGGGCCGCTAGGGTGGGGGCCAGTTTTGGCCATCTGGAGGGCCGTTTTTGTAACAAGGGTGCCTGCAATATCGGCCCCCTGTACCAAAATTGGCGAAACCGGCTCGAGCAAACAACTCAGCCGCACCCCCCTCTACCCCCAGGGAACCCAGCTGAGCAGTTTTCCAGGGCCGGTTTCGGTGCCCAGTCTGGCCCTGGTGTTTGGTGAGTTTTACTATGTCCTAGTAAGGCTCTTGCAGTGGTGCGTTCTCCAGGATAGTGCTATGAGATGCGTGTTATGCTTAGGATATATGTGAACCAAACAAACTGCTGCAATGTTTCTTGGTAAGTGTCAGTGCTTCATTTTTAAAAGAATGAGTGTCGGTGCCTAAGGCTGTGCTCACCCGGCGTGATGAAAAATTGGCGTACCAAATACCTAGGCTGCTAGTCTTGAATTCACATTGTGTCTCTTTAATCCACTACCAGACACTGCTGTCCCTTTATCTCAGACTATCTGGGCCTGGCTTTCATACTTTGCGCCAGTTTTTGCCTGTTTTCACTCTCTTGCTGGCAGTCAATATCTGATGAGGAAGAGGAAGTGCTAGTCTGCAAAATGAGTGCCGGTGGGCTCCACCAGCAACCACTGGCTCAAATGAAGTAGTGGTGGTTACTGTGGTCAGTTGATTGTCTTAATGCTTGAAGCAGCACAGGTATAATTGTGCATGCTTTCAAGGTTGTGGGCCCTTCCCTTCAAGCTACTGAGTATGAGGAGAAATTTACACGTTTTTAGTAGGGTACAGTTTTAGCTCTCATTCCAAATTTAACAGCGATTTGCATGTTACAAGTTGTACAGATTGATTTGCAAATAGTGACAGCAATTAACACATCTTTAAATATCGCAAATCTTGTATAGCTTATAAAAGCACATAGTTGGCACAACATTTCCCTGAGACTGTTCAACTGGGGGCGGTGGGTCTAAAGATCTGTTTTCACACCGCACCCATCACCAAACAGTAAACGATTTACTGAAAACAAGCATTAAGAAGTAACAATGAGAGAGAATCTTTGTCTCCACCCACATTTTGATTACCTTGCGTACAGCATTTGATTTGGCACAGATTTAGTGATTTTACTGAAAAAAGAGTGCTTGTATAGCAATAATATGGAAGACATTAGGCATTTGTAATCGGGTTGGTATTATACTGTGTTAACGTCTTTAGAAAGATTTTTTGTATGAATCGCGCATATGTCGTAGTAGGTAAGGATTTTTGTGTAGGGTATCTCATCTGACAAAGCCTAGGGGAGAAGATTTTCAGATTGATAATCCTTGTCAATCCCATTTAGGAGTGGTTGTATAATGTTTTTGCCTATTCTAATATGTAATGGAATGATAGATTGGTTCATTGGAAAAAGGTATGTCAGATGCCTTAGGTCTAATAGCTTATTATAAAAAGATAATGACAAAGGCAGCAGGCCTAAATTATGCTTTGTGAAAGGCAGGCCAACAGGAGTTTGAGGTTGGATTGTTACTACATTCTGTTATAGCCTAAAGACAGGTTTGTGTTACATGTAATCTCATAGGTTACTGTAGTAGCGAAGGTTTTTGGTCTTGTCACCTCCTCGGACATTCCCTGGTTGTAGAAGATTTCCACTTTATTAATTCCTGTTAACCCCTCCTAGTTGGGGTTGTATATTGTTTTGTCAACCCAAATTGTGTACAGAGTGGTAATTTTATGACAGCATGCCTGATGGTTACCTTATGGGAATGTTTAAGCATAATACGGCATACCTGAGATGATTATGGTTACAACCAGTGATAAACGCTTGAGGCCAGATTGTTTTAATGTCAAATGCCATGGATCTAATCTTTAAAAGTTATGACAACAGCAATATTCCTGGCATATTTGTCGAAACCATATATTAAAGACAATAGGTGTGTAAAAGTAAATTATTATATAGTGCAAAAGCCTGAGATATATGTTTGTCACATGGAATGTAACTTTTTAGTGCAGTAGACAAAGACTTGGTTACCCCATCTGGCAAATTCCTGGGGGTAGGATACTTACAGTGTGGTAATCCTCGTTAGGCTTACCTAAAAGGTGTATTATATTGATTAAAATGGAAAGTACATTGTTTTGTCAACTGTCATTTTTGTATGTTTGCAATGTTATGATTGGATGCCTGATGACTGCTTTGTGGGAACATTTACACTTAGGGGCATATGTATCAAGCCCTTTTCCCGTTCGCAAACGGCCCAATTCTCAGAATCGGCCCATTTGCGAATGGGAAAAGGCCTTTTGGGATATATCATCCCAAAAGGGCATCGCAAATTAGAGAATCGCAAATTTGCGATTCTCTGTTTTGCGATTGCATTTAACCCCTTCGACGCGCTTGACGGAACGGTTCCGTCATGCACGTTGGTTGGGCTGTGCTTATGACGGAACCGTTCCGTCATGGCCCCGCCCGCGCACGGAATCTTCAGCGTGGCGCGGAAATCCGCGCCGCGCTGAAGGGGTTAAAGAATTGCAAAATGCGATTCCTTAAATGTGATGTAACAAGCACCCAAGTTGTGCGATTCCTCCTTAAGAAATCTCAAATTACCACCAACTTCAAGTTGGTGGTAATTTGGAGATCTTTTAAAGATGCACTTTTTGGCATTTTTTAAAGTGCCATGTGGCATACATACATGCCCTTAGGGCATGTATGTGCGCCATATGCACACACATGCTCATTTCAGGGGTGCATCAGGGTGACCTTATTACACCCTTGCACCCTTGAAATTATTCTCAATTTGCTATTCTCTAATTGCGAATCGCTAATTGAGAATATCTTCCCATTCATTCCTATGGGCCTCCTGGCCCATAGGAATGAATGGGAAGGTATTCCTTAATTGCGATTCGCAATTTGCTAATCGCAATTAAGGAATGCCAAGGAATCGCTAACAATTTACGAATTTTTACTTACATCTCGTTTGCGATTCCCAAATAGCAATCCTCAAAAAATCGCTATTTGAGAATCGCAAATAGAGAATTTGATACATATGCCCCTTAGTTCAGTAGGTTTACACAGCTCATTGAGACAAGCCAATGACAAGGCTATGTGCCTGAATGGTTCATAGGGAAAGTTTATCAGATTTTATATGCCTAATCTATCTATTTTGCATATTCATGAAAAAGCAGTATTTTACTTATTGATTGTGAATAACATATGTAAAAGGCAATAGGTGTTTAAGGCTGGACTGGTATTACACTGTGCTAAAGGCTGACTCATTCTTGCAACCACTCACATACCAACCGAACAAATAAATACACACACAATATTAACAAGCATATGCAAGATCAATTAAATGAATAAAAGTAGGAAAATAAAACAAGCCCGCTATCAGTTATACCTTTAAAATTGAAAAATTTAATTAAACATAGCAGTAGATGTCCAAGTGATATTATAAATTGTGTATCAATGTTTTAAAACTCCAATATGCCTGCATGTTTATATGCAATGCTTGGGCCACCTTGGAGCAGTACAACAGTGATATACTGTGTACAATACCAATTTAGGAGACCATTCAACAAACACTGGGTGGCCTTCTGGGAAAAATATTCTGCATTGTGTATAAGATTTGTATGGATCCAGGTTGGCCAACATAATGCTTAAAACATTGCAGGCTTCTTTTAAGGGCAAAGTGATGATACACTGTAGATAATACATTCCATGATGGCTGCCCAGTTAGAAATAACCAAGTGAGCAGCCCTGTGTTACCATGTCAGGAGCTTCAGGATGCTCCAAAAAACAAAAACAACCTCTCTCTGTGCATGATGCATTCTGTATCACACATTAATAATCTGATAAAGCAGAAATTATATTCAATTGTAGGGGTGCATCATAATTGCATGTAGAGCGCACCTGCTAATCACTTGCTGTATTAATGTGAACAAAGAGTTTTGAAATGTATTAACATGAAAACATGGTGTATTGTAAGCCATTGACAAGTAGCATGAAGAATCATCAAACAAAATGAATGTAACTAGCAGAAAACAGTAACATGAAGAACTTGTGTTGTGCACCTGACACTTACTCAAGTATTAAATGTGTTTCATATGTAGGTAAAACTATTTGCTGAAATTGCATTAATATTATGTGAATTTGTGGAGCTCATATGATGTTTCTCTTATGTTAGCTGAAAATCTTAAGACTGAAATGCAAGCCCCAAATAACTCTTGCTTTAGAATTAACAGTTACATTTGGTATGTGCTGTGGGATCTGTTCTTTCTGGAAAAACCTCGCTTCGAATCGGACGATCGTGGAAGGACGGATGCACACTGTCATCGACCTATCCTTTGTCCTTATGAAACTATAAGATTGACAATGTCTGGACAAACTTTTCCTTAAACAGACTTGGTTAGTCATACTGAATATGGATATCTGATAATAGAGAAAGCCTACTTTTTGAGCCCTGAAGAAGTCCATATATGGACGAAACGCGTTGGCGGTTGCAAAATGAATAAAAGATGAAAATTCAATACCAACAGAATAACTTTGACTCTTTACTTAAGCAAACAACTGTATTATCACTGTACCTCACTGTGGGTTGCCAAGACTGAATATTTACAAGTGTGCAGAGCTATTTTTTGTTGTCTGTTCTTTCTCGTGTTTGTGTTGCAGGTGAAGAAGCGCTCTTTTAGAGAGAATAATGTCTTTGTTTTAATATTCAGGCAAGGAGAGAAAAAGTTACAATCATGCGGCTTGAGTCAATAAAAGAAGGTCAGTGTGCCTCACATAGGAGAAGCCAGGGAACCAAGGACAAATTGCAGCAAGAAAGGTACACAGTCGACATCGTGGAAAACTACCTTCAGGACTGTACCTAGTGTGGAAGGTGTGTTCCGAAGTGCAACCTCGGATTGCTACCTGGGGATAAATGGTTGGTGGAAGTAGGGATAGTGTGCTACTTCTTTCTTGCCTTCAGAGAGAGAGTATCCTAGAACGGGTTCTGTCTTTGGTAGCTTATACTACTTGACCCATTTATTGTGGAGAAACCTCTGAGGGAGACCCCACGTGCTGAAACGTTTTAACCTTCCATCTGAAATGCTTATTAAGGGATGTCACCTTAGTGATAGAGTAGGGATAAATTAAAGCTTTTCACCCACCAACCTTCTATGCAGGTCAGTAGTGGCTCCTGGAGGGAGTGCTGCCGGGCGGTGATGCAGGGCGGGGGAGGGACAGGGTGGGGGGTAGTGAACTCCTAATTATGGCCGAAAGGAGGTAAGTATACAAATAAATAAATAAAATGAATTTCATTGCGCGCGCTGGAAAGGGGGCGAGTGACCTTTGACCCTGTCACCAGGCAGGTCGCTCCCCCATCCGCCACGCAGCCCCCCGTGGGTTGAACCTCCGTTGCCGCTTTTGCCGCCTGACTGCTCGCTCCCTTTTTTATTCTGTACCCCTGCGCTTGGCTTTCTGTGCCACTTTGTTTTTTCATTCTGTGCCCCTGTGTTTTGCTTTCTGTACCCCTGTGCTCTGTTGTCCCTCTCCCGCTGTCTTTTCCCGCCGTTTTTTCCCTGGGTTTTCCCCGGGTTTTCCCCCACAGCTGAGCCCCTGCGGCCTCGCCCCCTTCACTCCCATTGGCCGCCCCGCTCCCACCCCCCAGCTGCTCCTCCCTCCCTCTGCCCTCATATGGAGGCGCGCCTAAGGCAAGCCCGTCTGCGCCCGTCCGCGCCTGGACCGCACTCAGCGCCAGAACCCCTGGACCCCTGGACCCCGCACCCCCCGCAACGCCAGACTGCACTACGATGCAAGCACCCTCCACGCACTCAACTCCAGATGAGACCACCCCTGCTACCGGGCCACCCCGAAACGCACCCAGGGGCCTTTCACCTGCTGGAACTGCACATTCACCAGCATCCAACCCTCCACACCACCAGCCAGAGAACCCAACCACCTCCGCTGCATCCTCCTCAACACCCGCTCCGCTCGCAAGCACGCCATCGAACTCTGGGACCTCCTAGACTGCACCGCCCCCGACGTCGCCTTCCTGATGGAGACCTGGCTGAACGCCACCTCAGCAGCAGACATCGCCATAGCCATCCCACAGGGCTACAAGATCGCAGAGACCGCACCAACGGAGTGGGAGGAGGAATCGCCATCATCCACAAAGACTCCATCAAAATCTCAACGAACACCGATGACACCCTCACCACCGTCGAGCACATGCACTTCCAGATCCACACCGACCCCAACACCACCCTCAGAGAACTCTCATCTACAGACCTCCCGGACCCCGCCCACAGTTCAGTGACAACATCGCCGACCTCATCAGCACCCACGCCCTCGCTTTGACGGACTACATCCTCCTCGGGGACCTGAACTTCCACCTCGAGAACAACAACAACGCCAAATCCACCGCCCTGATCAACAACCTCGCCAACATCGGACTCAAACAGCTCGTAACGACACCTACTCACGCCACTGGACACACGCTCGACCCCATCTTCTCTGCAAGCCCCCACGTCTCCTTCAACCACACCACCGACCCACACTGGACCGACCACAGATGCGTCCACTTCACCTTCAGAAAACCCACCACACACCACCGCACCCAACAGCTACCACGCCGCTGCTGGGGCAAGGTCACCGAGGACCAACTGACTACCTCCCTAGCCCTGAGACCACCCACCGACCCCACCGACCCAGACACCGCCGCGACCAACCTCACACAGTGGATCAACGACTGCGCCAACACCCTCGCCCCTCTCAAGACCTCTACAACCAACCACACCAACAAGAAAGCCGCCTGGTTCACCGAGGACCTCCGGATATCCAGGCACACCTGTCGGAAGCTGGAGAAGAAATGGCTCCACGACCGAACACCAGACAACCACACAGCCCTCAAGAGCACCACCCGCAGACACCACCAACTCATCAGGACCGCCAAGAAGACCGCCTTCAAGGACCGCCTAGACAACAACACACACAACACCAAAGAGCTTTTCAGCATCGTGAAAGAACTCTCCAACCCCAGCTCCAACACCAACGACATCCCGCCATCTCAAGACCTGTGTGACTCCCTGGCCACCTTCTTCCACCCCAAGATCACCGACATCCATGACAGCTTCAACTCCGACACCCCGCACCCACCACCGAGTCCACCACCCCTGCGACTACCACTCGCACAAGTCGCCTGACCATCTGGTCCAGCGTCAGCGATGAAGACACCATCAAAACCATGAACTCGATCCACTCCGGATCCCCATCGGACCCCTGCCCTCACCACGTCTTCAACAAAGCCAGCGCAACCATCGCGCCCCACCTCCGGAAAACAATCAACTGTTCCTTCGAGACAGCAACCTTCCCAGAAAGCTGGAAGCACGCCGACATCAACGCCCTTCTGAAGAAGCCCAAGGCAGACCCCAAGGACCTCAAGAACTTCAGGCCCATCTCCCTGCTCCCTTTCCCGGCAAAAGTGACCGAGAAGATTGTCAACAAACAGCTGAACCGCTACCTCGAAGTTAACAACATCCTGGACCCTTCCCAATACGGTTTTCGCAACAACCACAGCACAGAGACCGCCCTCATCGCTGCCACTGACGACATCCGGACCCTGATGGACAAAGGAGAAACAGCCGCCCTCATCCTCCTGGACCTATCAGCAGCCTTTGACACGGTCTGCCACCGCACCCTATCAGCACGCCTCCATGACGCCGGTATCCAAGAGAAGGCCCTGGCCTGGACCACATCCTTCCTCTCTGGCAGAACCCAGAGCATCCGCCTCCCACCCGTCCGCTCCAAAACCACCGAGATCATCTGCGGCATCCCACAGGGATCCTCCCTCAGCCCGACGCTGTTCAATATCTACATGGCCCCCCTCACCCACGTCGCACGACAACACAACCTCAACATCATCTCCTACGCCGACGACACCCAGCTGATCATATCCCTCACCGAAGATCCCCACACCGCCATAGCTAACCTCCACAGAGGAATGAAGGCCGTAGCCGACTGGATGAAGGACAGCAGACTGAAGCTGAACTCAGACAAGACAGAGGTCCTCATTCTTGGACTCACCCCATCAGCCTGGGACGACTCGTGGTGGCCCACGTCACTAGGCACAGCCCCGAAACCTACGGACCACGCACGCAACCTGGAGGTCATCCTCGACTCCACTCTCTCCATGACCAGGCAAGTCAATGCCGTCTCCGCGTCCTGCTTCAACACCCTCCGTATGCTCCGCAGGATCTTCAAAAGGATCCCCCTCAACACGAGAAAAACCGTTACCCAGGCCCTCATCACCAACAGACTCGACTACGGGAACGCCCTCTACTCAGGAACTACAAACAAGCTCCTGAGACGACTCCAACACATCCAGAATGCCTCGGCCCGACTCATCCTCGACGTCCCCCGCCGCAGCCACATCACACTCCACCTGAGAGGCCTGCACTGGCTCCCCGTCAACAAAAGGATCACCTTCAAGCTCCTGATCCATGCACACAAAGCACTGCACAACACTGGACCCACCTACCTCAACAACCGACTCAGCTTCCACACCCCCGCCCGAAGCCTCCACTCAGCCAACCTCGCCCTCGCCACAGTCCCTCGCATCCGAAAAACCACCGGCGGCGGCAGATCCTTCTCCTACCTCGCCGCCAAGACCTGGAACACTCTCCCCACCATCCTACGACAGACCCAGGACCTGCTGGCCTTCAGAAGACTCCTCAAGACTTGGCTCTTTGACCAGTAGCAGCCCCCCCTCCCCAGCGCCTTGAGACCCTCTCGGGTATGTAGCGCGCTTTACAAATGCAGTGATTGATTGATTGAGGAATTCCAGACAAGTGGAGTGATCACATGACAATTGAGGGGTATATAACCTTTCATAGAAATCCCTAAATACCTTAAGGATGTCTTAATTGGGAACTTTTTTGAACCGTCTTTGTCTATGATATGAGTAATTTGTGTGGGTAGGTTGGTGGATTTAACAGTTCACCAGTTCTATTATGTAATGGGAGATGATGATATTTTTGAGCATGAACACCTATATAGGCTCTCTTACTGACAATAGAGTTATGGGAATATTTTAGGTGTCTAATATCAAGCAGAAGGGTTTTTCTATTGGAGTGCCTATATAAAACTTATTTCTGTTTAATTTCCTCTCCAAGGGATTGAAGAGTATTTTTTATTTCATTATTTCTTTTGGACATGTTTTTGATGATCTGGCCTCTCATCACACATTTAAAAGCATCTCAATGGACTATAGTAACCCTGGGCATAGTTCGCGTAGTCGTGCTATGCACTACACGACCTACGCGTAGCTACGCGAGCATGCGAAGTTGCTTGGGGTGCCTGTTCGCGATGCATTTTTCTTGTTCGGGAGCGTGTAGTGCATGTTCGGGGTGCTGTTTGCGTGCTCGGGGGATAATATCTCGCAAACTTACCCATGTGGTCGCTTATGGGCGTGGACATCTTGTTTTTCAATGGTCCCGCCCGCTTGCGATGCCCTATTTCCTGTTCCGGGTCGCGTATAGCTTGTTTGCGATGTGCATGTCATGTTCGGGACCGCGTTTTACTTGTTTGCGCCGATTATTGCGTGTTCGTGAGAAATATCGTACGAACTTACCCACACGGTCGCGAATGGGTGCGGCCATCTTGTTTTTCACTCTGTGCTATGGTTCTGGGTCTACTTTTCTATCCTCCCTTAATCTTTGCAATCCTTCGTTTTTACACGGTTTTTCTGACTTTTTTTTATTTATCATCTATCCCCCTCTGTCCCTAAGTTTATATTTTGCATTTTATTTCTACTTTTACTGTGTTTTTTTTTTAACTTTTCTACTGTTTTATATTACTTCTTTCATTAAGGTACTACTTCTTCCCCTAACTTTATTTTTGCCTTCTAACTTTTCTTTTCTGCCTCCCACACACCCCAGAACCATGGCCAAGGGTAGCACTAACGGCTCAAAGGGGTAGGCGCCTGTGCCCAAGAGCTGCCTGCCTTGCGACAGAATGCGCCCTGCAGGGGTGCAGACCCGGCAGCTTTGTGGCGAGGCGGAGGTGGCCGCCCTTATTTTTTTATCCAGCGCTACCTCCCCTTGACCTTGGCAGCAGGCGGCATGCCCGGCTCTGGGTACCCTACCCAGGAGCGTCACCGTCGGTGGGCGAAGGTGCACCGGGCAGTGTTTCACTGCTCAGGGGTCCGGTGCACCCATAACCAGCTGGCCCACCGGTGGTCAGACATCCTGGACCGGGAGAACGACCTGTTGGACCTGCTAGGTGTCGAGGTTGTGGGGCTTGGTGAGTAGCTAATATATAGTAGTATAAGTATTGTGTATAATTTTTTGACAAATGACAAGATTACTGCTGCTTACATTGCACGGAAATTACGTTTCAAAATCTTTTGTGATTGTAGGACACAGGTGCTCGGCACTACTCTTACTTGTTTGCAACTTTGCGCTAGCTTGGGCTGATTAATGTAAGAGTTTACTTTAGGGAACTGAAGTTAGGTATTGGTATTGCTAGAGAGACTCTAGTCCTTACATTGTCCTCCTATGAAATAGTGGTGGATGGATACCAGGTTTAGTTATTGGCCCGCACCTGCTGTAGTAGGAGTACAATGTGGTTATTAAACAACAAGGAAACATTGACTGTCACTTGAGTCACTTTTACTTTGTAGACAAACTAGTATAGTTTGACTTCATGCACATTCACTCGGAGTAAGCAAGCATCCAATGCAATGCATGCCATCATTCATTAATCATTACCTGTCTTGCTCTTCTCTTTGGCTGTCAGATCAGATGCCTAGCCTTCTGACAGTGATGAGTTTCGGCTCGGAAACCAAACGGAAGATAGCTGTAGTCACGTTTTACTTCTTATAGAGGAACTGTTAGAGGCAACATTTATTGTACTATTCTCCATCTCCATCCAATGTCTGGCTTGCTGTAAATGTATTTAGGGAGAGTCAGGAAGATGGAGCAGGACTCTGAGGAGTGGAGTGGACAGTTATGCACAGACGTGCCACTACAATAGGGAAATAAAAAAAGGAGACGGTGGTGATGGATTTGTTGTGATTAGATTTGAACCAGAAAAACAGATACACACACAAATAAAGGAAGGAAGAAAGTAACAATTTGAAAGCCTAGTTGTCAGGGAAGAGGAGCTCGTCCTCAAACTCTGGTGGTTCGGACAGAAGTAGGTCATGTAACCCACTACTTATGTCATCGAAGTCGCTCTCCTCTTCCTGCTGTGATTCACGTATTTTGTACTCCGGTGGTATAAAGTGCTGATTCATTTTGATCATGGTTAACCTCTCCATGCTTTTTGGCGAGAGACTGGTCCTTTTCACAGGTACAATGGCACCAGCAGCACTGAAAACATGCTCAGAAGAGACACTTGCAACAGGGAAAGCCAGATACTTAATCACCAGCCTGCTGAGCACTGGCCATTGGCTTATTTTCCAAAACCAATACACCAATGGGCTTTGCTCCATGAAGACCTCTGTTGTTTCATCCAGATAGGCCTGGACCATCCGCTCAATGTTCAGGGGTGCTCCGATTCGCTTGGCCTCTTTTGCCTTTGCATCAGCAATGGACATACAAAACCCTTTCCGTAGAAACCAATCACTTGCTGTTTTTTCGAATGTGGCGATGATCCTGTTGGTACTGTTGTTGATGTTATTGCTGGTAGTGTTAGTGACTGCTGGGAGGCAGACGCACTGCTCTCAGGCTCTGAAGTAGAACTTGACTCTGGGTGCCCTATAGTACTTGTTCTGGCCTGGGGTGGCGGGCCTCTAATTAAGAGCCGTTCGTTTTTGAAGTCAGTGGCTTCCTCAGTTATTAAAGTTTTGTACTTGGCAACATCCACTTCTGAAAAAGGAATTACTTCATTACTGTTCAGAAATAATTTGTACCGTGGATCCAAAATTGGGGCAGTAATGTAATGTCGATGTGACACAATGTTATTTTGAATCCTTGTATTTTCAGATAAGCAAACGGCTAAGGTGTCCGCCAAATAATATGCATCTACTTTGTCATCCACACTTGCGTATGTTTCAGACATCTCCTTCAGCTCTTGCTCTAGCATGTACAACAATGGGATAGCTTGGCCCATAGTACAGTCCTCCCTGCTGACTTCACGTGTGAAGACCTCAAAAGGAAGTAGCATCTCTGTCAGGCATTTAACGAGGTCCCATTGGGCCATCTCAACGGTCATGCCTTTTACAGTAGGATCTCCTGACTTTTTCATGACATAAGCATTGAGTGGTATGTACTGCTCAAACAGACGCTCAAGTATGTAATAAGTTGAGTTCCAACGTGTTGGCACCTCCTGGATGAGTGCTTTGACTGGCATTTTATGCTCATGTTGAATGACCCTCAGCTGCTTCTGGGCTTTAAAAGAATGGTTGAAATGTGTGCATATTCTTCTGTAGTTGGTCAGTAAGTTGCTGACTTTGCTTTAATTTTTCAGAAAGTCTTGAACAACAATGTTAATGCAATGTGCCAAACACGGGACCCTGAAATAGCCACCATCTTTCATGGCCCTAACTACATTACTGCCATTGTCCGTGGCAACAAAACCAATGTTAAGCCCTCTTGGTCGCAGCCACTCAAAGACCTTGCTGTTAAACTCATCCAAAATGTTTGCAGCAGTATGAGATTTCTCCATAGCAAACATGGCTACAGTTGCATGTTTGCGAGTGTCATTAAAAATCTCAGCAGTGTTAACACCTGCAGATATCTTATCTCTAACACCCAAAAAAGAGACCCATTGTGCAGTGATGCACATGTAATCAGTGTCTTGGCAACTGGTCCACATGTCAGTTGTCAGGTGGATACTCTGGACACCACTCTGTCTTAAGGTTTTTCCAAGCAATTCCAGCACATCGTGATGTAGTGCTGGAACAGCAACTCTGGCAAAATAGTAGCGGCTGGGAACCTTCCATCAAAGTTGGACGAACCCAAAGATGTTGGTACGATCACTGTCAGACAGTGCTTGGGAACCCACTAGGTAAGTTAAAAGACCCCCTCACACACCAACCTAGTTGGTGTCATGCTTCATCATTGGGGTCCCAACCGGGTGGCCGAATGCCCCCCGGTTGTGCTACGACGCCTGACTACAGCGGAGCTGGTTTGGTGCAAGGGTGTGATGTAGTGAAGGTTTAAAAATATCTCTGAGAATCCTTGCCGTGGGAAATTTTATTGTTGGCGGCTCAGGATATATTAAAAATAAAACTATGTGGTGCAACTACGAAAGAGATTAGTTTCTAATAGTTGTATGTGTTGTAGGTCTACATGTTTCAGCCCTCATCGAGGTGTCAGGGGCTTTCGTCAGGACCAGTGAGTGCAGTGAGTGGCAAAGTGAAGGGTGCCACGTGATGGGTGAAAAAATTAAAAAGGTTAATTACCTACACACTCGCTAAGGTGTGTGGACCAGGTGTCTACACAATGGCGGACACCACAGCTAAAAAAGACCTGTGGGAGGAAGAAGACAGCACAGAGACATGTATAACAGTGACATATTGTGCTGAGTATCGCAGCAACTATAAAATGCAATCTTAGGTGCTGTGAGGAAACCAACACTTTCAGACGGTCGTACCTGTGGTAACACACACACTGTGCTTGTGTGGCATGCTGCTATTGTCGAGGGCAAATCACTAGCAAATGCTAAGTGGACGCAGGGCCCCCTGTGAACTCTATAGACAAAGTGGTGATAAGCAAGACAAGCAATAGAATTAAGCAATAGAACAGTTTGGAGTGCAAACTATGCACGTAGGGTGCCTGGTGAGTGCAGCAGGCAAATTGGATGGTGATACCGTGAGGCCACTGACTAAAATGGTCGGGCTGTGTCACAGTAGGGACCCAGTAAACGCTAGTAGGTTTAACTTGCCGAGTGGCAGTGCACGTTGCTTGCTTGGTGCTGGGTATGGGAAAGGGGTGCATTACCCCGTTGCCTGTACCTTGTAATCCTTGGTGTCACTGCAGTTTCTGCGGAGACAAAGGAATTGGCCATACGGTAGGTTTTCTCGGAGGGCTCGGGGGTGGAAACTGGTAAAGTGTAGTAGGGAATTGCGAGCCGTAGGTTTGAAGTGAGTCTTGCTCATAAGGCCTCCTGATGCTGCTTTTATGTCTAGGTCCAGGAAGGTGGTCTGGTGCCTGTCTGAGCTGTGTGTGAACCTGAGGTTGGGGTCACACGTGTTGATCCATTCACAGAAGGAGGCCAGTAATTCTTCTGATCCCTCCCAGATCAGAAGGATGTCATCAATGTATCGTTTGTAAAATTTGATTTGAGGAATGCGTGGTAAATTGTTATTGAGGAGATGTTTGGTCTCAAAATGGAATACGTACAAGCCTGCTATGCTGGGGGCGAAAACGCTCCCCATCGAAGTGCCGTACTTCTGGAGATAGAGCTTCCCTTCGTATTCGAAGTAGTTTTCTTTGAGCGCAAGTGTTGCGCATTTTAGTACAAAGGAAGGGGGGGTGCGGTATTGCCAGTCAGAGTCATTGAAAGCCTCTTCTAATACTCTGAGGGTATCATCTTGGGGAGGCTCGTGTACCAGCTCTCTACATCAAGTGATACTAGAAAGGAAGTATTGGGATCGTAGTATATGTCCGCTAGGAGTCCTAGAAGGTCTTTAGTATCTTTAAGGTATGTGCTGGTGGACTGGACCAATGGTTGCAAGAAATGGTCACAGAAGCGTGACAAGGGTTCTAATAGGGACCCGATGCCTGAGACGATGGGGCGTCCAGGGGGAGGGGTTTTGTTCTTGTGGATTTTGGGAACAGTATAGAAATATGGTATTCTGCCGTGTGTGGTTGTGAGGAATTTGGCCTCATTCTTAGATATCTGGCCAGTGTGTTCCGCATCGTCCACTATAGATTGTATGCGAGTTTTCAGGGAGGAGGTGGGGTCATGTGTGAGCAACTCGTAATTCTTGGTGTCTTTTAATAGGTGCCCACATTCTCGGTGATAGTCATCTTTATTGAGTATTACCGTACCTCCCCCTTTATCAGCTGGTTTGATAATGATCAAATGGGCAGATGGTTGTCACAAATTCCAGAAAACCCACCCCTTCAACAAAAGAAAAAGGGAGAAGGTCTAGTGCTAACATTTTAGCCAGCTTCGCATTATACAAATGTGCTATTGGGTGGTTGCGTTCGTACTGCCCCTCCGGCCTAGTAAACATGCTAAGAATGGTAGGCTGCGTGGTATTCCTTCCTGTTATGCTCAACGTCGCACTTTTTTTCAATGCAGTACTCCTTGGTGTCTCAGGCTGACTCTTACTCTTGTGCCACTGACATGTTGCTGAGGATGTGGGCGTTACCACTGCAGTGCTGGGGACAGGGCTACTTTGTGTACCACTACCACAGAGAATGTCTCCCTCTTCTTCATGTTCCACCATGAGCAGACCTTCTTCTACTCGTTTATCCCCACCAAATGCAATGGTTCCAGTTTTTATGCGTAGAAGGTTGTCCTCCTAGTTCATTGCGTGGTGTTTTTTCTGATGGATCATTTGGCCTTCGGTACCATAGTTTGTACCAAGCTTACCACGACTAACAGAGGTATGACAAATAGAGCATATAGCAATGTTCTCCTCCTTTTCGCTAACTGTAAAGAAGTCCCACACTGGGGAGCTTAACTTTTGTCTCCTACTGGAGGTGCCACTTCCAATGCCGGATGAACTGGAGGGTGTGCGTTGAATTTGTGCAGTACTACTACCTACTTCTGCTGAGGTGGTGCTTGCGCTGGATGTAGGATGCTGCTGGCCCTTTGCTAATGTAAATATGGAAGCTGGAGGTCGTGTTGGTGTTACCTGTATTGGAGGTATGCATGCTACATCCCTCGCAGCCATTTTGGATATGGTAATAATATTGGTCTCCATCTCCTCTTGGACGGGAGTGATGTTCGTGATGACTGGCTCATCATCATCAGCATCCTGCTGTTCTACATCAACCTCCATAAGTGTAAGGCTTTCTGGAACCTTCCTTTTCCCTAGCCTGATCTTGGGACGCGTCTCCTTCTCAGACTCAGTTTGTGGCTTCCAAGTGGCATCTAGCTCATCAGAAGGGGGGCTTGGCCAAGAACTTGATGGACTAACCCTCCTTTTCCTCGCTGGGGATTTGGAAGACAATGGAAGACAATGGAACTTCTGAAGGAGTGGCTTCCTCTTCTTCCTCTGCATGAGGCTCAATTTCCTGAACTGCCCCTATTTTGGTAGGAACAACAACTACTATTGCGGGCGGTGGTTTCGGCTGTTGTTGTTGACCACTTATCTGCTGTGTTCCCTCCTGCGTTGATTGTGTACTACTTTGAGATAGCGTTAAGTTTAGGTCAGGCTCAGCAGCACTGCTTTCCACCATTAGGCTGGATACCTCTTCCACACTCATCTGCTTGGGCCTGGGTTGGTGGGTTGGGCCCACTGATGCGGAGGTGCTGCCCCCAGCTTGGCCCCCGGACACCGCTGGTGGAGGCATCATTTTTGGTGTCCCAAAAAAGGTTTTGGGCGGCACACCAGACTTAAGTGACACTTCCTTCTTCTTCTGTTCCTTCTTCTCAATGGCAATTTTCTTGGTACTGGAGGACCTGCTACCTGCTCTCTTTGGGGGCATCTTCTTCAGATGTCAGCAGCACTCAGTTGCACAAGTTGCAGAGATGGCTGGTCAGGTCACTCACACGTCACGTCGTGTACAGCAACAGGACGTCGGTCTGGCACCACAACGGGCGATGATGACACACCTCCTCCTCAGTCTTTTGTGCACCTAAAAGCAAAGAAGCCAGAAGAACATCAGTCAAAAGATAGTACAATCAAACTAATATAATATATAACTTCTTAGCGTGTGGTGGGTGGTCACAATTATTAAATGTTATTAAGTAAGTGACTTTGACAACAAGGCCAGGGCTCCTGGTGTACTGTACTGTGTACACTCAGGAAGAGTAAGAAAAGCAAAGAAAAAAATCATAAATGCAGTGGAGCCTGTTTGCCCTAAATAAAAATGTGTGCATCATATGGGATGGATGCAGCATCAGGGAGCAACAACAACGAACACATACACATAAAAAAGGCATTTATTTAACACACCCAAAAAGTGAAATATACCCCAGGAAAAAAGTAAACCCCACATTTTGCAATTCAATGCAAAGCCATCCATGCCATACATGATGTTAAAATTCAACAGACAACACAAAAACAGTTGTTTAACTTTCATGCACCCATGATGATTGATGAGTAGTACCCCTGGGCCTACTGGCAGACTAGGCCACAAGCTTGAAGGCCTATGGCAAAAGCCCAGTGGCTGGTCCCTCAAAATGGCCAGCACCACATGGCCAGGCCACTCACAAAAACAAGAAAAGGAATACAAGACAGACAATGCAGGCACAAAATGGCCGCCACCAACATGGTCAGGCCACCCACCACAATAATAACAAAAAAGTGAATACAAAGGACAGGAACAGGAAGTTGGAGTCTCTGTGGAATTTACTTCCACTTTTAAATTTTTTTACAAAAAATAAAAGTGGCTCTATGCTCCAAACTACAGCCAAATGACAACCTGAGGATTTTTTTTAGCAAAATGCACAAAATCATCATTTTCGAGAAGGTTTTATGTTGCTCGCGAGATATTGTTTGCCAGATTGCAAATTCTGCGTGTTTGGCATCGCGAACTGTTCAAAAAGTCATTAGCGCGTGCACGAACACGCATATTGAGAGCGTGAAGAAGACAAAATCTGTAAGTCTGCGTTATCGCGCTGTGCAGAGTTGCCAAAAGTACGCGAGCTGAACTCCTAGGGTTACCTACTGGCTGAAAAGCCCTATTTCATTAACACACACCCAAAATTCCACTTAAAAAACCACATTTTGCAATTCAATCCAATGCCATCCATGGTGTTAAAATTCAACAGACAACGCAAACAGTTTTTATGCACCCATGATTTGATGATGACTACCTCTGGGGCTACTGGCAGACTAGGCCACAAGCTTGGAACTGAATGGCAAAAGCAAGCAAATGGTGACTATGGGTCCACTTGCCTCAGAGAACACCCTCGTGAACTTTGGAGTTCCACAGGGTTCCAGCATCAGCCCCACCCTGTTCAACATATACTTGCAGCCGCTATTTCCTATCATCAAGGCGTTCAGGGTGGAGCTGATAAATTACGCAGATGACACACAGCTGGCCTTCTCTTTAGAAGGCAAACATGCAGTCCCCTTGGAACAGTTCCAGAGCTGCATGAGGCAGACCACGGACTGGCTCCAGAGAAACTGCCTACAGTTCAATGGGGATAAAACCGAGCTGTTGCTCTTTGCGCCTATGAAACTGACTCACCATCTGCCAATGGACTTTAAGCTCGCCCCAGACGCGCCCCCACTGATATCAGCCGCAACAGTACGAAATCTGGGAGTGCTATTTGACAATAATCTCCAGCTGGACTCCCAGGCGAGTAAAACCACGAGTGCCTGCTTCGGCTTACTGCGACTCCTACGCCGTATCCTTCCGCTGCTGCCTGCCGAATCTCGCAACTCAGTCGTCAGAAGTACCATTCTCAGCAGGCTGGATTACTGCAACTCACTGTATCTCGGAGCCCCCCAATACATCTTGCAGGGGCTACAGAGAGTCCAGTCAGCCGCCGCCAAGCTGGCACTCGGTCTCAAGCTTGATTCATCTTCTACTCAGGCACTCAGGGAGTTGCACTGGCTGCCAGTCAAAGAGAGGGTCCTCTTTAAGTCCTTATGTCTGGTCCATAAGGCACTCCACGGAACAGGGCCGGTTCCACTTCAGGAAAGATTCTCAAGGTATTCCCCCGTAAGGCAGTTGCGGTCATCCACGGCCAACCTGCTGGCACAGCCTAGGTTCAAACGGGCAAGGCTGGGAGGGAGGGCCTTTAGTGTAGTTGGGGCCCAAAGCTGGAACGCGCTTCCATTGGAACTTAGGCAGACGCAGCCATTAATGGATTTTAGAAGGAACCTCAAGACCTGGCTCTTTCCAGTAGTTTAATGTTTTCATCCGCCGTATCAGCAATAATTTAACCATCCGGTCAGAGCGCCTGGATACCCGTTGGGTCGCAATTGCAACTGTGCGCTATACAAATCTTCATACAATACAATACAATACAATACTGCCTGGATGGCTCCACAAATGGCCGCTGGCCACCCACAACAACAAGAAAAGGAAGACAGACAATGCAAGCCTATGCCAAAAGCACACTGCTTGTCTTCACAAAATGGCCGCCACCCACATGGCCAGGCCACAACAACAACAAGCAATATCCAAGGGGAACAAAGAAAAGACATGCAGGCCTATATGGAAAAAGAAGCACACTACTAAACTACCACCACAAAATGGCCACAAGCCACATGGTCACTCACAGTCACAACAGGCCATGGAAAACAATGAACTGAAGCAGGCCTATATATGACCAGACAAGGAGGCCTGCTAAACAACACAGCTTTAATACAAAAATGAAAATCAAAAGGGCTACGAAAGGATTGGGAAGTTACACATCAAGCACACACACACATCCAACAAAGGTATTTAACACACACATCCAAACAGTGAATTACAGCACAACCACATTTAGCAATTCAATCCTATGCCATCCATGCCCTACATGATGTTTAAATTCAACAGACACCAAGGAAACATGGACCCATGGGTACCTCTGGGCCTACTGGCTGAAATTTCAAAGAAAAACAACTAGGCCCCTATTAAAAGTACAGGCCACCCGCAACAATAATTTTTAAAAACAATGAAAATCCCAGAAAAATGTAGGTACAAACAAGCCCCAATTGAACAAACATGTACACCAATTCTCCAACTTACCTGTAAAATTAAATCTCAAATCCAAAAGTCCTCAAATAAATCCAATCCAATGATATGATGCAGCAGACAGACACAAAAAGTGATCCTCCCAGCTCCAAATCCAAATGAAAGTGAACAGCACATAGACAAAGCACTGGGAGGAGCCGGCTGGACAGGAACAGGAAGTTGGAGACTCAGGGGCACTTCCTTCCTCTTGAAAAAAATAGTAAAAAAAAAAAAGGACTCCTTGCACAAAAGACTACAGCCAAATCACAATCTGAGGAGTTTTCTGAGCAAAATGATCATTTTCGAGAAGTTTTTATGATGCTCGAGAGATATTCTTCGCCAGATTGTTGTTTTTGCGTGTTCGGGATCGTGATCTTACCAAGACAGCTGCCGGAAGTCAGCTTGCGTGTCTGAATGACGTGTTCGCGTTCGCACACTCTCGCGGGATCGGGCGGCCATATTACAAATCTCGTGGTGCACACGAACGGATAGAAAATCGAGTCGGCGAATGCAGAATCACGGTAAGACGTTACTGCGAGGGGGCGAGAACGCATATTGAGCGCGCGAGGAAGAAAAACAACTACGCTACGCTGTAGATTGCGTAGTATTCGGCAACTTCGCGCTCTACGCGAACCGCGAAGTTACCGAAACTTTGCAAACTCCGCGAGTGGAGCGTAGTTCACCGCCCAGGCTTAGACTATAGGGAAAGTAACAGAGTTTTCATTTTCATGAAAGAAAAACTTGATCTCTTGTTGGAGATCAAGAACATCAGACTCATTGTCCAAGATGTCCCTATTTAAGTGCCACATGTGATTCCCACCCTTGACAGCTAAGCTAACAATGGACATTGAGTTTGCTGCATGATCAGACACTACTATTAGATAGATCAGTGTATCAGACGTATCTTGGAGGAGTGAGGCATCCACAAGGAGATAGTCAATGCGGAAAAAACTGGAATGGTGCGAAGAGGAGAACATAAAGTCACCGCCCAGTGGATTATGTAGTCTCCAAACACCCACTAGCTGATGGGACATGCAAACTTTAAGTAATTGTTTATATGCCCTTGGGGCTCTGTATCTGAATGCAGAGTAATGGTCTAAGATAGGGTCCACAGAAAGATTGAAATCCCCACCTACAATTGTTTTAGAACATAGAGGAGTATCAGAACGTTTTTTGTTGATTGTATGCCAAAACTCAGGTTCATCCAAGTTGGGTGCATAAATATTCATGGCATAAAACTCTTGAGAACCTTTGGTCAGTCTAGTAAGTAGCCATCATCCATTAGTGTCATGTTGCGCTGTGACTATGGACAAATCATATTGTTTAAAAATAAGGGCAAGAACCCCATTACGCTTCCCCAAGGCCTTCAGAGCAGGCAGGCAATATCTGGAGAAGTACAATGTCCCTCTTCACAGGGTTGTTCAGCCCTTTGGTATTTAAGGACACAACCTCTAGGAGAGCATTTCGGCAAAAACAGATCACTTAATCCACTATGGATTGTAATGAGCTTAGAGTGAAACTGAGCAAAGAAGAACATTGGAAGTAAAGCAGATGTTCTACAGGAAAAAGGGAAAAGAAGGGCTGTACAAAAAAGAAAAAGGGAAATTGGGGATCCATACCCACCCGAGCCAGGACAGAGAAGTGATGAGACCCCCTCCCACCAAGGGATATGTGTAAGAGACAGCTTGCATAAGGAAAAGACGTCAACAATATGGAGCAAGGCCTGACAAAGAGACCTCCAGAAATACCACCAGAAAGGATAATTAGCACAGGTGGCGGGTCATGAGGAACAGTAAAAGCAGTAGGGAAAGCAGGTATTTAGAAGAGTACTACCCATTACAAAAATATGCAATGCCAACATTGGTTCAAATAGTATACATGGTATAAATGAGACAACCAAGGTGAAAAACATGCTATATCAAATTCGAGGCAGAATTAACCAGATTTAAACCATGACTATTGCAAAGGGAGACCAGAATAAGTGAAAATGTGAAATAACAATAAAAACCAACAACTCCAGGTGTAGGAGGAGACAGTACAGACACTGAGAGTGCCAAAAAATAAAGGAGTGAACAGAGTAAATCATGTATAGTGGACCAGAAGACATAATAGTTAGAATCTGGAAATGACAATCTCTAGTGACAAAGTGTAGTGACAATAAATCACTCTACATAGACAACATTACAGGAACAATCAAAATATCAGCATCAATATGTAGTAGTCATATGTAGTGAGAATGAATAGCGATGTATTGGCTAGAAGTGCTGATAGCAGAGATAAGAAACATGGTAAAGAAAATGTGAGGTGATTATGATTGTGGATGTGAGAATGCAATTGTGAAAATGAATGTGAGGGAGAATGAAAGAAAATAAAGCAACAGATACAAGAGTGGTCACAGTAATACACAGCTATACACTGCTAAGACAGAAAGTATATGAATCCAGTAGCCCAGAAAGATATCAAGAGTAATAACACCAAAACTATCCAAAAAGGATAAAAACTGTGACTCGAGAACCAGATAGTAATAACATCAAAACTATCCAAAAGGACATAAACTGTGACTCAAGAACCAGAAAAATAGACAGAGCGTCAGCTTCCATCTGTATTTCAGATTGGTTATCTGGGAACGTTGCCAAGTCTGAAGGTTCTACAAAGATTTTTGATTGGCCTTTAAAAGTTATCCTGAATATCAAAGGACCTGATAAAGAGAAAATAATACCCAAATCCAGCAATCTTTTTTGCAGAATCAGAAAACCTTTGTGACGAATAATAGTCTCTCTGGCTAGTCCTGCGAAATTTAGATTTTGTGATCATGCCACATGCCCTATCTTTCTCATGTTGGCTAATATTTTCTCCGTGTGTTGATGACGCAAGGATCAAAGGTCGCAGATATGCCATATTTTAGGGCTTGAACGTTGGAACCCTATGGGCTATTCCAATCTCAAAGTCTTTATTGAAGGAGAGCTGAAAGTCTTCCGGTAACCAAGAAATCAGAAATTCAGCAACCGATGGGGCAGAGGATTCAATTTCATCTGGCAATCCAAAAATACGCAGGTTGCTCCTACAGTTACGGTCCTCCTGATCAGTGAGTTCTCTCCCCAAAGCTGAAATGGACTTTTCAAGTCTTTGGATCTGTATGGCTTGAGAATTTGTGTAGTGTTCCACCGTAATAATTCTGCTCTCAGCACTTGACATTCTTATTGACATACCTTTAAAGTCTTGTGGATGGCCGCCACTTCCAATGGAAGAAGATCAGAATTTGTTTTCGTGCTCTGAGCAATATCATATACAGTATTGAGTTTGAGCAGAGTGACCTCCAACGTAGATGCAGAGTCCGGGCTACCTTTGATCATGGAGTCCGGGAGGGGTGGAGATTGCTTTGACCGTTTCAGGGTCGCTTTAGAGTCTCTGTCCTTGAATTCACACTCGCACTGTCCGCCATGTGGCTCACAGTGACTGAACCGCTTCTTATCGGAGGAATAACAAACAAGGTAAGCAGCAGGATTCTTGCCTGTAGATCAGGAATAACTTCTTGACTTCTAAAAACTGAAACAGAGGACTCTCAGAAAGTCAAAAGAAAAACAAATAGAGCCACTAGTCAAAGGCAGATAAGAATCCCACAGTTGTATTACTTGCAATATTGCGAACTAGAGAACAAATGAATGCAGGCTTGTATGACAGGTTAATGCTTTGAAACCTCACAGTGAAATAAGAACAGCGCTATCCATGTTTGACGAAGCAATAAGAGGAACTTCTGCTGATTTGCTAATCTATTTGCTTCCACTGGCACACACAGGAGCTCATAAGCCCCACAGATTCCACAGACTCCACTGGATTACACTTGACATCACTGGTAAGCACTGCCCGCCCCTGTATCCAATATCCAGTGATTTAGATCGACAATGTGCTCCTCATTCAGTAAGTGAGGCTAAGCTTAAATAAAAAGGACTCTTCAAGACTCAAGTATGCTTAAAGAATGCAATAAAAGCCCACCGCCGTTGGTTTGCATTAAAGGTCAGCAGGGAAGGCAGGCGGGTAGTGTGACAGACTTCTAAAACCGCAGGGCTCCAGCCATTGTTACAAGTGATATGAACACTACACACCAAATTGCAAGGATTTACATGACCATGCAGTTATTGTAGTGCACTTGGGCATACCGGCAAGATCAAGCGTGAGTAACCGCAACGATGAGGGAAATGTCAGCGAGAGCCGTGACTGCCTAGAAAAGTATGCAGCTGACATTTTTAATTGTATAGGCGCTATGTTCCAGGAGCAAGGGAGCCAGTAGCATGCTCAATGTGGATGAAACGTAAGTGAAACTTACTGCTGGATAACGATGAGGAACTTCTTTTGGCATGAAAGCCATCCCTCCTCAGAACAGCATGTTGCTCCCATGTCGCAGTTCATTATACTGAAGCAGCGGATCGACGGCACAATCTTGGTGCACACGTCGGCTCCTCATCGGTGAAAGCAGAAAAGCGATGATAGCGCAGACCGCCACGAAGTACAGAGGCTTAGAAACACACCACTGAGGTCCCACAATCAACCACCACTTGTGTGTGTGGTTAGTTCTTCAAAACAGGTGTCCCTGACAGAATTCCGTGCCGGCATACGCGCAGAGCTCAGCAAAGAGCAGCCACCTTAGCCGCACACAAAGCCATGCCCCTTCCTTTGTTTTTAAAGTGAGGCAGAGCTAATTCTATATTCCAAATAAGAAGGACTGATTCCACTCTGGGACAAAGATTGCACATATTACTAAAACTCTTTTGCTATACTTATAGAGCAGGGGTCTAAAGGAGACATAAAGAAAATAGTTTTCTGAGAGGTTGCCAACATTGCTCAGGTATTGAGGTAATCCTAGAGGAACTATAACCTGGCTGTATGGAGTGGTCCTTAGTAACTAGCAAGTGTGAAGAAATGTGGTTTATTATATGGTATGGTGGTGTTATCCAACCATGTAATAAACTCCCAAACTTGTCTTAGGTCCAGTCAGGCTCATTTGCAAAATCTTAGCACAATCCTGGGTTGCTCTGGCTTTGAAAAGTCAGGTTTTAACAAAGGAATTAGCATTTAGGAGTATCAAAATAATTGAATAAGAAAGAAACACGACAAAAAGGAAATCTGTCACCAATTTATAAGAATAAATATTATTGTTATGAATGTTTAGACACCAAACCAATCAAAATCCTCTAGAGGGTTCTGGAGATATTAATGTTATGTAAAACATAAATCACTGATTTTCACTCAAAATGCAAACAAACATTGGGAACTCCTACAGTTAGCTGTTTCTTTGAAAACTTTTTACAAAGTTGTGTTCAGACTCTCCAGCCCACTTTGGGCAACCAACTCTGGTAGGGAGCAAGTCGGATGGGACAATAAGGCTCAGCAGGACAGTTAGCTTGCAATCAAAGCAGTCTCCAGTCCAGTTCAATACCCTATTAGTGAAAACCCATAGACATCAATGGAGTGGTCCTGATGAAAGGGCTAGAGGATCCTGATCCCAATGAGGTGGTTCTTCTTGGGGCCACCCATCGTTCCACAGACACAGCTGGAGGACTTTGATCACAGAGGTCAATGTCACGCGAAGTCCAGGTAAATTCCAGCTGAAAACCAGTTGGCACTGGTCTACTGGACTTTAGTCACAGCAAAACCATCAGTTTCCTTTGAGTGCAGCTAATGTCTGTCTGGGGTGATCAAACTGTACTTTGTCAACTCTCCCAAATCCAGTGCAACTTTCAAGCATCAGGGTTTGGTCTCCTGGGCTGTGCTTTGGCAGTGAGCGATGAACAAGCAATTGTGGCTACCAACTTGCCAAGGTGGTTTCTTCAACGTTTGTGGCCCTTGAGTTGTAATATGAAGCTAGCCAACTGACACTTGGGGTTCACCTCCTCGGTCTGGGGCTTGGGGGCAACTTTTCCTCAAAGAAGGCACCATAGGCACCACTGTCATAGTCCTCTCATTGTTAGTGCAGGAGCAGCAGGTGCAGTCCAGCCTTTGGTGCAACCACTCTTTTGCCAGGTCCCGGAAACAGGAAGGCAGTCCTTCTTCAGTCCAGCACAGATGTGATCGAGGTCTGGGTGCCAGAGGTAACACTTTTATGCCCACAACTTGAACTCAGGGATGCATGTGCTACCAGGGCCCCTCCTGCCTTATTTGGACTTTGTGAAATTTGTGGCATATAGTTTCGAAAGTGTAAAATTCTGCCCACTCCCAAGGTGACAAATCCCTTCTCTTGGAGCGTGGAGTTTGGCAGCCCACCCTAGAGGTGTGGGTACCTGAGAAATACACGACCATGGGAAAATTGGTTTGGAAATTGTTTTTCCCTCTATGTCCCAGACGTCAACCTGTCTACTAAAACTAAAGTGCAGCCCCTCTCATGTGTGTTCACCATTTGCCATACAAAGGTAGCTTCTTCTTTAAACCTTGCCTTTTGGGCATGCACCCTGTGTGATTGCCTGACTGGAAGATATAACACTGCTTTTATTGGCAGACCTCTAGTGTGTCCTTCTCTGGGAGTTGTTCAAACCTTTCTTCAGGAGGGCAGAAGGCTGTCTTGTGGCCAGAAACTAGCCACTGCAAAACTTGGGCAACAGAGCAGCAACTTTCTAAAATTGCTTTACACTCAAAAGTTACAATAAATTTGACTTGAGCATCAAGTTGGCTTTAACAGAGTGATTAATCTGAGTACCAACTTTAATAGTCCCGTTCAGAAGTTAGCAATGCTAAGTTGTCAACAACAATTTGGAAGTTTTACTGTCAGGACAGACATGTTCTACCTTTTAATATACACCACCCTGCCTTCAGGCTCGGCAGGCCTACCTTAGGGGTGACCTATGTATATTAAAAAGGAAGTTCTGGACTTTGCCATTAGTTTAAATGGCAAATTCGAGTTAGCAGTTTAAAACTGCTCTACTAGTCTGCAGTGGCAGGCTGGGAGACATGTTTCACATTGTAAAACTCAAGATGGCACAATAAGTGCTGCAGCCCAAGAGGGACACATTTTATTACAACCCCTGAGAACCCCTGGTACCATCTGCTAGTGACCTATAAGTAAGCTAACGTATGCCTATTGGGTACTAGCCTACTTAACACGCACTTTTAAGGGTCAGAGCACTGACACTGAGGTCTGGTAAGCAGGCCTCAGTGAATTTGGAGTCAAAAAACCAGAAGCATCAGTCCAAAACTTTGAGGGTGATCATGCAAAGAAGGCATTTCCCTACAGCAAGCTATTTTTGTAATTTTTTTAGATTGAACAAATCAGATAAGTCCTTGTAAAGCTGCTTGTAATTGAGAAATTAAATTTGTTGCCAGCGGTGAAGCAAAATTCCCATAAATCGGGAAAAAAAATCTGGTTTAATTTGTTTTCCCTCTCAATACAAAATATATTATAAAAATGGTTTGTGTTTTATTAATATTGTTTAAGCTATGAAAGTTAATTTGACTTGAGTTGAACACTGTGGCCATTCTTAAGCCATTTTTGTTCAAGTTGTTTATAAAGTGGTTTGCTTCTCTGAGAGAATCAGAAAATCAGGGTGCTCACGGCATATCCTTATAGAAGTTTGACAATTATAGCATTATCTAATGTGAGAGATTCCCAGTGATTGAGGACGCTTTGCAGACTGCCTCGTGTCAAGAATCCGCACTTCTCCGCTAACGCTCCCGCAGTTAACTCCTGCGCCCTCCCCCCCCCCAACTGGCCACCTCCCTCCAGCCAACGGAACCAGCAAAGCAGCATGCGTGACCGGGGGGCAGGGGAGGAAAGCACGAAGGAAAGCACAGGAGCCCGGCACCCAAGAAGAAACGTGATGGCTTCAATTCCGACTCAGCTCAGACCGCAATGCAGATTACCGATTGTGATGATTGTGAGATCCTGGATGTGTTTACTTCACGAGAACAAAGGAAGAGGGTTGAATAGACTAATCGATACCCAGTGATTGAATTGTTGAGCACTAGGATCAGGATCTCTGTCATCAGCAAAATTGTGAAGTCATGCCTCCCAAAAATCTGGGAATCCAACTGAAGTGTAGCGTGGCCCATGTTCTTTCCTTACGGTACTCAGGCTTCAGGGATTCACATAAGGGGGAACAGGAAAAAGAACATAGGACTGGTTATATAGTGATCTGTCCATCCTACATCTACTATGTTCTGAACTATACTAAGGTTTGGGGAGAAACAAAATTAAATCTAGCTTGTGTGTCCACCAATATGGGCTATCTTGGTTGTGTATTGGTGAAGATCAATATATAAACATAATTCTTGAAATGGTGTTGCCTCTTTAGCTGTGTGGTCACCCGCCCATAGTTTGAAGTCAACCAGCCACAGTGCATTGGAGAATTGTAAAAGGCAATCACATCCAAAAAGGTGTCAGGTTTACTGACTGGCTAAGTGGGATGTTTATAGACAAGAATGCATTTGATATTGAGTGTAGAGTTATTAGCAATGTTACATGGCTGGAGTACTAGAAAATAAAGAACTGAGGTAGAAAATGCAGATAATGTGATCATGCTTTTAAAAGTAATCATAATCCCTCCTCTTTGTAGTTTGTCCTTCCAAACTATATTGCAGTCCTGAAGAACGTCTATTGCCACGTCTGGGTAGGAGTTTTCCTTAAGCCATGTTTCTGTTATAAACACATTGTCAAATCTGTAATCAGTCATAGTAATGTCAACTTCTTGCGTGTCTTCAGTAACAAACAGGTATTTAGTAAGGTGTAGGCTAAATGCTAAATGGCTTGAGGTAAAGAGGAGCGATTAGTTGAGTTTAGAATATTTCTGCTCTGAACCATTACCTCCTGGGTCACCATGTGGTGTGGGGAAGTCTTAAAGTTATTTTGTGTGTTATTGGCATAATGAAAGTTGCCAAATGTAGGAACGATTGTGCTTGAATTAGGGGGCATGTACTGTAGGCAAGTTAGAGGAGGATAAAGCCAAGCAGCATAGCTGGAAATCACAACATTGTGGGCCAGATGTACTACCCTTTTTTGCACTGCAAACAGGAGTTCGGCCCGTTTGCGACTGTAAAAAAGGGTAATGGCATGAACAAACACTGTTTTGCGAGTCACTGACTCGTAAAATAGCATTTGCGACTCTCGCTAGTAGGAACGGGCGTCCCTTCCTAATAGCAAGACTGCCATGTACTATTGTTTTGCAACGGCATTTCCAGCTGCAAAACACTCGCAGTTTATCACCTACTTCAAGTAAGTGGTAAACCACTCACAAACGGGAAGGGGTCCCCAGGGGACTCCGTCCCCTTTGTGAGTGTGTGAGAAAATAGTTTTTTAAGAGCAGCGCCTGCCCTTAAAAAATTAAACTGAAAAGTTTCATTTTTCTTTTTTAAATGCATCCCGTTTTCCTTTAAGGAAAACGGGCTGCAGTTAAAAAAAGAAAAACTGCTTTATTTAAAAATCAGTTCCAGACCTGGTGGTCTGCTGACCCCAGCAGGCCACCATCCCTGGGGGTGCCATCCATTACCAATGGGGTCGCAAGTTTGCGCTTGTCTCAGGAATATTGATGAGGCATGCAATTTGCGATACCATTGGGAATCGCTAACAGTGTCTGTGACACTGTTGTACATTGCATTTTGTGAATCCCAAAGCGACACAATTTGCAAGTCGCAAAATGTGAGGGTTGTACATCTGGCCCTTCAATCGTTGTCATACCAGGCTCGCCATGGATCATTTTGAAACAAGCAATTGATCCCTACTAAATATTACTGTGGGTGAATTTGGACGGGTAGCCTGTGCACTGTGCCTGCCCAGGTGCAGATGGTTTTTGCATTTGTCATGCCTTTAGCGCTCCCACTGCTCGCTTGTGCAGATATTCTCGAGAAATGCTACTAGAGCTAAATGGTAACATGCCCCCAGTTTTTAGACAACTGGAACATGAGCCGGGGGGCAAAAAGAAAAAAAAAACAAGAAGAAAAAGATGGTAAGTGCTGATGCGAGGCTGCAGCCACCAGATTAGGGAGCGTCTTAGCTGCACAGGCACTGGAAATAGAGGTGAGGGGAGGTTCCTGCAACACCCTCAAAATAAGCATCCTGGGTTTCCGCAGATCAATCAATCTGTATATAGAAAGCGCAGCTAATCGACCAATAGGGTATCCAGGTGCTTGAAGGCCCTGAATGCTTATTCAAACAGCCAGGTCTTGAAGGTCATTCGGAAATCTTGCAGTGAGGTGATGGTCAGGAGGTGTGTGGGGAGGCTGTTCTAGGTTTTTACTGTGATGTGGGAGAAGGAGCGTCCTCCACTTCTGATTCGGTAGATGCGAGAAGTATGATCAAGTGAAAAAGAGGTAGAGCGTAGGATTCTCGATGGTTGGTGGAAATTCAGGATGTGGTTGATGTAGGTAGGTGGGTCCTTGGTTGTTCAGAGCCTTGTGTGCGTAGGTCAGCAGCTTCAATTGGCATCTCTTCTGTAAGGGGAGCCAGTGGGATTCCTGAGGTGGGGGCTGATATGGGGAGTGATATGGGTTTATCGGGGAAGGCTGAGGATGAATAAGCATTATAGGTTACTTTAAATTTTGGTTTTATCTTGTTACATTTGCTGTGCAGTCTTGCTGGTGTAAAAAGTCAGGTTGTAAGATGTTGCTTTCTTCTAACACACAGCCTAATTTAAATAACTATAAATCAACTGTACAAAATGTTCGAAATAAATAGTTAGGAAAGCAAAAATGAAACACTCTTTTTCAAATTCTGAAGTGTGATGGAAACAAAGATAATGATAGGATCAAAACACTTTACTTTGTGATGCGTAAATGACAAATATATGCTGAATCCAAATTTCTTGTCTATGTAATTTTAGATTAAAATTGTATGTCTGAGAAAATTTAGAGGTTGTTTCAATGGAAAATGTGTTCTTTCTAAACGAAAGTGTTCTACCACACCATGCTTTAGTGATATATTTGTGACAGTCAACTCAAAAATCAGCGGAGGCCGGCTCGGGGAAACACGGCGTGGCGGTTGGGCGGGGCAGGGCGCGGCAGGGGCGGGGAGCCGTCAAAGGACGGAAGAGGTATGATTAAATAAATAAATAATACCTATTCCGTTGTCCTTCAGCTTCCCACCCTGCCTTGCCCCGCCGCACGCCCTTACCTGAGCCGGCCACTGCTGTGTGAAATAAATATATTTTAGACTAATTTAATAAAAATCATAGGAACGCACCTTCTACAGAGTAAGCTGACATACCGCACAACCTGTAAGAAATTGCAACCGCATCTTTAAACTTCTGTTCTGAAAAACATTAATAATAATTGCAGTAATGTTTCTATAAGTGCAATGTCACTCAATGCCAGGTCAATTTATTACGATTAGTGAAGAAGTGTGTAGACGTTTTATGGCTTAGCACCCACGTCTCCGAGCAGAACTGTGCCAAGAACAAATTATTCGCTCAGCGTCCTGATATACAGACGCAACGTTGGCAGTAAATGCGCTCGTGGGAGTTTTAACAAATGTTGTAGGAATTTATTAGCCAATTACAATTACTTTTCGCTAATGCTATTGCCGAGAAGTTGATGTTAAGGCCTCTTCAATGTTTCTCAGAAACTGGTCGGCTAGTGAAAAACTTTAAAATCATCATGACACGTCTTTAATTTCAAAATACGTTCATTGATGAGCTTCTCGAAGAAAATAATTGGGTGTGCAAGGAATGGCTTTCCATACTTCACAATTGCACGCCGACTGACGTCAGATTTTAGCTTGGTGCCTTACCCCTTCCGGGAAAACATCCTAAACGGGGTGTGTATCCGCAAATGTTATTATTGGACGATCGTTGTTTTGACCTTTCACAGGGACCGAGGCTGGCATTTTTCAACCAATCCTCACTTGGTATACTGATGGATAGACTCTGCTGTCATCACATTACCAACTGATTAGGACACGGCTTAACCTGGTCTTGATTATCATGAATAAAGCAATTAGGTCAGTAATTTAGATTTAGTTTTTCCTTTATTAGTTGATGTCGTGAATCAGTAGTGCTGGAACCATGTTCAGGCTGGAGTCGCACATGAATTATGAATATATCTCTTTTTTATTTTTGTTAGACCTTCACATACAAAATGTTAAAATACTTATTACAATTCTAACTGAACACAATTAGCTAAAAGGACTTGAAATAGAACGAGCTAGGGTTCTAATATGAGAAGGGTATAAAAAGGAAAGTGAGCATAACTAAAGAAGTTAGAACGACCCCTCTCGAGCATGTTGACAATTGTGTTAACATCTTTGTAGACATATTATTAACAACATTTCAGACTTTTCATTTTGGGGCTTCATTTTGGTTGAAAGCCTTGGGGATTGGACTGCAGACTGAACGTGTGACTAAGTGCCCAGGAGAAGTTAAAGGTATCAAGATTACATTAAAAGTGTCTTTGTAGCTTATATTAGGTCGTCTTGAGGTCTTTTTTGTAGCCTCATTTAATGCACTTTCAATAAATCCAACAATGGATTGGGTCAACACATATTAACATATATCTAAGAGTTTACATTATTTGCTCCAGAGTGGTCCTTTGAAATTGTGGCCAAGGCAATAATACTAGCTCTTCTATTTTTCCAAATTTCTTTGAGTACGACCACAGCTTTCTAAATGAATAATGTAAAAATGGTCTACTGTAAAGAAAGACAGACTACTACAATGCCCTTCGATTGGACTGTCCTCAATGTTTCCTCAAGCAAGATTCTTCTACTCTTGGAATACCATTTGCACTGTTGTAGAATATTGAAATTGAAAAGTGATTTATAAAGCGTGACTATGCTCAAACAGATCTTTAAGGAGCTACAAATCTCCACTGCTAGAATGTGGAAGAAAAGCTAGTACATTTGGATGAGATAGAAGTCAATTTTCGTTGAAGAGGCACATTTTAAAATTCTTTGCAAATCATTTGTGATCAGTTATGATAATATTGATAAATACGATGTAGATGTACACCATGATATATGTATGTATAATAACGATTTTGCAACTTCATTGTTGAATTCACTTTATATGACCTTCCCCTCAACCCCAAGTCAGATATACGTGGTGAGGCAGGCCCTGCGAGGATCTAGTCCTGAAGCAACTGACTGACAGATCAGAAGTGAGGGGGATACGTAACACTTAGACAAGTGCACAAACAGAAAAACCCAGATCGATCCCACAGATAGGCAGCAACACCACAATGGTCTCAGGAGATTGGCCCCAATAAAACACATTTGGCCAAAGGGGCGCACACTTTCAAAAACACCATAAAGTCAGATGGCACACGAAGGGACTAATTACGATGCCGGACAGAAGCCCATCCGCAGTGCTGGCGGAAAACGTCTTTTAATCTGCCCATGAAGCGGATATTTCGACCACCATATTACCATGGGCCAACAGAGGCCATTGTCTGTCTGTTTTTCTGGCTCAGCATGTTTTTGCAGTACGCGAGGGTAGCAGACGGAGCCTATAGAGCAGGACAGGCATGCAGAATCACGTTCCGTCCACCTACCAGATGACGATTAAAAAAACAGCCCATTCCACCTCGGCGTAAAAAACACCACATCGTGGATGGTGAAAGCACAACTCCGGAAAGGGAAAGCTGACCCAGAACACATCCAGACCAGCTGAGCCGCCATGGATCCTGCGCTATAGGCCTTTCTGCTGCTCTACCTGGTGCACCTCCGGCAGATAAGACGCTGCCACGCTCTACAGCAGAGGTACGTCTGAAACACCTCCACGCATGCAACCCCTGTACAACTACAGCTCCCAGCAAGCGTGCAGGCCAGGCCGGCCCCACAATGTATGTGGTGTCCCAAATGTTTTGGGAGCTATAGACGGAACCCACATTGGCATCGTTCCACCACAGGCATGTGAACACATCTTTCGCAACCGCAAACACCACCACTTCATCAATGTGCAAGTGCTATGCCAGGCGGATCAGATTATCTCACACGTCTGTGCAAAGTTTCCAGGTTCCGCACATGACGCCTACATCTTGCAGAACAGCAGCATACCACAAGTGATGGCTAATCTGCACCCTGAGCGGGCCTGGCTTGTTGGTGAGTAGGCTGTGAAAATGACTGTGATGTATGTGTGACACGCTGCTCTCCTCACATATTCTGATTGCAGTGTTTGTCTGTGTTCCTCACAACTAGATGACTCAGGGTATCCCAATCGTCAGTGGTTGATGACCCCATTGAGGAATCCAACCACGCCCAGGGAAGTACACTACAACGATGCCCATGGGAGGACACATTGTGTGGTAGAGCGCACTTTTTGACTGCTCAAGTCTAGATTTAGGTGTCTAGACAAGTGTGGTGGAGCACTAATCTACTCTCCACAGAAGGTGTTCCAGATTGTAGTCGCCTGCTGCATGCTACACAACCTGGCCTTGCGCAAGAAGATCCCCCTGATTCTGGACGATGATGACCAGCAGCAGCCCCCTGCTCCAAAGTAACTCATGCCCAGTGACGATGACAGTGGTGAGTAAGAAGGCCTTGACGTGTGTCAACATCTCATTGCCAACTAATCCAGTTGAGTGTAAGTTAACAACGAGCGACTATGGCTGTGTCTGTGTGCTATGCTGTTGTCACCCAAACTTTGAGGATTGTTGCAGGGATTCTGTCCACACACAGAACTATGCGCAGAATTAGAGGACTTGTGCAGTCCGGGACCGAGTCATCCTAACACCTGAGCACCCTGAATCACTGGACCCAATAGCCATAGTGCCTCACAAGCTCTCTTATTCACTGTCAGTGATACAAGCGCACAGACACCCCAGGACACAACACACTCAGATCCCTCAGGAGTAGCGTTAACAAGACACACCCTGTCACCCTGACTCTCATACATGTCAACAATGGGTTCATTTGAAGACAAGAAACGGTTCATCGGTCTTATTTTAACTACCGTGTAAGAACATGCAGTATACGTTACAAAAGTATTTGAGAAATGCATTTTGCACAAAAAAATTTAGCTGAGCAACATGTCCACATTTCAGTGATTAAGATGGCATATCAATGGGGACGCGATTACGGCGCCAGACAAGATGGCCGCCTAGTAGTTTTGCTCCGCCACATCGGGACAATTTTTCAGCAGCCGGTGCGTTTCCCATGCCGGTACTTGGTAGACTTTGGCCGCATTTTGTGTCAGAATGCGGTGAGATTCCGGTGAGCGCATTTTCGTCATTAAGCGCTTCGCGCTTACCTCATCTTTTGCTGCAGCTGTCCTTCCCTCAGAGCGCCCGTCATTTCAGAGACTCATTTCGTTAGCACTTTTCACCGCGTTATGGCAGTTATGCGGTCAGCGCTCAGGAAGCACTGTTAACCCTCTATTGTTCAGCTGCTTTCTCTTAAAGGGACATGCACACATTTTCTTTGCCTGCAGAGTTCTTTTCTTTTGTGCAGCACTATGTTTGACTCTGGCTGTATCACTTATGCTGCCTCACAAGACTCCTGTCACTGTTCTTAATCAGCTCATCCCCTCAAGTGAGTATTACTCACCTCAAAGGTCAACTGGCTTTTTGGGACATGACTGAAGCTTTTTCAATACTCCCTCCAATAACAAGGCAGCATTTATAAATGTTCTTCATAATGTCCACATATTGGCTGGCTTTCCTTAAAATGATATTCCATTGCCTCAAAGGTGCCTGTCATCTTTCTTCTGCAGCATGATCCTTGGTCTCGCTTTCATGATTTAATACCCCTCATTAAGTACATGTCACTTATATGGTCAAGTCTCTCCTTCAACTGACTGTTTATTGACCACCTCAAGAGACCACCTGGCTTTATGAGATATGTCTGGAGTTCTTTATCACTTTCTCCATTTACTACGGCTGTGTTTCTGGTTTCTCATCACATGCTCAATATATTAACTCTTCAATATTTGCTGGAGATATACATGCCTATATGCTTCTTTTCTTATCAAGTCACTGTTTATTCAAGTCAAATGTTCACTCTTTTGGAGAATTTTTGATCACGGTTTCCACTAAACCTGTGTAACGCTTGCCCTACTTTCTGGTCGCCAGTTATTTATGGGAAGATTGCACAAACCAAAATTTGTTTTTGTTTCACCACATCTTAGTTCCTTGGTAACTCCTCCATCTCTATCAATATCAGAATCTACCTCGACTTCTTCGCAGATGGCAGGTGTAACTTCTAACCGCAGCTCCTCTTCACAATCTACTTCAAACAAATCCTCACCATCTACCTCCACTTCTAAACGTTTGAAGCATGATCCTCCATCTCCTGACAAATCGACATCTCCCATCTCTATGGAGTTACTTTTGGAAGAGATACGTGCTTTGCGGCCGTTTGTGGAGGAAACCAACAACAAAATGCAATTTCTCGAGGAAAAATGGTCCACAATGGAAAGTAGAGTTGCTTCAATACATGATCATTCTCAACGAATTTCATCTTTAGAAAAAACTGCTCACAGCCTTCAACAACATACTGAGGATTTAGAAAACAGAAATAGGAGGAACAACCTGCGTATTTATGGTTTGCCTGAATCACTGGAAGGTGATGACCCTGTGTCTTTCTTTTCCTCCTTTCTTCCGAAACTCCTGGACATGCCTCCCACTACTTCACTCAGCATTCAAAGAGCTCACAGGCTTGCTCCTCATCCACCTCTTTCAACAGCTCCAGTTAAACCACGAAGTGTCATCATTCTTTTCTTGAAGTTCACTGATCTTCTCTCAGTTCTCTCTGCAGCATGATCCAAATTTCCTGGCTTGGTCAGAAGGTGTTTTTGTCTCAAGATGTCTCCAATGCCACGGCCTCCAGAAGGAAAGAATTCTTGAACCTTCGTCCTCCTCTTCGAGCTATTGATGCTAGATATGGTCTGTTTCACCCATGCATCTTCAAAGCGACATACCAGAACCAAATGTGGACTTTTCAAGATCCTGCAGAACTTAAGAATTTTATTCACATTCACACTACCAATGTTATGGAACTAGCTCGTCAAATGGTTGAATATTTAACCTCTTTTTCTTGCGGGATTCCCATCGATGTTTCTTCATTGGTTCTGTTCATTTGTTTTCTAATGTTTTTTCTTTTTCCTTTTTAAGATGTTTCTCAGTAGTTGTTTTGTTCTCTGATGTTTTTTAGACGCTTCTTAAGCAATATATATTCTTCATGTATACCGTATTTCTGGTTACATGCTGGCTAGTCATATATTTCTCTATTCATTACTTTAATGTTAACTGTCTCTTTTGTTTATTCATACAGATTTGTTTATGTCTAGCCATCTTGTATGGTCCCATTCCTATTTCACTCACGTTTTGATGCGATTGGGCTTCCCAGGCCTGGGTGGTTCATCTTGTTGTACGTTGTCCAAGCCCCATTGTCTATTCTTTGTTCCCCTCAGGTATGTTTTTCGCAGTCATCCTTTTTGGATATGTACTGTCTCTACTTGTATTCTTTCTCTCCTTCCTTTGCCCTTTTCCCCTCCTTTCTACCCTACTTCTAATGGTTCTACTCTTCTTTTTTCCTCCCATGTTTGATTCCTCTCATTTTATGTATGAGTCTTCCTTCTGTTTCTTCGTATGTTTCTTCACACCTCTCCCCTTTTCCCTCTTCCTTCATTATCCTTTTGCCCCTTTATTCATTGTCATTCTCTTTGTCATTACTATTATTGTAAATTCTGTTTCTGCAAGAGTTTTTATGTTTTTACATTCAGAGTTATCTCTTGGAATGTAAAGGGTTTTATCAATCCTATTAAAAGACAGAGAATTCTCTCCCACCTTGCTTCTTTTAATCCTGATATAGTCCTCTTACAGGAGATCCACCTTACAGAAACTGAATCACTTAAGTTAAAAAGAGGCAGGGTGGGTAAGGTTTTATTTTCTCCATCTACTAATAAAAAAATATGGTATTGTCATTCTATGTCATAAGAAATTGAAATGTAAAGTTCTATCGCAAGAAAATGATACTGAAGGTAGATGGATATTAGCCAAATTGTTAATTAATTCTGTTCCTTTAACTGTTTTTAATATTTATGGTCCTACACAGCCTGATTGTTCTTTTTGGCCTTTGATTACACAAAAATGTATTCAATTTCGAGACGATTTGTTTATGCTGGGTGGTGATTGCAACCAAATTGTAGACCCTTTTCTCGATCGCAAATCCACAGTCGGTTTTATTCCTAATAAGACACACAATTACTTCCTTGATACTATCTCTCAAATACATCTCATCGACTCTTGGCGACTTTCTCACCCTGATACTCTTGACTACTCTTTTTTCTCTCCTCCTCATACATCTCTTTCTCGTCTAGACTACATTTTTCTTTCTCAATCTTTGTCTCAAAATTTACTGTCTTCCTCTATCGAACCTATAGTAATCTCTGACCACGCTCCAATTGTAACAGGCCTTGATTTACTTCCTCCACATCCCAAAATTTCCCGATGGCGTTTCAACAACTCACTTCTAACCGATCCTTTTTTCTCCTCCTCTTTTCGTTCCTTCGCTAATGAATTCTTTCTTCTTAATTATGATTCTAGTATCTCCCCCATATTATCTGGGATTATTTTAAAGCTACTGCACGAGCTTTCATTATAGACTTTGTCTCTAAGAAAAAGAAACTCTTTCTTCAGAACCGGAAAGCTGTTCTAGCTCAAATTAAACTTTTGGAGCATGAATTTTACACATCTTCACAAAGTTCAATTTCACCAGAATTGAGACGAGCTAAGCTTGAGTTTAACAAAACTTCTACTGACAACGCATCTTCAATACTCCTTCGTAGTAGTGCTTGTTATTATGGCGATCGAAATAAGGCAGGGAAACTTTTAGCAAATTACCTTCAAACACGTAAAGAACGCACTTTTATTGATTCGATTTACTCCTCTGATAACTCCCTTCTACATAAAAGTCAGGAAATACTTGATGAATTTAAACTCTTTTATCAAAACCTTTACACACCAGAATCTCCCCCTACCCTTTCTCTCATCCAGACTTATTTTGATAAACTCCCTACTCCCTCTACTTCCCATCTTAACCTTCTTGACCTGGAAAATTATCTTTCCCTTAATGAAATCTCCAAAGCTTTAAATACCCTCACTAAATGGAAGTCACCTGGCCCAGATGGTTTTTCTGTTGAATTTTATTTGCACTTCTCTGACTTGTTACTCCCTAAACTTTTAATGCTTTTTAACTCATTTTACTCAACTGGTAGTACAGAAGGAACCTTTCAAGAGGCGACCATCTGCCTTATTCCTAAAGAGGGTCGTGATCCTCAATTTTATAAAAACTATCGCCCGATTTCTTTAGTTAATGTTGATTACAAATTATTTGCTAAGTTGCTTGCTTTACGTTTAGATCCTATCATGCCCCATCTTATTAGCTATGAGCAATGTGGTTTTGTTATGGGTAGACTCACTTCCGATAATTCTCGCCTTTTTCTCAATGTTTTAAATTAAGTCCCCTCCCTTTCTATTCCTCTGGCTGCTATCTCTGTTGACGCAGAGAAAGCATTTGATAGAGTAGATTGGTCCTTTTTGTTTGCATCATTACACTGGCACGGTTTTGGCCCTAATTTTATATCACTTATCTCCTTATTATACTCTGCTCCTAAAGCCTCGGTCCTTGTTAATGGTTGCGTCTCATCTTCTTTTTCTCTCCAACGTGGTGTTCGTCATGGCTGTCCTTTATCCCCTCTTCTCTTTGTTTTAGCCCTTGAACCCTTTTTGACCTCTATCCGTAATAATGATTCTATTTCCAGTTTTCCTTATGGGGATCACCAATTGAAACTATCTGTGTATGCAGACAATATTCTTTTATTAATTTCTGCTCCTGAGACATCTATTCCTCCTTTACTTCTTGAATTTAATTCCTTTTTTCAGGTTTCCGGTTACAAGATTAATTCTGATAAAACTGAAATTCTCCCTCTCCCAAAATTCTGTCTTCCCCATTTTCTCTCTTCCACTGGATTTGCCTGGAATAGCTAAAAAATCAAACTGAATGTCTGCTGCTCTATCTCGAATTGAGAAATTGTTCTCCTCTTGGAACCCTCTTTTTCTTTCTTGGTGGGGTCGGCTGGATTCAATTAAGATGATGATTGCTCCAATTTTAATTTATATCCTCTCCATGCTTCCCGTTCACATCCCCTCTATCTATTTTAAGCGTATTGATTTGTGCCTTTCTAAATTCCACTGGAAGAATAAGAAATCCAGAATCACCGTATCTTCTCTTCGGAAACCAAAATCTAATGGCGGTGTGAACTTTCCGGATTTTCGTCTTTATCATAAATCCTTCTCCTTTTGTCATGCCTCCAGATGGCTTGTATCGGAACCCTCCCCTTTTTCTCCCCTTTGGCTCTACATTGAACAAACCTTATTATTACCCTTTTCCTTCAAAGAAGTCATACGTTTTCCTGCTAAAAATTCTCATACCTCCCCCTCTTTATTTAGACATCCTTGTTTCTTCTTGAAACCCTTGGTTCACCCCACTACCATTTCCCGTGAATCTTTCTTAGACTCTCCTATTTGGCATAATTTGCTTATCCTCCTCAACAACAGACCCATTTTTTGGAACGCCTGGAGATTAAAAGGTATTTTATGGGTTAATCAGCTTTTTGATGGAGTTTCACCTTGTCCCTTTCCCTAATTTCAATCCTTGTTTCATTGTCCTCGCTCCTTTCTGCAGAAATATACCACTCTTTTGACGGTCATTCTTGACATATATTATTCCCTTCCCCACTCTTCTTCATCTTATATCCAAAACCCTCTTCTCAAAATACTTCTTACTCTCCCCAAAGCCTCTCTTATATATCAATTATTTCCACTCCCATTCCGGATCGCGCTAAATCTAAATTGGAACTTTCTTGGGAATCGGATCTTGGGTGCGATTGGTCTATTATATTTTGGAATAAACTTTGGTCCAGATCTTTAAAAATTTCTCGCTCTGCTTCTCTTACCCAATCTATGTTCTTCCTTTATCACAAACTTTATCTCTCCCCTGCTTCCCTAGCTCGCTTTTCTTCCTCTGCTGACTCTAATTGTTGGACTTGTACAAAGATACCGAGGCCCAGGGATCCCAATTCTGGAGAGAATTGCTCAATTTGTTATGTTACTTATTTCTTGTGGAGGAAGACTCAAGACACTGGAAATCTATGGTCTCAAAAAAGTACATGCATTCAGTAGTGAGTCAGTTCACTCCTTCTTGAAATATTTTTTTTGAAAAGCAAGAAAGTCAAGTGAGTTGGTGAATCCAAATTGTTATTTATTTGTTCAAATGAAGGGCTTGTATTTCAGTTGATCCAATTATTCAAGCTTATATTTATCAAAGTAAAGCAAACAAGCCAATTTGGAGCGAAGGTGATCAGCCGACACGTGTTTCGCCCTTATGGCACAGTATATGGCCAGGGCTTTCTCAAGGCTGAAAAAAGATATTTGTGAAAAGTTATTAGATAAATTAGAGACTTAAAGAAAATCTAATATCACCCGGTGATATCTAGGAAAAAATAACCGTGATATATAGAGGACCAAAATAGTGGAGAAAGTGCTCAGGGCAACGTGAATGGGAAGAGAAACAAAGAAAGGATGTTTCCCATTATTCTCCTGAGAAGAGAGGTGCTATTTTCTCCGGTATAGCAATCGTGGAAGCACTCAGTGAGAGAATTATATTCACAGTTTGTGACCTTGTCAAATACAAGAAAAAACGGCAACCATAATGACAATAGGAAGATGTATTTTTGAAGCAGGTGTTATTAGTACAAGTTAGCAGGTTCTAAGGAGAAATTAGTCGTCTCATTTTCACAGATGAGGTAGTTTAGTCATACCACAGGAAGGCAGGTATAGCAAGATATAGTGATTAGGTAAGGTCAAATTTATACCTTGTTGTTCAGGATGCAGCACGATACAATAGCTTCATATATCATTATTCAAGGTCACTGTACAATACATTCGGTCAGACCTCTGCACCGGAACGTTGAACAGAAAAAAAGGAAAAGAGAGAGAGAGACAAAGGTGAAAGCAAAGAGAGAAGAAAAGACAGAAAATGAAAGAGGAGTGGAGAAAAAAGGAGAAAGGGAAGAAAGCAGACAAGAAAAAAGAGAGGGGAGAAAAGAAGAGAGATAAGTACGAATGCCTGTGAGCTTATTTTGATTGAGTACCAATATTACATAGTGTACATAGCAATATGTGCTTAAGCCGGCTAATATTTGGCCCTTGACATGCTATTAGTTTAATTCTCTTGGGAAGTAATAGTGCTCCTCATAAATTCATTGCACAATGCACAGATAAGGTTCTATACTGCATAATTGCATTGATACATTTTACAAGAGAAAATTGGAAATTAAGTGGTTGTACTCTTAGTTCATTTTGAACCATTTATTTTATGTAGGCCTCTACATAAGTGAAACGAGTCCAACTCGTCTCAAGTCTACAGACAGAGATAAACGGCTTGGGAAAATTCCAAGTTCTTGCGGTCATTATTAATACTAGCAACGGTGTTATAAAGAAACGGGTTCGTCCCATTTCAAAGCAAAAAAGTAGAGACCCTGAAGGTCGTTAACACAGTTCAAAGGGCCGCCTGCTGTTCAGGCACTTACTTCAGATTCGAAAGGTGACAGTCTCAGGATAAATCCAGGCGCTTATTCTTCCCACCGTGATATATTCGCGTTGTGGTCCGCGGCCATCTTTAAAAAGGCCAGCGAGGCCAGTCACGTGTCTACGGCATTCGTGAAGGTACGGCTTGTCCTCTGGAGCGCCATCTTTAAATGTGATGATGTTGCATTGTAATGCAACATCATATGTGTGCAGAGGGCAATGAAAGATCGAATTAGTATCGAAGTTATAAGTGCGGTGACTATTTTAGGTGGTTTTAAGTCATATTACTTATGTATCTAGCTCCTCCATGGACGCGTATCATCGTACATCCGATTTGCGTTACTATAGACGGTCCATAGATCGGTTTGCTGAACTAAGCAGGTATCTTTTAAATTAGAAAGTAGCAATTATATTACATTCCCATAAAAGTATTGTTAATTTTGGACGGGCTACCTATCATTTAGAAACATAAATGTGTTAGATTATCGAAACTGCCATACCCGCTCGGTGTACAGCCACCAAGGGACACATCTCCTTAAACTGGAAAAATCTCACAAAACTGTCCATACAACATTGGTGGAATACTCTCTGTCATTCTCACAGTCTTGATGTTGCTTTCGCCTCTTCTTGCAAGCCACTCATGAATAGGGATCTCTTTTGGTTGCCCCTTACCACCTATTTAGATCGATTTGTTTTAAAAAATACTTTGCATATAACTTCTGAAAATTTCAAACCCCCTTGAAATTCTTGTCTCTGTTCTTCTTTATCTGCCCTGTTAAGATACTATATATATTTGCTCATTAGATAAATTATATTTATTCCTTTTTTATATTTATTCATTTACAGTTTTTCATCTAGTTTATTTTTCTTTGTCTTATTTCTTTATATCATGGTATCAGTATCCCCTCTCCTCCCCCTTCTCTTCCCTCTTCTTTCCTCCCTTCCCTCTCCCCCTCACTCTTACCTCACATAAATCCCAAAAGTTGCTTTTACTCTTTTCTTCCAGATATCAGCCAATTCCCTTGTGATATTGTTGTATTTGAATTCCTCTATATATTGCTGATGTCTTATGTATGACCAAATTGCTAATAAAGCTTTTCAAACTTAAAAAAAAGATGGCATATCAATAAGCCCTCTGGATGAAGACCCACAAACCCATCCCCCTCCCCCTGCTGGAAGAATCAGTCTCAAATAGCCCTAAACTATGGGCTTTGTCAGCAGAACCCACTCCTCAGCCCATATATGGTGAAATGTGCATCACATGTGCTGTGTCGCTCTTCTCTCTGGATAGTCCCCTCCCCATGTGTGGTGCACCTAACCCCCTGCACCATGACATCTAAGAGGCACCCGTGGTCACTCGCAGCTGCGATACTCTATTGAATCGTGGTGATAGGGCCTGACCAGAACTGAATTACAAGGGTCATTGTTCCTCGACCACGGGCAAAATATGCAGACAGTACTCCAGGAGGGCGAAGAGATCAAGCTCTGCGGGCAGTTCCCATGTGACAGGCATAAACTACTTGCAAAACTCCAAAGTCAGGGATTTATGTGTACATCAGCTGCATGATGGAAGCCGGGCTCATACTATGCGACAATGACCAAGACGGACATATGACAGCCTCCCCTTCCTCAGTTCTGTGGTACCAAGCAAAACAAACCGCAGAGGTCAGCAAAGTCAAAGCTAATGCAGACGTGGCCAAACTCAGAGATGACTGACAATCTTTGTCAGAAGGAGGCGAGAAATGTTAAGACAATATTGAATTAGTTGCCAACAGTTCTGGATGCTGGTAAGTAGTTACGGATCCAAGAAGGCACATACAGCTTCAAAGGCAACCAGTTCCAAAAGAAGGCCCACATCAGCTTCAGCAAAAAGGACCGCCATCCAATCCAGTTGCATGAAGGACCAGATGTGTTCCTCGCACCACGAGGACGAAAGGAGCATTTCATGGCAACCTGGGAGTTGCTCTATGTAGGCATGGCACATGAGCCATTGCGCAAATGCTCAAGTGCAGCTGGCAGCCTGTCTGACACATTGAAAGGCATCACATAAATGGCTATCCCCGAAACAGTCCTCGTCATGGGCCAACAAAGGACTCACCCACAGGTCATAATCCAGATCAGCAAGGGATGTGTTTGAAAGGCAGACATCCATGGCCCATGGAAATGGCCATCTGCGACAGTAGAACACAGGTTGCAAGCAGGTGAAATAGGCATTGCGGAAGGTCAGCCTATAACTGATGCGGAGCACAGCCAATGGTATACATAAGCTGCATCCATTCACAGTACATTTGCATTTGACCGGGGTTGCCCTGGACCACAGGACGGGCTGCCATTGCGTGAGAGGAGTTGGAAAACCAGCAGTCTTCAGTACTGGCAAAGGGTTGATGTGAAACCGTTAAATGTAGTCGCTAAATAGGAGGAGTGACACCTGGTAGGGCTCCAATAATATTGTGCAACGAAGTGACTAGGCCAGAGCCTACAAGTAGAAAAAATGTGCAAGGTCTTGAGTATCAGATGCTAATAAGTTTTGGTGTGTCAGTAGCCCAAAAACAAGTGGGAGGGTAGTGTCTCGCAGAGACTGAATCACGCGGGAATATCAAGGCACCTGGGATTCGACGGTCTCACGGCCTGATGTGAGAGCGACTACTTGTTGAAACAAAAGCCCATTGAGCTGGCATAACTAATTTAAGTCTGCTTTCCTTGTGGGAATGTGAGGCCACAACCGACTATCTACCAGCACATATGGGGGAGTAAAGAGAACATTGCTACAGCAAGGAACACATAGTGCAAGGGTTCCTATTTACAGGACGGGGAGCCCGTAAACTGCAGCAGTTGTGGGCATTCAGGATAAGATAACTTCAGTTGAGACGGAGATTTGGCATGGGTATGCGTCAGGGACTGTTGTTCATGTGGGAACAGATGCAAAAAGACTGGACATAACCCATGAAAAGCCCAGTCTAACTGTACTTGAGTTAGTAAATGCGACAATGTCACCTTCGGCCACATGACAGGATGTGTTGTGATGCAGCCTCTTGTGTGATTCATTGATCAGCGCTGTGTGTTTTGTAACAACTTACGTCATATTCCTAGTGATGTTAGTAGGGGGATGGGAGCACACTACTTCACTTCCCAGCACAGGTCACCCCTTGTCATTCTGGTAAATGCAGTTCTGTCAAAATGCTTACTTGCAATGTAGGTTTTAGTGTTTCAGCTGAGTTGGGCAGTGAGAGGTACAGAGACATTAGTGTATTGGGTCAGCTTTCTCAGAAGACACCGATCTCAATTTATCTTACCGCTACTGATGTGGTATAATTTCGTGGAACACCTGTGTTTACAGATTGAATGCACTAACCTGTATCCAGCCGTGGTGACTCACTCCCACGGAAAAACAAGTAAGCATTTCAAATGCAGTGCATTTACCAGGATGCTGAGGGGTAAACTGTGCTGGGAGGTGAAGTCGTGTGTTCCCATCCCCCTTCTGTCCATGTGGATGTTGTTGGCCTGTGTTAACTGGTATGCATCTTGTAAACTTTTGCCTAGTGCAGTGCTTTTTTGTACTGCCATCATGTGTCAAATCACTGTCTTTTTCTTGTGTCGTTCCAGGTACCTCTACTTTCTCAATGGATTGTCGCAATCATGTCTCATGATACATTGCAATGTGAGTTAACATGCTACTTAGTATGAGAAAAATTCCTCTTGACACAAAGGCATACGGGTGTGATTTGTGTTTATTTGTAAATGAGTGACAGGTGAGGGTTGAAGTTGAAAGTGATGGTACAAGGATAGTTCGGGTAGAACACATAATGGTGGGATTCCACAGTCCAACAGTACACTCCGAACCTTGTGGCAATGTGGGATCGGATTTACAACAAAGACAATGTTTGGTGTGACACTGGTGACATCAACGGTGCTTTGCCACGTGATCCTTCCTGGGATTTTTTCGGATGCCCCTCTGCCATTTGGCCAGGGGGGGACCTGCTGCATGCTCAGAGGTGTCTGAGAATTCGCTGTGATGTGACTCACCCCTCCCTGTGGCCGCTGCTCAGGTGTTGTGACTATCATCTGGCTGGCCATGGAGGTGTGGTGGGCAGCTATTTGTGCTGCATGCATGTCCCTCAGAACACCCACAAGCTTGCCCATGTACTCCACTAGTGGTCGCAAACGTGTGTCCATTGACCTTTGCAGCAGGCAAAGTTCACGCAGTTCGTCAAGGACCTGGCCCATCTGAACCTGGCTCTGCTAGTAGGCCCCAAGGACAGTTTGCATGGTGGCCTAGGCCTCAGTCTCATTGTCCTCCTGTGACTGTACTCCAGTTGGCCTCCCACCTGCCCTGCTGCCACGAACCTATGGCGGCACCAGGCGCTGCCACCACACACTGTCCCCAGCCTCCCGGGGCTGCTTGGTGGTATTGGCTACAACTGGCACATGAACAGTGTTGAAGGCAGCAGTGGTGATGGTGGAGGTGATTGCCACACAGGTCAGTGCGGCAGGGGTCAGTGTTGTTGTTGCAGCTGTTGTGGGAGTGGTGGTGGGAACAGTGAGGGCCAGAGACTGAGCTTGCCTGGGCACGCCGGCATGGCCAGGTCGGTCCTCCTCATTCATGAAAACCAGTGAGTCTGTATCAAAGGATTCAGCTTCTTGAGTGAGAGACTGGCTGGGCTCATCCATGGCAAGGGCGCCTGCTGTTGCTGGCGAGTCACTTGTTGAACAGAGGTTGGATTGTCAGCATGTTCAATACACGCCACAACTTTGATGTTCACGTTTGGCACATTTTGATTGAGACGTCATGACTTTTCGTCTTGGCATTACTTGTCATTCATAACAGTTTGTCAGTAGTGGGACATGATGTGGAGGTAAATACATTGCTTGTTAGCAATGTGACATGGCTGTAGAAACAATTTCGTATGTTCAGATGTTGTATTTTCAAGTACATGTCCTCTGGTCCCAACTTGTTGCTCATCCACTTCTGTTCATGCTAGGATATTTGTGAATTTTCTATGACAGTTTTCTACTATGCCGTAAACTTCCTCAATTCTGCTTTTTGTGCTGTCCTCGTGTTATTTGTGATGTTTGACTGAGTATACATGCATGTGTTGTGTTGATTTGAGCTTTTATGCTTTGGGGTGATGAACCTTGCACGTTGGATTTTGTCCACTGCGTTCTTGTGTTTTTCTTAGCAGTTACATGTGACTTCATCAATGACACTGTGATTCATGTGAACTCTCAATGATATTATCTGTGAGTGTACTGGCTGCAACTTAAGCAGCTTGATGGAGTTGGCTCACAAGTGCGGGATATGGTGGTCAGAAGGCTCTGTGCTGTTTGGGAGGGAAGACAGAGGGTCTTGTGGGAGTTGTGGTCTTGCAGTCAGGTCCCAACAACCTCCTCCCCAGTAAGATGGCTACCTACCTGTTAAGTGAAGCAGAGGAGGGTGATGGCTGCCACATGGCTGTGGGGTGGGTAGGGTGTTCCATGCTGTTTGGGAGGGATGTCAGGGTGCATGAGCTGACTACCTACCTGTTCGGTGAGTCAGTGTGAGGAAATGCTAGCCTTGTGAGATATTCATATTGAAAGCGTGCATTCAACAAGAGTTTGATTTGGTCTGGCAATTGAGGCTCACTTTTTGTGCACAATAGTAAATTACAGTGGGATTATTTTGTTTGTACTTACCAGCCTCCACTCCCCCCTCGATTCATGTGAGACTCTCGAGATGCAGTATGGCAAGCACCTTCTCCTCCCATTCATTGAAGGTTAGTGATGGAATGGGAGGGCCGCTACCAGTTCTTTGGGCTGCCTCGTGAATCCTCTGGGCCCGATGCTTGACCCAGGTCTTGAGGTCGACCCACTGCCTTTTGATGTCACGCAGTGTGCGTAGGGTGGTCCCTACAGCATTGACTTTGTTGGAGATCCTTATCCACAAGTGGTGTCTGTTGGACCAGGTTCCCATACAAATGTGGCTCTACACTTATTATCTCGTCTACCATCACTTTCAACTCTGTGTCTGTGAATTTGGGCATTTTCTGTTTGGCTATGGTGCAAAGGTAAGAGAAGTGCAGGGTGCAAGGGGTGGTGGAGTTATGTGGAGTGTTTTATTAGTATTTATTAGTATTTATTTTATTATCTGTTCCGTTAATTAAAATCATTACAGTAAAAACAATCAGCGCATGAAAGCTAAAACCATGATCTAAAAACATCTGTTTTTGTTACATAAAATTGAGCGCCCCACCCCTGTGCCAACACAATCGTCCCTCCCCGGGAATTATAGTCAGTGCCATGTGGCCTTGACGCTTTCGTGAAGTCCCCTTTGAGCCTCGCTGGATAAACAGCTATACAAGATAATGGATGTCGCCTCTTACATTCATTTTGGCCCTCACTGATGTTAGCGCTGTCATTAGATTGGCGGGCTAGGGATGTTTGGGGCCGCTGAGCTTGCTTCCACCAGATTTGCGGTGCCCTTCGCCAAAGTTTTGTTGCTTTCGTTAGCGGCTTTTAGGGTGATCCTAATTTGATGGATGAATTTTGCCAGTCTTGCCAGTGTTGTTGTGTCGGTGGTGGATAGGCACAATGCTGACGCTTTGCTGCAGGTCTCTCTTCCATTCGTAATGCAGATTAGACGCAGGAGTCGCCACCGGTCGTTGTTGATGTGCGGGCAGCAACATAGGAGATGTAAATGTAAATGTATGTGTCTTGTAAAGCGCACTGCTGCCCTGAGGCGTCCTGGCGCTGTAGACGCAGCCAAGATTCCCTCGTGTAGGGGCATAGTCTGCAGTTTGTAGATTCCCCCTTGCTGGCCCATGCAGGGTTGAAGTCGGCAATTCCTAGTGCTGTTAGCCTCATATAGAGTATTTTGCTTCGGACCAATGGACTAAGAGCCTCACTTAGGGAAGGTTGTGCTTTGCCTGCTTTGTAGGAGTTATTCAGAGGATCTAGGTGGGCGCTTGAACAGAGAGATTTAATGTCCAGATCATAGGAGGTTACGCGAACTTGCTGGTTTATGGATCTTTTCCAAGCGTTCAGGGGGATGGCCAGCCTTGCTATGCTGTCTTCCTTGATCTTCAATGTTTTAAGTGCTTTTCCTAGGCTAATGTGCCAGGCCGTTGATGATCCCTCAAAGATTATTCTCAGGTGGTGTTTCAAGGAGTGGACCGGGGTCCTCAGTGTCCTTAAATATGACTTTATAATCTCCCCCTGGCATGTCAGGTCTGGCCTTGCTAGGCCTAGCTCCAGTCTTAGACTTGCGTTCCTGGCTGACCTTGGAATATGGAGCACATATTTATATGCTTTTACTTGGGCTGAGTTAAGGGCGGCATCCAGAAGCCCGGAGAAGGCCAGATGGCCGTAGCTAATTGCTGGTAATAATTTAGCTTTTAGGACCGTTAATATTGGACCAGCTGACAGGCTGATCAGATGATGGCTTAATTGTTTTAGTAGGTGTGTGACCTTGCTGGCCTTGGAGCCAGTTGTTTCAGGTGGGCCTTCTACTTGGCCCGCTCCGTCAGCCAAACTCCTAAATAATTATATGCATCCACCGTGTTGATTTGTAGATTGCCCATTAGCCATTGTGTGTTCTTCTTCCGATGGTATGTCCCAAAAATGACCACCTTGGTCTTTCCTTGATTGATTGTCAAGTTGTTGATGTTGTTGAAACAGTTTAATGCATTTAGGGCTCTTTGTAGGCCCACCCTTGTATGATCCAGTATAGCTGTGTCGTCGGCGTATTGTAGCACCGGCAACCTCATGCTTCCAAGTCTAGGAACTACTAGGCTAGCTCCTTTTAGGGCCTCTCCCAGGTCTGCTGTGTATAGATTGAACAGAATGGGGACCAGCACGCATCCTTGCTTCAACCCGTTCTCCTTTTGTATTTTAGGGGACACTGTGCGGCCGCTGGTTTTAACCCGCACCCAAGTATTTTCGTAAATTGATCTGATTGCCTTTAACAGGTTTGGTGGAATGCCCCAGTTTGCTAGCTTCCACCATAATCGTTTGCGGACTACTTTATCGAAGACTGTACTATAATCAACGAAACAGCAGAAAAGTGGTAGGTGATTCTTCAGGGTTGCCTGAGATGATAAATAAGTCAGTGCCTGTACGTTGTCCAAAGCTGATGACTGTGACCTTAAGCCCGGTCTGGTAAAAGGGTATTATGCTTTTCTCTTCGGCCCACTTCTCCAAATCCTTCAATAGTAGATGGGCATATGCCTTTGCTTCCAAGTCAAGCAGCACTATAAGCCTGTAGTTAGATTGCTTGAGTCGATCCCCTTTTTTGAAAATCGATACCAATATTGAGCCCTTCCAAGAATCGGGAATTGTAGCTGTCAAGAAGGTGTGGTTATAGAGCGGAGTTAGAATTGCTGCCCAGAAGTCGTATGCCAGTTTGTGGAGTGTGTCAGTCAGGTGTGTGGGTGGGAAGTGGTGTTGTGTGAAGATGGGTATATGTGATGTTGTGCTGTGTGCGGATATGGTGTCCTATCTCGCTGTGTCAGATTCTGGTGTGCAAAGGATGCTGGTTCAGGAAGGGGTTGGTTTTATGCTGTGGTATGTGAGTATGTCCACATGAGTAATGTCCTCCAGGTGTTTCTCCCATGCTGGGCAATGCTTATATTGCCAAATGACATTGGGATGTGTCATTGTGGCGTGTGTGATCTGATTGTGGGCAGTGTAGGGTGCAGGCACACTTTGTGCATCGCTGTTCAGTTTTTTACTACCGTAATTAATTTGGCCTATGGCAAGCAAGGGAATCGGAACTAAGCCTGGGCAAAGCACTACGCTACGCTCGCGTAGTTTGCGAAGTTTGCGCTACTTCGCACTACGCGAATTGCACGTAGCACAGTGCGAACACGCGTAGCGTAGTGTTGCGTAGTGCTGCGGTCATTTTTTGCTTGCTCGCGGTCCTCAACGAGCAAGCAAAATGACATCCCGGCGAGACTTTTTCCTTGTTCGCGATCAGCAACATCAAGTTGGCGATCGCGAGCATGGAAAATAAACGTCCCGGCGAGATTCCCAACGCAAGAAGGTCAGGTTTCTCATTGCGAGTGGTCGCGTATGCTCGCGACCGCTCGCGATGAGAAACTACCAGTTCGCGTTGAGAAAGCTGCCGCTCGAGTAAAAATCTACTCGAGCAGCAGAAAACTACAGCTCGTACTGTGCAAGATGCCATTTTCAATGATTGCACAGTGCCGGTTGCTTGTCCTCACTGTGCAATCATTGAAAACGACATCTGGCACAGTGCGAACAAGGTACTACGCAGTTCGCGAAGTGCTACGCATAGCTCGCGTAGTGCGAAGTGCACTTTGCGTAGCTTCGCGAAGTGCTACTTCGCGAACTACGCCCAGGGTTAATCGGAACACAATGCTCAATCTGCTAGCTCTGCAGTTTTATCGTAATTGACCGTACGGTCATACTGCGGCAGGAGCGGCCTTTTCAGTCCCTTGAACTGCTTTCGCCATCTGCCGCGGTCGGATTTGCAACTTTTCCGAGCATGGTAGACGGTCTTTTGTGAGTTCTCTCTGCCGTGGTAGGATTTTCCATGCATTGCATCGTAATTTGATCGACGGAGATGCCGTGGGTCATGCGGGTGGATTTTTGCCATGGGCACAGCGGACAGAAGCCTTTTCCGTTCGGCATCATAATCAGCCCCTTAGTTAGGAATACACAGCCAAGCAGAACACAGCCTGCACACTAAACGCAGTGATCATGTGCTCCCCGCTCCCCATGCCGGACATCTGGACATGTGCATACTGGAACTGCCTTGCGCCCACACAAGGTTTAGACCCACGTATACTTCTTATCAAATGACCAGATTTATGGACTCATAACTAGCCCCAGATTTCGGTCTCCAAAGAAATGTATAATTCATTTTATGATGCTTCATGTAATGTATAAAATGACAGCCAAAACCAATGTGCTTTGAGAAAGGCTTCAGACTCCAACTCTGTTGCCTACACTCCCTGCCGCTGCGTTTAATTAAATCAACTGTTCCTGTTTTGTCGAATGCCTCTTGTCTTTCCTTTTTCAAAGTAAATTCATATTCGAGTGATAGAGCGTCATGTTATTCTGAAATTTTTTGTGGTGTATCATATTCACAGTTAGTCATCGTGAATGTATTTAGTAAATGCATAATGATTAGTTTTATTTAATCTAATGTGTTAGTTAAATGTGAGCTATGTTAAAGTTACACGTGCAAGGTTGCTTATTCACGTATAAGGAGTGATGAACTAATGCTTAATGTGTGGTTTAGTAATGTGTTTCACAGTATAAAGGCCTGATCACATATACGTTTAAAGAGAAAGCCTGTGCATTTTCTTATGTTAGCTAAACGTTGTAGGCTGAAAATGATTTCCCTTGGTAAAGGCTTTGGTTTGCAGAACGATGTAAAATCTTAGAGAAGAGAAAAAGTTTTTCGTTCCCATGTTTCTGTTGCAGGTGCAAGGACATTTAGCTTGTTAGTGAGACTAGGTCTTTGTTTTAGAAGTTAGGATGCTATGAGAAGCCAACAGGGGAGTACGTTGGAATGTGAGGATGATACTTTCAGCGGAGAAGGTGCCTGGGACCCAAGGTGAAGATAACCGTCGTTGGATGAGAGACAAGTTTCGCTGGAAAAGTACTGGAAGAAGACCTGGTTGAAGAGGTGTGCCGAAGGGCGTGTTCTACGTTTTTGGGATTTTGTTATTAGGGACAGTGCCCCGTGGGTTTAGCAGTTGAGGTTTAGATGGGAAGCTAGAAGGAGCATCTTAGAACGAGCAATGACTAAGTGAATATACTTCTTAGGAAGTCTTCACTTCTGACACTTTTTATTCTCTTGCCTGGGAAGGGAAATGCTAAGTAGGGATGTCACCTTAGAGATAGAGTAGGGAAAGACTAACTGATTTTCTTTTAGGCTAATGATTCCTAGTGTAGATCTTGGATTGACCATTGCATTTCTTATGCTTCTTGAGCTTGTTATTCTTTTCGTTTTGAGTCATATGCGACTCTTACGTAGACTTGCATTTGTCTTAGTGCCCATTTATCTTCTTCACCTTGTACTAAGGTGTTTGTATGTGCAGTTATTTTTGGTTGTAATAAAATTCTATACATTTTAGATTCAGAGTCAGTGGTCCTTCTGAAATGAGATTTGATTCTGGTGATTAGGTACTAATAATTGGATTTCCTCCCCTCTACACTATTTAGCAGATAAAAAGATCCTGGCGACCTGGGAGGATTCTTGGAGATAATCAGGTAGTCAAGAATCCAGTCCTATCAGTTGGTAGCAGAGTAGGATGGTTATCTCTGATAGTGAGGGAAGATCTAGATCAGGATAAGAGATTCTAGAGGTCCATAGAAGTCAAGTGATGGTGAGCAGCGGACGACGGCGGTTGATGGAGATTGATGGAGAGTAGCAGTGCGGCGGAAAGCGGCAGGTCGTGGAGGAGTGAGTATGAATAGGGTGAGATGTTTGTAGATTGCGGTGTTGATTTATTGTGTGATGTCTTGCAGAGTTGGAGTGAGTGTTGAGTGATTGTGAGATCAGGCTGTGAGCGTGCGCAGCCCGGGAAAAGTTTAGGCTCAACGAGTAGCTTAAGTGATTGTGGTGTAAAAGACACCCAAGGTAGATTTTGTTGACCACCGAAAGGGGATCATGAGACGTCATTGATTATCCAGACCGAGATAGGGGGAGCAAATGTGTGAGTGCGTGAGGAACCGACGCTGGTCGTGGGTTGTTGTATGTGGAACATTGAGTGGTTGAAACCTATCAGTTGAGGCGATTGTCCGGTCGTTTAGCGGACAGACAGTTGCCAGTTGAGGTCGACAATTTCGAGAGACTATCGGAGGCAGTCAGAGAAGTGATTGTCCGGTCGTTTTGTGGACAGATAATTACTTCAGAGTGTGAATGGGATGAATGCAAGGGTGACATGTGAATTGTGAAGGAGGGGAACTGCTGCGAGCAGAGGAAAAGTGACATCAGAAGGTGTCGCGCTGCGATAGGTCGGTTGGTGTGAATCGCGCTGCTATTGGTGGATTTCACATCAGGAAGTGAACGAAAATATTGTGTGCGATTGAAAATTGCTCATCATGAAATGTTTTAAGGTTTTCCGAGAATTATGTAGAGGTGATAAACATGTGGTTACTCGAGGGGGAGAAGAAGCCCCTCTACAGGATACTCCGGCACATTATATGGCAAGAAATGTGGGGTTGCATACCATAATTTGCCTTGAAAATTGGCATAAAATGACCCAAGGCGAGGGAGAATTGGCCTTCCCACGATATGGCTCCTTCAGTTTGGAAGTGTTGTATCAGTTGAAATCTGTAATGTCTTTGCTGCGACCTTTGCCGAGACCAACCCAGTTTGAGGCATTGCATGCATGGATTAGAGCAGCACATGACAGACAGAGAGACCGAAGTCAGGAAAGGGTGAAGAAGTCAATTAAGGCATTCCAGGAGGCAAGGTGGGACGCACAAGAAAAGAGGTGGAGAGTACAAACTATAGAGGGGGACAGGTTGTACCCACTACTGGAGAAGACAGACAGTCAAAGAGTGTAGATGATGACGACAGTGATACGGACGACAGTCTAGTAGAGAGGTTACTGTCTGAGAGACCACCTCCATAAAATCCAGATTCCTATGAAGGGAAATCGGCTCAAGTAGAAGGGAAAATCTCGACAGGAACTGAGGGTATGAAAAATCAGTCTGTAGCAAGCACAGAGGTTGGGAGAGGTGTGAGGTTACCGGATGCTCTAAAGGTACCGGTTACCATTGGACCTATTGTTTCAGTTTACGACCCGGATCAAGAGAGGGTTGGGAGTACAGTACAGTCAGCTGTAGGATCGAGGAGTGTGGTAGACGGAAATGGAACAGTGAGTGGAATGGAGCAGACTCCAAAACCTTTTGAATGGAGTACGCCATTGCCAGCTACGGAAGACTCCTCTAGGGGACAGGTGGATGTGAGATCAGCAAGACCAAGGTCTTTGGACGAGTCAAGGTCGGACCTGAGGATGTGGGTACCTCCTGCAAGGAATCAGGGTAAAAGAATTGTAGAGAGTGAGGAGCGAGGCAATTCAGGAAACCGACCAGTCTCTAGGAATATGACAGAAGAGAATAGACCTCGAGAACAGGAATGCGAGTATGATGAACGAAATGGGGCAGCATGTCAAGAAATACTGAAGGGAGCCTTGAAACGGAGAATGTTAGATGTGGTAAGGTTGAAAGCAGAAGTAGATGAGATAATAAGTGGGAATTTGCCTCTTGAAAGAACGTACATGTATGGGCAAGACGAGTTACTTTTTGTAGCGAAGGATGTGACTCGCAAGGCACGAACTTCACATGAGAAGTTGTCAGATTTGGCTAAGAAGTATGACGTGGACCTGTCTAAAACGAAATCATTGCAGGGAAGCCATAGATTGCAGTATAGCGACCAAGAATTGGAAGAGAAGAGGGTCATGGGATTGAGGACCCATATCAAGGATTTGATTATAGCAATGCTTGCATGGATCATGCTTGACAAGTGGGAAGAAAGGTGTTCCAAGAAGAAGAGTTCTAGAAGGATGATAGGAGAGACGCCACCTCCAAGTGGGGGGATGATGGATGTAGGAAATTTCCCTTTACGAGAGGTACAGAATGGAGGATACGTGCATGTGCCTTGGAGTAGGGGTGATTTGGCTGCATTTATGAACGATTTTCCCTGCTTGAGGGAAAAGCCTGGCAAGTGGCACATGCAGGTTGATCGGTTCGTCAAAATCTCGAAGGTGTTGTGGATTGATTTGACACATTGTTTGACATTGTGGTTCCGAGTGATTTATGGTCGGCATGTAAGATTGCTGTTGAGTGGCCAACTTCAGATGCTGACAGGGATTCAGTTTCAAATGGTCCGTCACCCATAGTCATGAAGAAGTTCGAACAGGTGATTACTTGGCTAAAGTCGAAAATTTCACCTCAGGATATTGATTGGGTCAAGATAGATCGGACAGTACAAGAGCCAAAAGAGACGGTGCATGAGTTTTATGAAAGACTCTTGCAGGCCTTCAAGCAGTACAGTGGATTAGATGTATTGGATACAAAAGAAATGGGACAGTTTGTTTTGAAGTTTGTGTTGGGATTGATGCCAGAGGTTAGTCTCATGATACAGCAGCATTTGATTTGTTGGCAGAATAAGCCGGTGGATGAGATTTTGCGGTATGCCAGGTACTGTAGTGATGAGATAGAATCGAAGCACAGGAATTTGAAGGACAAATTGATGCTTGTTCAGATGCAAACGGCTCAGGGACAGCCTAATGGAGGGACGTTAGGAAGGAAGCAGGGAAATAATCAAGGAGGAAACCAGAACATCCAAGGTCAGGGAAGACCAAAGTCAGTTGATCCTAAGACAGGAATGGATGTGGCGTTATTGAAAAAGACCACTGCGTGTCATCTTTGTCACCAGGTTGAACACTGGAAACGCAAGTGTCCCTTGAATCAGATGAATCAGGTGCAGCAAGAAGTAGAGATAGTTCAGGTACCTGTATCTGAAATGGATCCCACTGTGACTAGACCTAGGATGGTAAAAGGGGGGACTAGTAGTCCGCAAGTGCAAGTTCCTCAGCCACCTAGGGTTCAAAATGTTCAGCAAGGAGTTCGAACTTACCAACAGATGCCCTTGTTCGAAGGGTGTGAGGAGTTCGGTCCAGACCCGTTGGCATGACGGTGCCTGAGAGGGGAGGAAGACTGCACGCTTGGAGCAGTCTTGGAGGTAGACCAGAGGGGACCATTTGTAGAAACAGACATTGATGGTCACCCTACCACCTTTTTGGTTGACACTGGTGCTACCCAGTCTACTGTAAGATCAGCAGTAGTCTCTAATCTACCCCTCTCGGGACAATCGATCCAAGTTGTTGGCGTAGCAAATAAGAAACTGACTAGTCCACTGACAGAGCCAATTCCTGTGAGAATAGGAACCTTGAGAAAGACAAGAACCCTCACTCACCAAGATGGTGACATGCTTCATCATTGAGTCCCCTCTTGCACACAGTGTCCGCAAGGTACTCTGTGTGAGCTACAACTCTCCCACAGGAGAGGAGCATGAGGTGTTCTATACTCCAATGTGAGTGTGTGAATAAGGGGCAGAGTGCAAAAATTAATATCTAATGTGAGTCTAAAACCATCTCTATATGGAGAAAAATTATTTATTGGCTCTCCCTAATGGATGGATTTTAAAATAAGTAGCGTGACCATAAGAATACAAATTCTCTTATCTGACTAGGTCAGGTCAACATGTTTCTGCCTGTTGATACGAATTCATGGCATTCATCAGGACCATTGTCTAGTCGCTCTGCTTAAGATATGTAACAAAAAACCATACTTAAATTCTGTAGGTATCATAAGTGACCAGCATCATTGGGTCTTCTTTCTGTAACACATGAATATAACAACCTTCAATATCTCACATTTGTTCCTCTCCAGTGTCTATCACCAAGTGTATATACATTATGTGCCAAAAAACACCCAGGTGGCACACAAGTGAATATAAAATGAAGAGTATTATCCTCACCATTAAGCAGTTCACTACCTGCCAATACTTTTTTTTAATGGTCTTTGTGATCGGGTGTCTAAAAGTATAAAAAAGGGAACAGGCAAGTACACACAAATTACCACATCAAATTTGAGTTTAAGAGACACTTTTTATGCATAAAGTGATGTGCTACAACATTCTTGTAAAGTACTCTCATTTCTAGTTCACAGTGTTTCACTCCACATACTAGTTACTATGATACACATAACTGGTAAAAGGTTAAGTGGCCAACAATCTCCATACTAAGTCATGGCACACCATTTACTTGTTCTGTGTTGCCCCCAGACGATCGTGCCGAAAAAATGTACTTCTAAACGCAGCTTAAACTCACATATCCTACAAAAAGGCACCTGCGGGAGTGTTGAATGGGTCTTCCACAACGTGCCTCTTTAACAACTCGCTGATGTATTTACGAGTGTATTCTCAAACGGCAATTCTTACTAAACCGAAAGAACCAAACTCACCGACTCACTCCGTGCGCCTCTCCCAAATGGAGCCGACGCTGCTAAGTCGAGCGTTTCTTTATATTCTCATTTCTTTCGTTCCACAAAACAGGGAGAACCGGAAGTCAGCAAGAATTTCCGGTTCACGATTAACTTGATTAAAAGTTCAGTGTAAAATTCACTTCGGACACAAACAATGTTAGTTACTTAATAGTGGTCATACTTGTCAGCACATACTCAATAGACCGAAATCCATAACTATGTAAAAAAATCAACTCGCTATTTATTTATTGATTAATACCTCAGTGTGGTGCATTATGGGACATATAGTATGGATATCCACATGAGAGCGAATAAAGCTATATCGATGTAACTATAATATAAAATACATTGGAAGATGTATAATATAAGGAGTATAAGTCTCTTAGGGCCTATTTCCGTACCCACGTGTGAGATATAGATATCAAGTATCGTAATGTAATTACATATAAACTGGAAAAACCACTGTCTCCAAAGTGTAACTCCACAAGGTTTACCAAGGAATGAAAGGGGTCCAGATCACCAAATATTGGAACTTTCTCCAAACAGTGTGGATGTGGTGTTTGAAATGTTCTTAGTCAACACCATATATCAAGACTCAGCCACGCCCACAAGGGGTAGTCAAAGATGTAACAACAGCAATGTGAAGAAAACAGCTCCATTGTGGGAGCGAAATTATATCGCAGAATCAATCTCACAATGTATTCCACAGTATATCTTCATTAAGACCTGTGACATGACTATTCAAACGGAACACCCATCTCTGTTCCCTGAGAAATAGTACTCTCTCTAACGAACCCATGTTGACATTGTATTTAGGTTTGTCTATAATCACCCAAGTAAAGTCATCTTCTTTGTGTGATTTTTCAACAAAATGTTTTGTCATACAAGTGTTAGTTTTTTACAGCGAAAGGCACTGCGGTGTTCAACCATCCTTTGTTTTACCTTCCTTGTAGTCATACCAATGTATACAAGTGAACAGGGGCACTTGATCATATATATAACACCACTTGTATTGCAATGAGTATGTAGGCCTAACTCAAATTGTGTCACTTTTTTTGTTAAAGGACAAACAGAACATGCCCCACACGGGACGTGTCCAACCACTGGTGTTGCACCCCATATAGTTGGTTGTCTCATTTCTTGTGCACCAGTACTGGGTCTAGTATGTACCAGCATGTCTCGTAAATTACCACTCCGCTAAAAGGCGAAGAGCGGTCTTTCTAAAGACAAATTCCCTGTGTTCAAAATGTGCCAAGCTTTATTGACAGCCTTTTTAACATTGTCAGATCGATCACTGAAAGTGGTGACACAAACCATCTTATTATTTTCAGGTCTCACATAGGATTCCAAAAGAGCCTCACGATGGTTATTACGTGTTCTCTTGTTAGCCCCATAGACCAATTTCTTCGGATAGTTGCGAGATATTAATTCTTGGCATAAGTTCTTAGCATGTATTTTATATCTTGATATTTCGCTACAATTTCTGCGTAATCTAAGAAATTGACCAACCGGAAGATTGTTCAGGAGTGCTCGTGGATGGAAACTATTAAAACTTAACAAAGAGTTACGTGCCATCGGTTTTTGGTACAGTTCTGTCTGAATTTTGCAATGACCAGGATAAAGTCGTAAATCTAAAAATGAAAGGGTAGTGTTACTAGATTCCCCAGTAAATTTAAGATTACGATCAAGTGTGTTTAACCAAAGCGAAAACGCATCTAGAGACATCTGGTCACCTTCCCATATGACCAGAATATCATCTATATATCGCTTCCAAAGTTTCAGATGGTGTGCGAAGGGATTGCTGATGTCAAAAATCACACGGGACTCAAAATTGTACATGTAGAGATTGGCCATACTGGGAGCACATGTGCTCCCCATAGAAGTTCCAGTCGTTTGCCAGTAAAGCCTCCCTTCATATGTAAAGAAATTTTCTTTAAGTGCCAACACTGCACATCGCATTACAAAAGAGTTTGGTCATCACGCGGATGGCTCTCTAATAGTAGTTCTATTATTTCGAGAGTGTCATCCTACGGAATATTGGTATATAATGACTCAACGTCATATGTAGCCATCAAACATGAAGTGGGATCAAAGGAAACTGTATCAAGAAGAGACAAGGCCTGCTTAGTATCTTGTATATAGGAAGGCATTTCTGCCACTATAGGACGAAGGAAATGGTCCACAAATTTAGACAACGGCTCCAAGACTGAGCCAATGCCCGACACAATGGGTCTGCCAGGAGGTGGTCTCTGGGTCTTGTGTATTTTGGGAAGAATGTAAAACGCAGGAATCTTAGGATTTCTCTGAATCAAAAATTCTGATTAATTTTTAGTAATCCAATTCTCCTGTCTTCCTTCCTCTACTAGAATCCCAATTCGTGTCTGTAATCTCAAGGTGGGGTCATGATCAATGGGTGTATAGAATTTCTCATCATTCAGTAGGAACCTTCAAAGATCGACAACAGTTCGTGGTATGCGACTCAAGTCCAGTTTGCCTGTTAGGAAGAGATCTGTTGTGTAAGCTGAATTGCACTATCTATTGCACACCGAAGGGAGTTGAAATACAGACAAAGGATGATGATGCGACCTTTAAGGTTGCAAATCAGCACGTGTGTATAGAAATGTACCCGGCGCTGACAGTGGAGGACCTTCCACTTGATTTGAGGGATTCTGTGTCAATTGATGTGTGGGACCTGAGTGGAGAAGAGATCGTATTGGTCAAAGGTGTAGAGCCAGTGACGATACAGGTCAAGCCGAATGTAGAATTTCCTAGGACGCCCCAGTACAATTTGTCACCTGAGACAATTGTAGGAATCAACCCTGTAATTGAGTCTATGATCAAGCAGGGAATTCTGAAAGAGATCATGGGTAGCCCATGTAATTCACCTATCATGGGACTACAGAAACCGAGTGGGAAATTCAGGATTGTGCAAGACCTGCGAAAAGTCAACGAGATAGTTGTTCCATGTTGTCCGGTGGTACCGAATCCATCTGTGATCCTGTTTCAAATCCCTTGTGAAGCCGAGTGGTTTACAGTGATTGACTTGTGTCAAGCATTCTTCTCAATCCCACTCCTTGAGGAAAGCCAATTTCTTTTTGCTTTCCGGCTGGAGAATCGTGTGTTAATGTGGTGTGGTATCCCACAGGGGTATACTGAGAGTCAATCGATCTTTAATCAGATCTTGAAGAAGAATCTTGAAAGTCTTGCGTTGCCGCAGAACTCCGTTCTGGTGCAATACATTGACGGCCTGCTCGTTGCTTCAGAAATTGAAGACACTTGCAGGATCAATACTATTGCCTTACTGAATCATTTGGCAGAAAATGGACACAAGGTGTCTCCGAACAAATTGCAGTACTGTCTGAGTGAAGTACAGTATTTGGGTCAAAGAATTGAGAAGGGCAAGAGAAAGGTGTCACCAGATCTTTTGAGGCTATTATGAATATGCCTGTGCCTAACACTCAAAGAGAGGTCAGAATGTTCCTGGGGATGGTTGGCTACTGTCGCCAATGGATTCCCAACTTCTCTTTTGAAGTGAAGCCTTTGCAACGGCTGACGCACAAGGATGTGAGTGATCCGGTACCATGGGACAATGACTGTTTGATGTCATTTTTGAGGCTGAGAGAAGCCCTGTGTCGCGCTCCTGCTTTGGGAATGCCTGATTACAACAAGGCATTCACATTGTTCTGTTGCGAGAGAGAAGGTTGCGCATTGTCAGTCCAGACTCAGAATCATGGAGGTGTCCGTAGACCAGTAGCCTACTTTTCAGCTACTTTAGATCCAGTAACTTCTGCGTTGCCCGGATGTCTTAAATCTGTTGCTGCAACAGGTGTCAGTATTGAAAGATGCGAGAGTATTGTAATGGAACATCCACTTACAGTTTATGTGCCACACTCTGTTGAACTGTTGATGACAAGGACTAAAACACAGCACCTCACGAACAACAGGTTGACATGCTACAAGCAAGTTATACTTGCTGCAGAAAATTTAACATTGAAGAGGTGTTCTGTTTTAAATCCGGCAACATTGATGCATATTCCAAATGTAGATGATGAAGATTGTGAGGATCACGATTGTCTCGATGTGACTGATCTATGCACCAAACCGAGACCAGACATTGTTGATGAACCGCTTTCTGACCCTGATGAAATTTTCTTTGTGGACGGTTCATGTCTAAGAGACGATGTTGGTCGATTAAGAGCAGCATTTGCTGTATGTACCATCACAGGGGTGGTTGAAGCTGCTTGTTTAGAAGGAGTACACTCCGCACAGGTAGCTGAAATCATTGCTTTGACCCGTGCCTGTTTGGCTGCTGATCAGAATCGGATAACGATTTATACCGACAGTCAGTACGTGTTTGGTGTTGTTTATGATTTCGGACAGTTATGGTCACAGAGAGGGTTTATGACATCTTCAGGTTCACCCATTAGAAATGGGGAATATGTGAGACAGTTGTTGGAATCATTACAATGTCCAAAAGAGATTGCTGTTGTCAAATGTTCTGCCCATTGCAAAGGAAATTACTTTGTGTCTTTGGGGAACAACTATGCCGATGAAGTTGCCCGATTCTGTGCAGAACAAGGATGCATATTTACTGGAGGGTATACTGGAGAAAGCCAAGAAAGAACCGATTTCAGCTTGATGTTAGCCATGGCCGATACATGGGAGGAGCTAAAACGATTGCAGGATGAGGTTCCTGATCAAGAAAGGGATGGCTGGATAAGATTGGGATGTGAGAAGGGAGATGTGGATGGGTGGGTTTCGAGTGATGGACGAGCTGAGCTACCAGAATGTCTGTTGAGTCCAATGGCAAGATTGATACATGGTGCAGTACATCTTGGCAGAGATGCTATGGTGCGAGTGTTCAGACAGACATGGTACAATCCGAAGTTTTGTGCGGTCGCCAAAGCTGTATGCCAGAGGTGTGTTACATGTCAGCAGATGAATACAGGAAAGAGAACTGCCGTGACTTTAAGTCACAATGGGAGGTCAGGCGGGCCTTTCACGAGGATGCAGTTGGACTTTATTGAGATGCCGAAGTGTAATGGGCTGAGGTACATCTTAGTTGTGGTATGTGTCTTTTCAAGATGGGTGGAGGCTTACCCAACACGTAGATGTGACACACTCACTGTAGCTAAACTGTTGTTGAGAGAGCTTATCCCGAAGTTAGGTTTTCCGACCTCTTTGGAGTCAGACAGAGGGACACACTTCCATAGTGAAATCATGAAATTGCTCTGTGCTGCCTTGAATGTGGATCAGAGATTGCATTGCAATTATCGACCAGAGGCTTCTGGGATTGTGGAACAAGTTAATAGGACTTTATAAGCGCGGATGGCGAAAGTGTGTTCTTCGACATCCCTGAAATGGCCTGACGCACTGCCCTTGGTCCTCATGAGCCTTCGTAGTGTTCCTGATAGGAGAACGGGGTTGTCACCACGAGAGATCTTGATGGGGAGGGCAATGCGAGTACCAGCGATACCTGCCACTGCTTTGATTAACATCACTGATGACTTGATTCTCGACTACTGTAAGGGACTGGCTGACGTAGTCCATTCTGTGTCCCAGCAGGTGTAAGCAGCAACTGTTACAGACGCAAGTGACCTGTGCCACGACTTGTGCCTGGGAGACTGGGTGCTTGTGCATAAACACGTGAGGAAGAGTTGCCTGGATGTTTGTTGGCGTGGTCCATACCAGGTAATACTGGTCACAAACACGGCAGTGAAGTGTGGAGGACTGCCGAACTGGGTGCATGCCTCCCATACCCACAGAGTTCCAGCACCCTTGGAAGATACAGCCCCTCTCGTAAATAAAAATCCAGCTGAGGTGGCAGGGTCATCTGAGAGGGCAAGCCAAGATATGACGGTTGCTGATGCAGTTGGTTGTGCAGTAGATCGAGCTGAAAGGGGTTGTGCAAACCGAAGCCCCGAATTTGACTCAGACGGAGAAAGTGTTGCTGTGGGTGGAGTATAGTCAAATTCTGCTGAAAAAGGAAGTAGTGCACAGGGTACCCGAAGGGAGAGCAGAAGTGCCACAGAAGCAGAAAGAGTTTGGCCCGTGAGTCCGAGGCGGCTGAACTTGAGATTGGCACCTGAGAGAGATCTTGCCCCAGTCTCTGAAACATCTGAATCTGAACCAAGTGACGAAGAGCAAGCTCGAGCTAATCTGAGGAGGTCCAGGAGAACAAGAGTGCCGTGTCAAAGGTACGCCTCACCAGAGTAGACATACGCTGTGACTGATGCCAGGTGTATTGAGCACGGGGAGGCTGAGGTCCTTGACGCTAGTCAGCAATTCTCCGAACCTAAAAATAGACGTGCTGTTACTGGTTCCAGGGGTGGAAATCGAAGGAATACTGACTCTCAATATTCCGAATCCACCACTTCTGAGCAAGATTCGTGAATTGATCTTGGAGACACTGGCTTTTCCAACTTTTGGTATTGTACCACCGCATCAAGAGTTAGTGGTGCTTCGTCTTGAACTTTTGCAAGGTGTCTTAGAGATTTTGGGAGCTGATCTTATTCTGGACTGAAGGTACAAACTTTGTTGTACATAAAAAAGTCCAAAGAAGAAGATAACCTAGGCCCGAGTAGAAGAAGAATAAAGTTAGGGACTTTCCGTCAAGACGACGAAAGAGGGCTAGGGAAGTCTTTTTGTGGACTGTGTAAATAAGGAACTGAAAATTGCAAGGGGATTTCCAGCTTTTGAACTGTCATCTGAACTGGTTGACAAGTTATATCTGGAGGAGAAAGAGACTCTCACTTGTTGCTGTCGAGCCAAGAACTTTGAGAACTTTGCAAAGTTGGCAGATGTTGGAAATACTTACCGTAGGGCTAAATTAGTGATAGGTACACTTATAGGGTTAGTGATAGTTTCTATAGTTGTAATAGTTGTAGCCTCATATATCGTTTCATATGAGCAGGAGGGGGAGGTACAGAGGACACCAACACCTAACACCTCTAGCCAGAAGGAGGTTACTATAGGAGCTAAAAGAGCTTTGCTACTCAAAGAGAATCGTAGATATATCTAAGAGTGATTTTAAGCTTAATGCGTATGCAAAGCTGTTTGTACGAATATGTGGATGTAATGAATGCGAAAGACTGCTATCTGTGCATGCAGCTACCTTCTTCTGTAGATGAGGGTATTAGATACATCTCCTTCCACTAATATATGGTATTTCTTGTAGTTTGTTGCTTAGTATCTTCTATGAGAGAGGACAGTTTGAGTATTTCTTTGTAGTACTTCCTGAAGTTCCAGCGTACAAGCATTTGAATAAATATGATTATTACAAGTCAGAGGACAGACTCCAGAAGTATTTCATACCGTCCTTGGAACTGGATACGGCTTATGCTCACCGACATAATTTGACATGTTCATTGTCAGATACAGAGAAGAAGTTTGTAGGTCAAGTAGAAGATAGATATAGAAAACTGACACAGACACGAAATACAGGAGATAGTCCGGTAGACAGGACAGATGAGGAGAGATTACACAGATCTAAAGGGAGTTATGGTCCCATAGCATTGGACCATGTGCAAAAGGGGAAGTTGTGTGTAAGACGTCCAAAGACTTACTATGAAAAGGTTTCGGCAGGACAAAGTATGTGTGAACATATCTTTACAATGGAAGATTCTGCTAAGAACTTTTTGCAAGGCTCGGTGCAAGTGATTTCAACTGTTTATTATGTGTGTGGAAGGAATGCCTATGTGAGGTTGCTTGCGAATTGGTATGGTACATGTTACTTGGCTATAATCTTTTCGAAAATCTAGCATGCGGAAGATTTGGAGCTTTTGGAGACTGGACATCATTCTAAAGTACGGAGAGCTGTGAGTGCGGGAGCAGTGATTGGTAATGTCTTTGGAGCAATGATACTGAGTTTGGGCGTGGTTTTGAATGATGTGAAGATAAGAAGGTTGGCGACTGTGGTTGATGAGTTGTCAATGAATACAGCAAGTATTGATATTGGTGGATGGAGAGATGTTATTGATAAGGACGATGATCTTGCAGAATCGCCTTGCTTTCGACGTATTATTGGCAAAAGAGGGCGGAGTCTGTAAATTATTGAAAGTTCAGGAATGTTGTACGTATATTCCAGACAATAGCAAGGATCTGGAGACATATATAGACAGCATCACGAGATTGAAGATTTGACTGAAGAAGGGGTGTGGGAAAAGATTAGTAAAGGATTTGGTTGTGTGGGAAGTTGGTTTGCGAATTTGGGAAAGGGGTTCCTTGGATTTGTGCTCAAGCCTCTCATTATTGCTGTGGTTTATGTGGTCTGTTTGTGGGGTTTCATCAGAGCTTATTTTTTTTTTAAACAGACTTTATTAGGTCACAGAACAAAATGCAGTCAATCCCCGTCCCCGACATTCCGCCCTCCAACCAAGTCAGGACGCATTGCAGTAATCACCCCAGCATATGAACTACAACTGTACAGCATTCACCCCAATAGTATCCGTGCTACAAGGTAGCGCATCCACAAGAGTAATCCACAGTGAATGTGCAATACAGCCAAAATACCCCCCACCCCATCCCCCAGCAACCCCCCCAACGAACCCCCCCACCCTACCCACCCACCCAAGCATGTCGCCAGTACCTATCAGAATTACATGTACATCAAAGCCTCAGCCACCACACGTCGGGCCCGCCTCCCAGCAATCCCAACAGAGAGTACCTCAAGAGCAGTGGGGGGAAGCCTGTTACAGGGCGCTCAAGGAACCGGGGTCCCATCATCCCCCACCGGACCTCCCCCATCCCCCACAACCGAGCGTTTGAACAAGTCCAGGAGTGCCAACCATGCCCGGGCCCATTCGTGCGATCTTTCATTTTCACTGCGTCGAGCCAGACACAATCTATAAGTCCCCTCACTTCCCGCCCATTTCTCTATTTCCCTAGTCCACCGTAATAAATTAGGGCCTTGCCGCGCCTTCCAATGAGAAGTAATCTCCCGCTTGGCCAGGACCAGCCCCAGATCAATAAACCTACTGGTGACCCTAGTCTTTGCTGTATGCGGAAATCCATGTAGCAAGCAGACCCCCGGACCTACCTCCAAGTCCCTCTCTGTCACCGTCTGGAGTAACGTCGCCACTTCCTCCCAAAACCCTGTCACCTGCGGACAGTCCCAGAACATGTGAAGAAAAGTCGCCCCACCATAACCACATCGGGGGCAAGCATCAGGCCCACCAAAGTACTCAGCTATCTTGTGAGGGGTAAGGTATGCCCTATGAAAAACATAAAACTGTATAAGCTGGAAGCGTGCATTTCGTGTACACTTCCAAGGGCGCTCCATGATTTCCTCCCAGTTTTTGTCCGTAATAGGTGCTCCCAGGTCCGCTTCCCACTTGACGCGCAGGGCAGCCAGGGGTTTCCGCATATCGCCAGTAATCCGCCTATAGAGACAAGTCACCGCTTTAACGATACCCGCCGCCATCACTACATACTGACAGGCAAGAGACGTGTCCGGCTCTATCATCCCCTTCCGCCAGTGCTTCCTGACGGCCGCAGTCAAGGCTGCATGGAACAGGAAGTCCCCCCGCGGGAGATCATGCCGCTCCCTAAAGTCGTCAAAAGGGAGCAGGTTACCATCCTCATATAAGTCTCCCAATGTCATAACTCCCGCCTCCTCCCAGGCCAATAACCGGTTCCAGTCTCCCCCGTGGGGTAGCGCCTCACACATTCGCAAAGGGATCTCGGGTGCGTAAGGAATGATCACACGCGCCCTCCTGGCCAACCGCGCCCAGCACTGTCGAACCACCCTCAAGTCCGGAGGTAGTGAGGCGTCCCTCACCAGCACCCGGAGTAGCACACAAGATAATTGGGACCAGCTCGGATCCGCCCCTCTTTGTTCTTCCGGACGCCTGATGTGACCCGCCACCCACTTTGTGAACCACTGGAGCTGCGCAGCATGGTAATAGGACTCCAGGTCCGGCAACGCAAGGCCTCCCTCACTCCTGGGGCGCTGTAGAGTAAGCAGCGCTACCCTCCGCCTCCCCGCACCCCAGATGAACCCCGTAATCAACGTGGTCAGTTGAGCAAATAGCTTTCCCGGAATCCAGACTGGAAGAGTCCCAAAGTAATAAAGAAGTCTGGGCAAAATGACCATTTTCACTAAGGCGACCCTGCCGGCCACCGACAATGGGAGAGTACCCCAGAACTCAAAGCAGGTTTTCGCCCCTCTTATTGCTCGCCCCACGTTGCCCTCTAACAAATCAGCGGGATCGTGATAAATCCTGGTTCCCAAGTAAGGCAAACACCGGGATTCCCACGGGACATCCCCCTGGCGAAGCAACCCAGCCGGGCCCGTGGGAAACAGACAAGACTTGGTCCAATTCACCCGGAGTCCCGCCACCCTCCCCAGAGTCTCCAGCAAACCCCGCGCCCCCTGCAAGGCCTCCCCAGCATCCGGCAAGAAGAGAAGTAGGTCATCCGCATATAATGCTATGTGCTGCTCTCGTCCCTCGACCAGTAGCCCTGGAAAATACCGTCCCAACCTAGCATGAGCGGCCATGGGCTCCATTGCCAGTGCAAATAATAAGGGGGACAGCGGGCACCCCTGTCTCGTTCCCCGAGCGACCGCGCAGGCACTAGATATCAAGCCCTCCGTCCGCACCCTAGCAGTAGAAGCACTATAAAGAAGCGCCGTCCACTGGACAAAACGTTCCCCCATCCCAAAAGTCCTCAAGACATCAAAGAGATAAGGCCACTCCAGGCTATCAAAGGCTTTTTCAATGTCGACCGCAAATATGCAGGCCTCCTCCTTGTCATAAGAGTCAGATCCCAAGATGCGCATCAGTCTGCGTACGTTCATTGCAGTATTGCGGGTGGGAATGAACCCAGCCTGATCCTCATTGATCAGCTGCAACATATGGGGCATCAATCGACTAACCAAAATACGACTCAAAATCTTGTAGTCGAGGTTGAGCATCGCCAGAGGCCTATACGAGGACCGCTCCCCAGCAGGTTTACCCGGTTTAAGAAGGGGAACTATGAGGGCTTCTCGCGTGGTAGCAGGGAGGGTCCCCTCTCGGCGCGCCCCGTTATACAGTGCCACTAAGCAGGGTACTAGCACATCTGCATAAGCTGCATAAAACTCAATGGGGAGTCCATCGGTGCCCGGGGTTTTGTTCCTGGCCATGTGCTTTATGGCACTACGCACTTCGCCCGCTTCTACATCCCGACCCAGCGCCTCAGCATCTGCAGCCACAAGTTTTGGGAGCCCCGCCCCCGGCAAAAATTCTGCATCTTCGGGGCAACCAGGGCCCGCCCCACTCCGATACAACTCTGCGTAATACTGTAAGAAGTGATCATTGATGTCTTTTTGGGTGTATAGTACCTCCGTACCCTGCCCCCTCACTTCTTCTATCGGGGTCCCCCTACGGGCCGGATTGGCCAGCCAGGCCAGCCAGGCCAGCAATGCCCCCACCTTATCACGAGTCAAAACAACGCAATTTCTCGATCTGGACTGCTAATGCCTCCCGAGCCTCAAGTAGCCCCGCCTGTTCGTCCGGGCGCTCCGGCCTCACTCTTTCCCTATCGCGCACCCGCCGTTCCGCCGACTGGACGTCCTGCAGCAGCACTCTGCGCACTCCCACTACCTCACCAATGCAGCGCCCCCTTCATCAGAGCTTATAAGTGGTACAGAGGAAACAGAATTGAAAGAGCTCTCAGAGTGAGTGAAGTGTGAATGGCTAGACTGCAGGACAGTCAATATCAGAATATCAAGAATATGGAGAGGTTCCGACGGGGGAGGATGGCAACAAGTACTGTTTAGGTCGGTTTTTTCTCCAAGGGAATTAATTGTGTGATGGTGTAATGACATTTGTCATCAAAGGGGGGAACTGATAGAGCGTCATGTTATTCTGAAATTTGTTGGCGTGTATCATATTCACCGTTAGTCAGCACCCGCATATTAATCGATGTAGGCTAAGAGTGCCATAGAAATGTATCACTAGAATTGTTTTACATAGAGGTGATTAGAAATATAATAATGCTTTCCGTGGAGAGTAACGCTGCAGATTATCGTGAATGTATTTAGTAAATGCATAATGATTAGCTTTATGTAATGTAATGTGTTAGTTAAATGTGTGCTATGTTAAAGTTACACGTGCAAGGTTGCATATTCACGTATAAGGAGTGATGAACTAATGCTTAATGTGTGGTTTTGTAATGTGTTTAACAGTGTAAAGACCTGATCGCATATACGTTTAAAGAGAAGGCCTGTGCATTTTCTTATGTTAGCTAAACGTTGTAGGCCGGAAATGATTTCCCTTGGCAAAGGCTTTGGGTTGCAGAACGATGTAAAATCTTAGAGAAGAGAAAAAGTTTTTCGTTCCCATGTTTCTGTTGCAGGTGCAAGGACATTTAGCTCGTTAGTGAGACTAGGTCTTTGTTTTAGGAGTTAGGATGGTACGAGAAGCCAACAGGGGAGTACGTTGGAATGTGAGGATGATACTTTCAGTGGAGAAGGGGCCTGGGACCCAAGGTCAAGATAACCGTCGTTGCATGAGAGACAAGATTCGCTGGAAAAGTACTGGAAGAAGACCTGGTTGAAGAGGTGTGCCGAAGGGCGTGTTCTACGTTTTTGGGATTTTGTATTAGGGACAGTGCCCCGTGGGTTGAGCAGTTGAGGTTTAGATGGGAAGCTAGAAGGAGCATCTTAGAATGAGCTCTGACTAAGTGAATGTACTTCTTAGGAAGTCTTCACTTCTGACACTTTTTATTCTCTTGCCTGGGAAGGGAAATGCTAAGTAGGGATGTCACCTTAGAGACAGAGTAGGGAAAGACTAACTGATTTTCTTTTAGGCTAATGATTCCTAATGTAGATCTTGGATTGACCATTGCATTTCTTATGCTTCTTGAGCTTGTTGTTCTTTTCGTTTTGAGTCGTATGCGACTCTTACGTAGACTTGCATTTGTCTTAGTGCCCATTTATCTTCTTCACCTTGTACTAAGGTGTTTTTATGTGCAGTTATTTTTGGTTGTAATAAAATCCTATAAATTTTAGATTCGGAGTCAGTGGTCCTTCTGAAATGAGATTTGATTCTGGTGATTAGGTACTAATAATTGGATTTCCGCCCCTCTACACTATTTAGCAGATAAAAAGATCCTAGCGACCTGAGAGGATTCTTGGAGATAATCAGGTAGTAAAGAATCCGGTCCTATCACGAGCATCAGTTATAGAGCGAAAAGTTAGAGGAAGAGAGTTCCATTGTTATGCCCCAGTGACTGTAGCTGAGCAATCTCCTCTCTATATAGTAGGGAATTTGGGAGGGATAATAAGAAAAGAGTGGAGAATCTAAATGATCTGGACAGGGAATATAATTTAAACAGTTTGTGGAGGATGTGAGGACTCAGCATTTAGACCGTTCTATGTATGTGGTACAGGATTTTGAACTGAAATATTTTTCCTACCGACAGCCAGTGCAGTTCCTTGTGTTTGGATAAAAGAGAACATTGGCTGGGCAGATTGAGTGGCAGTCTGGCTGCCGAATTGTGAAACTGCTGCAGTTTATTGCCAAGTTATTTTGGAAGGCTAAAATATAATGCACTATATTAGTCCAGCTGAGAGGTTATTATGGCATGGATCACTGTTTTCCTGGCCCTAGGGGGAAGGAAATAAAGTACCTTTCAAAGGGGTTTCAGTAGCCTGAAACAAGTAGATGTAACTGTAAGAATTTCCTATTTATAAGAGAGCTGGCAATCACATTTGAGACCTAGATTTCTGACTGCCTCTATAGGGACGGGAACCGGGCCCACTTCTGGCAGCCACCAATGATCATTCCAGAGTTGTTTGTTTTTACTAATTAACATTAGCTCAGTTTTATATGCATTAAGCTTTAAGTGTTTTTCATGCTTTCATAAGGCAACTAACAAGAAGCACTGCCTAAACTTTTGTTGGCCAGTGAAGGTGTCATTGGTCAATGATGCAATCAGTTGTGTATCATCTGTATAAGACACAGCACCAAATCCAAAACCTTAGACCATGGCTGACAGAGAGGTCATATAGATATCAGAGAGCGTGGGGATCAAAACTGACCCCTGTGGTACTCCACAATCCAGAACAATTGGGACTAGGAAAAGGGGGACAATGCACTGATTGGAATATATTTGTCAAGAAGGTTGAGATGCAGGCTAGGGTAGAACCTTTGACACCTATTTGTCAAAATCTCTGAATGAGGATGAGATGAGAAATAGTGTCGAAGCCTGCCCAAAGATATAATATGTTCAGGTCAGTGATGTCACCCCGTCAAGCCTTTGTTTAACATGTTTTGAATCTGAAAGAAGAATGGAGTCAGTCTTATGCACAGCACGGAAGCCAATTTATGACTGGTCTAGTAAATTATTTGCCGCAAGATATGCAGATTGCCTAACATGTATTTTCAGCATCTTTATGGTTGTAGGAAGTAATGAGGTGGCCTATAGTTCACTGGATTGTTAGGGTCAGCGTTGTTCTTCTTGAGGATTGGGTTGACATTGAATGGAAGGGTTCAGAATAGTACAAAGAATGGAAGGATTGTACAATCATACAAGACCCTATATTTTGGATTGATGGGGGGCAGGAATCAGTTGGAGAGCTGGATTTGCATTTGCACATAAGAGTCTGCATTTCCAAGGGTGAAATTGGTGCAAATTCCTTAGGGCAAGAGTTCTAAATGTCACAGACCTTGGGTGTGGGGCAGTTCCTGGTTCATTGAAGCAGGTTGAGTCTTTGACTTCCATATAGAGAATAGTTGATTTGAGGAATGTTTGCAGACTGAATCTTGCGTTGGTCGAACAAAGCTCCTGATTGAGTGGGTAGAACAATATTTTGTATACCCCCCTATTCTGCATGAAAATACTAATTAAATAATCTATTAATTGTAATATTACTAAATGTGTTTGCATGATATTTAATCAACATTACTAATGTACAAAAAACACGTGGGATTTGCTATTTGCATGGCTAAATAATTTGTCATTAAAATATGTACGCATACTAACACTAGAAAATAGAATATCGCATGATATATGTTGCTTTTGTGACGTTTTCGTAATGTCGCACCAAATGACATCAAATGGGTGAATATGAACGCTATAAATGTCGCTATATGCTAGATAATTACAAGCACATAGGGGGTTAGTGAGGGGATAACATTTTATTCATTATTTCTATGTATTAATTACGTTTATGTGTTTGTTTCACTTAAGTTGTCCTTTGGGCCTAAAAACAAGATGGCCGCCAACGAGACATGACGTGATGGCCACCACTCCACGAGGTTTCGGGTGAAGTACGCTTGTGCTACAACATGTTCCTGTGGCCTAGACATGACCCTTGTCACACTGTGCCCAGGCAAGGCCACGGTGGGAAGCCCGCCAAGTACTATAACAAAGGACAGTTACAAGAAACCGGAAAGATCATGAACAGTGACATAACCTCTTGAACTGTGTAAAACCTCACCGGACCATCCCAACCGACCAATGGGAGAAGCCCAAATTCTGTAAAATGTAACATCTTGACTTTAGTTTTATTATAAAAATGACAAATTTAATAGATGGAAGTAAAGTTCTTGCGATAATTAGATAAAAAAATATTGATTAAAAAGAAAATGCGTTTTGTCATTTAGTGAGGGAGGTAAAGATCAAGATCTTAAATATGTTTTTAGCTAGTCTAAATTACCATACTGATCCAACTAAATGATCCATTGATCACGTGGGAGGGGTATCTTAATGTTTAGGATTGAGATCTGTAGGGGTAAGGCTATTAGTGTATAGATGTGCAAAATACATTTTCTCTCTATAGGTTATAAGGTATTCCTTTCATGTCAGCGCTTGGAACATTCATCTCTCCTGTAAGTGCAGACCAATGAGAGGTGAAGTGTGAATATTGGTGTTATGGGCCCCACCAATGATTGTATGAGTGAATGTGTTAATGTGATATTTGGTCTGTGATGAAGGGAGGATATTTGGTACGGATTTTGTCCTGACCCCGTTACCCAGGTTTCCACGCTGCATCCGTTTTTCTGGTAGCAAGATGATGGTTTTTATTGTTTTGGTTTGGTGATTATTATTGTAAATAGCTTATTGATTATTGGAAAGTATTGGTTTATGTATTAACACTCTATGTTGATTCGCGTTGAGTTCTATGTTGTTGGCACGACTTCTGGGATGTAGGAAGTCGGAAGTTTGTAACGGTTCCATAGCAGAGCAGAGGTAAGTGCTGCTCTCGGGAAAGACGGAATTGTAGTTGCCCTGTAGGTACACGGGGAAAACGTGTGACGGTTGGAGTTGCACAACTCATTGTCTGGGTTCGGTTCGGTGACATCGTCGTGTGTTACCATTAGAAATATTTCCTGTATGAAAGAAGTGTATGATTGTGAAGGTCACCTGTGAAATTTTGGTCTTAGGTACCAGGAGTCCAGAAGGAGCTCTGATAACGCTTATCACTGGAAAGGTAATAGGTGTCTTCCTTAGCTTGTTAGAAGGATAAAGTAGAGGGAAGTGCTACTTTATTAACATATGTCATAATCCTGTAGTAGGACAGACTGTTCGCTGTTCTCAGGAAAGACAGAATTCTGTGTGAATGTACTACATTTTCCATGTGAAAGTGCGTGAATGAAAAGGCATTCGGGTTAATTGCGAAACTCTGGTTTTATTTCTCAGGAGCATTGGGTCTCCAACTAGGTTTCTTAATTCTGGAGAAACAGCTAATGCTTGCTAGAAGGGTAAAGTAGAGGGATGTGCTACTTTATCAACGGAAGTAACGATTTCGTAGTAGGGCAGAGGTAAGCGTTGCTCTCGGGAAAGACGGAATTCTTGTGAGAAAGGTCATCAACTATTCTTTGATTAGTGAAGCGGACAATGGTGGCGTTTTTATGTCGTTACTAACAGATTTGTAAATAAAAAACGTACGAAAAGTTACCGATAACATTTTTGTAAAGGAAGGGTCAGCAGGAGCAGGAGCTGCGACAGCGAGAAAGAGCTGACGTCAGAAAAGCTGTGCTGGGATTGGTTAGTCAGTAAGAAACGTAGGCGCCCCTGATTGATGTGCTAGTGTATGCTACGCTAGGTGTGGAGAATTACAGGGTGACGTAGACGCTACTGATTGGTGCGTTGGTGTGAGACGCGCTGAGATTGGAGAATTGAAGAGGTGACATAGACGCTCCGGATTGGTGCGTTGGTGTGAGTCGCGCTACGATTGGTTAAAATAAAAGAAAAGTCGTAAAAAAAACTAGCGATACACAAAAGACAAAATGATGTATTACGATCCACCTGAAAAGGAGAAAAGGTCCTGGTTTGGTAAAATCAAGAAATGGTTTAAAAAGGATAAACCAATTGTGAGAGAGGGACAGTTGCTTCCCCCACCGAAAACTCCTGCATCCTTTATGGTTGCGAAATACGGATATCATACTTGTATTTGGTTAGATATTTGGGTAAAATATACAAAGAATGATGGAGTTCTGGCATTTCCAGAGCATGGTTCGTTTAATTTAGCGGTTTTGAGAAATTTGAGAGAGAAAATGATGAATCTAGAACCAAGACCTAGACCAACACAGTTTGAAGCATTGACAGAATGGGAAGATGAGATGCATGACATAGAAAGACAGAGGAGTGATGGAAGATACAGATACATATTTGGTAGATATGGACATGAAAATCATGATGACAGAATGAGGAGGTGGCGAAATGCAAGTATGACTGATGGGTTGTTTCCTGTAAGAAATGTTGAAGAAATTGGAGGTAAAAAATGTACAGAAAAGAGACATAATATAGAATCAAGAGGGTATGGAGTGAATGAATCGGAGGATGATGGTCTTGATGACATGTTTTATAGAAATCCACCCCTATATCAACCAGAATCTGAAATGTTGACACCAAGTGCCCCAATGAGAGAAACTTTGCGAATCATTAAGCACCAGTACCCCAAGAATTAGGGAAAAATAATTCCCTCAGAGAGATAGAGAGAAATCCGGATGATAAAGGAAGTAGTGAAAATTTAGCAGAATTAGCAAAAACAGCTTTGGAATTAACTGAAAAGATAAGAGAACTGACCAAAAATTTAGAAGCTGTGACTGTTCCGGTGACTATAGGCCCTGTAATGCCTATTTTCGATAAACAGAAAGATATTGAACATTCTTTAACGGTTCCTTATAACAGTAATAAACAGAATGAGAGGCCAAAGCAAAGTATAGATGAAAATCCATGGAGACAAACAGTGAGTATGATCGAGCCAAATGTTCCTAGAAACCTGATATTAAGTCCGAATATAACGGAAAGACATACAAAGACAATGGAATCAGTATTGGAAACTCAAAAAGACTTAGAACGAAGTAATGTAGAGAAACCAGTAGGTCCTACTTTAGAGGAATTGAGTGAATGGTTGAGAAGCCTGCAGAGAATAGAGAAAGAATCCCAATCAATAGATGTGGCCAAGCTACGAATGGTTCTGGAAGAATTAATAGTAGGGACTATCCCCACAGAGAAGTTAAAAATGTATCAAGATGAGGAGTTACTATTTCTATGTAAAAGCATAACTTGGAGAGCAAAAAATGTGCATGAAAGATTAGAAGAAGTAGCAAAAGAAATGGGTATAGACATTGAAAAGGTAAAGGCCCTACAGAAACCATATCGAATAGATTTTACTGAAAAAGATATTGAAAATTTAAATACCACAGGACGAATAAGTCAGATTAAGGAAATAATTATTCTGTTGAGAAAGTGGGGAGATGTGGATAAATGGAGAAGCAGGTGGTATCGAAAACGAGATGATGCCTCAGATAAAACTTTTGCAGCTTTCCCTGTAAGAGAAAAGATAGTAACAGAATGCCCCATGAGAGAAATTCCAGGAGGAGGATATGTACATGTTCCATGGACTAGGCAAGATATTTTGTCATTTACCAATGATTTCCCTCAACTACGCAAAAAGCCTGTCGAGTGGTATAGGCAAGTGGACAGATTTGTGAAATTATCTAAAGTAATATGGATTGATCTAAACAGTTTATTTAACATAATAGTACCAGCAGATTTATGGACAGAATGCAAAGTAATGATAAATTGGCCTACACAAGAATACCCTAGGGATCCAAAGACAGGAGCCCCTGACCCAGAAGGTATGAAGAAATATGAACAGGTTATTGCCTTTCTGAAAAATAAAGTACCTCCCAAAGAAACTGATTGGGTTAAAATTGACAGGACTCATCAGGAAAGTAAGGAGTCAGTACACGCATATTACGAGAGATTGATCCTGGCCTTTAAACAGTTCAGTGATGATGAAAACCTGAGTGAAAAGGATTTGAGCCATTTTGTGTACAGATTTGTATATGGTTTACGTCCAGAAATTAGCAAAATGATCAAACAACATACTGTAGATTGGCAAAACAAAAAGATAGATGAAGTATTGAGACATGCAACATATTTTAGTGATGAGATTGAAGCCAAACAGCGTAAATTAAAAGAGAAAGCTATGTGGGCACAAGTAAAGGTGGCAGAAAGACAGGAAGTTCAGTTAGTAGAACAAACGAATAATACAGGACCCAGATCAAAATTTATTCCTGGGAAAGGTAAAGGAAATTTCAATATAGAGGAAGCTAAAAGGAAATTCCCCTGTCATAATTGCGGAAGAGTAGGGCATTGGAAATCCGAGTGTAAATTTCCCCCAAGTACTAATAATGAAAATGCATCATTGAATCCACAGGTTCAGAATGAGGTGAGTGGTCAACCGCAGCAACAGCAGCAGGTTGTTCCCGAACAGAATCAGGTGCCAAAACTGCCTTTTCCACAAAGCAAAAATTCACAGAAATACAGTAATGAGATTCTACAATGAAGAACAGGTAACTAAACTGCCGCGTGCTAGCGCTGTTTCGCAGTATTGGCTACAACACGATGAGAGCGAGTCAGAAGAAGGTTATTGACGGTGCCGAGGAGAGGAAGATGAGTGCGAACTTGGCGCATCTCTAGAAGTAGACCAGACAGGCCCATTTGTGGAAGGGAAAATAAATAATGAGAATATTACTTTTCTTGTAGATACTGGTGCTACTCGATCAACTGTTAGGTCAGCTGATGTTAAGAATCTTCCACTCTCGGATGAAACAATCCAAGTAGTTGGTGTATCCAACAGACAGATTAAAACTTATCTTACAGAACCAGTGGAAGTTAGCATAGGGAAATTTTCTGAAATGCACCGCTTTGTTGTGTGCAACACAAGTCCTGTGAATTTGTTAGGTAGGGATTTGCTGTGCAAAATGAATTGCACTATTTTCTTTACCCCTGATGGATAGCATTTGAGACCCCTGATGAAGATGTACTGTATAAAATGACTATGGCAAATAGAGAAACTGAAGTTACCGAAGCTTATGCTGTATTTAACCCTGACGAATTGCCTAAAGAATTAAAACAGACTGTAAAAGCAGAAGTTTGGGATTTCACAGGAGAAGATGTGGGACTAATGAGAAATGTGGACCCAGTAAAAATAACAGTGAAGGAAGGAATAAGTTATCCAAATGTCCCTCAATATAAACTGACACCTGAGATAATTGAAGGAATTACTCCTATAATTGAGAAAATGATAAAACAAGGTATATTGAGAGAAATAATGAGTAGTCCATGTAATTCCCCAATTATGGGACTGAAAAAGCCTAATGGGAAGTTCAGGATAGTGCAAGATTTGAGAAAGATAAACAAAATTGTTGTGTCATGTTGTCCTATTGTACCAAATCCATCTGTGATTTTGTATCAGATTCCCCATGATGCAGAATGGTATACTGTGATTGACTTATGCGATGCTTTCTTTTCCATTCCGTTGCACCATGACAGCCAGCAAATTTTTGCGTTTCGTTTTGGCAACCGTATTTTGGCTTGGTGCCGAATTCCACAAGGATATACAGAAAGTCCCTCAATATTTAATCACATATTGAAGAAGTCCTTAGAAAGCCTAGAAATGCCCGAAAATTTAGTGTTAGTACACTATATCGACGACCTTCTGGTGGCATCGAAAACTCATGAAGCTTGTGCAATGGACACAATAGCTTTGCTGAATCATCTGGCCGATGGAGGACTTAAAGTGTCATCATCAAAGTTACAATTTTGCAAAAAAGAAGTACATTATTTAGGCCATAACATCGAAAAGGGACTGAGGAAAATAACAATAGACAGAATCAGAATCATAAAAGGAATGAGAGCCCCCATGACACAAAGAGAAGTGAGAATGTTTCTTGGAATGGTTGGATATTGTTGCCAGTGGATAAGCAGTTTCTCCCTGATTGCAAAGCCTTTGGTACGTCTGACAAGAAGTGATGTGAGAGATCCCATTGATTTGAACAAGGAAGAATTGAGAGCTTTTAAACGATTGAGAGATGGATTGTGTGAAGCGCCAGCATTAGGAATGCCTGATTACGAGAAAGAGTTTGAGTTGTATTGCAGTGAGGGGAATGGATGTGCACTTTCTGTGTTAATACAGAAGCATGGAAAACTGAGGAGACCAATTGCATACTTTTCATCTATGCTAGACCCAGTAGCTGTAGCTCTACCTGGGTGTCTGAACGCAGTGGCTGCTACCTGTAGGAGGTTGGAGCAGAGTGAAGGAATTGTGATGGGTTACCCTGTGAAAGTGTTTGTACCCCATGATGTGGCAATCCTTTTAACAAGGAGTCGCACTCAATTCATGACACATAGTCGGCTGACTAAATATGAAAAAGTCATCTTAGGTGCAACTAATGTGAGCCTTGAAAGATGCTTGAATGTGAATCCTTCAACATTGTTGCCTGAGGCTGAGAATGTGGAAGTTAGAGACGAAGCGGATCACGATTGTCTGGATGTACTTGATTTCTGTACCAAACCACGTCCTGACATAAAAGATGTGCCATTGCCAGAGAGTGATTTTGTACTGTTTGTAGATGGTTCTTGCCTGAGAACAGATGATGGAATGTTGAGTGCAGCATATGCAGTATGCACAGTTGCAGCAGTAATGGAAGCATCCTACCTGAAAGGAGTGAGATCAGCCCAAGTAGCTGAACTTTTTGCTTTGACTAGAGCATGCAAGATTGGGAAGAACGTGAGAGTGACTGTGATAACTGATAGTCAGTACGGTTTTGGTGTGGTGCATGATTTTGGCAAAATATGGCTACAGAGAGGATTTTTAACATCAAGTGGAACTCCCATTAAGAATGCTGAAGTGGTTGGGAAGTTGCTTGAGGCGATACAGCTGCCTAAGCAATTGGCTGTTGTGAAGTGTGCTGCACATAGTCAATCTGGCGATTATACCGCCATCGGCAACAAATATGCCAATGATATGTCCCAATACTGTGCACGTAATCAGAATTCAGTGAATCGGGCGAAGGAGAAAGACATGAATTCTTGCACCTTAATGTTTACTAACATTGTGCATACCTGGGAGGAAGTGAGGGACTTACAGGAAGAAGCAGGAGATGAGGAGATGAAGCAGTGGGTAAAAGCAGGATGTGCACCACGAGAGAAAGATCATGTGTGGGTATATCGGGATGGAAGACCAGTTATGCCTGATAGCATGGTGTCTGCCATGGCACGGATGTATCATGGACAGGGATACATAGGGAGAGATGCTATGATAAGGTCGTTTAAATAGACCTGGTACAATGCAAAATGTAGACTCGTAGCAGCGAGTCTGTGTCAAAGATGCCTTATATGTCAGCAGTACAATCCTGGAAGGAAGACAGTGGTGAGTCTAGGAACGATAGGTCGAGAAGGAGGGCCTTTCACCAGAATGCAAGTAGATTTCATTGAAATGCCTCCCTGCAACAGGTTGAGGTATGTTCTAGTCATGGTCTGTTTGTTTTCTAGATGGGTAGAAGCATACCCAACAAGAAGAAGCAATGGAATCACAGTGGCAAAATTGCTTTTGAGGGAATTCATTCCTAGATTCGGGTTCCCAGTGACAATTGAGTCAGATAGGGAAAAACATTTTCATAATGAGATCATAAAATTGATTTGTGGAGCATTGAATGTACAGCAGAAATTACATTGTGCCATCGCCCAGAGGCTTCTGGTGTGGTGGAACAAATGAATGGATCTATCAAAACCAGAATAGGGAAAATGTGTTTAGCCACAGGTATGAAATGGCCTGATGTCTTGCCTCTAGTACTCATGACTATTAGATCAATTCCAGACAGAACTACAGGGTTGAGTCCCCATGAAATTATCATGGGCAGAGCAATGCGTCATGTGTTCAACCAGTCAACAAGCTGTTACCTATAACTGATGACATGGTGTTGGATTACTGTAAGGGCCTGGCTGACGCAGTTCATTCTGTGTTTCATCAGCTTGGAGTGGAAGCCACCTCCCTTGAAAAGAAGCAAGCTCATGATCTAAGCTCAGGGGACTGGGTGAGAATCAAAGTACACAGAGGGAGGAACTGTTTGGTCCCAAGGTGGGTAAAACCACGACAGGTGATTTTGACTACAACAGCTGTCAAGTGTGCTGGAATCAAGAATTGGATCCATGCAAGTCACACATTAAGGATTCCAAATCCAGTGGATAACAAAAAAGGAGAATACTTTGATGAATCAGAATCAAGTTCTGAATCGAATGATGAAGAAGCAAGAACAAGAGAAAACCCTGAAAGGGGGGAATCAGAGCCGAATCTAACTTTTATCCCAAGAAGTATTTCATTGAGTAGAAGGTTACAGATTTCTGATACTAGCTCAGACTCAGAGACTGAACAAATAACTTTACGCCCCAGAGAAGAAAAAGACAAAGAAAAGAAAATTAAAGAAATTGCTGATAAAGCAATTCCAGATGAAAAATTGAGAGAAATTCCACCTGAAATAACAAAATTAGATGGACAGGTGCCAGATACAGAGAGAGAGGGAAAGATTTTTGCGGAAGACCCCCGAGGAGGTGTAGGGAACTCCAACATCCAGTTATTGGAAGGGACAAGTAGTCAGCAGGAAGATTGCATACAAGAAACACGAGGAGGGACAGAAGTAGGGAAACCGAAAGAGGTGGTGGAAAGAAAAGCTGTTGAAAGAAAAAATCAAGTTGAAACAGAATCGGAGGAAAGTGAAGACGAAGTACCTGAAGGTCGAATCTTAAGAAAGAGAGCATGGAGAACTGAAAAGAATGATAAAGGAAGTACACTGAAAAGATCAGCAAGAGATGAAGTTTGGCCAAACAATATGAAAAGGCTGAGATATCGACTGACACAAGTAAATTCATCAAGAGCTGAACAGGTGAATGAAGTGACTAGTCAAGAGAAATCAAAAGACAAAGAAATATTTGTAACAGAGGAAAGCAAAAGAACGAGAAAACCTAACCAGAAGTATAAGTCGCCGGAAAGGACGTATGTGGCCCTGCCTGAAATAAAAGAAGAGGTGGATAGCCAAGTAAATCCAGAGGTGACTGTACCGGAAGTGGTTGAGGGAGACGAAAAATCAGAAATCCTGAGAGTTATCTTGTCCGATATTGGAGAAGAGACGGATGTTCAGGAAATATTGTATTCAGATCACGAAGGAAAAGTGAAGGACTTTGAGATGCCAAACTGAATAAGACAAGAAAACTGCTAATGGAAAGACAATAAAATACGGAAAAAGACAAAAACTGGTAGAACCAAGTAGGTGCTTAGAGCCTTGGGTTAGACAAACTAGTTGTGAAGTAGAAGAGGCTAAGTCAAAAGACACTGTTCATTTTTACAAAAATGGCAAACACAGATAGTAGAAAAGATAGTTGTATATTCTTGAAGAGATGGTGTAAAATGTGTTGTTGTTGTACAGGATTACTAATGCTTCTGTGGAGTGTACTAGCTCTGATGATCTCATTTAAAGTTACCATAGACACAATAGAAGGACATAGTGAAAACAAAACTAGTATAGAAAAGATTCAGAAGGTAGTTCCGACTAAAATAGATAGAAATTATTTGCATAAAGACAGGTCTATACCTGATTTTTCTAACAATGTATTTTCAAAATTACTGTATGAATATGTAAAGACAATGGACGTAAGGGACTGCTACGTTTGTATGCAGTTACATGCATCTGTATTGGAGGGAGTGACTTTTCACCACCTTCCAGTAGCTTATGGAATAACATGTAGTGTAATAGCTAGTTTATTTTATCAAACAGGGAAGTTAGAATATTATTTCTCAGATGTAGATAACATATTTTCACAAGTACCATCAATTAACAAGTTAAACAAGGTAAAACCTGCAAAGATTATAGGTGAATTTTTCTTAGAGACTAAAGAACTAACATTAGAGTATATATTTAGAAATAATCCGACTTGCAGTTTAAAGAAAGAAGAAAATACGTTTTTGGATATGGTTGAAGAAAAGGGGTTTGAAATTGCAAAGGAAGGCATCTGAGGGAAAAGTGGAAAAGACAGTCTGGGATGTAGAAATGGAAAAACACTTGAAGGGCGAAGCTAGTCCAACTATGGCTTTGGATTGGCCTCAGAAAGGAAAATTGTGTGTTAGAAGGAATCAGACTGCATATGATAATAACTTTGTAAGTAAAAGTGAGTGTCATGATACATACCGAATCATTGGTGGATGGGGATTTAACGGAGGAAATGATCCAGTTTTTCCTGGGCTATATTTTATCTGTGGGAGCAAAGCATATTATCGTTTGACAGACCATTGGTATGTCACATGTTATGTAGGCCTGGTTTTCCCAAAGATTTTTCACATGGGAAGAGGAGAAGATGGTGTACATAAGATAGGTAGTTATTTAGCACGTAGAAAGAGAGAATCTTGGTCAGAAATTGTAGGTGACATCTTTGGAGCATTGATACCAGCAGTGGGAATATCTCTGAATGCAAACAAAATTAGAAGACTATCTACAGTAGTAGATCGCTTGTCAACAAGCACCGCTGGAGGATTTTTATTGGTAAATACTGAAATGGTTGCCATTGGTGCCATGGTAATGCAGAATCGACTTGCCCTTGATATAATATTGGCAAAAGAGGGTGGAGTCTGTGGAATGCTGAAAGTTCAACATTGTTGTACTTACATTCCAGACGAGAGGAAAGATTTGAAAACTTATATTAAAAATAAAGCTGATCTGCATGATGAAATTGCACCACTGGAGGTTGAAAGTGTTTAGGAAAAGATTGGAAAGAAAATATCTTCTATTAAAAATTTCTTAGTAAATCTAGGTAGTACCTTTTTAGGTAAGATTTTATTTCCATTAACGTGTGTGATTTTTATAGTATTAATATTAAGATTAGGTTGTCTATGTCGCAAAAGAAACAAAATCCAGAAAAAGTTAAAAAGAGAAAATCCAAGAAGACAAGATAAGAGACAAGAGAGGGAATTTGAAGAAGTAGAATTAGAAGAAGTAAAAGAAAATATGTATAAGACAGCCAGAAGAGAAGAAATTGGGGAGACAGAGATGTAAAAATCAAAGCAAGAATTCATTTCAACTACATGAAAATTAATACAACATTTTATTGGTATGGTGATAAAATCACCAAAGGGGGGATTGATGGAGCGGGTAGAACAAAATTTTGTATACCCTCCCCTAATCTGCATGAATATACTAAATAATCTATTAATTGTAATATTACTAAATGTGTTTGCATGATATTTAATCAACATTACTAATGTACGAAAAACACGTGGGATTTGCTATTTGCATGGCTAAATAATATGTAATTAAAATATGTACACATACTAACACTAGAAAATAGAATATCGCATGATATATGTTGCTTTTGTGACGTTTTCGTAATGTCGCACCAGATGACATCAAATGGGTGAATATGAACGCTTTAAATGTCGCTATATGCTAGATAATTACAAGCACATAGGGGGATTAGTGAGGGGTTAACATTTTATTCATTATTTCTATGTATTAATTACGTGTTTGTGTTTGTTTCGCTTAAGTTGTCCTTTGGGCCTAAAAACAAGATGACCGCCAATGAGGCACGACGTGATGGCCACCATTCCACGAGGTTTCGGGTGAAGTACGCTTGCACTACAACATGTTCCTGTGACCTTGACATGACCCTTGTCACACTGTGCCCAGGCAAGGCCAAGGTGGGAAGCCCACCAAGTACTGTAACAAAGGACAGTAACTAGAAACTGGAAAGATCATGAACAGTGACATAACCTCTTGAACTGTGTGAAACCTCACCGGACGATCCCAACCGACCAATGGGAGAAGCCCAAATTCTGTAAAATGTAACATCTTGACTTTACTTTTATTATAAAAATGACGGTAGAATAGAGAGGACACACACATGCTTTCCCTTTTTGCTGACGGAGACGACGGTGACGCTACATGACTGCTGCGTTCCTGAATCTTTGACAGACTGAATGCTGCCCATTTCTTTGATGAACTGAGAACTTTATAAAATCTTTGGGCACTGATAGATGCTTGCACGTCTCTGGTCCTTGTCCATTCTTGGGACTGTAGCGTGCTGCATGAAGAACTTTTGAATTCCGACTGATTGACAGCTAATTTGATGACTTAGAGGACGACCAATAGCCAGATTAGGTAAATATGATGTTCTGTGATTTAATAAATTTAATAGATGGAACTAATGGTTTTGCGATAATTAGATAAACAAATATTGATTAACAAGAAAATGCGTTTTGTCATTTATTGAGGGAAGTAAAGATCAAGATCTTAAATGAGTTTTTAGCTAGCCTAAATCACCATACTGATCCAACTAAATAATCCATTGATCACGTGGGAGGAGTATTTTAATGTTTAGGATTGAGATCTGTAGGGGTAAGGATATTAGTGTATAGATGTGCAAAATTAATTTTCTCTCTATAGGTCATAAGGTATTCCTTTCATGTCAGCGCTTGGAACATTCATCTCTCCTGTAAGTGCAGACCAATGAGAAGTGAAGTGTGAATATTGGTGTTATGGGCCCCACCAATGATTGTATAAGTGAATGTGTTAATGTGATATTTGGTCTGTGACGAAGGGAGGATATTTGGTACGGGTTTTGTCCCGTTACCCAGGTTTCCGCACTGCATCACTCCGCACCCCATGGTACCATGGTCTGGGCAGGGGCTGACCCACAGCGCTCTGGCCTGTGACCCCTCACTGCAGGTCAGCTGACTCTGAGCCGGCCCGAGCGAGCTCAGGAGGCCAGTTACCAGGTGAGAAGAGGCGGCGGGCATCACTGCAAATTGGAGTAAGTGTGGGCCCAAGGCAAGGCCGGGACATTTAAAATAAATAGTTCACAGCCATGGTTCAGCTTCTTATGTGCTGTGGTACTTGTAATTGGAATTATTCTTCTACCGCGGCAAAAGTATTCATCATTTAGTACTTCTTGACTTGTATGTGTACTAGATGGCAATCAGCAAATGAAAAGTTGATCGTGAAAACCTTCACATGTTTAACTTTTTCTAAGCACTCTCAGTGTTTTGAAAGCTGTTGAGTACTGTTGCACAGGGCTGGATGTAAGGTGAACAATGTAACTTCTTGACCACCTCTCTCGCTACCTAGTCTCCCTGCACGGTGCTCTCCCACACCACCACCTCCCATCAATGTTTATTTTTGTTTCATGCTCCTACTACATGACATCCTGCTTCCTTCTTTTCTAAGCTCACTGCAGGATCACCTTTGGCTTGTTACCTGATCCCCCATGTTTTACTGAACAAAGTACACCACATCCAGCCACAACACTCTAAGCAAAAACACATAGGTAAAAAACATTTCCATTTACAATGCCAATAGCTCTAACTCTCACAAATGCAAGACCTATTGCATTGCAAATGCTTGTTTATTTTAGGGGGGCTATGGTATTTAGAGTGGAGGTTAGCCAGTCATGATATAATATAGAAACTACCTCACTTTCTCCAGGCTACATTGACAGTTAAGTTCATGCTGAAGGTCTCCTTCTTAATTGCGGAGGAGCGTCGCATCACTGAGTCAGTCAGCGGAAAGTAAAATGATAATATAATAAGTTTCAAGTTTCAAGTTTATTTTATTTGTTTTGGTACTCTACTGAGGACCACAAATTTTATACGATAAAATTCAGTTTCATATACTTTTAGAAATTCATATTAATACAAAGCTAAAAAGGATTTAAAAATGTATAAAAGTTATAACAAACTAGTTCATTCGGAGGAAATTTGCATACTGTGATCAGATCCTTTACGTTGGTGATACGGCAGTTAATGTATATAAGATACAGATGTTTTGTCCTAGCTGCCACTACTTTTGGGTTAGGGCATATGAATAAAAGATGTTCTACATCCTGCTCCCCTCCGTGGCAGAAGTTACATAATGAAGATCCGTTTGGGTGCCATCTTGATGTTGTGGTTAGCACTGGTAAGATGCCGAGCCTTAACAGGGTAATTGATCTCCTTGCTCCGTGCGAGAGATTGAAGTATATGTATTGTTGCACTTGCTTAGGTGCGATTGTTTCCGTGAAACTTTTATACAGAGTCAATTTCGCACAGTGTGAAAAATCAAGGTCATAACTGAGTCTGGGGGTGAAACATTTTAAAAAAAGTTTCAGTTGTGATGGAGTCCACGTGAGCAACAGGTTAGCATTGATCTCAGCTAGTTTAAATGCAGTGGACATGTTGCTGAAGAATACTTGTTTCGGAGCGTCACAGTCAATGGTCTCGATTTTAAGTAGTGAACGGAGAGTTCCAGCCTTTGCGTGCAGCAGATTATATGCCCACCTGATGACGTTTGCGATAGCTCTTGAGTAGGAGCTCGTGATAGAAAATTCGAGGCGAAGAGCTTGCACCGGGGTGGAGTGTGATACCTTCAGCATTTTCCTCAGTATCTTCCCTTCTTTCTGGTCCAGGAATGACCACTGTTTTATTGGAATATATTCCAAAGCAAATGATAAAACTGTAGGTATCTTTGTACTATATACTTTGAGAAGGGATGAAAAATGTCTGTTGCCTGAAGCCGCGTATAGTCTTTGAAGGGCTCCGGCATGCACCTCGGATTTCCTAGTCAGGTTATTAAGCTGTAAATAGTTTTTTAATGTCTTAGTGAAAATCCTGCCCAGGTATGTGTATTCCTCTGTCTTTTCTATTGTTCCAGCGCCGAGTCTCCAACAGAATTTGGTGCTTCTTTTTCTTCCTGAGAAGGAGACTATTTTTGTCTTGGTGAGATTCGGAATTAAGAAGTTTTCCTGACTATATTTGTTCAGAGTGACTAGAAGTCTTTGCAGGCCAAAGGGCGTAAGATCTAACATTACGATATCGTCTGCATATAAGAGGGCGTGAATATTCTGGGCTGCGATCTTAGGAGGCAGACTTGGCGTTTGTTGCAGGTGCTGAGGCAAATCACTAAGATATAGTGAAAATAACAAGGGGGCTAGGAGACACCCCTGCTTAAGACCATTTGCTGTTGGAATTATGTTGGTCAGGCCCTTTTCACTCCCCATTTGCACTTGACACCACGTGTGCAAGTGCAGTGTAATTATAATTTGTAATAATTGTTCAGGGATTCTTAACTTCCTCAGTTTGTTCCAGAGTGATGGCCTGTCTACTCGATCAAATGCGGTAGAAGAATCGATGAATGCTGCGTATACCGGTTGGGATTTTCCTACAACGTATTTGTCGAGGATTGTTTGTAGTATCGCGATGTTAGCGATAACCGAATGGTTAGGCCTGAAGCCGGCCTGATATAAGGGGATTAGATCCTGAGAAAATGCCCAATTTTTAAGTTGGTCCAACACTTCGGCGGCGAAGATTTTCCCCGTAGCATCTAGTAATGCTATTTGGCGATAGTTGCCAGCCTGATGTCTTGACCCTTTTTTGAAGATCGGTATTATGATACTCCCCTTCCAGGATTTTGGCACTGATCCTGTTTTAAAGATGAAATTAAAAAGGGGAGAGAGCATCTTACTCCAACCCTTAGGATCTGCCTGTAGGACCTTGATTGGAATTTGGTCTGGGCCGGAGGCTCCTGTGGATCTCGCTTTTCGGATGTGCATTTCTATTGAGAACGGGGAGGCGGTTCCGATCAGAGCGTTGTTTCCTTCGCTGTTTGTTTACCGCCTCTTCATTACTCGTGTTTGCTCTGTACAAAGCTGTCAGGTAGATTTTCCATTCTTGAGGTGGAACTGGAATGGGGTGCAGGGCCTTTTTTGTTCCGGTTTCCTTTGCGATTAATGACCAGTATGATCGTTGGTTGCGCTGTTTTGCCGCGATTTGTAGATCGACCCAGTTTTTGTCCTGTGTTATTCTTTTTAAGCGACGCTTTTCTCGCTTGAGTTGATTTTTCAGTTTGTTAATTTCTGCCTGTCTTGTGATTGAGCGGTCCACATATTGTGCTCTGATAAGTTTGTTTAGTCTTTTTGCAGTTGCAGAATTTGAGGTTTTATTTTTGTTTTTATTCGTTACTGGTACGACTTGTTGCAATTTGTGTCGAAAAAATTGCTTTAAGTTCTCGATAATGGATTCAAAGTTTGTTATTACATCAGCGGAGAATTCTATAGTTAGAAGATGATTTATATCGATTAGAGTAATTATTTTATATAACATAGATAAATTCCAGTAGAGCCTCCTTTGGTTTGTTTTTGCCTCCACTGTGCTATGTTTATACATAGTTTGACTAGGAGAGGAGGTGCTTATCTTCCATTGGGTATGTAATAGGAGGATTGCATGGTCACTCTCTTCAGTGAAGTAAATGCGGAGGTGTGAAGCGGACTCAAATGACTCCATACTACTGATCATATAATCTAGGATTGAGAGGGTACTGTTTCCCCGTCTGGTATGCGATGCTGGAATGTCACCTTCCACGTTCCCATTCAAAATAATTCCATTTAGTATTGGAAGTGACGCTAATAGCATTTTCCCCCTTTTATCAGCCCTGCTTCTAGTCGGGAATGTCGGCACCGGTATTTCTAGAGCTTCATCTTTATACCAGTTCGCCCAGTTGGAGTTTTCGTTGTTTGATATTTTTCCGTTGAGATCACCCGTTATCAGGAATGGCGGGTAAGATTGAGCTTCGATTATTTGTTGAATGGTTTCAAAGGTTTCCTCAAGTTGGACATCGTTCTTTGGTCCGGGAGGGACGTATACGTTAAAGAGTAGTAAACCGTTTTGGGGGTCTGAGGAGTGAATCTCCAACCGGATTTTTATACACTGGAATTGCTTAGAATTGGTGTCAACGATCTCTTGAGCCCATAGATACTCTTCCCTTAGTAGGATAGCTATCCCTCCCTTAGCGTGTCCCCGTTTAGCTTCCTGCGCAGGGATGTCATAGACGAAGTATCCGTCCTGGTAAAAAGTTTTTATGGACCAAGTTTCCTGTACTGCCAGTATGTCCGGTCGATTTTTTGTGACTTCCGTCATTTTTTCTGTGGTTTTCCCTGCCATGTTCCAGGATTTTATCGAAAGGCCATTGCTAAACGGGTTGAGTCGGGTACTTCGCATTTTTCCTACCGTTAAGTGACTCTGAAATCCATGACCATGACTGGAACGTTTTTGCTGCTTCCTTTGCTTCTGCATCATGGCTCCAAACTTCTCTTTCTCCGTTCTTTACTGAGATCCTTAGCTATTGGTCAGAATTTGGGTTTGTTTCTGAGTCTTCAATGTTGTAGGTAGTTTTGTATTGGATTTGAGGGTTTTCCCATAAGGGTCCTTTGGACAATTTTTTCGGGTGGTTAACTGTGGTTTCCTGTGTAGGGACCAGATCATAGCCACATTTTTGTAAGGTCTCCTGTTCTCTTAGGATGATCCCTGGTAACACCGGTGACCGAAATGCTACCACCGCTATTTTGGTATTTTCTTTGTCTGGGAATATTACTAAGTCGATCTCATTACTTGTTAAGGTTTGTAACGGAGTTATGCGTTGAATAAGGTTAACTATTCTGCCTCGATTTAGTGGAATGCTGTCTGTAGGAAAAAGCTCTGTTATTTGTAAAAGTTTTGACGATGTTTCTTCAGCTAGAGGGGCTTTTTTGTCGTGATCAACTGGCCCTTTAAAGCGCTCCCTTGACCCTGTAGTTGTTAGATTGAGGTGAAATTCTTCAGCTCTTGGGTTTAAAGTGATCTATTGTCGATGAATTTTATTGTCTGTGTTTTCCGCCGCGTTTCGGTGTGTTCCCTTTGTGGGAGTCGGTGTTTTTGTGCTTTCTTCGTGCTCGTACTGGGATGCGGGGGAAGTTATTACTTTCTGGAATTTGAGTCTACGCGCTTTCTTCTTTTTGATTCTATGTTGCGGTTTTCCTCTTTTTCTCCTAGCTCCTTCTTGGTTCTTCTTGATTTCTTGTGAGTCTCCCGCTTGTTCACCGTCCAGGATGATGTTTGCCTTCTTTCCTTGGTCGTTCACCGAACCGGACGTTGATGATTTATTTTTGGTGTTTATGAAAATAGGATATAGGTTGTGGGCGTCAATGGTATCTTCTCTGAAGAGTTTGTTTAGTGAATATATAGTTGGTTCCTGGTAGTTATTCTGAGTTCCCTTATTTGGTCTTCCTTTCGTTTGAGTACCTTTCGTTTGAGTACCGGTGTCGCTTTTTCCCTGGACTTGCAGCATGTTGGTGATATTATTATTATTACCTGTTGCCTCTTGAGAGTTTACTGGCTTTTCTTGTGTTTTTGTTGACTCGGTGTGATCTTTTTTTCTTTTTTCTTCTACTAGGAATTTTAGTATTCCTATTTGAACGTCAAGGGTTTGGTCTGAATTCTCCAGAATATGGCCTAAGAGTGAGAGGACTGATTCTAGAATTTCTTGCAAGATAAGGAGTGATTTGGACACAGGAGTGTTGTGATTAGTTAGGCTGGAGGATTTAAACATGTAAAGGTCTGGTGAGTATTCGAGTTCAACTACTCGATCCGGAGATTTTTGTAGTGTACTAGTAAGTATCTCCTCTGGCCTTATTTGCGGTTCGAGCTTATTATCGTCCTCCTTGACAATTATTTCTGGGCATAAGTTGTTACAATCAGTACTGCGTTGGATGTTTAATAGACTCTGAGTAATTAGACCAGATAAGTCTGATTCCAGAGGGGATTCCTCTATAACAGAAGGGCTAGAATTTTGTTCTGGGTCAAATTCAGGGTTTGTTAGGTTTTGTTCACTTGATTGGTCGTGTAATACTCCCGATATGTCTTTACCACCCTCCTTGAATTCGGGTTTAGTTCCTTTATTTTGCAGTTGACTTTCTGTTTGGTCTTTGGTGGTAAGTGTGGAAAAATAATTAGTTATTGCGGGAGCCCTTGTTATCCGTCCACTTTTCACCGCTTTATTGGAGGACTTCCTGATTGCCTCTTCAGTTCCCATTCGTTTCATAAAAATGGTTCGCGACCATATCCTTATCCTGAGGCGGTAGATTGTTCTGCCTTCCCGGGGGGGTAGTTATTTTGGGCTTCCCCACGTGTTACGAGGCGAAGTGCGGGCTGTGAGGAGGCGTCAAAATCCCTCTTGGCGCAAGACAAATTATTGGATGGACTCTCTTTCGAGGGCGCAGGGCGTTTTGGGGGGGCCCTAGGGCGGGGAATGGTGGCACTGACCGCTCAAATCACCACCACCCCCTTCCTCGAAACCCAGGCACCCCTCTCACCGTCCCTCTGCCGGAGGCCTCCACTCGAGCTGACCGCCTCCTTCCTCTGAGTCCACCAGTTCCCGGGGCTCCTCACCGACGCCTCTAGCCACTCCGGTGCTGGGGCTCCCTTGGTGTCTCTGGTCCTCTGCTCACACTCTAGTCCGCCTCAGACTGTTCCCTGATCTCCTCTGCTCCGCTGGTCGACGGCAGGCCTTTAGCTGGTCAGGCCGTATTCGCCGCTGCGGCCGCCGCCATTCTGCGTTTCACTCTGTTGAGACCCGAGTGCTCGGTCTCGCCTTAGGGGTTATCAGCAAATTGGTGGTTATTTACTTCGCTTGGGCTGCCGGCTGCGCTTCAAATCGCGCTGCGGGTGCCCAGCGGGTGGCGGGCGGGCGGGGTTATTTTAATTATATTTTTTCCGGTGACTGACTGAGGCAGGGAGTCTTGGGCAGGACAGGGCGGGGCTGTGCCGGACCAGGCATGGCAGGGAGGAGATGGTGGTGTGCACTGTAAAGTGAGCATGTCAGTTTGGCCGCCATCTTAGACTGGCCAAACAGACATGTGTGCTTAAGTTTCTTCAACCCGGCTGTGTTGCACAGCTGGGTTGGAGAAATGGCACAGGCACAAAGGGAATGTCGGAGCTGCAAACAAGGCCACTCTGACTAATCCTCTCAGGCTATGAAAGCAGTGTCTGGATTGGGTGGGGAACCTCTGCTGGTGTCCCAGGGACAGCTGGGACACCATCGGGAGTGAAGAGGAGCACCAACAAATCTGCAGCAGGACAGGGACGTTAAAAAAAATGATATCTTCCTTGCCCTCTGCCTCCTGCCCCCCACTGGAGTTTTGTGGTGGCCACCTTTGAACCTGCTTCCATGGTCTGCCCATCAAATGGGCTGGGATATGGTTCTTTTTTGTAGTGGGGATCTGAATGAAAATAGACACTGCTGAATGATCACTTGAGATAAGCTGCATGGGAGTTGCACAAATAAAATTATCAGCATTAGGAAAACTTGGATCTGGAGTGTGACCTACAACTTGTGTGGCATTAGAAAACTAGTTGAGATAGTTTTAAAGTCACAGAGGATTATAAAATTAAAGACTCGGATGGGAAAAGCTTATAATGAGTCGCACACTTCTTTGGAAAAAGATGATGCATAGTTGTGAGGTCTGTATATTAATGCCTTCAAAAGTGTGACATTGGGAGTTTGTTTAAATGAGAAAATGCAGAGAAATATGGAGACAGGATCAAGGTCCTTGATGAGTTTGTTGACCTCAAATTGTGCTTGGAAAGGGACTTTACATTGATGAAATTGAATTTGAAGAGCTTGTATTTAGTAATGGTACTGAGCTCTGTTGCCTTGTGTAAACATAGACAAGGTAGGGGTGAATGGTTAACTAAGGGGCATATCACACTTTTACACCACCAGTGCGTCTTTTTTGTGATGCTCTGGAGGCAAAGTGTGCCGGCCCATATTTACAAGGCAGAGCAAAGCCAACCTGCATGGCTTTTCATGGCCTTGTATATTTGGAGTAAGACAATGCCTTTCTCTGCATGGAAGTGGTGTTCCATGGGTGTTCCTGTTGGTGTTCTCATGTTGGTGTTCTCCTGCAACACCCATGGTTTTTGGCACTGGCCCAGATTTACAACATTTGAAAATCTGGGGCAGCGCTAAATCGAATGCCTTCCCAAAGTCGGCGTAACAAGGAGAAATGTTTACAGTTCTGCTAGTTTTTGTGTCCCTTCCTGCACAAAAACAATCATTTCACCATGGTGCAAGGGTGCCTGCATTGGTGCCCGGCTGTAGTATGTGCGCTGGTGCTGGCAAGAAGGACAGGAATGTACTGTATCTTGTAGATATAGAGCATTTCTGCCCTTTCCTTTTGATGTGGGGCAGCATAGCTATAAGGCTTGCGGCGCTGCCCTACACCAAAATATTGTAAATATGCCTCTAAGTTGCATGACAGACATACAAACAATCTTAGACAAAGGATATCATCAGAAAGCTTACACTTACTGATAGGGTGGAATGAGAGTAGCTCCTCTCTCCAGCAGTGGATGATAGCAGACTATAGTGAGCCAGAGGGGATGGCGCTGGGAGTGGTCCAGGCGTGGATGGGCACAAACAGGCTTGCCTTTGGCTTGCCTGCTGCATGTACGTGCAGCAGCATCCTTTTTGTTGCCCTCCATTCCAGCCACTAGCATGACAGGAGAACTAGAGCTATAACTTGTTAATATTATGGCAATTGCAAAATAATAGGGAAAATTAAAAGCTGAACTGGACCTCAGCTGATCCTGTGTGGGGGGTCAAGCACCCTTACCTCCGCACACTTGAGGGAAAAGAACTACAATTAAAAAATAATGTGAAAAGGAGATCATAAAAATAGAATAATGTCTCAAATGAGTGCAGGAGCTCAGTGGGAGCCAGCCATCTCCTTCATACAAGGAAAGTAAAAACACAGGATGGGTAACATGGGCAGAAATAGGTCAATACTTCAGAGATGGATGTTGCAATTGACGATTGTAAAGATGTGCAGTAGCATCCTTTTTGAGGGCCTGGGGTGGGGAGTGTCAGGAGAACTAGAGTGGTAAAGTGCTAATAATATGGCAAGCATGAAAGAAGGGGGGAAAGTAAAAGCCCAACTGGACCACAGCAGATCCTGTGTGGGAGGTCTAGCTCATTTGTCTCTACATAATGTAAAGAAAATAACTATAATTAAATTGCATTACGGAGGCAAGATGGCGGCCGCTTCAGTGGCCGGCTAAGCTGGTGCTCTTCACCTCTGCAGGTTTACCGACGACACGTTTGAGTTAATGGCGACTTAAAGGCACCCAAATCAGCTTACGAATAAGAATTACGGCCGTAAGATATCTCTGGTATTGTCCTTTTCGGTTTCCTTCTGCACTCCCTCGATACTTTTCACGAGGCTACCCTGTTATCTCGCTATCCCGCTTGCTGTGGTCTTTTGCGGACTTCGCTCTCATCCGGTTTGAGCCGTGGAATCGGCAGCGGTTGCTGCGTTAATAGCATTCTCAGTGCTTTTCAACTGGTACAGTATTTCTCTCCGTTGGTGCCGCACTTACCTACAGATGGCAGGGAAGAATCTTCACCAGCGGTCCGGACGGAACAGAGGCAACGTGCAAATGACAGGTACTCCTCCGAGAACGCGACAGATGGCTGCCGGCGGGAAATCGGTGGAGAAAGCGGAGAAGGTGGGAGAGGGGCTCGTTGATGCCTCGGACAAGCGGCAGGAGGTAAATGGTGCAGTTAACTTACTCAATGTGGCTACTGTGGTGGCAGAGGCGGCGAGGGAGAGTACTGTAGTACAGCATATTCCTGCAATGTGTAAACCAAAAAATATGCCTCGAAAGGAGCAAGGATTAATCAACGATCCTGCCCCAGCGGCGGCTGGAGTACAGAAGAGCGCAGATACTCAGAAATCTCAACAATTTACTCAAATGACACCAGCTACTCTGACTTTAGTCAGCCCGGGGAGTGGGATTCTGGGAGACGTAGTCCCAGAGAGAGTAAACCAACTATCTGCACATTTAAAGGAGGGGGATGCAGAGCAACAATTGATGCAGCATGCGGATAAGGGGTTGTTGAAAGAGCCGTCTGATTTACCCGAAAAGGTTTCAATTACAGAAGATTTTTTTTCATTATCAGATAGGTCTTCGAACGATAGCGCAGTACAGGACTGGCTCAACGGGACCAGCTTGGTGGAAGAGGAAGAGATCCCTGAGGATTCCGCAGAGCTCTTGGTGCGACCCGATAGGGAGGTGAGATCGGAAACCAGGAGAGGTTCAGAGGCATCATCTACATGGGATGAACGGAGTTCGCCTAACTTTGCCGGGACTACTATATTGGGTGAGGTTGCGTTACAGGAGAAGGGTCAAGTAGCAGAAGGAAAACCAGCATCTGGAGAGATCACGTTAGCAACAATTTATGACCTAATAATGACGCACAGGGCTGAGACTCAGGCTGGTCTAACCCGTACTCAGAATGCCTGTAAGCGCCTACAGAATGCTGTGAGAAGAGTCGCCAAATCATGTTCAGATATGGCTGTAAGGATGAACGAGGTAGAGACAAGAATCTCCACAGTGGAGGATGAGTTAGGGGCCCAGAAGAAAGCGGTTGAATCCTTTAAAGTAGATAGGGATGATGTACACTGGAAAGTTATTGATCTTGAAAATAGACTTAGACGCAACAACCTGAGAGTACTGGGTGTGCCGGAGGGAAAAGAGGGATCGGATTCATTGAAATTTGTGATCGAATTGTTAACAGAAGCCTTTCCGGATCTTGGACATTGGGAGTGGCAAAAGGAAGTTCAAAGGGCACACAGATTCCCTTTTGTGCAGAAGAAAGCACAAACTGCAGACTACCCTAGGGCTCTTCTTACATCTTTGAATAACTTTCGCGCAAGAGAAGAATTGTATGATCTGGCACGACCGAATAAACGGAGAAAGGCTAAAGGGTGTGAATTTTTCGTTCGGCCGGATTTTTGCCAGCCTACAGTTGAGCAACGTTGGAGGCTCAGACAGCTTATCCCGATGTTTCAGGCTAAAGGGTTGCAGGTGTTCCTTCAAAACCCGGCTAAACTGAAGGTGGTCAGGGGTGGCCACAGTCAGTTTTTTACATCTGAAGTCAAGGCTAAAGAATATCTTCAGTCCATTTAAATACTCTCATCTCGGCTACTGGGCTTCTAGTTGCATTGGTCTGGTTATCTTGTTATCCGATGTAGGGTATGCTATTGCATTTGGTTTGGATCGACTAATGGATTTCTGACAAGTATGGCGATACTTCGATATCTAATTGACTTTATTGTGACTTTATTGTGATTTTTGGGGGGTCTTTTTTGGGGGCAATATATGCCAAGTTATGGACTTTTTTTTTTTTTTCTCTTTGGTATTTTTCGATATGTCATTGTAACTGTAAACCGCAGAGGAGGAGGTTGGGCATCAAGCTTTACCGTCATTAGAGAACAGGTTTCCCAATGCCTCATGAGGGGGGTAAGGGGTGGAAGGGGAGGGGGGTAGGAAGGGCTAGGGGTGGGTTGGGGGTAGTTGGGAGGGTCAGGGTTAGGGGGGTTCTGGTGGTGGTGGGGAGGGGTGTAAAGGATTCTGCGAGGAGGAAAGACTCTAGGCTTAATGTTAATGTTAATCTCTTTTATTGTAAAAAAAGAGGTATACAGCACATGGTGGATTTAGGTGCTGGAGGACAGCAACGCTATGGAGACCTAATAGGCTTTCTGATAAGAATTACTTGGTTTACTTGGTTTAAGAAATTCTATTACATTAAAATTGCTTCTGAGATAATACTTGGAAATGTCAAGGATCCCAGATGAGGAAATTAATATGCTGTACTTTAAATATTTGTGGGTTGAATAACTTTAGGAAAAGACGGGTGCTAGCGGGGATTATATACTCTTGTTCTTGGGATTTGTTATTTCTACAGGAAACTCATATAGCATGGTCCAATAGGGCTTGGTTTGGCTCGCTTGGACTTGATTTAATAGCTTGTACATCCCAATCACTTAATATAAAGGGAGTGGAAATATTGGCTAAGAAAGGATTGTTGGAGGTAAGGAAGCAAAAGGTAGATAGGTTGGGACGATGGGTTATGATTGAGGTAGTTATATCTCAGCAAGTTATTACACTTTGCTCGATATATGGGCCGAATTTAGATGCTCCGGATATTTTTCAGGAGATTAATTCAGAACTTTCATTGTATTCACAGCCTATGATAGTTTGTGGAGATTTAAACATCCACCTTCCATCAGGGTTTAATCTGAGATTGGCCGAACCTTATATGGGAAGGAAGCCGAGAGGGTTTAGGGGTCTGCAAGCGCTTGTCTATGATCAAGGGCTTTACGATGCCTGGATCGAGCTTAATCCAGGCCAAGATGGCTATACAATTTTTCTGCTCCACACTGAAAGGTGGCACGATTGGATTATTTTCTGGTTTCCGATGTTATTTTATCAAAATCATCTATTAAGATTCTACCTAAAATAATATCGGATCATAACCCGGTGATATTGGAATTCGAGTGTACTGGTTTAATTTCTATGACTAGAAAATGGACGTTTGATAGAAGACTTCTTCTTAATGAAGATTATTGTAGTTGGATGAAGAAATGGATTCTTGAATTTCTCCAGATGAATATAGGTTCAGCCAGGGCTGATGTCGTTTGGGATACACTGAAGGCGGGGGTGAGAGGGGAGACACTTAGGTTTGCCGTAAGGAAACGCAAGAATGACCGTTTGAAGTACCTAAAGGATTTAGCAGCCCTATCTCAGGTGGAGCAGAGATTGGTTCAGGAAATAAATGTTGGGGGTAGGATCAAGGAGGTGCAGGCGGAAGCCGCTGCCTGTCGAGCGAAAATATATCAAGGATATGCAGATGAGGCGGTGAAGGACTGGGTTTTTCTAAGACCCAGCGGTGCCAGGGAACAACACCTGAAACCTTCGCGGGTTACCTGTTCTGGCGTACCAAACACAGAGACACGGGACACTTCCAGCGACGTCAGAGATCAGCGTTTATTTACTGCAGGGATACAGAGGTCACAAGAAGTACACAGCGTGTAGGTTCTCGGAGACTGCTTCAATTTGCAAAAAGTGGGTCGCTCCTTTTATACACGTTTTTCCCATAGAACAGTACAGTGAACAAAGATTACAACCCGGTTCCCATAATAAACTTCAAAAAGGTCGCGTTCATGTTTCAGGAGGCCGGAACATGATCACCACAGTACTACCGGTTCCCAACTGTAAAAACATATCTTCTCTACAATAAAACACATTCCATCCTGATCGTAAACACATTAGGAGAAGGGACAAGAACAGATGCAAAGAAAGGACAAGGATGCACAACAGATTAGAGAAGAGTGTTAGGAGTAATAAAGGGAACTTGATAACGGGATCAGAGACACCGTGTCTAATGTATGCATGGCTGAAACAATAGACCGGCACGGCAAGATGAGCCTTGAGAGGGGCCATCTGCCTTCGTCGTGTCGTTTCCCTCGTCATAAAAGTCATACTCCAAAGAACACGTGTCCCTCATGTAAGCTTGGGCGTCCCAGGGTCACGAAGCGGACAAAGTCCGTTCGCTGGCTACTTGAGGGCAAGAAACAAAATGGATGCCGTATCTAAAATGGAACCCGAGGGGTCAGATGAACAAACCTAAAAATCAGACGAACCATACGTGGTTGTTTAGCGAAACTGCGTACACCCACTATACTCGTCATTTGCGGTTCATAGATACCCAACTCACCCATATTCGTCACCACCCAAAAAGTGTCGTTCCGTCCCACACGGAACCTCAGACGCTCCTTTTGCCCTCATGTAGGCAAGCACTAGTCAAGATCGGAATCTATTTCAATATTCATCAGATCGTTCAGTTGCTGCTGGAACATTATTCTATTCATCAACGTCTCCTTGGTAACAGATGGCCGTCTTATACACGTTGTAGCACATAGGCCACATAAGGCAGGACCACACTGTACACAAAGACAACACGTGAACAGAAACGTCACAACAACCCCTACGATCATCAGAATCTTCCAACCCCAAGTTGACATCAGGCCCCAAAACCATCCTAGTAGCGTCCAATTACCTTCGTCCACGTGTATGGACTAGGAGATTTATTGCAACTTCGAGATGGCTTGGTAGACAGTTGGAGCATTGTCAGGAATAAAAATGCAACAACTCGAATGGATAACTTTACACACGCCACCTCTATCTGCGAGAACAACATCTAGAACCATACGGTTCTGTAACGTCATGAGTCTATCCGCCTGAAGTTCAGCTGTGAGATTACCAAGGGCACTTGCAGTAATATTAGCAGTCGACTCTACTACACGTGTCAGCTGTCTTAGGTTCCTACTATTAACCATAGGTCCCCAAAACGGCAAGAAACCCTTAAAGAAGTCTCCTGCTTCTTGACCGGCAGTATCCTCCTTGCTAATAACGCCTCTCACAACTCTAGTCTTGTGATAATCTGAGGCAACTGTGAAAGTCGGTGGTAAAAGATTCGCAATATAACATGTACCCGAAAAATCACGGGGTAACCATGTATAGGCGCGTTCATAACATACAAAATAAGTGCCCTTAGCGGTCAGAAAAACAGGGGAAGAGAGCATCGGCAGAACATACGTGTCAGTGCAAGCACTGTTCCCAAGTTGTGCTCTCGGATTTCGACCCAGACCTTTCAAGCAGAAATTACCGAGGTGTGGTACAATCCATATTGGGGACGAGCTCTTAAGCTGTCTATCACCCACTGACGTACTATACTCAGCCTCGCTCAGATCGTTATAAGCCTGTACCTCTTCATTTGGGATAAGCGATGCATCAAGAACATCTCTATCTAAATCCGCTATCGCTATCGCCAAAGGTTTGTGATACGGCCCAGGACCAAAATTGGCAGAACGCGGCTCTCGACTGGGGTAGGAATCTAGTGCACTACGGAACATAGTTTGGAATGCTCGAGCCGAACCCTGGGAACTGTAAGGTAGAACCAAATATGGAATACCCCTATCCATGGTATGTGGCATTAACCCACACACCCAACAATTGGTAGTATTCATCACCAACTGATGCTGATGTAGAAGTTGAACGAAGGAGTTATTCATAAATTCCGCACGCCTAACCTGTTCATGTTGAGGCAGGGGATGAAAAGAATGTGGGGAAACAGTGGTGAGGGAGCTCAGTTTAGGAGCAGAGGTAGGTGAAACAGAAGGCAATAACAACTGTACTCCAAAATACACTCCACCCACCAATAACATAGATACGATCAGGAACAATAGGAACACCTGAAACAAAAAGCATTTTGTACATACAACTCTTCTTAATTCTGATCTCTGCGCCGACATCCTTTCTACTTCCAACAGCTTAGAGAATGCCATCCTCTACAAACCGTCCGTGACGTATTTGACGCACTTCGTTCTGAGTAGCGATTTATCAATCCCCAGGAGTTCCCAGGAATCGACAAAAGTAACCGACCTAGCGTCAGAAACCTGCTAAACAGAAAGGAGTACCCGCACGGCCCTACGGTGACCCGGATGGAGAGGTTCCCTCAAAAAGTTCAGATTACAAATCTCTAAGCCGTGGGAAAGCACATAAAAACTCAAAAAGGAACGATATAATTGTCCATAATGTTCATAACATCAAAAGCAAATATACAACTAATTTTTATTAGTCCTTGAACGAAGAAAATATCGACTTCTTCCAGGTCGAGTTTGCTCTACAAACAATTGTTCGGCTGGCGCAACAGTATTCGATAAAATGGACAACGAGTCAGACCTTGGGCTTTCTGCTACCGGTAACTCCACATGTGGGTTTGGCAGTGACAAATCATTCCCCACAGGTTTAGCGTCGCTAAACGGCACAAAGTGCAAAGGAGTCTCAGTTTCTGTTGTCGAAATCCCAGTCCTCACCCAACCATCCGTCGGTAAGGGAATCGTTACCCTTTTCGTATGGCTGGCGTGCACCCAATTCTTCCGGCCCTCCAGTCGAACCGCAGTCCTCGTCGTCAATAAGACTTGAAAGGGGCCTACAAATCTTGGCTCCAAGTTGCGCTTTCGACCAAAATTTCGGGTAACAACCCAGTCTCCTGGCCGGAGCTGGTGTCCAGGGCCCTCTGTCTGCGCCGGTAGAGCTTCAAAGACCTGTTGATGGATTAACCGTAGTTTAGTGGTCAAATCATGCAGGTAATCAATTAACATTGGGTACTCAAGACTATTAAAAGCCCTTGGTCTCGGGACCCCCCAAATATTCGCAGGGCGGCCGAACACAATCTCATATGGGCTAAGCCCTACTCGAGAGTGTACGGTCGCTCTGGTCGATAGGAGAGCCAGAGGCAAGGCATCAGGCCATGATAGACCAGTCGTAGCCTGGATCTTGGCGAGTTTTAGTTTTAGGGTACCATTGTACCCTTCAACCAAACCCGCTGCCTGTGGATGATTAGCGCTATGGAACTTTTGGCGAATTCCAAGACCCTTGCACACACTCTGCATTACACTTCCCACAAACTCACTTCCATTATCCGACCATACAATCCGTGGCATTCCATACCGAGGAAAGTATTCCTTCAGCAGGATTTTTGCTGTGGACAGGGCAGTGTTATCCTTAAGAGGATAGGCCTCAATCCATCTGGAGAACGCACAAACCACAACCAAAACATACTTTAGGTTATTGAATCTCTCCATATGGATAAAGTCCAGCTGGATAACCTCAAAGGGACAAACAGGAGGAGCAAAATGACCAGGTGGAGTGGGAGTGCCCTTGCCGGGATTGTGCATTAAACACACCATACAGTTCTTAACCACCCTCTCGGCACACTTAGCAATACCCTCATTTCTCCATACAGGTGACAAAAACCTACATATTCCTTTCGCACTAATATGTGCCAACCCATGAGCCATCGTCACAACAGCTAGTACGTACGCATCTGGTAACATCCACCTCTGACATTCCGTCAGATCAACCCAACATCCATGCATGTCCAACTTTCCCGTACTTTCTTTCCACTTAGTCTTTTCGGCTTTAGTAGCTTCGTTCTGAATTGCTTTCACACTCTCAATAGTATTTTCACACATACCAGTCTCCATCGGCCACCTCACTGAACTCGTGACATACATTCGGGTCACAAGATCCTTAGCCGTTTCCTTAGCAATCTCATCCGCGAACGCATTACCACGACCAACATCATCCGTCACCTTCCGATGTGCACTACATTTAACAATCGCCACTTGTTTAGGCAGTGTAAGTGCATCCAGAAGGTCATTCACAAGCTGCCCATGCTGAATCTTCGTACCATGTGATGTCATAAATCCCCTTTCTCTCCACAATCTTCCAAAGTTATGCGCAACACCGAATGCATACTGACTGTCGGTAAACACATTCACTCGCTTTCCTTTAGACAAGACACAAGCTCTTGTCAATGCAATCAACTCTGCAGCTTGCGCTGAATTCTGATTCAATCTCGCAGTTTCCACAACCGTACTCAACGTCACTACAGCATACGCAGTCGTCACATCACCATTCGGCAATTTAAAGCATGACCCATCCACATACAAGGTACCATCAGGATCTGTCAAGGGAGTGTTTTTCAGGTCCACACGACCTTTTGTTTCTTCCTCAGTTCGTAAATAACAATCATGTGGTGGCACATCATCTGATTCCATATTAATCGGTAACAATGTCGCCGGATTCAGTACATTACAACGTTTGATCTGTATATGACTTGCCAAAAGGGTCAGCTCGTACCCAGACAACCTTGCACTCGTCAGATGTTGAGTCTTTGTCCGATTCAAAAGAGTATCAACTGCATGCGGAACCATCACCATGAGCATATTATCCATCACAAGACCTGCGGACTGCCGAATAGACGCCGCTGCTGCCGCTGTCGCCCTCAAGCAACTTGGCAACGCTCTCGCTACCGGGTCTAAGGTCGAGGAAAAATATGCACACGGGCGCTGCTTGTCACCAAATTGTTGCGTTAAAACACTCAACGCACAACCTTCCCTCTCGTGAACGTATAATGTGAATGGCTTGCTGTAATCAGGAGTACCTAACACAGGAGCCGAACACAGTGCGTCACGTAGTTCAGAAAAACTTTTCTGACATTCCTCCGTCCATGGCAAAGGAGTCGAAACATCCTTGCACGTGAGAGCTATCAATGGCTTCGCTAACAGTGAAAAATTCGGAATCCACTGTCTGCAGTATGACGTGATACCTAAAAAGGCACGCACATCTCTCTGGGTCGTTGGCACAGTCATTCGAGCAATTGCTGCGATTCTTTCAGGGGTCAACCTTCTTCCCGCCTTTGACAATAAGTGACCTAAGTAGGTAACTTCTTGACAACAATATTGTAACTTAGAAGGTGACACTTTGTGGTGTAAGTCACAGAGATGCTGCAATAATGACACAGTAGCAGTCCGGCAAACTTGTTCAGTATCTGCAGCTACCAACAGATCGTCAACGTACTGAATCAAAGCCGCACCAGTTGGCAGCACAAATGCATCTAGTTGACTTTTAAGAGCTTGGCTGTAGATCGATGGGCTCTCACAGTAGCCTTGAGGTGCGCGTTTGAACCGGAAACTGCGACCTCCTAACGAAAATCCGAACAAATCACGGCTTCCCTCAGCAATCGGAATGCTAAAGAACGCATTCTTCAGATCGATTACCGAGAACCACGATGCAGAGGCTGGAATCAGAGTCAGTAAAGCTGTAATGTCTGGAACCACAGGAAACTGCGGGACAACAATTTTATTTACTTCCCGCAAGTCAATAACTAGACGGTACACGGGAGGCTTGGAGGGATCAGTTCGTTTCAAAATAGGCAACACGGGACTATTACACACGTTACCTCGTGTCTCCTCGATAACGTCCTTACCGATCAGATCATAGATGATCGCTAATAGTGCCCGTTCACCATCAAGGGAAATACGATACTGTGGTATGCGTGGTAAGCGCGCATCAGCTTTCAGCTGAACAACATAAGGTGGGATGCTCAGTAGGCCCACATCATTGGGACCTGTTGCCCACAAAGAAACCGGAAGAGAACTCAATTCCGGCGGGAGCTTATCGATCGACAGGTACATAGGGGAGATCACATTCTCACCCAAGGTAAGCTCCACACCCGTAGGAGAGCAGTACAAAGTCGCATGTAACCTCTTCAGCAAATCCAAGCCCAAAAGATTCTCACCACAACCAGTAGTGAAAATCAAAGGAGCTTCTAACTCGTGAGACCCAATCGTAAGGGGCAAGGGGCTAGAAACTGGATTGCTAACGGGGGCGCCAGAGAATCCAACGGAAACATTCGTTAAGCCAGACAAAGGCGCGCCAGGGAGTTTCGAATGCATAATGGAACTTTTTGCTGCACCAGTGTCCAACAGAAAAGGCTCAACGACGCCCAATGTGGCTACTGCAACATAAGGCCCTCTCTGATCAACCGGAACTGATACTTCTCCCTTCCTTTGTCTATGGCTGTCCTAGTAGATACCATCCGTATCAACATCATGCTCAACGTAATGGTCATCCACATGATACTGCGCAGATCTACCGGACGATGGTTCACGTCGATCGAAACAATTCTGCGAGTCTGAGGAAGTGGCAAAACGCTCGGCCTGATTCTGAGTAACTCCACGACCTCTACCACGTGAAGCTTGTTGAGGACCACCACGACCTCCTCGAGCTGACACACCATTATTCCTATCACGGAGAACCGGACAATTAAACTTCAAATGGCCCTCCCCTCGACAGTACGCACATTGATTATATCCCAACACAAAACGAGGTGCGGGAGAGTCATTCCGTATCTGCGATCTAGAGAACTGTGATTGCGATCTATTTGGCTGGTGCTAATCATTGAAATTTGAGCGCGGAGGATACGCTTGCTGCAATAGGACCTTAGTTTTAAGATCCTTCGTTTTCTTATCTGCACGTTCACTTTCCTCCTTTTCCCTATTTTCGTAATATTGGGCCGTAGCCAATATTTGAGCAGTGGTAGAAACAGCCCATGAACTCTCGGAATTTTTCAACTTATTGCTAAGTTCGGGCAACAAGTTCGATACAAACTTATCAACAAACAACCGCTGACCACCTTCTGAACCCATGTCCTGGCCACTATGATCGACAAATGCTTCTTCAAATCTCGTAAAGAAGTCGGATTCGCTTTCATCCCTCTTTTGCTTGCACGCGGACAACTTGTCCCAATTGACGCGCATCGCTGGCCTAAGCGTTTTCATGAGTGTAATTATCCTCTGGGGCAATGCCACAATAAGCTGCTCAGGCTTAGCCCCACCAACTTGCTGAGCGTCTGCCGCCGTAAGGGCAGCCCAATCACCGCCCAACTCGGCCACGTGATTCTCGTGACGAATTTTCGCCCAAATCGGCTGAGGCACTACATTGCCAAACAACATATCAATATCAGCAAGGTTCATAACAGTAGCATCCACCAATTGAGACAACTCCTTATAATAACCCGCTGGATTTTTACAGGGATCAGGCAAAGTTTGCTTCACCTGCAAGACTTCCGATCGTTTCCAAGGGAGATGTATCCACACTCTCTGAAAACGGCCTGGGACAGCGGGGTTAGCATTAGGATCACCTGGCATCCATACTGGGGGAACTTCCCGCATCGGATATTGACCAGGTTGTGCCATCCACGCTGCAGTCTCTTCCTTAAACAATGCTCGAGGTTGCACTGTACATCGAAATGATAACAGACGTTCTAGAGCTTCTCGAACCTTTTCACCTACGATCACACCAGTGGTGAACCGATGCTGGAGATCAGAAACCTCTGACGGTACATTATCTACCACATCGTAATCCCACTCCTCTTTCAACGATTTACACAATTCCTCGAACACGAATCGTTGAGTGGGCGCATTAAACTGAGAAAATGTGTCAAACACTACACGTGAAGAGTATTTAACGGGATTACGTATCCATTTACGTGCCATTTTTACCAGCGATTCACGTTCCCTATCATCAGGAAGCTGACTACGCCGCTGAGCGGCATCAGAAAGAGTTGAGCCGAGTATTGGCCCAAAAAGCGGAGAATAAAGAGTAGCAACAGCAGTCAGGAGACGACTACGAACAGAAGGAGAAGAGGAAGAAGATGCAGGCGCAGCAACAGTAGGGGTAGAGGCAATAGAAGTTGACGCAGCACCAGGAGTAGTAGGAACAACAGACTGAGGAGGGACTTGAAGGGGTGCAGTAGGAAGAGAAGCCGGTAAGAGAGGAGGGACTATTTGTGGCACAAGGGGTTGCGGGGGAACGGGAGGAACAACGGGCTGACCATCGGCCGCCAAAACAGCAGGTGGAGGAAGAGGTAGAATCACCGGACCCAGAGTATCGGGAGCATAGGGAGGTGGTGATTTCAACAGATAAGACAATAGCGAATCCTCTATCGCTTCTTCACCTGACTTATCGTCATTAGACGGTAGCACCGGATAACATTTATCCACCGCCATATGATGAAGTCGAGCCCTAACTTCCTGCTCTTTCTCATTTTTGTCTCGCTGATACTGTTCAGCATCTTGCATCACCGCAATAACACCGTCTCTTTTATTTTTCTTACTCTGTTTGATTTCTTTCTGCTTGGCCTCTTTCCGCCACAACCGGAAGGAATCAAACATGGCCGGCCTAGCCTTCTTTTTAAACAGTTTAGCTTCCAAATTATCTAAAACGGCAGTTTCGAAACTACCATGAGATGGCCAACTAAGAACCCCATCATTTTTAGTGTAGCGGACCCAATAGTCATTATACACGATAGGACCCACGCCATGGCGACTATAGAGCTCGTAAATCGGAGTTCCAACCGGAGGTATCGGACATGAATCCTCCAGCCGGGAATCCATTCTGCAACATTTGAGAAACCTGAACAAAGGACTACGGCTAGGCATCGCGCACACTAACCGAGTTTACAAACTTCAAGGGCTATCGAATTTATGATATCCTCGCAAAAAGTTTGCGAGACCCTCGGTTTTTGGCAATTGCAATCGTCAAATAAAACCCAACAACTAAGAACCACTAATGCTATGGTACCATGCAAACAACAACGGAACACTGGGAGTGACCCACAAATACTTAACTGAAAGAACAATGGCGTCACCAGGAAGGCCCGTCTATCGTCTCGCCGTACAAAGGACTACGCCAGGCGCCAAAACAGGTCGACAGTCAGGGCATCAGTCCGTCGCCGCCGTCAGGAGGCTGGGATCTTCGCGGGAAAAGACGTCGGGCCACTTATTTCGACAACTGGATCGATGAAGCGGGGTGCACCTTCCCTCGGAGATTTCACACGAAGTTCCTCACGATCGTCGGGCTTTGGACCGGTACCGCTGATGTCGCCCCACGTTGGGCGCCAACTGAAGGACTGGGTTTTTCTAAGACCCAGCGGTGCCAGGGAACAACACCTGAAACCTTCGCGGGTTACCTGTTCTGGCGTACCAAACACAGAGACACGGGACACTTCCAGCGACGTCAGAGATCAGCGTTTATTTACTGCAGGGATACAGAGGTCACAAGAAGTACACAGCGTGTAGGTTCTCGGAGACTGCTTCAATTTGCAAAAAGTGGGTCGCTCCTTTTATACACGTTTTTCCCATAGAACAGTACAGTGAACAAAGATTACAACCCGGTTCCCATAATAAACTTCAAAAAGGTCGCGTTCATGTTTCAGGAGGCCGGAACATGATCACCACAGTACTACCGGTTCCCAACTGTAAAAACATATCTTCTCTACAATAAAACACATTCCATCCTGATCGTAAACACATTAGGAGAAGGGACAAGAACAGATGCAAAGAAAGGACAAGGATGCACAACAGATTAGAGAAGAGTGTTAGGAGTAATAAAGGGAACTTGATAACGGGATCAGAGACACCGTGTCTAATGTATGCATGGCTGAAACAATAGACCGGCACGGCAAGATGAGCCTTGAGAGGGGCCATCTGCCTTCGTCGTGTCGTTTCCCTCGTCATAAAAGTCATACTCCAAAGAACACGTGTCCCTCATGTAAGCTTGGGCGTCCCAGGGTCACGAAGCGGACAAAGTCCGTTCGCTGGCTACTTGAGGGCAAGAAACAAAATGAATGCCGTATCTAAAATGGAACCCGAGGGGTCAGATGAACAAACCCAAAAATCAGACGAACCATACGTGGTTGCGTAGCGAAACTGCGTACACCCACTATACTCGTCATTTGCGGTTCATAGATACCCAACTCACCCATATTCGTCACCACCCAAAAAGTGTCGTTCCGTCCCACACGGAACCTCAGCGGCAGCCAAGTATCAGGTACACAGGAATCAATGTTATGAATATGGAGAGAGGGTCGGGAGAGTTCTCGCTAACAGACTACGTCAAAAAGAGGCAAACTCCAGGATAGTGAAAATTAAAGATATTGATGGAAAATGTGTAGAGACTCCGCTTCAGGTTCAGGATGCCTTTAAAAAATATTATGAAACATTATATATGGCTGAATCAGTCTCGAGTCCTGAGAGTTATCTTCATAAAATGCCTTGTGGGGGTTTAGAGGATATGGATAAAGACTTTTTGTTAGAATCCCTTTCTTGGGAGGAGATTAAAAGTGCAATGCTTTCATTATCTCCGGGGAAGGCGATGGGGCCAGATATGATTCCTTTGGAGTTCTACGTTAAGTTTAGGGAGCTTTTAGAGGAGATAATGATGTTAGTATTTCAAGGGGCGTTCGACGGGGTACCCCCGGTATCTTGGTCTCAAACAGTAATTGTGGTTTTCAGAAAAAAGGGAAAGGACCCTCATGAGCTATCCTCGTATCGACCAATATCTTTAATCAACGCGGATAATAAAATCTATTCGAAATGTTTGTCCAAAAGATTGGGGGTAGTTATTCCTCCATTAGTGTCATTACATCAGCATGGATTTATAGCAGGGAGGGGGACCACGGACCATGTTAGACGGGTTATCTCTATATTTGATTGGGCCCAGGCGATGAGTGTTCCTGTTGGTGTGGCCCTATTGGACCCTGAAAAAGCGTTCGATAGGGTCTCCTGGGAGTTTCTCTGGGCAGTGATGAGGTGGAAATCATTTCCGGATGGTTATATACGGGCGATTCGCTCAATGTATTCTGCTCCGGGGGCAACAATACGGCTGACCGGAGAGGAGTCACAGAGGTTTTCGATAAATAGGGGCACCCGGCAGGGGTGTCCCTGCTCTCCACTTTTATTTGCCCTATATATTGACCCTCTCATCGCCAGCCTGGAGGCAGACTCGGAAATTAGACCCGTAATGGCGCACTCGTACTCAGCTAAGGTCCTGGCATATGCCGATGATCTCGCTGTTCTGTCTAGTGATATGAATAAGGCAATGCAGAGAATTGAGGTTGTTACAAAAGAGTTTGGAGCAGTGTCTGGCTATAAATTAAATCTGGGGAAAACCCAGGTGCTACACACAGAATGCGGACTAGTATCTGGGATGAAGGTAGTTACGGAGGCTATTTATTTAGGTATAACTATCTCACCTCAAATTCAAAGTATCCCAAAAAGAAATGTGGAGCCGATGATTGCTTCCGTTAGTAAAACCTTGGAACGGTTAGATCGGCTCCACTTGTCACTGTATGGAAGGGGGAATGTACTGAAAATGTCTATTTTCCCAAAATTTCTTTACCTCTTTCGGGCTATCCCAATTCTTTTTCCTAAATTATTGTTTACCAAAATAGAACGAATGTGCACACGTTTTTTATGGGGTTATCACCGATCTAGAAGAGCAATTAAATGGCTGTATCTCCCAATGGAACGGGGAGGCTTGGCTCTCCCAAATTTCTATTCATATTACTGTGCAACATTACTTCAATTTATGGGCGTTTTGGTTTGTGGTCGGATAGCGATGCTGGATGCTGCTTTCTCACCCTCAATATATGAATGGTGTCTTGGTGATTCAGCACAAGGCTTATTGTTGAAAATTCTGGAGCCGAGCTATTACAAAAAAACTAAGTTTAAAATTCTTCAGGCAGCATATTCAGTCTGGAAGAGGTTGTGTAAGCAGTTGCATATACCGAGTATCTTATGGGATACACCATTAGATTCTACTGGTATCTTACCTGTGATATTTCATGACGTGGTTATGCGGAGGTGGGCCCATTATGGTATTAAAAGAATTGGGGATCTGTTGGTTCAGGGAGAGTTGACCTTGTTTGCAGCTCTGCAAGGCAGATTCAGGGTCAGTAATGCTGATTTTTTAAAATATCTGCAGCTGAGAAGCTTTCTTCAGGGAGCAGTCACGGGGGGTAGATGTCAGACCCGACAGATTCGAATTTTGGATTTAATTCAACAGAACTCTAAAATACGGCAGATTTATATGGAGATTATGGGTATGCAACGGGATGATATGGCTAGGCAGGAAGCAATATGGAAGGAGAAATTATTGGTCACTAATTTAGATTTAAAACTGGTAACACAAATCGCTGGTTCTATATTGCTGTCTGGTAGCCTTAAGAGCCAGTCTTATATGGCTCTGTTTAATTTGTATTACACGCCGGCAAAGATAGCAAAATGGAAGGGAGGGAGGGGCGATAAATGTGCAAGATGTGATTCCTATGCAGCAGACTCAATTCATATGTTTTTTTCCTGCCCTGCTCTTCAGCCACTGTTATTAGAGATAGAGGGGTTCATGATGCAATCTTTGGGGATACAGATAACTATTACAGCAAGTCTGGTTTTGTTTGGAGTGGAATTTGAATCTGTCTCAGATCCGATTGGATTACTGGTTCCCCATAGAGGCTTTAAGTTTACGTGTATGTCGGTTTTGAGGTTATGTATAACGTCACAGTGGCTGGATTCGGACCCCCCCTCCTTCTGCAGTTGGAGGGCTAAGATAATCTCAATATATAACACTGAATCAGCCTTGTATAAATTAAAAGGCCTTTCAAAGAAAAAACTAGGGGGCACAGATATGGGAGCCAATAAGAAACTGGATATAAGAACGATGGCCATTGTATGTTTTGATGTATGTATCATCTTATTTCTTTTGTGCTGTGTACAGGAGTGATATTTATATGTATTTGTTTTATTATGTAATGCTTCCTTGCTGAATCAATAATAATAAAAATTAAAAAAGCAAGCTTACACTTACTGATAGGGTGGAATGAGAGTAGCTCCTCTCTCCAGCAGTGGATGATAGCAGACTATAGCGAGCCAGAGGGGATGGCGCTGGGAGTGGTCCAGGCGTGGATGGGCACAAACAGGCTTGCCTGCTGCATGTACGTGCAGCAGCATCCTTTTTGTTGCCCTCCATTCCAGCCACTAGCATGACAGGAGAACTAGAGCTATAACTTGTTAATATTATGGCAATTGCAAAATATTAGGGAACATTAAAAGCTGAACTGGACCTCAGCTGATCCTGTGTGGGGGGTCAAGCACCCTTACCTCCGCACACTTGAGGGAAAAGAACTACAATTAAAAAATAATGTGAAAAGGAGATCATAAAAATAGAATAATGTCTCAAATGAGTGCAGGAGCTCAGTGGGAGCCAGCCATCTCCTTCATACAAGGAAAGTAAAAACACAGGATGGGTCACATGGGCAGAAATAGGTCAATACTTCAGAGATGGATGTTGCAATTGACGATTGTAAAGATGTGCAGTAGCATCCTTTTTGAGGGCCTGGGGTGGGGAGTGTCAGGAGAACTAGAGTGGTAAAGTGCTAATAATATGGCAAGCATGAAAGAAGGGGAAAAAGTAAAAGCCCAACTGGACCACAGCAGATCCTGTGTGGGAGGTCTAGCTCATTTGTCTCTACCTAATGTAAAGAAAATAACTATAATTAAATTGATAGTGTGGAAAGGAAATAATAAAAATACAAGAAAGATTCAAATGATTCCAGGAGCACGGTGAAAGCCAGGGACCTCCTGAACACAAGGAAAGTAAAAGCCCATGATCAGTGACTTGGGAAGAAATAGGTAATCACTTCAAAGATGAGGGTTTGCAATTGAATATTTTAACCCCTTGAGTGCGCACGACATCTCCCGGCCGTCGTGCATTACGGTGGGCGTGTGCACACGACGGCCGGGAGCCGTCGTGTTCCCGAATGCCGTTTATTTCTCCCGCACAGCGGGAGAAATAAACCCACATGCAAGGGGTTAAAGAAGCACAGCAGCATCCTTACAGGCCTTCCATCCATGCAGGCAACTGTCAGGAGAACTGGGGAGAGATGCTATGATCACATCACCTCCACACTTAAGAAGCTCAGCTGGCTACCAATTGAAGCAAGAAGTATATTCAAAATGGCTTGCATAACCCATAACCCACAAAGTTCTCTACTTTGAAGAATCAAACTAAGTCGCAGACAAACTATCAAAAGCTGGCTGAAACAGGCATCTGTGAAGTTCAAACACTCTACTCCTGATTCCTCCCAAATTGAAGAAAGAAAACTCACTCCTGCATTCCTTCTCTGGGAATGCGCCTAGAATTTGGGATGTTCTACCCCAGTATCCACATGACAATCAATCATTCCTATACTACAGGAAAAACCTTAAATTATTTCTTCCCAATAACTACTTGAATCCACCCTCCTAACATAATTGACTTGCCTTTGTTCACTTTCCCTCCAACCACCGAAGAGCTCAAGCATCACCATCTCTTGGAATAACTGAATATTTATTCTTCCAAATTCTGAAATAAAGCTACCATCTCTACCTTCAGAAATTGTCAATCATCTATTCCTCCTTTAATTGAGTTTTATTACCCTGTATGCCTACTATTTATGTTGTATATTCCTTGTACAATTATGTCTGTTCAAACATTCTAAAGCACTCTGATACCCTTGGGTCAAGGTAGCGCTGTATAAAACTAAAAAAAATGCAATAAATAAAAAAATGAAATAGAGCAGCAATGCACTAATAATAGGGTGAGCATACGGATCCCACCAGATCCTATGTGGGAGTTTCCAATCACATAATATAAAGACAATTACTATACTGAAAATAATAGGGTGAAAGGGAAATCATAAAAGTAACTGTAAGATCCAAATGGGTCCAGGAGTTCAGTGGGAGACAGGCATTTCCTCAATACAAGCAAAGTAAAAATGTTTACTTGAGCACAAATAGGTCAACACTTCAAAAATGGGTGTTGCAATTGGAGATTGTAAGGATGCGCAGCAGCCTTCTTTTTTAGGCCTTCCATCTTGGCAGGGCCATAGAAGGATAATTAGTGCTCTGGCAGTGTTAATAACGATGTGTGCAAAAGAAAAACTTCCATATGTGTGATGTCTTTTCTTGATTTCCCATTTCAGGCTTTCTAGTGAGAGATATTGTTCAATCTATGACACCATTATGGGGGTTCTGCAAGTTGAATCTTGCCATGGCAAAGGTTCTGTGATCAGCTGTGTCTTCTAAAGTTGAGAGGTGTAGTGGCTGTTCAGGATGCATCTCCTAGACCTCAAAGCTTGGAATATCTTAACCATCTCCAGATTCTTCAACCTTTCATATTGGCTGAGCAGTGGCCACGTCTTTGTGAGTGCTGTTTAACAGTGCGGCTCCTCGAGGGAGTGCTGCGGAGTGGTGAGGCGGGCGGGGGAGGGGCAGGGTGGGGGGGGGGGGGTAGTAAACTCCAGAATGCGGCCAAACGGAATTGTATATATAAATAAATAATACAAATTACATTGTGCGCTGCAACGCCAAATCGGCGTTGCAACGCGCAATGTAATTTGTTTTATTTATTTATTTATTTATTTATTTATATACACAACTCCATTTGGCCGCATTCTGGAGTTTACTACCCCCTACCCTACCCCTCCCCCGCTTCACCTCCCTGTAGCACTCCCTCAAGGAGCCGCCATTGCTGTTTAGTGGGCCAGCTGGCTTGAGGAATGTTTACAGGGGATGGATAACTGTTGGGGTAAATTCCGTTTTCTTGTGCTCTGGGTCACTTTGTCTTTTTTAACTGTTTCAGTGTTACGATTTATGACTTCGGTCCAGTATAATTTGATCAGATGAGATGAACCTTCTATGGTATGTTTGACCACATATCCTAATGCCTTTTTATGTCATTATAGCTCCACTGATTCACAACTCAGCTTGGTGAGCTGCAGTTGATGTTGAGTGTGGTATCTGGAGCAGAGATTTCCAGAATTCCCTCTGTGAAGTTCCCAGACATGAGATTGTTTCCATAATTGACCTTACCACAGTACGATAGTTGGTGACAAATTCATTGTTGCTTTGAACATAAACAGTGTAAAGATTAGAATCTCCTTAACAAGAACATTTGTTTCACCAGAGTAGGGTTTCCAGGATGTTGATGTGCCAAAAGGTATGAACAGGTAAAGAAAGGTGTTAGACCTGCCAGCCTTAGGGTGGGGTCACCCCAAACGTTTTGCCTTCTCCCCTTCTGTTTTGCTGGAATTCATTTTTGTGGGCCTTCGGACTTTACACTTTACCACTGCTAACCAGTGTTAAACTGGTTTTGTACACTCCCTAAAACCTGACCTGATTGGCATATTTCATTTACATATAAGTTCCCAAAAAGTGGTACACCATATACCCAGGCTTGGTATTAGTGGGACTGCACCACTTATTGTGCCACCCCTGTTAGTAGCTCCTTACAACATGTCACAGGCCTGCCATTGCAACCTGCATGCAGTGTTATATGCGAAATTCTAATTGGCAAATTAAACGCATTGCCAGGCCTAAAATGTTTTTGTATTTCATATAAGTCAGCCCTTGGGAAGGCCCTAAACAGCTTATAGGGCAGGGTACATTGTAGAACTGTGAAATGTAATAACATAAATACGTGACATATTTTAGGCTATTGACAAGTGTTGTGGAGAATTAACGTAGAAAATGAATTTAATTAGCAGATGTGTTAACATGAAGAACTTGTGTTGTGCAACTGACAATTATTCATGTACTGAATGCATTCATTAGTTATGACATTTCGACATAGATAAATGCTTTAGTGGAAATTGCATTAATGTTTATATGAATTCGTAAAGCTTACATGATGCATTCTTATGTTAGCTTAAGTCATAGGCCTGGAATGTAAGTCCCTGAAAACTTTCGCTTTAGAATTATTATGTGTGCTTTTGAATCTGTTCTATCTATATTAATGCTTTTCACTTTTCAACCCTCGATGTAAGGACATCTGGACTCATCCTTCCTGATCTTCTGTTTCCTACTTCTTGAATTAATAGTTTTGTTTATGTTGCACCATCTATATTGGATGCGCAGATTTGGCTTCATGCTAATTCCTCTGTATTTCTATACCCTCGTGTTGCGGTGTCTTTATGTTCACTTTCTTTTGACTTTGCAATAAACTAACTAACCTTAGGTAGTTTTCCATGAGTTATTATGTATCAAAGAGATTTATTGGCTAATTGACTGTTTCCTAACAACCTTTCTCAACTTTACACTTTTATACTGTGAAAAAGAGCCATCAGAGTGTGACTCTAGAACAGGTCTAGAACTTATGGGCCTGGCCCTTTCACCGGAAACAAGCATCCTAGGACCGGTTTCAGGGTATCACACATCATCAGCCTGGATAGCTTGAATCCAGTCCATTCAAAAACAGAAGGGGGTCCCTAAGGTACAAAATATGGAGAAGAATTCAGAGAAGGATACTACAGCAAAACCTAACATAAACGTTTCCAGTAAGATCAAAACAAGAACAATAAGTTTACAATATTAAGGAACCATAGACAACACCAGTTTTGCATTAAAAAATATTTTTTATCAAAAATATATACATGGATTTTGTGAGCTCCACATAGGTTCACAACATACATAAACAAAACCAAGACAAGGAACACAACAACGTAGCATATTTCGAAGAACAATCATACCCAATCATACTCCTCTACAAAAGACATACAGATCAAAACCTTTAAGCACAGGTAAGGCAAAATAACACAATGATTAATCCATATTGTAATTAGAATTGTCGTACAGCTTTAAGGCTTCTTGTGTCCTTTCTCTAATTTGTAAAACAAACTATATATGGACAGAATTGCACCGATGCGCGTTTCGGAAGTTAAATACCAATTGAAGAAACTAGTGCAACTGATGCAGCAGAGTTTACCAGCTCTATACATACATACACACAGCACTCATTTGGGCCCATATACATCCATACCCTCAATGGGCTGGCAAATATCCACTGGTCATCAATTTTATTTTACCCTAGGAAACCTTTACACCAGTATTCTTACCATTCCTGTCTCCTGAGTAAATGAACATTCAAAATATCTAGTAGTAGATTAGATAGGGAGGAAATACATTTATCTTTTATTTAAAGAACCACAGACTCAGAAGGAGTTTTAAAAGTTTATCTGAATTAATAATTTTGTGAGTCAAGTCAAGATACACATAGAAGTACCAGAATTCTCCATCAGGAAAAACAGTTCAGTTAGCTGATAATCAGTTTACATTATTTAAATCTTGCAATGACAGTACCTGAGGAGAGAAAGAATAGAGAGCAGGTACAGAGTATTAACCCTACAATTATATTTACCTAGAATGGTGTGAGGACCCCGTCATCAGAGTGTCAAGGATTCAAGACAGGTTCAGGAGAGGGAAGGTGACCTCCTCTAGTGTAACACCAGCGTTACACCCCTCTCTGGTGCTACTCTCTCCGGTTCGGCCTCGTCCGGACCCCTTCCTAGATGTGCCTCCTCATTTGTTCCGCAAATTTTCCCTAGTGTTGGATTCTTCAGTCAGGTTGCAGCAAAAGCGGGCAGCATCTCAGCATAGCATGGGCATCTCAGCATCAAGTGTGTCTAACTATCTAGAACTTACTGTTATACCAATTCAAATGTATGATCCACCCCCAAGTGTTTCAATTCCATGTTCACCCACAAATTTGATTGGGCTAAGCAGTGGGGTGAGGACATCACACCATCATAAGTGCAATAATTTCTTTAGTTCTATTGTCTAGCTCCCTGCCCCTTAATTTTAATACCCACAAGCTTTATTCCCACAAGCATTTCATACGTGGAGCAATAAGTCTGTAATACAATGTTGCGTCTTCTTCCTCTCGAAGGGTCAAGAGTTGTTCTTCCCATGTCCTTGCTGGGCTTAGGGTTTGGCAGCCAGTCAATAACCTCATTTGTTTTAGAACTAGCAGACGTTGCGCATGCGTAGAAGCCACAAGGAAACAGAGACGCGGTCACCCTCCAAGGCCCAAATACGAACTATTAATAAAGTCAGAGAAGAACATGTCAGAATACAAAATGAAATGAAAACACTGTATACCACTTACTTCTACTCTAACCCCATTTACGTAATGAATCATTTGCATTAATAGCTTAGTAGAACTTGCAAAGGTTAGTTCCAGAACAGCATGTGCGATAGTGCATTACTTTAAAGCAGCCATATTAAAAGCAATTGCGCAGCTGCAAAGATTTTCCCCCCAAGCGACAGAAGACATCATACTACGTAGATGTAGTAGACGCATGCGCAGAAGAGTTCCTGCGTTTTTAGCAGCCATTTTAGGACACTCGGGTTATTTATTAGCGAAGCACATAGAAAAGCTTCCCCTAGATACAAAACGTAAAATGTGGTGCAAAATTAGTATTCACGGACAAGTTGGTTACAATGTTATAGGTTATTTGAGAGGATTGTATACAAGCAAGTTTCTTTTTATACGAAACCTTGCTCCATCACAACCTTCATCAGGGCGCTGTCTGTACTTTGTAATCAGTGGCAACTGCCATCCATTCTGAGCTTTTTCAAGTACTGATGAGTGCTCACATCAGGTTTCAAGTACAGGTCTGAAATATGAAGATGTATAAAATTAATTCATACAAATAAAAAGAGGGCTAGGGAAAATAGGGCGTTAAGTAACCAACTGAAGAGCTCTAGAGTCCCAGATGTGCTCATAGGTACATAGGATCTCCGACCCACAGACACCATTGTGATTGGTACCTCTCTGTATGCCATTGTGACAACCTTAGTTAAGAATCTCGAGAGGGGTGAAGAAGAAATGGTGTGTATTAATAAAATAGGTAGACCATTTTTAGATGTGCATGCTATATGTCATGTTGAGAAAAAGATACAGGTGTGAGGAGAAACACTTACTCATATATATTATTAGAACCATCATCTCAAATACATGGGGGGTATAGTCTTATGTATACCAAGTTCAACATAAGGCCTGAACTTAAAGGTTTCCCACCAAAGACAAAGAATTGCGGTGATATCTGAATATTGAAAAATCTATAATATATATGCAAACTTGAGTTCATAGAAATGCAACATATGAGTGCAAAATTATGAATAGTGGGTGTCACAATAGCGAGAAAGTAACACCGAAAGTTGCATTGGGAGGTCCTTGCCTCATAGATGATCCAAAGGGGAAAACAAGGATGCTAATGCCAGTCTCAAATCAGGAAAGGTACCCGGAGTGATATGGGGTGCCCATGTTCTCAAAATTCAGAAAATGGTCCTAATAAATTCATATAATGTGGAAAAGTCTGCAACGGGTAAGTAGATCGATGAAACATTCTATATAGTAGAAGACAAAGCTATATAATGATTACCCACATCAGCTGACTACTAGCTTGATAACATGAAGGATCAGATATGGGTATAGAGTTAACCCATTCTGTTGGAAAAGTCAACTAACAGATTGTTGAAGAATTATGGAGGGAGTTCTTAAGAGTAGGGAAAAGTGGGACATTAGGATACTAGTTCTAAAAACAGTAGCAACTGGTTAAAAGAATACACTACTAAAGTCAAAGCATGGGGATGAACAGAGCCCTTAGGAATCTTACCTTCCTTAATACTGAAAACAGGAATCCAGCCAGTAAATAGGGGGATGGACGGAAGAGCATTTTATAACGTCCCAAAGTGCCTGAGTTTCAATCACAAACCCGGGGATCTTGTGGAAAAATGCTGGAAAGGCTACACATGTTCAATCAGTAACCAAGAGGGGAAATACAGCCGCCATATTCAGAGAGGAATTCTACAGAAGGAACTAGGTTGTCCTACATCTCTAGCTCACACAAACGGCAACTGAAGAGGGTGTAGATGGCGAATACACACATCAAAGGAACAGCGGACAGAATGAAATAAAAGGACTGAAATATATAGAGAGAAATAATCAACCTGTTGGAATCTGTATTGTATTTAAACAAAAAGGACGGAAAAGATGAATATCTGTAAGCTATCTCCAAGAAAAGAGATGGTGCCGAATAGTGGCCAACTGAGATCAGGCAGATACGTTGAATCCAAAAACTTAATTAAGGTAGTGAACAACTCACATGTAGCATTCTGAGGTATATCTAGAACATTGCATACAGGTTCATTCTAATGGGGACCCGAGAGGGGTAAAGAAAAGGAAAAATCTTAAGATATCAATAGAATACATAGGTGTACTGTACATGCAGTTGAACCCTATGGTAGGGAAGGCCCTAATACATTTGGTGTGCAAATAAATAGATGGTACGCAAATAAACTAAAGGGTCAGATGAGGTCCCTAGTTGGGGCTTTGTGCGGAAAGTATCATTCAGTGCAAACACACAAGCTCCCTCTTCCGAATACTGGAAAACAAAAGAGATCGAAGGAAACAGATATCTGTATCCAAAAGTTCAATATAGCTAGCGGAAAAAAACATTGGTGCAGCGTGGTTTCCGAGCAATAGGCGCACACTCCAGAAAAGAAAAGGAATAGTCTACTCAAAAAGTTGTATTAATTAAAGAGTGAGCTATATTTAAGAGAAAGCAGTACTGAAGAAGTAGTAAAGCAAGGTATTTGTTAGTCATACAGGTAAATGGGGGATTCGAAGGGAGGGGAAAGGAGTCTGCATCCTGAGCCTTAGGACTATCAGATTTCAACAGAGGATTGCTTCAGGACATTCCCAAAGTTGAAGTTAGCCACAGAAAACAGTGTAGTCAAGAAAACTGGAGTTAGATATAAGCCTCGGTGTCTGATTGCCTGATGGCATTTTGCCATGAGAGAAGTTCATTACGACCTTGGGCTGCTGTTTGCAAAGTAAAGATTAAAAAAGCACTCTTTTTTTCCTTAGAGCATCCACATTGCTGTCTCTGGTGTTTCTGATTTTTGTTTAGGATAATCAAAATGAGGTATTTCTCATTGTTTTTTTTAGTATTCCAGTGTTCAACCAGGGGGGCTCCTACTCGGTTGTCCTTGATAGCCATTTATGTTCACTAAATCGGATCCTAAATTCACGACTGGTTTATCCTACATAGCCAAGATGACACGCACATTGAATCAGATACACACTTTTGGCTGTCCTGCAGTTGGTAATTTCCATAAGTTTGAATTGTCTTCTGCCCCATATGAGTATGTTATTAGTAAGGGCATGCTTACAGGCATTGCAATAACCACATTTGTGGTTTCCTGTAATAGGTGCCAATGCTGTAATGGATTTCAGAATATAGCTCTTCTCTTAATTACATGCTGCTTTAACCAAAGTATTTCTAAAGTTTCTGTTGCGTCTAAATATAAAAATTAGTTTTAGCTGTTTTGTCGACTGATCTACGGCATTGAGGATATGCCATTGCCATGCAATGATGTATCTGATTTTGTTGTGAAGGTTTGGGTGTTGAGTGACACAAACCAACTTTTGGTCATAATTCTTAGGTCTTTCTTGAAAAGGCTGTTTCTGTTATAATAATTTGCTCTTTTGTACGAGTCTTTGATAAGCCGATAGGGGTATCCTCTGGTGAGGACATATGGTTGAGTGGTTCGGCATGAAAATCATAGTCCTAGATACTGGAACAGTTTTTGCTGAGTCGCAAGAACTGGCTAAACGGAATACCCTACTTTTGACATCTGGGGTGGTGGCTGCCAAAGTGGAATAGTGTGTTTCTTGCCGTCGCTTAAGTGTATAATGATATTTGGATTAAAATGTTTTCATTAAAGATCCAGATATCAAGAAATTCAACTTTGGTTTCACTCATTTTAGGTGTAAGCTTCATGTGTGGATCACAAAGATTAATTCAAAGGGGAAATTCTTTGAGTTGTTCTTCCTCACCTTCCATTTGAAGAAAATGTCATCAAAGTAGCTCTGCCATTGATGAATGTTTTCAGCTAAAGGTGCTACTTCATTGAAAATGAATTTCTCTTCAAAGATGCCCATGTATTAATTGGCTACATTGAGGGCACAGGCTGCCCCCTTGCTAACTCCTTTGGTTTGTTTATAGGAGTAGTTGTTGAACTCAAAGTAGTTATTTTTGAGTACAATGGCCAGACATTATAGGATAAAGGCATGATGGTCATTGGTCTCGATCCTGTCAAGCCTCACTTTGAACACTTTAAGAGTTTCCAGTTGTAGGATGTTAGTGCATATCACCTTGATATCCATAGTGACTAGGGTATCAATACTAGGGTTAAATGGTTTTCCTTCTCTTTTGGATATCATTTGTCCTTTGTCTTAAACAAATGCTGGAAGTGCAGAAACCAGAGGTTTCAAGAATTTATCAACATATTTGGGCAAAGGTACTGTCCCCGATCCTATAGTAGATACAACAGGTCTAAAGGGAGGATTCGTGGAATCTTTGTGGGTTTTAGGGACTCCATTTTTTGTTTAAATCTGTTTTTATTGACTTTTAGGTTACATATTCATGAAAGGCAACATACTCTTGGAGCTATCCATGCATTGGATCACTTATCAAATGTGGAAGCATAGTTACAGGAAGTAAGAGCATTTCAAGCATACATATGCTGCCTGATACACCAGAGCATGTTTGATTCCAATATTCAGCTCATTTCACAAATGATATAGTTACAGATCAGTGATAACATGGTTCCATTAGTCCAACGCATAAAGTCTTTCAGAATAATCAGGGTGGACATCTGAACAGATATCATGTAGTTAAAACAATTAAAGCCAACAACCACAACATATTCCGGTGCCTGTATAAGTATCCCCACCTCCCACCACCCCTCAGCTCCCCCGGCAGCGCATCACATTACGACAGTCTGGCTGCTGCCCCCCTGCATTGGCGTCGGTTATGCTCTCCCTTGGTGTCAATTAGAAGATGTGTATACACGGAACACTACGGCTGCACACGGACATGGCCCACGGCTTCTATTCTGGACCTACATCTCTCCCCGTGGGTCGCCCCCCTGAGTATACTTCCTCAGTTCGCAGAAGTGCTTGGAGAAGTCCCTTCCACTGAGCAGCTATGGGCTCCTTCCTCAAACCCAATGTCTCTTCCCGTTGGATGTCAGTTGCCTCTGCCCTGGCCCATGTGGAGAGCGAGTGCCTCCATGCTCGCATATGCGGTGGGTTCCACCGCTTGGTGAGAAGTCACTTGGTGACCACTAGCCCTAGGTCAAGGAACCGGGAAGTTACTTTTGTGGCCAGGGTTCTACGGAAGTGGTGCAGCAGGTAAACAGTCCAGTCAAAGGGTATGTCGCGACCTGTGCTTACACGCAGCAACTCACTTACTGTGTGCCAATATGTGTGTAGTTTGCGGCAATTCCACATCATGTGGATTAGTCCAACCCCGGGTTTGGCACACCTAGGGCAAACTGCATCCGTGCGGTGGAAATACCTATTGATCATCTCAGGTGTAAGGTATGCCCTGTGCAAAATGAACAATTTTATTTGTCGGAGTCTAATGTCTCTGGGTATACGCACCAGGCTCTTCAGCACCCTTTCCCATTCCCTGTCCTCCAGGCGTCTCCCCAGGTCTAGTTCCCATTTGCGTCAAAGGGGTTCTAAAGTAATCGCTGCATGGGTACGTAGGAACGCCACGAACCAACGGACCAGGTGTCTGCCTCGCCCCATGACGTGGAGGTACCGTATGGTGAGGTGTTGGCTGAGTTCTGTGGACATGTCCCCCCACTGAGCGGTCAGGGTCACAACCAGTGAATGGTGCATTAGGAATTGCCTCAGTGGTAGTCCCTCATCTTCAACCAGGGAGTCATACAGGATAAGTGTGCCATCACAATATAAATCTCCCATGGTCCATATGTCAGCGTCTCGCCAGCACGCGAGTGCAAGAGAGGTGAGCGCCCTTTTCCCATTAGGGGAGCCTTCCAGCGGTATTGCCGGTGCATAGGGGACCAGAGCTCTGGTGAGGTATAGACTCCTGCGATAGCACTTGTATGCCACCGCCAGCGGGTTTTAGGGACTCCATATATCAAAAATGTTTAAGTATGTGTTCTGTTAAGAAATTCAAATTCCTGTCTGCATATTGTGCCTCTATTCATGGCAGCTTCTGTGATATGCAGAATTTCATTCTTGATCATTTATTCTAGATAGTTACTCACTCTAGAGTAATGTTCAGAGACATCATTCATAACTTGCATCTGGTTCTTATAGTTTTGAGCGTCTAAAAGTACGATTCCCCCACCCTTGTCACATGGTTTGATGGTAATCTCACATTTTTTTGTAGTTTGTCAAGAGCACTATATTCATTGAAATTCAGGTTGTAGGGAGGTTTAAGCACATATGTTAGCATAGTTTGTATTTTCGTGAAGACTGTTTTCTCACAAATATTTACCTCTGGACCCAATTCGTCCAGAGTTGGGGTGAAAGTAGATGGAGGTTTCATTCCTGATCTATTATTCATAAAGAACTTTCTAAGTCTAACTTTACGGAAGAAAAAATGGCAGAGCTCAAATTTGTCAATAATGGAATTAGGTACAAAGGATAGACCTTTGGTCAAAAGTCCTAAAGAGTACTTGTCGAGTTCCACAGATGAAAGATTGAATACCACGATGTGATCAGTATGGAATGGAGGGTTCAATCCCTACAGTATTGGTTGTGTCTGGTTTGAAGAAATTGCGGTGGATTGTCCATGTGTTGGTACCGCCCTCTTGTTTGATTCCTGAATCTCACTCTCGGTGTTCCCCGACGATTTCCTACAAAACAGTTATTTCTTATATGGCCCTTCAGAAGGGATTCTTCTGCTCCCATAGGAATCAAACTGATTGGAACCAACCTCTACCTCTGATTCAGAGGTGTCTGAGAAGGTTAGGATTTTTTGTTTGACCAGTATTGATAGTCGAAATACCTGGTATTGTCCTTAGGGATATTATAGTATTGTGCTCCCAGGTATGGGTGCACCCTTCAGAAATTCTTCTAATTCCAAAGGTAAGCGGAGACCGGGCGCAATACATTTTGTGTATCTGAAATACGCTCAGTAATAACTTTTGACTTTTCCCCGGTCTTGCATGCCTAAATGTCCATGGTTGGCTCTTTGATCTTTTAGATGTTTATCCCACTTTGATCTTTAAAAACTTCATAATTCCACATCTACTGATTGGACTTTTGTCATTTTCATGTTAAATAATTTATAAAAATGTACTCTATTATTTTAAATTGGGGTGCAGTAGTTCTTGTGTTGTGGTTTTACTTTATCACTGTCAGTCAAAATCACTTTATTCAGTTAAGACCATAAAAGTACACAACAAAAAATCTGATAAAAATATTAAAAGCATATATACATTTCTTTTAGGACTTGATCTTATTCAGCAAAAACATCAGGATAAAATCATTCCCATCCTTACACAGTTAAAAACTCCAATAGGTAAAAATGTTGCCTATGACTTGATCTTGTGCACCAAAATGTCAAACTAAATCTTTCAGTTCATAACTATATTGAGAAACAGATATGTATCACATCAGATAAGCCATTTTGTTTCTTTTCCCAATACAGTGTAAAGAGGTCATAAAGATATAAATTGAATTAAAAACTTGATCTTGTGCACCAAAAACATCATTCTAAAAGCATTCAACTCATAACTATTATAGAACAGATATGTACCACATCAAGGAGGCATTTTGTTTCCTTTCTCTAACCGCCACAACTAAAAAAATAGCAATGTTAAAGCATTCCTATGTGTTATTAAGCATCTGTAAGTATACTAATGCAGGCCTTACCTGCACAAAACCTCTATCAATTCAACAAAAGATCCCAGGCCACGCTTCAGTACAAATGTTAAAAGATAACTTTCAGGATTTGTACCCACTATTCAGTTAATTCCAGAGGAAATAAAGTCCAAGTTCCTTTTGATTTTTCTGGCCATACATTGCCTCTTTGATATGCTTAGCTGAGAACCAATTTTTAATTTTCTTTACATGCTATTCTTGGACAATGAATTTCAGAAGTTCTCAGACTTCAGTTGGCATGTCCACATGTCCTTTGTTCTGAGATTCTCCCCAGCACCATTTTGGAAGAAATTCTGGATATGATACACCACGGTATCCTGAAAGGCTTGAAGCTAAAGAGATGCATTCTATCTGAAGATTCACTGATGACTATCTTCCGGAAGTGGTTTGTGTTTTTATTCAGTGCCAACCAGTATAGTTCTTTTCATTTGATTTGGAAGACTTCCACTTCATTTCTTTTTATCAAGATCTTATATTCTTTCCTTTAGTTTATTTTTATCTTTTTGGTGTTCTTTTCTTCACAGATTCAGGGGTGGTAGTCACAGTTGACACTATCTGAATTAGAAGCTAATCAGCGAGTGAGAACACTTGACCATTGCAGAATGACTGAGTTGACTTTTTCTTCGGGGCTACCTTATGAAGGAACAGAAACAATACTTGTTCTAGCATTAGAAGTTTTCCAGTACCTTTCCTGTAGGGTATGTTTGTGGGAAATGTTGGCTCAGGATTGGGGATCAAAGAGTTTATCTGGGGTCTGTGAAATCTTAGTCATGCCCTCCTCACTTACCCTGCTTGGCATTCAAGTACCCAGTTATGATGACTTCACATTGTGATGACAAATTTCCCTCTAAATAGCTTCCAAGTGAAAAAAGTCAGTCCTCCAATCCCTTTAAAATAAAGCATTGTGTATATCGGTTTATACCTCCGAATACTGAATTGTCAAGGAGAAGAATATCTTAACACTTGAAAGGAGTTAGCAGATGGTTTACCTCTTTCATCTTATCCAGTCAGCAGCCAGATGGAAAACCTCCCGAATTCCACCCAATTTTGTATTGCATTTCTCGTAAACTAATGGTTTCTTTGCTTGTAGTTCCCAAGGGATCAGGCACCATGTTTCCTACAGTACAATATCACCACTATTCTTAAAGGATTTTTTATCCCTGGAACTGAGACCTTCTACTCAAGTCAGCCATATTATTGTGGGGTTGATGTGAGGGCCTAGTCAGGTTTGTACTTTAGTCCTAATCTGTCTTCATTATCATCAGGATGTTTATTTTGGCACTTTGATGTGCTAAGGCTAGACCTACTATTAAATGTTCACCTCCTACACGTCCTGCCAACTGTCACTTGTTTTAACTGTACTCTCCAGAAATTTAGAACACTCCTGTGTTGCTGCTTTAGAGGTGACTGGGCCTCACAAGCTGTCAGAATATTGCTTAAACAAACAGGGTTGTACATCAATTAAATCTCAGTGTGTCCTGCTTTCTTTTAGCTGTTTGATCAGAATCACCTTTGCCCGTAATAGGCTTTCTTAGTTGGCTTGAAGTCAATTTAGCTTTAGCTGCATAAGGAGCTATTTCATTAGCTTCTTCTTCTAATAAGATGCATGGAGGCATCGTAAGCCACCTTCTTATGTTTTCTTCTGAAGTCTAGTTCTTGTCTTTAGCCATTTTTACCAATTTTAGGGGTGACTCTTTGCAGATGCTTACATGGGAAGTTCTACATATGACAGAATAATTCTCAGTTGTTCTCTCAGGATGGTCATTTAAATAATTTTTTAATACAGTCCCTGCCTGTTCCTACATAGTTAACTTCCAGGGTATGGAACTCGCTTTGGAGGTAATTTCTTTTTAGAACTCTTAGGTCTTCACATGATTATACCTGCTCCCAATTTCTCTGATAGCTAGAAGAGCACTTTGTTTGTCAGGGAAGCAAGTTGTTCTGGTTGATATATTACATTTCTGATGAATAGGTTCTTATAGTTACATTTTTTTTAAAATTCTTATACTAAGCAAATATCGCTTCTGAGTCTGAATCATTTATCATTGATGGCCAAGTACACTGCAAATACTTGTTGCCCTGCTCCCATTCAGCCCCGCTGAACAAATCTATAATTAGATTTCTTCATCTCCCTTCAATTTTGCATAATTTTCGATTTGTTACAGGGGGCCTCCAGCAGCAACTCACTTACTGTGTGCCAATATGTGTGTAGTTTGCGGCAATTCCACATCATGTGGATTAGTCCAACCCCGGATTTGGCACACCTAGGGCACACTGCATCCGTGCGGTGGAAATACCTATTGATCATCTCAGGTGTAAGGTATGCCCTGTGCAAAATGAACAATTTTATTTGTCGGAGTCTCATGTCTCTGGGTATACGCACCAGGCTCTTCAGCACCCTTTCCCATTCCCTGTCCTCCAGGCGTCTCCCCAGGTCTAGTTCCCATTTGCGTCAAAGGGGTTCTAAAGTAATCGCTGCATGGGTACGTAGGAACGCCGCGAACCAACGGACCAGGTGTCTGCCTCGCCCCATGACGTGGAGGTACTGTATGGTGAGGTGTTGGCTGAGTTCTGTGGACATGTCCCCCCACTGAGCGGTCAGGGTCACAACCAGTGAATGGTGCATTAGGAATTGCCTCAGTGGTAGTCCCTCATCTTCAACCAGGGAGTCATACAGGATAAGTGTGCCATCACAATATAAATCTCCCATGGTCCATATGTCAGCGTCTCGCCAGCACGCGAGTGCAAGAGAGGTGAGCGCCCTTTTCCCATTAGGGGAGCCTTCCAGCGGTATTGCCGGTGCATAGGGGACCAGAGCTCTGGTGAGGTATAGACTCCTGCGATAGCACTTGTATGCCACCGCCAGTGGGTTTTAGGGACTCCATATATCAAAAATGTTTAAGTATGTGTTCTGTTAAGAAATTCAAATTCCTGTCTGCATATTGTGCCTCTATTCATGGCAGCTTCTGTGATATGGAGAATTTCTTTCTTGATCATTTATTCTAGATAGTTACTCACTCTAGAGTAATGTTCAGAGACATCATTCATAACTTGCATCTGGTTCTTATAGTTTTGAGCGTCTAAAAGTACGATTCCCCCACCCTTGTCACATGGTTTGATGGTAATCTCACATTTTTTTGTAGTTTGTCAAGAGCACTATATTCATTGAAATTCAGGTTGTAGGGAGGTTTAAGCACATATGTTAGCATAGTTTGTATTTTCGTGAAGACTGTTTTCTCACAAATATTTACCTCCGGACCCAATTCGTCCAGAGTTGGGGTGAAAGTAGATGGAGGTTTCATTCCTGATCTATTATTCATAAAGAACTTTCTAAGTCTAACTTTACGGAAGAAAAAATGGCAGAGCTCAAATTTGTCAATAATGGAATTAGGTACAAAGGATAGACCTTTGGTCAAAAGTCCTAAAGAGTACTTGTCGAGTTCCACAGATGAAAAATTGAATACCATGATGTGATCAGTATGGAATGGAGGGTTCAATCCCTACAGTATTGGTTGTGTCTGGTTTGAAGAAATTGCGGTGGATTGTCCATGTGTTGGTACCGCCCTCTTGTTTGATTCCTGAATCTCACTCTCGGTGTTCCCCGACGATTTCCTACAAAACAGTTATTTCTTATATGGCCCTTCAGAAGGGATTCTTCTGCTCCCATAGGAATCAAACTGATTGGAACCAACCTCTACCTCTGATTCAGAGGTGTCTGAGAAGGTTAGGATTTTTTGTTTGACCAGTATTGATAGTCGAAATACCTGGTATTGTCCTTAGGGATATTATAGTATTGTGCTCCCAGGTATGGGTGCACCTTTCAGAAATTCTTCTAATTCCAAAGGTAAGCGGAGACCGGGCGCAATACATTTTGTGTATCTGAAATACGCTCAGTAATAACTTTTGACTTTTCCCCGGTCTTGCATGACTAAATGTCCATGGTTGGCTCTTTGATCTTTTAGATGTTTATCCCACTTTGAACTTTAAAAACTTCATAATTCCACATCTACTGATTGGACTTTTGTCATTTTCATGTTAAATAATTTATAAAAATGTACTCTATTATTTTAAATTGGGGTGCAGTATTTCTTGTGTTTTGGTTTTACTTTATCACTGTCAGTCAAAATCACTTTATTCAGTTAAGACCATAAAAGTACACAACAAAAAATCTGATAAAAATATTAAAAGCATATATACATTTCTTTTAGGACTTGATCTTATTCAGCAAAAACATCAGGATAAAATCATTCCCATCCTTACACAGTTAAAAACTCCAATAGGTAAAATTTTTGCCTATGACTTGATCTTGTGCACCAAAATGTCAAACTAAATCTTTCAGTTCATAACTATATTGAGAAACAGATATGTATCACATCAGATAAGCCATTTTGTTTCTTTTCCCAATACAGTGTAAAGAGGTCATAAAGATATAAATTGAATTAAAAACTTGATCTTGTGCACCAAAAACATCACTCTAAAAGCATTCAACTCATAACTATTATAGAACAGATATGTACCACATCAAGGAGGCATTTTGTTTCCTTTCTCTAACTGCCACAACTAACAAAATAGCAATGCTAAAGCATTCCTATGGGTTATTAAGCATCTGTAAGTATACTAATGCAGGCCTTACCTGCACAAAGCCTCTATCAATTCAACAAAAGATCCCAGGCCACGCTTCAGTACAAATGTTAAAAGATAACTTTCAGGATTTGTACCCACTATTCAGTTAATTCCAGAGGAAATAAAGTCCAAGTTCCTTTTGATTTTTCTGGCCATACATTGCCTCTTTGATATGCTTAGCTGAGAACCAATTTTTAATTTTCTTTACATGCTATTCTTGGACAATGAATTTCAGAAGTTCTCAGACTTCAGTTGGCATGTCCACATGTCCTTTGTTCTGAGATTCTCCCCAGCACCATTTTGGAAGAAATTCTGTATATGATACACCACGGTATCCTGAAAGGCTTGAAGCTAAAGAGATGCATTCTATCTGAAGATTCACTGATGACTACCTTCCGGAAGTGGTTTGTGTTTTTATTCAGTGCCATCTAGTGTAGTTCTTTTCTTTTGATTTGGAAGACTTCCACTTCATTTCTTTTTATCAAGATCGTATATTCTTTCCTTTAGTTTATTTTTATCTTTTTGGTGTTCTTTTCTTCACAGATTCAGGGGTGGTAGTCACAGTTGACACTATCTGAATTAGAAGCTAATCAGCGAGTGAGAACACTTGACCATTGCAGAATGACTGAGTTGACTTTTTCTTGTGGGCTACCTTATGAAGGAACAGAAACAATACTTGTTCTAGCATTAGAAGTTTTCCAGTACCTTTCCTTTAGGGTATGTTTGTGGGAAATGTTGGCTCAGGATTGGGGATCAAAGAGTTTATCTGGGGTCTGTGAAATCTTAGTCATGCCCTCCTCACTTACCCTGCTTGGCATTCAAGTACCCAGTTATGATGACTTCACATTGTGATGACAAATTTCCCTCTAAATAGCTTCCAAGTGAAAAAAGTCAGTCCTCCAATCCCTTTAAAATAAAGCATTGTGTATATCGGTTTATGCCTCCGGATACTGAATTGTCAAGGAGAAGAATATCTTAACACTTGAAAGGAGTTAGCAGATGGTTTACCTCTTTCATCTTATCCAGTCAGCAGCCAGATGGAAAACCTCCCGAATTCCACCCAATTTTCTATTGCATTACTCGTAAACTAATGGTTTCTTTGCTTGTAGTTCCCAAGGGATCAGGCACCATGTTTCCTACAGTACAATATCACCACTATTCTTAAAGGATTTTTTATCCCTGGAACTGAGACCTTCTACTCAAGTCAGCCATATTATTGTGGAGTTGATGTGAGGGCCTAGTCAGGTTTGTACTTTAGTCCTAATCTGTCTTCATTATCATCAGGATGTTTATTTTGGCACTTTGATGTGCTAAGGCTAGACCTACTATTAAATGTTCACCTCCTACACGTCCTGCCAACTGTCACTTGTTTTAACTGTACTCTCCAGAAATTTAGAACACTCCTGTGTTGCTGCTTTAGAGGTGATTGGGCCTCACAAGCTGTCAGAATATTGCTTAAACAAACAGGGTTGTACATCAATTAAATCTCAGTGTGTCCTGCTTTCTTTTAGCTGTTTGATCAGAATCACCTTTGCCCGTAATAGGCTTTCTTAGTTGGCTTGAAGTCAATTTAGCTTTAGCTGCATAAGGAGCTATTTCATTAGCTTCTTCTTCTAATAAGATGCATGTGAGCATCGTAAGCCACCTTCTTATGTTTTCTTCTGAAGTCTAGTTCTTGTCTTTAGCAATTTTTACCAATTTTAGGGGTGACTCTTTGCAGATGCTTACATGGGAAGTTCTACATATGACAGAATAATTCTCAGTTGTTCTCTCAGGATGGTCATTTAAATGATTTTTTAATACAGTCCCTGCCTGCTCCTACATAGTTAACTTCCAGGGTATGGAACTCACTTTGGAGGTAATTTCTTTTTAGAACTCTTAGGTTTTCACATGATTATACCTGCTCCCAATTTCTCTGATAGCTAGAAGAGCACTTTGTTTGTCAGGGAAGCAAGATGTTCTGGTTGATATATTACATTTCTGATGAATAGGTTCTTATAGTTACATTTTTTTTTTAATTCTTATACTAAGCAAATATCGCTTCTGAGTCTGAATCATTTATCATTGATGGCCAAGTACACTGCAAATACTTGTTGCCCTGCTCCCATTCAGCCCCGCTGAACAAATCTATAATTAGATTTCTTCATCTCCCTTCAATTTTGCATAATTTTGGATTTGTTACAGGAGGCCTCCAGTGGCTGTGTCTATCCCTGTTATCTGGTTATGGATGATTAGGAGATTTTGGCATTTGTCTGCTGGTCCTCGACTTGGAAGACTGTAGTCTCCCAGCTTCATTTCTACGTGAAGGTTTTACACCTAGCTGCCTGCCTCCTATTGTGAGAGTGGGGAGCGGACTTAATGTGGCTATCTGTTGGTGGAGTTTCTCCAATATACTTGTTGGCTATAGCTTGGGCGGCCTTAGTCCAAGATCTGGTTGGTCTTTCCCATATTTCCTTCAACTTTCATTGCTACAAATTCTTTTTTTAAATTGAAGGAACTGTCCTACAAGTCAACAAACATTGAAGACAATGCTTACATCAATAGAATGAGAATGAGTATTTTAAATCCAATCGCAAAAAAAAGCAAATTGCATACATAAAAGTAGTGATTCCAAGGGTTTCAAACGTAATCAATCCACAGTCCAGCAAGATCTCTCTGCATTACAGCTTTTCACACACATGCAGGAGGGATCTATTCCTTAGCTTTTAGCATCATTTAGTTTTGGCCTGCAATTGTTTTAATGTATTCCTAGATGCAGCATTGTAATATTTTGCTTATTCACAATTCAAGATGGGTGATCAATTGTCTGAAAGTGGTTGCTTTCTTATTGGCACTATAAAAGGACAGTTCATTTTTAGTCCAGTTGCATCACAGTTGTTTCTGCTAGATTGTTCGCTCATTGGACTCCATGGATTCTCCGCCTTCTACAGGTCCTGCTTATTTCTGCTCCTCACCTTGCAGTTTGACCTGTACTGTTGGAAGGATTTTTGTCCAGAAATGGATTAAGTCCAACATTACTCACAGCAAAAACAACTCAACTCTAAAGTTTCAAAGTCTGACCAATGAATACGCTTTGTTAAGTCAGTCCTTTGGTGTACTGCAGCAAAGCTCCTTATCCTCCATTGGCAGGATTGGCAGAGTTAAATTCAACAACAACCCAAAGTAAATGAAGACCTTTCTGGACACCTGCCAGATCCATTTCACATGTAAGCCTCATATTTATTCCAGTGATAGATCTAAAGCAGGTTTTGTTGTCAACAACACCACAGAAAACACCTTGGCTTGGGCTATGCCTCTTGTTTCAGATGCCAGTCCCTTTCTAGATGATTTTTCAGTCTTCCCTGTGGTATTGACATAATGTGTGCTCACCAAGACCTTCTTCGTTCAAGAGGAGTTTTTGGAACTTAGCCTGGGTTTAACGTCTCTTCATACTTATAGCTATAGTTTCAGATGCCTATCTACGGTGTTTAACTGGCCAGATTCAGCCCTCCTTACCTCATTTTGAAGGAGCCTAAAATATACATTGAGAGGTGAACTAGCAAAAGTAACTTGGCCAGTAATATTGAGAGATATTATTCAATTGACTATTTAGTGGTCTTCAGGAAAGATTAATTGAACGCCGTAAACAATCTCTGTCGAAACCTCCTTCCAGACCTGTCATTAAGATACCACCTAAGTGACCTGATTCAGAAGAAGAGGATATGCAAGTAGGTTTCACTAGAGGTTCTTTGAGAAAGGAAGAAAAGACCAGGTGAAATAAATGAGGACTGTGTCTTTACTATGGTTAGAAGGTTCATCTGCTGAGTTTATGTCCAGTATGCCCTGTTTGTCTTCCTGGGAATTCGGAAAACTAGCAAGATTGCCACTTGTGCAGGGAATATAGACGAGTTACAATCAATCAAACCTGCATTCCCCTCTGAAATCTTACAGTTTCATTCGGGTGCAAGGGTAATTACTGACCCAGCCACAAAAACCTCTTGATTCCAGATCTTATTGACAGTGGTGCCTCCCATTTCTATATGGATATTCAATGGTTCTCAGAACAACAGATCCCAGGCCATCATAAGAAAGGAGTTTCAGTTGCTGTAGAAGCTGTTGTGGAGCTTTAGTGGTCACTGGTGTAGACGTTGAGGAAACTTAACCCATGCCTGTCAGAATTGCAGTGCAGTATGAGAAGCTCATCTTTGATTTGATTTCCTCCACTCGTTATACCATTATTTTAGATATTACCTGGTTCGCTAGACATAATCCTTGTATTGAGTGGTTTGTAAAAACCTTGTTTTGGGCTTCATGATCTTGTTTATATCACTATACAACAGATCTTTCCTACCTAGAGAAGTTCTGATATTCTTCCTGATTGTTCCTTTCAGCCAGTTGCACAATTGTTTGAAATCCCTGATGTCCATCATTAATACCTTGATGTTTTCCAAGAATTGACTACCAAGTAATTTCGTAAAGGGGAGAATGGATCACTTGTACCTGTAATACCTGGGTCAGGTGTGGTAACTAACTTAAAACCCCTCATTCATGTACAGGAGCGATGGAGCGCTATATCTTGGTTCTCCGCTTCTCTTAGAACGTGAAAGCAGCATCATTGGGTCTTGTTTTGATTGTATGCTTTCCTCCGCCTGGAGGTTGACCACCTGGTTTTGACAGTAGTGATCAGGAATAGGGTGAAAAAAAGTGAAGTAGATTACAATTGCTTATCTCTCCTTCCCAAACACACTTTATTCGGTAGAGGAGGTGGCAAGGTTAAAAAAGATGGTGGTGCGTGTGTAGAAGTGCTATTGTTCTACAGCACCTTGTAGTCCAAGCAAGAGGTCGACATGTTTAAGCCGCTAGAGATGCCCAAAGGGTTGGGGGCTTTCTCCGGACCTATATCGAATGCTAGGGTGCTAAACTGTAAGCATCCTATGGGGGTAGGAGAAGCTGTATGGGTGGAAAGTTCTGGACTTACGGCGCTACAGTTGTTAGGGCCCAATTTTATATGTGGCACAATCCTCGTAAATGGCTACACCCAAGAGCCATTGAAAAGGTAAGGTTAGGAAACGGTGGAGGGTGATGCCTTCTTAATTGGTCCACGTCAGTGGATAATCAACATCAAGAGCATTGCTCAGAATGAAATTACTTGTGTTGTTTTTATTTCTGGCAGACAAAACAGGTATAAATTGTGAGAGGAAAAGCAACAAGCCGGCCTCTCTCACCTGCGGATGAAATAGATGAGTCTCTGCGGTCTCAGGGAAATCGGAGGAATGAGCTGTCAGAAAGGTTCTGGCTCGGGTTGCATTGACGTCAGCAAAATAAAGAATGCTGACGTACGAATGAGGCCACTGAAGAGTTACTATGTTACTAGTGACTATTGTCAGTAAAAAATTATGGGAAATATTATAGCAAAGGTTAGGCTTTAAGAAAATAATGCTAATATTAAGGGAAATGGTCTTGACGAAAATTAAGGGAAAGAAAAAGAAAAATTATATATATATGTATATGTATTAATATAAATTAACACAAAAAACGGCTTCTCTGATTTCTGGTGTCAAAGGGGGGCAATGTTTTGAAAGTTTAGTATGAGTCTCTCTTGGGTCAGTAATTAATGTTAGTTTAGGTAAAGAAGGTCCGAAATGATAACAAAAGTGTGTTGCAGAAAAAGGACACGGAAACACATCAAAGTAAGGGATGGCAGATGAAAGTAATTAGTATAGTCTACAAATAAGGGAGAAAGGTTGTCAATGGCTCATGCAAAACATAATTATTTGCATTATAAGTAATGTAAAACATACTTAGCGTACAAATATAAATCTTGAGTTTTCAACTGGTTTACACAGTACATCACGAAATCTGTGAATAAATTAAAGAATGGAAAAGAAACAGCATAGTATAAAGAGGTATAACCAAGTGAGAAACTCGGAGCGACTAACATGCAAGGAAGTTAGTGATTGTTTTAAGGTCAGTCTTATTATAAAAAGGTTCATGAAAACAACGAGGAGAATTAATACAGCCAATAATGCATCTTTGTTGAGGCCCAAGGTTGTCGCATTAAGGCGCATGATGTGTTCACTCTCTCTGCGTCTCATTATAAGTTCACGATTCCCTCCTCGTGACGCTGGTTTGATAATCTCCAATCCAAAGAATTTGAAAGTCTTCTGGTGTGGGTGCAACTCTTGGAAATGTTCAGTTAAAGGTGGTCCTATCTCTTCTTTGTTAATGTTGCGATAGTGTTCCAAGATTCTGGTTTTGAGAGGCCTGATCGTGCTCCCTATGTAGAATTTGTTACAAGGGCAGATTATGATGTAGATTACATGTGTTGATGTACATGTGATCCAATCCTTAATTCAAATGGTGGTAGTGGGGTCGTGTTTGTATTCAGTTTGCTTATTAACTCCCAGTTTACATGCATTGCAATCATGGCAGGTGTAGAAGCCAGGAGGTTTCGTCAGAAAATTTGTCTTGGGTATGATCCTTTTGTCCTTGAATTCAGACTTGCATAGGATTTGTTTGAGGTTCGTGGCTCTTCTGAAACCCATTTGGGGATATTCTTCCATCTGGTTGTTTAGTGAGGAATTGGAGGTCAGAAGATACCAGTGTCTTTTTAGGGCTTTCCGTATGTGTTGATGTCCATTGTGATAGTCTGTCAGGAACCTAATTGTGTTCCCTCTCTCATTGCTTGTAATGTCTTTGGGTTTGAGAAGGTCATCCCTGGACAACTTTTCACAGTCCTTGTACGTTCTGTCAAGGAGTTTCTTGGGGTATCCCCGATTCAGAAGCCTCTGAGTTAGGAGATTCGAACTTTCTTTGAAGGTATCCAAATTGCTGCAATTCCTTCTCATGCGTTGGTATTCCCCTTTTGGGATGTGATCAATTGTTTTATTAGGGTGACAGCTGTCTGCTCGGAGTATTGAATTGACCGAGGTAGGTTTCCGGAAGGTCTTCGTTTGCAGTTTGTTAGCCTCTACATATATGGTTATGTCTAGGAAGTCTATTTGGTTTGGTGAGACGTTATTCGTGGTTTTAATATTCCATCTGTTTGTGTTGATTTTGTGTAGGAATTCTTTAAGTAAGTGCTCGGATCCCTGCCAGATGCACAAGATGTCATCAATATATCGTCCCCAGTAAGTTATGTGGGCGGTATATTCTGCAAAGGTGTCATCCCATAACCAGAATTTTTCCACAAGTCCCATAAGAATGCATGCATATGGTGGCGCAAATTTGGCTCCCATCGCACTGCCTTGAATTTGTAGGTAGTATTTCGAGTTGAATGTGAAAACATTGTTTGTCAAACAGAAGTGAAGCATTTCAAGGGTCATTTGGTTAGATTCCAAAAAATCCTATGGGGGTAGGTAATTAACTCACCCTTCTTCTTAGCAACAGGTCAGTAGTACCATAGCTTATTATTCCACCGAGGCACCGTAACTGGAGTGAGCACAAGCAGGACACCCAGCAACATCAGGTGTCTAAGCCCGCAGGTCCACCTGAGGATGCCCAATACAGCAATAATAAAAGAGAGCTTTTTAGGACTAGCAAATTACTATCACAAGATCATTAAAAATGTCTCTATACTTTTATCATCGCACTCTGATTTGCTCAAAAATAATAAAATCTTTCATAGGAAATGGAGCAGGGCAATTTAGGCTCCACCCTTGTAAGTCTCACTTTTACAATTTTATACTCGTATTTGATATTATTTTCATGATGTGCCTTAACTTTATTAACTGTGTGAAGCATTTAAATGCATTAGTAGACTATAACAATTGCAGGGACTAGAGATTTTTATATGTTTGCACTAATGTTCTGTAAACATGTAATCATGTGTTCTCTTATTCATGTTTTACATTTATTCTCAAAGATTTACATGTGTATGTATAATCAAGTATTTGAAGTTCACATTAACTGCTGAAGCTAATTTTGCCTGACTACAGGCCTCAGTTGAAATGCATTTAAATTTGGCAGCATATTTTTCCTTTCTTTTGCAGGTGCATTATCATGATTCTCGTTAGCTAGAGAAAGGTTGATTGTTTTGTTAGATGGCTGATAGTGAAACCTGGAGGGAAGAACTTGGCAGTAAATATGGAGAATTAATGGTTGAAAGAGGCCTTTTTCTCCATCATGTGCCAGGACAGCGAGATGTTCAAAGTTACAGCTTATAGTCCAAGTTTCCCTTCTACGGGAAACGTAAGGGAAGCTGCAAATGCCCCTCTCCTGATGATTTGGTTCATTCCTGATGGTGTGAGAAAAGAGAATGTTTCTAAAACTCCTGTTATGATTTTTGTTCCCTCAGTTATTAGATGCAGATACTTTGTCGACTTCAAGGGGTACAGACCTCTCTGCTTTCTCACCAAGGGTGAAGCTTTATGCTAAACACTTTTTACCTTCTTACAGAGACTCCTACTGAAATCTAGATCATGCTGACATATTCTATGCTCCCTAAATAGAATCCTTAGTTAGATGATCCTATAGTTTTTTTAAGGTAAGAAGAGAGAAGGGAAGTGTGTTTATGGAACACCCATTTGCCATACTTTGTTTCTGTATTGTTGTGGCTGTTACTATCCTGTATCTTATTTTAGTACTGCTCAACCATCTGTGATATTTCAGCTCTGCAGCTGTATTGTTGTATCTTTTAAACTACTTAGACTATTAATAATTGCAGTATATAAGCATACTAAAATAAAATCCATTTAACTATACTGTGGTTTTCTGGTCCTTATTGTGGAGTTGCATTGGCTTCACAAGCTAGAAATATATTGCTGATGACTTCTCATTTACAGTGTTTCATTTCCACCAACAAAGGTCCATTTGACAACTTTGCTAAAAGATTGAGGTCTAAGCACCAGCGACCTGTCAGATGGTAGCACATCAGATGGTTGGGTTCTGAAACAAAGGGAGCTAGAATACCCATGTAATAACTTGAAACGTGCCCAAACCTTGTCCTTGCCCTTTAAGCCCATGTGTCATGTCAGAGGATGAGGGGAGTACCAGTGGTTTGGAAAAGAGTTGTAGCGACAGAGGACTGAGTATTAATAGGGACACATGCTGTAATTTTATATGTCAAGCTTGAAGTATTTTCTTAAGATTGTGTGGCGTGATGCAATGAGGTGTTCGTGGTTGTGTAGATGTGGATATGTTTAATGCTGAGTAGTTGTTATCGGACTTGACGTAACCCAAGATCTCGGGATACGTGAAAATACATTGTGTTGTAATTTGTATGCTGGATTTTTTGGTGCAAGTCTTGAGGTATCATTGGCTGCACAATTGAGGCAGGGACATATATCTTTATATGAGAGTAAGTTGTGATTGGTGTGGCAGAGCCTTTTTGCACGAAGGAGAAACTGCATCAGTCTGGATGATTTCCCATTGGTCAAAGTTTTACATGTGTGTGTCTGGGTAGGTCACAAAGTGTCACTCTGGACCACTTCTTGTGCAATTGAATACTTTACATTCTTTAGTGGAGCAGATAACTTATTTGTTGAAATTGCTTGGTGTTTAGTATATGCTTGCTTTGAGCTGAGAAAAGGGTGCGCTCATAAAAATCATAAAGGATGGTGAACCACTGAGAGGCGTGAGAAGTATGTCATAGGGTGCTGTGTTGGGCTTGGACGGTTGGCGTTAGTATCAGCAGTCGACAAGAGAACTACAGTTAAAGACATTATTATTTCCTTTTTAAACAAAATTCTACTTGTGATTGCTGATATTAGTGCTTAAAAATGAAATGTTTCAGGGCTATCCAAGATTTGAATAGGGGTTACATAAAAGTCCCTTTTTGAGAAGAAGAAGAAACACCAGCAGATCATTATATGGCTATAAATTTAGAACTCAACACATGGATTTGGCTGTGTCAGTGGCATAAGATCACGGCACAGGATGGTGCTTTGATGTTTCCTCACTATGGCACATTTAATGTGAGGAATATTGAAAATTTGAGAATTGTATTGTACAAGAGGTAGCCACCTACTATACTCACACAGTGTAAGACACTTACTGAAAGAGAGCGTGTGGCTCATGTGAAAGAAAAAGAGAAGTATCAGGGTAAAGTCAGGAGGGCAGTGCTCAGCTACGCTGAAGTTAGGTGGCATGCAGAACAATAGAAAGGGTGAGCTGAATTTATCGAGGGAACTAAGTTATAAGTTACACCCTCTATTAATGAGTGGGGACCCTCAGAGAGAGAAGAAGAAAAAAGAAGATAACGTAGGGAATACAGAGGGCTCAGGCAAAGACAGTATTAGTGATTCAAGCAATGACTTTCTGGATGTGTTATTGTCACCAAGCCTGCCGCCTTATAATATGACCCAATTGTTGTGCAGCTCCTTAAAATAGATAGGATCTGCTCGTTTGTTGGATCACATAAAGTAAGGGATTTCTGTCTGAACACCCCCACAAAATATGTCATCCTATAGATCAGCTAGCTCACAGTGCCACCATAGCCCCCAAACTATACCAAGGAGCGAATAGTTTCTGTCAACCATTGAACGTGACAATCCTTGACCCTTCAGGGATCTTGGAAACAGTACAGCTTTTTTCGCTCAGTCAACCGTGCTCAGAGAGATACACATAATAAATTTTGGGTACGTTTTCAATGAGTATTCATTCTAGTATAAAACACGTTTGCTGCGACAATTAATAGACAGAAGCTAATGTAAGAGATTACAAGCATGAACAGAGTAAATAAGAGGTAGAATTCTACCATGGTACTAAACAGTGAATATATGCAGACATATTAACATGACAGTAATCACGCATACTCCTACGATGCAGACCCTACCTAAGTGTACCTAAAATGTGTGTGGGTGTAAAGCCAAGAATGCCCTAGGAAAGAGCCAACCCCATTACCTGATGGGAGAGAATGAAGGACCCCGACTTGGTCACGAATTGAACACCCCCCAGAGGGATGTCAGACCGCTGCGTGTTGAAGCCTCAGCGTGTAGGGACCTCCGTGTCAGTGTCAGCATAGAAGCATCTTCTCTCGTTACCTAGTGAAGGCACATTTCTTTCATACCAAAAAGGTAGCCCCAGGGGTTCTACCACAATCGATATGTTATGAGTACAATTTTGCAGATGAGCCTAAATCAATAATTCCAATTATGCGGAGTAGCCCTGTCGCACTAGGATGTATATAGCGATGACTTTTGTACAGAGCATGTTAATCCTGTTATGTCCGTCATGTGCAGGGGATACTAAGAATCCTCATGCATATTAAATGGGGCAAGTTGCAAGGAAACCAATTGACATCTATTCAGCACATAACTTGGGTAAAAGGTCAGTGCTGGAACTGTTATGCAAAGCAAGGTAGGACAAATGTAGGTAAAGGTTGTTTTGCTACATAGGTCTAGGTTAGGAAGCATAACACTCACTCCTCATCTGAAGGTTGCAAAGGTCAACTAATGCTAAAATAAGCCAGATAAAAAGCATAAAAATATTGTCATAAAACCAATGCCTAAAAACATCTCGCCAGGACCCCATCTATTCTGGAGGAACTCTGACTGTTTCACGGGTGAGTTCCTGGGTGCTGACATACTAAACGTAGCATTCTCACAAGATACAGATTGACTTGTATTTTAGTTTTAGTTTAATTTTCAGAGTGTACGTCGGGAGGGCACATGACGTCCTGCGGGCCACTCTCGTGAATAAGGGAAGTCATACTGGGTGTATTCTAAAGGGGGAACGTGCCCTTTGATATAAACCAAGTGCAAAGGGTTTTGAGTTCACAGACCTTTGTGTTCCCTCTATTGAGAGCTATACATGCATTGACAGAAACCAAAGTTAACACTATCAGTTCACTACAGGCCCATGACCTCCAGCACACCACTCTTGTGAACAAAGGAGGCATTTTAAAGGGGGAACTTTCCCTTTGCTATAAACCAATTGTAAAGGGTTTTGAGTTCATAGACCTTTGTGCTCCCCCATTTGGGAGCTACATATGACTTGATAGAAACCAAAGCTAGCCTTATCAGTTCACTACTGTAACACAGACTGCTCTTTCTTTTTAGATAGAGAACTGAGACTGATTCTGATTCACTCACATGAGACCAACTGCATATATTAAACCAACATTTGACTTTATCTGCTTGAAAAAGATCTCAAGTGAATTCAGAATTCATTGAGCTTATACGCTGGACCCATCCCTCTTTCTTGAAGTGACTATCTTCATTTACTTACTAAGAGACTGCTCTGACAGCTATTGACAAGATGTATTGATTTTGTGTTCAACATTGTATGTTTTTATTCTGTCTCCCCTCTACTGCAATGTTTCTGTGTCTCTCTTGAATCTGTGTATTAAGTGGGGTAATCTTTTGGCTGAAGAGAGGTAATTGAATATCAATGAACAGGTAACACTGATTTTATTCCGTGTATGAGACCTTCTCATATTGATACCCAGATTATCCCTGGTTCTAGTGTTTCTGTTTTTCAGATGAGACTGTGTATTCCCCGTCAGTCATATATACAGGCTACAAATACTCAATGGCCAGTATACACATCAGTTTATTGTTTATTATTTCTCTAATTATTTGTAGGCAGAGTGACTTGATTCCTGTTGGTCCTGAAGAATGCCCATGAACCCTGGCTGCGGTCTTGGAAGGGCAGAAACAAGTGGACCTCAATTAGGGGTATGTTTGTTAATGACCCCAAGTCCTCTTCATTTTAAATCCTGTTCCAAGGCACCGCACAATAAAGACATTTGGTCCCCTGGAGACAGTTTTAATATCCTTTTCTATTTCTTTATGCACTCTGCCCCTCACTTATCAAATATTTGGCCACCTTTCTATAAAACACCTCAGCTCCTCTTCTTGTTTGGAAGAGTTGTAGCCCACACCAGGGACCTTGCAGCCCTGGTGTGAGAAAGGAACCCCATGATGAAGTATATCACCTTCGGGTGAGTGAGGGTTCTCGTCCTTAGAAAGGTCTCTCCTCGCCAATAATAGGATGCACAAACTCTTGACCCTGTTTTTATGTCTACATTCCTTTTAGGCGCTCTCCCCTTTATGGGTTCCGCTTTATCACATGATGATGTCTCTCAGTAACGTCTTGACAGCGTACTTTCAGTGAGTTACAATTCAGATACATAGTAAAGTCTCTTCTTGGGGCCTCTCCCATAGTTCCATTGTATGTATTATTACATGAAACAAGGATGACATTTTAAAAAGCTCTACAAGTCCATGAAAAATCAATATACTGTTACACTAACTGAGCACATCAAAAGCTATGGTACTCAGTGAGAGCGGAAGAAGAAAAGAAAAAGCAAAATATGTTTCCTATTCCAAAGTAGTGCTTTCTCCATCTCTTGATGAACTGAGAAATCAATTGCGAAGATACCCACTATAAGTAATAGGATCAGCGGAAGTCCTCCAAAAATGCTTCCCAACACGGAGTGTATGAATGCTGGAATGAATCTGAAGATTGTCTGAAAGGCGCTCAATAGTCCAGAGCCTATACGTTTAAATAGGTGCACGATCCCCCTTATATCAGATATGTTAAGGATACGATGAACCATTTCCCTGAAATGGAGTGGGAAGTTCGTACGTACTAGCACCTGTATCTCAGATGAAGCCCTTGCAACCTGGAGATCAAACATCTCTCGGGCTGAGGATAAGGCCACATATTTCTGAAAAACATGGCTTTCAGTCTGCTCAGAGAATCAAACCGTATAAAGAAAACCTTCAATGAAGGCCATAGAGTTGCTCCCTAATTGTGTGGGCTGGTGGAAACAATACTTGCAAACAACATGTAACCCTGGAACTTACTGTGACCAGATATGTATCACCTCAAATGGGGAACCCTTCAAGTGACAGGACTAGTTTGCAACTTAAGCATTACAGGCCTGTGAAGTGAAATGTCCTTGCAAATTAAGGACTCACTTAAAGCACTCTCACAGTTTGAACCGCTGAGAAGACTTCAGTGTCCCAATTCCTACATCTAAATTTGTACGGTAATTCCCAGTACTAGTGTATGTACCCTTCTCCTGGTGCTTCATATCTGTACTGAAATTGGAATGTCATGACAGGCACTGTAATCTAGCCATGGATTAACCATTCTGTTGAAGGTGAGTCAGCCATGGTGAAAGGTGATTGGTCCAATTTTTCAATGTGCAACATAGTATATTTTGCATATCTGCATGCCATACACATCTGTCTTTCCGTTGGATTGTATACAGAAAACAGAGTTGTGCTGTTGATGTAACACCAGGGCACGTGGCCAGAACACAATTATTGTAGCATGCAGCTTAACAATAGAATGGACCATAATTCTGATTGTCCATGTTGGAGAATAGACAAATCCTGTTCCATTATATCTATTGCCGAAGACACAATGTTGCCCAGTGAATACATTCTGGATGATAGGGTGGTCATGCCATTATCGACCTCAGCCAAGGCCTTTTCAAGGTTAACCTTATCTATTTCATGTAGTCTCTCAGCAGCCTCCTGTTGAGAGATTTTCCATAGCTCGTTGTAAATATTAATCAAGAAGGGCTTTTGACGTGACTTCTGGGGGCCTAACAAAAAATCCCTAAGACTCATGTTGTCTAAGAGAAAGGATACGTCTTGTTTCACTTGGGACAGTGTCGAGGTCTTTAGCCACTCTAGGCATAACTTCCCAATACTGTAAGATGTCACCACCCAAAGTGTTCTGATTGAACATACCGTTGATCAGGCTTATGGATACTAAACCCTTTGGTGGTACCCCTGAATCTTGACTGACACCTATTTGTGTGTGTCAAGAGGCCAAACCAACCATCCCTTCCAATTTGGGTCTGATGAATTGTAAGAACCATTCTGTAGTATGACATCTAATGCATCCTCACTGTATAGTGTATAGTTTTGCCAACCCTCAAAGTGTGTAAGTGAGGGAATCTGATGTGTGTTCAAATCCTTGATCTTGGCTGGCCCAAGACTGGGAGTCTGTAGCACAGTCTCGTTCAGGAAAATCATTTGATGTGGTATGAGTAATGCTCTAAATAAGGACTCAGTTAGCTGAACTTGCCAATCTTTAGCCCCCCAGACATATTATGTATCTATAGTATCTTTCCAAAAGTCAAAAACATGTACAGACAGCTGCACAATAAAGGAAGCAGAGTATGTCAGCTTAGTGTTAGGGAGCATATTTTTCTTTGCAGGTCTAGGTGCAAGCCTTTAGTAATTTGAGGCCAGTTTTGAAGCGTTTAAACCAAAAAAATAAGCAAACATTTGTGAAAATGTGGTTGAACTACCTTTCGGTGGTGTTGGGCAATGTTCCCATTCATGGTAAGTGAAATCATTATGTGAGTGTTAGATCTGGCATCATTGGCGTAAGTTTCCCTTGTATTTCTGCCTTTACCTTCTGTGTTTTTGCTGTCTGTTGGACTTTTTTTGCTGGTCTAGATGATTTGGACACTTTGCCACTGCTGTTCAGTGCCTAGGTGCCAGTGCTCCCTTTGTAAATTGTTGTTATGGATTGGTGTTTCCATGATTGGGTTATTTGGTTTACTGTTAAGTCCCTAGTACAGTGCACTGTTTGTGCCCAGGGCCTGTAAACCAAATGCTGTGAGTAGGCTTGCAGCACAGGCTGTGCTACCTACACAACCAGCCTTACAACAAGGTCTCAGGCCTGCCATTGCTGTGCCTGTGTGCAGTCTAGTACTGCCATGACGACCTGGCAAGTGCACCCATTTGCTAGGCCCTAACCTTTCCTTTTCTTGCATGTAAGTCACCCCTAAGGTAGGCCTAAGGTACAGCTTTGGGCAGGGTGCAGTGTACATGAAAGGTACATGAAAGGTAGGACTTGCCCTGATGTGTGTGTCACTATTGTAGGGCTATCTGTCCCAATAGGATAGAATAGGGAGTTTGCTTATAACATCTTCTGAGTATTACTGCCCATGGGAACAAGATAGGAAAGATAGGAAAATAAAGTTTAGTATGCCTGAACACGGAATGCTAAAATGCATCTTTTAGTGAGGGTGATTTTTACATCCCGTGTTTGAAAATACCACTTTTATAAATTAGGTATTTTCTTGCTTAGCCATCCATTGTGCCTTTGCTAGGATATGTTTTGACTGTCTGGCTTTGGAGTGACAGTGGCTGGGATGTGCAGTGGCTTCATAGAATCTAGATGAGTCAGGGCTGGGCTGAATTTAGTAGGGGGAGGAGATTTCCTTTCACCTGAATGGGCCTGGTCTGCCTTCCACAATTCTGTCTCCACCTCCTGCCAGGAAGCTTCACCATAGAGGACAGAACTGGTTTTGACTGAGCACAGGGCTTCTCTGCCACCCGAGAACAAATGATTATGCTGCATAAATATTGGGGCCAGGTCCCCAGAACTTTAGATCAATTCTGGGAATCAAGAGAAACCTTTGCCAAGGAGAGGAGCTGGAATATCTGAAGTCGTAATACTGCCCCTGTGCTGTTAGCTGTCTGGGGTTGGCCTGCAGTGGCTACTTTTTTGCCAAAGAAAGGGAAAAGGACTTTGCTGTTTGCTGTGTCCCCTGCTTGAGGAAAGATCTCCAAGGGCTTGAAACTGAGCTTGTTTCCTGTTCTGAAATTTCAGGGACACAAAGACTTCACAACCAGCTCCCCTGAACTTCCTTGCTGAGAGTTCTGACCTGCTAAGATGTGCCTGCTATTGTTTTGGACCTCTGGGGGCTTTTTGCCACTGGGAGCTGGGGAAGTAATGCAACTTCAAGAAGCGCCAAGCATCTGCACTTGTTCCTGAGGCATAGCCGAAGAAATCATGCAGCATCTGCCCGCGGCTCAAGAAACTGCTGCATCAAGTGCACTGATCTCCGAAGTCCGAGAACACCGCACCGATTCCAACGCAAGCCCTGCTGTGAGGCTGCACGAATCGACGCATCATCCTGGATTGTTGCATCATGGCGCCAAATCTGTCACATTGTTGGGGGACGCAGTAAGAAACGTCGCATCACCTCCCCACGCAGTAAGAAACCAACTCATCACCTCCTCTCTGGTAAGGAACCAACGCATCACCTAACCTGCGCAGCTGTAAGGAACCGACGCATCACCACCCCCGGAGAAAGGAAGCAATGCATCACCTTCCCTGCCACCGTATTTGTTTGTGTGAAAAGTGTTGCATCTGCAATTTGCTTTGAACTGAACTTTTTCTACCATTTGAGAATCGTATTTTTAGTACTGCATTGTGGATTTTTGTTGTTTTGGTCTTGTTTGGTTTAGATAAAGATTACTTATTTTCCTAAACTGGTGTGGTGTCCATTTGTAGTGTTTTCATTGTATTACTGTATGCCTCTGAGATAAGCCTGTCTGGTTGTGCCAGCTTCCAAGGGGGTGAACAGGGGTTATTTTAGAAGTATATCCCCCTTACCCTGGCTAGAAGCAAGGGTCCCTATTTGGACTAAGGTAACTACCTCTGCCAACTAGAGACCCCCATTTCTAACAGTGGGATACTTGCTTTGTGGAAAAAATGATGACCATAGTCTTGGTAACAGAACATGTTGCCAAAATTAGATGTACCATCATGCAATTCATCATTTGAAAATGCAGCGGATTGTTCTAAATCAGACAGCATAGTATGCACAGTTTCAATGTCCCAAACATCAAAGAGATTACCAGAGGTGTTGATAAGACTAAGAGAGATTTTGAACAAATTAGGTAGTCTTAAAAGTTCACTAGGACTATACACATCATAGGAAACTCTGTCCCAAACTATTCCTTCAGGAACTGGAACTGCTGTAATGTTCACTAAGGACAGATCCCTCTGTTCACAATGTGATGATGCATGCAGTTTTAGGATCAAGTTCACATGTTGTACTTCAGAACGTCCTGGGAGGTAATGTCCATTCAAGAGCAAGAAGAAGACAGTCACTATACCAAAGGACTAGGAACAGTTGACCAATTGCAAGCCAGAGCAGCAGCCAGGGAAAAACAAAGTATTTTTCAGCCAAAGGTAGAAATCACAAATTTGTTGTTTGCGGGGAAATGGCAGTGGTGGTAATTCGGGTTCACTTGGATCCGATGGGAAATCGTCAAAATCAATGAAGTAGCCAGGCGCAGTCCAATCTATCTTTTGTAGTTCAGCAAGTTTTGTGGAACTAGCAGATGCCTGCGTCCGAGACATATTCACTTAGACGTCGGTGTTAGGCCAAATTGAGATCTGTGTTTCATTTGTAGTTTGATGTTGCTTATTTTCAAAAGGTACAAGTTGCATTCCATTGTTGGTAACTCCTTCACTTCGCAGAGTGGAGTCTTCCAAAGTCATTAATCTTTCCATCTGAACTTTCTGTATGGGAGCGAGAGGAGATCAATCGCTACCCAGGATGAATCTCCTTTCTTTGCAGCCGGAAGGAGACAGAAGAAGTACTGTTTTTGTTCCTTCAATAGTCAGGACAGGTACAAGCATTCTGTAACGTGCACGCCAACATGCTGATGACTCAATGTGTGAATTACATGAGCCAGTGGCAAGCAAACTTTCAGCTTTGCCACCTGTTTCCAAAAGCAACATGTGCTTTATTGTGCAACCTTTGGAATCTCTAAACCCATTCTGGCCCGATAGTGAAGATATTCATTGTATGACTGGACACAATAAAACAAATTGCACATGATGAGTGTGGGGAATTCTTGATCTGTATTTTTTAGTGCCAGTGTCAGGGCTGCACTAGACACTGCATTTGTGCATTGCTAGGACGGAACTTGCCGTCCTGCGTGCATCCCTTCACAATTGCACATGCTGCGCTGTTTTGCTGTTTACTTCCTACAGCAGGCTGGGGAGATTCATCAGTATAAATGGTGTATTCAAACTGGTCTAGATGCATTATTTCATTCAGGAGAGTATATTCTTGTTCGTACTGCAGAAATGCTTGAGTTTTTAATGTAGAATCAAATGTGTAGTCTACATATGTTGCAGTGAGGGAATTAGCCCATTGTATCCATTGCGGATGCATTCCTTTTGCATTTGAAATGCTTGCTTTGGTAACAGCCTCTAAGGTTGGTTCTGGAGTCACAACAATTATACGTTTCCCCTCTGCTAGTGCTTTTTTCTCTCATTACAGCAGTTTGTACTGCTGTCAGAATCTTTTCCGTGGATGCAAAATGCATTTCAGCGTTCTTGTACAAATGTGATTTGTATGCTATGGATACTGTTTCACCTTCATTGAAGGTGAGGTAAGTGTACCCAGATTGACCCCCGACCACACGGATCAACAAATTAGTGCTATTTACACGTGTGTGTAAGTGTTTGGAAGCTATTATGTCAGCTTGTTCGGATCAGAGAATTTCTGTGTTTTCCTGTGTCCAATGTTCGACTGAAAAATCTGATCTGAAGTCGTAGAGAGGTTGAACCCTTTCAGCGTAATCCAAAATGTATGTTCTGGCAACATTTAGAAATCCTAAAATAGATAGTAAACTGTTAGACTTGGGGGTCTCTAGTTGGCATAGGTATGCACTTGTGACAAATAGGGACCCTCGCCTCTAGTCAGGGTAAAGGGGTACACTCCTAAAATAACCCCTGCTCACCCCCTTGGTAGCTTGGCATGAGCAGGCAGGCTTATCTCAGAGGCAGTGTGTAAAGCATTTGTGAACACATACAGTAATCAAGTGACAACACTACAAATGGACACCACACAGGTTTTCTATATAAAAAAGTATTCTTTATATAGTTTTACCACAAGACCATTAAACGACAAAAATACACAATACTGTTACTTTAGATGGTAGAATTTTGCTTAGTTCTCTTTAGTTCTTAAATGCGACACTTTAAGTCAATGTACCTTTTAGATGCGACACGCAGGGCAACGAAAGTTGATGCGATTAAGTTTTTGGTGCAAAGAAATAAAGACGTGAAGATCTTCCAGATGCGGCACGCTTCTCCGATGTTGCGAGAAGACTCGACTCGATGCTTCAGCTGCAGCGGCGACACCCTTTACGCGATGCGACGACAGCGACCTTGGCAGCGACACTCTTCTCCGACGTTGCGAGATGCTTCCGCTCGATGCGATGTTGCAGCGGCGACACCCCTTTACGAGATGCGATGACAACAGCTCTGACGGCGGCAGGCTTCTCCTTCTTGAGTCGCGCTTCCAGCTCCTTGCGACATGCAGTCCCTCGGAAGGCCCAACTACAGCAGCAGGCACTTCCAAAGAACTCTGGGGAGCTGGGGGGTGAAGTCTGTTGTTCCTGAGACTTCAGCAGGAGGCAAGCTCTTTTCCAAGCCCTTGGAGATCCTTCACAAGTTGAGCAAAAGTACACACAAAGTTCCTTTCTCCTCTCTTTGGCAGTAAGGCAACCACTGCAGGCCAATCCCCCAGGTTCAGGGATAGTTTCCTCCTCAGCTTCTTCTGGTTCCTCCCTCAGCAGAGGTTCTTCTTGCTTCCCAAAGTGATCTAAATTATTGGAATCAGGGTCCCAATACTTATACCCCAAAATCCTTTGTCCTCTGAAGGCAGAGGGGCCTTTGCCCAGTTCAAACCAGTTCCTGAGCACTCTGTTTACCAGACTTCTCCTTTCCTTTCACAGTGTAGGGCAGAAACATTAGACGCCCCACAGGAGGTGGAGCCAGCATTGTGGAAGGCATGTACAGCCCTGGAGAACTTTGTTGACATGATTCCTTCTCTCCTTTCACAGTGCAGGGCAGAGACATCAGACGCACCACAGGGGGTGGAGCTGGCACTGTGGGGGGCAGACACTGTCCTATTCAGTTCCCAGGTGCAACTCCTCCCTCCTATCTAGATGCAGATCTCTCTATTCACCACTAGGCGGACTCACCCTGTCTCCTGGAATTCCCTAGCCCTGTCACTCAAACTCCAGACAAGGAATACACAACCTAGCAGAGGCAGGTTTGAATGGTTAGACAAGAAAATACCTACTTTCTAAAAGTGGCATTTTCAAACACAGAATGTTAAAACCAATTTCACTAAAATATGTATTTTATCATTCTGAGTTCAGGCATACTAAATTCGAATTTCTACCATGTTCCCTGAGTCAGTTAGGATTATAAAATGTAATAACCAAACTGCCCATTCTGGCCTATGGAGAACAGGTAGCCTTGCAATAGTGAAACACGAAAATGGCTGTAATTCACTATTAGAACATGCCACACACACCAGGGCATGTCCTACCTTATCCTTACAATGCACCCTGCCCTTGGGTTGGGCCTACCAGAGGGGTGTCTGAGATGAAGAAAAGGGAAGGTTCAGGGACTGGCAAGTGGGTGCACTTGTCCAGTCAGCATGACAGTACCAGACTACACGCAGGCTCTGCAATGGCAGACCTTAGACAAATTTTTACAAGCTGCTTCTGTGGGTGGCACAACCAGTGCTGCAAGCCGAACAGCAGCATTTGGATTTACAAGCCCTGGGCACTCCTGGTGCACTGTACTAGGGTCTGACAGGTAAACCAAATCAACCAATCATGGAATCACAAATCATACATTAATTTACCATAGGAAGAGCATATGCACTTTAGCACTGATCAGCAGTGGTAAAGTGCCCAGAGTCATAAAACAGCCAACAACAGGTCAGAAAAAATATAGGAGGAGGCAAAAAGTTCAGGGATGACCCTGCAAAAAGGGCCAAGTCCGACATAACGTTTCAGAGTTTTCAGAGGTTGGAGCAGCTCACATTTTTCAAGAAAAATGGCTGCCAGGCATTTCCCTTCACTTGATAGCTCATATCACAAAACTAGGATATTAAGGTGGGCAATTTTTGATTTTTTAAAGTTACATTTGTAGCCCACATTGGCGATCTCCAGGATTATGTTGCTCACCCTGTTCAAGCATTCCAATAACACATCGTCATTCAGATAAATATCATGTAAGTAGAACAATGCCTCCTCATCACAATTTTGAAGTAACCCGGGGCTATTCCTATACCCTTGGGAAAGTTGACAGAATTGATGCTCAGAGCCCAGGGCCGAGAATGCTTTCAAATATCTGCTTCTAGGCACTATATTTTAGCAATAGAAACCATGAAAGATACCTAGTGTTGTTTTGTATTTCTTCCGCAAAATGTTATTCATGAACTGTGTGCATTTTGTACTGTAAACGTTTATGTGAGTGTGTTCAATGCCTGTAGTCTAAAACTAGATGGTATGAACTGGAAACAAAGAAGTTTTCCGTCACACCTTGGTACTCAAGTTGATCTAAGATCTCCCTGACTTGTTTCTTTGCCTCATGTTTTATTGGGCACTTCCTCTGTAGAGTAGGCATATATATTAATGGGATTTCATGGTGAGTTGATCCAGCATCCCACCCTACATGTTTGCGGTAAAGTTCAGGAGCTAGCACTAACACCCACTCCTGCGCGTGTACATTTTTAAGTGACTATGGAACAAGGTCGGAGAAAACCAGTTAAATTACACCTTCCCCCTTTGTGCCCTCCCTAACGAACTCAGGTGGTAAATTTCTTTCAGTTAAAAGTATACTGTATCCATATGTCAGGATCTCCCAAAAGAGACTTTCACTTTCCTGGGTATGTCCTCCTTCATTTGGAGTGTAATTTAATGTAAACGATGTGGGACACTTACCCTTGTATCCGGTGTCTCCACCGTGATATGTACATTCAACGCTCCTGTCACCAAAAATTCCATCAGGTTCTCGCAAGCTATTGTTACTTTTGCTGAGCTGTCTAGCATCGTCATAGCCTTTTTAACAATTCAGAAGCAGAGTCCTCTGTAGCCTGGGCATTTCTTATTTTAAGGCCAGCTACATTCTTCTTTTTAAATTGAGGTTTAGGTTTGTGTTTATGTTCTTCTTTGATAATGTAGTCTGAAGTGCAATGTGCCTCCCCTTTCAGCTTGACTCGCTCTTCTGGTCTGTGTTCTTACCATCCTTTACTCTCCGAGGGCCTCATGTAGGAAGCCAAATACCGGTCGGTAACGGCCGATTTTCGGTAATTAAACCGTTACCGACCGGTATTTTGGCTTTTGAGATGTAGGGGGAGAATTTCATGATTCGGTATTTACCGAATCGGTAAAATTACCGAATCGGTAAAATTACCGATTCGGTAATATTACCGATTCGGTAAATACCGAATCATGAAATGAGATGTAGGGGGAGTGTGTGGTGGGTGTGGGGATTCGTTATTTACCACCAACTAAAGGTTGGTGGTAAATGACGAATATGTGTAAAAAAGCATTTTTGTGCACGTTTAAGTGTGCAATGTGGCAGACATACATGCCCTTAGGGCATGTATGTGCGCCACATGTGCACACATGGCCGAATCAGGGGTGCAACAGGGTGTCAATGTGACACCCTGCCACCCTTGCATGTGCTCCCCCATTACCGAATCGGTATTTACCGATTCGGTAATGAGGCATACCTTCCCATCAATGGGAAGGTATGCCTCATTACCGAATCGGTAAATACCGAATTTTTCCGAGTCGGTAATATTTACCGACTCATTACCTACATTGCATTTACCACTTCATAAATACTGAATCGGTATGATTCGGTATTTATGAAGTGGTAAATGCCAGCCCACCTACATAAGGCCCCGAGTGTTTTGATGAACTCTGAAAGGAACGAGAGGAGCGTTTATCAATATCCTGATACCTGTTTTATTTTTTTTTTATATTATCACGGTTCCTAAGAGTATATTTTTTGTCAGGAGTCTCCTGTTAAGGAGACTCACCCAGTGAATGTGATGCATTCTGCTTATTATTTTTTGATTGTTTATTATCCCATTTCTTTTTAGAAGAATCAAGTGCTTGCTTCAAGTTATCCTTTTCAAAACTACCCGTTATCTTTAGTTTCCCAGGTCTAGCTCCTAAGTTATCTCTACCCAGCAAAGCATAGGTTTCTTCTATAATCTTAGTTATCTTCGCTCCTGTTGTGCAGGAGTGACTTCCCTCAAGCGTTGGCATATACTCAATGCAGCTGCCTCCCCTTTTATGATGCCTAACATAATTGCTGATACCTTTCATTCCCAATTCCAGGGCAGGTTCTGCCCCGTACTCATTCTTTATTTGTTTATATACATCTGGTATAACTGCTATTGAGGGGGGACCATGAGTTCTGGTATAAACGGCAGCGAAAACCCTACCCCACCTGGTACAATCCTCTATCAGGGGAGCTATTTGTCAAGCAAATTGTTAGTATTCTGTGTTTTTTCGGCAGACCCGTATGGGGAAATACTGCTTCAAGCTCTACTATTTTCTGTGCTAACCAGAATGCCATTTGCTCACATTTAGTGTGCTGTCTTCCCATAATCATATTCAGCATTTGTGGGCTAATATTTGTCGTAGTTATTTGAGGTTGACCAGCTTGAGTAATCCTTGCAGCTTGAATAGTCAGTGTTTGCATTACAAACTGTGTAAGGTTTCTGTATAGATTTACTATGTGTCTGTAAAGCGTACCTAATTCTGCTGCTTACAATGTATTAATCTCTAGATGTGGTGGGAAAGCAGCTGGTATGGGCCAGGTTGCTCCTTCTTAGCTGAGCGGACCGTGTCTCACATTTGTTGTGGTGTGGGGGAGGGCACCTTTAAACCAATTAATATGCTCTTGATTAGTTAATGGGACTTCTATGTCCTTGTATGGAAAGAATTCTTAAGGTGTGTCATCTTCTATATAAGTAGCAAAAAACTGTGCACTTGCATCTGCAGGTGGGAATTTGACCCGAGACTAGAATACCTTAGTTCCGAATGCCTCGCATGCCTCAATCAAGAAGGTAACACTACCGCAGTTGCCGGGAGGCCATTTTGCAATAATTTCATAGTAACTGCATGTCAGTAATTTTCTGTAATGTTAAGAGCACATTCATGCTCTTCTTCGCCTGCATTCAAAATGCCATCTCCACTGACAGACATTGCCGGAGGAAGTAGTAAGGAAAGGAGATAAGGTTTTGCAGTGTGGGTAACTAAAATGCTTCAAGCTTGAAAAACCTACAGCCAATACATAGGGTCTACCTATTTAGCAGTGGATTTCCTTCCCACTCCAGACGTCTCTTGGTAAATGTAAGTAGGGGTCTCTGAGAAAGCAAAACGGAACTACTCAGATTTGACCGTTAACCCCTTCGGTGCATTAGACGGCCGGGGACCGTCTGACGCACCAGTGCTCATGTGCCTCTGATGGCCCCCGGCCATCCTCGCACATGACACAGGGAATCCCTCTGGTGGGGGCACCAGAGGGATTCCCTTTACCCCCCAACAGCCTCTGGAGTTGGGGAAGAGCTTCCCCATCTCCCAAGACTGTCTGCTTTGTTTCCCTGAAATGATGATCAGCGCTCGCGTCGCACTGAAGTAATTTCAGTGAAACCGTAACTGAAATGAGCCAAGAGGCTCATTTCAGTTTCGCTGTCTACATGCTCAGGGGGCTATCTCAGCCCCCTGAGCATGTAGAAAGTCAGGCAAGGTATCGTTGGGAAGGGGAGAATCTCCCCTTTCCAATGGCACCCAGGAGGGCGATCCCCAAGGAGCTATCCACCCTGTAGCCAACAGGGAGGGGGGAGCGGACCCTTGGGCAAGGACCTTTGCCTCCCCACATTCAATTTGGCAAATTCAGTCTGGGGGCAGAAGGGGGCAGTAGACCCCAATCATCCCCCTCGGGGGGCAGAAAGCCCACTAGATACCAGGGATGTTTTTCAAATGCAAATTACTGTAATTTTGCAGGGTTGGGGGCATTGGCATGCCTATATTGGGCAGCCCATGCAAAATTACAGTATTTCTGGGAAGAAGCCCCCATTCTGCCCCCCCCCCGGGGGCAGAAATCCCACTAGACACCAGGGTTTTATTTACCCGATTAATTTAGGGGTGGGGTTTTACAAGATGGGCATGCCAATGCCTCCGCCCCTCCCCTCCAAAAAATGCCAATCTCTCTGCCCCCCTAGGAGGCAGATGGGGGCAGGAGCCCCCAATCTGCCCCCCCAGGGTCCGGAAGCACCCTAGACACCAGGGATTCTTTTTTTTATAGGTCAGGAGTGGGGACAGAAAGCCCACTAAGCACCAACACATTTTTTTATATAGATAGGGGTTGGGGGCTGTCCAGAAGGGGCATGCAAATGCCCCCACCCTACCCCTCCCAAAGAAAGCAAAATACTTTCTGCCCCCCCAGGAGTCAGGGGGTCAATAGCCCCTTGTCTGCACCCCAGGGGGGCAGAAAGCCCACTAGCCACCAGGGATTTTTTTCCAAAGTTCTGGGTGGGGGCTGCCCAGAATGGCCATGTCAATGCCCCCACCCCCTCTTTTTGCCCTCCCCAGGAGGCAGATGGGTGTGGCAGCCCCTGATCTGCTCCTCGGGGGCAGAGAGCCAACTATGTGCCAGCAAATATGTGCCCTTGCCTGTCGCGGGTTCTTGACCCACCCACGCGAGTGAGGTACCATTTTTATCAGGAGACCTGGGGGAATGCTGGATGGTAGAAAATGTATGGATCCATGCAGATGCCAGAACTTTCCCACGCAGAAATTTGAGAAAAAATTGATTTTTTCAGCAGAATTTGGTGTTTGCAGGGGATTCTGGGTAGGAAAACGTTTTGGGGCCCACCAAAGACATACCTCGCTGGACTCCCCGGGTGTCTAGTTTCAAGAAATGTGTGGGTTTGATAGGTTTCCCAAGATGGCCGATGAGCTTGTGGCCAAAAACCCAGGTGACCCCCCTTGCAAAACCAGGTTGTTTTGTGATCGGAAATTTTGATGTCTCCTCAATATGTTTTGGGCCCTTGCCTGTCGCAGGTACTTGACCCACCCACGCGAGTGAGGTACCATTTTTATCAGGAGACCATGGGGAACGCTGGGTAGTAGGAAATTTGTGGATCCACACAGATTCCAGAACTTTCCACCATAGAAATGTGAGGAAAGTGTGTTTTGTTTTACAAAGTTTGAGGTTTGCAAGGGATTCTCGGTAACAGAAGATGGTGAGAGCCAGACAAGTCACTGCATGCTGGATTTCCCTGGTTCTCTAGTTTTCTAAAATGTATAGGTTTGCTAGGTTTTGCTAGGTGCCGGCAGAGCTAGTGTTCACAACCTACAGCTAGGTACTTTGCAAAAAAAGGGCCAGACTTCACTGTGAAAATGTGGTGTGTCCACATTGCGTTTTGGTCCGTTTCCTGTCGCGGGCACTAGGTCTACCCACACAAGTGAGGTACCATTTTCCTAGGAAGACTTTGGGGAATGCAGGATGGGTGGAATTTTGTGGATCCACGCAGATTCCAGAACTTCCCACCACAGAAATGTGTGGAAATGTGTTTTTTTAACAAAATTTGAGGTTTGCAAGGGATTCTGGGTAACCGAACCTGGTAAGAGCCAGACATTCACCCCATCCTGGATTCCCCTGGGTGTCTAGTTTTTTAAAAAAATGTATAGGTTTGCTATGTTTCTCTAGGTGCCGGCAGAGCTAGTGTTCACAACCTACAGCTAGGTACCTTGCAAAAAAAGGGCCAGACTTCACTGTGAAAATGTGGTGTGTCCACGGTGTGTTTTGGGCTGTTTCCTGTTGCGAGCACTAGGCCTACACACACAAGTGAGGTACCATTTTTAGGTCTCACCTGACCCAGCGCATGTGCTGGTCTGGCGAGACTTATTGAGAGGGCTCCAAAAACAAAAAGTTCTACCAGGCCAGCCTAGAGCTACAGTGCATGTGCGCGGGTGCGCGCGCTGCGCTTGACCGCGATTACTTTCACTTTCACAGCCGTTTTGATGTTTGATCGCGATCACTTTCGCGGCTGCTCGGCCGCTTGGCATAGCCAACAGGTCTCGCTTTTGGGACCTTATAAGTATTTAGTTATGCAACTGTTGCATGGCTAAACACTTATAAGGTCCCAAAGGCGGGACCTATTGGCTATGCCAATGCTTGTTCTCTGTAGACTTTGGGAAATGTGGGGTGGGTGGAAGTTTGTGGATCTATGCAGATTCCAGAACTTTCCACAAGAGAAATGTGAGGAAAATGTGTTTTGTTTACAAAGTTTGAGGTTTGCAAAGGATACTGGGTAACAGAACCTGGTGAACGCCAGAGAAGTCACCCCATCCTGAATTCTTCCAGGTGTCTAGTTTTAAAAAATGTATAGGTTTGTTAGGATTCCCTAGCTGTATGTTCAAAATCTACAGCTAGACACTTTGCAAAAAAGGGTCAGTCTTCACTGTAAAAATGAGGTGTGTCCATGTTGCGTTTTCCGCCGTTTCCTGGTGCGGAAACCAGGCCTACCCACACAAGTGAGGTAATATTTTATTCGGGATACTTTGGGTAACAAAGAATTGTAGAGCAACTGTTATTACCTATTGACTTTAGATGCATTTATGCCTTCCAAATGAAAGACAATGTGTAAAAAAGAAGTCACTTTGAAAAATGTCCTATAATTCTCATGCTAGTATGGGTACTCACAATTTTGGAAATGTGCAAATAGCTACTGTTTATAAACTCTATATTTACTTCCAATTTCAGAAATACATAGATGTCTTTCATCCCTATTTTTCACTGTATATATTTTCCCAAATGAATTACTATATACCTGGTACATAATAAAAAACCAGTACAAGACACTGCTCAGTTATTGGCTCTGGGTTCATCGGATTCTAGGTGAACCTACAAGTCCTATATATCCCCACAACCAAAAAGGTCCAGCAGATGTAACGGTATATTGCTTTCAAACATCTGTCATAATACGAAGAAATTAGAGGTGAAAACGTTGGCACAAATGGCTGTTTTTTTCAACTCATTTTCAATTTTTCCTATTTTCAACTGTTAGTTTCTATAAAGAAACCTTGAAGGATCTACACAAATGACGCCTTGCTGAATTCAGAATTGTGTCTACTTTTCTAAAATGTATCGCTTTTCAGGATCCATTATCTTTTCCATACCCATTTCTACCATTTACTGGAAGAAGGTTGAAGGCACAAAATCAAGCAAAAATAGGCAGTGTCCCAGTAAAATACCAAAACTGTGTAAAAAATGTTGGTTTTCTGACAAAAGTCTTTGTTGATACCATTTGCAGGGAACAAACCAGACACTTTCATTTGCAGTACTTTTTTCCCATTTGTAAAAATGAAAATAAAAATGTAGCTGTATTTTACTCATTTATGGGTCCCTTCCAGGGGAATCCACAAACCCTGGGTACCTTTCAAGTCCCCATGATGTTGGAAGAAAAGGAAGCAAATTTGGCGTGGATACCTTATGTGGTCAAAACGCCAAATGGCAATAAATGCATTTAAACAAGAAAAAGTTACAGGGGTCTAAGCGCGAGCTACATCAAATAGCCAAAAAAAGGCTTAGCACCGGAGGGGGGGGGGGGGGGGGCGAAGGCCTAGCAGCAAAGGGGTTAAATGAGAATGTTGGCAGCACCATGTCATGTAGATCCTGCGTTTGTTGGATAACATAAACTAAGGGATTGGTGCCTAGACTGATTCAGGGCATCCCTACAGGATATGTAGGTCTATAGAAACGCTAGCTCACAGTGCCATCATAAGCCAGCAAACCTTACCAAGAAGTGAATAGTTTATGGCAACCATTGAACATGACAACCCTTGACCCTCGAGGGATCGTGGAAACAGTACAGTACTTTTTGCTTAGTCAAGTGTGCTGACTTAGTCTCAGAGAGATACACAGAATAAATGTTAGGGACGTTTTAAATAAGTATTTATTGAACCAGCCTCAGTCTAGTATAAAACATGTTTGCTGCGCCAGTCAATAGACAGAAGCTAATGTGAGAGATTACAAGCATGAACAGAGTAAATAAGAGGTGGAATTCTACCATGGTGCTAAAACAGTGAATAAATGCAGGCATGGAAACATGACAGTGATCAAGTGAACTCCTATGATGTGGACCCTACCTAGGTGTACCTAGCATGTATGTGGGTGTAATGCCAAGAATACCCTAGGAAAGAGCAAACCCCATTACCAGGCATGGAAGTAGTTTGCGTAGTTTCTCTACATTGAACTCTGCGAAGTGCCAAAAAAACTCAGAGGATTTCGGCAAGTGGCGAAGTGCAGTGCGAACTGCTGTTCGCACTGGTCCTCCGGCCACTTGGGTAGAATTTCTACCCGAGCCACAGCTCACGCTCGCAAACTTGCTGTTCACGAGCATGAGCAGGGAAAAAACTCTGCTGCACTGCACGAGGTACATTTATTTGCATTCCGCGAGCTACACGGACAGCAGAGTGCAGAAAACCCTGCAGACTCCACAAACATAGTGTAGTTCACCACCCAAGCCTACCGATTACCTTATGGGAATGAATGAAGGACCCTGTTTTGGTCACGAATTGGACACCCTGCTAGGGATGTCATATCACTGCATTTTGAAGCATCAGCATGCAGGGACCTCCATGTCAGTGTCAGCGTAGAAGCGTTTCCTCTCGTTACCTAGGGAAGGTGCGGTTCTTTTATAACAAAAAGTTGGCCCCGTTGGTTCTACCACTATTAATATGTTTTGTGTATGATCATGTAGATGAGCCTAAATCAATATTTGCAACTATGCAAAGTAGCCCTGTCACCCTAAGATGAAGATAGGAATGACTTTTGTACAGACTATGTTAATCCTGTTTTGTATGTCATGTGCAGGGGATACTAAGAATCCTCATGCATAATAAATGAGGCTAGTTTCAAGGAAACCAATCCAGATTTATTCAGCACATAACAGGGTAACAGGTCAGTGCTAGAACCGGTATGCAGAGCAAGGTAGGACAAATGTAGGTACAAGGTCGTTTTGCTACATAGGCCTAGGTTAGGAAAAATAACACAATCTGAAGGGATGAGTGGTTCTGTTAATGGTGAAGACTCTGAAAGAGCCACTGCCTTAGAGAATACAAGTCAGAACCATATAGGAGGTAATTCAGAACTTTGCGCCCCAGTTAACTCTTCCGTTTCTGATGCCCCAGATGCAATAACTGTTCTGGTTACAACTGGTTCCTCAGTTCCCTTATACAAACCTGAGTCATCAGGGATGGCAACGCATGCTTTGACAGTTCCAACTGGAATAAACATGTCAGCTACTGTTTGCGTTGCCTCTCAATGGGAGGGATGGGGAGATTGAACAGCAATCACCAGTCTCCATGGACCGAGAATGCCGTTGATGTGGTCAAATTAAAATTAGAATTGAATGAAATCTGGATCTTTCCCTCTTAGATACTTATCAGGAAAATTAACTTATATACCTGTGCAATGATGTTACTAAGCGTGCGGGACAAGCTCATGATGACCTGTCTGAGTAAGCGCTATTGTATGGTATAGATTTAAGTAGAACCAAATCCTTGCCAAAAAGGTATTGCGCATGTTTAGATGAAAGTGACAAAACTAGTATGAGGACGCCGGGTATGAAAATGCAAATTAGGGGGTTAATTAGTAGCATCTGAAAATGGAGTGCGCAAAACAAGTGGGAAGGCAGGTGGGCCAAGAGGAAATACCACTACAAAGCAAAGGAGGTGTCACCTCTGCCCTTGGTATATGGAGAAGGTGCTTTAGATTAGAGAGGAGCCTGATGGAGGCTACATTCATGTACTGTGGAGTAGGAGTGATCTTGCTTTGTTCAAGAACGATTTCCCTAAATTGGTAGAGAAGTCAGTAGAGTGGTATACCAAGGTTGGTTGATTTGTGAAGATTTCTCAGGTACTGTGGGTGGGTTTGAATACCCTCTTCTACATTGTGGTACTGAGGGGCATATGTACCAACCCCTATCGCCATGGGATCGTCACTTTTTGTGATGTTTCCATGGCAATAGGAGCTTCGCCTTATTTACAAGGCAGAGTTAAGCCACTTAACGTGGCTTAACGCTGCCTTGAAAATAAGACCGCCTTTCACGCTATGCATAGCGTAAAAGGGGTGGGCAATGAGTGTTACGTTGGGTAATCCACAGCAACACCCATTGATTTTGACGCTGCCCCTATTTACAAGGGCAATGTAAATAGGAGGTAGCGCCCAAATTAAGACCAGGGAAAACCTGGTGTTACGTTGGCGAAACCAGAATATTGCTATATTTCTCCTCGTTTTTAGTTTTTCCATGTGTGCAGCACACATGAATAAAGCAAAAAGACTTTTATTGTTTATGTACAGGAAGTTCCCCCTTCCTGCACATAAACAATCTTTAAAAAAATGACATTTCGTGACTTCCATGTGTGCTGCATTATGTAGCACACATAGAAGGGACAAAACGGCATTTCAAGATTGTTTATGTACAGGGAGGGGGCCCTTCCTGTATATAAACAATCTTTCCCCTTCACGCAGAGACCCGTGCACGTGTGCCTGCGTTGTCACTACACTGCTAAGTGTAGCGCAAGCACAGGGGGAAACGCAAGGCTTCATCATATTGTTGTAAATATGGTGCAGCCTTGCGTTTTTAAAGTGGCGGAGTGAGGAGTTAAGCCATGACGGCTAACACCTCACTCCGCTATTTCTCTTGTTCATACCCTCCTGAGTGTCATGTGTGCAGAGTATAAAGTGGGAATACAGTGGCCTGAGAAAGAGCCTCAGCTGTCACTTTTGCTGATAAAAATGTGGATTACCTTTTTGAAAGGGAAGATACCGGTGAAGGACATTGATTGGGTTATAATTAACAGAATGACTCAGGAGCCTAAAGAGACTGTGCATGCCTTTTATGAGAGATTGTTGCAAGTGTTTAGACAGCATAGTGGAATGAGAAATACCAAAATGAAGAGTATGGGACATTTTGTGTCTTGATTTATGACAGGATTGAGACCTGAGATAAGTATGATGATTCAACAGCATTTAATCTGTTGGCAAAAAAGTCAATTGATGAGATCTTGAGGTATACAAAATATTGTAATGATGAATTGGACATGAAGCAGAAGCAGTTGAAGGAAAAGCTCATTTTGGCTCAGATTAAAGTTGCGCAGAGAGGAAGCCAGAATCCACCATATGTAGGGAATGTTGGTGCTATGCAAAGTGTGTATCAGCCTGACATTCTTGTGATGCAGGAAGGGAATAGTTACCTACAGGATAGAGGTACTGGTGTCCCAATTTACCAGGGTACTAGGATTGATGTGGAGACATTGAAAACATCTGATCCATGTCATTATTGTAACAAGTTAGGCTATTGGAAGCAGAAATGGTGTCTTAATCTGAACAGGGGAATGAGTAAAAAACATGTTAAAAATTTAGGGTTTCTGTGGACCCAGGTTGGCAACCCTGGACAGGCACCAAATGTGTTGTGGCCAAGGTTGCAAAGTACTAATATGCCACAAACTCCAACAATGCAGATTTCTCAAGCCCTGATTCTTCAGCGTAAATTAAATGGTCCAATATTTAATTCTAACCAGGTACCAAATTTGAATCTGATTTCCTTCCAGACACAAAGTCCATTCCAGGAATTTTGTGTGTTTGAGCCACTTGAGAGCTACAGCTCTGATCTGTCACAATGATGGTGCCTGAGGCGGAGCAAGATTTTGTGCTTAGTACAGTCATAGAGGTAGAGCAAATGTGTCCAATCGTGGAAGCTGAAGTGAATGGCAAAGTTGTGTCATTTTTTATTGATTCTGGTGTTACCCGTTCCACAGTTAGAACAGTGGAAGTTCCAACCCCACCCCTCTAGGGATAAACAATTCAAGCTGTAGAAGTTGCAAATAAACAAATGAAAAACCCTTTGACATGAGAAGTGCCTGTTAAAATAGGATCCTTTGAAGATAGCCTTCAGTTTGTGGTGTGTGATTCTTGCCCTGTTAATATTTTAGGATGCAATATTTGTCTAAGCTAAAATGCACCATTTATTACGCGCCGAAAGATGTGGAGTTTTCAGACCAATGACAGGGATGTTGATTTTAAATTAATGAGTCAAGGGCCAGACATTGGACTGAACCCTTTGATAAGAACTGATGATTTGCCACCGGATCTCAGAGATATGGTGAAGCCTGAATTTTGGGATTTCTAAAGAAAGGCCATCGGTCTCATTAAGGGGGTTGAGCCTGTCAGTATAAATGTTAAATTTAATGATGAATATCCAAGAACTCCTCAGTACAATTTGACCCCAGCAATGATAGCTGGATTTACCTCTCTGATTGAGTCAATGATACCGTAAGGTATTTCGAAGGAAATAATGGGGAGTCCATGTAACTCACCCATCATGGGCCTACAGAAACCTAGCAGTAAGTACTGCATTATGCAGAACCTGAGAAACATTAATGACATTGTGTGAGAGTGTCCTTTTTTCAATAATCCCCCTACAAGGCGGGTGTCTCTAAAATAGGTTTAATAATCAAAAAGTAACTCTATCCACATCCTAAGAAAGTTCTCCCTACCAACTGCCTTTTACCACTCTGGTTTACCTATATACATTCAAATTAGAACTCTCTGCAGCAGCAGGATTTATCATGGAAACAAACAAAGGCCTTGGAAGTACAAAACACCGTAAGACCCTAATTAACACTTTACACAGAAATAACATAGCATCACTTTCAATTCAATTCAAAAGCTTTATTCGGTATGTAAAATACAACCATATAAGCGAAACAACATTTAAAAATACATATAAGACAAAAATATATTATACACAAAGACAAAACAGAAGACCATATTTACACATTATTAAAGTGCATAGTTCTTTCCTTAAACTTAATAATCTTCCATCAAAGAATCCACATTGTAATTGAAATAAAATGTAAATTCCATGAAAGTTGTCCTGTAAGTGCAAATATACAAAAGTGCTAAATAAGGTAACAGTCCCGATACATAATTCATCAAAAGAATTTTGCTTTGAAGTTACAATTTCATATCAAAATCAGGACAATGTCTCTATATATAAGTTACATGACTAGATAAAATTAATTGGTGCAGACTATGGACTTCCTGATATTCATGCATTTCAGCACATAGGATGCCACAAAAAAACAGGTGTCAGGACTCTCTAGAGTTATTAGGAACTTCATTGCTGATTTAGTGGAACGTATATTATTTTTTAAAAGGATAGGTTTTAAATAAAATTTCCTAAAATGGCTATAAAATTTACAAAACAATAAAAAGTGACAGCAGCTTTGTTTTGACATGTTATCACAGGGACACAGCATATTAGATTTAATCTTAATATCTGGGAAGGAGACTAGATGGTGTACAATTCCAAGCCTTAAACGGGTTAAGACAAATCTGTGTGAGTTATGAGTCACGATGGCAAGGTATGTCTGAAAACCTGACCTTAAATTCAAGTCAAAGTAAGAAGCAACTGTAGTTAGATTTTTAGACTGATTTTCTCTAGCCAACTTCTTGAATGCTAGGAACTTAGACTTGATGTCTTTCTTTGGTATCAGTGCAGCAGCTTCGGGATTCAGGCGGATGTTACATTCAAACAAAAGATTAAACCAGTGATAAATATAACTCAACCAGGGAATACGAGATAGATTATCAAGTTTCAAGCAATCCTTAATGATTGCTTGTGTGAATACAGTCTCAGATTTGGACCAGATAGAGCGCCAAAGAAGTAATGGGCGTAATGCGGCTAAATCCGCGATGAAGTCAATACCAGCCTCCATATGGGTTAGGATATTGGGGGCCGAGGACGGGGCGCATAACAGTTTCTTCAAAAACTTATTTTCATCAATCTGTAAGCCATTCACAGAATGATGCCCCCAGACTCCCGCCCCGTATAAAGCAGATGAAATACACCTAGCTTTGTAAATTGCTAGCATGTCTTTCACACTCCTTTGTCCCAGCTTAGCTGCAAATCTGAAAATACTATTTGTGTTTCTATACATCTTTAACCTTACGTTCTCGTCTTCATTTGTCCATTTCCCGTTGCCTGCGAATGTTATCCCAAGATAACAAAAACTATTAACCGATTGAATCTTTACTTTGTCAATAAAGAAAGAGGAATTGGATTTCTCCCTCTTTCCACAGGTCATGGCGAAAGTCTTACTTTTGTTAATGATCAATTTCCTTTCTTTGGTAAATAGCACAAATCTGTCTAAGAGGCGTTGCAAACCATTCTGTGTCCGTGAGATGAGAACTGCGTCATCTGCGTATAATAAAATAGGGGTAACGCTACCGTTAATCAAGGGGGCGTCTGAGGTTAATTTACTTAAAATCGAATCAATTTCATTTATAAATAAAGAGAATAAAAACGGGGCCAAAACGCACCCTTGACGAATCCCTCTTGTGACTTTAAAAAAAGGTGTACATTCTCCCATAGGACCAAAGCGTACTTTGCATGAAAGGCCAGAATATAACCGAGCCAGAAAGAAAACACACTCTTTGGGGGCTCCGAGATCTAACAATGTGTCCCAGAGGATGTTGTGGTCTACAAGATCAAAGGCGCTACTTAGGTCTGCGAAGCAAAGGAAGAGATTCCCCTCCTTTGCAACAGTATATTTGTGTATTAAAAGATCTAAATTAATACACTGTTCCTGCGTCCCCAGGCCTTTCCTAAATCCGTATTGCGCCTTTGAAATTATCTTGTTATCTTCGGCCCATGTCTCAAGTCTCTTTAAGATTATTCTGCTCAGTATTTTTATCGAAGCGTCTAAAAGAGAAATGGGACGATAATTACTTGCCTCAGACCTTGATCCCTTTTTGAAAAGGGGAATAATTATTGACTGGCCCCAAGAAATTGGCATCTGGCCCTCCGTTATAGCATTAAAAAACCTGGTCAGGATCGGTGCCCACAGATCTAATTCGGATTTATACAAATCCAGCGGGACTCCATCCGGGCCAGGTGCCTTGCCGCCCTTGCTATTGCGTAGTCCTTCATAAACCTCATCAAGACCAATGTCTAGAGGCAATCTGGGCCAAGTATACTCATTGTCCATATGGGAATCTAAAATTAGCCTATCCGGATTAAAAATATTTAAAAAGTGGTGCATCCATGATTGACAATCAACATGAGAGGTAATTTCGGGCACTGAGTCATCTTTTAAGAAGGGACTGTTTATGGTCTGCCAGTATAACTTGCTATCATTAGTTTCAGCCGCACAGCTGAGTTTATACCAAGCCTCCTCTTGGAGAGCTCTTTTCCTTTTGATAAGTGATGTTTTATAGGCAAAACGACAAGATTTAATTGCTGTACAATCGCGTGGTTTAATGCACATCGCCAATTTTAGGGCATGGAGAGCATCTGTACAACTTTTATCGAACCAACCATTGTTAATTGCTCTTTTCCCCTTATGCGGCTTTGTGAGTAAATTATCAATTGTTGCACTAATAGTACGTAGGTGGTTCAATATAACTTGCGAATGTACCACATCGCTAAGGCAATAGGTTATCTCCAAGGTACACTTTCTTAAAACCTCCTCCAACAGCTCATATGGAACGATCTTAGACCATTTAATCCTAAACCCATTGGGTCTTACAGCCTCCAGAGAGTTAATCCTTTTGTTTGCATCCAAATCTTTGGGACCCCAACAGTGCAGTGATACAGAGATGCTGTTATGATCACTTACAATTTGCTCATTAACGCACAAGTTGGAGTATGCACAATCGTTGGACAATAAAATGTGGTCAATATATGAGTTAGCTCCTCTTCCAGTAAATGTTGGACAGTTAACATTGTTATTATTCTTCGTGCAACTTAACATATCCAAATCAAATTTTGCTAACATCATATTAAGGATAGTGCCATACGTACAATGTGGGAAGTGTAGGCCATCATTTCCCTCCATGTTACCGTTTTCCCTTGTGATTCCACATGAATTGCTCGAGGCATGAGGGCAGGGACTTATATTAAAGTCACCCAACCAAAGAACAATAGATTGGTGGCCAGTAACTGCCTGAGTCCTCTCAATTTCTTTTTCAAGCTCAATCAGGATATTACCTCTATCGACAGTAAAAACATTATTATAAAAATTTATCAACAACAAATCTTTCCCTTTGTCAAACTCTAGGCATAACACCTGGGAATGGGCACCCACTGAAACATAACTTTTAACTTTACAAGTTTTTAGTTTAGTGGATATTAAAAGCAAAAGACCACCTTTGGCTCTTCCTGCAATTGAACTCACTGCATTCAGGCTGTATGCTAAATACCCCTCAATAAAGACAGGTTCCTCTCACCACGTCTCCTGAAGACAGATTATATCGTACCCAATATTAAGAAAATCCTTCCACCATGGGGAGTCTAACTTCCTCTTCAGACCGGCAATATTCCACGTAAGAACGCGGTAACCTGTATCAAGATCACACTTAGCCCTTGTGTGATCATTAGCTGGGTCTACCAGGGGAGGGTCAAAATTTAAAGAAGAATCAGCAAAGGTACGACTATTCTGTATCTTGTTAATTCCTATATTCTCCAGAGCAACTTCTGCCTTATTAGGTTCAGGCAAAGGTGAGGGGGGAGTAGTCACTACAGTATCAGTGCAAATACCACTAACTAATTTCTCCTCCATGTTTATAGAAAAATTGGACAGTCAATCGTTTTCCTCCAATGAGGACAGGGCAGAGTACCTGTTAAAAAGGGGAATGGTGTAATCCCTTTGCCTACCAAATTCCTCATTAAACTGTATATTCCCTCTATTATGATACTGCGGGGCTCTTGGTGGCAAAAAGGGAAAATAACTGTCCCCACTCCTGATTAGACCAGGTTCATACTGCCCAGTCTGTTGGGACCTTAACGAATGTGGGCCATCTAAATAGCTGTAAAAATATCCTAAAGGTCTAGCAGAAACCAGGTTAACTTGGTTGGGTAGGGATGCAGCTCTCAAGAGGACAGTTGCCACGTGTTGTGGGTATTTAAAATTAACAAGGATACAATCCCCTGTAGTAGTTTTCCTGCCTTCTCCTATCCAGCTGACTCGGCGGGTAGATAAGATGTCTTGTGAAAAAGCCAGCGGAAATCCACAATTTTTGTTAAGCCAGGCGAGTGATTTATTTTTTAAAGAATCATGAGATTCCTGGCTAGAGTTAGGCATACTAGAGTCTGCCTCCGGGACATTAATCAATACAACTGTATAAGGGGCACACTGTGGCGGAAGGTTAACAATATGATTTCTCTTATGTTTAATATGATCAACATCTCCCCTGACTACATGCTTTTTATTGTTACTTGAGCATGTATGTGCAGAAGTTACTTCTCCTACTAAGGTGGCTATTGTAGGTGGAGCCAAAACTGGTGTAGCAGTGGATGATGCATCTATAGATCGACACAACTGAGTGCTGTCCCCCAGTCCCTGTGGAGCTCCCATATTGTGTATGCCAAGCAAATGCAAAGTAGGTTCCATAGCACCCTCTTTGGGCTTAGAGTGGGTGTGGGCTGAACCGGCAAACGCGGGGGTAAACGCAGGGGGAGAATGTCGTTTTTCATAAGAGTTCAGTAGGCCCTTTAAATTGTCTACTTCTGCCGAGATTATATCTAATTTTGCCATCAAAGGACTAATTATAGACTCTAATTTGGTCTCAAAAATTGAGACCAAATGTCCTATGGTGGTTGCATGCAGAGAGACCCCCTCTATATTAACGTTAGTCCCTGATATATCTTTGGTCAACTCCGGTAAAGCCCCCCTTCCTTGTTGAAAGGAGCCCTGTTTTTTTGGCTTGTGGGTCGCCACTCTCTTTGCTGGTGCTTTCCTACATGCCCGTGTTTTCCTCTGCATCGGGGAGGGGGTTAAAATTGTTTTACAACCAGATGCTGTAGTCGATGTGATAGAGGAGTTCAATTGGGAGGTGAGTTCATCAATGCTTCCAACTGTGTCTGAAACAAAAGGTGCAACATCAATCCCATCAACATTGTCTGTAGTAACCATACTACTTTCGACGGGTATTACAGTGTTGAGAGCTAAGGTATCCGTTGGGGAAGTTTCTAAAGTAGATCTGCCCAATGAAAGTCTCCGATCATTATTAATCTTATTTACAACTTTTACCAAATAGTTGTCCATTGTCCTCTTGTCCCCAGCACCGGGGTGGTTGGATGATTTACTTTTCGACATGAGTATGGACATGTACAGTAACTTCAACACAGGACTCTTTTTAGGACTGTTCACTTACAAATTAATCGGAGATCCTGGATCCGTGGCCCTGCCCTGCCTTCTCCTGCCTCTGACGGCCACAGACGGCCCGCCCTCTGCCCGGGCTCAGCCCGGCGACGCCCGCGCGCGTCCCGCGACGCGGGGGAAGCGCCGTTCCTTAAGAGCGCCTCCTGGCGCGTAATCGTCGTCAGCTGTTCCCCTGGCGCATGGAGTGCCGGGAAATGAAGTCCGTCCCCGCACGGCGGCCGCGGCTGGGAATGGCGGCAGCGGGGGACGGAGAGCAGCAGGACAGCGGGCCGAGAAGAACACAGGCACAGAGGTGAGTGGGTGCCCGGAGGGTCAAGCGCCAACACAAGGTCCGCAAGCAGGAGCCCACTCTGCCGAGGAAGCGCCGTTCCTTAAGAGCGCCTCCTGGCGCGTAATCGTCGTCAGCTGTTCCCCTGGCGCATGGAGTGCCGGGAAATGAAGTCCGTCCCCGCACGGCGGCCGCGGCTGGGAATGGCGGCAGCGGGGGACGGAGAGCAGCAGGACAGCGGGCCGAGAAGAACACAGGCACAGAGGTGAGTGGGTGCCCGGAGGGTCAAGCGCCAACACAAGGTCCGCAAGCAGGAGCCCACTCTGCCGAGGAAGCGCCGTTCCTTAAGAGCGCCTCCTGGCGCGTAATCGTCGTCAGCTGTTCCCCTGGCGCATGGAGTGCCGGGAAATGAAGTCCGTCCCCGCACGGCGGCCGCGGCTGGGAATGGCGGCAGCGGGGGACGGAGAGCAGCAGGACAGCGGGCCGAGAAGAACACAGGCACAGAGGTGAGTGGGTGCCCGGAGGGTCAAGCGCCAACACAAGGTCCGCAAGCAGGAGCCCACTCTGCCGAGGAAGCGCCGTTCCTTAAGAGCGCCTCCTGGCGCGTAATCGTCGTCAGCTGTTCCCCTGGCGCATGGAGTGCCGGGAAATGAAGTCCGTCCCCGCACGGCGGCCGCGGCTGGGAATGGCGGCAGCGGGGGACGGAGAGCAGCAGGACAGCGGGCCGAGAAGAACACAGGCACAGAGGTGAGTGGGTGCCCGGAGGGTCAAGCGCCAACACAAGGTCCGCAAGCAGGAGCATCACTTAAATTGCACATTGCCACGTATCTTCCCCCTTTAATAAAGCTCACAAAACAAGACAGTTGCTTTTCACCACTACAATATGGTTGTGCTTCCAGATGCGAACATCATTGACTTCTGGGGCTTCTCTCAATGGTTAAATAATGCCCTTCTGCTCCCCTCAAAGACCTAGATGCTAAGGTTATGGTGACCTCACCTTCCCCCTGCCATTGTTTCAAAAGAGCACCAATTCCTTTTTCACAGGCATCAGTAAGAAGTATGCAAGACTTTCCTGGAACAAAGCATTTAACAAATTGTACAGATGACAGTGCAACCTTAAGATCCTCACATTCAAACTCAACACCCATACTGAATAAATCTCTGATAGCTACTGTATGACTCTCAAAATTGTGGAAAAATCAGGCATAAAATTCGCCATACCAAGAAATATTTGCACCTCTTCTTTCTTGGAAGGCTGGAGAATTTCAGATATAGCAGTGATGATCTCATTTTCAGTTTAACTCCCTCACCTGAGATGACATGCCCTAAATTGGTAATTTGAGATTGATCAAACTTGTACTTGTTCATTATGAGAGTGATATCCCTCTACATAAATATGTGCAGAACTTTCTTGACCTTGTTGACATGATGATGCATGTTATCACCAAAAATCACATCATCCTGAAAGAATTCCACTCTAACCATCCCCTTCAGCAAACTGGTCAATGGTCTCTTGAAAACTGATGCCACTGAACAGAGCCCAAACTTCAAACACTTGAAATGGAATACCCTCAAAGGCGTAACAAAAGCAGTGAGATCTTTAAAAACATCTCTTAACCTAACCTGGTGATAGACAGATGTCAAGTTAAGTGTGGTAAATACTTAGGACAACCCATCATTGTCACCATCTCCAGAATGTTAGGTAAGGGAAACTTATCCTTAATACCTTCTCCATTGAATTGGTGAAGATCAACCCAAAGGCAAATCTCCCGAGAGGACTTACAAGCCACCCTCGCTGGAGCCAACCATTCCAAAGTCTCCACATAATCAATTATGACTTCCTTCTTGAGCCTTTCTTGCTCAGATTGACCAGCTCCATGTACGCTCAAGGGAACGTTTCTAACCTTGCACACAAAAGGGTCGTTAACTTCCTTGATCTTAATGTGATGAACATAACCCTTCACACACCTCACTTTCTCAGAAACAAACTTGCAGGAACTCATGTTGCAACTGTTCAGCCACGGTATCCACTTTTCTGAACTGCACAGGAGCAGTCGAATTTGGAGCCAGTAATAGGCCCAACAATTTCTGGTGTGGCCAACTCAAGATAGAATCACCCTTGATAAGAATATATTCCTTTCCCACTGACTGATTACCTTGAAATTCAAAATTAGCCTAAAAATATCCAATCAGTTCCATTGGCTTATCCCCATAGCTGTATGGTGTGACATCTGTTGCCCTCGGAGTGACCTTTCCTTTTTAAATTAGCATCATAGCCACCATCTGAAATTAAAGACAATCTGGCACCGGAGTCCATCATCATGAGTACCTGCAACCGATTAACCATAACAACATAAGAGGAATGTGAGAAATTAGCCTTCATTACATCATTGACATTGACATTAGTAATTTGTAACACAATATCCGGCTCTTCCATCCCAACTTCATTCACTTTTCCTTATCTTGGAGTAGACGCCTTGCCACACATGGCAAATGTTCCCACCTCCCACACTGTCAACACACCACCCAAGCAGCGGGACAATTCTTGAAATTCACCAAGTGATTTGAACTGCCACACCTTTAACAACAGCTTTTCTGATTTTTAAAATTAGGTTGCTCTCCCTTTGGCGTTGCAATTACCTGTACTGCAGAGGCTTCCACCTTTATTTCACGTTTCTCTCACTTTTAGATTTCTACAAATCCCTTATACATTGCATCAAATGCTCCACTTGTTCAGCTATAGTAAGTACTTTGTAAGACTGGCGTCACTGTTAACCCACAATCCCTCTCTGACTTTGTTACTTTTGCAGTGCAAAATGAATTGGTCATGGATCCTCTCCTCCATGTTTTTGCTAAAATTACACAATGCAGCAAGTTTTCTCAGCACTGTCATAAAGTCTTCTACAGACTCTTCATCATTCTGTTTTCTTTTGGCAAAGTAGAATCTCTGCAATATTATTGAAACGTTAGGCAAATAATACATATCTAATTTAAGCGCTATCTCAAATTCACTCAATGTATCACCATACCCCTCCTCAGCAATTTCTGGTAAATTCTCATATACCTCTTGGCCCTCCGCCCCCAGACAGTGTACCACAATGGAAATTTTCTTCTCAGCCGAGAAATTGGTTTAGCAATTATTTGAAAGTTAGTGGGCTGCTTTCTTCCATTTGGGCCACGCTAAAGGTTCACTGGGAGTGGAGAGAAAGAAAGGGGGAGGTGCAATATGTTGTGTTTTGTGTGCAGAAACACAATAAACAAAATATAACTGGCAATGTTCTGCAAAATATCCAAGTAAAACACAATATATTTTTAGAAAACCTTAGCCGATACACGAAACTGTATCCGAACTCCACCTGCAGAAAAAATGCTAATTACATTTAGAGATAATGTGTACTCTACATATTTTGTAAGGAGGAGAGAACACCAGTGCTAAACGATACATATAGTACAAAGTATGTAGCTTCCCTAGTCTCCTTTCTATGCGATTCTCATCCATGTAAGTAGAACTTCTTCTATTGTATAAGATTGGATAGAGAAGTCCTTCTTCTATCTTTATCACCAGTGTCGTCCTCCTTCTGTAGCCACTGTAAGCCAAGCAGGCAAAGAGAGGAGAACCAGCTGAGGCAGACAGAAACACTGAGGGAGAAACCCAGGTGAAAAAAGTTGGACCTTGCAGACGTCAGACACACGGTGAGTCTTCCCACGTCTTGCAATTCATTGACTTCCAAGTACTAGCCACTGGTAGATACAGGATTGTGCATAGGGGCACCCTCTGGATCGTGCATTGAGGCAGGGAAGAAAGTGATATGGTGAGTACTGAGTAAAGACACTCAGAATGGGCCTCACGGTGTGGTAAACTTGCAGAAAAGCTGAGCGCAGACCACGAGGAAAGACGTCCAGAGAAGAACTCTGTGCCAGGCAGTGAAAGCAAGCAGGCAACCTACCAATCAAGCAGGAACCCATCAATTTAGTTAAATTAGTAACACTAGTGACAGCGGTGTAGCAGGGTATTAAGTGAGCCCTTAGTAACTGTTGTCAGGCTCTCATGATACAATGTAAAAATGCCTGCTTCAAATGAACTCCCAGATCATAGGCAATAAAGAAGAGATATGCACAGCATTGTGCACTCCAGTAGAAAGCTAAAAAGTAGTTAAAGAGTTAAAAGAAAGCTGTAGATGAGAAAGAGTGCTGGGTTCTCACAGCAGAAAGTCAAAGTGTTGAAGTTTCCTCTGGGACACATGTTTGAAGAGCTGGTCTTCACCAATGTGAAAGTGTCCTTTTCCCAATAATTCACGTACAAGGTGGTTGTCTTTAAAATAGGTGTATTCATCCAAAATAAATTCCATCCACATCCTGAGAAAGATCTCCCAGGCAACTGCCTTTTACCACTCTGGTTTATCAATATACATTATACTTAGAATTCTCTGTAGCACCACGAATTGTCAGGGAAACAAACATAGGCCTTGAAAGTACAAAACACAGTAAGGCCGTAATAAACACTTAAAACAGCAATAACATGGCATGACTTAATTTATACATTACCACACCTTTGTGTTCCCTGTTTTTTTGTGGTACTGAATCCAGCAGTAATTTTTATTTTAGATTCCATTTGAGGCTGATTGGTTTACTGTGATTGATTTCTACTAGGCACCCTTGCATGAGGACACTCAGGACCTTTTTGCCTTCCCGTTCCAGAACCTTGTTTTGGCATGGTGCTGAGTCCAACAGGGGTATTAAGAGGCTTTGATCTATAATCAGATCACTAAGAAGAACCTTAAGTCCCTGGTGATGTCCTGGTTTAGTATATCAATGATCTGTTTGTTGCAGCGGCTACCCACTCTGCTGACAATGAACATAAAGTGTCCCAGAGTAAGTTGCAGCATTGCAAAAGAAAAGTTCTGTATTATGGACATCACATTGAGATGGGAGTGAGCAATGTGTTAAAGGAAAGAATCTTGGTGATCATGAAAATGAATCACCCAACAACTCAAAGAGAAGAGAAGTCAGGATGTTTTTAGAAATGGTGGGCTACTGTTGACAGTAGAATCCCAACTTTTCCCTAGCCTTTACAGAGGCTGACACACAAGGATGTGTTGGATCCGATACCATGGGATAACAATTGTTTGATTGCCTTCCTAGAGCTGAGAGAAAGTCTCTGTCATGTCTCAGCATTGCGAATGTCTGATTATAAATATTTGTTTACACTTTTCTGCAGTGAGAGAGTGGGACGCACTCTCTCAGTGCTTACACAGATGCGTGGGGATGCACAGAGACCTGTGGCTTACTTCTCTGATACCCTTTATCCCATAGCCACAGGACTGCATGGATGGCTTAAAGCTGTAGCAGCAGGTATCTGCATTAAAAGATGTGAGAGTATTGTCATGAGACACCCTCTTACCGTAATAGTGCCCCACACAGCTGATTGACTAAATATGAAGAGATTATACTTGCAGCTAAGAATATTGCCCGAAGTGTTCTGCTTCCTTGAACCCTGCTACCTTGATACCTTTGCCTGAGAAGGAAAATGATGATGGGAAGTACCAATGACTGTCTCAATGTCACAGAGCTATGCACCAAGCCAAATTTAGATATACAAGATGAGTCACTGCCAGAGTCTGATTACATATTTTTTTAGGATGGGTCTTGCCTAGGAGACTTTGGTGGATCCCTAAGAGCTGTAAATGCAGTTTGTATCATTACGTGGGTAGCGGAAGCCTCCTGGCTCTGAAGGCTGTCTTGGGCACATGGAGCTGAACTAATTTCTCTTACTAGAGCTTGCTGAGCGTGACTATCTTTCCTGACAATCAGTATGGCTTTGGTGTGGTTCATTACTTTGGACAGTTATGGTCACAGAGGAGATTTATGGTGTCATCAGGATCCCCCATACATAATGGAGAACATGTCATGTGATTGCTGGAGGCATTGCAGTTGCCTACCAAAATTGCTGTTTACTGTTTTCGACCCATGGAAATGGAGATGACTATGTTACAGTTTGCAACCGAAATGCTGATGATGCACAATATTGTGCTCAAGGGTCTCAAACATTTAACGGAGAATATGTAAATTAATCTGAAGATGATTAACTTATGTTAACAATAGCTGATACTTGGGAAGAAATTAAAAGGTTGCAAAAGAAAGTACCGGAGACAGAACAGCAGGGTTCAGACAGGGTAGGTTGTGTGAAAAGAGAGGATGACATTTGGGTTTCGGTAGGTGAAAGACCTGTATTACCGTATAACTTGCTGTCCCCAATGGCTAGACATTTTTGTGGCTCCGCACATGTTGAGAGGGATGCCATGGTCAGGTTGTTTCAACAAAATTGGTTCAACACCCAATTCAGATTGATGGTAGAAGGACTGTGTCACATATGTGTTGTTTGTCAACAGAGGAATGTAGAAAAAAGAACACAGGTGACTTTAATCCATATAGTGAAATTAGGAGGGCCATTCAACAGGATGTAGCTTGACTTCATCAAATTGCCCATGTGCTTTGGGCTGAGACATGTCCTGGTAATTGTGTGTATCTTTGCGTGTTGAGTTGAAGCACACCCAACCACAACAAATGATAGCCTCACAGGAGCTAAGATGTTGCTGAGTAAACAGATCCCCAGGTTCAGTTTCCCGACTTTGCTGGGGTCAGACCAAGGAACTCATTTTAAAAATTAGGTACTGAAAATGTTGTGTGCAGGATTACGTGTGGAGTAAAGATTACATTGCAGTTATGGGCCTGATGCTTCAAGCATCGTGGAACAAGTGAATGGCATGTTGAAATCCAGGCTGGCCAGGTGTGTGCGTAAAGGCCTCCAAAGTAGTCTAATGCTTTGCCTTGTGTGTTAATGAGTCTTTGCAGCATTTCTGATCAGAGGACAGGATTGTCATAAGAGATCATCATGGGTCCAGTGATGAGACTGCTTACAGTGCTTGCAAATGTGCTTGTAAACATTACGGATGTCATATTTCTTCATTATTGCAAGGGACTAGCTGATGTGGTGCATTCTGTGTCCCACCTGGTTGGAGCTGCTTCCATCTAAATGCATCAGAAGCCCTGCTGTGACCTTATTTTTGGTTACTGGTTCTTGGTAAAGAAACCCATCAGAGATGTGTCTGGAACCTCGATGGAAGGGTCCTTTCCAGATGATCCTTGTGAAAAGCACTATTAAATGTGGGAGTCTCCCCAACTGGATTCACACCACCCACACTTGTTAAGTGGAATTTCCCCTTGATGATGTGCCAGTGCATTATCATAGTCAAGGACGCCTGCTATCGGTTCAAGATGGGCTTCAATAGGGAGAGTCAACTGTTAGCCTGTCCACAGAGGTACAAGTAAATAGTTCTGGACCCCTAGATGATACTTCCTGCACCGCCCCAACAACTCACTTCTTAATTTATGATGGAAGGACAGAAGCTTCCCTTCATTTTAAGTTTAGGTTTAGTGTTGGGAGTGTCCCTGCAGCAAAGCAGGCCTCTGCAGAAGAATAGCTCAGTAAAAATGTGAAGAACTTTGAGTCGAGTTTATTGGTGCAAAGATTTGGGTGGACATACAAATAACAGGACAGAATGCCGCAGCTTGTCAAAGCAATGTAGAGGACTTTGATTTAAAAAAGTGAGTAGTTTCCTCATGTCTTTAAGCTTTTTTAAATGTATCTGAGCTGTTTGTGTAGAAGCCATTCTTCACACAAATGCTTCCATTGTATTACCATTACAAATGCATCAGTTAAGAATATGCACTTAAAGTCCTGAGAATCTGCAGATTACATATCCATGTCCATGTCTTCAAAAGAATCATTTGAGCATCAAATCTACCCAAAGAATTCTTCCCTGCCCCCCAACCTCACATTCATGAATTCAGGGGCGTCTTTACCATTCCAGTGCCAAGACTAGATTGCCCAGCTTACAGAATATGTTGATATAAACTGTTACATTATAGCATCATATTTCTTCTGGTGCTTGGGCTCAGGCACCAATGATTGGTTTCCTGAGACTTTTGATAGAATTCAACAGCACAAAAATTCTGTGCAGGTCAGAACGAGGCTCTTCTAGGATATCATACATTTATTTTTTAACAGGGGTGATGTGGTTTAGTGGCTATGTCTCTGTTCTTTAGATGTCAGACATAGCTTTTGATTAAGGTTTCAGATGTAAAAGAACTGGTGACTACTCTGGCAAGGAAACAGGAACAAATGGGTTAGGGCAATTTTTGAATGGCTGCAAGATTGCACCCCCAAACACTAAAGCATAACCTATGAAAACAAACCAGGTTAGCCAGTTATAAGGGGCTTAATAAACATGCATGGGGGCATAACCAAACATGGCCGCATGGACGTGAGCCACCAGGTCTCCGCTGCATTTCTCCTCAGACACAAGGCTACTGGCAGCAATGCCCCACAAATCACTCTGTAACAACATGCTGGAGCAGTTAGAGTGCCTTGGATGTCACAAGGGCCACCCTTTATGCTCAGAGAGGAATAAACAGATGATAATGCAGGTGTGTACCTGAGGCACCTGTAGGCTGAATGGCCGCTTGAGCCGCGGCACAGCTGCTTTGTTTTATAGAGACTCTGAACCCCACTTTAACGTCCTCTGCAGCCTGGGTACCTTCCAATGACTACATCACACACAGAGCTGAGTATTACATCTTCATTTGTGTGCCTGAAACTGCAAACTCAACATTCTAAATCAACATTCATTGCATTCCACTCTAAAACTTACGTCACAGCTCTACCCAGTCTCGTTGCTAACTCATAAGACACTACATCTCCTCCTCTGTTAAATAAAAAATTGCAATTCTTTACAAAACACATATGCATGTACAATTAGATCTCTTCAATCAATCTTTGTGGTGTATCAATTATTTTACCTGATCTTATCAGTGGAAAATGGGAACTGTTGCAAACAATGTCTAGGATCTGCGTTGACAGTGGAGAGGCAAGAGCAGTCACTGATGCTTCAGACCCAATCTCTCTTTCAACATGTCAACCTGATGAACGATGAGTTAAATGCCAAAAATCAGAACAGTCTCTGGAAATAGACTTCCCAGAAACTGGGCCGTGACCATGTGTCTATTGTTAGACACCACTTGAAAAGGCTCTGCATCAAATGGAGAATCAGATTTTCTTTTCTGCATCTGGAAATAGAGCACTCAATCTCCTTTCTTAAAGGTCATCTTCTTTGCAAGTCATCTTTTGTCAGCATATGTTTTCATCTTTTATTTATGAACCAAGTCCTTCTCTTAAGTTGCATTCTTGTTTTATCTGATTGGTCCACTGAGGTATCTTGATTGTCATTGTTCTCCCGAGTAAGGTGTTGAACGATAAGCTCTTAGGGTAGGATTTAACACAGTATTTGAGAGTAGCACACTACACTGCTTTATACAGTGCGCTCATAAAGCGCTCAACAAGTCTGTTGGCCTACGGCCACAGAGTTGTGCTCTTCTGAAGCTTTATATTCAGATGCTCTAATATTCTTTGAACTCTCAACTGTTAAAAGGTAGGCCATTGTCAGATTTCAATATGGCTGGAACTCCCCATGTCACAAAGATGCCATCTAGTCTCTTGATGACTCAGACTTAAGTAGTAGATGAGAGATCTTTAATTAATGGAAATCGTGAATATTCATTCACAATTACTATAAGGTGATGTCCATTGTCAAGTGGACCAACAAAGTGAATGTCTACTCTCTCCCATGCACACTGCAGGAGTTCTGACATGTTTAAGACGTGTTAAGTAACTTTTGTAGAAAGGCAGTTACATAGATGTCAGGCCTTTAATTTCTTTTCGACCCGCTCATTGACATATGGAAAACTAAACTCGTTCTTGGAGAGCTTGTTTTGTGCCGATGATTCTACGATGTCCTTTGTGGGCCACTTCAATCATTTTCTGTCTCAGACTCTCCGAAGTGAGGATTTTTGACCATCGCTGTATAATTATAAGTCGAGGGTGTTGGTTTCATGACTGATGTGCAATTATATCTTTCAACTTTAGCATGTCACTATCATGGCTCGTGGCATTGATAATCAGGGATGACGAAATGGCATCTGGTGTGTTTGATTTTGCAATTTAATTTTATAGGCTTCAGCCGTCTTGGATGAAGTACCTTGACACTCTGGAAAAGTTGTCAGCAGGGTTTTGTTCCTTCCCTGGATGATGCACAATATTATAACTGACCTCCTGCAATCGTATTCCCCATCGTTCAATGCAAGGAGGCATCTTGGCCTTTGGATTTCCAAATATAGTCGGTAAAGCTTGATGAACAGTTACCAGCGTAAAAGGTTTTACGTACAGAAATACATGGAAACGTTCACAAGCCCATACCATTGCTATGCTTTTTTTTCCAGGCTCTGAATAAACACATTTTATTTGGGACAAATTCTTGGGGGCGTATGCCACACAATGCCTCTGAGTATTCAGGTGTCTGCTGTGCTGTGCAATGATTATGCCTAACCCCCAAATGCTAGAGTCTGCAATAACTGCTGTATGAAGTTTCAGAATTAGAATTTTCAGTAGCATTCTAAATGGCTTGTTTGATATTCTTGAAACTTTCCTCACATTCATGTGACCAAGGAAATTGAACATTCTTTTTTATCAAGTCTCTCAATAGCGAACTTACATTGACAATGCCTCGTATGTATCTAGAACAGCAACTGGCCACGCCAAGAAATGATCGCATAAAAGAAACATCTTAAGGGGGATCAGCATTTGACATTGTTTCCAGTTTAACAGGTTTGTGTAACATATCCCCAATTGAAAATATATGGCCAAAGAATTATAGCTTTGTCTTAAGGAAATTACACTTGTCTGCATTCAAACTCAAACCTACATCAGCAAGTAAATGACATACTTAAGTGAGTGGTTTATCGTGCTCTTTTTGTGTAGCTTCGAAAACCGATATCTCATCTCTGCAATTGAACACATCAAAACTTTTCTTTTTTAATCGGAACAAATCAACATGTGTAGAAAAGGTTGCAATGTATCTGCAATTTCTTTTAGTTCTAACTGATGATCACGTTTATTGAAATCAAGAAGACCTTTTCACCATTGGATTGCGTTATCATGTCAGCAATAGGTGGACAAGGGTGTCATTCTGGTTTAACTGCCTTGTTTGCCTTAAGCATGTCAGCATATATGCATACAGCTCATTCACTGCCCTTTTTGGGCAGTACCACTATGGGTGAAACCCATAGCGCTGGACCAGTAGAATGCTCTATGATGCATCAATGTCGATAACGAAAGGTATCAACATCCATTCTATTTCAGGGTGATATTTGGACAATGTTTGAATTACTTTGGTGCTTTGGCATTTCGACCTTTCTTGGATTGACATTTTTCTTCACATGAGGCTAGTCCAACATGTGCATGCTTTTCTGAGGTAAGCATCAAGATGGCAAAAACATTGTCTTCACTTTCATTTGATTCTGATATAGAAGAACTGTTTGACATTGATGTAGATGACAATTGACTTAATCCAGTGTCAATTTGTCGTAACTGGTGTCGCCACTTGGCCTTGTGGGTGAGTGTTGAATGTTGCTTCAGAAACATTCGGCTACCATTTTGTCTTACGCCATGATTCACTTGCTTTTTCCTTCACTCTACAGACCATCACAAAGGGTTCTCATTCCCTCAGCCTTTACATATATGTCCAGTGGCGGGACATTTACCTTCATTTGGAAACAAAAATCCATATCTAAAATACAACTTCTTTTTATGTGTAAACATCACTTTGTGTCCTTCAGTTTTTTGCTTTTTACTCGCATGACTGATTCATTTTGGAAACCTCCAGCCTCCATGTCAGCAGCTTGTCTATCAGCATGGCCTCTTCAGCTCTGGCAGCTATTAGCACCTGCCACAGAATAAGGGCCACATGCATCAACATATTTAGCATTCTCGAACATTGTCAATCGCTACATTTTACCAAGCATTTTTTAAATGCAAACAGTGCATTTAGGAAATGCTATCACCATTGACTCCAAGTCGATAGTAACCATTGCAGTTTTTGAAAATGCACAAAAATGTACTTTTCAAAGTGCCATGTAGCGCACACATGCCTCTAGGGCATATGGACACTTTGCATGTGCAAATAATTTTATTCAGATGCTTCACGGGGTCTTAGGCCAACGGGCACCCTTGGTTTTGCATCACCTAACTTGCGATTACCAATTAGGAAATCCCTAATTAGGTATTGAAAAACCATTCGCACCTATGGGCCTTTAGGCCCATAGGAACCCATGGAGTAGTATTACCTAATAGAGATTACCTCATTGCGATTGTGACTCTGTAGGAATCGCTGTGAGAGGCTGTACTGGTATATGATGCACACTTATCTAAATATGCACTCTACACCAGTCGAGACAACCCTTGTGGTAATTTTAGCGGTCTCAGGCAACCTTAGAAAGCTCTCCGAGTGGTAGCTATGGAGATCAGCCTTCGGCCTTGATCTAGAAGGAGAGTAAAGTAGCTTGTTTTACCAGAACATAATCTTATAGATGGATGACTTTAGGAAGATGCCGCTGCTGGAGAAGGTGAAAGTATCCGGTGGAAAAAAAAGGTGGATTCAAGATGTGAAGAACCTACAAGCAGAAGGGACAGAGTCTAAGCCACTCAGGAGTGATGAGGAGGCACGGAAGACGAATGCCGTCAATGTCGGGTGTAGCAGGGGAGCTGATGGTGACCTTGAAACTGCAGCTGTGTGGACCAGGTGACTCTGTGGAAGACCAGGAGCTGTATATGAAATGTCCCACATCAGATGTCGAGAGAGGATGGGTTGGTGTCCAGCGGGAGCAACAACCAGCCTTGGCAACTTGGGCCAACGAAGGACCAACAAAGGTGCAATTTTGGGACCAGCAAGGTCCAGGAGACTCATCACAAGCAGGGGAGTCATGGCAGGCCCCGAGCAATCAGGGGAGCCTAAAAGAGTTAAAAGGTGACCCTCGACAGGACCCACAGGCTGTAGGCACTGGAGTCACAGTGGACCTCAAGGAGTTCACCAATGATGCAGGCCCACGATGCAAGGGATGTGGTGAGGACAAAGATCTTGATCACTGGAGATGCTTGAGGTTAGGGCTTATTGGAGCCCGAAGATCTTGATGGAAGGACTCCAACAAGCCTTTGTAACAGCAAGTCGAGGCAGTGCACAGGGCACTGGGCACTGACGAGGGATACTGGCCTCAAATTTAGTGAGAGGACAGGGGAGGCCTCGATGGATGTGTAGAACCACCACCTGTGTTGCTGAGCCTAATGGAGTCCATGGGACCCCAGGATTGAGCAGACTGGTCAGCTCAGTTGCGGTGCCTGCAAATGTAGGGAAGTGACTCCTTCACTTCGAGGGAGATTCCTTCAGTTATCTTGGAAGCCCACAGGCCTTGGAAGGTTTCCTGTACGGAGCACAAGCAAGACATTGAAGCAGACTAGCAGGGCAAAGAGATCAGGAGCAGCAGGAGTCTTTCCGGTTGAAGCCTTGATACCCAGAGCGAAGTCCAACGAAGTCCACAGTGCCCGAATGGTCGAAGTTGAAGTGGTGTCTGGATTAGATCTTGTCCCACGATGAATCTAGGGACCCACCCTCAGGTAAGCCCCTAAATACCCTAAGGAAAGGGTTTGGACGATCCAGGGGTCCCTCCCTAAGGAGGGCTGGACAAGGGGGAGGATACTCCCTTATCATTTGTCTGGGTTTGCGCCAGAGAGGGAGCCAAGGGTTCCCTAAACTGGTTTGAACTAAACTATGCATAGAGGGCACCAAATTTGCCGTGCACGCAGGCCATGTGGAGCTGGCAAGCACTCCCACCCTGTCCCAATACACTAAATCCTGTCTGGGAGGTGGTCACACCTCCCTGTGACAGGATGCATATTGTTCTGTCTTCCCCTGCTCGAGCTTGGCTCAGCAGCAGAAGGGCAGAATCGTGTCTCTGGGCGGCATCCGCCATGTTGTGCTGTCCAGAAAGCTGGCACCGGGAGCACTGAAGGCCTAACAGATGGCCTTTACAGTGCTTGGAATCATACCTCCCACGCCATTTACAGTGTGGGGGTTTGATTCCAACATGTTTGATACCAAACATGACAGGGCTCGTTACAGCCAGTTCCGAGATGGTCATCCAGTAATGACGTGGTGCCCCTTTATATGTTATATGGCTGTCTCCCTTACAACCCGAGAGAATGGACTCTGAAGGCTTCGGGGGTGTCCTGCTCATGAAGGGGCACCCTTAAACATAGAACAGAGCACCCTGATTTCAGGATTGAAAAGGCCTGCAGTAGGAGTGACTTATAGGTTGTAAGTGCAGTGCTCCTACATATAGAGGAAACTATATCTTTCGTAAGTGGTGCTAGCACCAGCTTACACAGGCTACAATGGCAGGCCTGTAGAGATAGTTTGGATGGTCTCCCATAGGTGGCATAATACATGCTTCATCCTATGGGGGACCTCAGGAGTACCAATGTCATGGGTACCTTAGTACCATATACTAGGGGCTTATAAGGGTACTCCAGTATCCAATCTGGGATGTGTCTAAGCACTTACCATAACAATTTAGGGGATAAAGCAGAGTGACTGGGGTCATGATTAGCAGGATCCCAGTCAGACTAGTCAGAAACAGCATTACATCAAAAAAAATGTGGGGGTAACCATAGAGACAGATCCTACTTTCCTACCATCGCTATTAGGTAATTGTATTTTCGTGCATACCATTTTGCATTCCGTAAATAGCGATTATCGAACGTACACTATTTAGGGAATGCAAAACAGATTTTTGATACATGGTGCCCCAAGAGTTTCCCTCAGCATTCGTCGTCTGAATGAATCTGACAAGAATCCATCAATAACTCTGAAGTGTAGCTTCTTCAATATTAAAATTATTGAACTTACAGTGTTTGATGAGTGTGTCGAATCGCTCCACAAATTCCTCAATGGTTTCACCAACTATCTGTCTTTCTTGACTGAACATGTGGCTTTCGTAATCGCCATTGGGCATTGAATTAAACTTGAGTTTCAAAATGCCTTTTATCTGATGGTATGTGGCTTGTTAGTCAGTTCACAGTATTTTTCTTTATGACTTCTGTTACACCATTACCAGCAGGCATTTTGAGATATTTAATTATCTTTTTGTTATCAGTCTCATCGAGTGCATCAACAAAATCTTCTAATGTCTCAATCCAAACAAATCATCCATCGCCAATATTTGGTTTTTGGCTGTGTCAAAAGGTGATGTTGGTTTCAGGATGTTAGCTGTCCTCTAAGACCTGCGTCATCAACACCATCTTTGAGGTTCTGCAGTGGATTGGTCTCCTGATCGTCCTGGGAAGTCTGTGGGACTGTGACCTCCTTCTTGGTCTCCATTGGATCCCTTCACTTTCTTGAGACCTCTGGTGTTGTTCTGAGCCATCACCAGTCAGCTTTGGAGGTGTGCCACTTCAGATATTACACAACCCAGTAAGTGCAACTCTCATGGTCCTTCCTGGGTCTCTTCGCCCGGCGCTGAGGCAGTCAAGCTCAACTTATCAAGGCTCTGGTAAGTGCAAAGATAGCATTCTTTTTTGTTAATTTATTTGCCAGCTACTGCTTTTAGGTATTTTATTCATATTTGACTACTGCAATCTTTAGCACTTTTCTTCTGTATCTGTATGTGTCTGCTTTTGACAGTCACACTCTGTATAATGTAGGACTTTATGTTGCGTGGCAGTGCAACCCCTTTATATATAGTCTGACCAACAGGTTCTCGTCCAATGATGTGTAGATTTTCTGCAATGCATTTGTTGTCTTCAGTTCTTCAAATCAGCTGGAGCTGGCTGTGACTCCACATGCATCAAGTGTTGATTTGGTACTTCAATGATGACACACATGGCATGCACGAACAGTTTGCTTTGACCATGGCAAAAACTCTGGTTGAGCACTGTAAAACTTTGGGTTACCTATCCCATTTCTTGTCCTTAATTGTAGCATCCGCCGTAGCCTGGGTACCTTCCAATGACTATTCCACATATGGAGCATAGTATTACATGTCTTTATCCGTGTGCGTATGACTGCAAACTCAACATTCTAAATCAGCCTTATTGCATGCTGCTCTAACACTTACATCACAGTTGTACAGAGGCCATCAGGAGCCAAAAGGGTTCCATCATTGCTAACTCGCAAGACACTACACCTGTGATTTCCTGACCCAATGCCTCAACTCCCCTGATCGGCCCTCTGGTGAGCCTGGGAAATGGACAGGTGCTTCCACGGTGAGCCGTTGCCTGACTTAAACATGGCTGCAGTGTCTGGGAGTGGGCCCGCGGATGAGGGATCGGGCCCCTTGCTGAGACTCGCAAGTAGAGGGAGGACCACTGAAGGGGTGGAGTGCTCTGACCAGAATACTATGCACCTGACCTCAGAGGAAAAGTGGCGCACTACCTCCAGAGGCTACTGGCTACTCTCCTCTTCCTTTAACAACTCCTCAGATTAATCCATCGGTCTCGATGGACTGGTTTATATTTCAGAAGTAAACCGAAGATTTTTGGCATGTATCTAATGCATGTATTATTTGTATAGTGTGAAAATAGCCAAAAGGCAGTGGAGTGCAGGTTCATGGTCAAAGGCAAAGATAAAGACAACAAATAATTGAGGAGGTAGCGGGGTTCTGGAAACAGAAGTGGACTATTACTGCATTGCAATTTAGTTTCAATTAGGGATGCAGGATATTGTTTGGCAATTTTAAAACCATGTCTATTTGTGACTTACTTGTATGACTGTGTACCCATTTCATCTCACCACATCTTTACATGCACAGCAAAAGCCTGCAGATTATTTCATCTGGCAATGATCCTGAAAGGAACTCTGAAATGTCAGTGTAATTATATATAACCCTGGTCAACAAGGACAAGTTATTAAGCAATTTGTAGTCCCATTAGCTTTGTGATCCTTTTGATCTTTGTTAATTATGTTTTAGTGTTGCATTTAAGCACCTCAAACATGCATTATAAGCTTTACTGACCAAGAAATGCATAAAAAAACCAGCACCCACATGCAAACACTCGTTCACACACATTCATCTAAAGAAAACAAGAAATTGATATCTTAATTAGAAATAACAATCATTTATTTGCAAGGTTTTGTGCATCATTATCATCTCATTAAGCTCTGTGTGAATGAGTCTGACAAAGAAAGCTGCTCAACTTTTTCTTGGACAGCTCTTATCTCTCTATCCATAACCCTTGCAAATTTTTTTTGAGTTTTAGAGGAATGCCTGTTAACCAGACCTGGTTTACAGTTATAGTGTAAAGCTAGGAATTAGCTAGAAAATTAATATTATCTCCACCTTGAACCAAAGCACTGATAGCACCAAGCAAGCGAAGCAGGTGAGCCCAAGCCCTCCTCGAAGCACCCTCTTGTCCCTTCCATCCAGGTATCTATCTATTCAGCATTTCGCACTTCCATCCACCTGCTGATATTCACCATTTTGATGTTACATTCTGTCATTCATTCTATCAACTATCCTTTAATATTTCACCATTCCATCTATCAATTGGATATTTCATCCATATTTCCTATGAGAAAATGGGTTGTTGGTTGAGACCCCCCCATCCCCCAACCAACAACCCAGTATCCCTCAGGTGAAACTTGACTCAAGCAGCAGCCACAATCCCTGGCAGGGTGAAAACACTAAAAGTCACTAAGTTAACCTGTGCTTAACCCTCTGGTACCTTATCAGAAAAGCAGTCAGGCTTAATTTACAGGCAAAGTGTAAAGTATCTATGCAGCAAAAAACTGTAATAAAGTGAAAACACCACACAAGACAAATTGCATACCAATTTAGAAAAATAGAGTGAAATGTAATGAATGACCTGACAACAAAACCACAAACCTCCAATCAGCAAAAGTGGAGATATGCAGTTTCAAAGATTTAAGGTAAGTATAGCAGCAAAAAGCAGAAAGTGCCACTCTGGTTATGCGAGACAGGGTGAAAGTCACTAGTGCAGGGCTACCTTAATGGACCACAGGCCGTATACAGGGACCTGGTTTGTCCAGCTGAAAAATCTGTTTTCTAAAGTTCAGTACGAAGAGTTCCTTTCACATTGGAGGAGGCTGCAAGGAGAAAGGACAGCATAATGGATGGCTGTCTCTGTAGCAAGAGGAGCAGGCCGGCCATCTCTGTAGCAAGAGGAGCAGGCCAGATGTAACAGATAGTCATTGCTGTAGCACAAAGATCCTTCCAGGTGTTGCAGAAGGTTGTTGCTGGTGATTTGCGTTGGTGGTCACCACTGAATTTTGATCCTGGTACGTGAAGTGCAGATCAAGTCTGACCATGATCTGTGGCGATTGTGACTTTTTGGCATACACCTCAGGATAGATCACACACTCAGTGACAATTCCAGTAGCTTAGTACTATATTTCCCATGATCCAGAGTCGGTCACCGATCGATGATGTCATCGAAGGTATGCCAAGCACAGCAAGGCTGGCAAAACACAAACGGGACAGCAGCATCGGGAGGAGGAAAGGGATACACTGTAGGTGATCCGGCGAAGGGATCCTTGACTGAGTAAGCCGTATATGTGACAAGCGCTCCTTTCTAATTGTGCATAATCATACGGTGCTCTCTAGTTTCTCTGTATGAATTGTGATCCATCTAACTGGTGTAACCTTTTTTGGGTGTGACTACAGGACTCCCTCCTCCACCCCTCCATGAGGCACATGATTTAGCTATATAGGGTAAGATCACAGTGTGAGTGGGTGTGTTTACGTATATGTGGTGTACACAGATTTAAAAAAATTACATAAAGATAAAATTATAATGATGTAAAAATTACATGGATTGATTAAGACACAGAGCAGACATTGTATGCTTTAGAATTGAGTGTGCTTGAGCACAGGTGTGTGAACATGTGTATTACTCACGATACTTGCACAAGGGGACTGCATTTGGGCATGCAAGCAGTCTGCTCAAAACCGATTGCAACAAACGTACTTTGGCTACTCTGCAAAATATGTTTTCTTTTTCAATGGTGTGTGGGTGTATATGTGTGTAATGTATTCACTTAACCACCCATCCTTATGTCTTCTAGAAAGTTTCTTATTGGCACCGAAGGACCCGGAGTGGACTAAGGGCCAACTAGGTATTGTATGCATGTAAATTAGCACATATGTAATAGGGAAGCACTGAAGGGTCATACAGGGTTCAATTTGGTCCTGAAGAAAGCCTGGTACCTCTGTAGGGACCATTTTGGGGGCTGAAACATGTCGACCCGATTTACTAAACAGACCTGATTGTTTATAATCAGACAATTTGCACCATAACAGGGCTATTATTGTCCATTTGCTTTTTAACCATCCCACCCGCACCAAGGAATAAAGGTTCTAAAATGTAACCGGTAGGCGGTATGGATTTTTAGTATTGGACCCCTTTCCCTTTTCTTTTTCTCTTCAGTTTCCTTCTAATGCTTGAAACACAGCCCTAGTATGGGCTTGTTTGCCATTAGAGGATTTTTTGGTGAATGTGGGATGGCCAATGATGAAGCCAGAGACCTGGCATTGTGTGTGAGGCCATCCTGTAAATTTTCTTGCACAATTGTGTGGGTCCATTACTATCGGATGAACAGAGTAGTTAGAGTTTTTCCTCAGTGAAGGAACACCTATATCATAAGGTGTGTAAAAACCTCTGTAAGAGGCTGGGCTAGTAAACATAGGGACCCGTTCATTTCTGTGGTGGAAGAAAAACAAATGAAGCCTCATCAACTAGTAAATGGCCCCTATAAAACCTTTGACATATTCAGGTGCTGATGCACAAACATGACAGACCAGCCACACATTGCAGCTCAAGGAATGTATGTGTGTGTGTGGAACCTTCTCAGCCTGGGCTAACACACATGACGGGGGGCTGAAGCCCATAGAGCCCATGGGTGTTGACCTTCATCAGAAAGTGTTCTGCATAGTCTTGGATTGGCTATGCGTGAAATTGGACATTGGTTGATGGGCTGGTGCACCGGGGTCACTGTGGCCCATGGTGTTCTGGACCTCTGTAAAACACACCAAGAGACTGAATTAATTCACCAGTCCTCACCTTGCCACTGCAATGTGGCACAGGTATGTTGTCTGGTCACCTGCTGTGCTGTAAATTGAGGATGGGGACAGCCTTTGCAGAAAACTCACCTTTGCGCACTACCTTGGGTGCTTTGGTAGAAGCAGTGTCATCTCCCCACCCGCGCATCACTTTCCGGTCATGGCAGGTCTACGGAGGTTGTGTTGTAAGTAGGGGACTTGCAGGGAGGCAAGTCTCATTTGGACAGTCTAACCCACACACCAGCCTCATGATCAGCAGCAGTGTTCCTTTGTGAAACCTCCCCTGTTAGTTAAAAGCACAGATGCTACAATGAAAGAGATGATCACAGAATGTGTGAAATGCCAGAATGCCAGAACATCACTCTGATCCCAATCCGACTGTGGGTCCCTAGCATGGTAGGCATCTCCAATGAGGGAAGCTTATGTTATGTTAGGATTATTTATAGAGCGCATGGCTGACCCGGCAACAGGGCGTCCCAGCGCTAGCGGACAAGTGACCACAGGAGATGTGGCTAGATGGAAGAGAAAAGCCAAGTTTTAATCAGTTTCCTGAATGCCCAGTGATCGTCGGTGCTGTGGGCAGCCAGTGGGATGGAATTCCATAGCGCAGTGGAATGTCATCATCAGGTAGGTACACTTAGCCTGCCAAATAGTATTAGAAACACTCTTTTGACGGTGGAACAGGAATTGCCAAAACCACACATATGTAGGTATGACGGTGTCATGGAGTGCCTTGTGTGTGTGGGTGAGGAGCTTGAAGGTGATCCTCTTTTTGACGGGGAGCCAGTGCAGGTCTCTCAGGTGGGGGGTGATGTGGCTGTGTCAGGGGATGTCGAGGATCAGGTGGGTAGAGGCGTTCTGTATGCGTTGTAGTCGTTTCAGCAGTTTGGCCAGGGCTCCCGCGTAGAGGGCGTTTCCGTAGTCCAGCCTGCTGCTGACAAGGGCCTGGGTGACCGTTCTTCTTGTGTTAGTGAGGATCCACCTGTAGATCTTGCGGCGCATGCGGAGGGTGTTGAAGCAGGAAGAGGAGACCGCGTTCACTTTGGTCATGGCGAGCGTTGAGTCGAGGATGAACCCCGGGTTGCTTGCGTGGTCGGTGGGTGTCGGTGCTGCTCCCAGGGTGGTCGGCCACCAGGAGTCAGCCCAGGCTGAGTAGGTGGAGCCGAGGATGAGGACCTCCGTCTTGTCCGAGTTCAGCTTCAGACGACTGTTCTTCATTCATTCGGCAACGGCTTTCATCCCTTCGTGGAGGTTGGTTTTGGCAGTGAGAGGGTCCTTGGTGAGGGAGAGAATCAGCTGTGTGTTGTCGGCGTAGGAGATGATGTTGAGGTCATGCAGTCTGGCGATGTGGGTGAGCGGGTCCATGTAGATGTTGAACAATGTCAGGCTGAGGGATGATCCTAGGGGTACACCGCAGATGATCTCAGAGGCTTCGGAGCAGAAAGGGGGGAGGCGGACACTCTGGGTTCTGCCAGAGAGGAAGGAGGTGGGCCTTTCCAGAGCCTTGTCACGGATCCCTGCGTTGTGGAAGCGTGTGCGTAGGGTGCGGTGGTAGACAGCGTTGAAGGCGGCTGAGATGTCCAGGAAGATGAGGGCTGCATTTTCTCCGTTGTCCAGTAGGGCTCTGATGTCATCGGTGGCGGCGATGAGGGCAGTTTTAGTGCTGTGGTTTCTGCGGAACCCAGACTGGGACGGGTCCAGGATGTTGTTCTCCTCGACATAGCGGGCCAGCTGTTTCTTAATGGTTTTCTCTATGACTTTCGCCAGGAACGGAAGCAGTGAGATGGGCCGGAAGTTCTTGAGGTACCTTGGATCCGCCTTGGGTTTCTTGAGCAGGGCGTTGATCTCAGCGTGCTTCCAGCTCTCCGGGAAGGTCGCGGTCTCGAAGGAGATGTTGATGGCCTTTCGGAGATGGGGTGCGATGGTGGCGCTGGCTTTTTTAAAGATGTAGTGAGGGCACGGGTCTGACGGGAAGCCGGAGTGGATGGTGTTCATGATTTTGATGGTGTGCTCGTCGTTGATATTGGTCCAGGCGTGCAGGGGGTCGCTGTGGGTGGTGGCCGTGGGGTCTGAGGTGTCGTTGGCTGTAGGGATGGTCAAGTTGTTGAAGCTGTCGTGGATGTCTGCGATCTTGCGATGGAAGAAGGTGGCAAGGGAGTCACACAGGTCTTGAGATGGTGGGATGTCGTTGGTTTTGGAGCTAGGGTTGGAGAGTTCCTTCACGATGTTGAAGAGCTCGTTGCTTTGGTGTGCGTTGTTGTCGAGGCGGTCCTTGAAGAAGGTCCTTTTGGTGGATCTGATGAGGTGGTGGTGTGGTGAATGGTGTTCTTGTGGGCTGAGTGGTTCTCCGGTGTTTGTTCACGTTGCCATTTCTTCTCTAGTTTTCGGCAGGTTTGCTTGGAGGTCTGGAGGTCTGCTGTGAACCAGCTGGCATTCTTGTTGGTGCATCTGTTGGAGGGTTTGTTGCTCCGGGCAAGGGTGTTGGCACAGTCGTCGATCCAGTGTCTGAGGTTGCTGGCGGTGGTGTTGGGGTCGGTGGGGTTGGCGTGTGGGCTTCGGGCGAGGGCGGCGTTTAGCTGGTCTTCGGTGATTTTGCTCCAGCTGCGGCGAGGGATCTGGTGGGTGCCGTGATGCATGGTGGGTTTCCGGAAGGTGAAGTGGATGTAGCGATGGTCGGTCCAGTGGAGTTCGGTGGTGTGGCTGAAGGAGACGTGGGAACTTGCAGAGAAGATGGGGTCGAGCATGTGGCCGGTGGAGTGGGTGGGTGTTGTGACGAGCTGTCTGAGTCCGAGGTTGGTGAGGTGTCAATCAGGGTGGTGGAGTTGGTGTCGTTGTTCTCGAGGTGGAAGTTCAGGTCTCCAAGGAGGATGTATTATGTGGAGGCGAAGGCGTGCGTGCTGATGAAGTCGGCGATGGAGTCGTTGAACTGAGGACAGGGTCTGGGGGTCTGTAGATCAGAGTTCCTCTGAGGGTGGTGTTGGGGTCGGTGTGGATCTGGAAGTGCAGATGTTCGGTGGTGCTGAGGGTGTCGTTGGAGTTGGTCGAGACCTTGCGGGTGTTCTTGTGGCTGCTGGTGATTCCACCTCCTACTCTGTTGGTTTGGTCTCTGCGGGTGATCTTGTAGCCGGCCGGGATGGCTATGGCGATGTCGGGTGCCGAGGGGTCGTTCATCCAGGTCTCTATCAGGAAGGTGACGTCTGGGGAGGTTGAGTCGAGTAGGTCCCAGAGTTCAACAGCGTGTTTGCGGGTGGAGCGGGTGTTGAGAAGGATGCATCTGAGGTGGTTGCGTTCTTTCACGGTGGGTGGGTTGGCAGATCGGATGCTGGTGAAGCTGCAGTTCCAGCAGCAGAAGGGTCCATGGGTGCGCTTCGGGGTGGCCAGGAAGCAGGTGTGTGATCGTCCGGTGTTGAGTTGGTGGAGGGTGCAGGCATCGTAGCGTAGACGTGCATCGTGGTGTCCGCGAGGGTCAGGGGTTCTGGTGCTGTGCGCAGTCCAGGCGCGGATGGGCGCAAACAGGCTTGCCTTAGGCATGCCTTCGGCACACGCCAGGGGCGCGTCGGCTGCGCGGCCGTGCAGTGGCCACCATTATAAGGGAGGTGGGAGGGAGGTGTAGATGGGAGGCGGGAGCAGGCCGATGAATGGGATGAGCAGTGGGGCGGGGCCGCAGGGATGCAGCGGCGGAAAAAGAAACGGGCGAGACCAGGGCACAGAGGCAAGGGAAACACATGCGTGGCACTGTCACCTCCGTTGGCCGCTGATGATGCTGTGAGCAAGAATAAAATTAATCACATAATCAGTATATACTTGTCACATAGGTAACATCAAAAATCTTCAAAGTCCCAAAAGAAAATCATATTGAGTAGTGCTATTACATCTTACTACATTAACATACAGTGCACTTGTCAGTATGCTAGTTAAGCATTGCTCACTCACACATTATGTTATCTGCAACATTGGGTGCATCAACATCAAATTACAAAACCACAAGGTCAACTACTGCACTATGTGGCAGGGTATGTATCATCTTTTGCTCCTGATGGTCTTGTGTCCTGACGTACCTGTCCCATCTCCTGCAAGGGAGTTTAGAGCTCACAATGGAAATAGGAGTCACACAATAGAATGGGGACATGGTATCCTTTCTGCAATCCCTATTCATTAATTGGGAACCATTGTCTCATAAGTCACAGCTCAAATGTCTTCCTTGTCAAACATTCACATTGAGTAGTTGTTGCATGAGTCATGTCACACAGATAACCGTGATTTTTCCTATTTGTCCTAAAACTTAGGTTCTCCACTGTCAGGTCACACATCTGACTCCTATGCTCAGTGTCATGAAAAAATGAAGAAGATTCTGAATGTTTTGCTCATTGAAAACAGCTCAAGTTTTTTCAGATTTGAAAAATTGTCCACACACTTCCAAGTCTGATAACTGCAGCTTCACAATGCTTCAGGTGGAACACCATGCCACTGGCAAGTCTGGGTGCATTGTCTGTACAGACTATTGTTACTGAACCAATATTCTTCATTAGTCCAGTCAACACTGCATACCAATCCTGTCTAGACTGCACAAGTTCCCATATGTATGGGCCAAGTCTCTCACCTCTTAGACATATTGCACACTTTGTGCAGCTTACATTGCTCTTGTTTAACATCTCATTTTGGTAACATACTCCAAATTGATGCATATTTGACATCTCTGAATCTGACATTGATGCCTCCAACACATGGATTACAAAGCCATCAAGTAGGCATAGTCAAGAGCATTTACACACATGTCAACTGTTGTGAATGTGTACCTAACATCATACCTTACAATTGCAGCCATGTTTCAACCAGTGACTACCTGTGTTTGACACAGAATGGCATGCGTTGTCACCCTTACAGAGTCAGACACACTGACTCACTCTTTTGAATGGAGAGAAGAGATTATTCCACAACATCATGTGTAAGGCCAGTGTGATATATGACCAGAGTTAGCATAGCTGTGATTGTCCCATGGGATACATTTGATCACACTGAGCACCACAGCTGGGAACAAACATCGGCACACTGACCAAGCAAAGCTCACCTAGACCTGAACATAGACAACATAATCTGTCAGAATGTTTAGCATGGGATTTCCATACTTGAGTGCTCCAATTACAACATAATTCACCGATTTGTTAAAACCACACTGAGAATAGGCTCACCCATCAGTCAATGTGCAAACCCATGTCAAGCTATTGCATTACTGCTGAAGGTTATCCCGATGCACATGTTCCCTGAATTAGTGCTGATCACATGTATATGGCATGTATATGGCACTAATGTCCCTACCCAGAACATGACTTACTCACATGTCACTGAGGAAAAGAGCAAAACCAACTATCTAATGATCCTTCTGCATATGCAGCGATTGAAAATAATAGTGGGTTTGCGCTGACTTACAACCTGTAATAGGGCCATCAGCTAAGGTATTACAACATGCATGCTTAAAGTAAGAGGTGCGACAAGGCACATACTCACCCCCTCTTTGCTGCGGTTTGCCTTTCAACCGCCCATCCAGGTCAGGGAAGACCTCCCCCTAGGATGCGGAGCATGTGGGGGTTCAGGGTTCGGTGCCCTCCTCTCTTGCCTGATTCTTTCAGGCCCAGCTTGGCCCAGTCACAAAGTTCCTGCTACTTCTTGCAGCAATGATGGACGTGCAAAGTGTCCAACCTCATGTTGCGCACTTTCTGGGTGATGGTTTATCACATCTTGGCCGTCTCATGGCAGTTGACCTTTAAGAATTACATAGTGACAGACCCTAAGTTCACATGTACCATGTTTCAGACACTTCTACACATAGGTTATGGTCAGATTGGGAACAATGTCTAAGTGGTAGGCATATGGCATTATGTGCAGTTGGGCTGTGTTCAATGACAACTCTGTCCCATGAGAACAGTGATGATAGGTTTACCCCAGTACACACACTTCTACAGCAGTGTACCTGCACAGTTCCCTAGACACTGTTAAACTTTCAAAAATAAAATTTAAATGCTTACCAATGAGATTCCTAATGCTAGTAGTGCATGGTAATTGCACATGTCAAATGGCAATGCGCTGTAACCATACAGCTGACTGAGCAGGGGCAGGAGTGTGTCCAGCAGGGCATGGATCGTGTCCTCATTGATTACTGAAGCCCTGACCACTGTACATGCCATAGTAGATCCCAGAGTATGTGGTAACAACAGCAGGGAGATGGGGAGGTGCAGGAATGATGCAGGTAGTGCAGGCAAGGTAATTCTCTAGGGAACAGGCAGAGTTGGTCTCAAATCCATGCAGCAAAAGTGATAGGTTCGCATCGGTCGCATTTTCCGAATCGCTCCAAAGAATTACATTGCCTGCTAATGACATGCCTACCACGACGTTCAAAAACTCATCACTGGTCCACAAGTGACTTTGATAAATTGGTGATGGGAGGTTACCGAGACAGTTTCAACGCGATGACGATAGGAATTTAAATGCCCGTCTGTCACCATAACAACCAACATCCAATGGCTGTGACCGAATCGGGTCGGATGTGGCTACCTCGTCCTTTGAATACTCACCCGAGTCTGTCACCATATTAACTTTCAGCCAATGGCTGTGACCAAATTTGTTTGGATACGGCTACCAAGTCCTTTGAATGCTCAACCGCGTCACCATATTAACTTTCAGCAAATGGCAGTGACCAAAAGGTTTAGATGCGGCTACTGCATCCCTCGAATACTCACCCACGTCTGTCACCATAATACCTTTCAGCCAATGGTTGTGACCAAGTCGCTTCAGATGCAGCTAATGCGTCCTTTGATTAATCTGACTGATTAATCAGGGCAGACACTTCTGTGATTGTTTTTTTGAGCATTACATGTGTGTAGGCAAATTTTCCATACTGAAATGGACCTTTACATGCTTAGCTCACACACACATGAGGAGCTAACCTTGAGTGGCACATGACACACTGAATTTGTGGCGAATACCAACAATTTTCATTAGTTTGCCATTTACCCTTCTAAGTTTGGTCACAGTGCTAATGACTTCATGGATATGTACAAGTCCACATTTTAACATACTCATTGCATTAGGTGACTCTGTGACCCATTGTGCAGTCAGTGTGATTTCTGACTACAAAGAATTTGTGTGTGATTCACGGTTAAAGCATTTACATTTGAATGAGTAGACCGTGACAATATGCACACAAACATATGATGTGTTTGTTGTGTGATTGTCCACTGTATCTTTGTTGGCCCATACTCAAGTGTGTGAAGGCATCATACATGCAACTCCAACATAGTTAATGGTTTGTGTATGTAATTGTATGTGTGATGCTGACCTGATAACATGGCAGTGTCCATCCTGTACAGTAGTGTGCATAATTTTCAGATTGGGAATGCTGTACGTATGTGTTGTTTCACATAGCTGTAAATTCATGTTCCGTATGTGCCTACATTATAAGTATGTAATTGTTCTCACAAACCTATATAGCACCTTATTTTGTGTGTGGATTTGTTTTGTATGTAATGCCTGGTTGACATAAATGGTGAATCAAATTTATGTGTGACCATACCATGGTAACAAATCTGGCAAGGGTCATAATACTGTAATATGTATCTAAGATCAACCGTATTCATTTAAGAAGAATTCATGTTAGAAACATCAAGTGAAGACATGGTTAGGGTACAATTCTCACCCAAAGAGAACAGCAACAACCAGAAAAACACCATAGTGACATAGAAGAGTCATTGCAAATTTGAAGCAGTCATTAGGGAAAAAGAAAGCTTTGAAAATTGAGGCATAGAAATACATGAGCTAAAGCATGAAAAATATCCTCATATGTTTCACCAATTAATAAACATCACAAAAAGCACAAAGAAAGCTAAGGAAAATTTGCAGAGTATATTGAGAGGAATCACACAAAACACAATCATTTCAAAATTACAATAACCAAAGTATATCAGTAAGAATCCAGGATGGGAGGATCAGAAATAGATCAGTAACAGATGAAGTACTTCCAAAACCTAGCAGGGGGGAAGAACAACACCGGACAAACAGTGAGACAATGCAGGTCTCTAACCATTCCTAACAACAGGGAGGCCCTTAAAGAACTGTGTAATCCTATATAAATAAGGGCTGCGGATACAAGACACAGTCCACCAATAAAGCAAATCAATCAAGTTTGTATCCTGAAACATTGCCGGTATACAGAGAGCACTCAAACATGAATTGGCAAGGAAGAAAATGCAAGAAGGTGACATTGTATGCCTACTAGAAACCTAGGCCACAAAATCCACGCACCTGGAAGGTTTTGCTGGCTTTCATAAACCAGCAACCAGACACCAATGTAATGGCAGACCATCGGGGGGGGGGGGATTTTGACATAAATTAAGCATGCAAATGAGCTCACAACAAGGAAAATAGAAACAGAAATGTTGCAGGCATTCACAATTTTGAGGAAAAAATGATATGGAAGGAAGATCTTCACTGTTAATAATAAATGTTTATCTCAATGTCCAGGGTCAGGCAAAATTCGAGACAACAAGATCCACGATCGCCACAATAGAGATAATACTATGCATACATCATTCATTAGCCAAGGTGATCATGGGTGACTTCAACCTCAATCATCTAGGAATGGAGAAAAATGAAACAAAGTATCTAACAATCTCTGAAAAAAGCTTCAACAATTTTCTACTAAACTACAATTTTATGTCTGCCAAGGCATTAAATAAAAATCTAAATCCAAACTCACCAAAAAGATTACATATAACAACCATACAACAATTGATTACATCTTCCTGTGCAATCATCTCAGTCATAAAATAGCTCATTTTACAATAGTGAAGCACAAAACAAGCGACTATGTAGCCCTTCGAGAGGAACTAAGCATCCACACTACACAATAGAAACAGGTCATAACTCTAGCACACTCCAGAAACATAAAGGAATACTCATTAATCAGGAAGATAAGAAGGAATGAACAGAAAGCCGCCTTACTATCATCATGGAAAGAATACAGATGCACAAGTAACAATTATAGTGTCAAACACACTATCAAATACTGGGGAGTATGTACCCCTGCCCCGAAAAAAGCTCTTTGAGGAGGAGCAAAGACCACCTTCCAAGCAAACACTCCATGTGTTATGGAAACCTTACAAGACAAAAAAAAAATAAGAGAACTAACCCGGGCACTAAAACAGGCAAAAAGGAACTACCGGAACACCGGAATACAGGTCACTAAGCAATGGTGCAGAGAACTCAACTTGGAGTGCAAACCGCTAATATGGAACTTAAAACAGACGACTCTCGAGGAAGAATGGGTCAAAATCCATGAGCTATCCAAGAACCAAAAACAACGGCATCTCTGGCAAAACCAGGTTGGAAAATGACAAAGCGGATCAAAGCAAATCCGTCCCTGCCGAGGTATGGCTAAGTCCTGTAGCTTGATACACAAATCTCTTTCTACAAAAGGGGGGGGTCCAAGGGATCATTTTATAGACCAAACCAGTATTAAATCCCCAGGTCAACTTATCTCATACAAAAAAGTATAACGTAGGTCTACTGTTCAAAATGGTTCAAAAACTGATGCACGAGAAAAGAGTTACAAAATTATAAAAGAGTAAGCTAACGTAAACTCTAAGAAAAATGTACTTAAACAAAAATAGTTCCCATCACCCATCAACGATGGCTTGCTTCATCATCTGGGAACACTGAGGATTACCATGAATGTCACACACCTCAAGGATTGTGGTGACTACATAGTTATCCCAGACGTGAGTGCTGGTATAGCTTTTTTTCTATGATGGTGATCTTTGGAGGGTGAGGGTTGCAGTGCAAAAAGTGATGAAAAAAGTGCTACTAAAAATGGCTATCAAGACACAAATACTTTATTCTGTCGCTGCCTTGATGCCAAATCAAAAACAGTGCATAGACAGCTTTCACAAATAACTGTCAGATTTAATGGGTCTACATGTTTCGGCTAGTGGATAGCCCTAGCTCTCATCAGGACCTTAATTTTCATGCTACTGCAAACAAATGTGAATGTATGTAAAAAAACATATAACAAACTTTAGGTTGGTCACGATACAACCTGAGTGGTCTTGTAACACCCAAAGGAACTGCTACAGACAGTGGCGTGTCACAGGTACCTAAACAGAAAACAAGCAAAATCAAATATGATAATAGTAATATATCTGTAACTCTTAAAGCATCAGTATGATCCTAGAACAGTTTAACTATATGAATTTCTATACAGTGTGATACTCTAGTTGTATCTAACATCCATTAGTATGTTATATGGCGACAGTTCATTTGACCATTACCAATGCACTTACCCGACTTGCTGCGGGTGCGCACCTCGCCTCACCTGGCATCCGCTCAGGATTTGAGGCACCGCTCTATCCGTCGGTACCCCTCGCTGAAAGTCGAGCTGGAAGGGGAGGTAACCGGCAGAAGAGCGGTCCGCTTTTTAAATAGACTTCGTAAGTCCTGTAGCTACCACCTACATAGAAAGTAACGGAGGCGTTCAGCCGGCGGGCATAGAGGAACGCCTAGTTGAGGATGCAAATGGTGATGATAAGCCTCGGTCAGAAACTGGAGGCAATGAAAAAGATGGCCCCACCATTCAGAAGATAATAAAAAAGATAACCGGCTTCTGGGAGGAATGTTCAGAAAAGACCTGGTATACTGGGATGGAGCCTTATCCACTGAATGTCGCCTGCAAGCCAATGTGCCGGATTCATGGCGTGGCTAAATGCTACAACCCGTATTCAAGAAAGAAGACATTAGAGAGCCAAAAAACTATACATTGAATGCCCTTCTGGACATTGAAGGGAAAGCCTACGCTAGCAACTTATTGGCAGAGCTGAATAGTTGGATTGGAGACAAAAAAATCCTCCCCCCATATCAAGAAGGGTTTTGCAAAGGAGGGTCGACAATTGACAACACAGTAGCCATTTCTTATCTGAGCCAGCAAGCTAACATCAAAAATAAAAAAACTGTTTACGGCTGCTTTGTCGACCATTCTATGTCATTCGAAGTGGTCTCTCAACACAAGCTTTGGAATGAGCTGAGAAACTAGGACATTCGAGCAGGCCTCTTGAATGCCATCATCTCTCTTTATAGCAAAACCTGGATCAAAGTTAAATTAGCAGATAACACAAGAACCAAAAAATGCTTTACAGACCAAGGCCTAAAACAGGGCTGTGTTCTTGCCCCAACGCTCTTTAATTTATACGCAGCAGATCTAGGGAAAGTGCTCCAAAATTGCCAACCTCGCATATCCCAAAATAGACCTCAACAAGTTTCAAATATTGCACTATGCAGACGACCTGGTTGTGATGGATCATACTAAAATTGGCTTCCATAAGGCTAGATGCTCTTAACATCTATAACGTGACCAATGAACTGGTCATAAATCCACACAAGACTAAAATGATGATATTTGGGCATTGTGCAAAAAAAACCACTACTCAAATAGAAAGTGGGCAGTGAGACAATTTCTACCACAAATCATACAACTATCTTGAAACATGGTTCAGTGACACCAGGAAAGCATCCTTACACCTACAAAAAATGCCGTCAAAAGCGTAGTCGACAATTTACGCTCTGTGCAAACTCCACGAGAAATTGCAAAGTCCAATGTCAGTCCCAATAAGAAGACTCATACAGGCACATGCACCAAAAGAAAAACCAGTCGCAAACGGGCAGATTCTCAGAATCATCCTAAATGCAAAAATTGCAATTTAAGTAATCTCTAAATTGTGATTACTTAAATTGCGATTGCATTTAAGGAATACCAAAATGAGATTCATTAAATGCAATGCATTAAAGTAAAAAAATTTGCGATTTCGCTATAGGGTGCGCAAATTACCATGAAGTTGAACTTCATGGTAATTTTCAAAACCTTTGAAAAAAGCACTTTTGTGCATTTTTCAAAATTTCATGTTGCGCACACACATGCCCTTAGGGCATGTGTATGCGCAACAGATGTGCACAAGACAATTCCAGGGGTGCAACAGGGTGTCCTTTTGACACCCTTGCACCCTGAAATTGCATGAGCAATTTGCGAGTACCTATTAGTACTCGCAAATTGCGCTTGCAATTTCCCATTCATTCCTATGTGCCTGTAGGCCCATAGGAATGAAAGGGGAAGCAATTCCTTTTTTGCGACTCGCAATTTGCGAGTTGCAAATAAGGAATGTGTAGGAATCACTATTATTATAGTGATTCCTACATGCATAAGATTTTGCGAGTCCTTAATTGCGAATCCTTAATATTCGCAATTAAGGACTCGCAAAATCCTAGCTTGATGCATGTCCCAGCTAGAGTCCAAAATAAGGGCAATAACAGGCTATGCACAACGGGCGCTCCCAGGCAAAATGGACATTATACGAGAGAAATCCCAATGACATGAGTACACACATATATTTGAGCTAAAAAAATACACCCGGAGCAGCCTGATTTGCTTGGAGTTAGGTTTGGTGCAACAACACTATGAATGCCTGGGAATGCAGGCAAAAAATATTATCCAGTGTTGAATGAACCAACTGGAAGCCTAAAGAGCATGATAAAGCCCATTAATGAAGAAACAACCAATCCATGGATAAGTTAGATGCAGGAAGCTGTGGAATCATGGGGTCTGGCATCAGAAAACTGGGGACGAGTGCCCAAGCTACGTGGCAATCAAAACTTTTCTCAACAAACATATCTACCAACTGTCACGGACAGCAAACCTAGCAAGCTATACAGCACGAGGTGGCCTCCCGGGGCTGATAACAACATATAAGAAGCATAAAATACAGCCTTATTTGAAGCAAGCGGTGAGTAGAAAGGCTTTAAAAAACATACAATGGGCCAGGATAGTGCCCCTACCCATCAAATAACCAAATCCTGGATGGAAATGCCAGGCCCCCATAACCAGGTGCAGAATCTGTAATTATAAAAAGGAGCCTCAGCTGCATTTAGTATGCTGCTGCCCCGGCATGCTACAACAACCTCAGAAGCTGATAAAAATGATAAATCTATCTAAAGGGGTTCGGACATGCAAAGAAGCGGTAATAACAGCTCTGTTCGACTGCATTGCACCAACAGATTTGACCAAATTTGGAAAATATGTGGCTGAGTTGTGTGTTTAGCTCTCCGATAAAGAATATTCAGTTGTCATCTAAAGAGCTCTTACGGTTTGCAAAGTAAATAAACAGGCAATAGACTTGCTTTCCAATTTTAACATCAAACTCTCACATGACACATGGCACTCAGTCACCCTAAACCTAGTGGTGCTTAGATACACGGTGGCCGATTTAGATATCACTACTGTTCTACACTTCCGCTATCCGATGGCTTCAAGACACTGAATCACACTCTCATTTCTTAATTGCTGATAAAATAACTCAATTTTTTTTAAAGCCAAATAAGCATATTTTAAACAATTTAATTACAGTTTTCAGTTTGCATTTTTATTCATGTTTTTCATTTATTTATAAATGTAAGAAAGATTGCAAATGGTTTTAAGTAATTGTGAAACACATTTTTCATTCATTTAGCTGGCATTACCACTAATTTGTGGGAGATGGTTGGTACTGAAGAAATGTGGGGTCTTATTTGCATACAATTATTCATTAAGTCAAATATGTTGGTTTAAAATGTGGCAGCCCTACAACTCCATTCTTTCTAGAGCAGTTTATTAAATAGATATCAAGGTGAACTGTCAGGTGTAAGGGATTCATCTAGTGGTGCTTTAAACTCATTCACATCATTCTGCATTCCAGAAAGCACTGTACTGCAGCTAAAATGTGGAAATACACCCATGTGTTCTAGAATGCAAAGTGGAAGTGAGATTTAAATATAATGGGTGACCACAATACAATCGTCCACACCCGCAGCACACTTAAAACGCAGTAAAGGGCAGTGGCTGCGCCAGCTTCTGTCATATTACAGAACAGGTCCAATATGGGCAGTAGTTGCGCATGCTTACACACAAACCCTCTAACTCCCTCTCTCCCTCTCGTATGTGCAGTTGTGTACAAATTACTTGTCAAATACAAAACATGTGTACTACAGGCTGCACAGCAGGGTGGGACTGGCCTATATGGCTGTCAGTGAGTGCCCAAAGGGCTGGACTGACAGGTTCATACGTGGGTCCGTTATTTGGCTGGTTGTGGGCCTGTTTTATAGTCTATTGGGCTGTTTATTTACTGTTGATTTCCCTGATGTTAAAACAAACATTGTCTGCAGCAAGCTCCCATCCCTGCAGTCTCCCATACGTTGCAAAACACCTATTCAATGTGTTTTTACAAGTTCAAACTGCGCCAATGAGCCACTTTGTTTTAGCTATCTAATTCACTAACAGCTGCTACTTTTATTTTGGTGCCCGGTCCTATTTTCTGTCCCAGTCTGACCGTGGTGCGCAGTGCATGTGTTCTTACACAAACAGAATAAGGACAGCACAGGCAGCAAGAGTGTAAGCACACAGTTAGGGCCATATGTAGGTGGCATACACTTTACCGATTCTTAAATACCGATTTTTACCGATTCAGTATTTAAGAATCGGTAAAGTGTATGTAGGTAATAATTCGGTAAATGTTACCGAATCGGAGTCATTCGGTAAATCCCGAATCGGTATTTACCGATTCGGTAATGAGGCATACCTTCCCATTGATTGACTCACTGGGAAGGTATGCCTCATTACCGAATCGGTAAATACCGATTCGGTAATGGGGGGAGCACATGCAAGGGTGGCAGGGTGTCACATTGACACCCTGTTGCACCCTTGATTCGTCCATGTGTGCACATGTGGCGCACATACATGCCCTAGGGGCATGTATGTCTGCCACATTGCACACTTCACAGTGCACAAAAATGCATTTTCACGCCTATTCGTCATTTACCACCAACTATTAGTTGGTGGTAAATAACGAATCCCCACACCCACCACACAGTCCCCCTACATCTCATTTCTGTATTCGGTATTTACCGAATCGGTAAAATTACCGATTCGGTAATTTTACCGATTCGGTAAATTACCGAATACAGAAATTATCCCCCTACATAGCAAAAGCCTAAATACCGGTCGGTAACGGTATAATTACCGAAAATTGGCCGTTACCGACCGGTATTGGGCTACCTACATGAGGCCCTTAATGTGCAGGTTCTTCTAGTGGGAAGGAAAGTAAGAAGTTCTTGATAAGCAACTATAGCTAAGAATAACATGAGCTGACTCTACTTCTTTCTAAAGTCCTCTTTTCAATGTGGTAACTTAAAAAATCAGAGCTGCTATTTAGTAACGTGGTTGAGCAGAAATGTGCAGTGTATAACATGGAGTAACAGAACTGGGGCAGCGTAATTTTGGTTCCACCCTTTCACATCACAACTATGTTACATATACGTGAATGTAGTACCAAATATTTGTGTACTTTAATATCACTAGCCGCCAGTCTGTTTGTTTTTCGCCCGCCCGCCTGGAGGAGCCCACACCGAGAGGAGGACTGCAACGTCCATCAGCCCCAGCACGTAGGTCACGCTTAAAATCACGGAGCTCACCCGCGGCACGGGACGTGCACTGGGAAGAGCCCGGGCGAAGCGCGGGCCAAGGGCGGGCCCGTCCATGCCCGTCGGAGCCCGGAGGAGGCTGGGCTGTGCCCCCCTCTAACAACTACAGGAAAGTCCAGAGAAGACCAAAGGTAAAAGCATTTGAATTGTTTTCATGTGAGTGCATGTGTTACCTGAGACAGACATCACCATTCCTTGATTGCTCGATTTACTGCCCCTCTGATTACATGGCAAAGCAAAGTTAAAATGAGCAAACGAGAGGGGGAAAATCCCCGTGGGGGCACAAGTATAGTGGGGACACTTGACTCTTTCTTAACAAGGGCTATGTCAGTCCTGGAACATGAAATTGAGATAACAGAACGTCGATTATCGCTGGAACCCCCAAATCAGAAAAGGTTATCTTTGGGGGGGACATTGCCAAAGCATAATCTAATTGAGCCACTGCTAAGAGATTCAGTAATGGAAGAAGCCACCAGCATAGTACATACACCTCAGGACATGGACTTGACTGGTATCTCGCAAAGAGTTTCATCAAGAGTGGCTGCAATGAAATGACTCCCAAAGAGTAGCATTGACACTGCTGTAAAGAGAAAAAGGACGGGGGGCTCGCAAAGACCTAAACCATCAAAAGCCCCGAGACTTAATAAGCGGGAGGGGGACGTAATATTGGGAACAGCCCAGCAGGAACTAACTGACGGAGAAACAGTAGGCTTGGCTTCCTGCTCCCTTATGAATGAACCTATGTAGAAGAGATTAGAAACATTGGTTTATACAATGTTAATCCCTATCTCACTAAAATTAAACCAGATAGAGGAAAAGTTAACTGCCATAGAATTTCATACCAAAGAAAACTTCCATGCACTAGAGGTAGTTCTAAACACGTGCACACAAGTGACAGCAAGACCACCCCCCCAGGATAAGCCTGGAACGGGACCTGGCTGTAGCACAATGATGTTAAATACACCCCCTGGTTTAGTAAACAGGGCTCACCAGGCAAACGAAAACCGAGAATGCAGCTCCACCTATGATCAGCCGTTTGGCCCCCTGCAACATAAAGCCTCGCATTGCAAGAAATGCTATAGAAGGGCTGATACAACAAGCCAGGTAGTGGCAAATTCTATTATATATCCTATAGGCCAGAATGGTACACTGACAGGGGGGGCAACCAGGATAGCCTGGCAAAAGAAAGAACCTCTGTCGTGACTAAACAGGTAAATGAGGCACAGATTCTACATTTACCACCAGCAGCGGCTCCCTTGGCCTTAGTGTTGGGGAATGTCCCACCATTACGGGAGGGACAAACAGAATCAACAACACAACTAATGTCGAAATCTCTCCACTGGTTAAACCAAAATCTGGATATGGTGGGGCTAAAGGCAGGAATATTGGAAACCAGTTAATGATGGCAAGAAGGGTATCATGGGTGGGCCCAGCTAGGAAACATTTGACGGGAGACTCTGTGGTTTTAAACTTTAAAAGCAAACTTGCTGTTGGCTTTATCCTGGAGCACCTGGGTAACGTTTATATGAGTAATTCACACATTATTGCTTTACCACTAGGATTTTTCTATAGACCACCCACACTATTTAGATCTCCGGGTCATTTACAAATCAAGGAAAGATCATTAGAGAGCCAACCCTGGGGAGATAGTGGGAATATGGATTGGAGGTTAGAGAACAGATATGCACCCCTCTCCGACCTTGATGCTTGTGACTGACTACAGTCAGTTCACACAAGCACACAGAAGATTCGAAAAAGGCAATTCCCCCAAATCCCGGTAAACATGGAGAGCTTACAACCACTTACTCTACAGGCACCTAGTCCACATTTACTTCCCATTCAACAGGAGAAACAAAGAAATGTATGGAAAATATCCTCATGGAATGTGGTGGGTATCACCCGCAAGTTGACTGATACAAATTGGTTACAGTCATGGAACGATCAGAAAATAGTATGCTTCCAGGAAACTTGGGCCCTGGACCCGATCTTCATTAACGGTTTCAGATCCTATCAGAGTGAAGCAATTCCATCTACTTCTGGGAGGGCAAAGGGTGGCATTCTAACCTTAATTAGGAACGACCTAGTGGTAAAATTAAAAACAATTCTACAACCAAACAAAATTTTTCATATTTTGGTATTGGAAATACAGCAGGAAGGGATATGGGTCTTAGTAAATTTCTATAACAACCGATTTGGCCCAACAATGCATACGATTGTGGGTGAACTAGACAAAGCCATATCTGACATCGCATACAGGAAAAAGTCCCAGAACACAAACATTATATGGTTAGGTGATTTTTACATACATCACTGTAACCATAATACAGCCCATGTTTGTGGACTCGGGGATATGCGGGGTAATCCCATACAACATTTTGTCCACAGTGATTTCAGTAATGGTCTTAATAAGCTATTAGCTTCTTTAAATATGGAAATAACCCAGGACCCAGACTTTAGTTTAGATATCCTCCCGCAAACTTTCCAATGAAATGGGGTGGGTTCAACGATCGATTACATACTTTTGACGGCCTGCTTATCGCAAGGGTTGTAAAGGTTGATACTATCTTCACAACTTTTAGCGACCATGCCATAGTTTCAATGGAATTGAATGTACTAATACCTGAGGGACAACAGAGAAGTAATGTGGATATACCTATTGTAGCTAGGAAAAATGGGGTACATCTCAAATGGGCATACATTGATAAAATCAAGCTGGTCCCAAAAATCATAGAAAATACCAAAGAAGATATCTATCTATGTTTAGACCCAGATGCTCAAGCAGATGAAGTTGTACAAGCATTCTGTAATATCTTGGGAAATATAAAATCAGCCTTAACAAAAACAAAAGCGCTAAATAGAGGCAAAGGTGGGAGCTGGTTTGACCCTGTTTGTACAAAAACTAGGAAGGCTCTGCTATATGCTCTAAAACTAAGCTGAGGAACTATGAAGAAATAAGAACATTGCGGGCTGCATATAAATTAGCAAGGAAAAAAAGAGAAAAGGAAATCAGGGTGGACCTATGGGAAAATCTGGATGAAGCAGCTAAATCTGGAAACAGTTTTGAGTTCTGGAAGTTGGTAAATGCCCCTTATTTTAAGACCCCCAATGATCCATCTCTAGACATACACATTGAGGAGGAGGCATGGGTACTACATTTTGAAAATATTTTTACCTCACACCCAGGCCCACCAAATTGTCATGCACCAATGCAGGAGTTAAGCCACGTTCCTCTATCTTTTTCACTTACTGAAGTTAAAGTAGGGCTGGACTTATGTAGTTCGGGAAAGGCCCCAGGACCCGATGGAGTCCCAATAGACCTCTTTCAGGACAACCCAGATTTATGGATCCCACTACTAGCAAACGTTTTAAATAGTATAGTACTGGGAGCTCCACCCCCTTCGTGGTCCTCAGGGGTGATAGTACCCATTTACAAAAAAGGGGATAGGGCAGGCCCAAAAAACTACAGACCTATCTCCCTGCAGGGTACAACATCAAAGCTTATGGGCCGCCCTCTCCTTTCTCGTTTAGAGGACTGGGGAAGAGAAAATAAGATCTTGTTACAGGCCCAGTATGTCTTCCAGTAGGGAAGGGGGACTGTAGATCAGTCTCTAAATTTAGCATTGACAATAGAAAAGTACACCAGAATGAAGGACCGCAAATTGTACATGGCCTACATGGACCTTAGCGCAGCATTTGATTGTGTGGCCCATGATAAGCTATGGTCCATAATGGAGACGATGGGGGTTGAATCTGCCATATTAAATTTTATTAGGGAATCATATGCAAATGCAACGGCTTCAGTGTGTTACTCCAAAAGTGGAGACTGCACGCGTTCTTTCAGAATCTCCCGCGGTGTAAGGCAGGGGTGTGTACTGGCCCCTTTTCTTTTTTCCCTATATCCAAATGGAGTAGAAAAGGCATTGACAGTGGCTACTAGGGATGTTCCACTTTTCGATAATCAAATGCTACCTTTATTGGCCTACGCAGATGATGTGGTTTTAATCGCCAGAACAGGGATTGGGCTACAAAGGCTGATTACTGCATGTGTCTCCTTTATGGATTCACTTAAGCTAAAAGTGAACCAATCCAAGTCGTTTGTACTAATAGCAGGGGCCACAAAGAAAGAAAAGGTACTGCACTTTTGTGCAGGGGCGCAAAAAATCGAGATAGTCAACTCGTTTCCCTATCTGGCATCCTTTTTGACCAAGATATGCTGTGGGCAAAACAAATGGAGGGTAGAAAGATGGTGATGGAGAGGGGTATCATTGCCTTAAAAGGTTTTGCTAGAAAATTGGGGTCTACACCACTAACACAGATAAAAAATATATATCAGGCTAGAGTTAAAGCAGCAGTGACCTATGGAGCTGGGGTGTGGGGTATGGCAGCAACGACACCACTACAAACTATTGAAAATGCATTCTTTAAATCTGTAGTCGGTTTACCCTCTTCCTTTTCAAATGGTATCTTACACTTGGAACCGGACATACCTTATATTTCAGACTATATCCAGCTAGCCCCACTCATCCTCTGGCATTCAATTTGGAGGCGAGATACAGTTCCATTGAATCAGTCAATACTAAGGAGTTGTTAGGCAATGGACAAATGGAAGAGGTCTAGGTGGCTCAACTATGTAGTCACGGCTAAGGGAGATTGGTCTCCACAAACTTTTTAAAGACCCCCTAGCCTGTAAGAAGGTTTCCAAACAGAGAGTGAGTGATATGTTTATGTCGAAGACCAACTACAAACGAAGAGTACAACAAAATGAGAAATATGCAGCTCGGGCATATAGCCTCAACCCACCTCCAACTGGAGGAGACTTTTCCTATTTAACTAATGTAAACAGGATGCAACACAGATTTATATTATTAAGGTTTCGTACTAACCTGATACCTTTAATAATAGGCTATCCGGAAAGAACATATAACCACGCTGACTTAAGTTTGTGTCCCTGTGATAATTTATCACCTCAAACAGAATTGCATACATTCCTACTCTGCAGCCTATATGAGAGGGAAAGAACTGTCTACCTTAAACAATTTTTAAAGAAAATGAATTTTAAGCAGTGTCGGGTAGCACTTCCCGGTAGCACTTCCCGACCCTCTGGTGTGCTATTTAGTCGCGTCATTCCTGTGGGCTTGCATGAGGAAGAGGAACGGGTCAGCGTGCAGTCTATTGAGTATGTAAAAATGATAACCTAAGTACCAAGAGTTAGTACATGAAAAGGCTCAGTTCTTCCTTTTAATATTTTATGCATTTTCGTCTTTATCGCAGAAATTGTGATGAATTATTTGTATCTTTTTTAAAACAGAATTATGAAACTAGTTTTAAATGTGATCTATTTATAAGTGCTTTTATGATCTTTTTTAATATGATCGAATAAAGACGAATTGATTCATTGATTGAATATCATTATCTAAAAGTGGTGCACTAGACCGAACATTGAAGGTGGATTCACTGAATAATACAGACATTTCCATGAGTGTGCATACGGGAGACATCGTTTACCACGCATCCATTTCAACGTGGTATTATTACATCGTGGTTTTCACTAGGCAAGTCATTATATCAACTTGCACTGGAGGGCGCTATAGACTAAGGAATAGTGTAAATTACTGTTTCCAACACCTTCCCTACTGTATGTAGACGGGAGTTGGAATAGTAATTCACCCTGGGTCCGATTCACAGAACTAACTTAAGACAAAATCCTAAACTTACTACTTTTGGTATTCACAGAAGTTAGGATTTTGTCTTCAGTTTGTCTTAAGACAAACTTAAGACAATCTTAAGACAAACTTAAGACCAAATCCTAAACTTAAGTCTGTCTTAAGGCTGTCTTAAGACTGTCTTAAGTTTGTCTTAAGTCTGTCTTAAGTCTGTCTTAAGTCTGTCTTAAGTTTGTCTTAAGACAAACTTAAGAAAAAATCCTAACTTCTGTGAATACCAAAAGTGGTAAGTTTAGGATTTTGTCTTAAGTTAGTTCTGTGAACCGGGCCCCCTATTCCTAAGTCCAGCGCCCATCCAAAGCAAATCGATGTAACGACTTGTGTAGTGAAAACCGCGCTCTAACAGACCGCGTTAAAATGGCTGTCGATTTATCGTCATACATCGATGCATACTCATGTTTTACTTATAGTGATACCAAATTGCAGTTTCCATACATATCTGCATTTGTGTATTTTGAGTAATTTTTTTTACTCTATATATACTCAGGAGACAGTGTGGCTTTACCGCCTGCAAGATGGCCACCAGGTTCTGAGTCTCCTCACTGAGCTTCAGTCTGCCATCCCTGTTGAATGTGGTGACCAAAAATACTTTTATTGCTCCCGGAATGTTTTCCCTCACACTCGGAGGTCGCAGCTGTCATTTTGTGACAGCATTAGACTGGCCGCGTGTTTATATCTCCTGCGTGTTTATATCTCCTGCGGGTATATCTTATGAAGAAAAGAAGGAGTACCATAGATCAGCCATTTTGAGTAGAATTACATATGCTTAAAATTTGCTCCTCTGAGTGTTGGTGCATTAATTGTGTTAATTTTGTTCCAGGTTGATTTTGAGACCTGCATCCCTTCCCTTTTCCACCATCTATCACAGATTTTTTCATATAGCGAGAGAGGCGTGTTTTCGTCAAATACTTTAACCCAGGCACTGATCCTCGGTTGCGTTGGGTAATCAAAGGCTTCACTGATATTTGCTCTTGCGGATGCATTTTTTTATATTGAATTTTTCCAACAAGTGTTTTATTCTAATAAATTACCATTGTAGTTTTGTTTTAGAGTTTGAGAGCCCCATTTCAATCTCTGGCCATGACTTCCAAGAGTAACCTATGAAAAAATCCCGAATTTGTACATACCCGATTTTCTTCACATTTTTTCAAAATACTAGTCCCTAAAAACATCTTTCCCCTGTAAAAAAATCCATCGCACACCTTGTTACTCAGCCCAACGCACAGGCTACTGATGATGGAATATGATGTCTCTCTCCTGAAGGTTTAGGTCTCTTGACATGGGTGTTGTCCAGTTCCATCATCCCTAACTCTGTTGGAGTGGGTTGTTCCCTGGTGTTACAGGCCTTCGTGCTGTGCTGTTGGTTTATTGTGGTATCCTCTTCATGTAACATCTTCCTGTTTGGCATTATGTCTTCTTCTGGATCGAAAGCCCTCAAGTCTCCCAGTTTTTATGCTCCTTAACATGTGCATTTTATTGGTAGAGCTTTTTTGATCGTGCAAACCATCTCCACCAGCCCATCTTCAATAGCATTGATGGTGATGCAGCGCGGAACCTGGGTAACGGGAATCAAGACATAACCCCGTACCAAATATCCTCCCTTCGTCACAGGCCAAATATCACATTAACACTTTCACTCCTACAATCAGTGGTGGGGCCCATAACACCAACATTCACACTTCACTTCTCACTGGCCTGCACTTACAGAAGAGATGAATGTTCCAAGCGCTGACATGAGAGGAATACCTTATAACCTATAGAGAGAAATTTATTTACACTTTTATACATTAATACCTCATATCCTTACCCCTACAGATCTCAGACCTAAACATCAAGATACTCCTCCCACGTGATCAATGGATCATTTAGTTGGATCGGTAAGGTGATTTAGTCCGGCTAAACACACTCAAGATCCTGATCTATCCTTTCTTAACAAACGACCAAAACACATTTATTTGTTAATAAATATTTTGTTTATCTAATTAATGCTAGAATTTAGTTTCATCTGTTAAATTGTATTTAGTTGCAGAGCATCATATTTACCTAATCTGGCTATTAGTCGTCCTCTAAGTCGTCAAGTTTAGTCAATCTGTCAGGATTCGAAAGTTCTTCATGCGGCACACTATAGTCCCAAAGATGGACATAGACCAGAGATGTGCAAGCATCTATCAATGCCCATAAAGTTCATAGTCCATCAAAGAAATGGGCAGCATTCAGTCTGACAAAGTTTCAGGAGCGCAGCTGTCATGTAGCGTCACCGTCGTCTCCATCAGCATAACATCGCCAGGAAAAGAACAGCCCACACAACCTATTCTACCGTGATTTTTATAATAAATTAACGTCAAAAATGTAACACTTTGCAGGGTTTGGGCTTTTCTCATTGGTCAATTGGGATCGTCCGATGAGGTTTCACACATTTCAGGGGGTTAAGTCATCTAGCATGTTCTTTCCGGTTTCTTGTGTCTGTCCTTTGTTAATACACTTGGCAGACTTCCCACCGTGACCTTGCTTGGGAACATCGAGTGTTGGGTCATGTCGAGGCTACAGGAACAAGTCGTAGCGCAGGCGCACTTCACCCAAAGCCTTGTGGAATGGTGGCCATCGCATCGAATTAGTCAGCGGCCATCTTGGGTTTTAGGCCCAAAGGACAACTTAAGCGAAACAAACACAAAAGAGTAATTAATACATAGAAATAACGAATAAAATGTTAAGCCCTCTCTAATTCCCCTATGTGCTTGTAATTTATCTAGCATATAGCAACATTTAAAGCATTCATATTCACCCATTGATGTTATTTGGTGAGACTTTACGGAAACATCACAAAGTAACATATACCATGCAATATTCAATTTTTCTACTGTTAGTATGCGTACATAGGTTAATAATAATAATTATTTAGCCATGCAAAATGCTAATCCCACGTGTATATTGATCATTAGTAAGGTTGATTAAACCTCATGCAAACACATTAATATTATTATAATTAATAGATTATTCTAATTGTTATAGGCATGCAAATTAGGGCGGGTATACAACATTTTGTACTACCCGCTCCATCAATCCCCCCTTTGGTGATTTTATCACCACACCATTAACATTTTGTATCATTTTTCATGGAGTTTGAAATGAGTTCTTGCCTTTGTTTTTACATCTCAGCTTCCCCAATTTCTTCTTTTCTGGCTGTCTTATACATATTTTCTTTTACTTCTTCTAATTCTATTTCTTCAAATTCCCTCTCCTGTCTCTCATCTTTTCTTCTTACATTTTCTCTTTTTAACTTTTTCTGAATTTTCTTCCTTTTATGACAAAGGTATCCTAATCTTAATATTAATACTAAGAAAATCACACATGTTAATGGAAATAAGATTTTACCTAAGAAAGTACTACCTAAGTTTACTAAGAAATTCTTAATAGAAGAAATTTTCTTTCCAATCTTTTCCCAAACACCTCCAACCTCAAGTGGTGCAATCTCATCATGCAAATCAGTTATATTTTTAATATTGATTTTCTAATCTTTACTTTCATCTGGAATGTAAGTACAACAATGTTGAACTTTCAGCATTCCACAGACTCCACCCTCTTTTGCCAATAATATATCAAGGGCAAGTCGATTTTGCATTGCCATGGCACGCATGGCAACCATTTCAGTATTTACCAATAAAAATCCTCCAGCAGTGCTTGTAGACCAGCGATCCACTACTGTTGATAGTTTCCTAATTTTATTTGCATTCAGAGATATTCCCACTGCTGGTATCAATGCTTCAAAAATATCACCCACAATTTCTGACCAAGATTCTCTCTTTCTACGTACTGAATAACTCCCTAAATTATGTACACCATCTTCTCCTCTTCCCATATGAAAGATCTTTGGGAAAACCAGGCCTACATAACATGTGCCATACCAATGGTCTGGCAAACGATAATACGCCCTGCTCCCGCAGATAAAGTATAATCCAGGAAAAACTGGATCATTTCCTCCTTTAAATCCCCATCCACCCATGATTCGGTATGTATCATGGCACTCACTGTTACCTACAAAGTAATTATCATACGCAGTCTGATTCCTTCTAATACAAAATGTTCCTTTCTGAGGCCAATCTAAAGCCATAATTGGACTAGCTTCTCCCTTTAAGTGCTTTTCCATTTCTACATCCCAAATTGTCTTTTCCACCTTTCCCTCAGATGCCTTTTGCCTTTGCATTTTCAATCTCCTTTCTTCAGCCATATCCAAAAACGCCTTTTCTTCCTTCTTTAAACTGCAAGTCAAATTATTTCTATATATATATTCTAATGTTAATTCTTTAGTCTCTAAGAAAAATTCACCTAATACCTTTGCAGGTTTTACCTTATTTAGTTTGTTAATTGACGGTACTTGTGAAAATATCTTATCTACATCTGAAAAATAATACTCTAACTTCCCTGTTTGGTTAAATAAACTAGCTATTACACTAAATGGTATTTCATAAGATACAGGAAGGTGGTGATAAGTCACTCCCTCAGAAACAGATGCTGGTAACTGCATACAGACGTAGCAGTCCCTTACGTCCATTGTCTTTACATATTCATATAGTAATTTCTAAAACACATTGTTAGAAAAGTCAGTTATGGACCTGTCTTTATGCAAATAAGTTCTATCTATTTTATTAGGAACTATCTCTTGTGTCTTTTCGTTATTAGTCTTATTTTCACTATGTCCTTTTATTGTGTCTATGGTAACCTTAAATGAGATCATCAGAGCTAGTACACTCCACAGAAGCATTAGTAATCCTGTACAACAACTACACATTTTACACCATCGCTTCAAATACATAAATATTTCTTTTCTACTATCTGTGTTTGCCATTTTGTAAAAATGAACAGTGTCTTTTGACTTAGCCTCTTCTACTTTACAACTAATTTGTCTAACCCAAGGCTCTAAGTACCTACTTGGTTCTACCAGCTTTTATCTTTTCCCGTATTTTATTGTTTTTCTATTAGCAGCATTCTTCTCTTATTCAGTTTGGCATCTCATAGTTCTTCCCTTTCCCTCCGTGATCTGAATACAGAATTTCCTAAACATCCGTCTCGTCTCCAATATCGGACAAGATAACTCTCAGGATTTCCGATTCTTCGTCTTCTTCAACCACTCCCAGTACTGTCACCTTTGGATCTTCTTGTCTATCCGCCTCTTCTTTTACTTCAGGCAGGGCCACATACATCCATTCCGGCGACTTATACTTCTGGTTAGGTTTCCTCGTTCTTTTGATTTCTTCAATTACAACTATTTCTTCATTTTTCGATTTCTCTTGACTTGTTATTTCATTCACCTGTTCAGCTCTTGGTGAGTTTACTCGTGTCAGTCGATATCTTAGTCTCTTTATTTTATTCGGCCACACTTCATCCTTTGCTGATCTTTTCAGTTTACTTCCTTTATCATTCCTTTCAGTTCTCAAAAGCTCTCTTTCTCAAGACTCTACCTTCTGGTATTTCGTCTTCGCTTTCTTCTGACTCTGTTTCAACTTGCTTTTCACTTTCAACAGCTTTTCTTTCTTTCCCTTCTTTCGTTTTCCCTACTTCTGTCCCTCCTTGGGCTTCTTGCGCACAATCTTCCTGCTGACTATTTATCCTTTTCTCTAACTGGATGTTGGAATTCCCTACACCTCCTCGGGGACCTTCCGCAAGAATCTTTCCCTCTCTCTCTGTATCTAGCACCTGACCATCTAATTTTGTTATTTCAGGTGGAATTTCTCTCAATCCTTCCTCTGGAACTTCTTTATCAACAATTTCTTTGATTGTCTTTTTGCTGTCTTTTTCTTTCCTCGAGTGTAAAGTTACTTGTTCAGTCTCTGAGTCTGAGCTGGTATCATACATTTGTAACCTCCTTTTCAAGGAAATAGCTTTTGGGACTACAGTTAGATCTATCTCTGATTCCCCCCTTTCAGGGTTTTCTTTTGTTCTTGTTTCTTCCTCATCTGACTCAGTACTTGATTCTGTTTCATCAAAATATTCTTTTTCTGTGCTATCCACTGGATTTGGAATTCTCAATGTATGACTTGCATGATTCCAGTTCCTGATTCCAGCACACTTCACAGCTGTTGTTGTAGTCAAAATCACTTGTCGTGGTTTTCCCCACCTTGGAACCAAACAATTTCTTCTTCTGTGTACTTTGATTCTTACCCAGTCTCCAGGGCTCAGATCATGAGCTTGCTTCTTTTCAAGGGTGGTGGCATCTGCTGCAACCTGATGAAACACAGAATGAACTGCGTCAGCCAGGCCTTTACAGTAATCCAACACCATGTCATTAGTTATAGGCAACATCTTGTTGACTGGTATGAAGACATGACGCATTGCTCTACCCATGATAATTTCATGGGGGCTCAACCCTGTAGTTCTGTCTGGAATTGATCTAATAGTAATGAGTACCAGAGGCAAGACATCAGGCCATTTCATACCTGTGGCTAAACACATTTTCCCTATCCTGTTTTTGATAGTACCATTCATTTGTTCCACCACACCAGAAGCCTCTGGACAATAGGCACAATGTAGTTTTTGTCGTACATTCAATGCTTCACAAATCAGTTTTATGATCTCACTATGGAAATGTCTTCCTCGGTCTGATTCAATTGTTACTGGGAACCCGAATCCGGGAATAAATTCCCGCAAAAGCAATTTGGCCACTGTGATTCCATCGTTTCTTCTCGTTGGGTATGCTGCTACCCATCTCAAAAACAATCAGATCATAACTAGAACATACCTCAACCTGTTACAAGGAGGCATTTCAATGAAATCTACTTGCATTCTGGTAAAAGGCCCTCCTTCTCGACCTATTGTTCCTAGACTCACCACTGTCTTTCTTCCAGGGTTGTACTGCTGACATATAAGGCATCTCTGACAAAGACTTTCAGCTACAAGTCTAAATTTTGCATTGTACCAGGTCTGTTTAAACTACCTTATCATGGCATCTCTCCCTATGTGTCCCTGTCCATGATACATCTGTGCCATGGCAGACATCATGCTATCAGGCATAACTGGTCTTCCACCCCGATAGACCCACACATGGTCCTTCTCTCTTGGTGCACATCATGCTTTTACCCACTGCTTCATTTCCTCATCTCCTGCTTCTTCCTGTAATTGTCTCACTTTCTCCCATGTACCCACAATGTTAGTAAACATTAAGGTGCAAGAAGTCACTTCTTTCTCCTTTCCCCGATTAATGGAATTCTGATTACGTGCACAGTATTGGGCCATATCATTGGCGTATTTGTTGCCTATGGCGATGTAATCGCCAGACTATGTGCAGCGCACTTCACAATAGCCAATTACTTAGGCAGCTGTATCGCCTCAAGCAATTTTCCAACCACTTCAGCATTCTTAATACGACTTCCACTTGATGTCAAAAATCCTCTCCGTAGCCATATTTGGCCAAAATCATGCACCACACCAAAACCATACTGACTGTCAGTTATCACAGTCACCCTCACACTCTTCCATATCTTACATGCTCTAGTCAAAGCAACAACTTCAGCTACTTGGGCTGATCTTACCCCTTTCAGGTAGGAGGCTTCCATTACTGCTGCAACCGTGCATACTGCATATGCTGCACTCAACAGTCCATCATCTGTTCTTAGGCAAGAACCATCTACAAACATCACAAAATCACTTTCTGGCAATGGTGCATCTTTTATGTCCGGACGTGGTTTGGTACAGAAGTCAAGTACATCCAGACAATCATGATCTGCTTCATCTCTGACTTCCACTTTCTCAGCATCAGGTAATAACGTTGAAGGATTCACATTCAAACACCTCTCAAGGCTCACATTCGTTGCAACTAATATGACTTTCTCAAATTTAGTCAGCCGACTATGTGTCATGTATTGAGTGCGACTCCTTGTTAAAAGGATTGCCACATCATGAGGTACAAACACTTTCACAGGATATCCCATCACAATTCCTTCACTCTGGTCCAGACTTCGACAGGTAGCAGCCATTGCTTTCAAGCACCCAGGTAAGGCTACAGCTACTGGGTCTAGCATTGATGAAAAGTATGCAATTGGCCTTCTCAATTTTCCATGCTTCTGAATTAATACAGAAAGTGCACATCCAATCCTCTCACTGCAATACAACTCAAACTCCTTCTCGTAATCGGGCATTCCCAATGCTGGCGCTTCACACAAACCATCTCTCAATCGTTTAAAAGCTGCCAAACCCTCTTTATTCAAGTCAATGGGATCTTTCACATCACTTCTTGTCAAGCGTACCAAAGGTTTTGCAATCAGGGAGAAATTGCTTATCCACTGACAACAATATCCAACCATTACAAGAAACATCCTCACCTCTCTTTGCGTCATAGGGGCTCTCATTCCTTTTATGATCCTGATTCTGTCTATTGTTATTTTCCTCAGACCCTTTTCGATGTTATGACCTAAATAATGTACTTCTTTCTTACAGAATTGCAATTTTGATGGTAACTCTTTAAGTCCTCCATCAGCCAGATAATTCAACAAGGCTATAGTGTCCGTTACAAAAGCTTCACGAGTCTTCGACACCACAAGTAGGTCGTCGATATATTGTACTAACACTCCATTCTCGGGCATCTCTAGACTTTCTAAGGATGTTTTCAATATCTGATTCAAGATTGAGGGGCTTTCTGTATACCCCTGTGGAATTCGGCACCAAGCCAAAATACGCTCGCCAAAATGAAATGCAAAAATCTGCTGGCTGTCATGGTGCAATGGGGTGGAAAAGAAAGCATGGCATAAGTCAATTACAGTATACCATTCTGCATCATGGGGAATTTGATACAAAATCACAGATGGATTTGGTACAATGGGACAACATGAGACAACAAATTTGTTTATCTTTCTCAAATCTTGCACTATCCTGAACTTTCATTAGGCTTTTTCAGTCCCATAATTGGGGAGTTACATGGACTGCTCATTATTTCCCTCAAAATGCCTTGTTTTATCATTTTCTCAATTATAGGGGTAACTCCTTCAACTATCTCAGGTGTCTATCTATATTGAGGGATATTTGGATAGCTTATTCCTTCCTTCACTGTTATTTTTACTGGGTCCACATTTTTCATCAATCCCACGTCTTCTCCCGTGAAATCCCAGACTTCGGCCTTTACAGTTTGTTTCAATTCTTTGGGTAATTCATCAGGGTTAAATACAGCATAGGCTTCAGTAACCTCAGTTTCCCTGTTTGCCATAGTCATCTTATACAGTACATCTTTATCAGGGGTTTCAAATGCTATACCATCAGGGGTACAGAAAATAGTGCAATTCATTTTGCACAACAAATCCCTTCCTAACAAATTCACAGGACTTGTATCCCACACAACAAAGCGGTGCATTTCAGAAAATGTCCTTATGCTAACTTTTATGGGTTCTGTCAGATAAGTTTTAATCTGTCTGTTGGATACACCAACTACTTGGATTGTTTCATCCGAGAGAGGAAGATTCTTAACATCAGCTGACCTAACAGTTGATCGAGTAGCGCCAGTATCTACTAGGAAAGTAATATTTTCATTATTTATCTTTCCGTCCACAAATGGGCCTGTCTGGTCTACTTCTAGAGTTGCGCCAAGTACGCACTCTTCTTCCTCCCTTCGGCACCGTCAAGAACCTTCTTCTGATTCGCTCTCGTCGCGGCAGCTTAGTTACCTGTTCTTCGTTGTAGAATCCTGTCTCATTACTGTATTTCTGTGAGTTTTTTCTGTGCATAAAAGGCGGTTTTGGCACCTGATTCTGTTGGGTAACAACCTGCTACTGTCGCTGCGGTTGACCACTCACCTCATTCTGCACCTGTGGATTCAATGATGCATTTTCATTATTAGTACTTGGGGGAAATTTACACTCGGATTTCCAATGCCCTATTCTACCGCAATTATGACATGGGAATTTCTTTTTGGCTTCTTCTATGTTAAAATTTCCCTTACCTTTCCCAGGGATGAATTTCCTAGGGCCCGTGTTATTCGCTTGTTCTACTAACTGAGCTTCCTGTCTTTCTGCCACTTTTACTTGTGCCCACATAGCCTTTTCTTTTAATTTACGCTCTTTGGCTTCAATCTCATCACTGAAATATTTTGCATGTCTCAATACGTCATCTATTTTCTTATTTTGCCAATCTACGGTATGTTGTTTAATCATTTCACTCATTTCTGGACGTAGACAAATCTGTATACAAAATGACTCAAATCCTTTTCACTAAAATTTTCATCACCACTGAACTGTTTAAAGGCCAAAATCAATCTCTCTTAATACGCATGTACCGATTCCTTATTTTCCTGATGAGTTCTGTCAATTTTCACCCAATCAGTTTCTTTGGGAGGTACTTTTTTTTTTCAAAAAGGCAATAACCTGTTCGTATTTCTTCATCACCTCTGGGTCAGGGGCTCCTGTCTATGGATCCCTAGGGTATTCTTGTGTGTGCCAATTTATCATCAGTTTGCACTCTGTCCATAAATCTGCTGGTACTATTATATCAGATAAACTATTCAGGTCAATCCATAATACTTTAGACAATTTCACAAATCTGTCCACCTGCCTATACCACTCGACTGGCTTTTCGCGTATTCGAGGGAAATCATTTGTGAATGACAAAATAACTTGTCTAGTCCATGGAACATGTACATATCCTCCGCCTGGAATTTCTCTCACGGGACATTCTGTTACTACCTTTTCTTTTTCTCTAACAGGGAACGCTGCAAAAGTGTTATCCGAGGCATCATCTCGTTTTCGGTACCACCTGCTTCTCCATTTATCCACATCTCCCCATTTTCTTAGCAAGATAATTATTTCCTTGATCTGTCTTATTCGTCTTGTGGTATTCAAATTTTCAATATCCTTTTCAGTAAAATCTATTTGATATGGTTTTTGCAAAGCCTTTACCTTTTCAATATCTATTCCCATTTCATTCGCTACTTCTTCTAATCTTTCATGCAGATTTTTTGCTCTCCATGTTATACTTTTGCACAAAAACAATAACTCCTCATCCTGGTAGGTTTTGAACTTCTCTCTAGGGATAGTTCCTACTATTAATTCTTCCAATACCATTCGTAGTTTGGCCACATCTATTGATTGGGATTGTTTTTTTTTTTCCTGTAGGCTTCTCAACCATTCGCTCAGTTCCTCTGAAGATGGGCCTACTGATTTCTCTACATTATTTCGTTCTAAGTTCTTTTGAGTCTCTAATACTGATTCCATTGTCATTGTAGGTCTTTCTGCTACATTCGGGCCTATAAATGGGTTATTTGTAACATTTGGCTCAATCGTACCTATTGTCTGTCTCCATCGATTTTCATTTAAACTCTGTTTTGACTTCTCAGTCTGTTTATTACTGTTATAAGGGATTGTTAAACAATGCTCACTATCTTTCTGTTTATCAAAAATAGGCATCACAGGGCCTATTGTCACTGGAACAGTTACAGCTTCTAAGTTTTTGGTCAATTCTCCTATTTTTTCTGTTAATTCTAATGTTGTTTTTGCTAATTCTACCGAATTTTCACCACTCATTTCATCATCTAATTTTCTCTCCATCTCTCTCATGGAATTATTTTTCCCTGTTTCTTGGGGTACTGGTTCAGTCTTAATGATTCGCAAAGTTTCTCTCATTGGGGCACTTGGTGTCAACATTTCAGATTCTGCTCGATACGGAGGTGGATTTTTATAAAACATGTCATCAAGAACATCATCCTCTGATTCATTCACTCCATACCCCCTTGGTTCTATTTTATGTCTCTTTTCCATACATTTTTTACCTCCAATTTCTTCAGCAGTTCTCACAGGAAACAAACCTTCAGTCATACTTGCATTCCGCCATCTTCTCATTCTCTCATCATGAGTGTCATGCCCATATCTATCAAACATACACTTATATCTTCCACCACTTCTCTGTCTTTCTATGTCATGCATCTCATCTTCCCATTCCATCAATGCATCAAACTGTGTCGGTCTAGGTATCGGTTCTAGATTCATCAATCTCTCTCTCAAATTTCTCAAAACCGCTAAATCAAATGAACCATGTTCTGGAAATGCCAAAACTCCGTAATTTTTTGTATACTTTGCCCAATTATCCAATCAAATGCATGTATGAAACCCGTATTTTGCAACCATGAAGGATGCGGGCGATTTTGGTGAAGGAAGCAACTGTCCCTCTCTAGTCACAATCGGTTTGTCCTTTTTGAATAAACTCTTGATCTTTCCAAACCAGGTCTTTTTCTCCTTTTCTGGTTGATCGTAATACATCATTTTGTCTTTCTTGTAGTCTTAGTCTTTTCCCTTCCGACTGTTCTGTTATTTTAACCAATCGTAGTGTGACTCACATTAACGCACCAATCTGGAGCGTCTATGTCACTTCTTCAATTCTCCAATCCCAGCACGTCTCACACCAATGGACCAATCAGCAGTGTCTAAGTCACCCTGTAATTCTCCACTCCTAGCGCGGCATGCACTAACACGTCAATCAGGGGCGTCTATGCTTCTCACTGACTAGCCAATCCCAGCGCGGCTTTTCTGACGTCAGCTTTTCTCGCTGCCGCAGCTCCTGCTCCTGCTCCTGTTGACCCCTCCTTTACAAAATGTATTGGTAACTTTTCTTTATGTTCTTTTATCCTACAAATCTGTTATTAACGACATAAAAATGCCACCATTATCTGTTTCGCTAACCAACGTAGAGTTAATGACCTTTTTCACAAGAATTCCGTCTTTCCTGAGAGCAGTGCTTACCTCTGCCCTACTACGGAATCGTTACTTCCGTTGATAAAGTAGCACATCCCTCTACCATACCCTTCTAACAAGCATTAGCTAACCGTTTCTCCAGAATTAAGACACCTAGTTGGAGACGCTCTGCTCCTGAGAAATAAAACCAGAGTTTCACAATTAACCTGAATGCTATTTCATTCACGCACTTTCATACGGAAAATGTAGTTCATTCACACAGAATTCTGTCGTTCCCGAGAACAGCGAACAGTCTGTCCTACTACAGAATTATGACACATGTTAATAAAGTAGCACTTCCCTCTACTTTATCCTTCTAGCAAGCTTAGGGAACACCTATTACCTTTCCAGTGATAAGCGTAATCAGAGTGCCTTCTTGACTCCTGGTACCTAAGACCAAAATTTCACAGGTGACCTTTGCTACCATACATTTCTCTCATACAGAAAATGTCCCTAATGGCAACACACGACGATGTTACCAAATCGAACCCAGACACTGCGTCGTGCAACTTCACTCATTACACGTTTCCCCGTGTACCTACAGGGCAACAATAATTCCGTCTTTCCCGAGAGCAGCGCTTACCTCTGCCCTACTACGGAACCATTACAAACTTCCAACTTCCTACATCCCAGAAGCCGTCAACCAACATAGAACTCGACGTGACTCAACATAGAATGTTAATACATAAACCAATATTTTCCAATAATCAATAAGCTATTTACAAGCAATAATCACCAAACCAAAACAATAAAAACCATCATACTGCTACCAGAAAAACTGATGCAGCGCTGGAACCTGGGTAACGGGAATCAAGACAAAACCCCGTACCAAATATCCTCCCTTCGTCACAGGCCAAATATCACATTAACACTTTCACTCCTACAATCAGTGGTGGGGCCCATAACACCAACATTCACACTTCACTTCTCACTGGCCTGCACTTACAGGAGAGATGAATGTTCCAAGCACTGACATGAGAGGAATACCTTATAACCTATAGAGAGAAATTTATTTACACTTTTATACATTAATATCCCATATCCTTACCCCTACAGATCTCAGACCTAAACATCAAGATACTCCTCCCACGTGATCAATGGATCATTTAGTTGGATCGGTAAGGTGATTTAGTCCGGCTAAACACACTCAAGATCCTGATCTATCCTTTCTTAACAAAGGACCAAAACACATTTATTTGTTAATCAATATTTTGTTTATCTAATTAATGCAAGAATTTAGTTTCATCTGTTAAATTTTATTAAGTTACAGAACATCATATTTACCTAATCTGGCTATTAGTCGTCCTCTAAGTCGTCAAGTTTAGTCTCTCTGTCAGGATTGGAAAGTTCTTCATGCGACACACTATAGTCCCAAAGATGGACATAGACCAGAGATGTGCAAGCATCTATCAATGCCCATAAAGTTCGTAGTCCATCAAAGAAATGGGCAGCATTCAGTCTGACAAAGTTTCAGGAGCGCAGCTGTCATGTAGCATCACCGTCGTCTCCGTCAGCATAACATCTCCAGGAAAAGAACAACCCACACAACCTATTCTACCGTGATTTTTATAATAAATTAACGTAAAAAATGTAACACTTTGCAGGGTTTGGGCTTTTCTCATTGGTCAATTGGGATCGTCCGACGAGGTTTCACACAGTTCAGGGAGTTAAGTCATCTAGCATGTTCTTTCCGGTTTCTTGAGTCTGTCCTTTGTTAATATACTTGGCAGACTTCCCACCGTGACCTTGCTTGGGAACATCGAGTGTTGGGTCATGTCGAGGCTACAGGAACAAGTCGTAGCGCAGGCGCACTTCACCCAAAGCCTCGTGGAATGGTGGCCATCGCGTCGAGTTAGTCAGCGGCCATCTTGGGTTTTAGGCCCAAAGGATAACTTAAGCGAAACAAACACAAAAGAGTAATTAATACATAGAAATAACAAATACAATATTAAACCCTCACTAATTCCCCTATGTGCTTGTAATTTACCTAGCATATAGCAACATTTAAAGCATTCATATTCACCGATTGATGTCATCTGAAGCGACTTTACGGAAACATCACAAAGCAACATATACCATGCAATATTCTATTTTTCTACTGTTAGTATGCGTACATAGGTTAATAATAATAATTATTTAGCCATGCAAAATGCTAATCCCATGTGTATATTGATCATTAGTAAGATTGATTAAACCTCATGCAAACACATTATTAATATTATAATTAATAGATTATTCTAATTGTTATAGGCATGCAAATTAGGTGGGGTATACAACATTTTGTACTACCCGCTCCATCAATGGCTTCTGGATTCCAAGGCCGTTCCTCTTTGGGATTGAACACCATTTCTTTATTTTCTTCCTGGTTTTTATTTGTAACTCCATCAGATCTGGAGGGAGGCAAAGTAAGCAGGCTGCCGGAGGGAGAGTCCAGTTAGTCTCCCGTGTTCTGACACCTAATCTGATCTCCAGATCTTTTAATGAGCAATTTGAAATAGATTTCTGGTGTCCTTTTCAATAATATTGAACAGAGTAAACACAAATACAGGCAGAAGGCAGATGATAGAAATTACTCAGGTGCAAATTTCAGAAAACATTGGTGCGGTGCAGTGCAGCGCAGCACAGCAAATCACCATGCTGTGCTGCAGTGCATCACTGGGAAAGGACAGATATGCGCTGTGTTTAAGGCATAGGGTGTATTTCTGAATTTCCCCCCTGCGTTTGTGCACAATGGGCTGCCTAAGACCAATGCAAGCACCCTTGCACCATGAGGTAAGGGTGCCTGCGTTCCATGCAGGATTGCTTTTGTGCAGGAAGAGATACCTTCCTGCACAAAAACAATCCTGAGAGTCATAGTCCTCTCTCTGTGCTGAATTCAGTACACATAGAAAGAGGAAGTAATGAGGAGAAATAAACACATTTATCCTCCTTACTCCTCTCCTTGTTAGGTGTATCTTTTTGACACATTGCCAGGTTTACAAGATCTTGTAAAGCAAGGAATGTGTCAAAAACCATGGGAGCTGCATGGGAGCACACATGTAACGCCGATGGAATGCCTTCCCAGGGTAGAGTAACGCAACGCAGCGATTTGCACTGCGTTACTCCAGGTATTTGGTGCCACTCAAAGGCACGCAAAGTGGCTTAAAAAATCTGACTTAGAGGTTTGTATCACACACGTACCATGCTGCGTGCTGCAAACATGACAACTCTTGCGTAAATATGCCCAGCGGTGCTTGACAAGCTTGCATTGTGTAAGGTGATCTTGCAAATCTGCAAAGCTGTTTGGGACCAGTCTTGGCCCATTATTTGCATTGAGTGTCAGATGCAAAATGTCGTTTTTGCATTGGTAATTTGGCACACATGCTGATTTTGCATTGTCGTCGTAAAATTGCCCGACACAGATGCGTAATTGGCACTTCAGTTTAGCATTACCAGTCTTTACCTCCGTCATTAGACGATCCGGCTCCTGAAAAGCATTTATGTCTCACACTTAGCTAGCGTACGTTCATAAAACAGTGTTGCGCGATCACACCATTTAATTCACTTTCGAACGGAATCTACTGTCGCCATTGTAGATGTCTTGTGTCCATCCTTTGTGACCCTTGCATTCAGTCATTCTTTCATCTGATCTCTCCGGTTTTCGCAGAGCAATTAGAAATAGATTTCTGGTGTCCGAGACAATCACACTAAACGATCAATTAGGAGCCCATGCTGCTAGGAAGATGGAATATTTACTCAGATAACAACTGCCTTTCACCTAACGTTTCAAACTTCATTACGCGCCTTCATTTCAAGCTGCAGTTTGTCTGCCTCGCTTCTCTGTAATTGCAGAATGTGCCAGCGGAATAAACACTTAGGACCGAAGTGCACCTACGTTACAACCCGCAAAGCTTTTAAATCGTAATAGCAGCTACTGAAGAGCTGCCGCCAATTCCTTCAGCTGTCTTGTTTTGCATTTTTTTAAGTGGTTCTCCAAAAACGGAATAGCTTGGTTACATACAGGTATGTAGGTCGGTTTTCTAACAGCCTTGTCTTGAATCCCATTATTGAGATGTCCAGTGTGGTTTGTTTGTTTGAACTATATTTCAGTACATTATGGGAAGGAAATAACCCACACCTAAAATATTTTGGTTATGTCGGGAATCTTCACCTTCTCAAAGGTAGTAGGATTTGCTGACCTCCCCTGGCTCTGCATGAGGTTTAGTTTCACCTTACCCTCACGATGCCATGCTTTGTTGGAGAGTTCCCCTGTCACTCGGGGCTCAAGGACTGTATGGGCACTGTGCTACCTGACTACTTTGGCTGGTAAAGGGGCAAAGAGGTTCAGGACGACCATGGGAGTTGACATTACAGAAGATGACTTTTTTCCCTTAATCCGAGAGCTTTGAAGAAGACTCAAGTTGTGCCTCCATATATCAGAGGATTGTTCAAATTTAAGTAGTAAGTTCATATCCTTTTTGTGTCATAATCTGTCTCAATATAAAGACTTAGGGGTCTATTCAAAAATGCATTTTTCGTTAATTAGTATTACATTAGTAATATTTGCATACTACAAAACTGGTATTGACAAACCTATGGGCAGAGACCTCCGCCTCTGCTATCTTTTTTGTGTGGAGATCTCCGCCCGACTTATTTGGTTTTTGTAGTAAATGTGGGAGGGACAGGCGAGTGGCTGAAAAATTGGGGATTTGTATAACTACATAGGTGGGGTTCAGGGAGGCGTAAGGAAGGTTTAACGGAGGTCTAAGAAGGGGTTTATAATGGAAGGGACATGAACCCACCGTAAAATAAATAAGTCCATTACTGTTCATAAGTACCACCGAAAAAAGTCCCAAAAAGTCGTAATTGAACTCAAGCTCAGACCGGTAGTAAGTCCATACCACACATGTCCTACCGCTGGTACAGCAATACCCACCTGTAAAAAAACTTAGGGATGCAGGGACGTAAAATAGACCCCCATAGAATATCATGTTAAAATAAATACATTTTATTTGACATTCTAACAAAATACATACATTTAGTTCAATGTTAAATATATATATATATATAAAAACTGTTAATTTCATTGAAATATTTTAAACATTTTAATAACCTTATTAATTGAAAACTTAAATTAATTCTATACACAACTTTTAGCAAATTATAATACAAAACTAAATATAAGCATTTTACTGTACATGTTTTTTAAATACATGTCAGCAAATAATGTTAATTTAATTTAATACACTTGTCAGCTAAATATTTAACTGCAACATACGTTGACAGTATTGTAGCAAAACATTTTTGTTCTACGTTTAAAAAAAGTATATAACATTGATTTCCTTTAATATAAGCATGTTTTTACTTGTTTTTAATAAGCTTTTAAAAATGTATTTATATTTTACCTAAGGGATAACTCCGCTCGGTTGTGGGGACTGCCACATATGTGTGGAAAGTTGTTTCTATAAACTTTACACTCATAAATTTCACTACACACACTATTTCAGGGGGCAGCGACATTTAAGTCTGCATTTTGTAGTACATTTTCACAGTAGTACACTTACTGTAAAGTGTAAGAGTAAATTTGCACATTTAAATTTACTTATGTGTAATTTACCTTTGCAAATAGAACTCTGTGATCTTACACAGATTTTAATCTACCTCTCTGGAAGAACAGAATGCAGACTTTGTGCACTAAAGATACCAATTAAAGTTAGGTTCAATTAAATAGTTTTTTATAACTATTTTTCTAATTCTTGTTGTTCTATGAAGCAACAGCTCTGGACTAATATAAGTATGTCATATTTACTGGAATGCCAACCTATGTAGAGAACATCAGTGTGATTGACTCACTTCTTACTTCTTAAAATAAACTTCCCTTATCCTAGCAATACACACTAGCTAATCAAATCTGTAACTAGCTGCAGATAGAGTAATTTATTTATAGAACACAAAGGAATAAAGAAAGAGGTATAAAGGTATGTGAGCATCAATGACAAAAACGGGTATATACATGAAGCTTATAACTAAAAGATCAGCTCTACTTTAAGCCAGGTAGGCAGATAAGAAAGAAAGAAGTTAAATTCAGACTAGGTGCTCTTTTCTCTGCTTGCTAAGGTTTTAGGTGGATATTTTCAGAAAATTCCTGAATCTTCATGGTCATCTCATCTGTTTTTGAAAGAATCCTTAAGCAATGGTAAGGAGCAGATCATTTATTTAGTGGCATTAACACACCCTGGGGTCAGAGATATTTTTGCAGATTAGAGAATCACCTGAAAATTAGGATTTTTCATTAAAGAAACATACACTGAATCTGAGGAATAGATACATCTCCCATTAAATAAGAGTCCATTACACAGTTTACTGAAGTAACTGCTATGATTTGATTAGATGTACACCAGGGGAGAAAAAGCCTTAACCTCATAGTTAATGTATCGGTTGATATTACCTCTTCCGTGATTAAGACAGCACATTTTGTAGTTCCTTGAAAGGAGGGTATAATCATTTTCAGTTATCAGTATTTTTAGGTTACTTGCTATGAATGCCTTGATGAGCGATTAGCAACACGTTCCCATTACACTTACTTCCACAGGCTAAAACAAGCAAATATAGATTCCCCACTCCCATCACAGTACCACAACAGCATAGAGGTTTTGGGCAAAAAAAGCTGTAGAAAGTTGACCTCACCCCATCGTTATAACAGCTGTATTGGTTGGGTCAACAGAGCACCATTCTGTGCAGCCCAGTATAAGCATTGACTGCAAAGGAGACTTTAAATTTTCACAAACAGCTAGATGAATAGTTGATTATTGAATGAATATGCCCACAATGATCTTCAGGGGCATCATCACTCATTTTTGTCCCAAAAAAAGAATTTCGAGCTGAGAATGTGTATAAATTATAAAGCCTTCAATAACATCATCATAAAAATGGATACCTCTTTTCTATGTATTCCTATTAAGTGAGATGAAATAAAGGAAAACAATATTTACAAACCTTGATATGCAGAGAGTCTCACTTATGATAAAACTGAGACATGAAGATAGGTGGAAGGCGGCATTTTGTATGAAATTTGGGCTCTGTGACTCCTTTGTGCTTGACAGTAGGCATTGTGCTACTTCCACTAAACTACTGCTAGGAAGATTTGAGAGAAGATGTCAAGAATTACGTTCAAATATGTGAAATATATCCTAACCTACACTAGAGAAAACCAGACTCAAAGCACTTTTGTAGCCAATACCTACTGTCACGAAACCATGGAAATTCGTAACAATGGACTCCATAAAAGAAACAAGTACAGATCAGGGATACAACAACATATTGGTAGTAGCAGACATAATTTCTAAGATTGGCTATTTTATCACCATAAAAGGGTGAGCCATACATGGTATCACTTCACAACTTTTCTTGCAAAATATAGATCTCCTGAATAGTGTTTACCAAAAGATGATGTCAGTTTGTGGATCACAAATTGTATCTAGAATTTAGTATTCTGCAAACCTCTTCAAATCAGCATTTCCCTTTTCACCACACATCATGCCCCAGTCTAATGGTCAGACTGAGAGAGTGGGCCGAAAGCTAGAATAAAAACTGAGTAGTTATACCCAAGAGCCAAATTCAATGGATGCAATGCCTTTGGACACCAGAATTTTCCTACAACAATTCAAAACACACTTCGACCACTCAGTCCTCCTTTTATATTGTGCACAATTATCACCCTCATGTTTCTTTTCCTATCATCTCAGCCACCATAGACAACGATCTCCTGTTCACAGAACATGTGAACATTACAAGGTACATCAGCACATGTAGAAGTATCTAGACCTTGCTGAAGCCCAGTAAAAAAACATCCAGATGATAGAGCGTCACGGTATTCTGAAATTTGTAGGGGTGCATCATATTTACCGTTAGTCAGCACCCGCATATTTATCGATGTAGGTTAAGTGTGCCATAGAAATGTATTAATAGAATCATTTAACATAGAGGTGATTAGAAATGTAACCATGCTTTCATGACAAGTAATGCTGCAGATTATTGTGAATGTGTTTTAGTCAATGCATAATGTTTGATTTCTACGTAATGCAATGTGTTAGTTAAACGTGTGCTATGTTAAAGTTGCACCTGTAAGTTTGCCTATTCACGTCTATAAGAGTAATGAACTAATGCTTAGAGTGTGATTTAGTAACGTGTTTAACAGTGTAAAGGCCTGATCGCATATACGTTTAAAGAGAAAGGCCTGTTCATTTTCTTATGCTAGCTAAACGTTGTAGGCCAAAAATGATTTCCCTTGGAAAGGCTTTGGGTTACAGGATAATGGAAAATCTTAGAGAGGAGAAAAGTTTTTCGTTCCCATGTTTCTGTTGCAAGGACATTTAGCTCGCTAGTGAGACTAGGTCTTTGTGTTAGGAGTTAGGATGGTACAAGAAGCCAACAGGGGAGTACATTGGAATGTGTGGATGATACTTTCAGCGGAGAAGGTGCCTGGGACCCAAGGTCAAGCTAACCGTCGTTGGATGAATTACAAGTTTCACTGGAAAAGCACTGGGAGAATACCTGGCTGAAGAGGTGTGCCGAAGGGCGTGTTCTACGTTTTGGGGATTTTGTATTAGGGACAGTGCCCCGTGGGTTGAGCAGTTGAGGTTTAGATGGGAAGCTAGAAGGAGCATCTTAGAACGAGCTCTGACTAAGTGAATGTACTTCTTAGGAAGTCTTCACTTCTGACACCTTTTTATTCTCTTGCCTGGGAAGGAAAATGCTAAGTAGGGATGTCACCTTAGAGCTAGAGTAGGGAAAGACTAACCGATTTTCTTTTAGGCTAATGATTCCTAATGTAGATATTGGATTGACCATTGCATTTCTTATGCTTCTAGAGCTTGTTATACTTTTTGTTTTGAGTCGTATGAGACTCTTACGTAGACTTGCATTTGTTTTAGTGCCCATTTATCTTTTACACCTTGTGCTAAGGTGTCTGTATGTGCAGTTATTTTTGGTTGTAATAAAATCCTATACATTTTAGATTCGGAGTCAGTGGTCCTTCCTAAATGAGATTTGATTCTGGTTATTATGTATTGAGATTTGAATTTTCTCCCCTCTACACTATTTAGCAGATAAAAAGATCCTGGCGACCTGAGAGGATTCTTGGAGATAATCAGATAGACCAGATAGATCCGGTCCTGTCACAGATATGAATTGTGTGGACATAACCTTCTAACCTCCAAAGTCCATTGTTTGGTTATTCACTAGACATCTGAGATTACATAGGCAAGAACAACTATTACGAAGTTCCATAGATCCTTGTAAGGTATCTTGAGATGTGACTCCAGATCAAGTTAGATTGAGGCTTCCTCCTATCCTTCACATTCAAACGGTTTATCATAACCCCTTAGCGAAACCAGTTATCCCAGGTACACAAGTCAAGAGAAGTCCAGCATCTTTAGAAAATAGAATAAGAACCAGAGTATGAGGCTGAGGCAATTATACATTTCTGAAGGGAAAATAATATTTTACAATACTTGATTGACTGGAACTAGCTTCGTCCGAACATACCCATAAATTAGTATCCAGGGCCAATTGTTGATTCGTGAATATGCCCAGACCTGGACTATGACCTCGTGTAGGAGGTAATGTCAGGAACAGGTTATAGAGAAACACACCGGGGACCCCCAATGGGAGGATTACTATGGCTATAATAGGGTCTGGAGGGCCAAAATAATCTAATACAGATCTTAACATAATTACCCAGCTGACATTGTCTAAATGACCATGGATATGGTGGCTCAGCATGACATTAGTGAAAACTAGCTGCAGCCTCAAGCACATACAGTACATCAGGAACTGTAGGGCTTCAGTACCTCCAAATACCTTCACAGAATGGAATATTCTCAGCCTATTTCCATTCAAAGAGTGGTCATTTTCTGAGTGGTGGTCATGTTGGAAGGATTTTCAGTCAGTGGTATTTAGGTGAACTAGTGTTTTATGCTGTGCAGCACTTCTGAAAAAGCAAAATGGATTATAACAGTGCTTCTCAACTGATGTAGAATAGACAAGGAGATTCTGAAGACCAGTGCAAGTTACCCTTAGAGAGGCTGGCTGTTTTCATCGATTCAAAAAGATTTGAATTGTGTCTCCTTATATTGGAGGATTGTATTGTGGTCTGTACATATTATTTTTGTTTAAAGTCCATCTCAACACAGAGACTGGGTTCTTATCTTGACTTTAATCTGTATCTGTTATGGAGCAGTATGCATATTGTGTGCACTCAATAGATTGCTAGCACAGTTGAAAATAGAGCTGTGAATGCCTATGAACCACATTTAATGTTTGGCTGTTGATACTCCATTTGTCAGTGTGGCAGAGGACATTTTGTCTGCTATCCTGCTGGACTTCTGTTTGCCAAATTTAGAGACCACCGCTGGTTCAACAGTATTCTCTGTACCTTGACTGACATGACTATCATGGCGGTTTCTGTCAAGGTACCAAACCTTTGGTGGAAAATGGCAATCAGTTTTGATGGCCTTTCACCAAATTTACACAAAGTTTCAGTTTTTTCAAAATGACTGTCAAAGTCAGCGTTTGCTATGGAAAAAAAACCAATGAGCCCCACACGCAGCACATTTGTTCCTCTGATGTGGTGGCCATTATTACTTTTTTCTATCCCTCATGGCATCGGACAGAAAACAAAAGCTCCAAATGAAATAGGGTGGGCGTTGTAATGTTGTAATGCAGTTCATTCCACAACACCTGCTCTGTGGAGCCGTTGAAAGAAGCTTTTCGTCATCAGAGCCACTGAGGACTTTGTCAACGGAAAGGTGGTGGTCCTCTTATGCCTAAATAAGGCAGGCGGACAGGGCAATTCATCGACTTTGTGATGTAGTGCTCTGTAATTCAAACTTTAAATCTAGCCCTAAATCATTGAGCCTACTTTGATTCCTATGGCTAGAGCAACTCAGTTCATCAGTCCATCAGTGCAGGTAACTCTGCACTTTTAAAAATATTGCCCTTATTCCACTAATACCTAATTAGCTAATCTTACTCATAACAAATTGCAGATAGACTGATGAATTTACAGAAAACAAACAGTAGAGGAATGAAGGGAGAGCTAGAAGGACATCTCTGCATCTATGCAAGACATACACTTAGCAAAATTGTCTTGTCTCTGTTTTTTACAGGAGCAGGCAGGAACCAATAGTAAATGAAAGGCTTGCTACAGATCAGGCACACTTTCATTCTCATCTACAAGCACCCTTTTCCCCAGAGATTTTCATTTCACAATCTTAGGACATTAAGAACAGAATCTGGAATGGAATAAAATATCTCATCTCAATGACTTACCTTCAGAGGAAGTAAGCAGGTTTCTTTAATGCTGACAGGGTGAAGAGGGATTCCACTCTAGAGTGACCACCTATCATCTATTTAAATGTATAAGTTATTTCCGAACTCATGACTGGTGTTTATTAGTGATCTTTAAATATCATTTAACTTTTCATAATAGTTGACACTTCTTGCTTGCATGACAAGCAATAGCATGGCTGCACGTATTCTGGAGTCATGGGAGATCATCACCATTTATGTAAGGTCACTTAGGATTGAATCGGAGTAGCACCAGTGGCAGTGGACCAATCTTCCACAGACCTCTACCAGTGTTAGTACACTGCACATCATTCTCAATTCTCATTGGCTTCAGGGTCTGTTCAGGGACTGTATGAAGGTGCCTCTGTAGCATATAAACATAGTGCAAGCTTAACACAAGTGGAACTCAGAGAGGTGTGGAATACCTTCTCCTGGTTAAAAAAAGCCTATTTGGCTTTACTGTAAAGAGACTAGTGAAAACTATCTATTTTTTTTCCTTTGCTAAGTCTGCATGTCATAAGAATACTTAACAGCAATAAAAAATATTTTCAGATGCCCTGCTTGGTAGCCTCAACCAGTTATAAAACATAAAACACCAAACATTCTTCCTCACATATCCATAGTGAAAACAACTATATTGAGATAATTTTGAGATCCATTGTAACAATTTATCTGTCTCATGTTTGATAGAAGAAAAACTGTTACAAGGGCATACCTAAATACTAGGATATTTGTGGTACATAGTATAGTGAGCGAATTTTTATGAACACAAATGTGGAGCAATGACTATATCTCACCATGTGTATTTTTTAGGAATACTAAGACATTAATGCTCCTCTCAGCAATTTCCCTGTAAGCAGGCATTATTAAAAGCAGAAGAAATTCATCAGAATTATATAAGAGTTTGGCAAGATGTATCGAGCTACACTCGAGGTACCGTGAAATAGTTGTTAACAAGGTATCGGTGGGATTAGTCAGGAAAGTACACTTTACAATAAGAAAGCAAATGGGGCATCTGTTAAAATCCTTATGAAAAGTAAAGGCATCCAAGGCACTATCATCCACAACCAGGAGGTTGTATAAAGTGGTGTTGGTTTTTTTAGGGCCAGCCTGGACATTGCGGTGAGGAGAGCTGCACTTAATTTACTCCTGCCACCCCACCACTCAATACAAGCCACCAGGCTCAGAACATATTTGATATGTATAACTCTCACTGGCATGAATAATCCTTGGAGAGCCAAGTGAATCAGAGGAATGTCAGCTGGTGGTCTCACCTGCCTTCTATGTTATGGTATGCTATTTCATGTTATGTTATGTTATGTTATGTTATGTTATGTTACATTATTTTATCTGTACTTTTAAATTGGGCATCTCAGTCAGAAGGGTATCCTGGGACAGGTGAGAAGATGGATATGTTGCCCTGACTGGTACTTGTGTGATGAGCAACATTTTTAGCTTCTTTCTTAATTCAAGGGCTGAGATGGCATCCCTCATGTGAAAGGGCAGTTTGTTCTAGGCTTTAGGAGCCAGGTAGGAAAAGGTGTGGCTGCCATCTGTGGCTCTCTGGTGGATGCGAGTAAGAGCAGTGGCAATCAGGAGGTTTACTGATTGAGGTGCCTTGAGGAGGTATGGAAATAGATGCAGCTGTTCATGTAAGTGGGGCCTAGATTGTGCAGTTTTCTTTATCTGTGTGTGAGCAATTCGAACTGTGCATGTTTGTTTATGTGGAGCTTTTGGTGGTCTTTGATGTGAGTGAAAATGTGAGGGTGTGTAAAGAGGTTGAGTGTAAGTCCAGCTGAAGCATTCTAAATGACTTAGAGCCACTTAGTGAGTTGGACGGAAACATAGTGTGTGTTTCTGTAGTCTAACTTGCTGGCGATGAGTGCTGGGGTTGCCAATATTGAGAGGAAGCCACCTGCATATTTTCCTGAGGGTCTTTCAGGTGTGGAAACAATTAGAGGTAATCAAGCGGACATTGATAGTTTGTTGTCAAGCATGATTCCCAAGTTCTTTGCTTGACTGGTGGGTGTTGGTCTGAGATTAATTGGCCACCAGGTCTATGAACAGAGAGATGATTATTTCCCAAAAGATTGCTACCTCCGTATTATCTGAGTTGATATCAAGGCATTTGAATTTCATCCAGAGGGTGACTTCTGATTAGGCCTGGGTAGTAAATTCCGTTCCGGCTTTGCGGAATTTTTTGCTTGTTCGCATTCTCAAGATGTGTGTTCTTGGATATTTTCCCTCGAGGTAAAAAGCATCGCGGACAAGCAATTCCGCGTGTTTGTGGAATTTCTGCATGCTGGTGGAGATTTTTTACCATTTCGCGGAGCTTTGCGTAGCACGACTACGCAAATTCTGCCCACATCTACTTCTGATATGCACTCTGTCAACTTTGCTGAGTGCCTATGGTGCTTTGAGAGGGAGAGGATGAGTTGTATGTCTTCACTGTAGAAGATGATGTTGATTTTATAGGTTCACACTATTTTGATGAGTGAGACCATGTAGATTGTATAGAGCACAGGGCTGAGTGATGATCCTTGGGAGACTCTACAAATCAGCTCTGTGAATTCAGAGGTGGAGAGGGCTAGGCAGGCTTGCTGTACGTGTCCTGGGAGAACGGAACTGATACATTGAAGTTCCTCAAATTCCTAATTTGTGGAGGTGATGGATGAGGATTGGGTGGTAGATGGTATATAGCTATGGAGCGGTCAAGGAGGATGTGGATATGATCACAGCTAGGTCCATGATGGTGCTGATTATGAGATGGCAGAATATTCTGTTCCACCTGCAGAATTTTGTTGAATTTGGCCAGAACTTCACGTTACAAAAGTAAAGTAAGCTAAATTTCTCCACTAGCAGCATGGCAGAATTTGTCCTTGCAAATGGCCCCAGAATGGTAAATTGATTAACTGGATTTGGCATTCCCTAGCGCCATATCTGGTCACTAAAGAGACATCTACTGAGATTTTTCTAATGCAGGTGGTCATGACCAGTAGCTTTCAGAAGGCTGCAGTTTCTGCTTACCATCCACATTAACGGGCTGGAAGCAGCCTTAATGGAAGCTAAGGTTGACCCACCCAGGGTGGTTCATGGGAAATCCCAGTCCTCTTATATGCGGACCATGCTGTTCTTATTTCAAGTATGATATTAGACCTCCAACGCCTCTTTCATTCTTACGCATCTATTATGGAGTACTTGGATTTGTCCATAAATTCCTCAAAATCTTTTACAATGAAGCTGGGGGTCAAGCCTGTTAAATTGAGGAGTCATTTTTGTCATAAAGTCAGAATTATTGTTACCTGGGCATCCTGTTTGATGAAAAATCCTCCTGGGGTCCATCCTATTATTCCAAGAAGTCTACTCTCACGAGGCTGTGTGGAGCAGTAATGAATTTTAGCCCACAGGTGGGTAGGAAACTTGTGAACGTCCTGCACCAGATGTATAGGGCCAAGTGCATCTCAGCAGTTAGTTATGTTACTGACCTCTGGGGGTATCGGGATTATGACCTGATACAGCAGGAAGAAAACAAGTTTCTCAGGTGGCTGCTGTGGTTCAATCGGGTACCTCTACATTTGCGGTCCATGAGCATTTGTTATATCTCAAACCTTCTCAAACATCAGCCTTTATTACGCTGGATTTCTATCTGGTATAGGAGGAAACCCATATTGAATAGAATGAACATGCAGGATTGTCTTTCTATAGACAACCATAGAGCTCTACCATGGCTGCATTATATAAAGTCTGCATTCTTAGCCTTGGGGTGTCCCAATCTTTTTACGCACCCAAAAGGGATCAATAAAGATGACTACTTGTAGGTTAAACAAAATTTTCTAATGCAGCTGTCATCTAACTGTGAGGACATTGAGTCCTGCAAACCGTTGGATCAAGCTTATTGCCTGATCCAGACAGTTGCTCTCTGGAGTCTTACCTAACCTGGGTGAACAACATCTATCACCTTCTTTTATCCACTTTTAGGATGAATGTGTTCCTCCCACTTGTTAGCTTTCCTAAAGGATGGATGGCAGTTGCAGTGAGTTCTGCACACCCTAGTAGTGATGGGTGTGTCGTTAGCTCGTGAGGACAGGTCTGCTGTGTGTTTTTTTTAGTAGAGGTAGGATTGTACTTTGTTTCCAGGGGTCTCGGAAGGCAGCCTTGGTGTGCAGGCTGATACAGTGCAGACGGAATACTCTCCATTGCACGACACTTATCCACTAAGATATATTTCGAATTTTGGATTCCGGATTACAGACACATTTGGGAACTTGGTATTGGTCCTTTAAAGAGCATTTTATACAGTTGATAGTAAATATTGCCTGGAAATGTATCAAATATATTGTACAATGGATGTTTTTTTCAGAATGACTTATGCTAGGCCCTGATGAAGTAATCACTAAGGGTGTTGTAAGACAAAACACACGTTGGCTACGAAACCTTGGCTACGAATTTATGTTATTCCGTTCCTTGGATATACAAGAAGATGGAAAAAAAGAGACAATAGCAATTACATCCTTGCATGGACTACTGAGTCTTTGGATTTCTATTTGGTGCTCTGAAACACTTTTGAGCACAGCAGCACACCAAAATTGTGGGGTATGAAGGAGTTATGCCTGGTTGAAGGGCCAAGGCAGTCAGGTAAGTCAGTAAGGCAAGGCCAGGCAATGCCTTCTCAATAGCTAGTCTATGCTCAACCACCATTAAGAATGTGGGAGAGTAGGATGAGATATTGGGGATGGTGAGCAGGGCTGTTTGTGGCTGGGGCAAGCTATGGGTGTGACAAGGGAGCAGTTGGTGGGTAGGAGCAGATGAAAGAATGTGACACCAAGGCAGGAAGGCAGAATAAGAAAGTCAGAGGTTGCAAAAGTGGCAAAGAAACACAAAGATGAATTGGCTACAGTGGATCAAAAAGAAACAAAAGAAAGTAGAAATAAGAGGTAGAAAGATGCAAAAAGTGTGTGTGTGAGAGAGAGAGATAGAGAGAGAGAGAGAGAGAGAGTAAGTGAGTGCAAGAGTAGACAGTGTGAGAAGAGCGGGACAAAATGAGCCCGGCAAGCAGAAAAAAGGGGTCAAAAAAATGGAAAAGTGGCAGGGAAGAGCAGAGTCAGAATAGTGTGGCAAAAGAGCAAACGAGCTAAAAGTCACAAAGAAAAAAAAAAACAAATTGGTAAAAAGGCAAAAGGTATACAAGAAAGAGAGTGAGTGACAAAATGGGCAGAGTGAAGAAGCTGGGCTTCATGGCGGGCAGCAGCACAACATAGTTGCAGGTTGCTGAAGAGCAGTGCTTACTGGAAGGGCAAGGCAGACAGGTAGGATAGTCAGGTAGGTCCAGGCAATGCCTTCTGAAATGTATCACCTCTTTTGTGTCTCCATAGCCCAAAGGGAGGCATGAGAATGTGGGCAACAGCTGCCTGTGCTAATCTTCACATTCCCTGTAAGCGCAGTTCTCTCCTAACCCATTCTGACAGAGACACTACTACACTGATGAACCACTATCACAGAGTAGCTGTCAGTCTGGTGCCTTCTCTCTACCCTTAATGCGAAAGTAGAGACTGAGGCATGGGGCTGAGAGAGAAGAGACAGATAGTGATGGGGTGGGTAGCAGGTATTATTTTAATTTTGATGGGAGAAGAGGGTAAATGCAAATGCTGGGGGGGTAGGGGTAGTACAATGTAAGTATTATTTTCTTATATATGGAAGGGGAGGGTTAATCTTGAGCGTAGTGTGGAATGGTGGCAGGATGCAGGTTTTGTTTCCTTAATTTTGGGAGAGGGGAGGTATGACCAGAGGGTGATGGTAGAGAGTGGCAAGACATAATGTATATTACAGGGCAAGAGGCTAAGGCTGATAGGCAACCATTACCTCTAATCCTGCAATTGAAAGCAAGGCCAAATGATAGGGGAGAGCAACAAAACATAACAGTGTAAATGGACGAAAGTGAGTAATGGGTAATGTTTTTCATATTGGGGTTCCTAATGACATCATGTACAACACAAGCTTCACTCCTGTTTTCTATTTGATTTCATTCAGATTTCCACAGAAAAAAATCCCCACAATTGGCTGCAACCAATCTATGATTGTGTATGTCCTCTGTACTATGTAAGTATGTAATAGTGGAATGGTTTGCTAACTGAAGTAGACAAAGGTATATTTTTTACAGTCACCTTACAGCATGGTGCAAGGTCTCCAATTGGGTCATAGGAACACATTTCCTTGATATAATCAGAATTTTTATATCATACAGAACTATTTGTCAAATATGTCATGACCATGTTATATTTCACATGTGAATAAACGCACAACTACTTCACACACTCCATTTAGCTTATTTAGTAACAATTCGCAATTTAAAAAATGTCTTTACATTAAAAACAATATGTTTAGGTTCTGCACATTCAAATAATCATGATTACACATACTCCATATACAACATCTGCCTGTATACAGACAAAAATGTCTTTACATTAAAAACAATATGTTTAGGTTCTGCACATTCAAATAATCATGATTAGGGGTGGGTGGAATTTGCGAAATCCACTTTCGCAAATTATCGCGAAAATGTTAAAAATTATCGCAAACACGCGGAAATATCACGAAGATTCGGAAGTTTTTTCCCGCATGTTCGCGAGATTTTCTGCATGGTTGCGGCTCGCCAACTTACCCATGTGGTTGCTCTCGGGCGCGGCCATCTTGTTTTCAGTGTTCTCGCAGTGCATGATCGCGAGAAGAAAGACGTGCTCGCGCGACGCATGACGTCACTGCGGGCGCGAACTGTCGCGAGACAGTGCAAATGGCTAAAAACAATACAACATCTCATGGAGAACGCGACCGGATCAATAAAACTTGTCGGCGAACGCAGGGATTCAGGTAAGGCGATCGCGCGCGCGCGAGAATGTATTATTTTACAGCGCGAGCAAGAACCAAATTATCGCTAAGCTGCGGAATGCGGAAATTTTGACATTTTTGCGCTTTCCGCAGAACGCGAAAATGTCAAATTATCGCAATTTCCGCGAACGGAACGAAATTTTAGCCCAGGCCTAATCATGATTACACATACTCCATATACAACATCTGCCTGTATACAGACAAGCAATCACAAATATGTTGATGCAGTGTTTCATTGACATCATTCACCTAATCCACTACTCTCTGGATGAAGCAAAATGATGGTCTTTTTTGTCAGGTTAAGAAGACTACGACATTTGGAATTTGTAAAATTAGGAGGAATGTTAATGTTCAGATTGTGTTTTTATATTAAGGTTGATTTTATACATCAAGAAAAATGTATAGCAGATGACATTCTACTTACCATTACTGACTTATCAAGATCATTACCATCACTACTTCAAATCATAGAGAATTTTTCATCTTTTTCTGGGTATACAATTAACTGGGATAAGTGTGAAGCACTTCCTATATCTGATGGCACCTCAAAACATGTGATACAAGGTTACCCCTTCCATTGGCAGTCTTCTCGTTTAAAATATTTAGGTATTCTTGTGAATAAGGAAACACAAGCTGTGAAAATGGTCACTCTTCCACGTTTTCTTTACACACTTGGAATGCTTCCTCTCCATATTCCGTTATCCATACTACGTCTCATAGATTCTAAGAATAAATCGTTTATATGGGGCCCCATCAAACCCCGTTTAGCCATCAATAAACTTATTGCCCATCATTCCAATGGTGGTCTGAGTCTCCCCTCGATTGAACACTATTCAATTGCATTACAATTATCCCAACTTACATACATGTTTCACAATAACTCTAACACGCCACAATGGGTACATACTGAAAGATTTCTCTTATCCTCTGAATCGGGTCTTTCTGCCTTATATGGGTCAGGTACCAGCCGTCTTGATCCCTGTAATCCTATGTTATCTGCAATGCTTAAAATTTGGCAAAGGTCACACCGTATTTTAGGCTTTAATCTTCGTCTGCATGTAAAGGCCCCAATATGGAATAACTCTGGAATACGTATTATAAGGGAAAGCTCTCTTCTGGCATACATGGAAATTGGTGGGTATCCTGACTTTAGATCAGATTCTTCATAACGGAGACCTCAAATCTTTTTCACAATTGGTTGAGGAGTTTAAACTTCCCCTATCACAAACTGATACCTATTTACAGCTATATAACTCTCTGCTTAAGGCTTTAGGCTCGAAACCCTGGACACTGCAAATTTCACCAATAACATTTTATCTTCATACTTGGGGGAGGCACAAAGAGGTTATCTCTGGTCTGTACAAAATACTCACAACGCAATTATTTTCTCATCCTTTATCTCATGACCTTCGTTCCAGATGGCAAGCACGCCTAGGACTTTCCTATGAAAATAGACAATGGACAACCTTACTGCAAAACTTAGTTAAAGGCGCCCGAGAGGCTCGCTTAAAATTTTGTATATTTATAATAATTCATGACTGGCACTGGTCTCTGGTAAAATTACATAAAGCAGGCCTATTACCGCATACTAATTGTTGGAGATGTAACGCCTCTGGTTGTGACATTGTGCATATCATATGTAAATGTCCCATGGTGAAACTTTACTGGTTATACATAGGTCGATTTCTGCGTGGCACCGTCCCCTTACATTTACCACTCTCGCCAGCAACAATTTTACTGCAAGATTTAAAGGATTTCCCTACCCTTTCCAAACCGCAATGTCGTCTAGTTCACACTGCATTAGCTACTGCTAAAATTTGTTTACTAAGACAATGGAAATCCTCATCTCCGCCATCACAAGAGTCTTGGCTTACATCAATGATCCAAATTGCCTCACATGAGAGAGTCATTTATAACATTCAAACTGAATTGTTTTTACAGGTATGGGATCCTTTCCTGCAGGTAAAAGATATATCTGTTGCTAACCTTACTTCTTAGATTATTTTGTTCATTATATTGTACTGATCTTTGGGTACTGTTAGTTTATTGACTTAGGACTATGCTGCAATGTCTTCAATTAGTCAACCATTTACTATTATATTTATCAATACTACTGGTGTGATTCTGTATTCTTTATAATGCATTCCCTTATAATATTCCAAATGAATTCTTTTAATGAAATAAGTAACTTATGTTTTACTAGTTTGACATTCTACAATGTTCAGCTTTTATTGATTTGTTGTCAAATTAATGGTTTAATGCTTTAATATTTTATATTCACTATTTAATATTTAATGATGTTTGCATTTCCTTTATTTGATATATGTTTTGCCCTCAATTTCTTTATTTTTTTTTTTGCTATTCTATGGATTTTGAAACATTTGCTTTTATTTTTACAATTATATTCATTATTTTTTCTCTACTATAACGTATTTTAAGATATTCAATGTTTTCATATATTTATTGTACTGTATTTATGAAATGCTAATAAAAAATTATAACATAAGAAAAAATGTATAATAAAGCAAAATAAATTTGTACAGTGATTACTCACAGCTTTAAGTCTTGGTTATGTCACATTTGACAACCTCACACGAGAAGAAATAACACTTTTTGTAGTGTTAGGCTACTCTGTCACCTTGGGGTTTGAGGGGTTCCATTATTGATAGACACATGCATGCATAGTTCCAAACTTTTTAATCTACACTGGGAAGATAAATGATAGCTGGCTTGATATATAAATGTATATGCACATCTTTTAGGACCTACCCCATACCTAAAGCTTATTTTTGATTAACTGTTCTCCAAGGTGTTTCAAAGACAAATCATTGTTGAATTAAAACAGTAGAGAGGATTAACATGAACCTAATTTTACTGGGTAATAATGGGCAACATTAGTAGATATCTCATCTTCCTTTAAAGCTAAAATGTAAACATTTTCAAAAGAGAAGAAAATACCAATGCATCTCAAGCACACAGATAAAAGTCATACTTTTTCAGGATGAAAAACAGGCAGATGGTTTGTAGGGAAGCTGGTTCTGACTTGTGGGAATCCCTATTTCTTTGCACTTTTTGACTTGGTTTATGGTTCTATGCTGTCAGTAAGTCTCCCTCTTGGAGTTTCATTGAAATCTTCTGTCTAAAATGGCTTTCAGTTGTAACTGCCAGGACCCACCTTTCAAACTTCAATTTCAATTTCAATTCTTGCTTTATTTCGATTTTTGGTTGCAAATCATAAAAAACATACAATACATCATCATTCATAAAAACATGTAATAAAATAGCGGACCTACATATAAAAATAGAGTAAAAGGACATAATATTTACAAGTTAAAAAGAATGTTTACCCCCTCTCATCTTTTATAAGGAAAGTGGAAGGGTATTTACATAACAACTATTTGATATTTAGTTTAAGTGATTCACAACTAGTCAAAATAAATCCATTGTAGTTAAAAACAAAAAAGAAAACATTAGCAGATCTCTGTGCCATATTAATCTAGGATCCTACGGTGGCGAACAATAGATTTAAGAAAGCTAACTATTATAAATACCAACTGCTCTCCCTCCAGCATCTGCAAAAAAAGTAAGGCTGGGCGACATTGTCTATATCCAGTACGCCTCAGAAACGGAATAAGCCACTTTTTCCTGGATTCAGTGTAATATTTGCAAAAAAGGACAGTGTGCAAGGTCAATTGTAAAGAGGTATTATCACAAGGACAGCAAGAAAGTACTTTAGCCCAGTTATTTCGCGTCGGAAAAGCAACCATCCGATGGAAAAAGTTCATCCTAAATCTTACCAATAGATAACGCTCGTAACTCGTAGTATTAAAAGTAAGGTACGGCTGTATTGTAGGTACCGATTGTATCATTAAACTGTGGGTGACAGAAGGTTTAGCAACTTCACTCATCAGTCTCAGCGCTTCAAGATGGGCGAGACCTCTCTTTTTTAAGGCCTTCCTCGAGACCTCACGTATTAGTGAGGGATTGTGATGATAGTATTTATCCCAGCCCAAGTCATGGAAAAAACTCGCAATGTACCACAGCCACCTCGACCTACGAGCGGTGTCCAGATTTAGACAATCAGACAAAATGGACTGAGAAAGGGTTGCTTTATCTGAGGACCAGATCCTACGCCATAATAAAAGTGGTTTGACTTTAGCTAGGTCTGTCACATGTACAAGACCCAGCTCATTGTGACAAGCAAAAGTACCTGCACTCCCAGGAACTGCAAGGAGAAACCTCAGAAACGAGTTTTCGACTCTCTGAATGCTATCTGTACCCGTAAAACCCCAAAGGCCCGCCCCATACAAGGCCACAGACAGACATTTAGCTTTATAGATCGCAGTAATTTCAGGGGGAGCTCTATTTCCCAACTTCCTGATAAAGTTGACAAGGGCTGTCGTTGTTCTTAGAAAAATAAGTTTTCTCGTTTCTACAGCCGGTTTCCAGAAGAGTTTGTGATCTATTGTTATGTCTAGGTAAGAGTATTGTTGTGTAGTTGCAACTTTTTCTTGGCTTAGATAAATACCCCTCATTATTTTTTTTTGTTTTGCGGCCAGAGCTTGCCCTCATGACAAAAGTTTTAGTAATGTTTATCTTTAGGTCGAGACCTGCCATAAATGTGGAATATCTATCCAAATTCTTTTGGAGTTCGTGGGGGGTACGAGCTAAAATAACAGTATCGTCTGCATAAAGGAGTGCGGGTATTGGACAATTGTTCACCATCAGGAGATCCTGGCAACCCTTCATCATCTCTCTTTCCAGCCCATTTGTATATAATGTAAAGAGGAAAGGTGCCAGGACACATCCTTACCTAACCCCTTTTTCTACTGGGAACTCTTCCGTCAACTCCCCCCCACCCCATAGCGCACTCTTGCAGTGGTATTTGCGTAAAGTTCCCTCATAAACTTAACTAAATTCAATGGAGCCCCCATATCAGCCAATAATGACCAAAGTTTGGAATGGGAGACGAAATCAAATGCGGATGATAGATCCACATAGACCATATACTGATCTCCTTCTTTGATGTAAACATACTTGTCTATCAGAAGTGAGAGGTTTAGGACCTGTTCGATGGTCCCAAGACCCTGGCGAAACCCGTACTGTAGGTCTGAAATAATCCTGCCATCATCCGCCCAATCCTGCAGTTGCTCTAGAATAATTCGACCAGCCACCTTTCCAAGGGAGTCTAAAAGAGATATTGGACGATAGTAGGTTACTGACTCCCGGTCCCCTTTTTTAAAAATGGAAACTAGTACGGATTTTGACCATGAAACCAGTAAGCCTGTAATACAGGTTGCGTTCAAGACTCTAGTTAAAAGGGGGGTCCAGAGGTCCATTTGGGCTTTAAATAAATCGATAGGGACACCCTCTGGGCCCGGTGCCTTCCCATTTTTACTTGCACTAAGAGCCTGGGCGGTGTGTTTCAGTGAGAACTGTAAGTCAATGGGGTAGGAACTGTCTAGATCATGCCGCAAGTTAGAGTTCTGAGATTTTAAATTCTGTGAATAAGCAGACTCCGGACCAGCTGAAAAGATTTTAGAAAAATGAAGAACCCATTCCTTTTCTTCTATTGCTAAGTCTATCTTAGGGTGATTAGTATTATTATTTAAAAAGGGAGACTTGACCACTTGCCAAAAAGCAGCCGAGTTTTTATGGGAGCAAGTTTCATGCAATTGGTCCCAGAGTTGGTTTTTTAGTTCTTTTTTCCTGTTTTTTAATGCACAGTTATAAGCTTTCCTTAGTGATATTATCTCTTGTGGGACCCTGACCAATTTTCTCAATGCAGTTTTTAGATTTGAGTAGGCCACCGTAAAATCGTGGTTGAACCAGCCTTTCCTCTTTTTAGGCTTATGTCTCATTACTACCCACAGCGCCTCATTGATCGCTTTAACGATCAGTTCAAAGTTGGCGATGACCTCTGTATGTGTAGTATCCAGAACAAGGCATTTCATAATGGAGGGATAGGCCCTCACTAACACTGACTTTGTTATTTCCATAGGGTCTACCTTCCCCCATTTTAGCGCCTATCCATTTAATCTGTTGAATACCAGATTATTTTGTAATAAAATGGAACCCAGGCCACTTTTCAACTTTTGGGACAATAACAAAGAAATGCTGAGAGGATAATGGTCGCTTAGAACAATTGTGTGTCTAGTGAAATCTGCGTCTATAGTCCTCTCACCATTTGAGACCAAAATGTAGTCTATAAGTGATAGGCATCCTCTCCCATGAAAGGTAGGGGCCAGTGTTAAATTCTTATTATTCAGGGTATTTGCCTGAATCAGATCTAGCTCAAATAAAGTTTCATTTAGATAATTACCTAGAGTGGAATGTCTAAAATGTGCAATGGGGTTTTCAAATTCATCCAAGATACCACAGATGTTATTATTATCTATAGTAAGACATGGTCCTAGGTTAAAATTCCCCCCCAAATAATTACCTCTTTATTTGTCAGCTTCCTTATTTTAGTTAACAGTATGGACCGAATCAAGGATACCACGTTCAATGCCTCAACGTCAGTGAGGTTATTATAAAAATTCACTATAAGGAAGCTATCCCTGTTGTTTAGAGTCAGCCTAAGAATCTGGAAATTTGGATCCAGATTTATGGGCAGTACTTCCGTTACATTAAGGAGGTTTGAAACATAAGTTGTTAGACCTCCTTTTGCTCTGCCTGAAATAGAGGGTTGGGCAGGTGTAAAATAGGTTTTAAATCCCTCCATGTGTATCAGATCAATAGCCCAGGTTTCTTGATGCGCTATGATATCAAATTTGGGGCTAAAATCCCTCCATACGTCATTTGTAACCTTGGATCTTTGGCCTGCTATATTCCAAAATAGAACTACAATACGTGGTTTTCTCTCCTCCCCTATACGTTCCTGGATATCTAGTTCAGATCCGGTGACAGGGTTCAGATTTAAATCCTGTTCAGAAACAGGAATTAAATCAACCTCATTCAAGACTACGGGCTTGCCCAACCGGTCGGTAGATGTAACCCGATACCGTTTACGTCTTGGATAAGAGGCATGAGAAGGATAAACGGCATGGTTAATATTTGCTTCTATACTTGTCGAAGGTACCTTTAGAGGACTATCATAAGCATCGTTTGTTGTACCCCAAACATCAAGTCAATTGACTCCCTCAAAACCTGATAGTACCGCATAATGGTTATAGAGGGGTAAGGAATAATCGTCCCGATGTTGAGATATGGGCCTGAAACGGACGTCCTGATATTGAGATGGGGACCTAAAACGTCCTTCCTGATGTTGGGATGGAGGCCTAAAATGACCATTCTGGAATTGAAGTAAAGTTCCAAAGCGAACAGCCTGAGGCTGAGATAGTGGGACAGGACAATAATTCTGATTTTGAGGTAAAGGCCCAAAAGCACCTTTCTGGTATTGATATAAGGATTTATTATAATCCTTCTGGTGTGGAAATAGGGGCCTAAAATGATCCTCCGGATGTTGAGATCGGAGCCCAAAAGAATCAACTTGATGTGTAAGTGGGGGCATACAGTACACGTCCTGGTGTTGAAATAAGGGTCTAATGTAGTCATCTTGATTTCGGAAAGGGGGCCTCGAATCGGTTTCAGAGATCGTCAGTGCTCTAGGGTAAAAGTAAGGCAAATCACGTACTGTGATTGCGTTACTGGCATTTAGAGGGAACCAATTTAGAATATGTCTAACAGCCCGTTTGTCTCTAAAATTGATTATAATGATATCCCCCATAATATCTTTTATTCTATGTCCTAGCCAGGAAAGACGCCTAACGTACAGAATTTCCCCATTTATATTTAGAGGAAGTGGCCGGTTCTGCCTAAGCCAGAATATAACCTTGTTTTTTAGCTGGCTATGATCTTCTCTTTTTCCGTCCTCTAGAACAGGAACACCCGTGAGTACCACCACAAGTGGAGCTGCTTCTGGAGGGAGTTCCACATTGAGGCTTTTAGGCAAAAATGTCCTTGCAGGATCTTTATGGCCATTAGGTTTTTGAACACTTCCTAAAAGATTAAGTTTCCCATCTACCTCAGCCTCTTTTTCTCTGAAATAATATTTTATATTCACTATTTAATATTTAATGATGTTTGTATTTCCTTTATTTGATATAATATGTTTTGCCCTTGATTTCTTAATTTTTTCTGCTATTCTATGGATTTTGAAATATTTCCTTTTATTTTTACAATTATATTCATTATTTTTTCTCTACTATAACGTATTTTAAGATATTCAATGTTTTCATATATTTATTGTACTGTATTTATGAAATGCTAATAAAAAATTATAACATAAGAAAAATGTATAATAAAGCAAAATAAGTTTGTACAGTGATTACTCACAGCTTTAAGTCTTGGTTATGTCACATTTGACAACCTCACATGAGAAGAAATAACACTTTTTGTAGTGTTAGGCTACTCTGTCACCTTGGGGTTTGAGGGGTTCCATTATTGATAGACACAGGCATGCATAGTTCCAAACTTTTTAGTCTACACTGAGAAGATAAATGATAGCTGGCTTGATATATAAATGTATATGCACATCTTTTAGGACCTACCCCATACCTAAGGCTTATTTTTGATTAACTGTTCTCCAAGGTGTTTCAAAGACAAATCATTGTTAAATTAAAACAGTAGAGAGGATTAACATGAACCTAATTTTACTGGGTAATAATGGGCAACATTAGTAGATATCTCATCTTCCTTTAAAGCTAAAATGTAAACATTTTCAAAAGAGAAGAAAATACCAATACATCTCAAGCACACAGATAAAAGTCATACTTTTTCAGGATGAAAAACAGGCAGATGGTTTGTAAGGAAGCTGATTCTGACTTGTGGGAATCCCTATTTCTTTTTACTTTTTGACTTGGTTTATGGTTCTATGCTGTCAGTAAGTCTCCCTCTTGGAGTTTCATTGAAATCTTCTGTCTAAAATGGCTTTCAGTTGTAACTGCCAGGACCCACCTTTCAAACTAAATCCTGTTGCTGTGCAGCTGAGGTAAGAGGTTTCGCACAGGTTGCATATGAACACAGGTGTACATGCCTGTGTATGTTTTCTGACTGAGTGAGGATGACTGTTTTCTGATTCAGCTTGGCTCTTGCCTACAGGTAGCACTTTAATTTCTGATGGGGCCCAAAATAAATGGGTTATGACCATATTATTTAGTTGGGAATCCAAAGAAAAAATGTTCCCTTTATTTATGCCTGAAGTGTAAAATGTGTGAAGTTTAAACTGTTCGTTGGGTAGAATATGCCCGATGTGCAACGTCTTATTAATGTGACATAGGAAATCCATTGATGATTCTTTCCCTAAATATTCCGAGGTCCAAAATGAATTCCCAAAGTCAGTTATGTATTATATGAATTCACTTTTGTACCTTACCATTCAACAAAAATCCCTGAGCCATCCTCAATGTATATCACAATTTGAGCTACTCACCTGTCCTAGGTTATTTACTCTGCAGGTCAGCTTGCAGTTCAAAGTTTCCCCCCAACAATACAACTCTCCTTAGGGAACAGCTGTCCCTTAAGAGTAAAAGGAGGTGTGGGAGGAATCTGTAAACAATATGCCCCTGTCTCTTTATCTCTGTAATGCACTGGCAGGGTCCTGAAATGAAATGTAGGGAGAGTATGAAGACCTATGGCACTAAAGGGAGGATTATATGAAGCATTGGAGTGAAGAAATAAGATTTGACTGGAATGAGCCTGGCTCAAAGGAGAAGCTCATACCAAGGCCCCTTCAAACTGTGATCTTGAATCTTCCCAGAATGCTTTTTGGGGCGTCATACAACCTGTGGGCTACTCCTTAGAAGTGCCAGTCAAGGGTGTAGGGGTTTTGTGGCATGGCATTTCTGGCTTGAGTAGGGACTCCTGCCTTTTTAAACTTTCAACCACCATTTTTAAGTCCCGGCAGAAGGAAGAACATTTGAGAAGCAAGGGGACAAGCTGAAGGACAGACACACGGGCATACTTATGAGTGCTTTGCACCACAGTAGCTTCACCTTTTTTGATGCTCCGGTTGCACAGACTACAAATTCATATTTATGAGGTCACGCAAAGTCACTGTGTGTGGCTTTGAATGGCCTCATCGATATGGAGTAAGGCAAGACAGCACAAATCGCTGTGTTGCCTTACTCTGGACTTGGAAAGTGTTCCATGGGCATTGCAATGGGTGTTCCCATGAAACACCCATGAATTTTGATGCTTCCCAAGATGTACAAAACCATGTAAGCCTGTGGATGCACCAAAACCTTACGCCTTCCCAGGGGAGGTCCAACAAGGGGAAACAACTTTATTTTTCCTCGTTGTTTCCTCTCTTCATGTGTGTTGCATTTTGCAGCATACATAGAAAGAGTAAAAAGCCTGTTTTTGTGCAGGAAGTTACCCCTTCCTGCACAAAAACAATCCTGTCTACAATACAGGCACCCTTGCACCATGGGCTGCTAAAATAGTGCTAGCACAAGGGGAAAGACAGGAATGCACCATTTTGGATAAATACAATGCATTCTTTCCTTTTCACTTTGATATAGGGCAGAGCAGAAGGGTGATGTTCTGCTCTGCTCTACGTCAAATCCCCATAAATGAGGCCCATAGTGTGAATAAGTTCCTGTCTGGAGTGGTAATAAACTCTAGACTTGTATTTCTTGGACTTTTATCAGACTCTAGAGAAAGTGGCATTATTTTGTCATCTCCCTCTTAAAATTAGTTAGAGTGCTGGCATGCTTGGGACCCTTGGGATATTTAGAGTGTGTGACTTCCGTGGACTCCCTAGGTAATGTGGGCCATAGGAGGAGTCTACCACAAGATCCTGCTGGACACACAGGGCCAGATGTGTGTCCATTTCATTTTGGGAGTCGCGAATTGCGATTTTTTGTGACTTGCAATTAGAGACATGCAAAATTAAATACACTGTGTCTCATACGCATTTAGCGAATCCCAATGTGGTTGTAAATGACCTGCCTCATAAATATTCATAAGGCAAGTCACAAAGTGCGACCGATTGGGATTGGCCTGCACTCACATGGATGGTGGTCTGCTGGGGGCAGAAGACCACCATCTCTGTGATTGCTTTCCAAATAAAGCATTTTTTTAAATGCAGCACATTTTCCTTGAAGCAAAATGGGATGCATTAAAAAAATGACATTTTTTAAGAGTAGGCCGTGGTCCATGAGATGAGGCCTACTCTTAAAAAATTACAGTGCCACATTCACAAAAGGGAAGGGGTCCCTTCAGGAGCCTTTCCCATTCGAAAATGGGTTACCACCTCCTTCACGGAGTTGCCAAATTATTAATGTTTTGCGACTGCATTCCGGTCGCAAAACATTCATACATGCCCCTGCAACTCGCTATTAGGAAGGGATGCCCTATGCACGTCCCTTTCTAAAAGGGACTCCCAAACCCTATTTTGCTAGTCGGTAATACGTTACCGACTCCAAAATAGGGTTAGTACATGCCAGAAGCAGTTTTAGCAGTCGCAAATGGCCTGATTCTCCATTTGTAACTGCTAAAAACAGTTATACATCTGGCCCAACATCTCCTTGCAAATGATGGAAGGCATCCAGGCTCTTGGGGAGGTCAGGCAAGTGAAGCTGTCTGACTTAAGGACCTTGGGGTGCTGGAGCAGGAAAAGCAAAGGTAAGGAAACTACCATGGGCTGGACTGGAGTACTGGTCTAACTCTCCTTCAGCCCACTACTGTTATAAGGAAGGTGCAGCAGTGAAAAGGAACTGTAAAATCATTCTAATTCATCAGGGAAACAACCAGAGATATACATTGACAGCATCCATGTTGTGGAACTCACGTACCCCATCAATTTCCGGTCTTCAATCTCATGCCTTATTTCGTAAGGCCTTAAAGACATTGCTGTTCACTTTGAAGTGGCCATCAGGCAGTTCCTCCTTTTCTCTCTCCCTTCCAAAGACTAACTGCTATCAGCACCTTGACGACTTTTGGCATTTGCTGTGCTTTACAAATCTTTTTCATTCATTCATTAATTTCATTCTTTCATTGAAGATTTTGGGGCATAGAGGCCAGTGGCATAAGGAATCTTGAGGGAGCCCCCCTACAGAGTTCACAGAGGGGGGCCCCCCCACGCTCCAGACCCAGTCAGGAACTTTAAGGACAGGGACCTCACCACTCGTGCACTTTGGAGCTTGGGGCCCACCCCCACCACAGGTGCTGTGGGGGGCATTGTTACACCACTGGCTACACACCAAGGATTTAAGTGGTTTGTGGGAGGTGATGGTGTGACCATGTATTACAAGGATAAAGTACCTGCTGCCGTAGATGATAAGGATATTGCGAGTCACCTTCAGCCTCATTCCGCTATATGGTCATGGAACTCTTGAGTGAGTCCCAATATCCTTTAATGTATTGCAGGGGCTATTTATTCCCATAGAGTACCTCCACCAGTTTAACTATGGCCTAATGTATGCCCCCTCCAATTCGCTTCTAAGGATGCTTCCACTAGTAATATTATAGACAATGCATACAATAAAAAACGCATAGAGAAAATACTACGGATGTCTGTGATAGTCCATACAGGCATGGGTAATTGCTGATTAGGGGAATACATTTAAAATACTTGTAATTGAATTATCTTTTCGATTTACCTGAATGGATTGAAATATATTATGTCCCCATACAATCAGTGCATAATTCGAGCCAGTGGTTTTCGGTGCTCAGCACTGGCACAAATTGGTTTCCGATGCTCAGCGCCGGTACTTAATTGTCAACACCACTCTTAGGACAGTCTGCCACATGGTGGCACTGCTCATCTAATTTAGAGATGAGCAGAACAACGGTTGTTTATGGATACAACATACATTAAAAATTACTAATATCTGCCTCCACATTCATTCCTTTAGCTTTGGGGACCTCAAATAATCTGATTTATAGCACTTGCTGGTGAAAGAGATGTGCAAGCTGCAGTGGCCTCCTGGTCAGGGCCCTGGCACTTATTACTTTACAAACTAAGCACTGAACACAACAACTCCCCTTGGTTTATTTTATATGCAGAGGACCCCATGCCTGCATTTAACTATTTAAAAACATGCTATTCCTGTCCCCTTACAGCCGACTGTTAACAAAACACGATCCCTGTGCAAGGCACAACTGTGCTTGTCATTGAGAAAAAAGGCTGGTTTTGTAGGAGAGCCTTTTGGAGGAGGGGGTCCACTTCCTTAGTGCTCACCTACCACAATCACTGATATGCAATCACCCCTTCACATCCTTCACCACCTATTCAACATTCTTGCTATATTTTGTCCCTCCATTGTTCCTAAGTAGCGTCCTGGTTATTTTCCTGTTATTGCACACATCCTCTTCCTATGGTTGCCACCTAACTGGTTTTATGTGGGCATGAGCTGTATTTCAATGTTCCGGCTGGTACAACAATTAGAAAAATCTGATTGGTATTTTTCCCCTTATTAGTTCATACTTTAAACAGGTAATGTAAGGAGAAAACACATTAAGTGTGCTCTACCGCTGCCCTGGTGAGCCCTGATTGGGAAAGACGGAAAGGCCATGTTCAAATGAATAACAATGATTTCTTATAATGTTCTATTTCAGAACCATATTGGGGCATTTGCAGAATGTTAAATTGTGAACAGATGGCTATATTTGACTGTTGGCATTAAAGGTAGCAACCTTACCTCTGACCAAATAAGTTATGTGCAGCCTCTTCCCCTCTCAGACAAGCAGTGCTCAATGGAAGATGCTTTCTGTGAGGGGGAGTGGGGGAGGGGGAGAGATATCTGTTCTTGTAAGGGGCCTGGCAGGCTTGGAGTGAAAGAGAAACACAAGTTGTTATTTTGGTTCTCTTCACTTCTGAGTCAGTCCGTGTCAGGCCAGAGGAGCTCAAAGCAGTCTGAAAACTGCATCTGCTTTACAAGAGACCCACACCCTGGACCAAAAAGCTGAGGGGCCCCCCTTCATATATAGAAGAGTGGGGGCCCCCAGCACTGCGGGGCTGTATGGGTGTCCGTTACACCCCTCATGGAGGCACCAGAGGAACTGTCCTAGCATCTGGAGTGTGCCACTTGGAGCAAATGAAGACCAGCCCTGCCCGAATTGTCACTTCAGGTCTAGTGAAATGTTCATCTGAACAAGACACTCCTGGGCAATCTTTTTGAGCTCTCAGGCTAGGCCCTTAGGGCTGCCAGGGGGCCACCAGTGTGCAGGAATATCAACCCTGACCAGCAGTTTTTTTTTAAATCCCCTCAGGCTAGGGCAGACACTACTTTGATTTACTGATCTTTAAGGCACCAAAGGAGCAAGGAAGCCTGCAGACCTCACAAGCACCACTACTTTAGGTTAGCCACTCCTTGCATCATTGTCTGCGGGAGCATGAGGGTGGGAGGCAGCCTGCTTCCCTGATCCTGATAGAGTAGCTAGCTGTGGGAAATGTGGAGAGCAGACTTCTGGCTCCACCACCTGAAAGAGAAGTGGGCAGCTGAACACCAGCCAATGGGAACAGTACCCTCGCGAGGTAACATAGGAACCCACATGGAGGAGCCTGCCAGTGTGTACTGTACCCTCGGGAGGGAGCACTAGAACCCGCCAAGTGCAGTCATTATCTGAGAAGAAAAAGGAAACAATTATTTTCCCACAGAGGCTGAGTCGAATGGCCTGCACCATGCCCCAAAAATAGCCTCATAGGCCTCAGCATCGGCATACAATTCCACAGTACCCCAGGAAGGATAGGACTGGGACACCTTAGAATGACTGCATTATGTTTTGGGGGGCATCCAAAACAGTGGTGGACCCCCTATCTGCCCCTCTATACTTTTTTATATAATTGGCACGCTAAGTCTCCCAGATCACTGCGTTACTGAACTTGTTAGAGCCTCAGCAGCTCTTTAAGTGGTTATGTTGCTCATTCACCTTCTACTGTGCCCTGTGAGTGCATTGACCCATTGAGGTTTTGGGTTCTTCATGGTTTTCTAAATAATCCGGTTTATTTGTAGAGAAAGTATTTTCATTTACATTTCACTATTTCTTATTACTGGTGTGGGGAATATGTGCTACAGCAAATATGCTTATTTGGCGTAACCTCCTGAAATGATTAATAATAGTGAGATCATAATTTTCTTATTGGTACATTTTCCTTGAAGCAAAATGGGATGCATTAAAAAAATGACATTTTTTAAGAGTAGGCCGTGGTCCATGAGATGAGGCCTACTCTTAAAAAATTACAGTGCCACATTCACAAAAGGGAAGGGGTCCCTTCAGGACCCTTTCCCATTCGAAAATGGGTTACCACCTCCTTCACGGAGTTGCCAAATTATTAATGTTTTGCGACTGCATTCCGGTCGCAAAACATTCATACATGCCCCTGCAACTCGCTATTAGGAAGGGATGCCCTATGCACGTCCCTTTCTAAAAGGGACTCCCAAACCCTATTTTGCTAGTCGGTAATACGTTACCGACTCCAAAATAGGGTTAGTACATGCCAGAAGCAGTTTTAGCAGTCGCAAATGGCCTGATTCTCCATTTGTAACTGCTAAAAACAGTTATACATCTGGCCCAACATCTCCTTGCAAATGATGGAAGGCATCCAGGCTCTTGGGGAGGTCAGGCAAGTGAAGCTGTCTGACTTAAGGACCTTGGGGTGCTGGAGCAGGAAAAGCAAAGGTAAGGAAACTACCATGGGCTGGACTGGAGTACTGGTCTAACTCTCCTTCAGCCCACTACTGTTATATGGAAGGTGCAGCAGTGAAAAGGAACTGTAAAATCATTCTAATTCATCAGGGAAACAACCAGAGATATACATTGACAGCATCCATGTTGTGGAACTCACGTACCCCATCAATTTCCGGTCTTCAATCTCATGCCTTATTTCGTAAGGCCTTAAAGACATTGCTGTTCACTTTGAAGTGGCCATCAGGCAGTTCCTCCTTTTCTCTCTCCCTTCCAAAGACTAACTGCTATCAGCACCTTGACGACTTTTGGCATTTGCTGTGCTTTACAAATCTTTTTCATTCATTCATTAATTTCATTCTTTCATTGAAGATTTTGGGGCATAGAGGCCAGTGGCATAAGGAATCTTGAGGGAGCCCCCCTACAGAGTTCACAGAGGGGGGCCCCCCCACGCTCCAGACCCAGTCAGGAACTTTAAGGACAGGGACCTCACCACTCGTGCACTTTGGAGCTTGGGGCCCACCCCCACCACAGGTGCTGTGGGGGGCATTGTTACACCACTGGCTACACACCAAGGATTTAAGTGGTTTGTGGGAGGTGATGGTGTGACCATGTATTACAAGGATAAAGTACCTGCTGCCGTAGATGATAAGGATATTGCGAGTCACCTTCAGCCTCATTCCGCTATATGGTCATGGAACTCTTGAGTGAGTCCCAATATCCTTTAATGTATTGCAGGGGCTATTTATTCCCATAGAGTACCTCCACCAGTTTAACTATGGCCTAATGTATGCCCCCTCCAATTCGCTTCTAAGGATGCTTCCACTAGTAATATTATAGACAATGCATACAATAAAAAACGCATAGAGAAAATACTACGGATGTCTGTGATAGTCCATACAGGCATGGGTAATTGCTGATTAGGGGAATACATTTAAAATACTTGTAATTGAATTATCTTTTCGATTTACCTGAATGGATTGAAATATATTATGTCCCCATACAATCAGTGCATAATTCGAGCCAGTGGTTTTCGGTGCTCAGCACTGGCACAAATTGGTTTCCGATGCTCAGCGCCGGTACTTAATTGTCAACACCACTCTTAGGACAGTCTGCCACATGGTGGCACTGCTCATCTAATTTAGAGATGAGCAGAACAACGGTTGTTTATGGATACAACATACATTAAAAATTACTAATATCTGCCTCCACATTCATTCCTTTAGCTTTGGGGACCTCAAATAATCTGATTTATAGCACTTGCTGGTGAAAGAGATGTGCAAGCTGCAGTGGCCTCCTGGTCAGGGCCCTGGCACTTATTACTTTACAAACTAAGCACTGAACACAACAACTCCCCTTGGTTTATTTTATATGCAGAGGACCCCATGCCTGCATTTAACTATTTAAAAACATGCTATTCCTGTCCCCTTACAGCCGACTGTTAACAAAACACGATCCCTGTGCAAGGCACAACTGTGCTTGTCATTGAGAAAAAAGGCTGGTTTTGTAGGAGAGCCTTTTGGAGGAGGGGGTCCACTTCCTTAGTGCTCACCTACCACAATCACTGATATGCAATCACCCCTTCACATCCTTCACCACCTATTCAACATTCTTGCTATATTTTGTCCCTCCATTGTTCCTAAGCAGCGTCCTGGTTATTTTCCTGTTATTGCACACATCCTCTTCCTATGGTTGCCACCTAACTGGTTTTATGTGGGCATGAGCTGTATTTCAATGTTCCGGCTGGTACAACAATTAGAAAAATCTGATTGGTATTTTTCCCCTTATTAGTTCATACTTTAAACAGGTAATGTAAGGAGAAAACACATTAAGTGTGCTCTACCGCTGCCCTGGTGAGCCCTGATTGGGAAAGACGGAAAGGCCATGTTCAAATGAATAACAATGATTTCTTATAATGTTCTATTTCAGAACCATATTGGGGCATTTGCAGAATGTTAAATTGTGAACAGATGGCTATATTTGACTGTTGGCATTAAAGGTAGCAACCTTACCTCTGACCAAATAAGTTATGTGCAGCCTCTTCCCCTCTCAGACAAGCAGTGCTCAATGGAAGATGCTTTCTGTGAGGGGGAGTGGGGGAGGGGGAGAGATATCTGTTCTTGTAAGGGGCCTGGCAGGCTCGGAGTGAAAGAGAAACACAAGTTGTTATTTTGGTTCTCTTCACTTCTGAGTCAGTCCGTGTCAGGCCAGAGGAGCTCAAAGCAGTCTGAAAACTGCATCTGCTTTACAAGAGACCCACACCCTGGACCAAAAAGCTGAGGGGCCCCCCTTCATATATAGAAGAGTGGGGGCCCCCAGCACTGCGGGGCTGTATGGGTGTCCGTTACACCCCTCATGGAGGCACCAGAGGAACTGTCCTAGCATCTGGAGTGTGCCACTTGGAGCAAATGAAGACCAGCCCTGCCCGAATTGTCACTTCAGGTCTAGTGAAATTTTCATCTGAACAAGACACTCCTGGGCAATCTTTTTGAGCTCTCAGGCTAGGCCCTTAGGGCTGCCAGGGGGCCACCAGTGTGCAGGAATATCAACCCTGACCAGCAGTTTTTTTTTAAATCCCCTCAGGCTAGGGCAGACACTACTTTGATTTACTGATCTTTAAGGCACCAAAGGAGCAAGGAAGCCTGCAGACCTCACAAGCACCACTACTTTAGGTTAGCCACTCCTTGCATCATTGTCTGCGGGAGCATGAGGGTGGGAGGCAGCCTGCTTCCCTGATCCTGATAGAGTAGCTAGCTGTGGGAAATGTGGAGAGCAGACTTCTGGCTCCACCACCTGAAAGAGAAGTGGGCAGCTGAACGCCAGCCAATGGGAACAGTACCCTCGCGAGGTAACATAGGAACCCACATGGAGGAGCCTGCCAGTGTGTACTGTACCCTCGGGAGGGAGCACTAGAACCCGCCAAGTGCAGTCATTATCTGAGAAGAAAAAGGAAACAATTATTTTCCCACAGAGGCTGAGTCGAATGGCCTGCACCATGCCCCAAAAATAGCCTCATAGGCCTCAGCATCGGCATACAATTCCACAGTACCCCAGGAAGGATAGGACTGGGACACCTTAGAATGACTGCATTATGTTTTGGGGGGCATCCAAAACAGTGGTGGACCCCCTATCTACCCCTCTATACTTTTTTATATAATTGGCACGCTAAGTCTCCCAGATCACTGCGTTACTGAACTTGTTAGAGCCTCAGCAGCTCTTTAAGTGGTTATGTTGCTCATTCACCTTCTACTGTGCCCTGTGAGTGCATTGACCCATTGAGGTTTTGGGTTCTTCATGGTTTTCTAAATAATCCGGTTTATTTGTAGAGAAAGTATTTTCATTTACATTTCACTATTTCTTATTACTGGTGTGGGGAATATGTGCTAAAGCAAATATGCTTATTTGGCGTAACCTCCTGAAATGATTAATAATAGTGAGATCATAATTTTCTTATTGGTACAGGCAGCAGGCCTGACATTTTGTAACTGTGTATTCCCGGCTTGTTATTAGTACATAAGGGAGTATTGTGGTTGTAGAGGTTAGGGTTTACTGGCACAGAAACCGTTTACAGTGTTACAGACCTACCCAAATGTAGACGGTTATTTGAATGCAAAGACATTTTCTTAGTTGGCGTTCACTTTGTTTTATAGACTGTTTGGAGGCTTTTACTAACCCTGGGCGTAGTTTGCGAAGTAGCACTTCGCGAAGCTACGCAAAGTGCAGTTTGCACTACGCGAGCTACGCGTAGCACTTCGCGAACTGCGTAGTACCTTGTTCGCACTGTGCCAGATGTCGTTTTCAATGATGGCACAGTGCGGACAAGCAACCGGCACTGTCCAATCAGTGAAAATGTCATCTTGCACAGTGCGAGCTGTAGTTTTCTGCTGCTCGAGTAGATTTTTACTCGAGTGGCAGCTTTCTCAACGCGAACTGGTAGTTTCTCATCGCGAGCGGTCGCGAGCAAACGCGACCACTCGCAATGAGAAACCTGACCTCCTCGCGTTGGGAATCTCGCCTGGAGGTTTATTTTCCATGCTCGCGATCGCCAACTTGATGTTGCTGATCGCGAACAAGGAAAAAGTCTCGCCGGGATGTCATTTTGCTTGCTCGCGGTCGCCAACTTGATGTTGAGGACCGCGAGCAAGCAAAAAATGACCGCAGCACTACGCAACACTATGCTACGCGTGTTCGCACTGTGCTACGTTCAATTCGCATTGTGCGAAGTAGCGCGAACTTCGCAAACTACGCAAGCGTAGCGTAGTGCTTTGCCCAGGCTTAGCTTTTACATCTGCTATTGTTTGTCGTTTTGTAATTTTGTGTGTAGTATTTAGCCCCTATTAAAGTACTTCTCATTTTCAAAGAAACAGCAGCGACTGGGCTTTTTTTTGTTAGAGTTTTATATAGCGCTTTACATAGCACCAGTTTCGTTACACAAGGATACATTCATTTTTGTTAGGCACGGGGAGATTTGGGGGCATATTATCAAGCCAGGCGATAAAATTATCGCTGCTTTAGCGGCAGAAAACTGACGCTAAAACGGCCACAATGGGCTTGATAATATGCTCTATGGAATTCCAATTGAAGCCCATGTTAGATGTGAAGGACATCTAACATGGGCTTCAATTGGAATTCCGTAGAGCATATTATCAAGCCCATTATCGCCGTTTTAGCGGCAATCATTTTATAACCTGGCTTGATAGTATGCCCCTAAGTGATGTGCCCAGAATCATAGGATGTTGAGCGTCGTTGCCGAGACTCGAACCCGGTTCCCCACCTTCGACGTCGAACGCTCTAGCCGTAAGACTACATCCTCTTCCCTAATTTGATTTATTGGGTGTTATTATTTGTTGTGTTGCTAAGTTCTGAATCTGTAACCCACAGCACTTCATATATGTACTAAAGTGGGGTACCTGGGACCCATTTTGGTGGTCCGTAGTGTCAAGGGAAGTAGGATACCAGAAACAAAAGCGCCCAGTAGTTACAAGTGCGGCCAGTATCCTTTGATCGCCCTGGACCCCTCAGAACTGCATTAAATATGACTATGCCAATAAAAAAGGGAATGGGCAAACACTAGCTTACAAAATAGACGCGTAATGTATTCTTCCTGCTGTAAAAGCCCTATACCATTTTAGGTTTGAAGATCAGACAAGAGTACAGCAAATAAGGGCAGTGCCAACATACATATATCCTTGCTGCCAACTGTACTCCAACAAAGGGTATGTCAATGGATCTGAGGTGAACAAATGGGTTATTTTGATCAACAGGAGTCACAGTGATTTGCATTTTTTCGATACACAAGAAATTATTCTCGACTAATCATTCCAAAATGCTGTGCATTTTTCACTTTGCTTCCAATTTTGATCCAACCCAAAATAAATTGCACAAACCCATTGCTTTATCATGTATTACCCAACAAATAAACCACATCATAGGTACGTAATCTATTAGCTGCCTAAATATGAAAAGTAACTTTACTCGTGAAATTTTCAAATTTTTTCACACATTTTTCACCATGCATTGGTAGTAATCACTATTGCAAGTGTTCATGAATTTTGATGTTTCATTTTCTCCTTTTCATTCTTAGCTTTTTTATGTTTCTTTGTTATCAAAACTAATTTTAATATATGCACATTGTAGTCCTTTCAAACCAGCAGACAAAACATCTGCCCCTAACCGATGTTCATGCGTTGGTTTCTCACAAAGGCTGAAGAATTTTCTTTGAAAAGAAATTATGCTAATTATATTTTCTTAACAACCTATACAGCTAGACTACTTTTAACAGGCTTCCAAGTAGTACAAATACTACTATCCAAACTATGTGAAATCGAGAAGCAGTGCCTAAAAACATCGCTCTATCTATCAGAGGCAAACCATCAATTTAGCAAAGTCATACAAATCAGCATAAGAACCACCTGTCTTTTTTCATCATCATACTTTCTCACCAAATGATGCAGAGAGTGTAGAAGCAATTAACCCGTCCCTTGCCATATCCAAAAAGCCACTGCAAACATACCACTCAGTTCCAGCCTATAATTGATCCAAATATTTGAAATTTTGGAGAAGACACTTTAATTAATCATATTTGCTATATGTTACTGCATAGGCTACAGAAAACCGGGGTACTGAGTTCTGGAAGTCAGAGAATTATATCATTACCTTGTTGTAAATACTTTTTCTGCTATGGCAAAAAAAAAATCCTGGAGTGGACAGTTTATGTGACCTAGTAAATATTGAGTACATGGCTGTACAAAACATGCACTTTTCATAGTAGAACCGTAGCTGTCTACACTGCTCAACCCTCTAGTCTACTTATACCACATTAAGAAAATTACTTTATTGGCATATTATCAAAGGCATTGTGCAGAAGTCACTCTATTTTATGTTGTGATCATATGGTATCAAATATAGGTAAAAATGCATGGTTTCGGACTTCTCCTGATATTGTTGGAGGGGCTCGTGTTCCTTAGGCCATATGGCAAGAGGTTGGTATTTTTGTCATTGTCTACAGTTAATTAGATACGTCTTTGCTGCGGTATTTAGCTTTAGATGGTTATTCATTGTTAATTTGTTTATAGCCCGAAGGCAGTCATAAAGTTTTAAATTGTAGAGGTCTCTCGGGCCATCCATTTTTAAAAATGATTTGGGTGTGAATCTACATAGTTGTAATAGATGAGGTTGAATGGTTCAATCACGTTTGGTAGAAAGGTTAGGTAGATGTTGAATAATAGAGGGAAAATGATGAACCCCTATGGGATGCCACAGTGTTGTGTGTGAGGAGGTGATATCAACACTAGTTCATTGTCACAGCTGAGAGGCCATGAGTTTAATGGGCATTAGCTGAACTCCCATCTCATCTGTCACATATGGTATGTCAAACAAGAACTTACTGTTTGAAGAGATTGCACAACTGTACAGGACATTGAGTCATGTTGGTCTTAAGCCAGCAACTATAATGATATTTCCTATTCCTGATACATAAATGGTTGGCACAACCCAAACCTTCAGTTATCACAAGTCAGATACAACTGACATTTGACTGACCTTGTTCCAGTCTGCACTGGCCAGTTGTGAATAATAGCCTTATGAGATACTGTGTCTGCTCTACGATCATTATTTTGTTTGCAGGAGGCAGATAGTTTATTAGGTTAATGTGCCTGCTGCAGAGGTCTGCAAAATCACTAAGTAGCATTAGTGTGAATCTAAAATGACCCAGTGTAGACTGTCATGTTACAAAGGGCTGCTATAGCAGACTATCTTTCAGAAATGGTTTAATATCCAGATAACCCTGCCAGGGTCAACATGCTGAGGATTAATCTCTTTGAACCAAATATTGTTGAAACTATATTCAGGGCCTCTGAGGCTGAAAGCCTTTGTATTATAGCTGACCTCTTTAGACATCTCTGCAGAACATCGGATTACATTTTCAGATTTTTGTATATTGTAATGTAAGACCTGTATAGTATGAATCTGAATTTTGAAATGTATTTACTCCTTTGAAATTCTGTTTTATCTGTATCTAATGTATGGTCATAGCTAATAAATTGCTGTTATGAGGTCCTATGCAATTAATATGCTAAATTCATAATATTTGGTGAACATTTGGGGTAGCGTTTTATTGGGAGAAGTGCAGGAAAGCTAGGTTGTTTGAATTTTATCGATCTTAACGGATTCTGAAATTTTCCTACTCAGAAATTTGAGAAAAATCTGTGATTTAGCTAAGGTTTGGTGTTTTGTGGGGATTGTGGTTGCTGTATGCCAAAGTCGGAGCCTGCTTCAAGTCCTTGCAGTTTTGCTTGGTGCTTTTGATTAGCTATCTATATTTTCTCACACCCTTATAGTGAAAAATTTACTGTGGGCCCTACTAACTTCCCTCTAAAATTTAATTCACATTCTATTTAGTTCTCACGGTTCTTGCGCTAATTTCCTAAAATGTTCTTGATGGACTGCTCCAAGGTGTCTGCAAAAAATGTTTAAATTAGTTTTGAGTTAGATTTAAATTTCACTTGCAAAACCGGTTGCAATTAGGAAACCCCACAATTTATGAAGCAAATTAAGTTGTCTATATGTAAGTAAGTAAGTCTTATCCATTAAGGCCTATAAGTTGTGAAGAGTTGCTGATGCGGAATGTCCCAGGTAGGGCATCCTCCAATTCAAATACATTTTAAGTGTGGAGGCACAACTTCCACCACCTGAAGTAAGAGGTGCGGAATGGAGGTCTCAGAGCTGAGACCAGCCTATTTAAACGAAAATAACTTGATAAGCTCTGCATTACACAAAGCTTGAACAGTTTAGAAAATACACAAAGTTGTGAGTCAGTCTACTTTACATATTGATATCCTTCTACTTTAAGTCCCATTTAATTGACAGGATTTGAAGTTGGATTGTGAAAAGTTGATTGCTTGCGCTTTAATATGCACCTTAAATAATCCACATATTACTTTATACGGTATCACATTGCGTGCACCCCAATTTCAAACCTAAAATATAAATGGCACAGAATATTAAGAACAGAATATTGAATCCAAAATATAGACCTGTAAGTATAGAATTTCTATAACTGCCTCGACATGCATGTACCTACACAATATATATATCTTTTGGGTATATAGATCTGGAGTTAGAATAGTAAATCTATACTTCCCTATATACATTTCAATATTCTGTCCTCAATGTTCTTGTATCATGATATTCCTAAGCGTCGTTATTTAGTACACAACTAGTATTTGGGAAAGAATGCACTTATAGAGCTGGTCATAGCTGAGGCCTATGCCCCTCCTAAAAATATATGTCTGGCTACGGGCCTGAAAAAACATTTTCAATTCAAAAGCCATTCATAAATAAAATCTAATTGACACTGCTAAGGATTGTCCTAAAACTTTTTAAAGTAATGAAATTGTCCAATATTTTCTACCTTTCTTCTTTGGTAAGATCCTAATGATAAATGTTAGGATTTTGCATAGTTGTATGATGGCTTACTTACATCTAATGATTTTTTTTTGGTCTATCAAAAAACGTCAAGGGTTTTTGATTCTGTTTGAAAGAAATCTCTTGCGTTGACTTGATGAAATCTACAGATGATTAGAAACCTCCAACCACCTCACTGATCCAATTCCAGCAAATACTACTAAAAATGTGCATTTCCTCCTTTTTTCTTGAAATTGGACAAGCCTTAGTTACTTGTTTCTAGCACAAGATATCTTTCCCAATAGCCTTAACATTGGTCAAGTCTCTCCTCTGATGAAGATGCTTAAACTTAAAATTACTTATTTCCTATTGAGGACTCACTTTCCAAGCAATAGTTATTGAAAGTCGTATAGCCACATCATTGAATTCACATATGTGTTACAAAAATGTTTTCAATGAATTCCCAGCGGGTTCAGCTGGAATTGTCGTACCAAACTCCCCTCCCTAGAGGTCTTAGATGATGGTTTACATATTGTTGACAGTGGAAATGTATATCTGGTTATTCACCAGTGTTTATCCAGTGTATTCGATATGGGCAATCATTCCAATCACATCACTGCCTTCAAGAATCTTATACATGTAGATGGCGTATTTTGTAACTGTGTATCGTCATACTTATACACTTGATCTCAGCAAATCAATATTGGCATCTCTCTTTTGCCAGCTTGGTAAACTATTACCAGGCTACAAGTTTCCAGCCTGGGCACACAGATGTCTTTAATCCTTTACCAGGACCTCTTTGTGACATCCTTAAGAATGCAGGAATCTTTTACAATTACTTGAGTCATAATTCTCAGCTTTTTGTCAAACTATCCTCACCCACCCTCTGACATTTTACATTGGGCACATATTCTCAGATCATACAAGACTGGATGCAGTTCACCATTTGCAACTAAACCATTAAAAGCTGATTTTCTTTTATTTTCTTACAAATGTGCTAACATCTAAATGCAATCCCGCTTTGACTAGTGTATCAACATTGATATTTATCCTTTGATTGTGGAAATCTTGACATCTTTAGGCCTCACTATTGACAAATGTCCCAGGGCTACCATGAGAGGTTGGCAGATGTAGTGCATCAAACAAAAAATTATGGTTGCACCATCTGCCAACCTCTCAGTGCTACCTCTCCATTTAGAGCTTATTATGGGATTTCACACCTCCATCTGACTTTTTTCCACAGTGTTTTACTCTATGTGACAGTGGCGCTTCTCCCTCTTCTTTTCTTTAGGGCCCAGATCCATTACTTCTGCCTACATTTCCATTTTCCCTTTCTTTTACCTCTCTGCTGTGCACACACTCCTCTTAAATGTTAGACTTTATTGTTACCGCCTTCCCCCATAACCGTTCACATCGTTCTACTACAGTCCTTGATTTTGCCATGCTTTTCTTTAATGATGCCCTTGCTTTCTTGTAATCACTTGGGTAATTATCGCCTTCACCCTGGATGTCTCTACTGTCCCCACTCTTACTAACTCGTGTATGTGCAACTAGATGTCTGCACTAGAAGTGTCACTGCTTCAGTGTTTCTATTCACTACAAACCTTGAACCATATTAAATCTCTCTGGTGCCCTTGGTCTATAGTCACACTACATAAAATCACAGAAATAATTAAATCCCCTGGTGTTCAGCATTTTCTGTCTCTTTCTGTGCCATGTCACGTAGAGCTACAGCATGCTCACAGCAAGGTCGTGCAGTTGCCAGGTCACTTAGAGCTACAGCATGCTCCCAACATGGTGGTGCAGTCGCCGGGTCACTTAGAGCTACAGCATGCTCCACTGGCGGACCGAAAATTGAGGGGGGCTCCCTGCAAGGAACGTGAAGGGGCCCCTTCCGGGCTCAATTAAGAGCTCTCCGGCAAGAGTGTTGTGCTGAGGGGGCCCCCTGGACCTTGGGGCCCCCCACACCATGGGAGCTGTGGGGGCCTGTGTTACGCCGCTATGCTCGCAGCATGGTCATGCAGTCGCCGGGTCACTTACAGCTATAGCATGCTCCCAGCAATGTCGTGCAGTCGCTGGGTCTTGCATTCCGCCTGCATATTGACATACAGCTTGGATTCATGGTGTTTACTGGCATTACACTGGGAAGGATCAACATAAATATTCATAAAGTAGTGCAATAACAGCTGTCTTATTCACAAAACAAATAAACGTACTACTTATCGGTTACTCTTATCTACTTACCTGTTTTTTTCCTGTCTTTGTTACCTACTGTTATGGGTTATTAGTACCTACTAATCAATTCCTTTTTAGGTCTCGCCTAGCTATCGCGTAAGCGATCGCAATGCGAGACTATAGTAAGGGGCTCCCAAAAGTGCTCCCAAAAGCGGATTGCATGGCGAGCACGCGCACAATCACGTGCATCGTGCCGCCATGCAATCCGTTTGCATCCTACTTCAAAGGGTCCGCTCTCCCACCTTGAATGCGCTTCCCCTGCCCCCGCCAAGCGCGCGCACCACGCTCCGACGGGCTTGTCTTGATATTCCGATGCTCTCAAAGCATCTAAGCAGCTGGGACAAAAAGTCCACAAAATGGCAATCCCGCCTTTGATGCATAATAAAACAAACCAAGTCAAAGGCCTCCTCCTGCCAGCGGCCGCTCATCTGCTCTCGCTGGATCAATGGTGCCCAGCCGCGCGCGTGTTACTTCGCCACAACTGCTCATCTATCGGCGCTCCTGAAATAGCGCGGGGGGAGGGGGTACAATACTCCAAAACAGATGCTCGGTGATGAAGTCTAGTCTGTAATTTACAAGCAAGTATTGTTGGCCTTTATCCACGCACAGCTAATTCGGTGGCTTCTAATAACGGAGCAGAACAAAACCCGTCCTGCTGCGGTTTTCATCTTCAATTATTGCCTCTAACTTCCCAATTGCCCACAACGATTAAAGAACGAGACAATTGTCTCGCTTAAGTGAAGGCGTTAACTGGGTGATGACGTCACACAGGAAGGGAGTCACGTGGGAGGTAGGCGTACATGACTGCATATATGGTCACCGACCTGGACACAACCAAAGAGCCTAGTGCCTGACATTTTAAGAGTTATCACGGAGGTGTGGAAGCAGCTGAAGGGTCGTACCTGGCTCTGGCTGACCTTAAAGTCCTGTTGAAACCTCGAGCCAATACTAAGCCAGGCAGAGGCGATCTGTGGCTTCTGCCGCCCACCCACTTTACCTAAATCGTCATTTTCTACAGTCTCTTACGCTCACCCAGGGTGTGGCTTGGCCAGTAGGGTGTAAGTTTCAGACTGTCCACCAATTACATTGAGTAAAATGAATCACGTCCTCATCCATCTTCCTGGATGCAGTCTTTAAGCATAAGATGCTTCTCCTCTCTGGCAGAAAAAAAAACAAGCATTGGCATAGCCAATAGGTCTCGCCTTTGGGACCTTATAAGTGTTTAGCCATGCAACAGTTGATGTGGTTGCACCAAGGATATTGTGCTGCATAACTAAATACTTATAAGGTCCCAAAAGAGAGACCTGTTGGCTATGCCAATGCTTGTTGATTCTGTCTTTGCCTTTGATGCTGTACAGCAGTCCTCTGCCATGTGTCTGAGTTTGCACTGCACAATAATCAGACATACATTCATTAGTATGCATTACATACATACACACCATACGCCTCTGAACGCAGTGTCTGCTCACACATATGAACACTGCAGTGTTTCGTTCTTATAAATAATGACGCTCCAAATGCGGAATTGTTGCATGTCTCTAATTCATATATGAATCATTTACTAACACATAGCTACTCACGTAAAATTAAACATCTAAATAAGTTAATTCATGTCACGATCCAATAAGAATGTAGTGCAAATCACAAGTATAAATAAACATCCCTATCATTCACTTTATGCCTGGGGGATGCAGTGGGAAATAATAATATACATTAAAAACTTCCAAATAGATCTTCACTGCAAAATCCGCTACCAATTTGACTGAACTAAAAGGATATTGCGCTCAGCTTTTCATTCTATATTTTCTTCATAATGCAGTACATATGGTCTTCTTTCTATTTTTATTCAATCTAGTGCTGGGAAAACTGACGCATGAACAGTGTTTTCCATACAGGCAGTAATTAGTTCCTGCAGTTCTACCCCTGATCAGCTGTACTGGAACAATTTCTACGAGTGCAGGTGCTGCCATCAGAGTTATGTCACTGAAGTCTTAGGCATTGTGAAAAATCCAAGCATCACTCACAGAACAAGTGTAGTAAATGAGCCACTCACATTCAGCAGGAGAGTGGTAAAGGAGTGGTACGTAGCCCATGGTCATTTTAAAGCATACTGTCACAAACATATTACTAATGCATGTTGTGGTAGCGCAGTGTCATGCACAGACTGCATGTTCCATTTAAATCACCACTAAATTTGCACAGACGTGCAGTTGTACTGATAAACCTATACAATCATCGAATGATAATGTGTGGGAATCGGGTTTCAGTGAGCAGTTATCATTTACTCATCACCAAGTATTGTCTGTGTGGTGCAGATGCAGTGCTGGATTGTCCCCAGAGCCTGGCTCCTCTGTCAAAATCCATTTCATGTCATTTGCTATTGTGTCATGCTCTCCATAGTTTTTCAGTGGCATGGTGGGTCAACCAACTGTGTGTTGCAGGGCCTACATATGTACCTTGTTTTGTAGATGTTACTCATCTTTCTTTTCAGGCAATGCACTGTAACCTATGTAGATTGGACTCATGTGACATATGTATACAGGTGTATGATTAATTGCTGTCTCTTCACCTTGCCCACAGCATCGTCGGGGGACACGGAGGGAGACATCAGCACAGACGGAGCGGAGGGACCGAGCACCAGTGCCAGCGGTGACATTTTGGCTGGCACATCGAGTGGAACTGAGGCGGAGGGGAGTGAGGCCGAGGACCTGTCCAGTGCCACCACAGAATATGAAGCTGACGGGTCCGAGGATGAGCTCTCCGAGTGGGCGGAGGCTGCACCAGCAGCTGACAGTGGCACAACATCTCTCCCCGCCCCCTCCATTGCCATCAGCCGCCTCCCACTTGCTCATGTCCCTTCCCAGCATGCCCAGTCACCACATGTCTCCTTCCTGCCAGGCACCGCACCCCCTGCCCCTGTCTCCACTGCTGCCGCCAATGCCGAGTCTGTGGACATCCAGCGGCAGTTGCAGGTTGGTCAGGCTGCGATGCTTAATGTCCTCCATGGCCACAGCCAAGTGCTGAACAACATGGAGGCATACTTGGAGGGCATTTTCTAATCGCAGGCTGACCAACGCAACTTGCTGAGGTCGATTGACTCGACACTGACTGCAGCAGTAGGTCTCCTGCAGCGCTTCGTCCAACCCCCTACCCCTGACCCATCCACACTTCCCACTCCCATGCCTGTCCCACGTACACCCAGAGGTCAGCATGCACCCACCAAAACAGACACAGGCACCACACCATCAGGGAAGGTCAAACGCACACCTCCTGGCACGCACACACAGGGTGAAGTAGGCACACCCACTGGGTCGGGGGGCAAACGTAAGACACGCAGCCAGAGTGGGAGTCCGCATTCCACCAAATCCACTCCCTCCAAATCCCCTCCCCTCAGCTCTCCTGGCCACAAATCCAGCAAAGACTCCTTCATGGCCGCTCTGTCCCTGAGCCCCACAGTGACACCACCCCGCAAGTGGTCAAAGGAGTCCCCGGTCAGGGTGGTTGAGTCCCCCCCCTGTCCACACCCTCCCCCAGTGGCGCTGCGACCCATCCCTCTGACCCCCCCCTCCTTGGGGACTGTGGTTCCTTCGGGTGCTGGGGAGTCGCTGGAGGACCTTGCTAAGGTGTGCAGCGCCATCCTGGCCTCCGCCTTTGGCGCTGCCTCACCCCCTGTGGTGGAGTCCTCCGTCCCTGCACCCACGACGCCTACCCTTCGCCCTCATGTGCCTGCGGTGCCTGGTCCTTCCCCCCCACATGATGCCCCCCACCCTCTGGAAGACGAAGGAGTCTGACTGTGCAGGCAAGCTAGGGGACACGCGTCCCACTGTGTCCCCCACCTGGATTTGAACTTTGGATTGCCCTATGGGCATTGTACATTTTGAACTTTCAAGGGACAAACAGATTTTTGGATGCTGAATAAAGCAATTTATTTTTCCTTAGTACACTACTGTCTGTCTGGTATTGCTGTTGGGGGACCTGCTCCATTATTTGGGTGGTGATAATGTGTTGGGTGTGTGGGAATTGTAGTCTTGTGCTGGTCATAGGGTGGATCCTGGTATCTGTGTGCCATCACAAGCTGTTGGCTACATAACTTTGTTCATGTAAGCAGTTACTGCATGGTGACATCGTCCCAAGGTGTGTTCCTTCCTCTGTGTAACCTGACATCTTCCCTGCAGGGTCATTCCAATATGTGGTGCTGAGCTGTGTTTACATTGGCTGGGTGTGTGACGGACTCGTTAGACTTGGGCCATGCATGCTGAGCGATGTCTCCACCTGCATCATTCGTGGCGTCCTTGGTGGTCACTGTACTTGTGTATGTAGACTGTTGTCATGACTTCATGTGGACATGTTTTCTTTTCGGCACTATGCATGTGTATACTCCCAGCCTCGCACACATGTGGTACATGTACTGCAGGATCTTTGTGCACCTGACTGACATTTGTGGGCATTGGATCTGTGGGTACTCCACCCTTTTCTTTGCAGGGGCACTGCTGTGAGTGTTAGGCACCCACCCCTCCTGTGTCTGGGCACTGCTGTGAGTGTTAGGCACCCACCCCTCCTGTGTCTGGGCACTGCTGGGAGGACTCTGCACACACCCCTCTTATGACTGGGCACTGCTGGGAGGACTCTGCACACACCCCTCCTGTGTCTGGGCACTGCTGTGAGTGTTAGGCACCCAACCCTCCTGTGTCTGGGCACTGCTGTGAGTGTTAGGCACCCACCCCTCCTGTGTCTGGGCACTGCTGGGAGGACTCTGCACACACCACTCCTGTGTCTGGGCACTGCTGGGAGGACTCTGCACACACCCCTCCTGTGTCTGGGCACTGCTGTGCATGTTAGGCACCCACCCCTCCTGTGTCTGGGCACTGCTGGGAGGACTCTGCACACACCCCTCCTGTGTCTGGGCACTGCTGTGAGTGTTAGGCACCCACCCCTCCTGTGTCTGGGCACTGCTGGGAGGACTCTGCACACACCCCTCTTATGACTGGGCACTGCTGGGAGGACTCTGCACACACCCCTCCTGTGTCTGGGCACTGCTGTGAGTGTTAGGCACCCACCCCTCCTGTGTCTGGGCACTGCTGGGAGGACTCTGCACACACCCCTCCTGTGTCTGGGCACTGCTGGGAGGACTCTGCACACACCCCTCCTGTGTCTGGGCACTGCTGGGAGGACTCTGCACCCAACCCTCCTATTTCAGGATATGTACGCTTAGAACATACACGGGTGTGGGTTCGCTCCATGCATACGCGGGTGGGGGTACGGGTCGTACATACACGGTTGGGGTGGGGGTACGCTCCATGCATACGCGGGTGAGGGTACGGGTCGTACATACATGGTTGGGGTGGGGGTACGCTCCATTCATACGCGGGTGAGGGTACGGGTCGTACATACACGGGTGGGGTGGGGGTACGCTCCATGCATACGGTGTGGGGGTATGGTCCGTACGTACACTGTTGGCATGGGGGGTACGCTCCAGGCATACGGGGTGGGGGTACGGTCCGTACGTACACTGTTGGCATGGGGGTACGCTCCATACGTACGCGGGTGAGGGTACGGGTCGTACATACACGGTTGGGGTGGGGGTACGCTCCATGCATACGCGGGTGAGGGTACGGGTCGTACATACACAGTTGGGGTGGGGGTGCGCTCCATGCATACGCGGGTGAGGGTACGGGTCGTACATACACGGTTGGGGTGGGGGTACGCTCCATACGTACGTGGGTGAGGGTACGGGTCGTACATACACGGGTGGGGTGGGGGTATGCTCCATGCATACGGGGTGGGGGTACGGTCCGTACGTACACTGTTGGCATGGGGGGTACGCTCCATGCATACGGGGTGGGGGTACGGTCCGTACGTACACTGTTGGCTTGGGGGGGTACGCTCCATACGTACGTGGGTGAGGGTACGGGTCGTACATACACGGTTGGGGTGGGGGTACGCTCCATGCATACGGGGTGGGGGTACAGTCCGTATGTACACTGTTGGCATGGGGGGTACGCTCCAGGCATACGGGGTGGGGGTACGGTCCGTACGTACATTGTTTGCATGGGGGGTACGCTCCATACGTACGCGGGTGAGGGTACGGGTCGTACATACACGGTTGGGGTGGGGGTACGCTGCAAGCTTATACGGGTGAGGGTACGGGTCGTACATACACGGTTGGGGTGGGGGTACGCTCCATGCATACGCGGGTGAGGGTACGGGTCGTACATACACGGTTGGGGTGGGGGTACGCTCCATACGTACGCGGGTGAGGGTACGGGTCGTACATACACGGGTGGGGGTACGCTCCATGCATACGGGGTGGGGGTACGGTCCGTACGTACACTGTTGGCATGGGGGGTACGCTCCATGCATACGGGGTGGGGTTACGGTCCGTACATACACTGTTGGCATGGGGGGTACGCTCCATACATACGCGGGTGAGGGTACGGGTCGTACATACACGGTTGGGTTGAGGGTACGCTCCATGCATATGGGGTGGGGGTACGGTCCGTACGTACACTATTGGCATCGGGGGTACGCTCCATGCATACGGGGGGGGGGATACGGTCCGTACATATCCGTACCCACACTGTGGAATGCTTGTGTGGGCCGTACCCAGGCCTTTGCCACGTGGTTACAGCCGTCCTGCCATTGTTTGGGTGACGTAGGTGTGGGGGTGGTACGACTCGTACCCATACTCTTAAGGCGTGGGTACGGGACGTACCTGTATTGTTGTGTTACCGGTTCGCGTCGTCAACCACTTCCGTTGTGGCGGACGCTGGCTTTGCTGGACACGCCCCCACCCCCTCGTAGTGACCAGGTCCTGGGGGTCAGGTATGTCCAGGGCATGTGTGCTGTGTGACTTGGGTGGGGGTTTTGTGGCCTGCCCCTGCTCCTGCCCCCCCCCTTTCCCCCCTCCCTTTGTTGTTCTGACCTTCTGCGGCGTCTGTGTCGTAACCTGTAGAGGAGGTCGACTGCTATGAGGGCCGGGATGACACGTAGGTTAGGGTCCATGTCTGTCCGTCGCGTGCAGGTACTCCTTGTTCGCGTCGTCCTGATATCCCGGCAGTTTTTGGCTGCCGGAAAATATTCTCCGTGCGGGATGACGTCGGTGCGAATCGTACTTCCTGGTTCGTGAATGGCAGGCTGCTTGCGTCCCGACGTCACGTCGGCGCTTTCCCGGATCACATTTGTATGTATATTTTCGTCGGTCGGTGTTTTGTACGAATCGTACGGAAATAGTATTTCCGTGCGAATCTTACTTCCATGTTTGTATCTTGTTCCGACCGGGTACGCATCGGACGGGGAATATGCTCCATCCGACGGTTCGTACCCGGTTTTTACAGGATCGTAATCGGCACCTTAATATCTTGAAAACAGCAAGATGTCACATTATAAACAAGAATAAAATGAACATCTCTAACATGATTAAAATGTCATCTAGAACCTAACACCCTAATGTGTACTTCTATGAACTGTACTAAGAGAGCATGGGAAGCAGTGCAATTAAGGAATGCCGTCCCATTCATTCCTATGGGCCTCCAGGCCCATAGGAATGAATTGGAGATTGCATTTGGGATGATGATGCATCCCAAATGCAAAAATACCGGTCGCAAAGGGGCAGATTCTGAGAATCTGCCCGTTTGCGACCGGTGTTTCCTTTGATGCATGTGACTGTATGTGCCTTATCTAACTACCTGACTGCTACTTACATTGCATTATCAAATAACATTAACACCCCAACCTTCTACCTCTAATTTTCCTCCATTAACACTTTTTATGCAGCTCACTGGCAGACATCGTATGCCTACTTGCACAAGAAGTGACACACAGGGTTGTGTGGTGTCAGAATGAGAATGAAAAGGTTAATGGTAAAACCAAAATATTTTCTGCTCAAATATTCCACCTGATGAAATCAGGTGTAAAATCTGAGTTAAAAGGGCCCGGAATCTAGAAATCATAACATGCTTGATAACAGTCTGTTTGGTGTCCAAACTTAGTACCACTAAGATCAGTGTTGTCTCTCGATGTTACCAGCTAACACGTGATGCGGTCCATACTTGGGAACTTTTAAAGGCCAAATCAAAGTATTATGGTTAGACCTTGGTGGATTTTCATTAAAGCTAGCCTATTCTTGTCTAATTTTCAGCATTTCATGCTACAATGTATAGGAGAGTAGGATCTGCATCTTTTTGCTGATGTTTCACTTTTTTTCGACTTTAGTCTGGCTGGGACCCTGCTGTTCAGGGTCCCAGCCTAGCTGCTTCCTCTCTAAATTGATGTCATGTACTTTAGGTACACTCCAGATTGGATTCTGGGGTACCCTTATAAGTGTCAAGTACCAGTTCCAAAAGACGAGACTTCCGCAGGAGCCGATGACTATTCCGCAATTCCCAACCCAGTTGCCCAGGCACAGCACACAATATATATATATGCGCACCTAAGCAACTAAGGGGGGGGAAAGGGGAGTTGGAAGAAAAGAGAAAAACGCCACGTCTTGCTTCTTCAGACAGGACTGCTTCTACGAAGCTGGATACGTCTTGCTATCTACTGGATTGCTTCTTCTAAGTAGGATCCTTCCTGAAAGACAGAGCTATATTATAATTCTCTTACAGTCTTTTCCTAAATTCTTGTCCTGATTAAACCCACAGCAATTACCTGTCTCAACTAGTGGCTAGCTTTTCTCTTGTAGGTTGCCTTCTACAGTTTCTGATACTTAATGACCCTGTTGAGGTAAACACTAATTAGTCTTTACTCAAATAATAATAGGCATTACCTCTATTCTTATTCTCATTACTATTGTCTTACTATGAGTTTTCCTTGCAACCATAAGTAGATTACTTTGTCTTTATCAGTCTCTTTTTCTTTTATTTACAGAAGAAGTTCCTGTATTGTCGAGTTTTCAGGTGAATTCCAGAAGAAGAGGTGGTCTTCGAAAATTTGGTAAGTACTTTTATATATATATATATACATAAGAACACCTACATAGAAGTTAGTAGTTTGACTTCAATCTTTATCTCACTGTCCCAGAAAATGCTCTCTTCAAACTTAGTAGGATTGCAAACACTGGAAAAAATGCAATTCTATATTTTGACTCCAAGTTGGTTGAAGCGCAATAAAGTAACCTGACCTGATACTATCCTTGCGCTTCCTAGAATGTGACTAATTCTCCAGGAAGGTTCTCAGGTAAATCTGACTCTGTAGCTTCCTTCTTTGAAATTCACTCGCTCCAAAAAATTAGTAAGATACAGTCTTACCTTCCGCAGCCGCGGAAGCCGGAAATTCAGGAAAAATATACTTCAGTACTCACGAACCAGAACCCTGCCAAACCTGATAATTCGCCTCTTTCGGAATTGCGACCGAACTCCTCAGGTAGACAGTTGAAGTGCGCAGTTAGCCGCGCGGGCAAACGCGAACACAGCTGCGTGAGAAAAAAGGTAGAACCACTAGACTGCCCAACTCAATTGGCATCACCGGCGGCCATCTTGAGATTCCGCGAGACACCAATAGTAGTCTAATCAAGGAATAAAGAGGATCCTTTGGGGATAGGTCTTTCCATGATCTAGATTGGAGCACCTTAAAGATATTGCATCAAACTGGGAAGTGACCTTACATGTTTAGCGTGCTGGAAATACGCAGTCCTGACAATAAGTCCCTAGTATATGGTATACTATGTACCCAGGGTATAGGTACCCCAGAGGCCTACCAGGAGCTGCAGCATGTATTGTGCCACCCCTGGGAAGCCATTTAAAATGACACAACAGGTCTGCTACAGCAGCCTGTGTAAGGTGGCAAATGCCCCCTTACTGAGATATAAGTTCCCTATATCTCTACCTATCACTGCACATATAAACCTATCAGTCACCCCTATGGCAGGCCTTATCAATCCTGAACGCAGGGTGCTGGGTTTTATGTGAGAGGGTGCCCATGCATGAGCAGAGCCCCTCTGCAGCCTTCAAAACCTTTATTCCGGGATTGTTTGTGATGCAGCCAACCTTGCGATAAATGCTAACTTTGGAATAGCTGCACTGAAACATGTGTTTGGTGTCAAACACCTTGGAATCATACCTCCACACCAGTAACTGGTGTGGGAGGTATGATTCCACCTTACTAGAGGGAGAACCATGACTTCACCGGTACACCCAGTACCTGCTTCACATACCCTGGCATCACAAAATGGATGCTACCAGCCATAGACACGAGTCTGCCCTCCTGATGCAGGACGAAACTCCGGCACGGAAGGCCTGGACACTAGGTTTCCAGTCACAGGGAGGTATAATCACCTCCCAGACAGGCTTTAGTGTATTGGGGATGAGTGGGTGCACTCCAAGAGTGCTTTGATGTGTGCACTGGGGCACATTTGGTGTCCCTGTGCATAGTCCAGCTCAAACCGGTTGCAGGGGCACTCAGCCCCTGCTCTGGTGTAAAACTGGACAAAGGACATGGGTGTAGCCACCCCGATGTCCTGACCCTCCCATAGGTGGGTCCCCAGAGTTTTTCCCACCCCTTCCTTGGGTGGGTATAAAGTAGGAACCCCTGCCTACAGGACTTTAAATTTACCTGGACGAAACTCTGCTACAGAATCCCAGAACTTCTACTATCTACACCGCGTTGGATGACCAAAGAATCTCCCTTGGAGTAAAGGAGTTACTCCCCTGCAAGGCAGGCACCAAAGACGCATCTGCCTGGTTTGCATCGACGCTGTTCCCGAAGAACACTGACAATTTTGCAACACAGGAGGTGGGTTTCCAAGCTTCCCTGAGGCTGATCCGTGCTCTCAGCAAACCTGAGATCCAAAGCCCTCGTGGGGACCGTGCAACCCGAACCCCTGGACATTGCGGCCATTTGCAGCAGCATATGCTTCTTGGCAGTCCCTGAGGTTGTGCTTTGGGCTACTGTTAGTCCAGACCCTGAACAATGATTCCCCTGAAGATTGCTGGCCTACACTCCTCAGGTGACCCGTGGGCTGGTATCTAGTGAATCCTCTTGAGGTCCCTTCGTGATCCCTTGTTCATTGATTTGTGGGTCCTTGAGAATGGTACTTTGACTTTCAATGGACTTACCTGGTTGCTCCAGACGTGCCCTGACTCTCCATTATTTGGGGAGTCCACAGGACCTTGCTGGGTCACACCGAAGCCATTTTTCTCTCACTGAGTGGGTTGCCGTTGCCAAGGCTTGTTGGTCCTCAATCCGGAAACTGACCCCCAGCACTCGACATCCTTTGTGGGGCAGCTCACCTGTGGACTGTGGTTGTCGTCGACACCTCCTGGTCCCCGTGGCAGTGGAGTCAAGCTTTACCTCTTCGCACCTGAAACACCCAACATTTGGGGGCATTAGACTATCGTGCCCCTGGTCACTGGCAAGTGACACAGACTCTCTCCGCTCTGCTTTCAGGTTCTTCACAACTTCAATCCAGGCTTGGATCACACCGGACACTTCTCCTTTCCACGGCAGCAGCACTTTGCAGCACATCGCCATTGAAATCAACGACGATTCCCGACACCATTTGACACCTATGCACCAGGCTTCCCTGGGTGAGGTAACACAAGTACTCCGGTGCTTCTGTGGGTGCTGGGCCTAGAACCCTCTACGTCTGAAAGGGTTTCCTGAAAGTCCTCTCCTAAGTGTCCTTATTCTTTAAAATTCCAACCGCGACTTTCCCATTGAATTGTACGGGGCTCACGGCTGTGTTCTCACACTGCACACGTCCCCCGTGGGTCCCCTGTGTCACTGCCTTGGGTGGTTCCTTGGGGTCCCAGCGATTCTACGTGCTCTAGGCACTGTGTCTAGTCAAGTTGTGATTCTTATACCACTTTCTTAACATATGGTTTGGTCTCCCCCTGGGGCCCATTGTATATTGTGCTATTTACTGTCGTTTAATAACTGTATTATTGTGTGCCTTGCTCTCTAACTTCATAAAGGGTTTAGTAGAGAGTGTTTAGAAATAAATACATATATTTTATATATATACATATACACCCTCTGTGGTTCTCCTTCCATTTAGTTATTCAAGAGGTTATAATCTGGTAAACCACGCTACTTTACACTCGTTCAAGACTTAGCCTGAAGGCTGCTCTTCATAGCTTTCAATAAAGGTTGTCTTAAACCTAATCATCAATAAGGGTTGTTTGGACTGGTGCAAGGTGCACACTATAACTAGTGGACAGCATATACCAAGCCAACTTCTCACACAATTGTTAAGAGAAATGCCCAAATTATGCCATTGAGCCACGTCCCTTAGTTGAGCTTGCATTTTGGCAAAAATCCTATAGAAGTAAGGTATAAACAGCTCAAATGAACACAATACGAGCAGTTGATGTTCTCCTCATGCATGTCAAAATAGTCAAGGGGTCACATTACACATGTGGCGCATTTTCCTTCATCGCACCGGTGCACCTTTAAAATGCGCCCCATTATGGGGAATTCACTGCTCCAGGTCAGAAGCGACCTTGTGCTGCCCTGGGGGCAGCGCATTTATGTGAAATACAGAGCAGTTGCTTTACAGCCACTCGGTTTCACTGTGAAGGCAGCAACCCACCTGCACTTTTAAAGGGGACTAGAGATCCTCTTGCAGGCGGGTGCAGTCAGTGACTGCACCCATCTGCAAGGCATTCTCTGGGTGTTACCCCCACCAGAGGGCTGCTCTCAGGAGGCACATTGTCAGTTAGTCTCTTGAGGGCTTCTTTGCTTCTGCGCCTGCTACCATCATACAGCGTGGGTGCAGAGGCAAACGGTTTCCCTTATTTGCATGGGGCTCACCCCCATGCAAATGAGAGAACGCCTCCTTGAAGATAGCGCTGGCGCTTTATGTGCACCAGCATTATTGGTATTACAGAAAGGGCCACATAAACGTCTGCAGCCCCTTCTGTAATACCAAAGTGCCCCAGGGGCATGCAAAGCGAGTGCAAACACTCATAGCGCCTCCGGGGCAACTTATGTAGTATGGCCGGTGTCCAAAAATGAATAAAAGTAGAACGAAGTGTTAAATGGGCGCTATGTGTAATTTTGCTTTATTTCGCATCATTTTGGTGGAATTTAGTGCAATTTTTGCAAAGAAAAATATGCACGTTTTGCACAAGTCTACTATGAATCTTTCATAGCTAAGGCACAGAACTTTCCCAAAGGCACTTTTTGAAAATAATATTACATATTAGCTCTTAATGAATTTAGGGTAAGGAACTGTGCTTTTGCAAACCCAGTAAAATCACAAACTTCTAGTACTTACAGAGCACTGTCATTTGATGGGCTGAAATACTCTGCACAGCTTTCAAAAAATAAACAATGTTATTTGAAGTGGCACCTACTCTCACAAAGATTTGAAATTTAAAAAAAAAACTAACGAGCTTTAGATTACATGATTGGCTTGTCAGCACCTTTACCTGTGTAAGGGACTTGCCGTCGCAAGTATTTATTTTTGTGCAATAAAATGTTGGAATTTCTCCCCTTACAAAGATTCCCATTTTATCTTTAGCTCTGTGAAGTTTTTTCTGCGCTCATTGATATAATTTTCAGCACTGAACTCTAACAATGACAAGTTAGAAAATATATGCAGTTTTATCTTTGCAAGTGTGACTTATTTCAGAGCTTTTCTATGCAGAATAGAAAATGTATATTTTTTGAAAGTTTATCTTTTGTAGTTTTTCTATTCAAAATGGCATTGAGCTGGATAAGAAGATTATTTTCTGCGAATTATGTGCTGAACACAGCTACTTTGTTAATGTTATATAAGGATATTTCCAACTTAAATTGTCTCAAAAGTCATGATTTTCATATGAAAGTGTCAGCTAGAAAACCTTTGTAGCATTTGAAACTTTTTCATAGACATTTGCAAAGGTTGCAAAAATCATGCCTACCTAACTTCTCACACCCTCATGTTTGGGTGGCCAAATTGTCCCATGCAACACACCAAATCTGCTTTAAACTCTTAGACTGAACCTTGAGATAATTCAGCATGGACTTCTATCAAGTCATTGCAAAAAATGAGTTGCATTCTTTGGGCCTTATCTACAATAAAAATGCATGCCACCAGCCATTTAGCTGTGCGGTGCTTGGTTATGTTCAAAGCACAGGGATGTGTCATAATAACAACAATACAATGCATCCCTGTGCTTTCCCCTGCACTGGCGCAAACTGTGCTGCCATGTGCCAGAGCAGGCACCCGTGCCTCATTTTGCAAGAGTGTCTCCACTGCGGAGTAATTGCTTTTGTGCAGGAAGGAACACCTTCCTGCACAAAAACAATTGTTAATGGCATTTTTCTCATTCTTTGCGTACTGCAGTATGCAGCACGCATATAAAAAGAGGAAAAAATTAGGAGAAATGAAAGTATTTCTCCTAGTTGTGCAATTGCTTCGGCTCCCCTAGGGAGGTTTAGGATCCTGACTCATTCACAGTTTTACACAAGGTTGTTTATCTGGGAATGCATCAAGTTCCATGGATGTTGCAGGGGAACACTCCTTTCATGCAGAATAATGTGTGAAAGGGCCTCACACAGGGTGACTTTACGTGACCTTGTAAATATGGACAGGCATTCTGCGCCGCCAGTGCATCAAAAAAAATGCAATGGGCTTGTAAATTTGCCCCTTTCTATTTAGAAGAAAGTGGCTTCTATTCAACAGTGGCTTTGATGTGGTCATGTTCTTGAGAGAATAAACAAAAAAAAGTGAACATGGTGTAAGAGTCATTTTATGCTTGTGGAGGAAGGATAATCTTATAAGCAGTAATTAGTATTCGCTATTGACTGGTTAAAGGGGTTTCAAGAGGGAATCGCTGTACTCGGACTTTAAAAGCACAAAAACGTGTTTCACATTTTAAAGACTTAACAGGTTGGTCAAGCGCAATTGTCACCTTAAATCACCACGATTACAGTCATTCAGAAGTAATGAAAAAAACCACCAGGCTGCGGCTTTAGATCATGGAACACACTGTACTGTTCCCATGATTTGTCAATACATCAAACAGATTAACAAGGTTTCAAACAGCGACATTCGCGTTTATTCATCATTCACCTAGCAAGAATCCATCTGCATCTATATATCTTTTTCTTTTTACATTTCTAGACGCATTCAATAACTTGTTCAGGGTTAAATCCATTATCCTGAATCTGAAATTGAACATCCAGTATAAGCGGTGCCTCAATCTTCACATTAGAGGTAGTTAGGGACAAATGGCTCTCTGATGCGACCATCACAGCAGACAGAGCTATCTCATTGTCACCAGCCTGTGCATTCTTATCAGAATCGGAAATTCTCTCAGCTAATGGTCCAGGGAGGTGCTTTCTTTGCAGCAGTATAATGCTCCGTACTATGAATTCTTGAAAGTCACCTTGAGCATTTGGACACATGAATATAGGTATGAAAGGTGTATTGCTGGTACTATGTTGGAATAAAGGATGTCAGAATTAAAATTACCACTGCAAAGAAATGGGAAAGTAAAAAACTCCAAATAAGAAGGATTGCAATTATCATGAAAAGCAAAAAGAACACTTCGGTGACATAAACTTTTATTATAGATTTATTTCTATACATAATTATTGCTATCCTCAAGCCTTTGTATTCATTGTGGTTCTCACGGCATATTTTTCACTGCCATGATGGGTAGAGAATCAAGAGTTTATTTAAGAATTGGAAGCTAGTATAATGCAATGTTCTTTTATTTCTCCCAGAGACAGCAGCAACAAGATCAGCACCCTGAATTAGAATTAGGCCCTTCAATATTCTAGAACATGCAAAAATACTCAGAACACACAACCATCTTCCTTCTTTTTGCTGCCAATAAACAACATTTCTCAGTGTTCTAACATTGTCAGTCCAAGATATACTTTCTCAAGCCTGGTCATCCATCCGTCCTCCTGTAAATAATTTAAACATGACTTGAAGCATATCAAATAAAGACAAGAACAGGAAGGATACTAAATGGGAGGGATAAATTGTCCTCCATGTCTTTAACAAAATCTTGATTTTCTACCCATCATGGCTGTGGAAAACCTGTATTTTATGGCAAGGCATGAAGGCCAATATTATGCCCGCTCAAAGCCTTGCCATACCATTTTTCACAGAACCCTCCACTAACTTAAAATAGAATCTCTTACATTGAATCAGTAGCCCAATCTGCTAGGCTAAAGATACTATTGAAACTACCTCCCACCATAAAAGTCTTACTTGCCAGAGCACCCCGAGCAGAATGTGCTGCAAACTGACCTACATCTATCCCTGCCTTTCTCATGACCTCCTTGACCCATCTAGTTAGAGTAGGAGAAGACACTGCCCTTTGTGGGTGTCTAAATGAAATTAACATATTGTGTTTCACCTTCCATTCTTTATCCCATGGCTCAATGATTAGAGTGGCAGACCCTGCTGCAGAGGTCTAGCCCGGGACCAGGGTTCAATTCCCCGCCTCGGCGGGTCTTGGGCTCAAAAAATTCCACGGACTTGATAATTCTCGCCTCGGTGCCATTCCAATCATGGAGTTCCACTCTACAACTCTGGGCAATAGCTTGCTTAATCTCCACAACGGCCCCCACAACGCTAAGGATGCCTGGTCTCCACCTTAGGGGTGCCCAGGAGTGGACACCTCACAGGGAAAGCCAGGATGGGTTCCACAGCGGTATTCGTACAAGCGCCTTGAGACCCTTGTGGGTGAGTAGTGCGCTATACAAGTATCAATTTACAATTTACAACGCATACATTATCATGACCCTCCAATCTAGACTTTGTTCTCTTTAGTAGAAATGGTACAGTCCCAAAGGTAAGCATAACCAAGCATAGACAGCCTAAAATAACATTCTCTAATGATTTTATGTGTGAATCTTATATTTGGGTATACTAGGATGCCAGCTATCTAGTGACTGACAAATCTGAAGTGATGGCTGTAGAAGTCTGTCTGTGTATGTGACTTCAAGAATTTGGGTTATTTGTTGAGGGGTGGAAGCTCCGCTCAGTCATCAACCACTATCTTGTCAGGGTGAACTATAAAAGTCACCAAATTACCCTGTGCTTAGCCCACTTGTAGCTTGGCACAAAGCAGTCAGGGTTAACTTAGAAGCAATTTATGACCGATTTATGCAGTATACAACCAGTACCACAGTGAAAACACAACACAAGAAAAATCCCAAACCAATTTGGATAAATTGAGTAAATTGCAATAAATAAAAGTATTCTAGAACATCAAAATCCAGTTGGTGGAACTGGATATAATAAATGATAAAGTTCTCAATGACAATAGGGTCTAAAAGCACAAAGCACCACTCACAATCATCTGGGAGTGTTATACCGGGGTAAAGCCACAAGTTCCGGCCAACAGTGATGCCAATGAGGGCCAAATACTGGGACCAGGTAAGCCCTGCTGAAGAGTTAACCGGCCAAAAGAGTTCTGTTCACAGTGGAGGAGGCCTCATGGAGCAGGGAGAGCATTATGAATGGTCATCGCTGTAGCGGGAAGGACAGGCCAGTCAGCCGTGGGCTGTCGTCACTATAACATGAAGCGCAAGTCTGGCATCACTGATGGCTGTTATCATATCAATGCAATGGCAGTCACTGCGGACTGTGGTTGTTGTAGCGCTTAATGCACATCTCGCGTTGTAGATTATCGCTGGTGGTCACTTAGTCAGGTCCACCAGGGGCTTCAATTTAGGGCTTGTCGCTGGCAGCAGAGTCTTGGCAAGAACGGGTTCAAAATGTGAGGATTTCAACTTTCATTTTAGAAGGAGCTTAACCATTGCCAGCAGCAGGCACCTTTTGGGGATCAGGATCTTCCTCCAGCAGACCTCAGTAGGGCTCAGGCAGGTCCAGTGCAGCAGGTTGCAGGCATGCCGTCTGAGATTATTGGGCCCATTTAACTCAGACAGAAAGTCAGTCAAATGACCATTGGAGTCAAATAGTTTAATCTAGGATAAAGGGAGCAGCTTCAGTCTTCCTTCTCAAAGAGCAAAGAAAACCACAATCACTAATGCAGTCCTTTCGTAGCAGAGGGGCAATCCCCTGGTGGCAGGGTAATCCTTCTTATGTAATGTTCACAAGCCCAGGAGGGTTTGAAAGTGTTAGTCAGAGGGTTCAATATTTAAACCCAATTCCAGCTATTTCTAGATGTTGAAGATAACCAAGGACTATGCACACATTAGTTACTAATAGATTTAATGAATGCAGTCTATACTATGCCACTATTATATATATACCACTTGATTGAATCACCCTTGGACATATGCTTACTGCCCCTAGAGTAGACCAATATGACTGACTTAGAGAAGTGGGTGGAGCCCTTCAATATTACTTGGTTCCATCAGCATAAGTATGCAAAGCTGATTAGAAAGCTCAGGTAACCCAGTAAATGTTCAATAACAGTCTTACTCATACATTTAGCCTACTTTTTACTGTCTTTAGACCAGTTAGAATTGGACGTTTCTACAGATTGCTCATGTGAGACAGTTCCCTCTGGGAAGTGAAGAAGACACAGGGACCAATTCAGCTGGACTTTTTGTCAGCTTGACTTAGATTTGTGGATGCTTTCCCATAATTTATCCCATTACCTGGCAACTAGAAAATGTTTGTGAACGTAAGGAGATTGTTCGAGCACCAGTAGTAACAGATTTTTCCAAGCTTTCTAAGTTGGAAAGCTGTTAATTTTTGGATAGGCACCAGCACTATTCATGCATTTACTTCTCTCTTAGATTCAGTAGTCCCGCTGTACATTCTGATTTGACCAGACCAGTTTCTTCTCTCTTATATCTTGATGCACCTGTATCCCCCTTACAGAGACTAACGTATATATTCAATAGGATTTTACTCTTCACTGTCTACAGTAGACTTTGTTTCAAGTCCTGATAATTATCCCTTCTTGAATGTGGATTAAAATGGAGTCAACTAACTAGGAAGACCTGTTTTAATACTTATATTGAATATACAGATTACTTACCGATTGTGTAAAGTGCAATATGCCCATTGTGTATTTGTATCATTCGCCTGAGCACCAAGAACGTTTTTTGCACCCCACTATCACTTGTGCACTTGAAACATTTTTCTTTCATTTCCTTTATTAAAACATTGTTTATGGAATACATTTTTTATCCATAAGCTGTTTTTTAACAATTATATATCACATTAGATCGCTGTTTCTTTACAACATAGGCCCTGAACTATTTTCTTTTTTGACTTCGGTGAACCAAAAATGTATATCTGACTATGCTCCACTGCTGGTGTGGCTTTAAAGGGAAGGCCCCTGAACCACTGCACCCCATTGACCTACAATTATTTTTGAGTACCTGTGGTTTCTTGTGATTTTGTTTAAACTCCTAATTCCTACATCCTATTTACAGCATGTTGGTCTAATTTTAATCAAGGAATGCAAACTAATTTGGTTTGGGCATTTTAATCTATTTATATTGTAACTGTACTGCTGTTTTGTTGTTGTTGTCCTTGTACAACAGGAACATTTTCTGAGGAATGCCTTGATTCTTGTGCCAAGCTACCAATGCTAAGCCATGTTGTCCTGCCAGGCATATGGAGTACACTTGTTTTAACATTGTGAGAGATCAGCTACATCTTGCATCAAAGTCACAACCTCTTTCCCCATAGTTGAACAATCATTTTTCCTAATGAATTTTGTACACTTTCATATGATTGTAATGAAATACCAATAGTGTCTGTACAAGTGAATGGCCATTAACACCAGTGCTTGTGGTTGGACTAACAAGAATGGGCAGTGGTTTTGACCCCCCAAAAATCACCAAGACATATTAGTGAACTACAAGGCAGATGTACGTCTACAATAGATATCTTTTTTTACTGGAAAAGCTATAGTTCACAGAGCACACATGTGCTTTGGTAAAAGGTATTGGCTGGACCTCATTGAAAGGAGGAGATTTTTGTGTTACCAGTTTGAGCTCTCCAACCTACCCATCTTCAAAAGATTGGCTGTTATACCTCATATCTACACAGAATAAGTGATCAAGTGTATAGTGACCATCTCTAGTTCCTAAACCACTATTTCCAGATGACTCACCTCCTGAAGACCCCATTGCTATCGCCAGCAAAGAAAATCTTGTTTTTCAATGACTAAGGACATTGCATAAAAGCCATGGTGGGATGTGTGGTGTTATACAGGCATGTTCCTGCTATCTAAATGTGCAGGTTCCCCAATGGGACACCCCATATTTTATGCATGCACCATGGTCTCGATGCTCCCTTCAGTGGCTGTAAATATTGTGATGTATTATAGGGAATGGCTGTGTGACCTCATCTGTAATACACTCACAAAACCATCTTGGGTTCAGTTAGGTAATTTGTAAAACCTCTAGCTGAACCCTGGGTGGCTGTGGCTTCCAGCAGCAAGGCTTGAACAAATGAACTAGTGCAACGCTTTTAGACACACTAAGCAATAGAATAAGCAAGTTTAAAAAAACGAAAGAAATCTTACACCAATTAATAAAACAAAGATTATATTTGTATGAATGTTTAGATACCAAGCTAAGCAAAATCCACCAGGGGTTCCAGATATATTGATGTTTATGTGAAATGTAAATCTAAATTTTTTAGTTCATACTGTAAAAAGCATTGGTAACTGTACATTTTGGAAAGTTTTGAAAAGTTTTAAAGAGTTGTGTTTAACTACCTCAGCACAAAATCTATGACGGATTCTGACAGAGAGAAGGTCAGGGGGGCAATAAGGTGCATTTGGACAGTTACCTGGTCACCAAAGAAGTCTCAACTCCAGCTCAACACTTTATGCAAGGACCACAAACGACCTCAATGGAGTGGTCCTGATGTTGAGGATACAGAATGCTGAAGGATGGCCCTTCCTGCACTTAAACAATCATTAAAAAATGACAATTTGCAACTTCTATGTGTGTGCATAATGCAACACACATAGGAGTTACAAATCCCCATTAGTGATTGTTTATGTGCAGGAAAGGACACCTTCCTGCACATAACAAACATTCCCTCAATGCAGGCACCCTTGTACTATGGTGCAAGGGTGCCTGTATTGACGCTAGACAGCTGAATTTAGCGACAGCTCTAGGGAAATTGCAGGGGTGCACCGTATCATTGTAAATACAGCGCATCTTTGAATTTTCAGAATGGTGCAGAGCGGCGTTAGCAAATATAGCTTAACGCCACTATCTGCCATTCTATTGTAAATATGCCCCCTAGTTAGGCCCTGATTGTGAGTCAAGCAGAGCAGAATTAACATATGGAATACCGCTTCACCTAAACCTGGGTGGAACAGTTTTCCCACAACTGATCTCCTTTTTGTTGAAACAGTTTATCTGATTTTACCAGGTGCTAATTTCACCCAGAAAAATTGCCTGAGGCTTTGGCAACAGTTTAGCCCCTTTTTCTGTTTTTTTCCTGGCAGAAGGGAGCATACAATGCCCCTCCATGACAGAATTGAGCGTCTCACTTCCCTCTACTGCTCCCCACATCCCACTTCTTAAACATCACCAAACTCAAAGTCCACATCATACATTTATTACCTGCTTTAAGCAGGTGCTAAATGCATGTGTTAAACCTCACTTACATGAAAATGGTGCAGTGTTTCAAGCCATTTTGCTGCGCTGGGCAGAGATGCGCTATATTAACAAGAATACGGTGCATTCCTGTGCTCACCCCTGCGATGACTTAAAAGTTGTCTAGCGCCAACACAGGCACCCTTGCACCATGGTAAAAGGATGCCTATGTTGCAGGGATGATTGGGTTTGTGCAGGAAGGGACAACTTCTTGCACAAAAACAATGATTAATGGTGTTTTGCTTCTTCTATGTGTGATGCAGAATGCAGCACACATAGAAAGAGCAAAAAATAAGGAGAAATCAAAGTATTTCTTCTTATTGCACCACAGTAATACCTTCTTTTGAAATGTATTAGTTTCTTGGCTCTGCCTCTGATTAACAGATCTTTGTAAATCTGGAGCAGTGTCAAAAGGCCATGGGTGTTGCCGGGATGGCCAACAGCAACTCCCATTGCATGCCCCTTTGCCGCAGAATACAACGCTGCAGAGGGCCATATTTACAAGTCTGTGTTAAACCACGCAAAGTGGCTTAGCGTGGCCTTGTTAAGCATAGAGCACCAGCGGAGCTTCAAAAACAGTGATGCTCTGGCGGCGTGAGGGGCTTGTAAATATGCCTCAAAATTGTGAATTCTGTTTGGGTTTATGACTAGTGAATCTGGTCTCACTTGGTTCGTTCCTGTTCCATGTGAGCAAACTCATAAATGCATGGTACTTGCATGGTGTTACGGCATGGCAGTGTAAATTTCACATGCAGAGTTTAAACTTTATGCCACACCAGTACTATGCAACACTTAATTATGCTTTAGTGAAAGCAGTTGGAGGATCTTAATTGACTAAGTCCAGCCCCTGTTGAAGAGGACCTGTATAAGACTATGGTGCCAAGTAGACCCGCGGACCTAAGGGTTCTTAGTTGGAACATTACCAGGGTACGGGCAAGCTAACTGACGTTGAATGGCTTAGAATGTTGGTCCCATTTGACATTGTATGTCTGCAGGAGGTGTGGGATGTTAACAGATGCTTATACCTGGATGGCTTCGCTTTATATACTGTTCCAGCCATTATGTCGCCTACTGGGCATTCCAATGGACGCCTTATGACATTAGTAAACTTGGGCTTTAATTGCAAAGTTAATCTATTGAAGTCCAACTCCAAGGTTGTTCTTGGTACCCTTTTGACCTTTGGAAATAAATGCAGACTGCTGGTCTTTCATTTCTATAGCTCACCCTTATCTAGGATTTAAACAGATGCAATCTCCAGTTTAAAAGCTTTTGTAAATTACCTTTTTCACTCAGAACCTTTATTTACTGGGATTATGCTAATGGGGGATTTTAACTTGCATCCTTACTTTTCTTGTCAAGATAATGATGCCTCAGAGTATGAGAATCCATTTTTTTTTCTCAGGCACTCCTCCAGCACACATGCCAAGGCAATACAGTTAAAAGCCTAACTACTGAGTATCATCTGGTCAACCTAATTGACCCAAGACAAGATGGGTCAGCCGAGAGGATACCCACATTAAAGGGGAGAGGCCCAGCAACACGATAAATTACATTTTTGTATCATTTTGTTTGTCCTCAGTTCTCGTAGATTTTAAAGTTATGTGGAATAATGAAAGTGAACACAACCCTTTGTCAGCTACCTTTTTCTGGGATAAAAAGCTCACTGTCATATTTCCCTACGGAGCCAATATCATCCATAGACCTGGGTCAGAGGGTGCGGTGAGCCTGAGTTGTCCCTTTGCATTTTATTTCCAATCTGGTTACTACTTGCTGAACCAATTTTTACATGTGTCTAACAGAGGATACATCACCGCAAAGCATCATGCAGTCTTTCTTGAACATCTGCAGCTTAATTAAATTTGCTCTCTGTAAATCAGGTGCCCCTTCCACGCCCTATCAAGTTAGATGGTTTGGCAAAAAGTGTTCAAAAGCACACAACGATTTCAAGAAACTCCTGCATTAAACACCTCTGTGTCAGGAAAAGGTTACTAAGGCCAGGGCGGTTTATCGCTTGACCTGTAAGGAGTGCAAGACTAGGCCTGGGCGATGAACTCTGCTCCGTTTGCGGAGTTTGGAGAGTTTTCTGCACTGCGCGCTTCGCGGACCTCGCGGAGTGCAGAAAACTCTGCTTTGCGTAGTGCAGCAAAGCTTTTTCGCCGCTCGCGATCACGAATGGTAAGTTGCGCGATTGCGATTGGTAAGTTCGTGAGCGCGAGCTGCCGCGCAGGTAGAATTTCTACCCGAGCAGCAGGAATACCAGCACAAACTACAGTTCTCTCTGCACCCCGCCACTTGCGGAACTTCGCTGAGGTTTTTGTAACTTTGCTGAGTTTTGCGCAGCAAAACTCTGCGAAATATGCCCAGGCCTGCGGAAGACCCAGCTGAAAGAGGAGGTCTAGGTTAACCTACCTACAACCAGTGCCACCTTTTGATGAGTGGTAAACGTCCCCCTCTTTAACGGTGACCAACAATCCAATAAGGTGACAACTATTGCATCATAAGCGTGGGTCAACCACTTAAAAGCCATTTATAATCATGAGGATGAGGCCACGAAGTTAGATGGAATCAGGGACAATCAAACGTTTGCATCCACCTGACAGAGGTGACCGCAGCGATCTCTTGCCTTCCTTCCAATAAGACTCCTGGGCCTGATGGAGTACCTGGGAATCGTTTTGAATCTTCTGTTGATCTGCGGGCCCCTTTAATAACTTTGCACTTAAATTCAGCCATTAAAGGCCCTCTTCCAATGACCTGGTGTCAATCGGTCATAGACCCAATTGTTTAAAAGGGTAATAGGTCAGAGCCAGCCAGTTAAAGGCACATATCCCTCATTGACTTAAAGGTGAAAATTATTGGCTGGGTCTTTCTGGAGTGCCTTTCAACTTGGGCTGAGGAGCACAGCATTTTCTATTACCTTCAATATGGGTTTAGGCTGGGGCAGGGCACCATTGAGCAAAGCCTGAATCTCTATTTCCTGAACTGCAAGTAAACTAAGATTGAGAGGGGGGAAATCCATCTGGTCTTCATGGACCTCAGCTTAGCCTTTGATAGAGTTAATCAAGCTGTGGTCCATGATGGTCCAGATGGGAATACACCCCGCATTAGTTATTTTTGTGCACGATTTGCACAAGGACATCTCGCCATCTGTCAGTTATGGTCCTAATGGTGAATGCAATTAGCACAGAAAAAACTGGCCGATCACCTCTTGGACGTCCCAAAAGTTGATGGTCGGCCAGTTCCTGCTCTGCTTTATGAAGATGACGCTGTATTAATTGCCTGGACTGCCAGGGGGTTACAGAGACTTTTAAGTCTTATTATTGATTTAATGAATGGCCTTCATTTGTCTACTAAATTTTCGAAGTCACACGTGATGAAGTTTGGCCCACCCAAAACAAAGAACATGACATTTTTAGTACAAGGCCACCATATCAGCCAGTTTAATAAGTTTTGTTATTTGGGAATCTGGTCTTAATTGGCACTCGCTAATAACGTATAACGTGACGGCTTTCAACAGGGCTACGTTTAGCATAGGAGACACATATACAAACTGTGTTGGACCTATTTAAGGCTAAGTACATACCAATGGGTAGTTATGAATGTGGTATCTAGGAAAACAGGTCTGTTGCCCTAATTCAAATAGCTGACAACAAGGAGTAGCACAAAGTATACCCTCTGAGGTTATGCTTAAAGAGCTGGGCATGGACTATGTTATTGATTATATTTGGCTCTGCCCCTTGATGCTCTGGCTTTCGTTTTGGACAAAGGAGGAGTTTGGTCTCAACAGAATGATCATGCAAGAATGCATGAACCTGGATAACTCTTCCTTGATCCCCTGGTTGGCTTATGTTTCCTCTAACATGAATATCTTAGGGAGACCCAAACGTTACACTGACCCAAGTTGTATATCTAAAACTGACCATGGATGTGTTAAAGAAACATTCAGAGACAAGATGCAGCAGACCGTGAGGCTATAGCATTACATAAACACTTAGTACGTCATGCAACCATGGTGAAAGCTGTTAGTAGACTAGAGGCTTATCTTACTTGGAATATTTTTCACCACCAGCATACTTTTTTGACGTTCTTTAGGTTTAATTTATTTCCGCGGCTACTGCCTTCTAAAAAAGGCTGCTTTAAAGATTTAATTCTGACTTTGTCCGATTATGATAATGTCTCTGTCAATGATACTCTACATATAGTTTGACCTGTCCAAAATACAACTATCTGCGTTTTATATTCATACGCCCACGTCTGAAGACCGTGAATTTCAACCAAGTGAGACCTGCATTATTGTTTTTACAGTTTTTAACCACACCCATAGTATGTATTTTTGTCATGTTATCTTTCTGGGGTCTTAAAGCAATCCATATGTAAATTATTCTAATGTTGACATTTATTAATTGCTTTCTAACGTGTCTGACTTTTATGATTTATTTATTTTTAAATTGAAAAAGAATATTGGTTGAGTGACAGCAAATGAATTTAAAAGGGGCAGGCTAGAAAAAAGCAATATTGTTTTCCCAAATTTTTACCAGAGTAACTTACGAGGCACCTAGCAACCTCTTGGAAGAGACTAGCATGTTCTACAGAGTGTATACTATTTCCATATTGCCCCTTCAGAACGGTTTATTCCTCCTACAGTTTGGTAGGCAATTTCATTTTAAATTGTATTTTGAGATTTCCATTCCTGCCTTTTTTTCATAACTTTCTCAAGGAGGATAACCCTTATGGTCACATGGGTTCTAGGGGAGAGTGGCTAATAGGGCTTGCTTTACTTAGTTCTATTCAGCTGCGATACTTACGTTTCACTTGCTCACGGCAGGGGCATAACACAGGCCCCCGCTGCCCTCGTGTTGCGGAGGGCCCCCGTGCTCCAGGGGACCCTTCGGCGGAGCCAGCAAGCACTACACATCCGTCAGTTATTTTTTATTACGTAACTTACATGTCATTCATTGCACCTCGCCGTGGCCTCTTCATATCGGTGCACACCGCGCAGATGTGTCCGCATCCGCGGCTGCCCGGTCTTCACCCTTAGGGTGGGGCTGGTCTGTTGACCATTGTTATGTGCATAGCGCTATTGAATTCAGGCTCAGCTTCCTTGCCCAAAATCAGTGCGCGCTGTAGTTTGGCACTGTAAAGAAGAAGACAATCAATCCAGCTCTACTAAAGAAGTTCCTGTAGACTACAGTTTTTAAGTTATAGAGCAATAATACCATAAGCACTATTTATCAAGATGTTATGGAGGCTACACTACAGCCTGTAGTGTAGCCTCCATAACATCTTAATGAATAGTGCTTATAGAATTATTGCTCTATATTTAAAATACCTAATAAGAAAGGTCTTTGGTGACTCGGTGGGTTCTGCAATTGCAATCGCAATGACGCACATAAGCAATCTAAAACACTTGGCAGCAGTGTGGCAGGTACGTGCGCACATTATTTCAAGCGCTTGTTGGCAAATGCAGCCATCTTTCTGGCAGCCGTGCTTCGTTTGTTTCTTGGAGATAGTTTAAAACAGGTGGGTCTCTTCTGACAGTCATACTAGCTGTTGGTTTTGCCTTGAGATTACTGTACAGCTCCTGCCTCAGCCTGAGGCTAATGCATTATGATGCCTGTCTGTGCGCAAGTCAGTGTCACACTTAGGCAGCTAAGATGGATCCTTGTGTTGTAACTGTTCATTTTGGGGCTGCCACATATCCTGTTGGGTTAGGTCCCACATAACAGAGAGGCCCTGGAGTCCTGGTGCTCTCCTGATTGATTGTTGGCAGGGAGGGGGCAAAGGCTGGCAATCTTAGGGGCACCTCTGCAGCAGGCAGTAATCTTGTATTTCATAAAAGCACAGGGGAATGTACAGATTAAGTATCAGGAGGTGTTATAAATATTCCTTTACCCCACATACAACATAAAAGCACATGGGAATGTGCCGATTAAGTATCAGGAGGTGTTTTAAATATTCCTTTACCCCACATACAACAAGGGGGTTTAAATACTGGTCATGATGTATACCACAAGCCATTTCATGTGCTTAAACCATATTCCCAGCTGCCCTGTGTTATAAAACACTCCTAATAGCTTCTGACAAAACACACTTCCAACCCGTAGGTTCGCAAAAACCTTTGATTTCTGTTTCTCGGCATGAGGCTTAGGTATGTGATTTTTAATGATGCATGGCCCCGGGGTTTAGTTTGTATTAAGGTGGTTCCACCTTGCCAGCACTGCGCCCTGTTTATTGTGGTGCAGTTTCTATGCCCTGCAGGTGTGCGTCTTCAAGGATGGTGGAGCTTGGAAATGGCCACGTGGTCTCTGTGGAAGGGAAGGACATGCACAGTACATGACCATCTACTATACAATGAGAGGCCATATCGTGCCATTCCATGACTGAGTGCCCTTCCATTTCCGGTGCTTTGCACCATTTCTGGTGTTTTAAGATCTTCTTCAAGTTTCTTCTTGCTCAAATGGGTGTAATTTCTGATATTTATATGTTTTAATCGTCTTTATTGCGTAATTTTGCTTGCAAGAAACTGTCACTCATAGTCGTTGAAATGTCACTCATAATTACACTGAAATTGTGAAAATGTCCCAATGGCCATCTGAAACCTTGGCAGCTATTCCTGCAGCAGCCCCCGTGTCCCAGCCTCCAGGAGCCCCATCAGCGCAGTAGCACACACAGGCAGCACTACACTCTCTCGCCGGCGTTGGTTGCACCAGTGAGTTGCCTCGCAACAGTCCTGGTGCGTGCCGCGTGCGGTGGGTGCAGCTTCCAGGCCCAGCGCAAGGGGGTTGAAGGCTACTGCCTTGAGGCCAGAGACTATTTGCATATTTACATACCATGTAAACTGGTTACCGAGGCTCGTTTTTTTTCTGGTTCCAGTACCCCCTGGGCCCCCACTCTGCCTATTCCTTACATTTGAAATTTACATTTACTGATGTAGTTTGAGAATGCATTTCATGCTAAGGAATATAAAGTAAGGTTGCCATAAGAAAAATGCCAGCAATGTGTTGTTTAAAGAGCCTGTAAAGACCCCGTCTTGACTAAGGGTGGGCGTAGTTCGCGAAGTAGCACTTCGCGAAGCTACGCAAAGTGAAGTTCGCACTACGCGAGCTACGCGTAGCACTTCGCGAACTGCGAAGTAACATGTTCGCACTGTGCAAGATGTTGTTTTCAATGATTGCACAGTGCGGACAAGCAACCGGCACTGTGCAATCATTGAAAATGGCATCTTGCACAGTGCGAGCTGTAGTTTTCTGCTGCTCGAGTAGATTTTTACTCGAGCTGCAGCTTTCTCAACGCGAACTGGTAGTTTCTCATCGCGAGCGGTCGCGAGCATACGCGACCCCTCGCAATGAGAAACCTGACCTTCTCGCGTTGGGAATCTCGCCGGGAGGTTTATTTTCCATGCTCGCAATCGCGAACAAGGAAAAAGTCTCGCCAGGATGTCATTTTGCTTGCTCGCGGTCGCCAACTTGACGTTGAGGACCGCGAGCAAGCAAAAAATGACCGCAGCACTACGCAACACTACGCTACGCGTGTTCGCACTGTGCTACGTGCAGTTCGCGTAGCGCGAAGTAGCGCGAACTTCGCAAACTACGCGAGCGTAGCGTAGTGCTTCGCCCAGGCCTAGTCTTGACACTAAATAGGGTTATAAATAAAGTATGTATTCCTTTGTAATAAGACTTTTCTGTCTTTGTTCCCTTTAATTATCAGTCATGGATCATTCAGGCAGCCCTGAACACAATTAAAAGTGCTTTCTATTTATATTTTTATTTTGTCATAAGTAAGACTGTTAGCTCTCTAGTTGTTCTTTAGAACACTCTGGGAAGCTGCAGTAGAACACAAAGGAATCAACTGACAGTCTCTGCCCTTGTTGGATGTACATGTTTTACTGAGAATGTCAAACTTCATTCTCACATGACTAAGAAAGATAATGTGAATTTACAGAAAATATGCTCTCATTTTAGCTTCTGGAGCACCTTCCAAACCTCTATGGTACAAGCATAAGAAAATAGTTTTCGCTCAAACATGTATCATGATATCCTAGCAAAAGGGTTTTCACAAAACAAAAGTCTGTTATCACCCTTTATAGTTCTCCTTTTGGTGACCCTCAAAACCTTCTATTCACTACAATGCATTTCAATGGGGTGCTATCATGTATATTGGTCCCAAGATGAAGTGCTGACAGCCAATCAGATCTCACAATGAGATGTGTGGTTAGGCTCTGCCCAGATATCGATATCTTTTTATTTTTTATTTCTTAGAAACTACTGAACGGATTTACACCATTATAAAAAAGCACGCTTTCTATACCAAGACCTACCTTTTTGCCAAATTTGGTGTAATTTTGTTAAGCAGTTCGGGCTGTAACCTGTTTCAAAATTCCTATGGAAATTAAAATGGCGAAAACACGCTTTTGGACCCCCCTTTTTTCTCGGTCCCCGCTTGACAAATCACCCCGAAACTTGTATTTTCAGCATACTTTGTCTAGACTGGTTTAATGTTCATGCTGCTAAACTTGTTAACGGTTTTACCACTCAAGTTGAAAAATGTGCACAAATAAAAGGGGCATTGTTTGACTGGACGGGTTTGATGTTTATGCTGCTAAATTGTTAGTACTTTACCAGGCACTTTGATATATTTATCCCTTCATGCACAAACAAAAGGGGAATTAGTTTGACTAAATAGTTTTGATTTATGAACGCTGCTGCTTGCTGTACTTGTTATTGTTTTACCAGTCACTTTGAAATATTTGCACCTTCATGCACAAGCACAAATCAAAAGGGAATTGGTTAACTAAAGGGGTTTGATTTTTGTATGCTGTTGCCTACTGTAGTAGTTACTGTTTTGCTAGTCACATTGAAATATTTGTGCCTTCAAAAAGGTAATTGTTAGTTTAAACTGGTTTCATTATTGTGTGGTGCTGTAGTTGTTATTGTTTACGAGTTGCTTTGAAATATATGTGTCTTTATGCACACACCACACGGGGAATTGTTTGACTAACCTGGCTTCATTTTTGCATACTGCTGGACTTGTTTTTATCATGCACTTTGAAAGTATTTTCACCTTGATGCAAAAAGAAAGTTAATTGTTTTACTAAACATGCTTCATTTTTGTATATTGCTGGACTGGTGATTGCTTTATTATGCACTTTGAAAGTAGTTGCACTATGTTTTTGCTTTACCAACTAAAGTTTGTATAGATTGTCATTAGGTACTTGCTGATATGTTTTGTTTTTATTCTACATGCAGTATTATTTATGGTGTTGCTTGCACTTGTATGTAATGTGTGTTCCTTAAATCTTGTATTTAGCATTGTTTACACTACAGAAATGATCAATTAAAACAGACGTCTGTATCAATGTTCTGAAGCATCCAAACAGTTTTCATTCTCAGCCTTGTTTGACAGCCTGTTTTGTAATGCTTACTAATAAAGACATGATGGTAGAAATTGAGATTGCTTCCTCAGTTCACGTTATTATCATGCACAACCCTTGATGGTCGCTAGTGTGTTGCATGCAGATAATTCACCAGTACATTTCTCTTGCCTTTCGCAGGATACTGAGTTATATCTTGTTTACTTCTCATGTATATTGTCAGCCGAGTTTTTATGGAATTGCAGGTTTGTGTTTGTCTTCAAAGTTTCAAGTTATTGTCCATTAATGTCAATTCTAGTTCAGACCCTTCATAGTTGTTCTTCAGCCATTGGCAGTTTCTGAAACAATAGGATCGCTCCTTGGCATTGTTCTGATTGCTGCCTCAGTTAAATAATCTGCTTTTGACATTGTTACAAATGGTGTAGCTTATATGTTAAGAGGGTTTTACACTTTCTCATCAGAACTTTGAGAAAGACAATATAGAGGCATTTCATTTAAATGTTGGAGTTTTCAAATCAAAGTATGCCAGATTTTTGAGTGGTGGGGCAAAGTGGTAGGTTGTAGGCCGGGCCGCTGGAGGGGGGGGTCCTCCATGTGTTTTGCAGGGGGGCCCCCTCAAGTTTTGTTACGCCACTGGCTCACGGTACATCAGTTGCCACTATCACCCAAAAGGAAAATGCATAGCATGGATGACAAAGAATGATGATGTGCTTAGATTATCACTATCGATGTAAAAATGTCCTAGATAGCACTCTCAATGGCCAGCTATGTCCACTTTAATTACTTTAAATAAAGAACAGCTCTCCAGTAAGCCAAAAGGCATGGCCTCTAGCCACTGAGTGCCCTAATTTGTTACTTCTCTTACAGAGGATTTGATAGGAATTTGCATTGCATTTGTTTGCCCATCGCATTTCACATTCATTCTAACGCAGGTTTTAGAAAACATTCTCTATCTCTAGGGAATAACTATGCCTGGACGTTGCCGAACAGCAGTGGCAATTTAGATAACCACTGCTAAAATAAAGGGGATATAAAAAAGTTATCTAAAGTCCAGCAAATCTCGACTAAGAGTGTGTATCATCAAGAATCGCTGGTACAAGGGGGCACCAGGGCATCATGGTGAGTGTAATAGCCCAGGACAAATCCTGCAGAAAATGGCGGATATCTCCCTAGTCACTGATGCACAACAGCATGGCAGAATTTACCACATTTCCCTATCTTCGGTGCAAGCCATAACCATTGCATTGACATGTATGCAATTGTTATTTTTTAGACTACAGGCCATGAAAGGTGATTTTTCATCAAGTTAAGACCTTTGTATTGCTTCATTTAATCATGTTCCATAGTGACCAAATAGTAGTTTATTAGGGATAACATTGAACTGAATCCTTTTTTAATTGCATTATTTTGTTGCCAAAGAACTACATTTGGAAACAGAGGGAAAAAAAGCTGCAGGGCCAGAAAGTCTTTCTCGAAGCCTAAAGCTGGCACTGCGAATACAGAGAATGCTGAATACCAAGATGGACTACTCGTGACTCATAGTCAGAGAGCAATTTTATCTCTCTTTTGACTGTTTAATGTCAGCTGCTGCACAAGAGCAGATGGCTCAGCTGTCAAAGCTGAAAATATTGAAGTTGAACAGATTTCTGATTGGTTTATCTCCAACAGTATGAGAGAAATAGTTCTCGCAAACTAAACGTGAAGTGGTCAGGATGACCAAGTGAATAAGATTGAGCTACATTTTGTACTTCAAACTCTATGTGGGTAATGGAATGATTTGCATGTACCATTATCAGTAATTACAATTTTGTGGCCTCCATCTAGTGCCATTTGTAAATGTCTAACAGCACATTGGGTTTTGGGGCAGCCGGCGAGAGGGAGGTATTCCCCCTGGGTTGATTGGGGGAAAGACTCATCCCATGTCTCAGGTTGGCTATATTTGGGCTAGTTTTGGGCTCCAATGTGTGCTATCCACCAGCACAGATATATAGATATACTGCCATTGAGGCTTTCCCTCTCTTTCCTTAATGAGAGGTACCCCTGGTGGTTGGAGATGGTTAATTTTAATAAGTCAAGTTGCGACCTGACGATGGTGAAAGCAGCCGGTTACCCTACATCGCAATGGAGGGCAACCATGTGTGCAAGGCCATGAGCCTGATGGAGATCGGAAGGTTGGATCTGTTAGCTCCATGGTGCCTTCAGTGCAGTGGACCTGGCCCAGCGTGTGGCAGGAGGGGTTGCTGTGGTGGTTCTGGCGTGCTCACCACTGACCAGCAACTGCAGTGCCCCAAGACTTCAGGTAGGAGGGAGGGGACAATCCTGTGCTCAGAGAGTGGCCCCTAGTGTAGTGCACATCTCACAAAAATTTGCAGTGTGGCACGGTGGCCCACAATGACTTTTGCAGAGGGGAGAAGGCTAAAGGGAAGCCCGCCACACCATCATCTGTGTGAGTGGTCCAGAGGCATTATACATGGGCCGCAGTGCTGTGCGGCTTATACTTTCTCAGTAAAAACTGTGCATTTGTTCGACAACATAAACATCAGAACTGTGCGAGACTGGCTCCATGCACACCATCTGGGTATGTTGGCTCAAGTCTTCTAGCTCACAGTGCACCAACTGTAACCCTAACCTGACAAGGTAACAAATGGATGGTGCAACCTTAGAACTCAACACACTGACTCCCCAAGGAAATTGTGGCAACAGATCGAGAACCCTTTCTCTTAGTTACTTATGCATACCTAAAGAGATACACAATAAATAATAGTAAAGTGTTTCAATATTTATTGAAGCATTGTGATTCTTGAGAAAAATACTTGCTCTTCAAAAATCAATAGAAGGAAACAGAATAATATTATTAGCATTACAAGAATGATGTAAAAGATAAATAGATGAACCATTTTGCTTATTACAGAGAATATATGCTTGCATACAATACTGTAATATATAGCACTCCTACCTAGCCCTTCTTAACCTGCATGTCTAGGGTGTGTGAATCAGTCAAATCCCTGTAGGGTGATCCAACTCCCAGTTATCTGTGTATAAGTGTCATCAGGCTGCTCATCTTTGTTGAGAGCTGGGCAGCATCCCTCACATGCGTTAAACAGGAATCATCTGGGCTGGAATTCCAACATGGGTCGACCTCTATTACCAGCAAAATGCTCATCTGTCTAAACAAATGATTGATGTTGTTTATATAATAAACAGCATCCTTGTTCCTATGCTGAAGTCACATTCAGGCTGCTATTGTTTTTGTTATTGTGATAGCTCGGTCACCAAAGAGCCAAAACAAATAACAACAGTTTGCATGATGAACTTAGCCCTTGTGCAGAATGTTCAAGGTATTTGATAGTGTGCCTACGAAGTGGAAGCAGAAGCAAAGCTGAGCATGAAGAATATTATCCAGTATTTGCACACAAATGAATGTGTGTGAAATGTCATTGAGTTTAAGGAGAGTATGCAACTTTGAAAAAAAATATCTTGATTGTATTTCGTTCACTTTCATGCATTTGACATGAATAACATCAACAGCATACATAATTCACCTGTTGTGGGATTGGAAGGAAGTCAGACAATACTATCGTATTTGACCAGTTAGACATCAGCACTAGCTACATTGTAGAATATCCCACCCAACCTGTTGGATCCCCCATTCGGGTGTGGCTAATGGCCCACTTCATTAAAGAACAAAATATGTACCATTAATGGACATTGGGTATAATGTCTATGATTATATGTCAGTACATCAAATGTGTTAGCGTATTTCACAAGTACATAATCAGTTGAATTTTAATCAGAACAGTCAATCTTAACAATAGAAACAACTGCCGCTCCCCTCCCCTACCCATATGTATGTGTGTCCATGTACAGTGTCGTACTCTTGGTGCATGGACAAATACTCATAGCAGCGCCTCTTCGAAATGTATGAATCTCATCCCCTGCATATCTTCAGGCAAGACTGTGAAAATGGGTACATCACTCAGTCATCAATCAAACCAATCAGATGGAAGGGTCTGGTGGCAATGTCTAGACAAAAGGGACTACCTTGTATATTACCTCCCACGGTGCAAAAGCAGACAATCAAGGGGGAAGGTAGTGATCCCTGTCTTAAGTTGCCCAGCATTCTAATGGATTTGTTCCGTCTCTTCTTGTACGTAATTGTTTGCTTACCTTTAGCCAGGCGTGTATCCAGCAAAGCATGTCATTTCCCCAGCATTTCAGGAGGGGTCCTGTGGTCAACTTCCAGGCCATGGTGATTCAGTGTTTATCAAAAAAAAGTACAAATACTGACAGGGTGAGAGCCTGTATGTAACTGTGCACTGTTCACAAAGTGTCTAGTCTGACACTATAACATTTTTTGAAATCATGTTGTACTTTTAATTTGCAAAGATACAACCATCACATTATCTGAAACATTTCGCGTTTGGTGCGAGACAACAAAAGTGTGTATACGACTTGTTTCAATAAACAATTCAGTCAGTATTTACATAAAGAAAACAGTCTCATACAAAGATAATGTATAATATACTGATAATCACATGATACAAACATGTAATAGTACATCAATAATTCATAACAACAGAAGTGTCAATGCCCAATGCATTTCGGAACCAGCCGGTTCCTTCGTCAGGGGCCAATCTGAAAAACATAAGATAAACCATTTTCTAATGAATAAAATGTATTGTGGCTCAATCTCTTCTGATCTGAAGGTGTGCAAACATAATTCTGTAAGTTACCTGTTTGAATGTTCAGTTTGATATTCTCTGAAAAAAACAACAATGTGCTGATGTGAGCAACAGCTAAGACAGAGAGATGTACGTGAATGAGGGCGGTGAGTGACTGAGAGACTCACGCTTACCTGAAATAATGGAAACTCGTGTCTCTGAAAAGATAGAATACCGGGCTCTATTGAGCATGTGTTTAAAACGTCAACTGGAAATATATGGCTAACGTGAACTCATGTAGAGAGAGGTAAACAGAATGGGAATCTTACCTCAAAAAGGAGGTACGTGAAATGCTGGGGAGAAAAATAAGCAGAACGAGGAGTCAGAGTGAGTTACGGCAGGAATAAACACTAGTATTCGACTACGACGAAAAAACGTGTAGGGACCCTTACCTGAAATAATGACCGAAGGAGAGAGAAACCGGCAAGCTCCACACAGAATAAGCGAGTAAGAGATAACGAACAGTGGAAACTATTTCTAGTGTAAAAAACCGGAAGGAAACCGGAAGTACTAAACAGGAACAAGGGACTCAAAGATAGACGAATACAATAGGCGAACTGAAGATAGGCGCCATCTTGGAAAGGTGATACGTGAACGTACAGATGGGTCTGTGAATGCGTAAAGCTTAAGAAATAAAGTCTGAAAACTGATGGGAAGCAAACCAGTAGAGAAGGAAAAACAGTATGAACGTTATGTAGGGCAATGAAAAGAAAAAGAGAACGCTGAGGGTAATGTAAACAAAAGCCCAAAAGTCTGTATTACAGATAAACGAGTCTAAGGAAGAGAAACGAATCACGGAGTAGAAGAGAAGAGATAGACCAGGGGGAGGGACTCGAAGAGAAAACTATACCAATTGAGTCCAAATGAACAGCATCTGAGAGCGGTGATAATCCACATGAACATATGGGTGTGTGGGTGCAATCCGGAAAATAATGAAGAGTAGACAGGATAAAATGGTGAACAAGGGACAATAAGTACTATAATAAAGATCTTAGGATAGAACAATAGAGTGCTGATGATCTGTGTGTGTGTAACCCAATGTATCAATCCAGTAGTGCTGAAGTGCATAGTGTTTTATCAATCCTTAGAGAAGCCACATGGGGCTTGTGTGCAGGGAAACGCTAAGTGGAATTAGATAAAGCATGACATGTCAAGCCTGTCATTGAGACCTCTTGGTATCATAGTATCCAGAAATTTGATCCAATAAACCTCCCTCTGCAGAAGTTTAAGATGAGTGTTGACTCCATGTTGTGGCGCAACATGTTCGATAATTTGAAATCTAAGTTGGGATATGGAATGACTTGCTTCGTGCCAATGGGTCGCCAGAGGTGAGTTTTTATTCTTGGTCCTAATCCGACTTTTGTGCTCTGTGAGGCGTATTTTCATTTTTCGTTCGGTTTTGCCAATATACAGTTTACCACATGGGCATTTGATCCCATATATCACATTCGTGGTGTTACAATCACTAGTGTGTCTGAGCAAAACGTCTTTGCCCGTAGTTGGGTGTGTTAAGATGTTCCCTGGAATGCTGTTATTGCAATGTGAGCAGTTTTGACATTTCAAAGTTCCTTTGGTGGTGATTGTCATGTTTGGTTTTTTCGTGGGAGCTATTAATTCCCGGAGGTTTTGACCCCTGGTGTAGGCATGCAGAGGAAAATCCTGAAAAATATTGTTGAAATCAGTTTCATTGGCTAGTAGTTCCCATCGTTTGTTGATAATCTTTTTAATGGCAATGGAGCTAGTGGAATATTTGGAGATGAACACTATGTTTGTTTTATTTGGTTTCTTGACGGATGTAAGTAGTTCTCCACAGGATTTTGTCATCGCTCTTTGCGCACATGAGTCAAGAATGGCGGGGGGATAACCTCGCTCCTGGTATTTCTCCTTGTATTCATTAATTTTTATTGTACAGTCCTGTGTTTCTGAGCAAATCCGTTTGATCCTAATGAATTGGGAGTAAGGTAGGTTGTTGATAAGATTGCTGGGGTGGAAACTTGAGTATTGTAATGCGTTGTTGCGATCCGTGGGTTTAGTGTAGACTGTTGTAGACAACCCATGTCCATCTGGATTTTTGTTGATGGTGACATCGAGGTATTGTATGGACTGTATGTCAATTTTATGGGTGAATTGGATCCTAGGATTGTGTGAGTTGAGAGTGGTTAACATTTGTTCAAGAAGTTGTTGTGAATTGGTCCAAACCAAAAAAATGTCATCGATGTAACGACAATATGTGTAAATGTTTGACCACCACTGGGGGATGTCCATGATGTGTTCCTGTTCAAACATTGCCATGAAGATGTTGGCGTACGACGGCGCCCCCGGAAAACCCATAGAGGTTCCCGAGAGCTGGGCGTAGAATTTTCGTTCCATTTAAAATAGCTATGGTGAAGGCAAAAGTGTAAGAGTTGTAATATAAACACTTTTTCTGTCTCAATGTCTTCACGTTGCAGGATGGCCCATTCAACTGCCTCCATGCCTGTAGAGTGTGGAATAGAAGTATATAGTGCCACCACATCTAAGGTGCACAGTAACCAGGATGGTTGGATGTTGGGTTGAATTAGCTCAAGTTTTTTGAGAAAATCTGTTGTATCTCTGGTGTATGACCACCAGTTTTGCACAAACTTCTGGAGGTAATGGTCCAAGTATTTACCAATGGTGTCAAAGATAGACCCACATCCTGAAACAATAGGTCTGAAAGGTGGTTGCTGCAGATTCTTATGTATTTTGGGTAACATATATAGATGGGGTCTGCGAGGATCCGGTGTGGTAAGAAACTGTTTAGTCGATTCATCAATCCACCCCAAGTCGTAAGCTTTTTGCAAAATGTCTTGCAGGATGGTTTCAAGTTGCGTCGTTGGGTCTGTTTGTAGTGGTAGGTATATAGATTGGTCATTCACGTGATTGTTAACTTGTTGGAAATAGAACCCTGTGTCCATTATGACAATTGCTCCTCCCTTGTCAGCAGGTTGAATAGTGATGTCAGGGTTGTTTGCAATGGTTCTTAGAGTGATTCTTTCATTTTTTGTCAGATTTTGGTGTTTGTTTGAGAAAAGATTCAAATTTTGTATGTCCTTTTTGACCATAATCTCAAATGTGTCCAACATCTTATGTGACACTGGAGCTTGGAAGGTGCTGCGAGGTTTAAATTTTGTGAGTGTTCCGCTGTCTGGAGTTGCATCTTGGGTCACATCGTTAGAGAAGAAGTGTCGCAGGCGTAATGTCCGCATGAATTTATATAGGGCCACATCAATTTCCATTTGGTTAGCATGGTTTGTAGGAACAAAAGACAAACCTCTGTTTAAGACCCAAGATGCAACTCCAGACAGCGGAACACTCACGAAATTTAAACCTCGCAGCACCTTCCAAGCTCCAGTGTCACATAAGATGTTGGACACATTTGAGATTATGGTCAAAAAGGACATACAAAATTTGAATCTTTTCTCAAACAAACACCAAAATCTGACAAAAAATGAAAGAATCACTCTAAGAACCATTGCAAACAACCCTGACATCACTATTCAACCTGCTGACAAGGGAGGAGCAATTGTCATAATGGACACAGGGTTCTATTTCCAACAAGTTAACAATCACGTGAATGACCAATCTATATACCTACCACTACAAACAGACCCAACAACGCAACTTGAAACCATCCTGCAAGACATTTTGCAAAAAGCTTATGACTTGGGGTGGATTGATGAATCGACTAAACGGTTTCTTACCACACCGGATCCTCGCAGACCCCATCTATATATGTTACCCAAAATACATAAGAATCTGCAGCAACCACCTTTCAGACCTATTGTTTCAGGATGTGGGTCTATCTTTGACACCATCGGTAAATACTTGGACCATTACCTCCAGAAGTTTGTGCAAAACTGGTGGTCATACACCAGAGATACAACAGATTTTCTCAAAAAACTTGAGCTAATTCAACCCAACATCCAACCATCCTGGTTACTGTGCACCATAGATGTGGTGGCACTATATACTTCTATTCCACACTCTACAGGCATGGAGGCAGTTGAATGGGCCATCCTGCAACGTGAAGACATTGAGACAGAAAAAGTGTTTATATTACAACACTTACACTTTTGCCTTCACCATAGCTATTTTAAATGGAACGAAAAATTCTACGCCCAGCTCTCGGGAACCTCTATGGGTTTTCCGGGGGCGCCGTCGTACGCCAACATCTTCATGGCAATGTTTGAACAGGAACACATCATGGACATCCCCCAGTGGTGGTCAAACATTTACACATATTGTCGTTACATCGATGACATTTTTTTGGTTTGGACCAATTCACAACAACTTCTTGAACAAATGTTAACCACTCTCAACTCACACAATCCTAGGATCCAATTCACCCATAAAATTGACATACAGTCTATACAATACCTCGATGTCACCATCAACAAAAATCCAGATGGACATGGGTTGTCTACAACAGTCTACACTAAACCCACGGATCGCAACAACGCATTACAATACTCAAGTTTCCACCCCAGCAATCTTATCAACAACCTACCTTACTCCCAATTCATTAGGATCAAACGGATTTGCTCAGAAACACAGGACTGTACAATAAAAATTAATGAATACAAGGAGAAATACCAGGAGCGAGGTTATCCCCCCGCCATTCTTGACTCATGTGCGCAAAGAGCGATGACAAAATCCCGTGGAGAACTACTTACATCCGTCAAGAAACCAAATAAAACAAACATAGTGTTCATCTCCAAATATTCCACTAGCTCCATTGCCATTAAAAAGATTATCAACAAACGATGGGAACTACTAGCCAATGAAACTGATTTCAACAATATTTTTCAGGATTTTCCTCTGCATGCCTACACCAGGGGTCAAAACCTCCGGGAATTAATAGCTCCCACGAAAAAACCAAACATGACAATCACCACCAAAGGAACTTTGAAATGTCAAAACTGCTCACATTGCAATAACAGCATTCCAGGGAACATCTTAACACACCCAACTACGGGCAAAGACGTTTTGCTCAGACACACTAGTGATTGTAACACCACGAATGTGATATATGGGATCAAATGCCCATGTGGTAAACTGTATATTGGCAAAACCGAACGAAAAATGAAAATACGCCTCACAGAGCACAAAAGTCGGATTAGGACCAAGAATAAAAACTCACCTCTGGCGACCCATTGGCACGAAGCAAGTCATTCCATATCCCAACTTAGATTTCAAATTATCGAACATGTTGCGCCACAACATGGAGTCAACACTCATCTTAAACTTCTGCAGAGGGAGGTTTATTGGATCAAATTTCTGGATACTATGATACCAAGAGGTCTCAATGACAGGCTTGACATGTCATGCTTTATCTAATTCCACTTAGCGTTTCCCTGCACACAAGCCCCATGTGGCTTCTCTAAGTATTGATGAAACACTATGCACTTCAGCACTACTGGATTGATACATTGGGTTACACACACACAGATCATCAGCACTCTATTGTTCTATCCTAAGATCTTTATTATAGTACTTATTGTCCCTTGTTCACCATTTTATCCTGTCTACTCTTCATTATTTTCCGGATTGCACCCACACACCCATATGTTCATGTGGATTCTCACTGCTCTCAGATGCTGTTCATTTGGACTCAATTGGTATAGTTTTCTCTTCGAGTCCCTCCCCCTGGTCTATCTCTTCTCTTCTACTCCGTGATTCGTTTCTCTTCCTTAGACTCGTTTATCTGTAATACAGACTTTTGGGCTTTTGTTTACATTACCCTCAGCGTTCTCTTTTTCGTTTCATTGCCCTACATAACGTTCATACCGTTTTTCCTTCTCTACTGGTTTGCTTCCCATCAGTTTTCAGACTTTATTTCTTAAGCTTTACGCATTCACAGACCCATCTGTACGTTCACGTATCACCTTTCCAAGATGGCGCCTATCTTCAGTTCGCCTATTGTATTCGTCTATCTTTGAGTCCCTTGTTCCTGTTTAGTACTTCCGGTTTCCTTCCGGTTTTTTACACTAGAAATAGTTTCCACGGTTCGTTATCTCTTACTCGCTTATTCTGTGTGGAGCTTGTCGGTTTCTCTCTCCTTCGGTCATTATTTCAGGTAAGGGTCCCTACACGTTTTTTCGTCGTAGTCGAATACTAGTGTTTATTCCTGCCGTAACTCACTCTGACTCCTCGTTCTGCTTATTTTTCTCCCCAGCATTTCACGTACCTCCTTTTTGAGGTAAGATTCCCATTCTGTTTACCTCTCTCTACATGAGTTCACGTTAGCCATATATTTCCAGTTGACGTTTTAAACACATGCTCAATACAGCCCGGTATTCTATCTTTTCAGAGACACGAGTTTCCATTATTTCAGGTAAGCGTGAGTCTCTCAGTCACTCACCGCCCTCATTCATGTACATCTCTCTGTCTTAGCTGTTGCTCACATCAGCACATTGTTGTTTTTTTCAGAGAATATCAAACTGAACATTCAAACAGGTAACTTACAGAATTATGTTTGCACACCTTCAGATCAGAAGAGATTGAGCCACAATACATTTTATTCATTAGAAAATGGTTTATCTTATATTTTTCAGATTGGCCCCTGACGAAGGAACCGGCTGGTTCCGAAATGCATTGGGCATTGACACTTCTGTTGTTATGAATTATTGATGTACTATTACATGTTTGTATCATGTGATTATCAGTATATTATACATTATCTTTGTATGAGACTGTTTTCTTTATGTAAATACTGACTGAATTGTTTATTGAAACAAGTCGTATACACACTTTTGTTGTCTCGCACCAAACGCGAAATGTTTCAGATAATGTGATGGTTGTATCTTTGCAAATTAAAAGTACAACATGATTTCAAAAAATGTTATAGTGTCAGACTAGACACTTTGTGAACAGTGCACAGTTACATACAGGCTCTCACCCTGTCAGTATTTGTACTTTTGCGCAGTAATAGAGGACAAACTTCTACATAACTGTAGCACCGCTGTTCTAGATTCCCTCAGAACTTTGCAAAAAATTTTTTACTACACTTACCGGAGTGCTCTCCCTTCATAAACGATATCCCAAAAAAGTGCCACATTTTGAAATAGCAGTAGGCCTTTGTTTTTTTGGGTTATGTGTCCTATGTCAAACAAGTATCTAAGTGGGTCTAGCGAAAACAGACCACCCGTCATCTCAGATATCACCAGAGATTCCTGTTCCCAAAAGGGATGAATAATTGCACAGAATGACAGCATGTGGAAGAAGTCAGAATCAGCGGTTCTGCACCTTGGGCATGTAGAAGTAGCACCAGGAAACATACTGCTAATCCAGTGAAAAGTAAATTGCTTAAGGTGAAACCACGCGTATGGTGATATATGTTTGACTGACTGCAAGAGGCAGTCCTGCTGTCTATAAGGAGAGAAGGCAACTTAAGAACGTGAACCGGTAAAATGGAGTTTCAATCCGGGCATAAAGTAACCACGTGGCAGCAGGGGCCACCTCTGATGGCAATAATGAAAAAAGCCCAGACAGAAACAATGGGCAGACGGACATCAGGAGGTGGGTAGGCGTGCGGGCCCCTCTTCAAATCAGGATGAAAGTCTGGTGGCAGGAAATGAGGCACTCGAAGAGCATGGGGCAGTGAGACAGGTTTTGACAGGAGTGTTAAGGCAGGTCACAGGAGAGCAGGCTGGAGTCAGGGCCCCCAAGCTCTGTAGTGGTGGTTGGGGGGAAAGAGGGGCCACAGCCTAGGTCCTGGTGGCCGCATAGATCTAGGGGTAGCTGAGGGAGCCACACCACCAGTGCAGGGTGACAGCAAGGACTATCCAGTACTTGCCATAGATTGGGGGTTTGCCAGGAGAGTCAGAGCCCGGGCCCCAGTACCTGGCACCTGCCCCCAGTATTGTTGGACAGGGGTGGGTGGTTTGATGGGGGCCCCCAGGTATTAGGGCCTTGTGGTCTGAGAAATCTGGCTGGGAGAGCAGGAGCCCACTGGTTTTGTCTTCATGACAGCCTGGTAGTCGGGGAGGGAGTGAGGGGATAACTGGGGTAAGCACCAGGGGTAAGGCATCCGCCCTGATGGCATTTATGCTGGAATGGAATGCCGGGGATGAAGAGGAGGATAGCTCAGACCTGGAGGTTGCGGCAGAGTTACTGGGGCACAGGAGTCATGTATCGCTGCGGCAGAAGGTGCCTCTGAGGATCTACACGAGGTCTTCTATGGGTAGGGGATCAGGTCAGCACTCCTGGTAGGGACACACAGCAAGTTCTGCAGTGGGTTCAGAAGGATGCCATTGTGGTGGGAACCAGTTGGGCTTCTCAGTGGCTGGGAGTAGGGGTGGGTGTTGGGCGGAAGGGCAGGGCAGCTGGGGACAGTGGTTATGGTGCCTGAGACAGACTTAGATGACAGGGCAACTAACCCCAGCACCAGTCCTCCCATTTCTTCTGCAGGACAAACGGATACATAGACAGGTGAACTTAGAAGTGCTTGGTATGGCTCGAGGCTCACAAGATAAATAGATGGCAGGTTGCTAAGCAGGCAGCCGGATGGCATTGCCCGACATATGAGATGCTGCCTCAAGAAGGTCTGCGGTGGTCTCTGCAGTACATCAGACTAGATGGCATAATGTGGCCTCACGGTGTGCACATACATACAAGAGTTCAGCCAAGAAGGCCCATTACAACCCCTCTGCAAGCTGCTGCTGGACAGTGCATGTGACAGTACAAAAATGTCTGGAGAATTGCTTTCCTTATATTTTTTCCACTGGTGGCAGCAATGACACGGCAGGGCCAGGATCTGCTGCACCACAAGGTCCTGTTCTGCATCAAAAACATGGCTGTGGTTTTTATTGTCAACAGGCAATCCGCCAGGGACGCTCAGGTATTGAGGTTCCTGCAGGTCTTTGTATTGGGTTGTCTGAAGCTTGGTGTAGTGTTTACCAGGAGCTAACAGTGACATGGTGGATGCTTTGCCTCATTTGCAGGGGGAGAGGTTCCATGGGCTGGCCTCTCATGCAGACATATTCAGGACACTGATGTCAGCAGAATCACGGAAGACAGTAGAGAACTGATGCTCCAGTTCGTGGCAGGGTCTCTGGCACAGTTACCAGGCATTTTTATGCACAGGCATGGGTTGAGTTTATCCGCGAATTGGCGTAGCAGAGGCCAGTGGGCTGGAATAGGGAGGAGGACGTATACCAGTTCTTTCTGACAATGATTGGAAAGGGTCTATTTAGGATGACAATCGTGGGGAAGTTGGCGGGCATCGCATTCATGGGCAAGCGGTGCTGGGGTTATGCACTATCCATAGGGTAACTGGGATTGAGGATCCTGAAGTGTTGGGACAGAGAGAGGAGCAGTGGGGAAAGGAAAAGGCACTTGACGAGGGGTTTGTTTGGGAGATTTTTGGAATCTCTGCCGGCCATTTGCAGCGGGGGCAGATGAGACAACCTTGTTCTCCACATAGATGTTGTGGATGTTTTTGCAGGGCCTTTCGGGTCTCGGAGTTACTGGGTGGAAGGCGTGTGCTTAGGATTCAGTGGGATGTGGTCTCCAGCATTGCAGGGCATGTGGAACTCTGCTTGTGGAAGGCTAAGACAGATCAGAGATCGCAGGGGAAGATGGCAGTGTTAGAGATCTTTCCTGTTCAAAGTCTGTGTCCTGTTCTATGGGGTGAGCGATTGCGGAGGATCTTGGGGGCCAAAGGGGGGTTCTGCCTTGCTATTTGACACAGATGACATCTGTTCAGCTATTGGCGGTATTGCGTTAGGCCCATGTTGGTGAAGGCCCGGCTGCTTTCGAACTCACTACTTAATGGATTTGTGTAGCCACTGAGGTGGCACGATGGGGATGGAGAAGAGACAATCATTTGAGGACGTGATGATTGGGTTATTATTGCCGCTAAATGTGTCTGGGGAGATTTGTTGATTGTACTGTGGTATTTTTCGTATCTATCACATGTTTTGTTGTTCAGGTGCCGTGGCAGCACGAAGGCTGTTGGCCTGTCAATCTGGATTATAGGACACTCGTTTATCAAATGGGTTGAGAGACACAAAGCTCAGAGAGGTTATGGATCGAATTTGGGTCTTGAGGAAGGACTGTTTACAGTGTCATGGCTCGATAGAGGGGTTATGTGATGAAAAGAATTGTTGAAATGTTTAAGTGGCTAGTTGAGACGGCAGTGATGTCCGGATGTTTTCTTGCTTCACCTAGGGAAAAATAACATGGTGGTGTGCAAGGGTTTAACATTGCTCAAAGAGATAAAAAGGGACTTAAAGGAGATGAAGCGCCAGTGGCTAGGTTGGCATGGGATTTGGACGGAGTTCGTTCCATAGAGGGAATGGAGGGCGGCAAAGAGGCCCTCAGCAATAGACAAAGCGAGGAGGAAGATAAACAAAGAGATATGTTTGTTTTGTAGGGAGGTAGGTTTCAGCAGGATGGAGCAACCTGAGTTAAGTACGAAGTGGACAAGTTTTTTTTTACAGAGTTGGAGTGCATTTGTCTTTGTTCGGGATGGAATTGTACCTTATGATAAGTAATGAAGCTTTGAGATGCTCAAGATAAGACATTGAACATGCACAGATGAATGAAGAGAGACTGCTTTGGGAGGGGGAGACAGAAAATCCGGAGAGCATTTCTGAGCGGAGGTGGGCCATCATGTTGGCATAATTCTAGAGCAAGGTTATTGTTGTTGCCATAGGGGAGTAGTGGAATTGGGGGTGTCAGCCAAAAGCTAAACCTAGAGAAAACAAGAAATAAATGTTATGCCGTAGGAACGTTGATATTTAGGTCTTAAAAGGTGCTAGGTGATATGGTAGGAGAAGTGAAGGTAAAAATATCAATAGTAGGGTAGGATTTAGGAAGCTGTAGGCTAAAGAGGCAAAGGAGGGCTGGGTACTTTAGGGGTGGGCACTAGCAATTGTAGGACATTTGTGTATTGTGAGATTTAGTTTTGAAACATCAAAGGCCTAAATTGTATGTTGTGATGACGGCCTTTCGCACCAAAGAGGTGCAGAGGAGGTGTGGAGGTGGAGTGGTGTAATTGCTACCCACATGGTCCTTGCCTTGCCCCCCCCCCCCTCCCCCCGGCGGCATCAGTGCAACTTGCGGCATCCTCTAGTATTTGTGGCTCTGGTGTAGTTGGTGCAAAGTTTCACAAGAGGCATTTTATTTCACTTTCTGGTCCTTTTCCCTTGATGCTTTGTCACCACTACTGCTGTTAAGATGAACACCTAGAACATAGGTTTAGGACTGTTTCTGATTGTCCACAAATACATTCAACTACTTTTGTTGTTTTACTCTAATGAGTGCGGCTCTTTCTGGGATCTATTGTGTGCCTGTAATGCTCTAACTTATATAATCTTTAATGACCAGAAAGGTAAGCCTGCACGAAGTAAAAGCAATATTTGTCTTGCAGAATATGGCTAGAGATTCTTGCCAAGAAAACTGCTAGAAAACTTCACTCTGACAAAATAGTGTTTCAAAGAGCGTGCAAAAAAACAAGATCAAATCCGCTGAGAAATAAGTTCAGCCATGTTGGAGCATTAACGGGTTTGGCTTCTATAACAACCTATTTTTTAAAACCATGGAAGGAAGAATGTACTGTTGCTGTGGTGTGTATAACTCAAGAGTGAACTGTTTTAGTTGATGAGGAAGCCCTTGAAAAGAAATCACCAAGGGATGGAGTACCTCAATCTTTGCATTCATTGCCTGCCATATCAGTGAACAGAGTTATGGATTCACTCCCACTCCCTCCTGGTCAATTTAGTCAGCAGCTTAATTAATGAAGCACAGAATATTCAAGTGATACTGGCATCGCAGTCAATCATGGACTACACTCTTCCGGATATAAAAGTAGAAGGGCTCATTTACAAGCCCCATATGCCACTGGAACGCCACTTTTAATTATGCTGTGTTTGTGCAGACTACAGAGCCATACCTACAAGGCCACATAAAGTCACCCTGCATGGCTTTCCATGGCCTCATAGATATGGCGTGAGGCAACACAACCTAAGTCGATACGTTGCCTCAGACTGCAATAGGGAGACGTACCATGGGCATTATGGTAGGTATTCCCACGTAACATCCATGGTATTTGACTAAGGCTGGATGGTGTCTTAGGAGTTTCACTCCAGGGAATTCCATAGAGTTACCTGAAAACTCCCTGTGATTCTGTGGAGTTCTGCTCCTCAAGAAGTGGGAACCAAATCCTGCTGGGTGACTCCTAATTGCTCTAAAATGCTCAAACACTGCACACACAGATGCACATCTTCTCCACCGCCCCTTTTTCAGGGTGTCCCATGCAGATGACTAGCAAAGTACCTGGGGAGTGGGAATCACGGGCTGGATCAACAGATGCCAGAGTGCTTCTCTCCCTGGTTTTCTTTCACCATGGCACTCCAGCATCAAATCACACAGGAAGCCACACCCTTTCACTGTGGGTGTAGAAGCAATTTTTGTGTACTCCTCTCCTTATACAACAGCACCGTAATTATGTCCATAACATGTTGAATATGCTGATTTCATTTACATTTTAGTTCTAACTGTATCTCCGGCTCTTTAACAAGAAGCACAGCCATTTGTCCTGCAGCATGCTGTACCTGTGCAATAAGATTTGTGTTCTTTCCCTACCACGACGCTTAAGGCTGCTGCATTGCCGTAATGGTTACTTACATTTGGTAGTCTAACTAGTCTTCTCTTTTTGGCGGAATTCTCTGTTCTTCCTGCGAAGTCTGTGAGAGGCATTGAAATATCATATCATATAGGCAGTAGCTGTGGGCAGCGATGGTGGATGATCACACATGGGTCAGAGGGAGCAGCATAAACTACGGAGTGAGCAAGAGCCAGGACTGATGTTAGAGCAAGCTCTACATTGTGCCTCCAAGGCAATTGCACAACAAGCTGCGTTGCCTTTGAAAAAAGCCCAAAACAAGTTGAACCCACAAAGAGATAACGATAGCACAACTCTGGAGGCACTCTGCAAAAGCCTGGGGCTATGGAGGAACTGCTTCACAGAGATATTGTGCCTGCACTTGGGCAGTAAACTACCCTGCTCCGGGTTGGCTGAGTTTTTACCAAACTATGCACTCTAAGCAGTATGCGGAGTAGGCAAAATTCTGAGAACTCTGTAGGTGGAGCGGAATTTACCACCCACCCTTATATTTGACACATTCTCAGATTTACAATATGCTGTAAATCTGGGAATGCATCAAATGCCAACGCCTCCCCAGGGGTGGCATAACGGTTGTTTTGTGAAGGAAGGTGTCCCTTCCGGCACAAAAATAACCTGACTTCAGTGCAGGCACGCTTGCACAATCCTACCCCTTTCTTTCGACGTAGGGCAGAACGTCAGGAAAGCTTTCATTGTTGCCCTATGCCAAAAATAAGCCCACAAGGCCCAGAGTGTTTAGAAACCCATACAACTGTGGATGATGGGTCACACCTTAATTCCCCTGACTATGACTTGCATTGAATCTATTTAGCTATATGCTTAGCTCAATTACAGCTCAATTACACTGATGCTTCTTGGCTGGAACTGGTCTGTCAAACTTCAGGAAACTCTTCTGATAAATATGTTTAGGTATCGGAGCCTCTTCAGTGCCTTGAAGGAATGCCTTCTTTAATTCTAAATCTGTATAAAAAAAATACTACGAGCAACTCAGACCATGTTTTAGAGACTCTGTCATCAGTTCTTCAGTGCTTGTCTGCAAAAATGGGTGAGCAATCAGAAGGAGTCAGGAATGCAAATAAAAATCAAGTTCCATTCGCGGAGGCAAAGAAAATATCCTCCACCTACTCAAGTATGGCTATAAATAGGTACAGTTTCGCCCAAACAGACACTATTCTGAAATTGTCTTCTGGAGGGGTCATTCTTAAAGTCATGGGAATTCAAAATGACTATCAGGGGGCTAGTGACAAGAGGGCCAGGAATAGAAAACTCAAGAGAAACGTTAATAGAATCTTCCCCTTGAATATCCTATTGAAAGTTGTAAAAAATACTAGAGAGATGGCTCTAGCTATCGCTGTGTTTCCTATATTTCATAAGGGAAAATGAATGCAATTCTTTAGACGCTGAATCATTGTAGAGCCAACAGCTTGCTTGGTACGTCAGTGCCACACAGGATGAACATGGGAATTTAGCTAGGACCTGGGAGATAGGACTTTACCATGCAGAGATCGGTGACCTATTGTTCTCAGTATGTATTCCTTTGCATGTGGTGCTGGCCGGAGTAGGATAGTACAAGTCAGAGTTCTGTTTGAGGAAAGTGATTGCTCTATGATGCTGTTGCTTTCTACTTAGGGTAACATATTCATATGGTGCATATGGCGTAGTCACGGTAACAGCAGGTTTTCCAGTTCGCTATTGACTAGTTTGGTGGTGTGTCTTTTGGGAATCTACCATTCAATCCTTTAAATCCCACACTGTTAAGATGCAGGAGCTCTCCTTGTGGGCAATGTGGGCTGATTTGTTCAGCGATATTCATGGGGTTCACCAAGGCGATCTCATCGGGATCCTCTTGGTGGTCTTAAAAAAGATTTGTGTTCAAGTCCCCGGTTATCATACCGTCTGCTTGGGGATTATCCCTGATCAAATCACACTGGGTCAGAATCAAATGGTTTAATTTTAACCTCTTCTTTCTTGCACTAGTACTGACATAAACTTGAATCAACAAGAGGGGATGCTGTAATCTCCAATTGTTGATTCCTTGCAGCCAGCTCTCTTGAAATGGTATTGGGACAATGTTCCCTTCCAGTTTTACTGAGGTATATATAGACAGACTGCCCTTTGATCTTCTGAACTTGTACTCTCTCAGGGCCCGCTTCCAACGCTCAATAAATTCCATGATTGGGCAATTCTGCTCAGCCCATGTCTCTTGCAGGGTATAATATTGTAAACAAAAGAACATCTGGAAGGCCATTGTGAAGAAAGTGTGGACCCTGGGGATCTACATGCAGCAAAGCCTCCACTGTAGAAATAAGATGAGAGGACTTACGACGCTGGACAAAAACGTTAGCTGAAGTCCAGCTTTAATGTTATAAGGGACAGTCGTACCAAACAGGCCACAGGTTATAACTGTGTCACATGTGGTGTTCCGTCACAATTTTGAATGATGTTACATTAGCCTTCTTACAGGTGACTTGGCATAAAATGCACTTAAGATACAGCGGATGTTCCAAACTTCATATTGGTGAGTTGGTAATAATGAGCATGTGAGCCAAAATAGCTAGAAACATAAGATTAAATGGCTACATTATTGATTAAAAACATCACAAATATGTTTTGAATCAAAAATACTATTTAACTTATGTTAAAAGTGACATATGCACAATGTCTTTCTCCTTCACGTATGTGCATGCAAGCCAGTCTGTTTTTTGAAAAAAAACTTTTGATAGGCATACATTTTTTTGATAACAACAGACAGGAATGTGTACACAATGGTGACAGAGTAATACATACCTAAAAACATTTTTAAATTACCTTTACTATGTCCGTATGATGAATCAATGACAATCAAAAATGGGATACTTACGGCACTTTTGCAGATGGAATGTTCTGTCTCATATAGGTTGGAGTATCTCAAATGGAAAACTCCAAATCAGGCACAACTCATGACTCATAAACTCAAGTTTGTTGGAGGGGCTGGTGAAACCAAGTTTGCAAGCACCGTGTAGGGTTCGAAAAGCCGAAGTTAATTAAGGTTGGCCTGGCTCGGAACTGGCACTTTCTCTACAGAATGAATGGAGGCTTTTAAGAGAGTGTTGAACTCTCCAGCCAAAGCAGGTAGTTTTGCTATGACTTTTGTCATTGCTGTGGGACAGATTGATGAAATAAATGTTATGTTTGAGGTTGTATGTTCCATGCCACAGTGTGTTGGCCTTTGCACTTTCCACCAGGGAGTCTATTATCACTGGCAGGGTGCTTAGGTTGCTTATTATAGAGTGGCAGGGGCATGATTTCTACATCCCCTTGCCCTTAATTGTACCTCCAAAGTACTTATTTTGGCTCCCAATTCGACCAGCTGCATTTCCACAGATTTATAAGATCAATCTGAAGCGCCATCTTTTCTGCTTGCCAGAGGGGTGGCCTGGCAATCGTGTCCCGTGAGGTGCCGATGTACGTCAACGTAGTGCTGGTACCTGCAGGCGAGCTATCTTGAGCAGGACCGGTGACCCTGTCTATTTGTCCCCTTGCCAATATTGGGGTTTCAGCGAGTGTCTTATCAATTTGTGCCACAATTGTATATAAAAAAGAAAATTATCTGAAAGATTGTCCAATTCTTGGCTCGTTATACATCACCTCCTTTGGCTCCTGTCAGGCGTTGGCATGATCACTGTGGGAGAGAGTAAGATCTCACTCTCCTGTGTCTGTGCCAGCGTCCAGCTCCGCTTTGAATGAACTTGAACTGCTATTGTCTGCTTTTTTTACTTATCTGCTGCTGCACCACTAAAACCCAGGCTGATGGTGGGGGGAAGCTAGCTCATGCTTGCCTTTCATTAGCAGTTTCCCTCTTGTGACTCCCATCTATTTTTGGGGGTGAATGAAATGTAATACAGCTAATTTAACGAGTAGTATGAGGACTAATATACAAGCATGCAGAAGCTAGTGTGATAGTAGTGATCCATTTGGGACAGGTATTTTAGTTATGGGGGGGTTTGCTTGAACTTCTCCTTTTCACCCTTAATAGAAGTGAAATGTAACATTGTCATCTTATTCGTGTTTTACCCAATATTATGTTAGCATTTATATGGCTAATACATTATATCTGCATATTGTGTGTAGACGCAATCAGTAAATACAGATGTTGCATTTGTTAGGTTGACATCTGTGCCACAATTTTAGATCTCGAAGACACCGTTTTCTATTATAATCGAACTTTCGCTTGCTAATTTACGAGAAATCATCCTTGGTAAGTTTTGTTTCTCCAATGCTGAAACTTGCTCATCAGCTCATGCCTTTTCTGTTACATAGAGGCCTTCTCCTCCCTGTCTAGAAGGGAGGATAGGCCAGATGACCTTGGATAGTAGATAGCTTGTACCAGGCTGCAAAATCAAAACTTATGCTCTGTGGCTCCATTGTATTACGACAGCTACCAGTAATTTTCCATAATAGGCAGGTCTTTGTGGGCTCCGCAACCTACATAATGTAACTTTATGCCTGTTAGAGTTAGTCCCTCATCAGCCATCATAGGAGGCTGGTCAGACTGGACTCCACTGCAGTGTGTCTTGTGAATAAACTAGTTTGCTTGTATTCTCTACTGCATCATCGACTCTTCATTCTTGGAAGGCAAGAGGAGGTTGAGAGTGACCCGGGTGACCCTAGTAGGTCATTTCCTTCAGTTGCCGCCCGAACAGGGACTCTACCAGGTGATCTATACAGCCTGTAATCAGGTCAAGGGGGTCGAGGTTGCGTCTGGTCAGATGGATGGATCAGGGATCCTCATATGATGGAGCTTGGTTCTCGCTGCTGCCCCGTCTGTCTGATCGGGCAGCTCCTCGTCTAGTGGTCATCTTGGCTGGGGTCCTTAAAAGGCAAAAACCTTGGATCTGACCGTTTGGTCCGAAGAGTCGGCAGTGGAGAATAATCTTGTTTGACCTGTGTGCACCGGGTGGGTTTTGGTAGATGCGGCCCTGTCTTGTTTAACTTGGTGGGTCTGTGGACTCTTGTGATACGGAGCGTTTTGAACGTTCTGGCAGGCCACTTGCTGAACTTGGTTTAATATTGAAAAGGCCTGGAGCTAGAGCCTATCTTGCCTTGGTGCAGTCTAAGGACTGACTTGGAGAACTCTTTGGTTTGTGCGTTCTTGTTGTGTGTGTGTGTGTGTGTTGATTTAGGTGGAGAGTGAATGCGTCTGATGCTAGAATGCCTTGTTGGAGTAAAGTGTTGTGCTGGGGTGCCGCTGTTGTTCTGCTGAGCATTGGCTGGAGGAAAGGCAGCCTGCACCTCTGGAAGGCAATCCAAGTTTTGAGATGTATGTGAAGCACGATATTGGCCCTATTATGTTTCGTACATTGTGACAATACTGAGCTTCAGTGGACACTGGAAGGTACCTTTGATGAACAAAAACTAAATTATTTACAGGACTTATTATTTGCTAGAAGAAGGCAGTCAATGTTTGATACTTTGCAGGTATGGCAGAAGGAAACTAAGCAGCGTTGTATATGTGCCGAGAAGGAGTCTAGGAAGAAGGCAATGCAAACAGTGTTACAGAAAGCTGTAGCTTATTATAAGGAGCAAACTGAAAAGGGTATTGAGTGTGCAGATAGGAAGTTTTGATTGCAATGTAATAAGTCCTATGTTGTTTGAGAGGATGAGGATCCTTTTGTCTAGGATCTGTAGGACACTCCCATCCACCTCCCTATGCCCAACAGGGAATATATCCTGTGGTTCCATCTCCTCAGTCCTCCGTTGCCGCACCATCCCCTCCTGGTCTTTCCGCAGATTCAACAGCTTCGGCTCCAGCCCTATCTGTCTCCCCTCCAGTTTCGCAACATGCGAGTGTGGTGACTGCAGGCACCCCTGCAGTGTCTGCTGCTGTTCCTCATGTTTCTCCTCCTTCTCTTACACCCACCACACAGTCATTGCTGACATTGTCACCTGCGTCTGTACCTTTTGTGTCTTTCCCAGGCATTTCATCTGTGGTGTTGGGATAGTGTTGGGACACTGTTGCGTGGGTCAGAACTACGGTTTTGGGAGGCGGCATGGAAGGGAATGGTTTGGGCATTGATTCAGTCTGATGTGAGTGAAGAGGAGAAGAAGATGGTTGCAAATCAGGTAGCACAATGGGTTCGGAATCTGATTTATAGTGTGGAAGATATATGGAGTGTAATGAAAGATTTTAACCCGTTTGTACAACAGCATGCCCTTCAGCATATGTCGGCTAAATTGATTGGTTTGTGGGAAAAGTGTATTGGAGGCACAGCTCCTCAAGTGTTTTATGATTTTCGAGATCATGTCTATTCAGTTGGTATGGTCCCTGCAGACGTTTTTGGTAATGTTGGAACACTCCTTGGTTATCGAAAAGATTGTATCACCGTACTCCAGTTACAGTGTCCCAATTTCCAATGAGAGAGGTGCACCCTGTTTTTTACCCTGAGATCCCAGAACAGCATAACCAGAATGGAGATGTAGTTCACAGTGGGTAGAGGCTCATTTTTGGGAACAATGGGTCTATACCCCTTGGAAAAGAAGTGAGGTGATTGCTCTTAAAAGGCAGTTACCGGACCCTAGGACAAAACATATAAAGAATTAACAGTGGCTGCCTCTTCATCAGTTATGACTTCAGCAGACATTGAGATTTTTTTTTGGCTTTTGGTGCCAGTGGACATTTGGCGGCAAGTGCATACACAGGATCATGCAGCGGAGCTGGGGGGTACTTGGAATGAGATTAGGGCATGCGTGCGATAAAGAGAGAAAGGCTGGTGAAAAGCTCAAAGCTGAAATTTTGGCCTTGCCAAGCCGCATTATTACTTATATGCATTCTCTTATCCCACCTAGATGGGTGGATTGAGACAATTTAACGGCATGTCTTCAGAAGAAAGGGGAGAGTGTGTCAGATTTTTTCACTTGTTTTGAAAAAGTGTTTCTAGATTTCAGTGGGCAGGATTTGTCAGTTAAAGGTGGTGTTTGTTTGTTTGTTAATAGGTTTGTTACGAATTTGCTTCCTGAAATTTTGGCTTGGGTGCAAGCTTCTGATAGTACTTGGACTGCTTCCTCCCCTTCAGTGATATTGAGTATGGCTTAATATGAGCATTGAGAAAATGGGAAAAAAGGATAAAGTGAAGAAAAATAGTAAGGATTTGAAGATGAAGGTAGTGCTACAGCAGGGTTGGAAGGGGGTCTTGAAGGGGCCAAAGACTGGTCCGACTCAAATGTCACTCGGTTCTGGTAGAGGTGGTGCGCCCTTGGGTCTGAAACAGTGTGCGTATTGTAAAAAGGAGGGACATTGGCGAAGCGAGTGTCCGGAACTGTTACCAAAACTTGCAGTACCCAGAGGGCGGGGTCCAGTTGGAAGGGGCCATGGACAAATTGGTCGGGATGAGGATCCAGTTGGTACATCTTCAAGGGGTCGTTTAGATCAGAATTAGGGGGGTCACTGGGTGGTGGTAGAGATGGTGAGCTCTTGGGGCTGAACCAGTGTGTGTATTGTAAAAAGGAGGGACATTGGTGAAACGAGTGTCCGGAACTGTTGCAGAAATTTGCAGTACCCAGAGGGTGGGGTCCAGGTGGAAGGGGCCATGGACAGATTGGTCGGGATGACGATCCAGTTGGTACATCTTCAGGGGGTCATTTAGATCAGAATTATTTTGATGACCCCCGGGGAAGGCAGTAACATCATGACAATTATGATATGGATGGTTGATAGCATGGTTCAACACAGACATTTTTGGTGGATACAGGTGCAGTGAATAGCTCTGTTTCTCATTTGCTGGTCCCTGGGGCAGCCCTGTCTGGCCGTAATAATGTCTCAGTAGGTTTTTCAGGCGTACTGGTTGTGTGCCCCATATCCCGACCTCTTGCTTTTACTGTTGGTCCTTTTACTGTGGACGCCCCATTTTTGTTGATGGCAAATTGTGAGGAAAATGTATTAGGACTGGATTCGTTGAAGAAGTTACATTCCACCATTTATTGTTCCCCGGATGGTGTTTATCTGACTTTTGGACCTAATATGGTTAGTGCAAAACAGTGTTTGGCGAAAGATGCACCACTTCCCATTGAACTCAAAGATGCGCCATCCTCATTGTGAGCCACAGGGAATAAGGTTGTGGGATTGTTACAGATACCGCCACTTTCAATAAAAGTTGTACTTCCTCGTATTCCCCAATACAAAATATCACAGACTGGGGAACAGGCTTTGATGCATATTATACAGGACCTGATCAAATCGGGGGGGGGGGTAGAGAAGACAGTAGTGCAATAGCCCCATTCTCCCTATTCTTAAAAGGGCACCTGTGGATTCCCCTGCTGCACATCCTGATGTCTATTGGTTTGTGAATTGATCTGCGGGAAATAAGCAAAATAGGTTTTCCTCAGTTTCCGGTAGTCCCTGATATTACCGTCCTTTTAACAAGGATTCCTTACACAACTAAATTATTTTCTGCTAATGATTTGAAAAATGTTTTTTTTAGCATTCCTGTCCATCCTGACAGCTGGCATTTATAGGCTTTGCTTTAGCTTGCAGAAGCTTTCAATTCTGTAGAGTTCCTCAGGGTTATACTGAAAGTCCCAATATATATAGCCAAGCTTTGAAAAAAATTGGACTCTCTCTCTTCTCCCACAGGTAACATATTATTGCAGTATGAGGATGATATTTTGATGGCCTCTGATACCGAAGTGGGTTGGCTGGATGCCACAATCAAATTGTTAAAGCATTTGGCAAACACAGGCCATAAAGTGTCCCTTTCCAAATTCCAATATTGTCAACATCAGGTCACCTATTTAGGTCACCTGCTGTCGAAAGAGGGTCGGAGGCTAACACCTGAGAGAGTTGATGCCATTGTTAAGATTCCTCTCCCTGTGACTCAGAGGGACGTGTGTGCTTCCATAGACATCACCTCGTATTGTCAGGACTGGATACCTGCTTAGCCTTTATTAATACAGCTTCTGCTTCGCTTGATAACTAAACATGTACATAAACCCTGGCCTTGGACGCATGAATGTCAGCATGCTTTTGAACAATTAAAAGTTGTGCTTTGCCCTGCACCTGTGCTTGGCACAGCTGATGATAAGAAGCCCTTTGTGTTGTACATACACAAAGCGGCTGGATGTGCACTCTCTGTGTTAACACAAGCCTTTGGAGGTAAGTAGAGACTGTGTGCTTATTTTTCTGCGACGCTTGACCCTGTCGCCAGAGCCCTCCCAAGCTGTTTAAGAGACGCCGCAGCTGCGGCGGTCTCTATCAGACAATCGTCAGGGCTCATATTCAATCATGATCTCACAGTAATGGTACCACATGCTGTGAATGCACTTTTGAATAAAACAAAGACGCAACACCTTATCAGTGCTCGTTCCAAATTAACATTGTTTGCACCTCATATTACTATCAAAAGATGTGCCACACAGAACCCAGCCATGTTACTACCCCTCCCTTCAGAAGAAGAGGACAAGGATATCCATGATTGTCTGTTTCGTACAGAGGAGACGAAGGGACGAGTAGACTTGACTGATGTTCCCCATATCTGATCCTTAAGGGGAACTATATGTTGATGGCTCTTGTTTCAAATTATCAGATGGCACCACTAAAGTGGCGTATGCTATTACCACGCTGCGCACTGTAGCTGAGACGTCATGTGTTCCTCATCAATCAGTGCAAGCTGCAGAGCTGATAGCTTTTTTATGAGCATGTGAATTAGGTGAAGGACTGGCTACCAATATTTATACTGACAGCCAGTATGCCTTCGGGGTGGCCCATAATTTTGGACGCGTCTGGGCAGAGAGCGAATTCTTGACTTCACATGAGACCAACATTGAGCATGGTCCGTTGATAGAGAGACTCCTGACAGCTTTGACTCTTCCCAAACGACTGTCGATAGTCATATGTAGTGCTCATAAAGCAATTACAGATGATGCGGGGAGGGGAAATGCCTTTGCAGATCAGATAGCGAAAGAGGCAGCTAGGTCGAGAATGACAAAAAATGTTTGTGGCAGGTCCTGCTAGATGGGTGCCAGACATTGGCATGTTTGAGAATTCACTGGAGAGTGTTAGAGAGATACAGAGTGAGGCAACAGTAGAGGAGTTGGCAGTGTGGCAGGAGAGTACAGGGCGTCTAGATGATGAAGGACGTTGGACTGACAAATCCGAGAAACAGAGATGGATGCTATCAAATACATATGTACTTCCCATAGTTACCATGGCACATGGTCCGACCCATATTAGCAACAAAGGCATTTTTAAATTGCTAGAACCTGTGTGGCAAAATGACAATATTTCAAAAGTTGCTGGTCATCTAGTAAAGCACTGCATGATTTATTTAAAACACAATCCTGGGAAGGGTACCCCTACACCTTCTGGTAATTTTGCACCCCCTTCTTTCCCTTTTGAGGTACTCCAGATGGATTACATAGAGCTACAGCAAGTTAATAATTTGAAATATGTGTTAGTGGTAGTTTGTGCATTTAGCAAATGGATTGAGGCTTACCCAACAAATGAAAACACTCTCATGGTAATGGCAAAGGCTCTTGTTAAGGAGTTTTTCCCGCGCTACGGCTTGCCCCATTTGATTAGGAGTAACAACGGAAGTCACTTCAACGCAAAGGTGATCCAACTGGTGTGAGATGGTCTGCACATCACGCAAATATTCCATGCAGCCAGTCACCCTCTGTCAGCAGATTTAGTTGAGAAGTACAATGGTACTCTGAAACTAAAATTGGCATAAATTAAGGAAAGTACTGGGTTGCAATGGCCTTACCTCTTGCCCTATTGTCCACCAGAATGACAGCCCATTCTAGAACAGGATTATCACCCAACGAGGTTATCTTTGGTCGTCCAGTGAATGTGTGGGGTGTCCCTAGACCGAAGAAGTTTTCTGAGATAGATTTCCCTTTATTGCTTGATTATTTGTATGAACTCACTAAAAGCTTGCATTTTATTCACCAACAGATACACAAGGTGTTACCTTCAGCACCTGAGGGGCCTGGGCACACCATTCAGCCTGGCAATTATATACTTGTGAAGAACTTCCAAAGACAAGACTGTTTGGAGCCTAGATGTAAGGGACCCTATTGGGTCCTCATCACAACAAGGACAACGGGAAGAATGGAGGGTCGGAAGCATTGGATCCACACTTCCCACTGCAGACGGGTGCCGCTACCCCTTCCCTACAACGCCTGCCTGCATGATGGCATTGGAGACCACGAGACAGAGAAAGTCTCAAGATTTCTTCCATTCTCCATTGCCCAACTAGTTTGTACGCAGACAGAGGAAGAAAATGATGCTGTTTTGAATGTGGCAGTTCCCCCAAAAATTAAGGCTGCTCAGGTTTCCACTTAATCTGATCCACAGGAACCTGAGTCTCAGTCCCCGGCGCCCCCTGAATTTCAGATTCTTTTCCGAGATGAGACAGTACTTGGAGTAGAAAGGCACAATTTGCATCCTCAATGGAAGGGTAGAGCACCAAAAGAGAAGTGAGTTTAGTTAGGGATGGACTTTATTGGATAAGATTTTTGCCAATGCCCCTTCTTTCTGCATTTTCCCATTAGATTAGGCAGTGGAAGATTTGGTGCATTGCTTGTGATGCAGGACAGGATAAGCTGAGGGTATTTTCCAAGGAGAGAGAATGCCCTAACCTGAGAGCATTGAACATTTCCAGATGGGCTAAAACAGTGTGGCTCCACCGCGACGTGCTCAATAGGACCACCAAAGATTGGACAATAGAAGCCTGCAATGGAGGCTTGGAGTGGACCCTGATTCTTTTTTTGACGTTTTTCCTTTTGTTTTTTGTGTCCTTTCATCATTGTTTCCATCATATGACGTCTCTTTCTCTGGTGATTTGATTTGTAAAATTGTAGTAAACTTGTGTCTGTTTGGTCGACCTCTTACAGAAGATGCAGTTTATTGTTGCCCTGCGCTCGGGGCAGGATGGTTTTGAACAATTGCTCAGAAAGAAAATATTTTGGGTTGAAGTTACATTGTTGTTCCTATTGGTGGGAGGGGGGTTGTTCTGGATATTGGAGTGCTCTGAAGTTACCTCATCAAGTGTCCTCTATCAGGCTGTTTCCTTAGATCGTAGCAAAAGAGTCATGTATAGCAATGTCTTCTTAGACACACATCGAAAAAAAATTGGGGATAACATTGCCTGTTATCCTGAGGAAATATGATTTTTATGATCGATTATGTCCCCTATCTTAGACCCCAACGGCTCCATGTACATGCTACAAGTACATGTATGTTCCCTCCACTTCAAGCTATGAAGACGCAAATACAATTGTGTCCAACGTTAACATGTCCTCTTTCAGATCCGCCATGAATGGGTCGAATATCCCGTTCCTAAGTATGCCTTGCCACCGTCTTTATATGGTATACTTTTCACGTTTTTCAGCTCTGGCAAGGTAGGCCCTGAATTCTGCCATCGAGCTTTTCCTGCCTTCTGCCTCTGAATGCTCCAGCCTGGACCTGTATCTGTATCCATGACCTTTGTCTTACTTCCTGCGCGGCTAACGGTGCCTGGCCCGGCCTGTTGCCTGCCAAAGACTGTATTCAGCCTTCAAGTTATCTGCTCCGCTCCTCGAGAAATACATTCCTGTCTAGTAGTTTAGGTAAACATCCTTCCAGCTACAGAGCAAAGGGCCCGGCCTTACTGTCTCCGTGCAAGTAATTCATGGCTTCTGTTGCCATGGAAGGCCCATGCCCCCTCGCATCTCATGTAGACACATAGACGCTTATACACGCACTAGTAGTTAGTATAGGATAGCCTCTGCCTGAGAGACCTTTCCTTCCAGATAATACAGTTCCTTAAACACAAGATATTAGATACGATTTGGGATTAGGTTGTTCTGACATCCCAGACTTCTGTCTCCTCATGTAGGGCTAAATGTCAAGTCCCCTTCACCCTCCAGTTACACGTCAATCACACGTCATGCTACTGTGCGCGCATCTCTGCCAAGTATTTTTTTGCTGACTTTGCAGGATTCTCTTATGGATCCACCCACTTGTGTCATCATCATAATGACGTTTCTAGTACATGCCTTCATGCACGCCTATTGTAACGCCTTTTCATTACGTATGTGTATTCTTATCTCTCTTCTCAGCTGTCACGCCTTCTGCATATGTCTTCATTGTAATGCATTTACTATATATATGACAACCTGTCAATAAAGTATTGCTCTATCCCTTCCCGAACCTTAGTGGTGACGGAATACGATTGCCTGGTTCGAACCAATTCCTTTGTAAGGAATAAATCCATTTTAAAACCTCAAATACCACGGATTCTGCCTCTTATTTTTACTGAGTTATTCTTATTGAATTTTACCGCATAAATTAAGTCTAGGTAAATAAATTTACCACATAATTGGCGCCCGAACAGGGACACCTCTCACACCCCACGCGCCGGAGGTGCGTTGCAGACCCGGTCTCCTGCCACAGCCGGACGGACAACTACGCGTACCCGCAGGATTTCCTGTATCTCCCTCAGGCCAACGGGGGTGACTGAGGCTGCGATCAACACCCAGACGAGGCGGTGAGGAGTGCGGAGAATCCCGACCAGAGCCTAGCTGAGAGAGCAAGATCCGAGGTATACAGAGGCCCACCAGATTCCGAAGTTCCGAAGTATCTAAGTCACGAGTCGAGTCCAGTCCAGTTTGGTCTAGTCCAGTCCAGACTTCCGAGGCCTTCTGTTCCGTTCCGTGCTTCCCGGTGAGTACCGTTGCTGGGGACGCATCTAGACGTGCACATTGGTTTGTGCCGGTCAAGACGGGTTTGGGTACACAGACCTGGTCTGCACTGTTTCAGCAGTGTATCTGTGCTGTTTAGCAGTACATCTAGCATTATGCAGTTAACTAGTTTTATTCTAATTATTATTGTTCGTTCTAAAATGTTTTAATATGTTTTAAATGTCGTGGTATGAGTGATTGTTCGATCTTCATTACTGTGTTTATTGTATTAAGTGTGTTCAAGTCCGAGTAAGAACCAAGTAGCAAGGTTCAAGATGCCGTTATTCTCGAAATTAAGACAGATAAAAACTAGAAAAGGGATACTAGAGGAAGCCGTTCCAATTCCACCTAGGGACACTCCAGGGCACTTTATGTACCATAAGCATGGCCTAGATGCCGTATTATATCTCGAATTGTGGGTAGACTACACCAAGGATTTAGCAGAGAATCAGAGATGGCCCGTTGCTGGGACATGGGATGCAGATTGCATCATGAGAGTAGAAGAAGCATTATGGAAAAAGAAAGCCAGACAGTCACAGAAAGATGCCATTGAATTATGGCGTAAAGAATCGCATAGACGCACAGAGAAAGCGCTCAGAAAAGAAGAGAAAAGTAGGGAGGATTCAGAAAAAGCCAGAGAAAATGTATTAATTGAGGAAGGTATCCGAGTAAAAGCAGAACAAGTAGACAGACAACGAAACACTCTTATGAATGGTATGTATCCTCTTCTGGCCGAGGGTTTGCCTAAGGCCACCCTGGAAGTACCGAAAGATCTGCCACCTCCATTGCTTCCGACTAAAGTGCACCCCAAGACTGCAAAGGACATTTTCCTTTCTTCCTATTTAGATGATGTAGCCCCCGAATATGTTAACTCTCCGCCGCCACGCACACCACCTGCAAATGGCGCTCGACCCTGAGAAAATCTGTCCCCACTTCTGCAGCAACATACTCCTCCGTCCGTTCAAAACATTCCGCCCGTTCCCCCACTTCTCCCTGCATCTATTCTTCCTACCTTACACCCAACGAATCCTTTTGGACCTAGCACCTCAGGAGGTGCGACAGGAAGTTTTCATACGCCGCCATCAGTGCGTCGATTGACTTATAGGGATCTAGCACACCAACGTACACCTCAAACAGCGAATTATGACATACTTAAAGAGCCTCTTACAGATTGTAGATATGATCCAGTACCAGGTAAAGACGACAGAATGATGCTATCATCAGTACGTCTACGACGAGTTGCGAACTATTTAATGATATTACCAGGAATGATTGAACATCTAGACAAAATATATCACTTTGTCCAAACAGGGCAAGGTCCTGAAAGTATTGGCGAAGCCATGGCATACCAGAAAGTAGACACGCAGAAACTGTTGTTACGCTTCTTCATAAACTGCCTGATAAGACACAGAGATAGGCCAGGTGTAGACGCGGAAGAGATGAGAGCCCTCAACAAATGGGGCCAGAATATAGCGGACGGAAAACATGATAAACAGAATAGTATAGAAAGCATGTACCGAAGGATCAGGAAAAAAGTAGAACAAATATGTGAAAAAGAACAGCCTGAAAGAGAAACAGATGCAGATAAAACCGAGTCCTCAGGCGATGAGGAACAGCTAGAAATGACAACAGGACAATTACAATTACCAGCTAGAGAAACGATAGCTTATGTAGGAAAAGGAAGATCCTTCAATAATCCAATACGTCCGCTACGTCCAGAAAGTAAGAGAATTTTTCAAGCAGCTATGTCAAACCCAAAGACCCCTGAACATTTGTTTCAGGCTACTGATAAAATACTTCAAGAACGAATGGGGTACCATGTACTCAATTCTATGGATGAACAAGAATTAGCCAGGTCAGCAGTACAATGGGCTGACAGTTCTGATAAATATAGTGATGACGCGCTAGTACATACGTTTTTGAATCTTTCACCAGACGAACAGCGTTTAGCTGGTATATACATGATACAACATCTCCTTATATTATATAAGGGCCAACACTCCGATCCTGGTCCCCTACCTGATATACTGATAGAACTACTCATGAATAAATGGAGAGGTCTAGGTACCGATCTAATTAAAGTAATTCTAGAATATCGACACAGATATAGTGCCTTTTTGTGTCCAGAACATGATTCAGCTCCCTCCATGGAAAGAAAGACGTATTACATAGACAGACAGAATCCCTTACGCGAAGTGCACCCAGTTAGAAATGATGATAATACTTTTAGACGCGTGTTCGTGTACACGCCTATAACTAAAATAGAACTATTGGAAATGAAAAAATTAGTGCCTAGCCATGACAGAGATCCAGCAGGTTTTCACCGTGAAATAAAAGACATGTTACTCATGGGTGATTATACCTATCCTGACATTATGAAAATATTGAAAGTATTATTGCCTGCCGGTATTTACGAGAAACTTAAAGAAAAAGAATGGGAGGTGGGAGAACAAAAGATTGATTGGACAGCATTAGAAAACGAAGAAAATGCCCGAACTGCAGGCGTAGGGCTTGGAGACAAAACTAAAGCATTACCAGGATTATAAGTACAAGTATTGCCACGTTTATTAACTACGAAAAAGGAAGACTGGGGAGCAATCTCAGCTTGCAAACAGAAACCTGATGAAGACACTAGTGATTTTTATTCCCGATTTGAAAAATGTTTTGGTATTAATAGCGGCCTGAAAGCAAGTAGCGATTCATACCCACATCTTTTTGTAACAAAATTAGTCGAGAATTCCCTGCCGCAGGTTAAGAACAGAGTATTGAAAGTAGAGAGCTCTTGGCAAGCTAATACCCTGTCACAAATGTTACAAATGTTACAGTACCACCAGAATAGAATTAGAGAAGAACAAGAACACGAACAGAGACGTATGAAAGACACGAAAATGAAAATGCTCGTCGCCCAGTCAGTTCCAGCTGACAGTCATAAAAAGGGTGCGACACAGTCCCATAATTCAGCGGTTCCTGTTAAAGGGACATGCAACTATTGTAAACAGCCAGGTCATTATATAAACGATTGTGCAGTTCTGAAACATAATATCTCTACGGGTAAAACCAAGGAGAGACCACGTCCACCTAGACAGGATCAGATCCAACAACAAGTTCCCCAGAATGTACAGCCTATGCAAGCTGCACAACAGACCGTAGCGGTACCACAGTCACAGCCTATTGCCGCAACACAGAACACGACACAACAGATGTACCAGTATGCACAAAATGACTATCCCGATTATCAGCGATACACATGAAACAGCCTAGAGAGGGAAGTTGGCTTACCCCTTATAGAGGTTCCCGTAGATCAAGAGGGTCCTTATGTACATAGTCAAGTATTAGGGAAAGACAGAAAGTTTTTAATTGATACAGGGGCAAGCAGAACAACTATAAGTCACGATGAGGTTCCAGGGGCACCCCTCTCAGGCTCACAGAATATTTCCCTTGGATTTTCAGGACAACCTATTGTTAATGAAGTATCGCAACCTCTTCCTCTTGCAGTTGGTCCATTGACACGGACTACAGATCTATTGCTTACAAAATCCTGCCCAGAAAACTTGTTAGGTATAAAGACACTGAAAGCTCTAGGAGCTGTAATATGTTGTTCCCCGGAGGGGGTACGACTATTTTTGCGTGACTTCAAAGGTCACTATGTATTTAGAGACATGGATCACCGGTTACAGAATGTCCCTGCACATTTATGGGCACAAGGCCCCACTGATGTAGGTTGTATGCATATTACACCATATCGAGTCACACTCAAAGCAGGAGTGGTATTACCACGAATTCGACAATACAAGTTACCCCCAGATGCTGTAGTGGCTTTGCTGCAAATCATTGACGAGCTCATTGCACAAGGAGTGGTTGTGGACACCGACTCCAATGTGTGTAATTCTCCTATAGTTCCGGTTCTTAAACGAACTGATCCAAAAGCACCCCCAGTTTATCGATTGATCATTGATCTGCGCGAATTGAATAAATGCATTGTACCACAATATCCCGTGGTTCCAGATATCTCTTCATTATTGACAGCTATTGATTCAGAAGCAACGTTCTTTACTGTAATTGACCTCAAGAACGCCTTCTTTAGCGTCCCAATCGATCCGGAAAGCCAATATTTGTTTGGATTTAGTTTAAATGGACGAAGTTTTAAATTTGCACGCGCACCTCAAGGATTTACAGAAAGCCCCAGCATCTATAGCCAAGCACTGAAAAGACAACTTGACAGTATCCACATGCCTGTTAACACTGCACTGCTTCAGTATGTCGATGATCTGCTGATCACCGCCCGAAGCGAACCCGAATGTGAAAAAGCATCACTGACGGTTTTACATTTTCTGGCCGACAAGGGGCACAGGGTGTCCCCTTCGAAGCTGCAATTCTGTGTTCAGCAAGTTGTGTACCTTGGGCACTTGCTGTCCAAGGGGGGAAGACAGCTCACACCTGACCGCATCCAGTTAATTGTAAACATGCCGCCACCCAAGACACAAAAGGAGGTGCGGGCCTTCATAGGTCTCACTTCGTACTGTAGACAATGGATTCCCCAATATGCATTTTTAGTAAAGCCACTCATTCAGTTGACAACCCAGGAGGCAGCGACTTCGACTGTCCTCCCTTGGACTCAGGCACATACACAAGCTTTTGAAGACTTAAAGAAAGCCTTATGTCAAGCACCTGTTTTAGCGACACCATGTTACAGTAAGCCTTTTACACTCTTTGTTACAGAACGCGAAGGTACTGCCTTGTCAGTACTCACTCAGGAACAAGCAGGTTCACACAAGCCGTGTGCTTACTTTTCTAGCACATTAGATCCAGTAGCTCAGGCTCTGCCTACATGCCTGAAATCAGTCGCAGCGACAGCTTTAGCGATCAGACAAAGCGATTCCATAGTATTAGGACATCAATTGACAGTGCAAGTTCCAAACTCCGTGGAAGTTCTTTTAAACAGAACTCAGACTCAGCACTTGACTATAGCACGACTGACAGGTTACGAATTAACATTGTTTCAGCCACACATAGAAATCAGACGCTGCAGTACATTAAATCCTGCCACACTTTTGCCATTAAGTGGAACAGACCCACTGGCACATGATTGTATTGAAGTCATTACTATTACGACGAAACCCAGACAAGACTTGACAGATGTTCCATTATCAGATCCAGACCTGACACTTTATGTGGATGGTTCATGCATGAGAACAAGTACAGGAGAATTAGTGGCCGCTTACGCAGTCACAACAGACACCGAAGTTATTGAAACAAATTGTATTAACACATTGTCAGCTCAAGCAGCAGAGCTCATCGCTCTGACACAAGCCTATATTCAAGCCAAAAATAAGAGAGTTAACATATACACAGATTCACGTTATGCATTCGGGGTTGTACACGACTTCGGAGTCCTTTGGCGAGAGAGAGGTTATTTGACTTCTCACGGTGCCAACATTCAACACGGTCCCCTCATTCAAGCTCTGTTAGATGCAATACATCTGCCTACTTCGATATCTATCATGAAGTGCAAGGCCCATACAAAAGTCACCGATATCATTTCCCAGGGTAACGACCTAGCAGACCGAACAGCTAAGCAAACAGCACAGAATCGGATTCATGCAACTGACTTGACAAAGACAATAGTTCCGACACCGACACACTGCATGACAGTTAGGGATCCCGCCCTTGATGTAATTGACATACAGACACATGCTATGCCAGAGGAAATCAAGAAATGGACTGAACTAGGAGGGATCCAAACAGATCAGGGATGGATGACGAAGGGAAAATCTACATGGTTTCTCCCTGACTCAATGGTTCAAGTTATCATTAACACAATACATAGTCCAGCACATCTAGGAGAGAAAGCTATGTTAGACAGTATTCAAAACATTTGGTTTAATAAACACTTACGAGCTGCAGCCAAACAGAAAGTCCGTACTTGTATGATTTGTTGTCAGTTCAACCCAGGTAAAGGCGTACCTGTAGAGCAGGGTGGATTTCAACCTCCTGATCACCCTTTTGAAGTCCTCCAGATGGATTATATCCAGATGGAACGATGTCGAGGATTCAAATATGTCCTCGTAGTTGTATGCGCTCTTTCCCGTTGGACAGAAGCATATCCAGTCTCAGATTACACTGCCCCGACCACTGCCAAGCAGCTGGTTCGTGAATTCTTCCCACGGTATGGTTTGCCCCGTATCGTGTACTCAGATAATGGCCAACCGTTCTTATCAGAGCTAATGAAACACATTTCACTCCTGTTAGGTTATCAATGGAAATTTCACTGTGTCCGGCATCCCGAGGCAGCAGGTCTCGTGGAACGTCATAATCAGACTCTGAAAATTCGACTTTCTAAAATCTGTAGAGAGAAAGGCGTCGACTGGATAGTAGCCTTACCAGTTGCACTCTTTTACATGAGAATGGTAGCACATTCTCGAACAGGGCTATCCCCGTACGAGGTGGTCTTCGGTAGGCCACCAAATATGTGGGGGACGCCTATACCTCTTAAAATCACTGATGTTGATTGTAATATGCTGACAGATTACCTTGCTTCCTTGATGTCTGCACTACAATCTTGCCGTTCACAGGTAGCTGCAGCCTTTCCCGACAACACCGAGGTGAAGCCCCATGAAGTGGTTCCCGGAGATTTTGTTTTTATAAGAAATTTCGACAGGAGGAGCCCGCTGGAGCCTCGCTGGCAAACGCCGAAATTAGTACTTCTGACCACGAGGACAGCAGTGAAGGTCGAGGGTCGCAAGGGTTGGCTACACTCGAGCCACATCAAGAAATTTCATGGACTACCTTCTGATTTGAACTCTCAGCCCTGCCCCCCTCCACAGACTGATTCAAAACTTCCCCTGGTCGAGAACACTGCTTCCCAAAACTAAAAACTGAAACTAAGGTCTAGCAAGTCAGACAATTTGATTGTTTAAGTCCTCTCCTAGGTGAATCGGTTAAATTAGTCTCTGACATGTATCCTCTAGACCGAAATCGAGAGAGAGATAGACAGAAACAGCTCAAGAAACGTGCATATTGTAAATCACTTCATAGTCACTGTATAGTGACATTGTTGATTATGTTTTTTCTAAATCTTCTGATTATTGCTGCAAGTATATTGTTACACATATACTATCCTCTTTTCAAGCGTGCTCACTCTGCTTACAATGATACTGCCGAACATTCATTTAGCGAATTACCTGCACATGAGTTGCCCTATAGACTTGCGCTGCGCAACAACACATTCATTAGTATGTTACATCACTCCCATCAGGCCAACAATGCTACAAATTGTTGGATATGTGGCCGACTCCCTCCCTATCAGAAATACAAGGGAGTTCTGCCCCTCTTTCCGTATCCATTCACGCATAATGGTTCCTGTGGCGCATGGTTTAGTTTGATTAATTCTTTAGATTCAAATACCGTAGTTTACCAGAGCAACTGGGTATGGGGAAACCTGAACTTAGTTTTGCTTAAAGCCTGTTACCCTAACAAGGAGGGACTTCCCAAAAGGACAGGAACTGATCTAGAAAATGAAGTATATGGGTTAGGTAATTTTACACTTAACCTCATGATTCTGAATGTTGAATCTGAAACTGCACCAGTCTTGCCTGCTATGTCAGTATTACCAGTCAAAGGTGAATTATGTGTAAGAAAGAATGGTTCAGTACACCTGGGTCATAGTAAATGTACTACTGTGATCGAATTCAGTGATAAATGCAAGTCTACATTTAGAGCTTCCCGTCATTCCTACTTCATTTGTGGTCATACCGCATATATACGCTTACCTCTAGATTGGGATGGTACCTGTTACATTGCATTCCTTCTGCCACCTGTTTTTCTAGCCCCTCCTGATTATCATAGAAACACCCATCTAGTACACAATAGACCCCAGAGAGATCTCCCGATTGTCGACTACACTGAAACAGCATGGGAACAATACACAGACTTCAATAAAGGTCTCTTTCCCTACATAGGTGTTGTCTCTAATAGTAAACTGATACGCAGATTAACCAGAACCCTTGAAGCAGTAGTGAATGAAACTACCTCTGCCCTAGGCAACTTAACAGAGGAGCAGTCTGCGATGCGGATTGTTGTTCTCCAAAATCGTCTTGTCCTTGACGTCATCCTGGCCGATAGGGGTGGAGCCTGTAGAGTCATCGGATCAAGTTGTTGTGTTTTCATTCCAGAAAACGCGCCATCCGTATATAAAGCCATAACTCGTCTTCATAAGATCGCAAGCCAGATACATCAGAATCCAGGTACCTGGACATGGTCCGGTTGGTTCTGGAGCGTGTTGTCAGCCTGGGGATGGAAAGTCCTATCCTTCCTAGGTATTGGCCTTCTCATAGTATTCAGTTGCTGCCTGTGTCTACAATGTGGACCAGCGATTTGCGGCCTGTGTGCCACATCATGTATTCCACGTTCAAGTTCTCGTTCAAAATCCCGGAAGAAGAAAGAAGAGCAAATGATGTTACATGAACAGATTGATGGATTCCTGAGGATCGATATCTCATGAAGGGTCCGTAGGGGACAAGGAGGGAATGAGGAAATATGATTTTTATGATCGATTATGTCCCCTATCTTAGACCCCAACGGCTCCATGTACATGCTACAAGTACATGTATGTTCCCTCCACTTCAAGCTATGAAGACGCAAATACAATTGTGTCCAACGTTAACATGTCCTCTTTCAGATCCGCCATGAATGGGTCGAATATCCCGTTCCTAAGTATGCCTTGCCACCGTCTTTATATGGTATACTTTTCACGTTTTTCAGCTCTGGCAAGGTAGGCCCTGAATTCTGCCATCGAGCTTTTCCTGCCTTCTGCCTCTGAATGCTCCAGCCTGGACCTGTATCTGTATCCATGACCTTTGTCTTACTTCCTGCGCGGCTAACGGTGCCTGGCCCGGCCTGTTGCCTGCCAAAGACTGTATTCAGCCTTCAAGTTATCTGCTCCGCTCCTCGAGAAATACATTCCTGTCTAGTAGTTTAGGTAAACATCCTTCCAGCTACAGAGCAAAGGGCCCGGCCTTACTGTCTCCGTGCAAGTAATTCATGGCTTCTGTTGCCATGGTAGGCCCATGCCCCCTCGCATCTCATGTAGACACATAGACGCTTATACACGCACTAGTAGTTAGTATAGGATAGCCTCTGCCTGAGAGACCTTTCCTTCCAGATAATACAGTTCCTTAAACACAAGATATTAGATACGATTTGGGATTAGGTTGTTCTGACATCCCAGACTTCTGTCTCCTCATGTAGGGCTAAATGTCAAGTCCCCTTCACCCTCCAGTTACACGTCAATCACACGTCATGCTACTGTGCGCGCATCTCTGCCAAGTATTTTTTTGCTGACTTTGCAGGATTCTCTTATGGATCCACCCACTTGTGTCATCATCATAATGACGTTTCTAGTACATGCCTTCATGCACGCCTATTGTAACGCCTTTTCATTACGTATGTGTATTCTTATCTCTCTTCTCAGCTGTCACGCCTTCTGCATATGTCTTCATTGTAATGCATTTACTATATATATGACAACCTGTCAATAAAGTATTGCTCTATCCCTTCCCGAACCTTAGTGGTGACGGAATACGATTGCCTGGTTCGAACCAATTCCTTTGTAAGGAATAAATCCATTTTAAAACCTCAAATACCACGGATTCTGCCTCTTATTTTTACTGAGTTATTCTTATTGAATTTTACCGCATAAATTAAGTCTAGGTAATTAAATTTACCACAATCCCACTGATTCTGTTTCAAGTTCATGGACCGCCTACCCCTTGTCATTGGTGAATTACACATATGTTCATTATCCCCAATTCCTAGAGGTAAAAGGTGAATTCGGCCTAGGATATCCTGGAACTTGCTTATATTACAGAAAGCCAAGGAGAACAGGATACCCTGGACGCATGCCCGAAATGTATTGTGGTGATCTGTACACTGGTAAAAGGAATAGCACCCTGACATGTTGGCACTACCAGGATCTGACTGTTACTCAAGAGGCAGGTATTTATCCGGCGTGTTGTCCTGAAATAAACAGTACTGATGCTTATTTGTATCTAAATTGTTCTGGAGAAGTAGTGTATAAAAATGTAATGCGGTTAGGGAAAAAGGATGATCCTAGTATGAAGGGAATGAATACTAGATATGCTCCATTAGATTATCAAAGTCCACTCTAGTCACATCCAGGTTTTTATTTTTTATCAATTGCTAAATATTCTAATATGCACAAAGGTACAGAGGATGTGGCTGTGGGAATGGTGCTACCTCTTGGGGTACCTTGTAGGTATAGTAGACCAAATATAAGATGGGTAAAAAGAACATTGACCAAGCAATTTTGTGAGGGAGATACTGATTTGGAAGTTAATAATCATAGAAATGGTATCACCTTTGGATATATCCTTTCCTCTATTATTAAGTTTGGTGGTACCGCCATTGCCAGGGGTAAACGAGCTAGAGAGTATTTTGGGTGTAAGTTGTAAAATTGTATCTAATTCTACAGTGGCAGCTTTACGGGACATCACTACTCAGTTGGAAAGTATGCGCATATACTCCGAACAAACGAGCTATGCTGTCGCTTTTATTTTAGCCAAAGATGGTGGTGCATGCGCAATAATAGGAGAGCAGTGTGTGGTCGGTATCACAAATATGGAAAATAATATTACACAGCATATTTTAGACATTTTAGAAAATATTGAAGGGATGGAGAGCAGAAATTGGAGCTGGTCTTTGTTTGGTGGTTGGGGTTGGATTTTAGAATAGGTGATATATTTCATTGTCCGTTTAGTATGCTGCTGTGTTTTGATCCAGTGTCTTCCCTTATGTTGCTCATATTGTACAATATATCTTACTCCCAAAAGAATTTCGATTCATCATACAAATGCAACTATAATGCTTCAAAAGGAGCTTGATACTCTTATGCAGTTGGACGAAGGAGTTTTTGGTTCAACTACGTCTCTTGCAGGTGTTACTTATACTGCTAATGCTTAGTTTCATATTTCTCTTTACGCAGGCTTTGTCTATATACATATTCGTACCTGATATATAATCGTTTGTATAACCATATTTTCCTTTAATCTATTAGATTTGTAATGACCCTTACCTGATAGCAAGAATAAAGGTTATCCGTATTAGCATAAAATGCTAAAAGGAGGGTCTAATAGTATTGAAATGTAACGTTGTCATCTTATTCGTGTTTTACCCAATATTATCCTAGCATTTATATGGCTAATACATTATATCTGAATATTGTGTGTAGACACAATCAGTAAATACAGAGGTTGCGTTTGTTAGGTTGACATCTGTGCCACCATTTTAGCTCTCGATGACGCCTTTTTCTATTATATTCGAAACTATTGCTTGCTCATTTGCGAGAAATGGTCCTTGGTCAGTTTTGTTTCTCCAATGCTGAAACTTGCTTATTAACGCATGCCTTTTCTGTTGCATAGAGGCCTTTTCCCACCTGTCTAGAAGAGAGGATAGGCCAGACGACTTTGGATAGTAGATAGCTTGTACCAGGCTGCGGAATCGAAACTTATGTTCTGTGCCCCCATTGTATTATGACAGCTACCAGTATTTTTCCATAACAGGTGGGTCTTTGTGGGCTCTGCAACCTACGTAATGTAACTTTATGCTTGTGAGAGTCAGTCCCTCGTCATCCATCATAGGAGACTGGTCAGACTGTACTCCACTGCAGTGTATCTTGTGAATAAACCAGTTTGCTTGTATTCTCTACTGTGTCATTGACTATTCAATGACTTTCATTGACTTGAAATACAAGTGTTACGGGGGTGACAATGGGAAGAGCAATGCACCTATTGAGACTTTTTTTCAGGAAGGCAGTTTCCTATTGGGTATTATCTTCAGAGTTCTTATGGCTGAAATAGAGCAGCCTTATTGGGTGGGTTCTTCAGCAACATATCTCATTATTAGTGGTGCAAATTATAGTACCAACCTCCAGACACACTCATTTTTACCACTCTTCACCACCCCCTACCTCCACTTCGCCTGCTCCCTTTCTGTGTTCCGTTATGTCTGAAGGTGGGCTAGGGTGGAGGTGGGCAGAGGGGCTGCTGACAGTGGCTGCATCTGAGGTTTCTTGTTTTCAGGACCGGATGGTGGCCGGGCAATGATTGAGGAGCTCTGCAGGAAAGAAGGGTAGAGCGGGAGCTCTCCAGGAACACCCACAAGCCGCACCTAGTACGAGCTGGGCTGTCACCATGGGGTCCCACGCTCGTACTTATGGTGATTGGGTACAACCAGTGTGCTCACTAAAGCTCACAGTGCACATGATATTTTTCTCCTCCACCTTAGGCCTCAGCCCCTAGCCCAAGTGAAGGATTTCTCCCTTCCAAGCACCTGGTGCCCGAGGGTCATAATCCCTCCCTGGCTCAGAGATGGAAAAAGCATGGGCAAGTCCTCGTGACATGGGGGACCACTGCTAGAGCCTGCCACACAGGCCCGCCAATATCTTCAAGCTACATTATGCCCTTAGTGGAGATGTGGGTGGTGACAGGAGCGGGTGGGGGGGGCGTATTGAAGAGTTGAAAGAGACTTGGTAGACTTGGATCTCCAAAGAGCTGGGCAGTCAGGTGCCATGGACTGGGAGAGGAGCCTTAACCACAAACCTCCAATACCATGACTCCTCCCCTGGCATTTCTGGCGTCTTGGCATTTGAAGGTTGCACTGCGTCTCCGGCTGTCAAGCTCAAGATGAGTAATTGTCTCAGATTACAGCTCAGATCTCTGGATGCAGTACTTAGGTTCTTAATTTCCCAAGGTATGTCTTCTGCTGAGAATCTAGTGCCGACCTCCTGAGTCTTCACATTTGATTTCCAGGCCCTGCTGCTCTCTGCATTTCCCCCTTGCCACTCAAAGCTGCAAATTAGAAATGCACAGCAAATCAAGTAAAGCAAGAGTAATTAACCCATCAGGTGTATTTAGTCCACCATTCACACCAAGTTATATGCAAATGGCTGGCAGACGTTGGAGAGCAAAATGCAGATTAGTCTCCACGAACTTCCGACAGGAAAACATAAACATTCTAAATGTTACTATTCCTTAATATTTAGTACAAATATGAAGTTACCATCTAATTAAATTTTTGGTAACTAATAAAAATACTTGTTTAATTATTTTTCTAGTTGGCCCTATTCCCAAGACACAATATTAGTATTTATTATGTCATATTAGTGTTTTTTATGCAACAGCCTGCCTTGCTACAGTGAAAATAGCTTGTGGGGCCTTTTCACTGTAAGGACATGTGTAATATTAAACTTTTACATGTCCTGATTCTAAATACCAAGCATCCGGCCTTATGACCTATAGGGCCTAATTTGGGGTGAGTTATGGTTATTTAAAATTAGAGTTAATGCTTGCCAAAAGGGATTATTTGTACAGGTTGGAATTGCAGCCTAAAACTGGAACAGCCAGGCTACAAGTATTAGGCCTGCAATCCTGTCCACACTGTTGCAGTAGCAGATTTCGAATAAGGGTGCTGCAGTCCACTACTGTCATTTAACTGACAGGCCCTAGGGACACTTTGTTCCATTTAGTAGGGACTCATAGGTAAGTTAAATAGGCAAATTAGAGTATCATAATTTTACCATGTTGAAAGAAAGAGCTCAAGCACTTTATCTCTGGTTAGAAAAAATATTTGGTCAGCAAATGGCAAACAATCTGTGGTGGACCATGCAGAAAAGTCATATTTCCTACAGAACTCATATAAAAACGAGTTGTAACAGTATAAGAGGTACAGTCAAGTTGCATAGAAGATCACTTGCAATGCTCCCATTCCTGAAGGTATCCAGGTGCTGGCACAAATCTTTAGCCTTGTCTAACAGTCACCTACAAAAAATAATTTTTAACAGTTCCAATTGTTTCTTAGCACAGGGATGTCTTCAGTGCATCTCAAAGATCATAATGCCATTTCTCTGATATTGCCTGGAGCAATATTATACCCAGAACTTTCTATTCAAACTTATAAGGTATAAGTGATACTAATTTGGTGATCATGTGATAAAGTCTGAATAAATGCAGTGTCAGATCCTTTTGAGGGGAAAGGATGTTAGGATTTAATCTAATGTAGTTTGGGGTGGAGCTCCATAGTTTCAGGGCTAGGCAAGAGAAGATCTGCCTAAATGTTTGTGCTGTTTTAGGTTTGAGGGGTTTCTAGACTTAGGGGGTTCCTGTCACAGGTATTTAGTTTCTCACCTATGATTTTGAGTTTGTCTTTTGGGAGGACAAAGTATATTGCTTTATGGGTTATGCAAGATATCTTGAATTCAACTCTAGCATTTAAACTAACTTGGTGAAGGTGTATATAAGAAATCTGTTTAATAATTGAAAAAAGTGGAAGCCCCACTCAAATGATAAACACAATCCGTGACAGGGTGAACCACAAATGTCACTAAATTAACTTATGTTTTGCCCTCTGGTAATCTTGGCACTAAAGCTGTCAGGCTTAACGTAGAGGCAATTTAAAGCATTTATGCAGCTTCCAAACAGTAATAACCTGAAAACACACTACAAGAAAAATTCCAAACTAGTTTAGACAAAATCTAATAATTAAAATAATACCAGAAGGGCAAAAATCCAATTAGTAGAATCAGAGATATTCAATTTTCATGTTTTTAGTAAAAATAGCACCTAAAAGCACAAAGCACCACTATCTGTCATCTGGTCACACTAGACAAAGGGAAAGTCACAAGTTTAGGCTTACTGTGGTGAAATGCGTGTCAGATACAGGAACCACGATAATCTTCTGGAAGAGTTACCTTCCTGAGTCCACAGCAAAGAGTTCCGTTCACTTTGGAGGAGGCTGTGAGGAGGAGGTTGCTGGTGCAAAGAGCAGATAGAGCATTACGGGCAAGCGTTGCTTTACTATGAAGTCCGGTTGTCAATAGAGCTTTCTATTGGGGGTCGTTATGGGATGTTGATATTGTAGTGTGAAACGTAGGTCTTGCCCTGTCTGTCATCCCAGGTGGTTACTGGCAGCATGAAGAGCAGGTCTCCTCAGAGCTTCACATGAGCAGTTGTCACGTGTGGCAGAGTTTCAGCACAAACTGAACCATTTGTGGTCGCACAGAGACCAAAGTTCAAGATTTTGACTTTTTCTTTGGAGGAGCTTTTGGCAATGCTAGCCAAGGGTTCAGGACATGGGGGGGCACCTCTTTGGAATCAGTACTCAATCCAGCAGAAGTCATCAGCAGGGCTCAGGCAGGTTGAGTTGCAGCTGGGCAGTTGCAAAGAGCCCTCTGAAGTTTGTGGGTTTCTGTAGCTCACACAGGATGTCAGCCAACTGACCCCAGAGTCACTCTGGGTAGACTGGGATCAAGACAAGCAGGTACAATCTTCCTTCTTCAAACAGCAAAGCAGTCCTTCAAGCAGCAGGGCAGTCCTTCTTCTGAATCTGCCACAGGTCCAAGAGTGTTCAGATCAGTTGCTCTAAATGTCCAACATTTATACCTGGTCCCAGACTTTGAGTTTGGGGGCTCCCTGTCCTACCGCTAATACTGGTTCTGGAAAGTTCTTCCCCTGTCTCTGGTTAAGTTTCCAAACTGTCTGGAGTGACAAAAGGCAGTACCACAGCATGTCTCTACCTGCTCCCAATCTAAATGTGGTACTTAAATGTAATAAGGTAACCCGGGTTTAGCCAGTGGAAGATAGGCCTCACATCAGTGAAAAATGACTTTAGAAATGTTTGACTCCCAGGACATGTAAAACTTAAGTGCACAAGTCCTACCTTTTAAGTACAACGAATCCTGCCCTAAGAGTCTTTAGGGCCTACCTTAGGGGTGACTTATAATTATTAACCCCTTAACTACTGAGGCTTCCCCCCTCCAATGCTCAGCCCTTTTTGGCTTTTTGTAGTTTGTGCTTAGGGCTCCATAACGTTTTTCCTGCATTAGGTATCTACGCTAAATGTGTGTCTTTTTCCAAAATCATTGGGATACTAAAGGCAGCCAGGGTTCAAACCAAGGTCAATGGGAGCCCTTGTGAGGAAACTCCCATTGACCTCGGCTTTACACGTTCCTGCCGCTGGCACTAGGTGCAGCCACACAAGTGGCTCAGCGTTTTGTATCAGCTCAAGTGGGGTAATGATTGAATTTTATCGATGCCTCCAGATTCCTGAAGTTTCCATTATAGAAATTTAAGGAAAATGTGTGATATTTAGATAAAGTTTGGGATTTGTACGGCAGTGTGGGTAAGGATACCTTGTAGGATCCATGCAAGGGGCACAATTCTGGAATCTCTGTTGGTCTAGTTTACAAAAATGTAGGTGGTTGGTAGGTTTCCATGGGTGGCAGCCAAGCACGGACCCAAATCCCTCAGCTATCCCAATCTCTGATCTCTCCATTTAGTGCTTTAGGGCCTTTTGTAACAAGGTCTCTTGGACCACCCACACAAGGAGACTTGATGGAATGCTGTGTGGTAGGAAATTTGTGGTTGCCTGCAGATTCCAGAAATTTTCCTCACAGAATGTGAGGAAAATATTTGTTTTTAGTCAGAGTTTGATGCATGCAGGGCTTTGTGGGTAAGAAAATGTTATGAAATCCATGTGATGCACACCACCGTTAACTCCTCCGGATGACGGCAGTCCCTAGCGTTTAGTGAGCTTTCTGCACCCTGTGGGGGCAGATTGGTTGTAATCACTCCCATCTGCCCCGGGGACATAAAGACTGTCAGCCAATTTATTTGGGATGGGGCATGGCCACAGGCATGATGGGCAGCCCCACCCCTATATTTCTTTTATTTTTAAATCCTGGTGTCCAGTGGGCTTTCTGACCCCCTAGGAGGGGCAGATTGGGGGTAATCAACATCATTGCCCTCCCCGAGGTGGGAGAAAAACTGTCTGCTCTGTTATTGGGATGGGGCATTGCCATTCCCATAGTGGAGAGCTCCCACCCCAATATATATTTTTGCAATGTCCCTTTTGTCTAGTGGGCTGTCTGACCTCCCGGGGAGACAGATTGGGGGTAATCATCCCCAATAACCCCCGGGGGTAAAATAAACTGATGCACCATTTACTTGGGGTGTTGGCATGGCCCCACACCTATTATTTTTTTAATGCCCTGGCATCTAGTGGGCTTCCTGTCTCCTTGAGGGGCAGATCAGGGGTAATTACACCCATCCACTCCCAGGAAGGGCAAAATGGCTGAAATATTTTAAAGGGTTCAGGGAAGCACTAACACATGCCTCAGGGGCTGTGCCCCTCATCCCTGGTGCCTAGAGGGTGGATCCATTCTTGGGGAATGCGCTCCTGTGGCAAACATCAAGCAGGCATCCACTGGACAGAGACAGCATTGGAGAGGGGAGATTCTTCCCTTTCCAACGATACATCTCCCAAAGCAATCAGTGTTCCACGCTGAGATTTGCACCCCGAGCTCTGATGCAGTGAAAGTAAAATAAGCCCATTGGCTCATTTACTTTTACTGTACAGTAATAACAGAAGTGAGCACTGCACTTCATTAAAATAAGCAAAATAAAACAAGCTGTCTGCTCTGGAAGCACTTCCCAGGCAGTTCAAGGTAAAAATGAAATGAAGGCCTGTCTTGTGCAGAACATCAGAGGGGCCTTAATATACCTCCCCAGTGTCGAGCATTGGCCGACATGCACTAGGGAGTTAGTGTGGTAATCAGCCATTGGATGATGGCTGCACTTAACAGGTTAAAAAGGAGTGTTTAGGCCTGGCAAAACATTTATTTTGAATCTCACAAAAAGGGAAGGACTATTGTGGGCGCCAGCGAAGTGTGGTAAATAAAATAAATATTACCTGACTGAATTTCGTACGGAGTCTTAAAATAAAGTAAAATAGCTCAAAATAACAAGAGGCAGAATCCGTGGTATAAGAGGTTTTCTAATGGGCTTTATTCCATTCAAAATGGCCGACTCGAGTGGCGGCCCTCAGGTTCCGTCACCACGAAGGTTCAGGAAGTGAAGTACAATAACTTATTAACAGACATACATTTTTATAATAAGTGCATTACAATGAAACGAATGTAGAAGGCGTAACATTTGATAAGAAAAATGACGTGACAGTGACATAATCGAAACTAGGCGTAATAAGGAATAAAAGAAACATAATTGGCTTGCATTATCAGACATAGGTGGATCTATAAGATAATACTTGGCATAGATGCGCGCGCGGCAGCATGACGTGTAATTGACGTGTAACTAGGGGGTGAAGGGGACTTGACATTTAGCTCTACATGTGGAGACGAGAAGTCTGGGGTCAAGTCATCCTAATCCCAAATCATATCTAACATCCTATGTTTAAAGAACTATGTTATCCACAAGGAAGAGACTCTCGGACAGAATCTATTCTATACTGACTATGTGCGTGTACAAGCGTCTAAGTGTCTATATGAGATGCGAGGGGCAGAAAACTTTCCATAGCAACAGGGCTATGAATCACTTGCATGAAGACAGAGAAGCCTGGCCTTTTGCTTGGTAACTGGAGGAATGTTTACTTAAACTACTAGGCAAGAATGCATCGGCTGAAGAGCAAAATAGATAATTCGAAGGTGAAATACAACTTCTTGGCAGACAGGCGAAAACTAGCCGAGGCAGGCACCGTTAGCTGCACAGGGAGTAGGACAAAGTTCATGGATACAGATGCGAGCTCAAGCTGAAGCTGTCAGAGACAGAGAGCAGGGAAAGGCTTTGAGGACAGAATCGGGCCTACTCGCCTGAACTGTAAAAATGGAGTAACTTGGCCATATAAAGTCGGTGGCCTTTTATACTTAGGAATCGAATATCCAGCCCATTGATGGCGGATCTGACAGAGAACATGTTGACGGTAGACACACATATGTTTGCGTCTTAGAAACTGGAACTGGAGGGAACATACATGTACTTGTAACATGCATATAGAACCGTTGGGGTCCAAGATAGGGGACATAACTGACCAGGAAAATCCACATTTCCACATTCCCTCCTTGTCCCCTTCTTGCCCTTCACGAGACATCAATCTTCATCATTCCATCGATTTGCTCATGGAGCATCATTTCTTCTTCCTTCTTCTTCCGGGATCTTGAGCGAAAACCTTGATGTGGAATACACGATGTGGCACACAGACCACAAATCGCTGGTCCACATTGCAAACATATGCAACAACTGAAAAGCATAAGAAGGCCAATACCTAGGAAGGATAGAACTCTCCATCCCCAGGCTGATATCACACTCCAAAACCACCCGGACCACGTCCAAGTGCCTGGATTCTCGTGTATCTGGCTTACAATCTTATGAAGGCGTGTTATAGCTTTATATACAGATGGCGAATTTTCTGGTATGAAAATGCAGCAGCTGGATCCGATGACCCTGCAAGCTCCGCCCCTATCGGCCAAGATGACGTCAAGGACAAGACGATTCTGGAGAACAACAATTCTCATCACTGATTGTTCCTCTGTCAGATTGCCTAGGGCGGCTATAGTCTCGTTTACTACAGCTTCAAGAGTCTTGGTGAGTCTGCGTATCAGCTTACTATTTGATATCGTACCTATATAGGGAAAGATACCTTTATTGAAATCTACATACTCGTCCCATGCCGTCTCAGTATAATCGACAACTGGGAGATCTCTTCGCTCTCTATTGTGTACTAAATGAACATTTCGATAATAATCAGGAGGAGCTAGGAAAACAGGTGGCAGAAGGAATGCTATGTAACAGGTACCATCCCAATCTAGAGGCAGACGCATATATGCAGTCTGACCACATATAAAGTAGGAATGGCGAGAAGCTCTAAATGAAGATTTGCCTTGATCACTATATTCTACTGTAGTAACGCATTGGCTATGGCCCATATGTATGGAACCAACTTTTCTCACACATAATTCACCCTTTACTGGAAATACTGACATAGTGGGCAGAATTAGTTCAACTTCGGATTTGACATTCAAAATCATAAGATTAGGCGTAAAATTACCTAATTTATACACTTCATTTTCTAAATCAGTTCCTGTTCTACTGGGGTGACCCTCCTTATTAGGGTGACAGACTTTGAATAAAACTAGATTTAGATTTCCCCATATCCAATGTTGTTGATAAACTGCTGTGTCTGGGTCTATGGAATTTAATAAACTAAACCATGCTCCACAGGAGCCATTGCGTGTAAACGGATGTGGAAAGAAAGGCAGAACTCCTTTGTTATTCTGATAGGGAGGGAGTCGGCCACACACCCAACAATTTGTCGCATTACTAGTCTGATGGGAATGATGTAACATACTAATGAATGTGTTATTGCGCAGCGCAAGTCTATAGGACAACTCATGTGGCGGTAGGTCACTAAAAGAATGTTCATCAGTTATATTGAAAACACGTTTAGAAACAGGATGATATATGTGCAAAATCATACTCGTAATAATTACTAAAATACTCAATAAAAACAAAATTAATAATGTCACAATACAGTGGTTACGCAGTAATTTACAATAAGCATGTCGTTTCATTATGATTCTGGACTCTGCATCATTCAGACCTAAGGGATACATGTCGGGACAGATTCAACCGCTTCACCTTGGAGAGGACTTAAACAATCAAATCGTCCGACAGTTTAGATCTGGACCTGAGTTTCTGTTTATAGCACTGAGAGTCATTTTGTTCAACAAAAGGAAGTTTTGAATCAGTCTGTGAGGGAGTGCAGGGCACAGTGTCTATATCTGAAGGTAGTCCATGAAATTTTTTTATATGGGTGGAATGCACCCATCCTTTCCGTCCTTCGATCTTCACAGCTGTTCTGGTCGTCAGCAGGACCTGCTTAGGCAACTTCCACCTAGGATCCAATTGGCTTTTCCTATCAAAATTCCGAACCAGGACAAAGTCCCCGGGGACCACGTCATGGGGTTTCACCTCAGTGTTGTCAGGAAAAGCTGCGACCACCTGTGAACGAGAAGATTGTAGTGCAGACATCAAGGAAGCCAGGTAATCTGTCAGCATATTACAGTCAACATCAGTTATTTTACGGGGTATAGGCGTCCCCCACATATTCGGTGGTCTACCAAAGATCACCTCATACGGGGATAGCCCTGTTCGAGAGTGTGCTACCATTCTCATGTAGAATAGCGCAACTGGTAAGGCTACTATCCAGTCCACACCTTTTTCCTGACATATTTTGGACAATCTGATTTTTAAAAGTTGATTATGTCGTTCCACGAGACCTGCTGCCTCGGGGTGTCGGACACAGTGGAATTTCCACTGATATCCCAACAAAAGTGAGACATGTTTCATTAATTCGGATGAGAAAGGCTGGCCGTTATCTGAATATACAACACGTGGTAAACCGTACCGTGGGAAGAATTCTCGAACTAGCTGCTTGGCAGTAGTCGGGGCAGTGTAATCTGATACGGGATACGCCTCTGTCCAACGGGAGAGAGCGCAGACAACTACGAGGACATATTTGAATCCTCGACAACGTTCCATCTGAATATAATCCATCTGGAGGACTTCAAAAGGATGGTCAGGAGGCTGAAATCCACCCTGCTCTACGGGAACACTCTTTCCTGGATTAAACTGACAACATATCATACAGGTACGAACTTTTTGTTTAGCTGCTGCTCGTAAATGTTTATTGAACCAAATGTGCTGAATGCTGTCTAGCATAGCCTTCTCTCCTAAATGTGCTGGACTGTGAACTGTAGCTATAATGGCTTGAACCATGGAATCAGGGAGAAACCATACAGATTTCTCTTTCGTCATCCATCCTTGATCTGTCTGGATCCCTCCTAGTTCAGTCCACTTCTTTATTTCTTCTGCTGTGGCATGTGTCTGTATGTCAATTACATCAAGTGTGGGATCCTTAATTGTCATACACTGTGTTGGTGTCTGAACTATTGGCTTTGTCATGTCGGATGTGCGATTCTGAGCAGTCTGTTTGGCTGTTCTGTCAGCTAAATCATTGCCTTGAGAAATGATATCAGTAACCTTCGTGTGTGCTTTACATTTCATAATTGATATTGCAGTCGGTAAATGAATCGCGTCTAACAGAGCATGAATGAGGGACCCGTGTTGAATATGTGTTCCATGAGAAGTTAAATAACCCCTCTCCCGCCAAAGCACTCCGAAGTCATGTACGACTCCAAATGCATAACGTGAATCAGTATATATGTTGACTTTCTTGTCCGCGGCTTGAATACAGGCTTGTGTTAGAGCAACAAGTTCTGCTGCTTGGGCTGACAAAGTATCTATACAATTTGTCTCAATAACTTCAGTGTCTGTTGTGACTGCATATGCGGCAACTAAATTTCCTGTACTTGTCCTCATACACGAACCATCTACATATAACGTCAGGTCTGGATCTAGCAATGGAACGTCTGTCAAGTCTTGTCTAGGTTTCGTCTTTATTTCAATGATTTCAACACAATCATGAGCTAGTGGGTCTGTTCCAATTACAGGTAATAGTGTAGCAGGATTCAATGTATTACACCGTCGGATCTCTATGTGTGGTTGAAACAATGTCAGTTCATAACCAGTAAGTCTTGCTATGGTCAAGTGTTGTGTTTGTGTTCGGTTCACAAGAACCTCTACTGCATGTGGTACTTGTACTGTCAATGGGTGTCCTAATACTATGGCATCGCTTTGTCTGATTGCTAAAGCTGTCGCTGCCACTGATTTCAGGCATGCAGGCAAAGCCTGAGCTACGGGATCTAATGTACTGGAAAAATAAGCACATGGCTTGCGTGATCCTGCTTGATCCTGAGTGAGTACTGATAAGGCAGTACCTTCGCGTTCTGTAACAAAGAGTGTAAAATGTTTGCTATAACATGGTGTTGATAAAACAGGTGCTTGACATAAAGCTTCCTTTAGGCTTTCAAAAGCTTGTGTATGTTCCTGAGTCCAAGGGAGAACAGTCGATGTGGCTGCCTCCTGTGTGGTTAACTGAATGAGTGGTTTTGCTAGAAATGCGTACTGAGGGATCCACTGTCTACAATATGAAGTGAGGCCTATAAAAGCCCGCACCTCCTTTTGTGTCTGGGGTATTGACATGTTAGCAATTAACTGGATGCGATCTGGTGTAAGCTGCCTTCCCTCCTTGGACAGCGAGTGACCAAGATAAATAACTCGCTGAACACAGAATTGCAGCTTAGAAGGGGACACCTTGTGCCCCTTGTCGGCTAGGAAATGTAAAACTGTCAGAGAAGCTTTTTCACATTCTGGCTCGCTTCTCGCGGTGATCAGCAGATCATCGACATATTGAAGCAGTGCTGTATTGACTGGCATGTGGATACTGTCAAGTTCTCGTTTCAGTGCTTGGCTGTAGATGCTGGGGCTTTCTGTAAATCCTTGGGGAGCGCGTGAGAATTTAAAGCTGCGCCCATTTAAACTGAATCCGAACAAGTATTGGCTTTCCGGATCTATTGGGACGCTGAAAAAGGCATTCTTGAGATCAATTACAGTAAAGAATGTTGCTTCGGAATCAATTGCTGTCAATAACGATGATATATCAGGGACCACAGGGAATTGTGGTACAATACACTTGTTTAGTTCACGCAAATCAATAACCAATCGGTACACTGGTGGAGCAGTAGGATCAGTTCGTTTAAGAATCGGAATTATCGGTGAATTACATACATTGGAGTCTGTTTCTACAACTACTCCCTGGGCAATTAGCTCATCAATGATTTTCAGCAAAGCCACTACAGCATCATGCGGTAACTTGTATTGTCGCATTCGTGGTAGTACCACTCCTGCTTTCAGTGTGACTCGATAGGGTGTAATGTTCATGCAGCCAACATCCGTAGGGCCTTGTGCCCATAGATGTACTGGTAAAGTCTGTAGTCGGGGATCCATGTCTCTAGACACATAGTGACCTTTAAAATCACGTAAAAACAACCTTACTCCTTCCGGAGAACAACATATTATGGCTCCTAGTGCTTTCAGAGTTTTAATTCCTAACAGATTTTCTGGGCATGATTTAGTAAGCAATAAATCTGTAGTTCGTGTCAAAGGTCCTATCGTAAGTGGTAGAGGCTTTGATACTTCATTAACAATAGGTTTTCCCGAAAAACCAAGGGAAACATTTTGAGAGCCTGAGAGGGGTGCCCCTGGAACTTCACTACGTTTTATAGTTGTTCGACTTGCCCCTGTATCGAGTAAGAATTTTCTATCTTGACCTAATAATTCACTATGTACATAAGGTCCTTCTTGATCTACAGGAATCTCGATAAGTGGTAAGTCAACTTCCCTCTCTAGGCTGGTTCATGCGTATCGCTGGTATTCAGGGTATTCATACTGTGCAGTCTGATACAGTTGTCGTGTTGCGGTTTGTGTGGCAGTAGCAGGCAACGATGGTGCAGCTGGCACAAACTGTATGGGTTGCTGTGAGGCTGGCATGGACTGTTGCTGAACTGGCACGGACTGTCCATGCAGCATAGCTCCTTGTTCATTCTGATCTTGTCTAACTAATCGTGGTCTCTCCTTTGTAATGCCTGTAGCTATATTACGTTTCAGGACTGGACAATCGTGTACATGATGGCCCAGTTGTTTACAGTAATTGCAGGTTCCTTTTACAGGAACTGCAGAATCACCAGAATGTGTCACACTCTTTTTGTGACCATCTGCTGGTACTGTCTGAGAAACTAGCATTTTCATTTTTGTATCCTTCATGCGTCTATGCTCGTGTTCTTGTTCATCCCTAATTCTATTGTGATGATACTGTAACATTTGTAGCATTTGCGACGGAGTGTTACTTTGCCAGGTACTCTCGAATTTCAATATTCTATTCTTTACTGGAGGTAATGCATTTTCCACTAATTTTGTCACAAATAAATGTGGATATGAGTCACTACTTGCTTTTATACCACTATTTATACCAAAACATTTTTCAAATCGAGCATAATAATCGCTTGTGTCTTCATCTTGCTTTTGTTTGCAGGCTGTGATTGCACCCCAATCTTCCTTTTTTTGTAGTTAATAAACGTGGCAGTACCTGTACTAGTAAACCTGGTAATAGTTTAACTTTATCCCCGAGCCCCGAACCTGCAGTTCGGCCCCTTTCTTCCTCTGCTAATGCTGTCCAGTCTATCTTTTGGTCTCCCACTTCCCACTCTTTTTCTTTCAGTTTTTCAAAAATGCCAGCAGGCAAAAGCACCTTTAATATCGTCATAATATCAGGAAAGGTGTACTCTCCCATCAGTAACATGTCTTTAATTTCTCGGTGGAAACCCGCTGGGTCTTTATCATGGCTAGGTACTACTTTCTTCATTTCTAATAATTCCATTTTTGATATGGGTGTGTAAACAAATACACGGTGAAACTCATTGTCTTCGCCTTTTATTGGGTGCACTTCTCGTAAAGGATTTTGTCTATCCATGTAGTACGGTGCTCTTTCTCTGGGGGGCAGGGAGAGAGAATCTGGATTTACAAAAAGGACGTACTGCTTACGTGACACTAATATCTCTTTAATTAGCTTGTTACTAGAACCTCTCCATCTGTACGTAAGTAGTTCCGTTAATATATCAGGTAAAGGACCAGGGTCAGCATGTTGGCTCTTATATAATATGAGGAGTTGCTGAATCATATAGATTCCAGCTAAACGTTGTTCATCTGTACTGAGATTGAGAAACGTGTGTGCTACGGTCTCATCACCATATTTTTCAGGACTAACGATCCAGTGAACGGCTGATCTGGCTAATTCTTGCTCATCCATGGAATCGAGGAGGTGGTAACCCCTTCGTTCTCGTAGTATTTTATCTGCGGCTTGAAACGAATGTTCAGGAGACTTCAGATTTATTACAGGCGTTGGATACGTTCTGCTATTATTTGGACATACAGAATGTATGGGATCAGAAAAACATCTAGTATTTTCACAGGATCTTCCTCTGCCTACATAGGCTATGGTCTCTGACTGTCTTGCAGAGTCCCCTGATTCGGACACTTCATCTTGCTCAAACTCGTCTGTTCCCAATCTTTCTGCATGAATACGTTCTATTTCTTTACGGATTTTTCGGCACATGGCTATTATACAATTTTGCTTATCGTGTCTCCCTTCTGATATATTCTGACTCCATCTTGTAAGAGTAAGCATTACGTTCATGTCTACCCCCGGACGATCTTGATTTCTGATCACACAGTTTATGAGGAAACGTAACAGTTCCCCCTGTATTTCTACTTTCTGGAATTCCATAGCTCTGTTAATACATCCTGGATCTCGTCCTGTTTGAACAAAATGATATATGTTATCCAGATGCGTAGTCATCCCTGGTAACCTTGCTAAATACTCTGCGGCTCGCCTAATACGTAATGATGCCAGGACCATTTCATCCTCTTTACCAACCACCGGGTCATATCTACAATTTACAAGGAGTTCCTTAAGCGTACGTTCATTTACGAACTTAGGTGTACGTGAATGTGCTGACTCTTGAAAGACAAGTTTATTTATTCTAGGTGGTGTAAAAGTACTGCTAGCACCTCCCGTGGCCCCATCTGGGGCGTCGGGTGTGAAAGGGTTCGTTGAACGTGACACAGCAACTATGGGCGTCGATACCCCTGTAGAGTCGACTGCGGAAACAGATGCGGAAACAGATGTGCTTGCCGAAACTTGCGTCGGGACTTGCTGTTGCACGGGGACAGATACCTGATCCTGACGTTGAACCCCTCCGCCAGACGGTCTATGTGGTGTGGCGTTAGCATACTCGGGGGCTGCATCATCTAGATATGAGGAAAGGAAAACGTCTTCTGCGGTTCTGGGACGCCCTTTTGGATGTACCTTAATTGGAAATAATGGGGGTGGCAAGTCTTTTGGTATCTCTGGAGCAGCCTTAGGTAATCCTTCGGCTAGAAGGGGATACATACCATTCATAAGAGCATTACTTTGTCTATTTACTTGTTCTGATTTCACTCGGATACCTTCCTCAATTAATAGATTTTCTTGAACTTTATTTGAACTTTCTTTACTCCTCTCTTCTTGTCTACGTGCTTTTTCTGTTCGTCTATGAGATTCTTTACGCCATAACTCGATAGCGTCTTTCTGTGACTGTCTGACCTTTCTTTTCCATAACTCTTCCTCCACTTTCATGATGCACTCTGCATCCCAGGTTCCCGCTATGGGCCACCTTTGACTTTCCGGTAATCCCTTGGTATAATCTACCCATAGATCAAGAAACAATATGGCATCTATGCCATGTTTATGGTACATGAAATGTCCTGGAGTGTCTCTAGGAGGAATAGGAACTGCTTCTTCAAGCACCCCTTTTCTGGTGGTAATCTGTCTTAACTTCGAGAAGAGCGGCATATTAACAACTGATCTGATACTTACTCTTGAACTTACTTAATACGAGAAACACAATAATGAACAGTGAACAATGAACAGTCATTCATACCACAATATGCAAGACATTTTCTGAATACTTTAAACATTAAACATTAAACATTTAATAATGGTCGACAATGATGACAGTCTGCTTAACTAATCACCACGCTGAATTCTTGACAATAACTGAATACTTCGGAATACTTGATATACTGCTAAACAGTACATATACACTGCTAAACAGTGCAGACCGGATTTGTGTACCCAAATCCGTCTTGACCGGCACAACCTATGTGCACGTCAACATGCCTCCCCGGCGATGGTACTCACCGAGTAGCTCCTTGAAACGGAAGGCCTCAGAGAATGGACAGGACTCGATAACTGCGGACATCGGACCCTCTGGACGTCGGAATTTCGGAAAACCTGGTGGGCCTCTGTATACCTCGGATCTTGCTCTCTCAGCTAGGCTCTGGTCGGGATACTTCGCACTTCTCACCGCCTCGTCTGGGTTGATCGCAGCCTCAGTCGCCCCCGCTTGACCGGAGGGAGCTTACAGGAAATCCTGCTGGTACGCGTTTATGGTCCGTCCAGCTGTGGCAGGAGACCGGGCCTGCAACGCACCGCCGGCGCGTGAGATGAGAAAGTGTCCCTGTTCGGGCGCCATTATGTGGTAAATAAAATAAATATTACCTGACTGAATTTCGTACGGAGTCTTAAAATAAAGTAAAATAGCTCAAAATAACAAGAGGCAGAATCCGTGGTATAAGAGGTTTTCTAATGGGCTTTATTCCATTCAAAATGGCCGACTCGAGTGGCGGCCCTCAGGTTCCGTCACCACGAAGGTTCAGGAAGTGAAGTACAATAACTTATTAACAGACATACATTTTTATAATAAGTGCATTACAATGAAACGAATGTAGAAGGCGTAACATTTGATAAGAAAAATGACGTGACAGTGACATAATCGAAACTAGGCGTAATAAGGAATAAAAGAAACATAATTGGCTTGCATTATCAGACATAGGTGGATCTATAAGATAATACTTGGCATAGATGCGCGCGCGGCAGCATGACGTGTAATTGACGTGTAACTAGGGGGTGAAGGGGACTTGACATTTAGCTCTACATGTGGAGACGAGAAGTCTGGGGTCAAGTCATCCTAATCCCAAATCATATCTAACATCCTATGTTTAAAGAACTATGTTATCCACAAGGAAGAGACTCTCGGACAGAATCTATTCTATACTGACTATGTGCGTGTACAAGCGTCTAAGTGTCTATATGAGATGCGAGGGGCAGAAAACTTTCCATAGCAACAGGGCTATGAATCACTTGCATGAAGACAGAGAAGCCTGGCCTTTTGCTTGGTAACTGGAGGAATGTTTACTTAAACTACTAGGCAAGAATGCATCGGCTGAAGAGCAAAATAGATAATTCGAAGGTGAAATACAACTTCTTGGCAGACAGGCGAAAACTAGCCGAGGCAGGCACCGTTAGCTGCACAGGGAGTAGGACAAAGTTCATGGATACAGATGCGAGCTCAAGCTGAAGCTGTCAGAGACAGAGAGCAGGGAAAGGCTTTGAGGACAGAATCGGGCCTACTCGCCTGAACTGTAAAAATGGAGTAACTTGGCCATATAAAGTCGGTGGCCTTTTATACTTAGGAATCGAATATCCAGCCCATTGATGGCGGATCTGACAGAGAACATGTTGACGGTAGACACACATATGTTTGCGTCTTAGAAACTGGAACTGGAGGGAACATACATGTACTTGTAACATGCATATAGAACCGTTGGGGTCCAAGATAGGGGACATAACTGACCAGGAAAATCCACATTTCCACAGAAGGAGAAGCACAGCAAGATAAGGGGGGAACTAAAGGACAACCCTTATGGTTGTTGAAATTGCCCTCACCCACTAATAGTGAAATGCTTTATCATAGGGCTGCTAACGCACCCTGGTGCAGGCCAACACTCAGGGTGGAGTGCATGTTTTTAGAAAAGATAATCAGAATATATTTTTTCCATAAGGGAACCCTTTTTACAGAAAGAAAAATAATTAAAACTGCCAAAGTAGGTAATCTTTTTACTATGGGTCCCCCCTTGGCAATATTATAAATGATCTGATATATTAGAGTGACGATGTCTCTTTTATCCTGTCTGCTTGTATCAACATATTTTGGCCAATTCCAATGGCCATTTCAATGGCCTTCCTCTGGATACAGATCCCTTATACTAAAGTCCCTCCTAGTAAGTAACTCAATGGTAGGAATAAGAATATAGCAATACTTGCCCTTAGCAGACATACTCAGATACATACCTACAAAGATAAAATATATCCTATTATTAATGATTCATCTTTCATCCATCAGGATCCCCCTCAAAGATACCAACATATGTCACACTGTGACTCTTTTACCCCCATGAGACACCCAACATGCGGTGAAAAGTAATACACTCATATTTGCTACAAACAGAAAGAAAAAGTTGCTTTCCTTCCTTGAGTCTCAATATTGATTCTCAAAACCCAGGGACAGAGTGGGGACATCGGCCAGTAGTCACACTCTAAAATGATAAACAAGAATCTAAGACATATCCTTCTCTGGTGACATTTTTTTGACGTCTTTGTCATTTTTTCATATGAATATATGAACTGGAATCTCTCATGCCTAAAGGTGCTGCGGTATCTAGTGTGATGCCGTCTCTTACAAAAGCAAACAACCCTTGCCTGGTTACAATTACGGTTGTTCCGCTCTATCATGCGCGGGGAAACCATCTTTCATTTTCTCTACACGGGAGGTAAGGAGGTGTGAGGTATGGTGGACCCAACCAGGGATACATGGGGATAATATAGAAGTGCCTCAATGAAGGGGAGAAAAATTCATGTACGTGGCAGCCATATTTTTGAATAGGGAATACAGGCTTCCTCGTCAGAAGAATATTACTCTACACAAAAAAGCAGGTGCCCACTTGGCAAACCTTCACTGCTGTGAAGGTGGCCACTGGCACAGAATCTCCCTGTAAAGCACAATGATCCCCATTAGGCAGGTCGCGATCTGCAGATATGGATGACTGACCTCCACCAGGCACGAGGATGATATGGCCCCAGTCCTTCAGGCCGCCACGTTCTAAACGGGCCCCTGTACCTTTCTAGTTTTCCCTGGGATTTGGCATAGATTCTAAAGGGAACAATCATTTGGACGAGATGATGACCTGTTTGCTTATCAAAGGCAAAATATTTGTCAGAATTAACTTCCATACTGGTATATAATATTTTAAAGCCCTTATGCTGGCCTAAGTATTATGCTTAGTAATCTGGGTAGCAGAGGTTTGGAGATCAGATGCTCCTAGTGGCAGTAGGGTAATCAAAAGTTAGATTCTAAAAGAAGCGCCACCCCCACAGCTGCCTTTCATGTACAGATGGGCCTAGTATAAGGCGGCCAATGATGCCATGCTGCCATTATTTTTAATTGTATATTCAGTGGGTCAATTGAAGTGAACAAGAGTGGATTTGTTTGTTAAAAGAAAAACCAGAACTGGAACACCGCGAAGTTGGTTACATAAAGTCAGCTTTTAACTTTAGCCAGGTGGCTACATCTCCCCTCGTGGCTGCCAAATGAATAATGACCTCGAGCAGTGAACTACAATCTACGATGCAATCACTATGGAGTTGTGTCTCTTCTGAAACACCTGTGTAACTAGGATAGAAACAATGCAAATTCAGCCCATGTGGGTCAGCTCCACTAGAAGGATGGGGGGTTTCTTAAGGGTTTCACGCCAGCAGCAGCGCCAACGTATTCACAGGCTGTTTGATTAGGACACGTTTCCTCGGTACTACCCTCTGAATGCATCAAATTGAAAGAGACAGTTTTACTATTCAATATTCAATGTAAATTGCGTTAAATGGCAGCACTTCTATAGAGCTTTCTGTGCCTCTGAGTCTCTCCCATTAGCCAGCAGGTAGGACCCAAACTTGCACTGCATGGGTGAGGATAGGACGCTGAAGCATAGTATTCATGTTGTGTCTGATGCCCAGAGACCGTGCTCTAACCCTGTTGCAGCGCCGTGCAGTAGCACTTGGTACAAGAGAGAGCCTGGGGGGTGGCTTTAAAGGCAGCATATTCAAGCCACTGTCTTTTGAAATCATCTTTGGCACCTTTTAGGAACTGAGGGGCATATTAACAATGGCTTTATCTCCGCTTTTTTGGCTTTAAAAGCCAAAGAAGCGGAGATAAAAATATTGCCCTATCAACAACAGGGTGCTAACATGCAAAAGCGCATGTTAGCACCCTTTTTCACTACCCTTCCCTTTGCATCTCTAATGAGATGCAAAGTGGGCGTTCCAGAGCAAAATAATAGGCGACATTTCTCCTATTATCAAGCTTCACGCTAACCCTGTTAGAAACAAAAAAAGCAGCGCTAACCACGATTAACGCTGCTTTTTTACATCTGCTAATTTTCAGATTTAGCCATGTAATCCAATGGGAGGTGGATTACATGGCTAAATCCACCATGGGCTATCAACAAGGATATCCCTTTCCTTGTAGTTTTATCGCTGCATTACCAGCGATAACCTCCCAAAATGCCGCTATCGCTGGATTTTTTTATCGCCTAGGCAGTTAGCGTTGTTAATAACACGATAACCAGGCGATATTATCCAGCGATAGCGGGCGTTAAAAAAATTACCGTATGGGCCCTTAGCGTTAATTTTCCCTGTTCCTTGTTAATATGCCCCTAAATCCTTCGTCAGATTCAGTGCACTCCACGTTTTCAAATACTTCTTGTTGATGTATAATTATCGGTGTGCTTGTGGGGTGTACCACCTTCTGGTCATAGGTGTGCAGTCTTATGAATAAACCTGCACTCTTCCTTCCCTGGACAGTGTCGCCCCCAGCACTACTCTTGCAGCCCAGGAAGGGTTTCCCATACGCTTCGTGCTTGTTTTCTCTAAACTACTCCTTGATGATATGGTGCACATGACACTATAGATTCTGCAATTCTCAAAACTTGTCTTCCATGAAGTTTGCATTCCCCATACGTTTTGACATATTTCAGTTAGCATTTATTTAAACAAGATACTATTTATTTCGCTGTTTATCGTACCTTTAATTTATGCTATTTTGTTTTATGCATTTTTGGTCAATACCCCCGATGAAGGACCAACTAGGTCCGAAATTGATTGGAGATTGATACGTTTATAAAAGCAAAACTCCATGGAAGACAAGTTTTGAGAATTGTGGAATCTTTATTGTCACGTGCATATGATAAAGGATAGACCATACAATCAAGGACTAAGTTAGAGAAAACAAACACAAAACGTGAATTGAAACCCTTCTTGGGATGCAAGAGTAGTGCTGGGGGCGGCACTGTCCAGGGGAAGGAACAGTGCACAATTATTCACATTTTAGGAGATCCCAAGACTTTATCGCTGATGTTAGCACCGGTGGCTTTGGCAATCATAACTGTTTATGTAGGTGAATTTAAAAAGGTTGGAATGGCACAGTATAACAATGTGCTCTGGTAAGTTTTATGGCGAAAGTTCAACCTCTAGACATGCGCTTAAACCACCAGAAAATCATTTTATGGAGCTGTCCCAGGAGCAACACGAGGCCAATCTCAGGAGGCACAGTTAGACCACTCACAATGTGGAGTCCACTCAGGAGCAGTAAGGAGACCATATCATAAAGGTAGAGTTAAACCACCAGTAAAATACTTTGCAGAGTTCAACTCAGAAATAATCTATTTGTGTAAGGTTGCGGTGTCGTATGTGAGGCTCAGAGTGTGTGCTCCAGGCTTGGTGTGGTGACACGTATCAGAGTCTCAAGCATTATGCGGAGTACCAAAGCAGTGTGAGGGTCAGATTTTGGCAGAATCCAATGTGCTTTGCTCTTCTGAATCCAAGGTGGTTTATCTGATCTTCATTCTCCAAGTGTGTTGCAAGTGGCATGTTTGTACAGGGAAGCAGCGCCCACTAAAAGGTTTGGGTGGGGACTACACAGGCACGATAGAGTCATGCAATGTTTTTGGGAAATTAGGGTGCCTATGCTAAGGTGCCTATGCTAATCAATCAGCAACCTTTTCAATTATGCAGAGAGCCTGTTGATAATTATTCTGATCAGTGGTTTTGTAATCCAATAATGCACAGCACATGCCCCAGCACACACATATCCATACATACAGACAGAACAGGGCCTTTTGGACAGCCCATTTAAACCATTGCTAGCCTGCACTTCAGCTGGCTTTCGGCTCTGGCTAAGAGGGTGGTATATCCACTTTGATATAAGCCCAGCACATATTGTAGATGCAAACATCACAAAGGTAGGTACACACATGCACACAGTTTTTACACCCACCAGTGTTTTCACCCTTTTGATCTCAGTGTTTATTCCACCCTCCCGAGATTCACTCCACGGGCTTGTCAGTTGCTCAACATTTCTTACCAACCAACTTTTTAATGTTTTTTTGAGAGCCAAGGCACAACAAAGTGCTACTGTGTCACTCCCTTAACCCCTTGGCTGCGGCAGGAATTCCGCCGCAGCGCTGGGGGGGTTTTGGGGGCAGCGCGGTGGCGCTGTGCTCATGACGGAGCCACTCCGTCATGAGTCACGGTTGAGCTGTGCTCATGACGGAGTGGTTCCGTCACGACTCCACCCACTGCGCTAATCGCCCGCACAGGCGGGGAATTAGCACCGCGTGGGCGGAGCGGCGGCCAACGGCCGCAGCATGACGGAACCACTCCGTCATGAGCACACGGCACCCGTGGCTCATGACGGAGCGGTTCCGTTATGAGCGGGGAAGGGGTTAAATTTAAGTGGTTCCATCCACTTTATTTTTATTTTTACTTCATTGTTCTAAATTGGGTTTCAGCCATGGCAAATTGGTAACGTGGTAACAATAGCCAATATAGTTATTAGTGCATGATAAAACGTGCACACATATGTCGTGGAGCATGTATATGCATGTCCCCTGACCCATATGCACTCAAGACGGACAACTTAGAATTCATAAAAACTATTCCAAGAGGACCGCCAAATTTGCCTAAGCATACACATGCATCAGAATGCATGTGCTGTGACGCACTGGCAGCCGCTTTGACTGTTTATTGCAGCATTTCAATTAAACTGATGGCAATTTAAGGCAGTAGATCCACACTCACTAATTGACTTTGCAGGTTACTTGCTTTAATTATACAAAGGTGTACCTGTGGCAGTCTAATTCAAATGTGATCCAAGCACTTCTGGATTCAATGCTGCTAAATGTATATTCAGGTGCACAATATTTTATTGATTATGCCTCTAAATGAAAAATCTAAATATTATCTAGTCCTTTAAAATACCTAGTATATATTTTGTTTAAATGTATGATAGTGACTAGCACTGTCCCTTAACCTTGGTAGCATACCTGGGACAGTACAGCCTCCTTATTTACAATAGGTATTGGAAGTTCATGGGATGACTTTTTGATGCAACCCGAAACATACCGTTCCCCTTAGGTCTGGCATTAACCAAGACCTTTTGATTTTACCGAATTAATATGTATAATATGCTAGCCACCCCTGTTCATCCATTGTTCTGTAAGGGCAGCCTTATTCAGTCACTGGCTATCTTCCCGCTGACTGAAATTATTTAACCCTTTCACAAGGAACACATCCGTACACAAGGTAGTTCTCTTCAGCCCCAGTGTTTTTGCTTTTTCTTAATCATTACTTGCCTTTGTTTTAAAGCCTGATGTCATCACTGGAGGCTTCAGCACATTTCAGCTTTATCAGTTCCTGTCTCCTGTCAATGCTGTTGTAAATTCCCTAGTTTATCTGACTGCTACTTTTCCACACCGTACCAGCAGCTCACATGTATTCTGAATATTAGCTCATGAGGGTACTCTATCTGTGCAATTATGTCTGTCTGTCATTCCTTCTTTCTGTCCTTCTTTCCTTTCTTTCTTGCCTTCCTCTTTCTTTCTGGCCTACTTTCTTTCATTTTATCCTCCTTTTTCTTTCTATTTTACTTTCTTTCCTTCTATTTTTCCTTCCTTCTTTCCCTCTGTCTTTCTCTTTTCTTTGTTCTTCCCTTCTTTCTTACATTCTGTCCTGTGTTCATTTCTCTCTTTCTTTCTCTCTTTCTTTCTTTCTTTCTTTCTTTCTTTCTTTCTTTCTTTCTTTCTTTCTTTCTTTCTTCTTTTTGCTTTCCTTCCTTCTTTCTTTCTTTCGGTCTTATGTTCTTTGGTTTTTTCCTTTCCTTCTTTATTTCCTTCTTTTCCTTTTTTCCTTCCTTCTTTCTTTCTTTCTTTTCTTCTTGCTTTCATTCCTTTCTTGGTTCTATTTTCAATCTTTCATTTTTTTCTTTCCTTCTTTCTGGTGTTCTTTCTTCCTTCTTTCATTCTTCCCTTCCCTCTTTCCCCTTCTTTCTTTCTTCTTTCCTCATGTCTTTTGTTCTTTTATTCCTTATTTCCTCCTTCCTTTTTACCCTTCCCTCTCTCCTTGTTTTCCTTTTTTTATTTCTTGTTTTTGCCTACTGTCCATCGCTCTTTTCTTCTTACCTTCCTACTTTAGTCCATCTTTCCTTCTTTCATTCCAACTTCTTTCATTCTGTCCTTTCCTTCCTATTTTTACTTTCCGTATTTTATCCTTTCTTTTGTTCTTTCCCTTTTTATCCTCTCTTTCTTTCATTCCTTCTTTTCTTTGGTCTTTTTCTACTGCTTTGTTTCCTTTAATTCTTCCTTCTTTAATCCCTTCTTTCTTTAATTTTTTCTTTCTTTTTCTTTCCTTCATTCTTGCTTTATTTCCCTCGTTCTTTCTCCTTTCTTTCTTTCCTTCCCTCTTTACTTCCATCCCTATTTCATTCTTTTTTTTTCTTCCCTCTTTTTTCTTCTTTCATTCTGTCTTGCCTTCTGCTTTTCCTTCTTTCCGTTTTCCTTTTTTTCTTCTTTCCTTTTTCAGTCTTCCCTTCTATCTTACTTTTTTCTTTCATTACTACTTTTCATCCCTCTTTTTATATTTCATTCTTTTATTACTTTTTCCTTTCCTTCTTTCATTTCTTCTTTCCTTCTTTCTTTCTTTCTTTCTTTCTTTCTTTCTTTTCTAATTCAATTGGATTTTTAAAATCTGTTTCAGCCAAGACTTTTCAGTTTTTAATCTATGGGGCTTTCAGACAGATTTCAACAATTAATCTGTGCTTTTGTTGTTTAATTTTGTATTCCACCTACTCCATCATGCATCAAAGGGCAATGCATCAGTCCACTTCAGCCCTTGGCGGACTTCACTCAGTTATGGTTTGCTGCCCTTTCACAAAGGGCACATCAACACCAAAAGTAGTTCCACTCAGAGCAAGTGAGTGCTATGGCAATACGTGCTTTTTTGAGACCAAAACAACATGCTTACCTTTCGCCAATGTTTTTGTTCAGATTGTTGAGGGCCCAGCAACTTCCTGAACAATAAAGTTTTGTAAAAACCATGGCTAAACAAGAATTGCCATAAGGTGCTCAGCTGACACCTGGCCTATTGGCTTTGATAATGCTTGATTTTAAAAAGAATTTGTTGCAGTGTTTATAATAAGATTGCTGTTTAGAATGTCTTTCAGTTTTTGTCCTGATGAAGAACCTGTGCAATTAACTTCATTTGTGGGGTCAAAACATTGATATCTCTGACAGGCCTGGCTGAGACTATTCTTAATGCTGACCGGTGGGCGCCGCCGACCCTAGAGGGAGGGCGGCTAACCCCCCCCCCCCATGGCCGGCAGACAAAGGGAACAGCAGCAACAGGGTGCAAGAGCATGCCAAGGAAAAGGCCAGTGGGTGACCAGGAAGTTTGGGTTCAAAGGTCCCAATCAAGAAAGAGGGGAGTGGTTGCAAGCACGGCCTAAAGGCGACCGGGATTAGCAGTCCCCAACTTTGTCACCAAAGGTAATTGATGCCGCCACTACCTGGGATGCCAGTGAAAGGAGAACAAAATTATGTTCATCCCTGGAGAAGAGACCTAATGGGCAGAAGAAGCATGGACGTTTGTGGGGTGGGGATCAAAAAAGAATCAAGAACACACATGTCCAGACATACTGGCACCTGCAGCCAGAACAGCAGTACCTTGAAGAAGGTGGCAGCAGTAGGCTTCACAGGGGCACTTTGAGCCAAGACAGTGGTGCTTAGGGGGAGCAGCCCAGCCAGCACTTAAAATCATCTGACCGGGAGCTCCTCCCTTGCATTATGATGGCCAGCCGGTCAGGTTTTGCACCGCTGGTGAGTTTGTGCGGACGATGGTGCCCCCGAAATGTTGATGACATCACAGAGTTGTGATGAGCAATGGTCGGAATCAGTGAGGCTTCTGTTAGTAAAGACAAACTGGGTGGTGGGCAGCGCATGGTGGCCTCAGGTTATTTCCTTGCGTAGACAATATAGTTAGTCTGGCTTGGGTTAGATCTTGTAGATGCAAAAACAACAGTTGATGGACAGAATGCAGAACAATGTCATACATTCACCCTGGTATAGAGATCTGGGCCTAAATCCATCGTTTTTTTGCTCACCATGCCTTTCCAGTTTGAACCCAGCCATATGCAAATCAGTCTTGACCCTGTGCCTCATGGGTGATAGTCCAGCCCGAACTGCCAAGCCAGGTCCTCCCTGGACTGGAAACAAGCATTCTAGGACAGGTTTCGGAGTTTCACCCCTCTTCAGCCAGGATAGCTTGATTCCAGTGGCATGGAGAGCATGTGACCCACGTCTGGGCATACCCGTCCCACTCGGGGAGACAAATGCAAAAACAACAGTTGATGGACAGAATGCAGAACAATGTCATACATTCACCCCAGTACAGAGATCTGGGCCTAAATCCATCGTTGTTTTGATCACCATGCCTTTCCAGTTTGAACCCAGCCATATGCAAATCAGTCTTGACCCTGTGCCTCATGGGAACAGTCCAGCCCGAACTGCCAAGCCAGGTCCTCCCTGGACTGGAAACTAGCATCCTAGGGCCGGTTTTGGCGTTACATCCCTCTTCAGCCAGGATAGCTTGATTCCAGTGGCATGGAGAGCACAGGACCCACGTCTGGGCATACCCTTCCCACTCGAGGAGACGAATGCAAAAACAACAGTTGATGGACAGAATGCAGAACAATGTCATACATTCACCCCAGTACAGAGATCTGGGCCTAAATCCATCGTTGTTTTGCTCACCATACCATTCCAGTTTGAACCCAGCCCTATGCAAATCAGATATTGTAGACTTTCAGCAGGAGGCACCAGGTGTCCCCCCCCACCCCCCATTCAGGTGAAACTAACAAGGCACTGTTTAGTCTTTAACATGGCCTTGAGTGGTTACCTCTGCTCCGCTGACTGAGTTTGCTAGCTGCAGAATCAGTGTCGTTTCCAAAGAAAATCATTCTCTCCAAAGCGCAAAGTTCTTAGTTTCTGCCCTATATTAGAAGCATTGGCAGTCGTGAAATAGTAGCAAAGAAATACAACAGAAAGGGTTTATACAGGTGAACTTACTCCCCTTCCACATAACCCAGATACAAACCCCAACATGACTGCCATGTCCAATTGGGTCGGTACTTTTGGTAATTCCCCTTCAAAGAGTGGCAGAACAACCATCCTGGACCTGGAAGTCTGTTTTTCAAGTCCTGAAATTACCCCCATAGAAGGTGGGACTCCAGTTGGTTATGGTCGCACAGCCATAAGATGAAGGCGCCTCAATGCCGTTCACCGCTGAGGCTCGTGCCAACAGCCGAACATGGTCCTAATGCTAGTAAGGAGCAATGTAGCGCTTACAAAGCACCGTGAGTGAATAAAAGCCAGGGGTAGAGAAGGTTGCTGGGGACATGCCATGAGAGGGTCATCCAGAGAGGTAAGGGCTCTTGTGGCCCTCGAGATACTTGAAGCCGAACTATAAAACCTTCCAGCTAGAACGTAATTAGTGCATCTCCAGCGGCATGCACGGTCTGCTGCGAGATGTTTCAAGCGACATTGAGACAGATGGGCACTATTACCAAGGTAGCTGCAGCTGGTGACTTGTGTGGATGTACATGGTCAAAGATCCACACCACACAAGGGGTGTTACACGGAATGAGAAATGTTACACACAGACCACAAAAGTTGAAAACAATGGGACCCCTTTTGCTCTCAGGTGGTGAGGGGTACATCCAGCAGAGGGGGGTTTCAACTGTGAGACAGCCTCATTTCCGCTCGGTCTCCCTCTGGATAGAGGGGCTGCTAGATTATCCTGTTTCTTAATCTGGGTGGGGGACAGGGAGGGTACCCGAGGATTGGATAGACCTTTTTATTTTAGTTTCTCCCCGGTACAGATTTGAGTCAATCCAGCATTTCAAAGTGGTTCACCTCAGCACCACACAGGGTTCTGGGTAGATTTCACAGAAAGGGAGGAATACGGCTTGGTATAGATATTTCCAGGGGGTGAGCACTCCTGACAATTATCTGGTGTAGATTCCCAGAGGGTCAACATTCACTTGCTTGTTAGTGTTCAGTAATTCATGCTCCATGGTTGTATTTTGTGGCAACTGCCCTGGGTTATTCACAGCAAATGAGTTTGCACATAATGTGATGACACTGTAGAATTGATTAAGCATTGGGCAATTGGCACACAGTTGAAATGAAATACCAGTATTTGTAAAGTGCACAGCTACCTCCGAAGTGGTGTCCCGGCACTGGGGGCCCCGGGAAGATTAAGCGAGCTATTGCCCAGAGTCACATGGTGCTGGGCTAACCTGCCACTGGGGATCGAACCGTGAACCCCGTAGTTCGGAGTCAGGTACCCTGGCCGCTTTGCCATACCTCTTTCACTTTGTGGTGCGAGCAGTTTGCATGCAGAACGATAACAACCAAAACAATAATAGTAACGTGTTGGTGAGGCCCGTGGAGTTTGCCGCTGGTATATAAGCCTTCAGGTCCTTTGTAAAAAATTTACATATGCTTAACCCTCTGGAAGCTTGGCACAAAGCAGTCAGGCTTAATTTAGGGTCAATGTGTAAAATATTTGTGCAACACTGTAAGCTGTAAAACAGTGAAAACACCACACAAAAAGATAATTCGTCATCCTAATGTTGCACAAAGGGTTCATTTGGGTAGAAATCAATTCTTAGGGGTAAGAGAACCCCTAACCATGGTATTACGTTTAACTTTTGAGTTAGTGTTTTTAGAACAAATACTCTGAAACTATACTGCCTAGCAGCACAGATGGCTTGTGACTACTATACCTTGTAGTCATCTGCCTACTGTAACATTACTTATACACTGAATTAAACGCAAAAGATCGATTGTCTCGGGGTAATGGGTGTGTAGTATATCGTGCACTGACACTCTACACTGCTTACACCACAAATTGTAACCACCTGCGTGGTCAAGTACAGTAGCCACTCAGCTAATAGTCATCACACAGCTGAAAGTGTGATGACCCAAATCTATAAGGATAGCACGGGCGACAGTTAACGGTGAGAAAGGTATTTAAAAATGACTTTATTATCTTCGTCCCATCTGTGAAACGGTCTAACAAACTGATGGATGCATAGCTTAATGCACTAAAAAAGCAACACATTCAGGCATGACAAATCAGGTTCCAGTCAAGGCAAAGTTGAAGGTTTTCCTATTTTTAATGGCATCATAGTGTGATGTGCTGGCTAACGCTCTCTATAGAAACGTTATCATGATTAAACTCATTTTGTTCATATAAACTGCAGCAAATGCAGATGAACAAGGGAAGCAGGGCAGCCATGAACAGCCACTCTGCTCAGGATCCATTTGCATATTAAAGGGGAAGCAGAATATCCTGTAAGCAGTACATTGGAGGCATTGTGTGAAGGTGCTAGACCCAAAGCCATTGGGCCAGACGAGTCAATGCTCAAGCGCGTTACCATAGAAGGATGGATTTACTTTACCTTCCATGGAGCTATTAGTATACAATTCCGGTCTCCCCAGTAATTACAAAGAGCCGATGCACAGCACCAAGTTTGTGCTGAGGGTTTAACCCAGTACCCTTCAGTCGACAATGGCAGAATTGAACTATAATATAGATTGGATGGAGAGGAAACCTGTGGCCAGGCGGGGCAATGAAGACAAGATGACAAAATGAATAGTAATACGGCTACGACCAAAAAATATTACGTGGCATAGTTGCCATTTCTTGCTGCAAAAATCCAGTGAGATCAGGGCTTCTGAAATGGGTCTTGTTCAAAAGGAAAGACACCAACCTCACTACCTCTGTTGGGTACGGCAATGCTAGAGCTCAAATGTCCTTTAATAGCAGGCAGCCTGTGAGGGGCCTGCAACAAATCCTACTGGGAACGGTAACAAGAGCAGGTCACAGTTAAGCCTGGGAAAATTCTGGGCGCTGGTTGGTTAGCATGGTTTGAAGCGACCAATCATTGGGGGTGCCCCTTGAGTGCGCCACAAGGTTAAAAGGGTGGGGGGAGGCCCCTCTCCCATCCCAAGAGTCATGTGCCCTCGCCTCTGGTTGTTTCCCAGGAAATTATACAGACGACAGGGTTCATCCGTCCAGTGGAGTGGGCAACATGTTCCCTCCTGAACATTGGTAGGATACCCGAGCTGCAGGTTCTACTAGTCGTGCGGGGAGCAGTCGGTAGTCGGTAAACCACCTCTAGCATGGTGGGGACTCACGAGGTTTAACAAGAAAGAATCTGCACTTAAGGGCGTAAAAGGGCAATTGCCCAAACAAGGTCCTTGAGATGCCTTATGACTGGGACTCTTGAGACAAGTGTATTTGCCCGATCAAGGTCCTTGGGATGCCTTATGGCGGGGACTCTAGAGATAAGTGCCCGGACAAGGTCATTGGGATGCCTCACCTTAGGGATACTTTAAGGCTAAAAAAAGGATTAGAAATGGTCATCGCTGGACAGACACAACATTTGAAACCCAGGAATGGCTATGGGGCCACAAGCTGCAGGTATTCAGCAGCAAGTGGAAGCATCAAAGCTGGGACTCACCATACAAGTAAGTGACAGAAGTAGAGCTGTCACGACAGTAGGAGAGTGATTTATGAAAACCTTGAAAAGATATGACTTGGATGATGATGCATTGCAGGATTAGCCAAGTTATGGTTATTTACATGCAATAAATTATAGGATGTACACTGTATAACCTGTTATGAAAATGCCTTATGTTGTAGTCCAAGATAACTTATGTCAAACAAAGAGATCCCTTTGGGTTCCTTATATAACATACCATACAGATCAACTCAATCCAAATCACATCCAGTCAAAGAATATTCAACAGCACCAAATCGAAACCAAGAGCATAATATAAAAATATCATGTATCTTTTATTAATAAACAGATATCATAAACTATAAAAACTATAACACATATATTAAAAACATTTCATTGATGTTACACAGGGAGAACCTTATAATTTTCAGAAAAGCCAAGCAGACAACAACATGCTAAATATCAAAGGCACTACGAGTACATGGAGTTAAATATTGTTGTTCCCAATTTACTGTGTTACTACCATTCCTTTTCTTCTACTTAGACCAGATGTTATTTTTAAGTATTTTCTTTGATCAAATACGGTTCTGTTAGAACCAGGTGTTGTTTGAGTGTTTCCTAAAAAGAGCGACGCGTTTCGGTGGTATCCAAGATAAGCCAGAAATGAGCATGTTGATGACCAATGCCATTATGACAAGTGTGTACCAACTTATGATGTGAATGAACTGCGCCCGAACTAGCTCCACAAAAAGGTTTTTGAGTACATAATTGATGGGAAAGAAGCAGGGGCGGCCTGTGCAGGAATGCGCGGTAGGGCGAGATGGTGGGGGAGTCGGCAGATGATGACGAGGAAAAATTAATTTAAAAAAAAGAAAATGACTTTACTTGCGCTCGCCACATCGCCAAGTTACAAATGCGGCGAGCACAAGTAAAGTGGTTTTCAGTTTTTTAAATTTAATTTTCCCTCATCGTCGTCTGTTGACTCCTCCCTTCACCCCGCCTCACCTCCCTACCGCTCTTACCTGCACAGGCCACTCCTGGAAAGAAAGAACAGCAGGAAGGCCCGTGAGTTGCTCGCACAGCTGGGGGGTTATGTCTGGGGCACAGGTCTTTAAAATTCCCCTGATGGTAGCCAACTATAGTAAACAGCAGTGAAAACTTTTGTTTCCATTTGTTGTCTTTTTTCATTGTTTCAAAAACACAACTTTATGTGACACAGTGTCACTTTATTCTGTATTTTTATAAAACAGCGCTCAGCCATTGCCTGATCATTATCTTCGTATATATGATACATGATTTATTGTCTCTATTTAAAAATGTCACCTTGCTAACTGACACTTCAGCTCAGCAAGGTACTCATGGTGTGTCCCTACACAGTGCCATCATTTTTTAAGATATCTATATCTATATATATATCTATATTCACTGAAAAAACCATAGGTTTCACACATGTTATAGTTAGCTGTACATTTTACTGATAAAAAACCAATGAAATTCCCCCGTTATAGTTACTGTAGGCAACTATAACTCACGCGACCGCAATCCTCTGCTGATGCTAATACTGTATTTAGACACTTATTTGCCCATGTCTTCTTCCATTAAATTTTAGCTATACATATATTACAAATATTTTTTTTTCATAAAGACACATATGTCATCAGCAGAGGATTACGGTCGCGTGAGTTATAGTTGCCTACAGTAACTATAACGGGGAAATTTCATTGTTTTTTTATCAGTAAAATGTACAGCTAACTATAACATGTGTGAAACCTATGGTTTTTTCAGTGAATTTGCAAGGTTTTTTAAATGCTAATTCCTAACTATAACGTGTGTGAAACCTATGGTTTTTTCAGTGAATTTGTACGGTTTTTTAAATGCTAACTTACTTTACGCCATTCGTGGCGTGCGCGCCCAGTTAACGCAGTTCGTTCCGTGCACGCACGGTGCGCCCACTTTACGCAGTTAGTGCCATGCACGCACGGTGGTCACGCGGTGCGCTGCGCGCACCGCGTGTCCACATTATGCGGGATGGGCCATGTACGCACGATGCGCTTCGCGCACCGTGCGCACATGGGGGACATATTATGCGCATCGTTGTGAAATGTTTTGTTTAGTATTTTCGTTAGTTTATATGCCATGGGGTGGGGAGAGTGTGGATGATTTTTTTATTTTAACAACATTTTTACCGTACGCGTACGGAAAGCGTAATCGGCGATTTTTCGGAAAAAAAAAATGGCCTTGGGGGTTGTTTGGGGGCCCGTATATCAATGCTGGGTGATTATTATCTCAATATACTGCCCCTTTACACATTTTTGGGCTTCATTTATGCTTCCCCACTCAGAGTGCGAGAGAGAAAATGGCGGCCGCCGCTTCCTGGTTTCGGCCGATTCGAATGTTTACTAAGATCTAAGAGCCAATCAGAATCGCGCTCGCGCACGTCACCGTACGCGTACGGTAAGCGCACCGTAAGCTGGCTCAGATATATATATTGATTTAAAGGCTATTTTCTCAGAATCTACTGAACAGATTTACACCAAACCTACAAAAGGCACTTCCTTGACCTGAGGACTACCTCTCTGCCAAATTTCAAGTAATTCTGTCCAGCCGTTCGGGCTGTAGCTGTGTCTAAAGGTCCTATGGAAAAATGCATGGGAAAAACGCGTTTTGGGACCCCCCTTTTATCTCAGCCCCCGCTTGACGAATCCCCCCGAGACTTTCAGGGTAGGAGCGGAGCGTAGCACCCCACCTATTTTGAAAAATTCGCGAGGATTCGTCGACCGGCGCAAAAGTTATTCAAAATAGAATGTTGCGGATTTCCTATGGAAACGTGGTCCTAACTATAACTACCTACTGGCGACCGCCAGTAGGTAATATATATAAAGTTATAGATAGATAGATAGATAGATAGATAGATAGATAGATAGATAGATAGATAGATAGATAGATAGATAGATAGATAGATAGATAGATAGATAGATAGATAGATAGATAGATAGATAGATAGATACAAACACACACACACAACCCCAGATTAGGAAAGTTTGGGTGATATAGTTCTGTGCATAGCGCCTTCACTTTTTTGCCTTGACCCTCAGCTCAGTCGTTGGGATCTCCCTCTCTACAATGCACGTCAGTTCACCATCTTCCTAAGTAGGAGTATTGTGTATGTTTTGCCATATGTTTCTTTTGGAGATCAATAATAAAACACCGTTTGCAGTCTATAAGAATATAAACATTAAACATTGTTCTCAGTTATATAATTAAGTTTGTTTAACTTCACACACAAAGTCCCATAATCTCTGTAAATGTATACATAGGGTGTTTTTTTTTTCTTTTCATCTTGTTTTGCTGCTACAATAGATCAGAGTGAGAAAAACAACACGATAATTATCTTGAGATTTCTCTATTTTGCTGCGAACCATTTTCTATTACCATGGTGTTCTTTTAGAATGCTTTCATCCAGGCACAATAGAACCAATTTAATGCACCCATTATGCAAACATATTTTTATTCGCTCCTGTTAAATGACTTCCTTTCATGCTGAGAAGGAAGTCAAACTGATGCCAGCCTGATTGAGATTCCTGAATTTTACCATTTGATTTGTCAAGCATTATATTTGCAAGTCTCCATTTAGCGAGGATTCTTTCCGCGCTGGTTGGAAATTTGCTTTTAACTTACAGACCAAGCTCAGACTATCCCGATGATGTGCGGAGCCGGAAAAACAAATAAATGGGTGCCGGTTTCCTGAGCAGCGAAGCACGTCGAGTTTGAAAATGAACAAATACGCAGTTAATCATCCCGAAAATGAATACTTGGATATTGGCGGCTGTGGGTGTTGCTGGAAGAAGACTGACGTAAAACACTTACAATTAAATACTGACTCTCATACAGAGCCAGGGTTAAAACATTTGAATGAATGTGATAAATAAATACTCCGGCCTAGTTCATTTTATTTAAGTATTTTTCTGAAGAAGAAATAGCTGCAGAAATATATTTCAACCATAACAAACATTATGATGAGCAATACATGAGAACGTCTTTTGGGGGTATTAAAATGTTCTCTGGTACAGGTGAACACATGTATGTGCTTTAACCAGTGTTTACCTTTTAAACACTAGATTATCATACATTTGAAGATGAATCATTTCAGTGGAATCTAGATGTCTGTGAAAAGAGGATGGAAACAAAGGGCTTGATTTAGAGTTTCGCTGCTGGATACTCTGTCACTACCTGACAGAATGAATATTTGTATTAGGATATGATACCCTAGTAATAAGTGGGACGGGTACCCCATCACAAATGTGACGAGGGTACCTGCCTGCCAAAATCTAAATCAGACCCAATTCTCTGATTTAGACATGCAGCCGGCACATGTTGGAAAAGGGGTTGTGCTAGTGAGAACGCACTAAGCCGTTCCTGCCAATTCAGCTCTGGTCAATAGACCTTTTAACTAGCCTGAGAGGAAAAAGGGTTAGCAGCAATTTTAAATGGCAAGGTACAGTGTGACCATTAAGATCGCAAAATAAAAGTAAGTCAGTAACTTGAAGTATATATATATATATATATATATATATATATATATTCACTAAAAAAAACATAGGTTTCAGGGGCTTTATAAGCTGGACATTTCCCTCATACAAAACCCTAGAAATTCCCCTGTTATAGTTAGTTCAGCTAACTATAACTCGCGCCCCCGCAATGCACTGCTGATGACGTCACATATTACATCACTCATGACATGGTCAGTGACATCACTGATGAAATCACTGATGACATCTCAAATGACATCACTGATGACATCACTGATGACGTCATCCAGTGATTGTGTGTTTCTGTAAAGTTTAAATATGTTTTATATATTTATAGTGAAAGGCCTATGGAAGAATGAGTGGGTGTATAAGTGTGTGAATGGGTGATTTTCTAGGTGCGTATCTGATTCTATAAGTGAGTCATTAAATGTATCTTACTGCAGACTAGTGACTAAACTGTGTGAATGTCTGTATGTGTGTGTATGTTGGTGTATAAGTGGCTGCATGATTTTGTGAATAGCTATATGAGTGTCTATATGGGTTATTGATTGGTTGTCTGAGTATCTGTATGGGTGCCTGAGTGTTTGTGTGGGTAGGGTGTGTGTGACTCTGTGCATAGATGTGTGAGTGGGTGATTCAGTGGGTGCATGGTGATGGACTGTATGGTTGGGAGACTGTATGTAAGGGTGTGTTAGTGATTGAATGTATATCTCAGTTGTACATGTGTCAGTAACTACATATGTGAAACGCAGTGTATATGTGTGTAAGAGTATATAACTATCTATATGTGAGAGTGTGTGATTTTGGGAGTGGCTGTATGGATGAGTGTGTGCTTGTATCAGTAATTGTATAAGAGCGTCAGAATTTGTTAGTATTTTTATGAGTAAGTGAACTTGAGTGTGTTTAACTCTATAGGTGAGTAAATTGGACTGTGATTAATTATTTGCATGACTGACTAGATGTGTCAGTACCTCAATGGATGATTGGCGGTGTGTGAGTGTTTATATAGGTGTATAAATGCATATGATTGTCCTGTACAGAGTGACTGTAAGTATGAGTGACTGTACAGGTGAGTGAGTGGAGATGTATGTAGACCTAAGAGTCAATGAGTGGGTGTGTAGTTATTGGTATTGGAGTATCTATGGTTTTCAAAATGGCCGTCTGAAATTTTGAGTCGGTGTATCAAAGGTTATATTAGGGTGTGAGAAGATGCACTAATTTATCACATGGATGACGTCATCAGTGATGTCATTTGAGATGTCATCAGTGATGTCATCAGTGATGTCACTGACCATGTCATGAGTGATGTAATATGTGATGTCATCAGCAGTGCATTGCGGGGGCGCGAGTTATAGTTAGCTTATAGTTAGGGGAATATCTAGGGTTTTGTACGAGGGAAATGTCCAGCTAACTATAACGCCCCTGAAACCTATGTTTTTTTTAGTGAATTTCTAAGGTTTTTTAAATGCCAATTCCTAACTATAACGTGCATGAAACCTATGGTTTTTTCAGTGAATTTCAAAGGTTTTTTAAATGCTAATTCCTATCTATAACTTATCTCTAAAGATATCATGTTTATTGTTTTTCATTGGATTTCTATATTTGTCAAATTCAGTGTGTCAATGACATTAATTATGTTTTTTTGAAATTCTTTTTTATCACCATTTTTTAAATTTATTTTTTTAATTAATTCTTTTAAAAACTTAAAAAATATTTGTTTTTATTGGGTTTTGCAAACATATTTTTTATATTTTTAAAAATATTTCTTTAACTATATGTTCAAAACTTTATTTTATATATTTTTTTCCATGTTTTTGGATCCGTGCACCCTATGCGCACCGTTCTCGATCCCTACGTGTTAGTATCCGCGCATGGTATGCGTTGGGTACGTGTTTAGTGCGTGATCGCAATGCGACTGGTGCGCGACTCCCAGCCTATACGCGACACGTTAGATGTACGTAACGCGACGTTTACGCGGATCCCGCGAAATATTTAACATTTAAAAAAACATATATATATGTATTTCATGTGAATATTAATTGAAGACAAACTCTAAACTAGTCTTAAAACTAATATATTTTTACATCTAATTCTATAATTTTTTTTAATTCAATTTCGCGGATGCGCGCTGGGTGCGTGCTGCCTATGTGCAGGGTGCGCGGATCCCATGTGACCTGCAAAAAAAGAGATTTGATTGGTTCAATACACTTCCTGTTCCAACTATTGAAAGACCCCACCCAATTCAATCACTCTTCTTTGACCTTCTTTGGAGGAGCATCTCTTTGCAGAGAAGAAGATTTTTTAGACTAAGTTTTCACTTAGCTCTAACTTTTTTCAACTAAAAATGGCTTCAGGGCAGCAGGCATCACCCGCATCTCCTCATACATCTGAGGATGAATTTTTGGAGGAGGCACCACGCAAAGAACGTTTTTCTTCAGTGGTGTTGACATTTTTTACTTTTTCCGAGGGGCAGAATAAGACCAATGCCACCTTGGTCACATGTAAGATTTGCAAAAGAGTGCTGTTGCGAGGGGATCCTAACAAGAAATACTTGTGCGGCACGGCTAGTATGATGAAGCACCCAAGGACCCTTCATCCAAATAATCTTGCATGAGAAGAGTGTAAATGGATGAGAAACACTCCTGCTCCTGCGCCTTCCACCTCATCGCAGCCGAGCACTTCAAGAGTGCATCCATCAGCCTAAAACTTGGACATCCGTCCTCAATTTCAATTTTTAAAAGTGCTCTGCACTAAGTGCAATGGGACTTTGTGCTACGGTGAGCAGTTGATCGATCTGATCTGCTGCCGGCAAGAAAGTCACATTTGTGAGTTTTTTTTTTTTTTTTTATTGTTCCCTGAAGTTCATTGTTTGGTTCCTCCTGTTTTGTTTTTTGTTTTTTTTTCTCCCAAAAATCAAAAAAAATCACAAAATTGTTGGAAAAACCAAAAAAAAAGAAGAAAAAAAAAAGTTCTTGTAAGAACTACCTTTCCTGGTTCAAAAAAAGAGCTAAATTTCTTTGTTAGTGTGTGAAAGTTTATATGAATGTATGTGTAGTATGTAATTGACTGAATGAATGCATTAGTAGCGTATGGTGAATGTATAAGTGCAGAACTATGAGGAAGTGCTGCAGCATCACACAGTAACCTCGTTAACTGCAGTGTGATGTAGTACTTCCAAAGCACAGGGATGCAACATATGTACATAAATATGTTGCAAATCTATGCTTCTCTCTGCACGGCTGCTTAAACTGCAGCCATGTGGTGACACAGGCACCCTTGCACCATAGTGTAAGGGTATCTGTGTCATGTGCTGTTTGTTTTTGTGAAGGAAGACACACCTTCCTGCACAAAAACAATCTGTAAAGGCATTTTTCTCTTTCAATGTGTGCTGAGCATTGTAGCATGCATTGAAGATATAAAAATGTGGAGAAATTAAAACAATTCTCCTTGTTGTGCTTTCCTACACCAATTTTAGAATGGTGCAGCATTCACACACATATCGAGATTTATGATTTCTTATAAATCTAGACATGTGTCTTGTTCTATTAGTATTCAGTGCAATCATGCACAACAACACTTATAGAACACCCTTTCAACGCAAAGTGGTGTGCATAATGAGGTTGTATTTACATGGAGTATAAAAAGTGCACAGAGTGCCTTTTCCTCTCTTTGTAAATGTGAAAGAGTGTCTTGCGCAATAACTATGTTACAAAAAGTGACATATTTCCGGTTTTAAAATTCCTTGCGAATGATAGAAGGTAAGCACACAGTTTTGTCGGCAAAGATGTTCAAAGAAGAATGATTGAAATGATTGCGGTCCTTCAATAGGTATAATGGGAAATATTAGGAACCCCTCAAATCTGTGTTTTTGCAGGTCACATGATATCTGATTATGGTCAGATTTCAAAACTACATAGGTATAAACAGAGTGTTTTTAGAAACGTGTTTCAACTTTGTAGCTTCTTGCAGACCTCCTCATTCTGCATATTGAGACTTAGTTAAACTTAGCTTCACAGTTATAGGAATAAAAAATGGTATACATTTTTTTCAGATTTTCATTGCAATCTAAATTCATATAAATTGCTTATTTTAAAATTTGGATCTGTGAAAGAAAAGGAAAAAAAAATATAACATGTAATAATACATTTTTTACAACAAAGCATAATTTCCACAAAGTAATTTGTTTGCCTTTTTTGCTGTTCTCAGAATATATTGAATTTCACTAAAAATAGTGATTTCAATCGTACTCATCACTTAACAGCGGGCAAAAAAAAAACAATCAGAAAGATTGTTAAAAAAGACCCAACATGCTATTCTCAGCAAAATACCACAAGATACAAATCACAGATATATAAAATGCTTACGGATAACAAAATTTTATAAGTTTAACTTACAAAAACTGTAAATGTTGCCGCTTTAAAATATTCACCGAATCTGAGGATACATTTTAGGAGAAGGCACCACGCCCACAACATTTTTCTTCAGTGGTGTGGAAATTTTTTACTTTTCCCGAGGGGCAAACAAAGACCAAAGCCACCTTGGTCACGAGTTTCTTTTCTTTTTCTTTTTCTGGCATGATTTCTCTATTTTTACATTGAAAAACAGTATCTGTAAAAAAGAATCACAAATAAATGTATATTAATAACTTTCAAATTTATACTATTCCATTACTGTACAAACACATTTTATATAAAAACTGACTAAGAAACTATAGCCCTGAACCACAAGTGTGACGATGGTTAAAACACTACATGCATAGTGCAGACTAATTTGAAGCACTTCATGCCCTGAAGTCTACCTCACTAAAAGACTACATGCTAACTGACTGAATGATTACAGTACTATAAGGAGACACACTGGGTGAGTGACAGGGTGTTTGCTAGAAGTGTATGAATACTGATTGGGGAATTGAAGGTGTTGAAAGACAATTGTGTAGGTGGTTAAGAGGACTGCATCCATAGTGAATAGGCATTTGAAGCAATTCATGTACAAAGGCCTGGCTCACTGCATGAGTACTTGGGTACTGGCGGAATGATTAGAGTACAGCAAGGAGAGTGCCTGGGTGAATTTATAAGTGGTTGGCTTTTGACACAGTGAATGGATTAGTACTTGGTACTGAATGGGTCACTAGAGGAGTGCAAAGGGAGTGACAGGATGTTTGCTGGACTGTATGGATACTGACTAGGGAATTGAAGGGGGAACAACCTTTACAACGCAACTTTTACAACGCACTACCATTACAACGAAACTGTTACAACGCAAATGCATTGACAACGCATGCCATTACAACGCAAGTCTTTACATCGACTTGCACTAGATGGCGTGCTAACATTAAAAATAGAGTAGTTTACTATCCAAACACCTTCCCTACTGTTACGTGGACTGGAGTTAGAATAGTAAATTACACTTTTTTAATGTTAGCACGCCATCTAGTGCAAGTCGATGTAAAGACTTGCGTTGTAAAGACTTGCGTTGTCACTGCATTTGCGTTGTAAAAATTTCGTTGTAACAGCATGCGTTGTAAAAGCATGCGTTGTAACATCATACATCCGAATTGAAGGTGTGAAAGAAAAGTGTATTGTATGTTAGAAGACTGCATGCATACTGCATCGACATTTGAAGCAGTCTATGTGGTAATGTATGGTTCACAACATGAGTACTTGGAAACTGACTAAATCAACAGACTACTGCTAGGACAGGGCCTGGGTAAAACTTTTAAATTTTCAGTTCTGGCACAGTGAAGAGAATAGTACATGGTACTGCACTTTAGTGTCAAACCCTGACTCATTTTATCAATGCATAAGCAAAGAATAGCTTCTAAAGCTACTAAAACTTGACAACATGACCGGTTTTAAAACAGTTATCTGTCAGCAAATATACGATGTTACCAAATGCTTCTATCACAATCCTTACCCAAATGCACACAGACTCACAGTGTGATTTTAGACAAGCAACACTATCCTAGGAGTTTACCAAAACTCATGTACTAGTCTAGAAGAGGTAAGTGTACTGCACACAATCTACATATTTAAGTACAGCACATTAGTGTCAAAGCATGACTCATTTAATCAACGCATAAGCAAAGACTGACTTCCAATGCTACTAAAACTTGACAACATGACAGGTTTTAAAAGAGTTATCTGTCAGAAAATACACAATGTTACCAAATGCTTCTCTCACAGTGGTTCCCAAATGCACACAGACTCACAGTGTGATTCTAGACGAGCACCACTATCCCTAGGAGTTTACCAAAACTCATTCACTACAGTGGAAGTGATAAGGGAACTGCACACAATCTACATATTTCAGGACTGCATTTTTGTGTCAAAGCCTGACTCATTTAATCAAAGCATAACCAAAAACTGCCTTCTAATGCTACTAAAACGTGACAACAAGACAGGTTTTAAAAAAGTTATCTGTCAGCAAATACACGATGTTACCAACTACTTCTCTCACAGTGGTTCCCAAATGCACACAGACTCACAGTGTGATTCTAGACAAGCAACACTATCCCTAGCAGCTTACAAAAACTCATTCACTACTGTGCAAGGGGTAAGGAGACTACACACAATCTACATATTAAAGTACAGAACATTAGTTTCAAAGCATGACTTATTTTATCAATGCATACGCAAAAACTGCCTTCTAATGCTACTAAAACTTGACAACAAGACAGGTTTAAAAAAAGTTATCTGTCAGCAAATACACGATGTTACCAAATACTTCTCTCACAGTGGTTCCCAAATGCACACATACTCACTGTGTGATTCTAGACAAACAACACTATCCCTTGCACTATACCAAAACACATTTCTTCATCTAGAAGGAGTACTACATTTTAGTATAGAAACATAACTCATTTCACAAATTCATAAACAATGACTGGTTTCTAATTCTACCAAAATATAAAAACAGCACAGTAATCTGTCTGCAAACACATGAAAAACACAAATGCTTATCACAGAATGGTTTCTACATGCACACACACTGTCAATAAGATTGTAGAGAAAAAAAGTACTCCCTACACTTTAGCAGGAGAAATACATTACTCTGATTAAAATCAAAATAGTCTACATACATCCCCTCACAAATAAATACCTCACCTTTCAAGTTGTTTTGTAGATTAAGAAGTATATCAGTCACACACCAGATATCAGTCACACACCAGATTTTCCTATACAGAATCTCTGCTCTGTGCACCTCTCAGCAAAAACAAAGAATGGCAAAGTTTCCCTTTCATTTTCCACACATATACATGTAAACATCAAATCACAATCCTTCACACATAAATTCAAAAGCAAACACACATTTCTATTTGTTAAAAATGTCAACCCTTTCCAAATGAAATACATTTCAACCCTTCCCCAATCTGCCTTCTGCCTGTTACCATAGAAACACGTCATGGAACTCAGTACTGAGCACACAGGTCACAAGTTCAGCACACAATGTTGCTAAACAAGACAGCAAGTGTGCTTGACTTTTCAACATATCGGCTTATCATATATAATGTTCCTTACAATCAGTTTTTGTTAACCAATAAGAATCATGCGTTTAAAAAACAGAAATATACACCCTACCTTTCAGTGTAGAAAGTTGTCATACAAGCAATGATTTCTTGTCTTTTTACATTTTTTTTTCCCTTGGATCCACGCACCCAACGCGAGAGGATCCATGCACCAAACGCGATAGGATGCGCGCACCCTGAACGCATTTCGCCGTTTTTTTGTTTAAAAAGGGGCCCCAGGGGGTCCTTCTGGGACCCCCTAAGCACATCTAGAGGGTCAGAGTATTTCCACTCTGCCCCCTTTATATGTTTTACACACTTAATCCCCTTGCTTCTTCAGCCTCGCTTCTACCGAGGCTGAAAATGGCCGCCAATAGTTCCTGGATTCAAATGTAGACAGACACTCGACAGCCAATTAGCATTTAGCGCGTGATCGGGAGGGTGCGCGCTCGATTCGGGGAGGGTGTGCTTACGGTGCGGGTATGGTCCGTGGATCCTCCCCAGCCATAGAGATCACTAACTTTTTTACCCTAATTTTCTCAGGAATTAATGAACAGATTCACACCACTTATGCAAAAGGCACGAGTCTGAACTGAGGACTACCTCTTTGCCAAATTTGGTGTCATTCCGTTCAGCGGTTCGGGCTGTAGCTACAACAACAGATCCTATGGGAAATTGCATGGGGAAAACGCGTTTTGGGACCCCCCTTTTTTCTCGGCCCCCGCTTTACGAATCACCACGAAACTTTCAGGGTAGGAGCGGAGCTGGCCAAAAGCTTGGAAAATTTTGCGTGGATTCATCAACTGGCGCCAGACTTATTGGGATTAGAATGTTGCGGATTTCCTATGGAAAATAGGTCTTAACTATAACTATCTACTGGCAACCGCCAGTAGATAATATATATATATATATATATATATATGAGGGGTGGGCGGAATTTGAGAAATTCACTTTCGCAAATTATCGCGAAAATGTTAAAAATCTCCGCAAACACGCAGAAATATCGCGAAGATGCGGAAGTTTTTTTCCCGCCCGTTCGCGGTATTTTCTGCGTGGTCGTGGCTCGCCAACTTACCCATGTGGTTGCTCGCGGGCGCGGCCATCTTGTTTTCACTTGCTCGCGGTGCATGATCGTGAGAAGAAAGACGTGATCGTGCGACGCATGACGTTACTGCTGGCGCGAACTGTCGCGAGACAGCGCAAATGGCTACCAACAATCCAACATCTCGTGGAGAACGCGACCGGATCGGGAAAACTTGTCGGCGAACGCGGAGATTCAGGTAAGGCGATCGCGCGCACGCGAGAATGTACTATTTTACAGCGCGAGCAAGAAACAAATTATCGCTAAGCTGCGGAATGCGGAAATTTTGACATTTTCGCACTTTCCGCGGAACGCGAAAATGCCAAATTATCGCAATTTCCACGAACGGAACGAAATTTTGGCCCAGGCCTAATATATTTATATATATATTTATATATATATATATATATATATATATATATATATATATATATATATATATATATATATATATATATATATATATATATATATATATCATTCTCAAGAACATACTTTAAAAATATAAGCTTATCAAAGGAAGACCTAAGCGGTGTACAATATTTTTCCTCAACAGCAAGGAGCATATACGAATTTCCGTAGCAGCTATGCAGAAATTAAAGAATTAGATTTGATGACTAGATGCTAGAAAAGGGTTTTTTGTTTGGCTAGGGTTTGGCCCTAAACGAGGCAGAACCCACCACTCTAGTTAAGGCAAGTGAGTTACACACCCAAGATAACCCTTGCTCACCCACTTGGTAGCTTGGAAGATTAGTTAGGCTTATCTCGGAGGTAATGTGTGAAGAGTTTGCACAACACACACATAGACACACACCAGTGACACAATAAATACACCACAAAAGAGACGCCACACAGTAGTATGTAAAAAATATGTATTTGTATTGAAAATAAACATAGACCAAAACCACATAAATCATTAATCACTTTGCCAACTAAGCAATTGTCAAAACATCACAGTTAGTGCAATAATATAAAGAATTATATGTGGCACATGTCATAAAAACATCATCCCTGTACATATTGTGCAGATCCTAATATGATACACATTATCCTGTCATTGCAAGTCATACAACGACACATATCATAAAATCGGGGCTGGAAATGCAGCAGCTTGGTTAGGACACACGTGACCCATTACCATCATTGGTCCATAAATCACCAAGTCTCCTCAGTAGTGCACCAAAACTAGTAAGCCCCGATAGATACAGGGTCTCCTTCTCTCCTATTAGTGAGTTCATGGTGCGTGATAAATCCCATCTGGGGACAACTGCATTTGTACACTGTTGGCCTCAGGAACATCTGTGTGCCTATTACAGGAGGTGAGTTAGCTTTGGCTTGCTTTTCAAAACAATGCAGCAAATTACTCAGGGGAATCAGGGGCCTCTATCGAGGACTCACCCATCATAAATCCACAAGATTCAGTGCCTCCTTGGTATGTGCAGAATTGGCAGGGCACACACCTGGCGATCCATGGAGAGAACCTGTTTGGTCTCCCCTGCATGTAAGGAAAATAAAAGGCCTATGCAGCTACCCAACAGCGCATCATGTAGCTGTTAATTACCCCCAGGGCAGCTCTTCTTCATGACCCGGCCCGGGTCTCCTGGGAATGAAGTGTGGAATAAGGGCCAGATTCTCCCGGTGAGCCCCCACCACTTTCAGTACCTTTCAGTACATTTCAGATCTCGGCACCGATGTCACTCACGGGCTCCGCTTTCTGCCCCTGAGGTTGCCAAGGGGAGGATGCCAGGCACAACGTTTTGGACTTTCCAAGAATGCACTGGTCTCACTGTTGTTGTCTTGGTGGCCACATCATTGCGAGGGGTCGGGCTGAGGGAGTTCTGCACTAAGAACAGTGCCAATAAAAGGCAAGCTGGATTCCGGCACTGGCTGCCACATCTCTTCTTTTGGGAGGGGGCCGCACTGGAGGACGCTTTCCCTCAGAGAGTGATGGCTCTTCTAACAGGGGAATGGTAACTTTGAGCAGCACACAGATTGGGGTGCTGGTCACTTGTTGCTTTCATGCCAATTTCAGTGCAGGTTGTATTTTCAACAATATGCCACCACTCTAGCCTAGAGAGCAGCTGCGGGATGCCAGTCAGCACTAAACATGAAAATGGTCTCCACAGTACAAATAGACAGCACAAGATCTCGGCTGTAATACCCACGGCACGCTAAGCCAATAGCACTCTGGCAGCACTAGAATCAAAGGCAAAAGTGTAGACCTTGGGGTCATGTTTTTTTTTTGTATCCCTGAAACCTTGGGGGAAAACAAGAAGCAAGCTAGCAGGCCCTTGAAGAACACTCGGGGCACAAGCAGAGGACAGGCAGCAGGCCCCCACATAAGCAACAAGTGCAAAGCGGCAGTGCCTTCTGCAGCCCAACAATCAGTAGGCAGCAGACCAGTCCAACAAGGCAAGCAGTCCAGATGGCAGTTCCTCCTGGCAGTGCAGCAATCCTCTGGTACCGTATGTAGAGCGAGCAGCGTCTGGTTACAAATCCCACACAGTGCCTAAAATCATGGGGTCAGAGCCCTTGTACTTATACTCAAAATATCTTTGATGTAGAAGTAACGTCAAACAAACTTTGGAAGTGCACAACACCCCATTCTATCCCCAAACCTGGCTCCAGACACACTACAGAGGGTTGGAGACAGCATTGTGAGAGACCAGGTACAACCCTATGCAGGTGTTAGTGACGACTCCTCCCCCACTCAATACCCATCAGGATATGGAGGGCATACCACAGCTACCTTTGTGGCTGTCGAGAGTGAATACACAAACAGGCTCCTGTTAGTCTAAACCAGGCGTTGATTGGAGTCAGGCTGCAAAGCACAAAGAGTCATAAGAACATAGAAATGCCTACTTTCTAAAGGTAAACATATGGAGAGCTAAAGAACGATGATGGATTCAACCCACATCTGTGACTTGGTGTCAGTGCCTGAAAAGTTTCAGCACTCCCTCCATTATCTCCTTGTGTTTGCTTTGTTCACCCTAAGTTGGCAGGGTATGCCCAGACGTAGGTCCCTTGCTAACTTTGCCACCGGATTCAAGCTGACCTGGCTGATGAGTGGTGTTATTCCAAAACTGGTCCCAGGATGCTTGTTTCCGGTCCAGAAAGGGACCGTGCCTGGCAGTTCGGGCTGGACTGTTCCTATGAGGTACAGGGCAAGACTGATTTGCATTTGGCTGCGTCCAAACTGGGTTGGCAAATTGAGCTAAAGAACGATGATGGATTCAACCCAGTTCTGTGACTGGGGGTGAGTGTCTGAAAAGTTTCAGCTCTCCGTCCATCATCTCCTTGTGTTTGCTTTCTTAAAGTGGCATTTCTAAACTAGTAATGAAAAATCCACCTTCACCAATAAGCAGGATTTATCAACACTATGCCCAACATACCAAATATGGCAACACTACTTCTTTCAGATCAGAATTGCCACTGAACATCTATCAGGGTATTCCCAATGAAAACCTATGAGAGGAGCAGCCTCACAGCAGTGAGAAACCAAATAGGCTGTGTGTCACTACTGGGACATACCACACAACAAAGGCACATGTCCTACCTTTTACCTACATAGCACCCTGCCCCTTAGGGCTACCTAGGGCCTACCTTAGGGGTGACATATATGTGGTGAATGGGGAGCTCCTGACTTGGCAAGTAACTTTAAATGCCAAGTCACTGTGGCTTTAAACTGAGCATGCAGGCTCTGTAGTGGCAGAGGCCTGAGACAGGTTTGAAAGGCTACTTCTGTGGGTGACACTAGCCGGGTTGCAGGCCCACTAGTAACATTTAATTTACCGGCCCTGTGTATATAGGACACCACTGTACAAGGGACTGACAGGTAAAATACATAAGCCAAACAGGTGCATACCAAGTTTACAGGAGAGAGCACATGCACTTTAGCTCTGATCAGCAGTGGTAAAGTGCCCAGAGTGCTAAAGTCAACAACAAGAGGTCAGAAAAATACTGGAAGAAGGTAACAAGTTTAGGAATAACCCAGCAAAAAGGGGCAGGTCAAACACTAGACAAATAGTTTTGATCCTTCTCCCCATACATGCAAAATATTCCCAACATTGCTTAACCCTACACTAAACTAAGGGTGTGAGAAACCTTCTTGAATCAAAGAAGCAAAAATGGTGTCAGCATCAGAACCTTTGTTGAAGTTCTATAGGTAAGGCATCATGTATAGTATGACGCCACACAATCAGAGATGACAAGAGAGGTCTGTACCTCTCTAAGTCTAAAGAAATTCTGACCAAACCCAAGGTGGGTTTACTAAATAAAATGCACAAAGAGCATTCTAGAAATATGACCTCATACGCATTATAGTACTCTCCCAGTTCCCAAGAAAGAACTTTGTACTTTGAACACTACTCCCATATTCCAGAATCTGCTTCCAAAGCTTCCTTGGATTCCTTCCTTCATCTGATAGCACAAACTGGTAATTCTCCTTTTGCTCTTCATTAACATTATTTGATCTTGCAAGTTCTTCCTTGCCTCGCTAGCTCTTAAACACAATATGTTTTTTACTAACTAATGAATCCCTTGGTCTTCACCTGCAGAGGAGGAAACATGCAGACAAAGCAACTTTCAGGTTAGTATTAAATGTCTCGACTGAAAGCTTTAGGCCCACAATCATGCTAACTTAATAGTATTTTTAAAATGCATGTTAATCCTACAACCTACATATAATCCAATAAATGTAATTTTTAATGAAGGAATCAAGCTGTATTACACTGTACTCTTGCATGCAGCACAATAAACTATTACATACATTATTAAATGGAAATGATAACTGGTCACAATTTATGACGAAATCATTGAACACACATATGATTCATTCGCACTAATCACTGCAAATGCATTGCATTAAATGCATTTTAGCACCTATAAACCTATAGAAGAAGAATATCAGCAATCCAAATGTTTCTGAAAAGGAAAAATGTTAATATGCACAAACATATATATACTGATACACACAATAAATGCACCTTCCATACCTTTAGTGCACCATATCTTATTAATATTATTGCATAACATGAGTCCATAAGGCTAAGGTAAATATATATGGCCCAGCCGAATTTAAAAGGATGGAGCCAAAATGATGCTACTCCACTAACTATACTACAATGTCTCATCCCATCAATTGACATGTTTTCATCGTCAAATTCACATTTATGACCAAAAATATCTTTGTTCATTTGCCCCTCCGTCTGTTAGGATAAGCCAAACAGCCATTCACACCGAAGGCATAAACAATAGTGTTAGGGTAATACAAAACATTCTTTCTTTTTTACATTAGACTGGTAATTTACCTATATGGTATGTGTTCTGTTACAGTTGATGGCTGTATAGATCAACCAATCAATCAATAAGCTTTATTTTGACAGCTCATGTCATAAAAGCAATTTTACATTATAACATCCAATGTGGTTAGAATGTAAATTATTTCATAAAAGACATGCAATTTCTTCCTTGGATGAGACCCGAAGCATCGCAGCATACAGATAAGTTGAATGATTAGCAGAGCACAATGCGCAATCCAGTTTCTGCAAGTAATACTCAATTACATCATTAAAATTAGTATAGTTTTGCATTCAGTTAAAATTGAGGTATTGTGTTTATTTAAATATGATGGAAAACAGAAAAAGAGTTGTGACCAATGCACACACAAATATCATGGAGACTGAGGGTTTAAGCAACACATCATGCGACTAAGAGCAAATGCTTTGCTAGGACAGATTCCAACATCACATCTGGGACACAACAGGTAAAACCTTTGATGTCAGTCATTACACAAGACTTTGCTGAGCCCCCAGACAAAGTGAGGAACATCAGAAGGGCTACAATCACAGGCTGGGGAGGACATCTTCGATCTTAATACCCACAACTGACCTAGGAACATGGCGACAGAACATGCAAACAATAGCAGAGCAGATGATAAAATTCTAACTGCTGTTATGCTACTTCTGGTTCCCAGCATTTTACAAAGAGGTTTGATCCATTTCAAGCTAGGGCCCACATAGCTGGAGTGTTAGACCTGGCATCTTTTGGCATGTTTCCTCTGGCTTTTTGCTTTCTGACCTCCCGGTTTTTACTCTGTTTTTACTAGTTTTATGTCTCTGCGCACTGCTGTTCAGGGTTAAAGTGCAAGTGCTCCTGTTGGAAATTGTGTTATGGATTGATGTTTCCAAGATTGCCATATTTGGTTTAATAGTAAGTCTCCAGTAAAGTGCACTGAGAGTGCCAGGGCCTGTAAATCAAATGCTGCTAGTGGACCTGCAGCACTGATTGTGCCACCCACCCAAGCAGCCCTGAAAAGGGGTCTCAGACCTGCCATAGCAGTGTCTGCGCGCAATTTGAAACTGACATTCGACCTGGCAAGTGCACCCATTTGCCAGGCCTAAAGTTTCCCTTTTCCTACATGTAAGTCACCTGTAAGGTAGGCTCAAGATACCCCTGTAGGCGGGGTATTGTGTGCATGTTAAAGGTAGGACATGTAATGATGTGTGTGACATGCCGTGGTGGTGAATTACAGAGTATTTCATTTTTCAACACTGCAAGGCTATCTATCCCATAGGATAGAATGGGAGGTTGCTCATAACATCTTATAAGCATATCTTCCCGTTGGGATAATATGGGGAAATGGAGTTTGATATGCCTGGACTCAGAATGGAAAAATGCATCTTTAATAATGATGATTTTTATGTTCTGTGTATAAAAATACCACTTCTAGAAAGTAGGTATTTTCTTGCTTAGCCATTCTGTGTACCGCCTCTTCTGGGTTTGTGGATTGGCTGTCTGGTTTTGGATTGACAGGGTCTGGGGATGTGCATTCACTGTAGACAGCCACTGGGGGGGTTGAGGTGTGTCCTGCCTTTCCTGGACGAGTCATGGCAGGGCCAAATAGATCTGGGCTGCATTTAGAGTAGCGGGAGGAGATTTCCTTGCACCTGAATTGGCCTGGTCTGCCTTACACAATGCTGTCTACACCTCCTACTGCTGGGGAAACTGGGCCAGAGAGAACAGAACTGGCCTGGACCGAGCCCAGAGTCTCTCTGCCAGAGAGAAGAAAGAGAAACTGATTATAAATATTGGGGCCCAAACCCCAAAACTTTAGAACTTTCTGGCATCAAGGAACCTGCCAAGAAGAAGAGCTAGAAGAACTGATTGGAGGAGTACTGCCCCTTTGCTGTGTTGTTGCTTTGCTGGGTTGGCCTGTAGTTGCTGCTTCTGCCTTGGGCAGTGAAAGGACTGGACTGGACTTTCTACACTTGTCCAGAGTATCTCCATGGCTTGAAATTGAGCTTGCCTCCTGTTCACAAAGTCTCAGGAATCGCAAAGATTTTACCAACTTCTGGGTACTGCTTCTGGTACTGTTGGTACAGTTGCTACAGAGGGGGAAAAGCAGCAGACTCTGTTACCGAGACCTGTGGGCACCGCAATCCACACTCCTTCACTTCACTTCCCCACCCTGGTCTCACCAATGTCGTCACTGCACACTGACTGCAACCTCTGAGACTGCATCGTGGCTTGGAGGCACCGCTCATAAGTCTCACGATGCACCGCCCCGTCCCACACCGCCGTCCGGACTGACTGACGCCAGCTCCAGGCAACTAGTTCTGTCGCCTGCACCCTGATCTGTCAGCACCGCAACGAGTATCGCCTTCACTCCGCATTGCAGCCCTGGTCTCACCGACGCAGCTGGACGACAGTCTCTGCAACTTGAAAACACTGCATGCTGCACTGCTCCACTTCACATCACAACCGCGATGGTTGCCTCAACCGACCCACTCCACCGAGTCAGCTGCGACACAAAATGTACTGTTTATGAGTCTGCTGACATCCCTGACCGACGCAGTCAGACGGGACTGTTGGATTCTTTTGTTTTCAGTACCGCTGTAGCAACGGATGGAGCTAACGACTTCGAGGAACTGCATTTTCAAAGAATTCTGGCAAAGTACAAATCTTTAAGTACTGTGTGTTGGATTTTTATCATTTTGGTCTTGTTTTAAGTATATCAAATATTAGGTATTTTCTAAACTGGTGTGGTCCTTTTGTAGTGTTTTTACTGTATTACTGTTGGTTATGTGCAAATACTTTACACACTGCCTCTGAGATAAGCCTGACTGCTTGTGCCAAGCTACCAAGGGGGTGATCAGGGGTTATTTTAGGAGTGTAACACCCTTACCCTGACTAGGAAGAAGGGTCCCTACTTGGAAAAAAGATGCCTACCTCTGCCAACTAGAGACCCCCATTTTTAGCAAACAGCACATGAGCGACGGTTTGTGCAGAGCCATTACGAACAGGGCATGGGAACACCTGCACCTGTAGCCCATTTGTTGGTAAAGGTTTTCAGAGGCAAAGTGCCAACCCTGAATAGAAAGTAGAACTTTCTGTCTAATGGAACCATGATAGTGTCCCAGTAAGATTTGAAAAAGTGGTGGCATTTGAAGTCTGGAAACCTACCCGTCAAGGATGAACACTCACCTATCATGCCTTACACTCTGCGATCCATAGCCAATAGAGATTCTTCACTTCCTATGATGGAATGGGCTTTGTGGGCTGGGTTTTCCTCCCAGCATTCCCTCATGCCTATTTTGATGAGTAGCTTTAGTATTCTGGAGCCACTTGAGTTTATGGAATCTGTCTGCATCTATAATATCTCTTAAGACCATGGCAGAGTAGGCTAATTCAGGTGTGGACAAAAGACTTCTCCAAAATAATAATGGGCACAGTCTAACTTTGCCTGCTAGTGCTTTCCTACCTAAGTCAAGCACAAGAGTTTTCAGCAGGGTACTAGCGGGAAGGCAAGTCACACTTCTCAGAAACTTATTCTAGTAGAGGGTTAAAGCAGGGAGGTTGGAAACCTCCAGAGTTCTGAGCCTGGTAGAGCTGATGCCAAAGCTCTGGCAATGTAAACTTGTAGAACTGTACTAATTGGTTCAGAAATGAGTGGCTATGTTCCTTCACTAGGTTCTCGATGATCTGTCTGTGTGTTGAAAACATGGCATCCACTTGGGCCATCCATGACATGTTTGAAGACAGGGTGACACCAAGATAATTAAAGACATTTTCCCCCTGAAGTGGCCTATCCCTCAACATCATTCTTGCTCTGTGTGATCTTTGTTGCCCAAACAGCATGTACTCCTCTTTTGCGGCATTGATCTCATGCACTGTGCTCTGCAAAACACCTTGAAATGTGACAGTGCACACTGTAAAACACTTGGAGTTTTCAAGATCAGCTGAGTATAATTTGAAAACAACTGTATAGGTGTTTTAGTGACAGCCAAAGTCGGGCGTTAGTAGAAAAGGAAGAAAGCAAATGATGTTTTTAAAGCACAGGGAAAACAAACCTTGGTGAATACTTTGGTCAAAAGGAAACCAGTTGTTAGGTTCACCCTGTTTAACCCAGCGAATCTGTGCAAAATTGCCTTGATGCAGACAAATTACTAAGGCTAATAGTTCTAAAGGCATACCAAAGTCCCAGAGGACCACACATAGCTTCTGGAAGGGGACCAAATTGAAAGCAGATTTCAGGTCAACAAAGGCTACATACTGATTTCCTCAACCCTCCAGGATAAAAGCAAGAAGAAAAAGACCTGGTCACTTATATGTATTTTCTTGTGGAAGCCCGCTTGAATGGATGAAAAGAATGTTATTATCAGTTATCCAATCCTGAATTTTGGCAAAAACCTGACAGGCAAATTTTTTGGGTGGAGTCAATTAAACTGATTAGCTGATAATTCCAAGGCAAAGATTGATCTTTTTTGTATATGGGGATTACCTTGGCACCCTTCCAAGAATCCAGAATGGGGGCTCCTCTGGCAATGGCATTAGCCAAAATTAATATATACTTGGACCAGTTTGTTTTATCGTGCACGAATAAATTAGCAGGGATACTGTTGGGTCCTGGCTCTCTACCTCTTGTAACTGCATCTAGGAAGTTGGAAGCATGTTAAATGAGCCCTCAGTTGAGGAGACAGGATAAATGGGGGATACATGTAGTTGACTCATGTCTCACAATATTTAGGGAAAATCCCTCTGAATATCGGTGCAAGAAAAGATCAATCCAGGCACCGGGTGGATATAATTTTGAGGCTGGGGCACTTGCCCATCACTACCCTACTTTATTAAGGACCAGAATATAACAGAGTCCTTGGCAAAGCAAGCAGCTTTAAGATCTTGTCATCTTCCCTCATCCCACTCTCTTCTTGCCCAAACCTGAGTTGATTTGTGAAGCTTTCTTACTGTGTGGACCCACAGCATATCCTTTTCTTTTAGTGCCTTATGCAGTGAAGAGAGCATTCCTCTGCACTCCTTTCGAAATAATTTTTAGAAGCAGCAAGAGAACAGCGAGTACATGATACTCGAATAAAAAAAGATAGAACTTTCTTGAAAAATTTCTTGTGAAAATCAGTAACTAACCCATGATCCCCTTCACTTGATGGCCTATTAGACAATTCATCTAAGCAGGATGACACATCTTCACTGATAGCAAGCAAAATGTTAGGAAAACCCACAGCCTGGGACTATTTAATAAGTTGCATGTCATTGGAGGGTGTTACGTTCCTAGTGGTGGCCAGAGTGTAAAAATTAGCTTTCACAATAGTGCAGAAAGATTCCGAAGACAGACAGAGAGGATTGTGATCACTCTCCAAACTCAGTTTGATGAGCATATCCCTAAGAATTGGTCAAAGTCTCAAATCCAATAGGATATAGTATATGAAACCTTTCCTGTCGGATTCATACCTACTATTGACTGCTCTAAGCTTCAACTCCAAAGAAAGTGCCTTAAGCTGCAGGGCAACCTCAATTAATTTTTTTATGGGTGACAGTTCTTGCCATGGTATTCCCCACATCTCATCATCCTCTCTGGCTATGATTATATCATCAGTATCTAGGTGCCTCAAAAGTTGTATTGAATTCCCCTGCTACTATCAGATATGAACAGTGATAGTTGTTCCCCAGGTATTCTTCCCAGGACATGACGGTGCTGTATTTTAATACCCCGACTCTATCACAGGCATTATAGATGTCCATGCTAGTGGTGTTCTCAACCACTAGATGGATGCCCATAATATTGGGACTGTCAATGTGAAGATCCTGTATGTTACAAACTATGCCTGGTCAAATACACATCGTTAGCCCTCCTGAAGGTCAGTCAACTACACCACGGTTCACTGGAGTTCAAGAAGTTAAATAGCCAGGTTTGAAGAGTGGTTTCAGGTTTCTTGAAACAAACACATGTTGTACACATCAATTAAATTGTTCCAGTCTGTTGAGGTGACCTTTGAGCTGAGGCCTGCCACATTCCAAGAAATAACATACATCAAAGATTTAGTCTGTATACTAATAGAAGAAGAAGAGAGGAGGCATAAGAAGGCTCAACAGTCTGAAATACCAGATGGGCCCTTAAGGTCGCCTGGGATCTGATTGTCATATGAGGCACTCAAAGCTATAAGTAGACCAGCCAAAGAGAAGAAGCAATAGTTGTTAATCTATATCTCATGCAGGAGATCCATTGCTTACATGTGGTGAGGGGACGCTTAGATCAGCTTGATGTCTTTGCCCGAGGCCAATATATTTGAATCATATTTTGGTAGCAAATAGATGAGAGGTAAGAGCATCAAAGATCACTAAATTATTAGCTTAGTCCTTCTTCCAAAGACTTAGCTCGATTATGTCAAACATAGAACCACTTCGTGAGTGCCTTTTTACCTCAGGAATATCCTCCCTTATAAGACAGTGATAACCCCTCACTTTTCAGATCCAATGGATGATTTTATTAATTATGCATCCTCATCTTCTCTGTGCATGGACTGAGTAGGTTCAGGAATATTGATCAAGAAAATGGAGCAGCTGGGTTAGGAGCAGGATGGCCAGACTTGGATCCTGTGCTCACTGGGCCACTGGATTCAAGCTAGCCTGACTGATGAGGGGTGATACCAAAAACCAGTCCCAGGATGCTTATTTCTGGTCTAGGGAGGATCTGGCTTGGCAGTTTGGGCTGGACTGTTCCCATGATGAACAGGGTCAATAATAATTTGCGTATGGCTGGGTCTAAACTGGGGTGACGTGGTGAGCAAAAGAATGACGGATTAAACCCTGATCTTTGTGACTGGATGTGAATATCTCCATTGTTCAGCATTCCATCCATCATTTGTTCCTTTTGCTAAATTCTGAATTAATAGCAGCTATAAAAATATTTCATACACTCTATTAAATTATCATTTAAAGGTTTCTTTAACGGTGAGGTTGCATTTTCAAATTATTATTTTAGAAATGCCTCTTTTAAAAAGCTGTCATTTTTCTGCCTAAGTTTTCCTGGAGTTTCCAGCGGCCTGGGCTGGTGATGCTCTCCCATTGGAAAATGCATATTTTAGCCAAGAAGTGCACAAAGGGACTTGGGTGTGGGCAGTATGGGTCTTCCTGACAGGATGATTGGGGAGGAGTTGGACCTTGTCCTGAATGCACTTCAAGGGGCCTTTCTCCAACACACAAAGTGAACTGACATAAGCCATTAGTGGCACTAGCCAGGCCAGACCCAAACACAAGAAAGCTGGAAGGTTAGCCAGTGGGGGAAACCCCCACCCACATGCTAAATTGAGAATAAAAGAGGCATCCCACAACATGAAGGAGAGCAAGACTGTGGGCCTGTACTGTGATAGCGACAACACCAATGGAAAGCTGGAAGAACAAGCCTCATGATGCCCCAGAGCGGCTAGAGCGGGCACCTCAGGCAAGGGTAGGACCCACATATTGCAGAGTCCAGCAGGACCAGCAGGATTGTATGAAGTTTTCTGTGTCCCTAAGACTTCAGAAAACAGGAGGCAAACCACTCTTTGTTCAACTGAGATGGGTCCAGTCCTTGTCATCAGCAGGGCAGAGATCAAATGGCAGCAGGGAAGCTCAGCAAAGCAGAAAAGCCATTCTGGAGGACAGTTAGCCAAGACAAAGTGGCAATCCTTTTAGCTCATCAGTCCTTACTCCAGCAGAGTTCTCCCAGGTCCAGTAGTATACTGCTTTGGCAGGGTCAGAGCCCCAATATTTATACCCAAAGGTGCCTTTGAAGTCGGGTATGACTTCAGAGCAGCTCCTTGAAATACACAGGTCCCCTTTTATACAGCTCTGTCTGCCAGGTTATCTGTAGCGGGTAATCAGTCCTTTGTGTGCAGACAGGACACAGCTTTTTCAGATATAAATGTGGGCTCTCTCTCCTCTTTGTGCCCAGGAAGGCTAACAGAATGCAGATGAATGTAGATGAGTCCTCTGTCACACCCACCCTTCCTGTGTTTGTAGCTGTCTAGCCGGAATGCAGAAAGTATAGCTGTCACCCAGCCCAGACGTGGATTGGAGACAGGCTGCAGACACATATGATAAAGTTAAGAGCAGAAAAATGTCCACTTTCTAAAAGTGACATTTCTTAAACATTAATGTCAAATCCAACTTTACCACTAAAGAGCATTTATTCTTATTATTCAAAAGATATGAAACATATCTCAGCTACTGCTTTCAAATCAGGAATTGTAGCTTTAAAGTGACTTAAGTAATTCCCAATGCAATCCTTCGAGAGGAGTAGGCAGTGAAAAACCAATTTAGCTGTTTGTAACTACCAGGACATGTAAAACTAAAAAGTACATATATGACATTTTAGGTACACAGCACCCTGCCCATAGTTCTACTTAGGGTCTACCTTAGGGGTTACCTATGTGTAATCAAAGGAGAGTTTAAGGCTTGGCATGGGCTTACATATGCCAAGTCGAAGTAGCAGTAAACTGCACACAAGGTCAGGCAATGGCAGACCTGAAACAGGGTTGAAAGGCTACTTGTTTGGGTGGCACAACCAGTGCTGCTGTCCCACTAGTAGCATTTAGATTACGGACCCTCTGGGTATATGGAATTCCATTTTACAATGGACTTAAAAGTAAACTAAATAGGGCAATCAGATATAGACCAATTTCACTAGGTTTAGGGGAGAAGCACATGCACTTTAGCACTGGTTATCAGTGGTAAAGCACTGAGCGTCAAAAGTCCAACAAAAAGATACAGCAAAAAGTGAAGGAAAGCAGGCAAAAGATTGGGGGAAGACCACCCTAAGGATAACAGGTCTAACATGTGTCCTCCACTGCTGAAATTGGGGAGATCAGCCAACCTTTAGGGAGTTCAAATTGATAAGGCTAAAAGACCTGCATAGAATGTAAGCATTGGTGTGCTCTACCCCTGGTCTGTGTTCTACCCTCAAGTCCATACCCTATAGGGAAATGGACCACCTCATTAATTTTGGATTCTCATCCATCATTTGTACGAGCCACCTGAAGGGCCTGTGGTAAGTCTGACTCAGGAAGTGAGTGCCAAACAAGTAGGGCCTCAACTTCGACACTGCCCAAACCAAAGCAAAAGCTTCTCTCTCTATAGCACTCCACTGCTGTTACCTGGGGAGTGGACTCAGGGAGGTGAAGGCTACAGGTTGGTCCAGGCCCTCTTCATTTTGCTGTGATAACACTGCTCTTATGCCATGTTCTGAGGCATCTTTCTTAAATATAAACTCATGGGAGAAGGCAGGAGCTCTGAGCACAGGGGCCGTGCATGTAGACTGCTTCAGGGACTCAAATGCAGTTTGGCATGCCTCCATCTAAATCATATTTCTCGTTTACTTCTTAGAAGTCAGCTCTGTCAAGGCAGCAACAATGGTGTCAAATCCCTTAACAAACCTCCAATAGTACCCAGTGAGGCCCAAGAATACTCTAAAATCAGTCTGGGTTTTGGATGGCTCCCAGTCCATTATAGTTTCTATCTTGGCCTGGAGGGGCTGCACCTTTCCCTTGCCCACCAGATGACCCAAGTACACCACAGGCTCCTGCCCTATTTGTTGATGACCACTGCTGTGAAGTGTAGAGGAATACAGAACTGGATCCATGCTTCCCATACCTGAAGAGTCACAGGCTCCTCTGATGAAACAGCTCCTCTTCTGGAAGTATTTCCAGCAGTGACCAAGGGGTCACCAGAGGTGACAAGCCAATCTGTAGAGGTACCTGAAGCGGCTGGATACACACCAGATCTATTTGAGGGGGGTCAAGCTACACAAGGCCCTGGTATAAACTCTGAGGAAGATGGTAATGTTGCGAGTGGTTTGGGAGTCTGACTCAGCCGAAGAGACTGGTGTGACAAGTTGTTGTGTGCAGTTGAGGAAGAGAGATGCTGCAAGAAACCTGACCTGTGAAACAAAGGAAAAGGAATCTGAGACTTGCATCTGAAAGGAAACTTGCACCAATAGATGAATCTTCGGAATCTGATCTGAATAAAACTGAGCAAGCCACAGAAAGTGTTAGCAGGTCCAGGAGAGCTCGAGTGCTGTGTTTTCCTCACCCAAGTGGACTTATCTGGTTACAAATGCCGGGGAGCGCGAGGTCTGAGATTTCAATCCTGAATTTCAAGACTTAACGCTATGTAAGAATGTTTTGCGACACTTACAATTTACCGCCCTCTTCAAGAGGGTGGTAATGCAGTCGCAAATGGGAATGGGTCCCCTGGGGACCTTTTTGCAAATTCAGGGTAAAATATTTTTTAGGGGCAGGCTGTGGTCCCAGGGACAACTACCTGCCCTTAAAAAATGAAACAAAAACTATTCATTTTTAAATGCATCCCATTTTCCTTTAAGGGAAATGGTCTGCATGTAAAAAAAAAATGCTTTATTGAAAAGCAGTCCCAGACATGGAGGTCTGCTGAGCCCCGCAGGCTACCATACCTGGAAGGGTCAACCTTTCCCAATGGGGTCGCAAATTGCAAGTGCCTCATTAATATGCATGAGGCATGCAATTTGCGACACCATTGGGAATCGCAATCAGTATGGCAAACACTGTTGTACATACCAATTTGCGAATCGCAAATTGCGAGTCGCTATTGCAACACAATTTGCAAGTCGCAAATTCCTTGGTCGTACATCTGGCCCTACCTTCTAGAAGAAAGAAGAGGTCGAGGGATGTCTTCAAATATATATAAATACTGTACAAGAGACTGTCAAAAAGAACTTTCCAAGACTTCAAGAAAAAGGTTGCTCAAGGACTTTGTTACATATGAATAGGAGGTAGAGAAAAGAGACTTTGTGTGTTGATCCTCTGACGAGCTGTAATCCAAGCTACTTTGAAAATGGAATCTGGAAATTCGACTTGTAGGCACAAATATATTCAATGCACAATCATTGTCATTGTAGGAGTAATCATAGTAATAGCTCTAGTTATCACTGAGTCAATTTTAAGCACACACAAAGGTGAGGAACATGGAATGAGGGTACATGGGATCTCTACACCTACCACTGCTATCTCAAAAGAGGGTACACTAGGAGCAGAAAACGTCTTACTGGAGCAAACTAGTCGCTTTCTTCATCTAGATTTGTCCGAAGGTGATTACACACTAAATGCTTACGCTAAGTTGCTGTATGAGCATGTTGATTCTATGGAATTGAGAGATTGTTATATGTGAATGCAATTACGTGCTTCGGTTGAGGAGGGGCTTTGATATCAACACCTACCCATGATGTATGGCATTAGTTGTAGTTTACTCCTCAGTATGTTCTATGGAAAAGGGCATTTTGAGTACTACTTTTCAAATTATGATGTAGTACTTTCAGAAATTCCAGTTTACAAGCACCTGAACAAATACAGTTACTATAAGCAAATAGAGTGAATGAAGAATTACTTTGTATCAACAGTAACAGTAGACAGGCTTACGCATAGACACACCCTAACTGGCATATTAACAGGAATGGAGAAGAAATTCATAGATACATTAGAAGATAGATGTGGGGGTTTAGTTGTTAAGTCTGATAACAAGAACAAGAATCCTGAGTGGACAAGGAGGAGTTAGCTCAAAAGGCTAAGGGAAGTTCCGGTCCTATAACTTTAGATTGGAAACAACGAGGCAAGCTTACATACATCAAGTTCTGAGCTGTTACTATATTGTATTTATGGTACAGAGTGTGTGTGATCATATCTTCCTAGTTAATTGTCCTTGAAGATGTTTCTGCAAGAATCAGTTTGAATGGTACCAGGAGTGTATTTTGTGTGTGGACAGAATGCATATTTTTGGCGAATGAGCAAATGGTATGGCACTTGTTATGTGGTAAGATGTGTTTCCAAACATATATCATGTGGAGGATTTGAAGGGTTTGGAAAGAAAATTGAACAGTAGGGAAAAATGTGTACTGAGTTCTGACGAAGTTGTGGGAGATATATTTGGAATGATGATACCTGGTCTAGGAGTGGTATTGAATGACATCAAGACCAGAAGGTTGTCTACTATCATGGATAATTTGTCTTTAAACACAGCTCAGTCTTTTGATTAGGTCGATGGTAATGCAGAACCATCTTGCATTAGATGTGTTATTGGCATAAGAAGACGGAGTATGTCGGATGCTAAAGGTCTAAAAGTGTTGCACTTATATCCCCGATAGAAGAAAAGATCTGAAGAGATATATTAATAACATCACTGATATACATCATGAGATACAAGATCTGGCAGCTGAAGGAGTTTGGGATAAGATGGTAAAAGGGATTTGTGCAGTTGGAAGTTGGTTTGCAAATCTAGGAAGTGGAATCTTTGGATGCATCTTGAAGCCGATAATAATTCTTGTGATCAGTGTTATAACATGGTAGGGATGATAAGGGCATACAAGTGGCACAAGCCAAGACACGTGGAGAACTTCTTAAGGGAAATGGTGAGAAGGAAGGAAACTGTAGGACAGTCATTATGAGAATTTGAAGAGATTGGAGGAGTTCAAGGAGATTTGCTAGGACATCTGTTTAGATCGGTCTACTCTGCAGGGACATTTTGGAGTGTTTCGTGATGACTCAACGGCATTAGGAGGTGAACTGATAGAGTGGAGATCTTATTCCATTTGTAGGAGTTCATCATAATACACATAGAGCACACCCATATATAATCATTTGTTGTAATAATACGAAGTTCTAGAATCTTCAAATGAATTAACATGGAAACGTGATGTATTTTAGGCCATTGAAAAGTAGTATTGAGAATCACATAGAAGGTGAATGTAACTAGCAGAAAACATTAACATGAAGAACTCGTGTTTTACAGCTGACAATTAGTCATATTATTAAATGTGCATCTTAATCATGGCATTTCATACATAGGTGAATGCATTAGCTGAAAGTGCTTCACGATTATGTGAATTTGCAAAACTTATTTGGTGCTTTCTTATGTTCACTGAATTTTGTGGACCTGAGATGCAAGTCCCTGAAAACTCTTGCTTTAGAATTAACAGCTTGAATTTTTATGTGTCCTGTGGAATTTGCTCTTTCTCACGTTTTGTGTTGCAGATGAAAAATGCGCTCTTGATAGATAGAATAATGTCTTTGTTTTATTAGTCGGACAAGGAAGAAATAAATTATCATGTAGCTTGAGTCAATAAAGGAAGGTCATTGTGCTTCACACAGGAGAAGGCCTTGAAACCAAGGAAAAATTGTAACAAGGAAAGTTCACTGTCGACACCGTGGAAAATTCCCTTCAGAGCAGTACCCAGGATGGATGGCGTGATTCACATTGCATCATGGTATTGGTATCTGTGGATAACTGGTCTTGGAAGTAGGGATAGTGTGCCACTTCTTTCTTGCCCTTAATCGAGCATCCAAGAACAAGCTCTGTCTTTGTTAGCTTTTTGGTACTTGACCATTGATCATGGAGAGAATTCTAAGAAATACTCCACATGCTGACACCTTTTATCCTTCCTTCTGAAAATGCTAAGTTAGAGATGTCACCTTAGTGGTAGTGTAGGGGTTTTCACTCCCCAACCCTCGATGCAGGGAAACTTGCTTCCTGATTTTCTGTATATTCTGAACTAATTGTATGTTGCACCTTCTTAACTCATAATAATTCCTTTATATTTCTACACATTCGTATTGAGGTGTCTTTATGTTCAGTTATATTTGGCTTTGTAATAAACCTAATTAACCTTTAGTAGTTGTCTGTGGGTTATTATGTATCCAAGGGAGTTAATGGCAATTTGATTGTTTTCCTGACGACTTTTCTCCCCTTTACACTTTCATGTTGTGAAAAAGAACCATTGGATTGTGACTCTAGAACCGATCTGGAACTTATCGGTCCAGCCCTTTCAAGCCCAATGGACATTGCCCGCCTGGTGTGATTACACTGTTCACTAAGTGGAATAGGATTTCCAACATTTTTAAGTGTCCAACTTCTCTCTGAAAAGGTTTACTAATGCAGTGGTCACAGAAGTATAATATAGCTTCTTGGACCCTTCACGCACATTAAACAGCAGCATTTTGTGATTTGAGGGAGTCTATTTGTCCCTTCCAACAAAGAATATATGTAAGTGCAAACTAGTGATGCTTGTTTTTGGCCGTGTATCGGTAAATGAAGAATAATGCAGGATTGTACAATATCTGAAACAGTGTTCAAAAGGTATCATTCATAAATAAACTCTAATCAATCATACATACTATAAAATGGGTTGTTAAATGAAATAAGTAAAGGAACCAATAAATACAGTTATGGCCAGAGTTTATCAGAAATTAATCCTCATTTTTGATTAAGTATATTAAACAGTCATAAGCAGCGTCAAAATAGATTAGAAACATAAATGTTTTAGGTGTAAGGTGAATAACAGTGCTTACAGGAATTGTGCCAGCGACGCAAAAAAGTGAACAACAAAAAGGAAAGAAACTGCAAAAAGAAAAAACAATTCAGCAATATGCATGGATGTATTGGAGATAACACTTCACAGTAATTCCAGCGCATTCGGGTATTTAAGAGCAAATATGTTTTAACTCCTGGAATATTGTCATCTGTGTTTCAACAGGTCATCTTCAGGACAATAAAACACTGTAATTGCAGAGGGCAGAAAAGTTCTTCTGTTGGGTTACCTCAGTAATTTGTTATATTTTGTAGGAATCATCTCAACCACAACTTATCGTATTTCTAAATCAGCCATGAAATTGGGCATTATTTCCAACAAGGACCAATCGCTTCTCAACAGCAATAACCCCAGAACACTGGTACTTTATACGTTACCTGATTGTTTTGGGGTGCGGTTCAAGTTTTCTGAACCCCTAGGAAAATATATTTATGCTTTCATCAAGGACTTTATACCCCTGACTAACACCTATGTTAGAGACAGTATGGACCTGATATAGATTGTTGAAGACATGAACTTTAATCCAAATATAAATGTTCTATGGGGACTAGATATATAATCTCTCTATGCCAATATTCCACAACAAGAAAGCATTTCAATTTGTAAAATGTTACTGTACATGAGGCCACAACCTATTTGAGTGGCCACAGACTTCATTGTTGAACTTCTTCAAATAGCACTCAAGCAATATTTCTTTATGTACATGAACACTGTTACCTCCAAAAGAAGGGGGTATTCATGGGTGTCTGTTTTTCTCCAAATTTTGGGACCCTCTACATAGATGGCTTTGAGTGTTCCATATATATATATATCCTTTTCACCTAACAGCTAACTGACATCTCCGCAAGGGGTGGTCAGTCGTGACCAAGATGGAGTTTGATCATCTAGAAGGGGGTTTCTTGGCAGACAATACATTCAGACCCTAGACAAGTAGGTTAGGGTTTACATTGTACTGTATATGTATGCATATATCAGCTGTTGCAACAAGATGATGGAACCCTTTGCTTTTTTCACTGTTTTGACACTCCTTGTAACTTTTGTCTGCTTCTGTTTATTAATCATTGCAACACATAACTTCTATACCAGAATCACTACGGTTTAATAAATATTGAAAATCGTCCCTTCGTGTATTCTTTGTATATTTCTCTGAGCAAAAGAGAACATGAGTGACAGCAAAATGTCCTAGGACTGTCACCACAATTCCTGAATGAACAGGTTAATCATGTTGGGTAGTTGCCTGAACTGTTCACTTCCTGTCTAGGTTTATGTAATTCTCAAACATGCAGTTCCTGCTGATTTGTGGAAACTACACAACAACACTATTCAAGTAACCATCCTAGGGGATTGCGTGATGACTTACCATTCGGGTAAATTTCTACGAATTTGTAAAAATCTAAATTGGCTCAGGTATTATGTTTGCGAGACAGCAGTCCTTGCAAACAAATTACAGGATGGAGCTTATCAGAACATTTTGAAATCCCAATCATTAAAACAGGCTTAGTAATGCCTACAAAAGTCATTATTTAGCATCTAAGGAAAGAAAATTCAATAGTTGTATCCATTTGTGACCACTTTGTTTCCATCCTGCAACAAAATATTCACAAAAGCTGGAATATTCTCAGGTTCCCTCATGTATTCTCAGACAGCCCTCCCCATTTTTCATATAAAAGGGACACAATTTGGGAGGCCATATAATCCATGCCATGACCTGGGCCACAAAGCAAAGATCAGACAACCACATGATCACCTCTAGCACAGGTGTTCCACAGAATTTTGGACATTATAGATGTCAAAAACGCTAAGTATGTCCACAAACATTTAACACTAAAGATTTTAAACATCACATAATTTCTCACCCACTCAAACAACAATATTCAAACTGTAGATCCACCAATGTAGTACATGCCATCTGGTGTCCATGCAGTCCCTTATACATTGGATAAACAACTCAACTGATCAAAACATTCATTATCCAGCACAAAAGTCAGAATTTCTGTAAAACTGAGAATGATCACTGGTATTCCATTTCGTGTTACAGAACCACACTGAAAAGGATTTGATATAGCAGATTATTCAACAAACTCTACTCCAAGCACAGGGTGGCAACGTATCACTGATACTAACACAATGCAAATGCCAATGGATGTCTAAATCTGATCATCTGAACATGGAGTTAAATACATTTGATGAATGGAATAACATGATTAGGACCTAAATGATTGGTTTCACACCAGATTGTACCCCCTTTACATAGGATATCTCCCTCTATATCTGCCATTCCGACATGAAGCCCTACTTATAATTTTTGGGCTGTAGGAAAGTGCCCTTTTAAACATGGTCACCCCCACGTTTTGCCTGGTATTTGATTTGATTTCGGCTGTAAGTGTACTGGATTTCTGATAACTAGGCCTGGACGGAGTTCGCAGCGCAGAACTTGGCTAAGTGATCAAAAAACCCCGCTGAGCTACAGCGAGTGTGTTACGTTGTGCCATTCACACTGATCTTTAGCGCTGGGTGTTTGAATGCTTTGTAAACATCAGTGCAAACTGCACCACACACAGCTGAAGAGGGACCTCTTTCTTTCTACTGCTCCAGTTCTACTCAAGCTGCAGATCCTAATACGAATGGAAGTTTTCTCAACGCCACTGGTAGCGACCATCCATGACCATCTGCATTGAGAAATCTCGCCGGGAGGTGGCTGGAGTAAGGAGTGAGGAAAAAACTCTTCTCCACAGAGTATTTCAGAACTCTGTGTGCTATGTGGAGCGTAGAGTGGGAAAAAACTGCAAACCCCAAGAGTGAAGCGGAATTTTATTACCAGGCCTACTGTTAACCAGGCCCCCAGTGCCAGAACTCTTTCCCAAAACCATACAATTGTTTCCCCAAATTAGCAATACCTTTGGTACCCTCTGAAAGTCCCTACTAATTGGTAGCCCTGGGACTTAGGGCCTGAGGTACTACCTTCTGCAGCACAAATTCTGCCACCCTAAGGGGTGCTGACTGACTAGTTCTAACCAGCTTGCCATGAAAGTGGAGTTTCTGTCTCCCAAGGGTGAGAGCCTTTGCTCTCCAGGGGCCATAAACCAAGCCTGCTCTAGAATGGGGTGCCTTGCACCCCCACCCACAGGATGACCTGTGGATCAGCATTTCAAGCCTGGAGAGCGAATCTGGCTTCACGCACAGGAGATGAAACCAACCCCCTTTGTCCAGAGCCCGTTGGCACCAGGACAGATGGGAAATTTTGCTAGGCAAGGCAGGCGTGTTCACCCTCAGGCGAGCCCCACCCTGTACTAGGCTACCTGACCTGGATGCGAGTTTTCAGAAGTGACCATCTTGGTGATGGCAAATGTAGGATCTCTGGCAGAGAGTTATGCCCACTTCTCCTAGGAAGTGATCATATGGGGACGTAGTGACCCCAGGTGTAAGTATACTATTGACTACTAGCTTAAACTCCCCTACTGCCACTAAATCCAGTATTTAGGGGAGCCCTGGAACCGGAAAATCAGGTCCTGCAGACCAAAAGAAGAAGTAGGGCCAAAGAGCGTATCGAAAGGAGGAACTGTAGAAGAAGCAAGTGACTGGGTAAAAGCCTTGCTGGCCTGTTCACCTTTTCTTGACAATTACTCCAAAGTTAATCTCACTCTGCAAGCTGCTGATCCTCCAAAGCCTGAAAAGACTGCCAGCACCTCTCCAAAGACTCAGGAACTCCTGTGGTACAGCAGAGCTGTTCCCCTGCATCTTGCAGGAACGCAAGCCTAAGCTGTGAGCCTACAAGAACGCAAAAACCTGACACCGAAAAGCACCACTGCACCTGAGCCGCCTAGCTTGAGCTGAAGTGGACCAACAGTGCCAACGTGGCCCAGAGATCCTGAGAACCTATGAAGAAGAAAGACACTGAAGAGCTGCTGTTGAACCTGGACCTTTTTGCAGGGCTGTTCCCAAACTTTTTTCTTCCTCCTGCATTTTACCTGACCTGTTTTTGTGGGCTATATGACTCTGAGCACTATACCACTGCTGATCAGTCTAAAGTGCATGTGCTCTCTCCTGTAAACTTGGTAAGATTGGTCTACAACTGTTTGGCATATTTAATTTACCTGTAAGTCTCTCGTACATTGGTATCCTAGATGCCCTGGACCTGTAAATGAAATGCTACTAGGGGGCCAGCAGCGCTGCTTGCGCCACCCACAGAAGTAGCCTTTCAAACCTCTTGAAGGCCTGTGCCACTGCAGGGTCTGCATGCACAGTTTACTGCCACAGTGACTTGGCATTTAAAGATACTTGCCAAGTCTGGAATTCCTCTTTTACTACATATAAGTCACCCTGAGGTAGGCCCTAGTTAGTCCTATGGGCTGGGTACTTTGTAGGTAAAAGGTAGGACATGTGCCTTTGTTTTGTGACTTGTCCTGGTGGTGACAAACAGCATATTTCGTTTCTCACTGATGTGAGGATGTTCCTCCCATAGGTTTGCATAGGGAATTTCCTGATATGTGTTTTTAATCTGGAAGGAGTAGCTGTTTCATGCTTGGTATGTTTGGAATAGTGGTGATGAATCCTGCTTATTTATGAAAGTGGATTTTTTATTCCTATTTTAAAATGCCACATTTAGAAGTGAATCGATACCAAAGGGGATGATGGACGGAGCGCTTGAGCAAATCAAACAGTCACCCCCAGTCAACTGATCTGGGTTTAATGCCTCATGGGAACCGACCAGCATATGCATATGGCTGGGTTCAAACTGGAATGGCATGGTGACCAAAAAAAACGATGGATTTAGGCCCAGATCTCTGTACTGGGGTGAATGTATGACATTGTTCTGCATTCTGTCCATCAACTGCTGTTTTTGCATTTGTCACCCCAAGTGGGACGGGGATGCTCAGACGTGAGTCCCGTGCTCTCCATGCCGCTGGAATCAAGCTATCCTGGCTGAAGAGGGGTGAAACCCCGAAACCAGTCCTAGGATGCTTGGTTCCAGTCCAGGGAGGACCTGGCTTGGCAGTTTGGGCTGGGCTGTTCCCATGAGGCACAGGGTCAAGACTGATTTGCATATGGCTGGGTTCAAACTGGAATGGCATAGTGAGCAAAAAAACGATTGATTTAGGCACAGATCTCTGTACTGGAGTGAATGTATGACATTGTTCTGCATTCTGTCCATCAACTGTTGTTTTTGCATACCCATTGGCAAGGCATTGAGAGAGGTGAATGAAAATTTCCCTCTGGGGTACTCAGGTGTTTGTTCCCAGGCCCACGAAGCTCGAATGGAATGTTCTGATTGGTGGAAATATTGGCCCAATGGGAGTGCATATTTTCCACTCCGGTCCTGGCCGCAGGTTATTGGCTGAATGGTCAGAAGTGTTTGTTGACTGAGGGGCGCTTATGGGAACTCATATCAAGTCCCCGTTTGCGAGTGAAAGATATCGGCAGTGGTTTTTGACTTAGCAATTGACTGGCTATGGCATAGCATGGAGACTGGGGAAGAAACGTTTTCCACTGAAGTGCACGGGACATTGTTCCCTGGCCTGTGAAGGCCGTTTAAAGTGGTGTGATTGGTGGAAACATGGGCCGGATGGAGTTTTCATAGTTCTCACTGTGGTCCTAGCTTCATGTGATGGAAAGGCAGAACGCATGTGTTAATGAGGCACAGTTGGAAATGTTTGATTGACAAAGGAGTTCGTACAAGACTGTGTATCCGGTCTGAGTCTGAAATTAATAGACACGGTTCCCCACTCCGGCCCGACACAGTGAGATCGGTCGGATTAACGAAAGTCCAATCGTGACGGCGAAAGGGGTTTTCAGAACAGAGGAGAGATTTTTCAACAAAAGTGAGTACAGACTGATCATTAGAGCGATATAGCTTCAGTGGATGCAAGGAAAAGGGGAGACAAAGCTAAAGGCTTTTTTGACTGGCTCTGGAGTAAGAGCACCAGATAGGGAAAGTACATCAGGAAAGCATATCCTGATTGTTGAATGGATGACTGTTCAGCATAAAGAGGGAGGATTGTGGAGTAATTTGTTAAGCTTTGACCAGATGAATACTAGATAAGCAACAGTCAGAAGGAGCAAGGTCAACATGGACAAGCTGAGTTGATGGAATTTGCAGCACGATATGGGAGAACAGATTATGGTTGTTGGATGTGGAGTAATTATTGGAATAAGCTTTATGGGGGATTCAAAGGACATTTGCTGATACAAGTTTCTTATTAAGGCGTTTTGGGTGCCACATGGATTAACTGTCAAGCATTGTTATAGAAAACAGAGTAGGATATGGGTAGCTGTATACTGGACGGCTATTTGAAAGACTCTAACAATGATAATTGTTGATGGGAACTTAGTTTAAGAATAAAAGTGAGAGTGGTAGTGATTGACCATGCTTGTTTGTATATTCGCTCAGGTATGAGGGGAGAAGAATGATTGTAGGATAAACCAGGATTGAATCCATTTGTTTTTATTATAGAAGAAAATGGCAACAGAATGCCCTTCTTGAGTATGAATTGCACTGCAGCCAGACAAATATAACAGATGAAAGAATATAGTCTGTGGACTTATTGTGATCTTAAGGTAGCGCTTATTTGATATGCGTTTACTTTGTGACAAGGATATCTGCTCCCCAAAGGGGAGGGGGGCAAATGGTTTTTATACATGCAGAATGAACGGTCCAAATCACTAAGAGGTGCGATTAAAACACTGGGGCATTTATCATGGAGAGTGACCACCGTTACGTACAGATTCAATGAAAATGGATCTTGGGGACATTAGCATATAAGGAACATCAATTTCGGGGAACTTTGAGATTAACCTGGATGCTATGCACTAGGATTATTGAATTAATAATGGAATATGTTATTGATGTGTATTCTTGACACAATGTCTTTGATAGATTGTATATAGGTAGGAATTCTTGTAGGGTGGTCTTGGTTAGTTCTTTGTATTAACGGGTGAAATGATGTACAGAGACTGATATGAACTTTGTAGAGTTATTATCATCACAAAAATGATATATTTGTTTTAAATTCACAGCCCTGATGATGTCCAAATGAGAGAAAATTAGTTGGCTGGATTGAGTTGACTGCTTCTGGTGAAAAGCATTGTATGAATAAAATTTGGAATCAAAAAGTAAAACATAAGACTCCCAAGTGACTTTTTTTGGTTGGATCTAAATGAGCTTTTGATCAACATTATGATTCTCGGAATCTCTGAAAGAACAATTATAGATCGATTTATACACGCTCCATTTCTTCCAAGGTTGAACTTTGTATTTATGTGGCCCAGGGGCAGTGGGACCACATAAAGTTGAGCGTGAAGGTGAAACTACAGAATCTTCTGGATTACACACCAGTGCGCCCATGTTCTATGCCCACACTGCCAGCTAGTTTTTTCTTAGTTTTATGACTTGAATAGTCAGGATAATGAGTAACCTATAAGGTGAAGATCGAATATGCACAGTAATATCTTTCATGGTGTTTTCATGACTTGGACACATATAGGTCTTTGTCTTATTGCACTAACTGTGATGTTATGATAATTGCCTAGTTTGCAAAGTGATTTATGATTTATGTCATGTTTGGTCTTGGTGTTTTATACAATATTTGATATATTTTTATATAATATTGTGTGGAGTCTCTTTTGTGGTGCATTTATTGTGTCACTGGTGTGTGTGTGTTGCGCAAACACTGTACACATTGCCTCTGGGATAAGCCTGGCTGCTCCGCCAAGCTACCAAGGAGGTGAGCAGGGGTTATCTTGTGTGTGTAAATTCTTTACCATGACTAGAGTTGTGGGTTTTGCCAAGCTTAAGTGCATACCCTAGCCAACCAGAAACCCGACTTCTCTCAGCCGCAAAAGCAGAAGACTGAGGAAGTGCAACTGACTTAGCATCAGTCCTGGCGGCCTGCCTGCCGTTCCCCATTGAAACTGTGCCTAAGACACCTCGTCCTGCAGCTGTTGTGCCTCCAAAGTCTGAGAAGACTTCCTGCATTCAATAAAGACTCACAAACTCGTGTGGAGCAGCAGAGCATTGAGCAGGCACTCCAGAGAAAACTGAGAGGGGAGTGTTCCAGACTGCAAAATACTACTGCGCCTGTGCTACCAAACCCATATTGAATTGAGCCAATGGTACAAGTATGGTCTGCAAGCCCTCCAGAGAAAAAGCCCACCCTGGAACTGCCCACTGTGGACTTTCCGCCGCTGCATGCACCATCTATTTGCAGCACCCTCTACTGCGAGCACTCCTAGTAACGAACATCCGACACCTAAAGACACATCTGCACCACTCGTCCCTGGAGAAGGGGACCAAAGGAGTCCCCATGTCCTGAGCATGGCAAGATTTTGTGCCCTCCTGTTGGTTCAGCCAGACTGATCCCCCAGTCCGAGCCTGCAACCTTCTTTTCCGACAGACCGATCTCCATAGACTTAAATGGGACACCAGACAATTTAAGGCACCTGTGCACCCAGCTGCCATGGTGCTGCCCAAAGTGAACTGTTAGTCCTGCTTTGAACCCTGCCTCATACTCCACTTAAGCCTAAAAGATTGGTCTCGTAAGTCGCTGTTGAGTGCCCGAATGCAATACATGTTTTTCCTCCAGAGGTTAACATTACCAGGAAGTGCTTCAATTCCGATTTAAAGTATCAACATCACCTGATGTTGAAAAACACACCTCTGCACCCAGACACCCTAGTGCCTCAAGAGGTGACTTGTTGGTTTATCCTTGAACCTTGCCTCATACTCACCTTAAGACCTTTGGAAGGGTCCTGAAGTTGGTGTTAAGTGACCGCATGTAGCATATGTTTCCTGCCTAAGTTAACATTGCCATGAAGTGCTTCAATTACGATTTAAAGTAAGAAAAATCAGTTTTCTTCAAACCTGCTATATTAAAAAGCACTTCTGATGATCTTGGTGCCTAAAATGACATTAAGAGAACGCTAGATGGGTGCCAACTAATTGTACATCAAGAAACATGGCCTATGGAACCTTTCTTCATAAATGGTTACCAGATTGTCTGTACAGATGCAAGCCCATCGAGAGCAGGACGAGCTAAAGGAGGCATAGCTACCCTAATTGCTACCACATCACATTTGAAGCTTATGAAAACTTACATATCTTCAGAATATTACCAGCTCTTGAGTTTACAATCGGCAGGAAAACAGGCTGTTATCATAATTAACCTATATAATAATGTTTTTGATAAATCAAAAAGTAAAGTAATTGGGTGTCTTGAAAAAGACTTAGACTATTTTCTTGAGGGGATAGGTGGTGAATATGTATTAATATGGGCAGGGGATTTTAATTCTGGTATATGTACCTATGAGGTAGGCGAGCTTTGTGAATATTGTGACCATCTTGGTGATAGGATACCCCATTTTCCCCATGACCAATACGGGGAATCCATTAACAACTTGGTGCATAAATACGATTTACGGATCTTAGAGCAAGGTCATCGTCAACCATAGATCACATTATCGTTTCAGCCAACTGTAGTGAATTGGTGGAAAATGTATTGATTAAACCCAGCCTTTTTAGTGACCACCATCCATTAATAGTCTTAGTTAGATTAAAACTCAGTCCAAAAGAACAGGGCAAGAGATTGGAAAATGATATCGAACCTCAGGGGAATAATGGAGTATCAATAAAATGGTCAGGAGTAATCCCGTCCTTATTCATGACAAAATTGACTGAAAAAATAAAAGATGATGTAGTAATCTGTCTGGACAGCAATTCACAGAGTCAGGAGATTATAACTGCTTTTAATAACATTTTAAGTGAAATTGCTGACGATTTAAGCAATAAAAAACATTATAAGGTTCAAGATCCCAACCCAAGATTGTTTAATCATGAATGTTCTAAGCTGAATGGGGAGTTGAAGCTGGCACTAAAACAAACACCTAGAGATAGTAGCAAAGTTTGCACATTGCGGAAACTATATAAAAATACATTGCACAAAAGGAAAAGGGAGATTCGTGAAGTGGCATGGGAGAAATTAACCGAGGCCGCGGAGCTAAAAGACCAATCCCTTTACTGGAAAACAGTTAATCATCCGTTTTTTAAAGATAATACAATGGTAAGCACTGATACCGTGGTACCCCCAGATGAATGGGTGGCCCATTTTGAGGGGATCTTTAACCCAGAGGGTGTAAAAATAATTGAAACCAGAAAAGGAAATTTTATAATGGTAAATTATGTTAGTTCCTCGCCTATATTGTCAGATGAAATTGAATCAGCTTTACATAAATGTGCCAATGGTAAAGCTGCAGGCCCGGATGGTGCACCAATAGATGTTTTTAAGTGTGACACAGATTTCTGGATACCCATTTTAAAAAATGTTTTTAATTCAACTTTAGGTTTTTTTTTACCAATTACTTGGGCCGAAAGTATAATCGTCCCAATCTTTAAAAAAGGGGATAAAGGGAAGCCAAATTGCTATCGGCCAATTTCCCTTCTTGATTCTCCGTCAAAACTGATGGGTCGCATATTGCTGGAAAGACTTGAAACATGGGCCAATAAGGAGAAAATATTGTCTGATGTTCAGTATGGTTTTCGAAAAGGAATTGGGACGGTAGAGCAGTGTCTAAATCTAGAACTTATTATAGGGAAATACACCTTGGCAAAGGAGGGGGTGCTACATCTTTGTTTTGTGGACCTTACTAGTGCCTTTGATTTAGTTAACCATAGCAAACTATGGCAAACACTAAACGGGTTCGGGGCACCCCGGATATAATTATATATCTATCACAAATTTATACCCACTTAACATCTAGGGTCCGATATGGAAAGAGGGGGGAATGCACTCAGGATTTCAGTGTAAAAAATGGCATTAGACAGGGTTGTGTTTTAGCGCCCCTTCTTTTCTCTCTATATGTCAACAATGTGGATCCTTTTTTACAGACCCTGAATGCAGATGCTCCGAAAGTTGGGTCTCGCATAACCCCTGTACTGTTATATGCAGATGAAGCTGTCCTTATATCAAGGACAGCGAACGGTCTGCAAAAGCTCATAGAAAACTTTGCTTTATACATGACAAGCAAAGATTTGAAAATAAATCTAAAGAAAACTTTTGTGATGACATGTGGGGGTAGAAATTCAAAAAAGAAACAACATGATGTAGGAGGTGTTTTAATTAACAGAGTGTCATCTTTCTCTTATCTGGGGTTGCTTTTTAAAAAGAACGGTTCATGGAACTCCCATATTGATTTATGTAATATGAAATTTTTAAGATCAATAGAGAGTATTTTTAGATTTTCGGCGAAGATAGGGAATAAACCTATCCGCGAAATCTTATCACTTTACCGTAGCAAATGCATTTCAGGGGCCTGTTATGGAGCTGCTATCTGGGGTAGGTCTAACGTTGTTTCCCTTTAGAACCAAGAAAATACATTTTTTTAAAGATTATTGGCAGTCCCTTACGGGACTGCAAATTATATAATTCATATAGAATTATCAACTCCCTATATTAGTGACACAATAAATGTTGCAGGTCTTACTCTCTGGCATAATATCTGGTCAAAGGATGAAACAAAACTTACTAAAGACCTTATCAGGGATTGCTTTGCTCTTGACTATAGAAGGAAGATCCCTTGGCTGGAGTATATTCACAACATTTTAAAATACTGTAATCCAGACATGGATAGAAGTGATCCACTCCTTATACTGGAGCTTAGCAAACAGGACCTTAAGTATAAATATTTAAGACAAAAAGAAAATGAAAGAGATCGGTCCGTTGGTCAAAAACATACAGTCACAACATATTGTGATCGGCCATTTGTGAGGGGCCTACAGCCGTACCTAGTATTGGTGAAAAATTTACAACAGAGATTTTATCTTACTAGGTTAAGGTTGAGCACGTTACACTATTTAGTTGCCTTCCCCAGACTGGAAAAATGGTGCCAGATATTACCGAAATGTCCTTGCGACGGAAAATCTAAGCAATCAACGATGCATTTTATCCTTTTTTGTAGTTTTTATAAGGAAATCCGGAAATCCGTTTTAAAACCATTATTTCTATCTAATATGCTTTTTAACTATAACTATGCATTTAACTTTGTATGTAGTCTAGAAAATACAAAGACGATAAGTACTGTAATTCGCTTCATACAGCTTGCGATCAAGACACTTAAAGACTACTCATATCTTGCTGCATTGCTGTATGAAACTGTTGGATGATTGTTTCCAAATATTGTCTTGTTTTGATTAACAATAGAATACTATAATGCTATGTAATCTTTGCACTAGCACTTTATTTTCAATTATCTGTATGTATTAACTTCCGACCAGCTCGTAAATTCCTAGCACTAGTACTTTCATAAACTTCTAAGATCAAATGAGGGTGATAGGGCTAAACTTGTGCTCCAAATGGTTTTTCTTTTTCTTATTGTGACTGTTCTTAAAAATATTTTGCAATAATAATGTAAATTTATGAATGTCTTTTTATAGTGTGCTTTTATGGTGAGATTTGTTGCACCGAATAAAGCTGATTTTGATTTGACATTAAGATAGCTGTTATTTTTTTGATTGGTTGAGCCATGTGTATCATTATCGTTTATTGACTGTGTGTGTGCAGGGGATGTCTAACACTCCTCTGTTATCAGCCTAAGGCTGCTCAATCACACTACCCCCTAGAAGAGCACTTTGAGATTGCTAGAGCAAGCCCTTGTCTACTACTAAGGGAATACCTGGACTAATTGCACTGTATACCTCTTTTTGGTATACTATAAAAAGAGCGAGCTTCCTAAATTAGCCTTCCTTGTTGTACTAGTGCACCCTTTCCACTCTAGTTCCTCCTAATAGCTTGGAATACGAACTAATGGTATTGTCCCTTAGACCATAGACACCCCTCTCTTTTGAGACCCCTCATCCGGATCGTTCCTCCCCTTGGTACTCTTTATTGAGATGATTAGTCTGATCGGCATGGTTTCTATCTCCTGTGCTATTGCTTTGACATGATTAATCTGATTTACTATCTCCCTTGCCATTATTTTTTACTGTTTTATCATTTTTTAAATATTTTTTAACATAATTCAAGAGGCCAGACCTATCATGATTTTCTCACACTGACTATCTACTGTTCCCTGCTCCCCCCCTTTTTCACAGGGCCATACATCCTTTCCATTTGGCCCCGTATTAGTTTTACACCCTTATGAGCTCCTTTTCTCTCGCAATGCCTTTTCCGTTTGTATTCCAGTGCTGCAGCATCGTTGCACCTGCACCATCCTAATAGATATTCTAGTGTTTCGCCTTCCCTTATGCATGCTTGATGCATTACATGTGAACACCGCCGTGCCTGCTTTACTTCATTTGTTTGTCGTGCCTGAGTTCCGTACATGATTCCTTTGTGTGTTAAGTCTCGGCGCTGCTACATGAATGGTGGACTAATTTCTCTGCACGGACTGATTGATCGCCTTAATTGTGCCTCCCTTCAACTACAGTTTTTAAGGGCCATTAGTTAATGATTTAATTTTTCTAATTCTCTTTGAATCTCAGGATTTCTGTATCCACATTTTTCTAAAGCGCAAACAATCACCCGTAAGGGTCTCTAGGCGCTGGGGGCCGTCGGGAAGATTAAGCAAGCTATTTCCCAGAGTCACATGGTGCTGGGCTAATCTGCCGCCGGCACCGGGGATCGAACAATGATCCCCAGATTCCGGTGTCATTCGCCCTGGCCGCAGCGCCACCTCTTCCCTGCCGGGAAGAGGTGTGCTGTGGTGATCAGCATGGATGGGAGGTAATGGGGTTTTAAAAAGAATAAAAAAGACTTACCTGATGATGCGCCTCTTCTCCATGTCTCTGGCATTGTCTCTCTCCTGAGGCCAGAACAGGAAGCACCCAGGCTCCCCTGAGCCAATCACACTGATGCAATGCAGATTTGCGATTGACAAGCACCCAGGCGCCTCTTAGGCAATCACAGCACCACAATGCAGCAATGTGCGTGTTTTGAGCGCCGTGGTTCGGCGCTCAGCCAGCGAATGAGAGCCTGAGCATGTTCTCCATTCAGGCTGTAATGCAGCCAGCGTGGAGGAAATGAAAAGGGCGCATGATTGTTTGGCTGGCCCGAGAGGGCTGGCCAAACATGCAGGTGCACTTGGAGTGGGCAAACCTCTCCTCCCCCCACTCCTATGGCCCAATCAAAACTTTATTTTGCATTTAAATAATACATAAAAGTACATAACACTCATACAATTAATACGGTACTAAAAACAGTGTTTTTAAAAAGATGTCCACTTTGTATCGATTGAATCATCCTTTCATTAAAAAATTTAAAATAATATACATATGCTTCTAAAATTGTATGCTCCTGTGTTAAGTAACATCCCTTTCCCTAGGTAATAAATAACATAAATACAGCAAATGTAATCATTTCAATATTACGTAGCAGCAGGGTGTGGATGAACTTCTCTCCTCTGTCAATGGAGCAGCACCGCCCCGCCCGCAAACCTGCTGCAGCAGCTTGATAACATAAAATGATAATAGCCGCAAGTTAATATCTTATCATGTTTCCTTTCTTTCATTGCTTCAAAGCAGAGGAGGACGCTCCTGTGACTTAGCGGAGGAGCCGCGGCTGGATTTTTGATGCAATCTGTTACTCTTCAGCACTTTCCCCAGTTTTCTTTTCCCTAGCTTGACACCCTCTGCCACAAGTCTCTGTGAGTAGCCATTCGGCCTCCTTTCCTAACTTCCTCTCATACAGTTGTTTTACCACTCAGTACCATTTTCGTTTTAATTCCAATTTTAGGAGCATTGAATTACTGGATTCATTTGCAAGTCTCATTCCCCTCCTCAAACAAGTGTGTTACTGAGCGCACACCACTTGCACTGTTTTACATCTCCGTACACATTTTGGAGTGCCTACTTTTATTCTTAGCAAATGCAGACTGGTCCTGATTACCTTGCGACAGCTGGAATATTATGGTATTTGTAAAAGTGTTGGAAGATTCCTGAAAAGAGCAATTTATTTGCGTAAATCTCTGCTGTTATAAATCTTGACGCCTGCCTTGCCTCTGCAAATTGTATAAGATATTGTGGGTCTTTTTTAAACATACAATATGGTATAGGTTTTAGTGAAGTTAGTCTTGAGATTAAGCTCTGTCATAAATATCAAAAGTCTGGAGATTAACTTCTTGAGGCCGTTGGCTGTCCTGGCAAGCAATACGGCATCATCCGCATAGAGGAGTGCGGGCAGGGTTTTTTTGTTAACCTGTGTGCACATCAGCCCCAGCATTCACCAAATCAACTTCCAGGTCATTTATATTCAATAAAAATAACATTGGGTCTAGTACGCAACCTTGCCACACTCCCTGTTTAATTGAAAATGATGATGTACATTCCCCGTGATCCCCAAACCTGACACATGCTGTTAAATCCCAATGTACGTGCCTCAAAAAGGTAACCATGTCAGCCTAGAAACCTAGGGACATTAACTTGTCCCAAAGTTTAGACCTGTTTATTCAATCAAAGGCACTTGTAAGGTTCAAGAATTCCAACTTTAGAGGTGGTCCTTTTGCAAATGTATACTTGGACACCAAAACATGTAAGTTTAAATATTGTTCAGTAGTGCCCAGGCCTTTCCTGAAGCCATACTGAACTGTAGAGAGGATATTTTTCTCAGTTATTCAGTTATCTTCTCCAATAGTCAGTCCAATATCACTCCCCCACTATTTTAGTAATAAATCCATGTGCAACTAAATCACTTTACACTGACACAATTTCCAAGAGGTATGCAGTGCATAGGGCTATCTATAACTACCACCACTGGCATTCAGTGTGCAGATAGCAGAGATTTATACAGTATGCAGAACTCAATTCATGCACTAGTGTGATTTCTGAGCAGGGAAGTGTGTTGCTCTATCAGGGGCTACCGCAGAAGTACCCTTCTTGTATTTTGGCTGGGACTCCCCTTATCTGGAGATTGTATTGTTATCCAATATTAAGCGGAGTAGTCATCCATTCCGTTCTTAACTTTTCTGCATTTGTGCATTATATAAACTAATAAGACCGGTATTCATTGTTGTTTAGCTGCTAGCCCATGTAACTAACATATCACAATAGAAAAGAATAGGCTAAAATTCAATGAACAAACAGTAACAAACTATAAAATTCATGCCATAAACAATTAAAATGATTAGGAAAGCTAACTTTAGTCAAGGGACAGAAATCCGAATATTCCTGACATGATGATAGCCTAGCTATTGCATTGGCGCAGGCACATGTTGTAAGTCCGTCTATGTTCCCCATAAGGAGCTGGAACCTTAAGTTGAGAAAGCAGCTGTTTAAAATTTCCACATATTTGGCACATCTGCCCAGCACTCCAGGTGACCAATCACTAAAAACAAAAGAAGGATGCCTGAACACAGGTACGTATTCCTTTGGCCACAAAAAGCCGGTGTAAGCACGATCCAAAACTGAGCAACAACACAGCAGGTGAACCCATGTTTCTTGGTTTTTGCAGCATAATTTGCAGGTGCTATTGACACCCAGGCCTGCACAGCCTGGATTAAAATCCCTTATTGGTAAAGCAAGCAGTCTCATATAAAGTATGTGAGCCTATGGTGCTGCATTAATGGAGTCCATAAGATAAGATTGAGGCTTCCCCACTTGATAGGATTCTTTTAGAGTTTGCGTCCTCATAGAATTATCAACCACTGTAGATCCTGTTCACACAAACACACTTTCGCTTGTTTAATAAATGCTGTCTTCCACAAAGAGTATGGAAAGGCACCAACCTCAAAGGCAGCTTCTTTAATTCCGAGTGTCAAGATTGCTTCATTTAGTTGCCAAGGGCTTTCATCGATGGTTCTTAGAAGGCTTTTTATAGACTTCTCAATATCCTACACTTGATGTAATTTTTTAGTAGGGATGCCATGCACTCAAAAGATTGAGTTTTTAGCCCCAACTCTAATCTTAATCATCCTGCATATTGCTGTTGCTGAGTCTGACTGTGCCCTGGGCTCTGCTAACCAGACACAGGGCCAGTGCTCTGATTATAAGGTATATAGTAATTAGGATTAATTACTTTTGACAACTGGTACTGACAGCCTAGCTGAAAGTCCCTAGCATATAATAGGGCAGGTAGGTTAAGAGGTCCTGTAGACTTTATTCATTGTGTGTACTAAAGTGCTATCTGGTGTCATTTTAAAGACAGCCCTGCCTTTCTGGCTGCCTTTACATTAAAGTTATCTGCATATTCGACTTTTGAATTAAAGGTACATTCAAACTCTCAAACTACCTTATTTTTATATTTGTCACCCATAAGGTCTCCCCTAGGTGCCCCAGGGGTAGGGTGTCAAGGGTGCACAGGAATCTCCACAGAGGAAGAATGCCACTATTTCCCAATGCCCTCCTCCCAGAGCTCACTGCGTATAGCAGCTTCTCCAGGCCGGGGGAAAGGGGAGTGGACAGAGAAGAGACACTCGTGCTGGACCTGAAATCCTTCTTCGCCTTTCTTAGATGGTAACTGGAGCACCTAATGCACAGAGGGAGACAACACTTCAGTTCTAAACACTTGAACCTGCTTCTTCCTTCTTCTTCTTTTTCGAACTCACTCCCTTCACATTCCTACCAGGTTCAGCATGAGTAATTGCTTCTCTTCTGGTGTAATGGTGATAGCAGCTGGGATTGAGTGACTGCTATTTCCTAATGCACATAGGAGAGAATAGTGGCAGTTAAAACTCCCTTCCTAACCTTCTACTCTACTACTTCAATGGGTCTGTCTTCATACCATTTAACTACACTGAGTCTTTCCAAAAAGAAATGTATGTTTATAAGGTAGTCCGCAATTGGTTTCTTTATGACTTCTTGGCGATAGTAACCAACTGTTCTCTTGTTCCTCGACGGATTTCTAATCTAAAGATTAGTTCAAGTTTGAAGAGATATCCTTATGCTCAGCTCCTGAGGATTTACGCGCAAAAAGTAAACCAGGTAAGGAGAAAAGGTGGGGGGACAGAATAGGGTAGCACGCATGGAAGGAGGGGTAGAGGAGGCTGAGCATGAATGGTAAAAGTTGCCTTGTAAATTCTTTAGTTCACAATGAAGTCTTAATAACAGTCTTTGCGCTTACTTGTCTGTGGGTGGCTAAGATATAACCCACTCGCTCACCTTGGGCTCAACGGTAAGCCTACCGGAGCGGTGAAATGGCGGGCTGCTTCTCAGGATTACTGCGAAATGATTAGCCTTCTGAATTCACTTGCTGAAGTGGCAGCTCTAGTTGCAGACCGTGCTCTTGTCTATACTGCCGAACTCTGGAACTGGTTAAATATTTCTAGTTCAAAAGACTTCCCAACGCTATAGAGTGATAGCGTGGGAAAACTACGAGAGGCGCTACCAAATTTTGGCGAACGGTAGCGCGACACAGGAAACAACTTCTACTCTAGTCAGGATTCAAATTGAAGTGCGCAGTAGAACGCGCGCGCGCCGAGGAAGAAATCTCGAATCACGCGAGATCCACTCCTTCAGTACTAGTACATCAGGGGAGCTGGCAAATAGGGCGGCCATCTTAAAAGGGTCAATCACTGCCTTAAACATTTACCCAGCAATTGCAACTAGAGGGTTTCACAATAACCCTACGTTTCCAAACTTGATTCTTCATTACAGAAATGAAGTCCACTAGGTTCCTGAGAGTACCCCCTCTCAAAGACCGAATGATCGGTCTTGGTTTTAATGGGTGTTGCAAATAAAAATGTTTTATAAGTAATGGAGCATGAACCTCTTCTGCTGGTTCCCAGGATCTCTCTTCAGGACCGTACCCCTTCCAGTCAATTAAATAAAATAATTTTCCTCTAATCTTTTTAGAATCTAAGATCCCTTTTACTTCGTACTCTAAATGTTCTTCAACCTTTAAAGGGGGAGGTGGTTTGCCTAACCTGAGATTTCATGCCACAGTCTTTAAAAGGGAAACATGAAAGACGGGATGAATTCCCAAATGAGCAGGTAGTTTCAATTTGACAGTTATTGAACCTAGTACCTGTTCTATAGGAAATGGTCCCACAAAACGAGGCTGAAATTTTCGATTGCCTTTCAATCTGAGGTGACGTGAAGACAACCAAACTGAATCTCCCACTTGATACTTTTTTGCTCTCTTTCTATGCTTGTCTGCTTGCCTCTTATAACTTTCTTTTGCTTTTAATAGGTTGGATTCCGCTGACCTATGAGCCGAGGATAACTCTGTCAACAGATCCTTAACCGCTGGTACCCCAAAATCTCCTTGGGTTATGAAAGGATTTGGACGTCTCCCAAAGTTCAAAAAGTATGGGGAATATCCCGTGGAGACATTTTTTGCATTGTTTTGTGCAAATTCAGCCATCCACAACAAATCTGACCATTCACCTCCCTGATCCAGAAGGAACAGCCGAAGGTACTGTTCCAACTCTTGATTCATCCTCTCGGTCTGACCATCTGTCTCAGGGTGGTAACTAGTGGAGTGTCTGACCTCCACTCCTAAACCTTTCATAAAAGCCTTCCAGAAGTGGGACACAAATTGGGGGCCTTTGTCTGAAATTAGAATCTTGGGAATCCCATGTATCTTTGCTATATGTTCACTAAAAATCCTAGCTAGCTCTGAAGCTGAAGGAACCCCTTTTACTGGGATAAAGTGACTCATCTTAGTGTAGGTGTCTACTACTACCAATACAGTGCTGTAACCTCTACTCAATGGTAGGTCCACTATTAGGTCTAACGTGACAGTATGCCAAGGGTGTTTTGAGATGGGTAAAGGTTGCAGAAACCCCTGTGGAGCCTGTCTATTGGATTTCCCTCGGGCACAAAGCTCACAAGAATCCACATATTGTTTAATCTGGGATTTCATGTTGGGCCACCAGAAGTAACGTTGAATTAGATCTGTAGTTTTCAGGGTACCCTTATGGCCAGCCAAAGGGTGATCATAACAATCTTTCATAACACGTTCTCGAATCTCAGCAGTGGGCACATAGAGGGTCCCATTATGGTATGGTAAAGAGTCTACAATCCCTCTTCCATCTTCCTGACTTGCCCACTCCATCATTTCAGATGAAGACATGTGTTTTCCAATCTCTTCTTTGTAATCAACCAAGGAGAGAGTACATACAATCTTCGATTCTGGAATGATTGGCTGTGGCTCTACCGGGTGTTCTGTGACTTCAGTCTGTATTCGGGATAAAGCATCCGCCTTGCCATTCTTGTTTCCTGGGCGGTAGGTAATTACAAAATCAAAATCTGCAAAATAAAGGGACCATCGCAATTGGCGAGGAGTTAAAGTTCTTGCGGACTTGAGGAATTGTAAATTCTTGTGATCGGTAAATACTGTAACAGTATGTCGAGCTCCAAGTAAGTAGTGTCTCCATTCGACAAAAGCATCTTTAACTGCCAATAACTCCTTCTCTGCAATAGTGTAATTGATCTCAGCTGGACTTAGTTTTCTTGAATGATACGCCACAGGATGCAATTGCCCAGTAATTTTGTGCCGCTGTGACAGGACTCCCCCAATAGCTTGATCTGAAGCATCTGCTTCCACATAGAATGGCTCGGTTGGATCTGCATGAAGCAAGATTGGGGCTGAGGTGAAACTCTTCTTCAGATACTCAAAGGCTTACTCCGCCTCAGTTGACCACTGGAAATTCACACCCTTCTTAAGCAATCTGGTAATCGGTACTATCTTTTGCGAAAATCCTTGAATAAATCTGCGATAGAAATTGGCAAAGCCTATTTCTATCGCAGATTTATTCTGCGATAGAAATAGGCTTTGCCAATTTCTATCGCAGATTTATTCAAGGATTTTCGCAAAAGATAGTACCGATTACCAGATTGCTTAAGAAGGGTGTGAATTTCCAGTGGTCAACTGAGGCGGAGTAAGCCTTTGAGTATCTGATAGAAATTGGCAAAGCCGCCAACCGTCAGGTTTTAATTTGAGATCAGCCGAACCTTATATAGGAAGGAAGCCGAGAGGGTTTAGGGGTTTGCAAGCATTTGTCTATGACCAAGGGCTTTATGATGCCTGGGTTGAGCTCAATCCAGGCCAAGACGGGTACACATTTTTTTCTGCTCCACACCGAAAGATGGCACGATTGGATTATTTTCTGGTTTCTGATATTATTTTATTAAAGTCATCTATAAAGATTTTACCTAAAATAATATCGGATCATAACCCGGTGATATTAGAATTTGAGTGTACTGGCTTAATGTCTATGACAAGGAAATGGACGTTTGATAGAAGGCTTCTTCTTAATGAAGATTATTGTAGCTGGATGAAGAAATGGATTCTTGAATTTCTTCAGACGAATATAGGTTCAGCAAGGGCTGACGTTGTCTGGGACACATCGAAGGCGGGGGTGAGAGGTGAGACACTTAGGTTTGCCGCAAGGAAACGTAAAAATGACCGTTTAAAGTTTTTAAAGGACTTGGTGGCTCTATCTCAGGTGGAGCAGAGATTGGCTCAAGAAATAAACGTTGGGGGTAGGATCGAGGAGGTACAGGCGGAAGTGGCGGCTACTCGGGCGAAAATATATCAAGAATTTGCAGATGTGGCGGCAGCAAAATATCAGGTACATAGGAATCAGTGCTATGAATACGGAGAGAGAGTTGGGAGAGTTCTGGCTAATAGACTACGCCAAAGAGAGGCATACTCTAGGATAGTTAAAATTAAAGATATGGATGGGAAACTTGTAGAGACACCATCTTTGGTTCAGGATGCCTTTAAAAAATATTATGAAACATTATACATGGCCGAACCAGTCTTGAGCCCTGAGAGCTATCTTCATAAAATGCCCTGCGTGGGTTTAGAGGATACGGATAAGGAATGGCTGTCAGACTCCCTTTCTTGGGAGGAGATAAAAACTGCAATGCTTTCATTAGCTCCGGGGAAGGCGATGGGACCAGATATGATTCCTCTGGAGTTTTATGTTAAGTTTAGAGAGCCTTTAGAGGAGATAATGATGTTAGTATTTCAAGGGGCGTTTGAAGGGGTACCCCCGGCATCTTGGTCGCAAACAGTAATAGTGGTGTTTCAAAAAAAGGGAAAGGATCCTCTTGATCTATCCTCGTACCGACCAATATCTTTAATTAATGCGGATAATAAAATCTATTCAAAATGTCTAGCCAAAAGACTGGGGGTAGTTATCCCCTCATTAGTTTCATTACGTCAGCATGGATTTATTGCAGGGAGGGGGACCACGGACCATGTTAGACGGGTTATCTCTATATTTGATTGGGCCCAGGCAATGAGTCTACCTGTCGGCGTGGCCCTTTTGGACGCCGAAAAAGCGTTTGATAGGGTCTCTTGGGACTTTCTCTGGGCAGTGATGAGGTGGAAATCATTTCCGGATGGTTATATACGGGCGATACGCTCAATGTATCTTGCTCCAGGGGCAACAATACGGCTGACCGGAGAGGAGTCACAGGGGTTTTCGATAAACAGAGGCACCCGACAGGGTTGTCCCTGTTCTCCACTTTTATTTGCTTTGTTTATTGACCCTCTCATATCCAGTCTGGAGGCGGACCCGGAAATTAGACCAGTAATGGCATATTTGTACTCTGTTAAAGTCCTGGCATATGCTGATGATCTGGCTGTTTTGTCCAGTGATATGAATAAGGCACTGCAAAGAATTGAGGTTATTACAAAAATGTTTGGGGCAGTCTCTGGTTACAAATTAAATCTGGGGAAAACCCAGGTGCTACATACAGAAGTCGGGTTAGTATCTGGGATGGAGGTAGTTTCGGAAGCTATCTATTTAGGCATAATTATCTCACCTCAAATTCAAACTATCCCAGAAAGAAATGTGGAACCGTTGATTGCTTCCGTTAGTAAAACTTTGGAACGGTTAGATCGGCTCCATCTATCACTGTATGGAAGAGGTAATGTTTTAAAAATGTCTGTTTTCCTAAAATTTCTGTACCTTTTTCGGGCTATTCCAATCCTTTTTTCCAGATTGCTGTGTACTAAAATAGAACGAATGTGCACACGTTTTTTATGGGGTTATCACCGATCAAGAAGAGCAATGAAGTTTCTCTACCTCCCAACGGAACGGGGAGGCTTGGCTCTCCCAAATTTTTATTTGTATTACTGTGCAACATTATTTCAATTTATGGGCGTGTTGGTGTGTGGCCCGATAGCGAGTCTGGATGTTGCTTTCTCTCCGTCAATATATGAATGGTGTCTTGGTGATTCAGCACAAGGCTTATTGTTGAAAATTTTGGAGCCAAGCTATTACAAAAAAACTAGGTTTAAAATTATACAGGCAGCTTATTCAGTTTGGAAGGGGTTACGTAAGCAACTGCATATTCCGAGTATTTTATGGGTAACAACATTAGATTCTATTGGTATTTTACCTGGGATATTTCAGGATGCGGTTATGCGGAGGTGGGCCCATTATGGCATTAAAAGAATCGGGGATCTGTTGCTGCAGGGTGAGATGATCTCGTTTGTAGCCTTGAAGGGCAGGTTTAATGTTAGAAATGCTGATTTTTTTAAATATCTGCAGCTGAGAAGTTTTCTTCAGGGTGCAGTCGCGGGGGGTAGATGTCAGATTCGACAGATTCGTATTTTGGATTTAATACAACAGAACGCTAAAATATGTCAGATTTATATGGAGCTTATGGGTATGCAACGGGATGATATGGCTAGGCAGGAAGCAATATGGAAGGAGAAACTAGCAGTTAGTAATTTAGATTTAAAGTTGGTAACCCAAATTGCTGGTTCCATTTTGCTGTCTGGTGGTCTTAAGAGCCAGTCATATATGGCTCTGTTTAATTTGTATTATACTCCGGCAAAGATAGCAAAATGGAAGGGTGGGAGGGGTGATAAATGCGCAAGATGTGGTCTCTATGCTGCAGACTCAATTCATATGTTTTTTTCCTGCCCTGCCCTACAGCCTCTGTTATTAGAGATAGAGGGGTTTATGATGCAATATCTGGGGATACAGATAACTATTTCAGCAAGTCTGGTATTGTTTGGAATCAAACCTGAATCTATCTCAGATCCGACTGGATCTTGAGTGCCCTACAGAGGCTTTAAGTTTATGTCTATGTCGGTTTTGAGGTTATGCATAACGTCGCAGTGGCTTGATCCGGACCCCCAATCCTTTTGTGGTTGGAGGGCCAAGATAATCTCAATATTTAACACCGAATCAGCCCTGTATAAATTGAAAGGTCTCTCAAAGAAAAAGCTAGGGGTGCAGATATGGGAGCCAATGAGAAAATGGATACAACAATGATCGGTATTATTTGTTTATATGCTTGTGTGTATGCATTATCTTGTTTTTTTTTCCTGTTGTGTACAGGAGAAATATCTGTATATTTTTGTTTGTATAATGTAATGCTTCCTCGCTGAATCAATAAAAAAAAAAAAAAAAAAAGAAATTGGCAAAGCCTAAGAAGCTCTGGATTTCTCTTACATTCTTAGGTGGAGGCCATTCTACCACAGCTTGAACCTTCTTGGCGTCCATTGTGATCCCACCTGGAGACACAAGGAATCCCAAAAGTTCCACCGACTGTACACTGAAGGCACATTTTTCTAATTTCACATAAAGTTGGTGTTGACGTAATCTCTCTAGAGCAGCCTTAACATGACCTGAATGTTCTTGAGGGTCCTTTGAGAAAATCAAAATGTCATCCGAATAAATAACAGCAATCTTATCCAACAAATCCCCCATGATGTCATTGATGAAGTGTTGGAAAGCCGCTGGAGCATTGCATAGGCCAAATGGCATAACCTGATATTCAAACAACCCGTATTTGGTTCTGAAGGCGGTTTTCCATTCATGCCCCTCCTTCATACGAATAAGGTGATAGGCCCCTCTCAAATCTAATTTGGTGAATATCTGAGCATCTTTAATCTGGTCAAGAAGAACAGAGATCAACGGTAGTGGATAACGATTCTTAATAGTTGCTCGATTAATTGCACGATAGTCTATGCACGTCCTTAAGGACCCTTCTTTCTTCGGAATGAAGAACAGCGGAGCAAAGACCGGCGACTGAGACGGTCTAATGAATCCGTTGGCGAGATATCTATCGAGATATTCCTTTAGATAGCCATTCTCAGCTTCGGTCAAAGCATAAACTCTACTGCAGGGCAGGGCGGCTCCTGGTTCCAGGTCAATGGCACAGTCATAGGAACAATGTGGTGGCAACTTCTCAGCTTCTTGTTCACAAAATACTTCCTTGTATTCTTCATATTCCTTTGGAATCTCCAATGAATCGATAACTCCAATGGATTCCCCCCCAAAGGACAACAGAGTAGCTAACGAGGGTTCCAAAGTCTCCTTGGCGTGAGGGAAACAATGTTCTGAGCAAAAGGATGAGTCCATGTTGACTGTTCGATTTTCCCAATCAATGTTGGGGTTATGCAATGAGAGCCACGGAATACCCCAAATTATCTGAAATTGGGGGGCGTCAATTAAATTGAATTGGATAATCTCTTGGTGACCGTTAGCCTGGATTAGTTCCACCAGTTCCGTATGATGTGTGATGGGGCCTGAAGAGAGGTTGGTACCATCAACCGCTCTAACAGATTCTTTTCGTTCTTTGAGCACCGCTTGAATTCCCTTCTTCCTGGCATATTTAATATTGCAAAAGTTGCCAGTGGCACCAGAATCGATCATGATTACCACTCCTGTGATTTCTTTCTTTCGGAACCTTACAGTCATTTGCAAAGTTAAATGTGGAGTTTGAGTCTGAAGGGTATTCATGATTTGATGGCTTTCAGGAGTCTGGTTCCCTTGTTTCACCACCTGAGCGACTCCGCCTACAGATGGTTTTGGGAGTTTCCCGAAGCTGCGGTCTTAGGTCTCTTGGGACACTCCTTCACAAAATGTCCAGCACCCCCACAATACATACAGAGCTTCTTTTGTCTTCTTTGTTCTTTCTCTTCTCTGGTCAATGGACCGCGAACAGATCCAATCTGCATGGGTTCACCTTCCATGGAAGTTCCTGAACTCTTACTCTGATCAAGTTTGGCTCTATCAAACCGTTGAAAATTCCATCGCAAATCTCTTGACCTCTTTTCTCCTTTCCTCTCCGAACTTCGGAAGTCAGTCTCAAGAACCAAATCCACTAATTCCGAAAACTCTGTGGGTCGATTCGGAACCTGTATCTTTTATGTCATCACGTAAACCCCGATAGAATAGGGCAGATCTTTTTTCCTCTGGCTAATTAGTTTCTACTAAGAGTTTATTGAAATGAGTCAAATACGTTATAAGATCTTTGGATCCCTGACGCAACTCTAACAACTCATTATCTGTAGCTTGGGAGATTCTGCGTCTATCAAAGATCCTCATAAATTCGGCCTTAAAATGCTCAAAATCATACTAAAAAGGATCATCCCGTGAAACTAAAGGCATGGCCCAATTTGCAGCATCCCCACTCAGATAGGATAAAATAAATGCTACTCGTGACTGAGCATCAGGGAAGTGAGTAGGGCGACACATGAAATGTAAGGAGCACTGCGTAAGGAAGAGCTGGGCCTTCTGGGGATCACCACTAAATCTTTCTGGGGGGGGCCAAAGGAATGAGTGGGGAAACTGAATGCACTACCTGTGCTACTGTTTGTTGATCTTGGTCAGATTGAATGTTACTAGGCAAGGACTGTGACAAGGGTGCTCCTGTTGTGATTTCACTAACCCTCTTGGAAAGTAACATAGTCTCTTGATGGGAAGCTAGTATATCCTGTCTTAAATTTTTGTTGTCTTCGCTAAGTGTCCCAATTTCTCGCTGAATTCCCTCCAACATCTCTCCTAAAGCCTTTAAACTAAAACCCTCTGTCATTCTGCCTGGGTGAAGAAAATTCGTGGGCACTTCAATCTGTCAAGGGTGCACTCGAATCTCCACAGAGGCAGAATGTCGCTATTTCCCAATACCCTCCTCCCAGAGCTCACTGCGTATAGCAGCTTCTCCAGGCCGGGGGAAAGGGGAGTGGACAGAGAAGAGACACGTGCTGGACCTGAACTCCTTCTTCGCCTTTCTTAGATGGTAACTGGAGCACCTAATGCACAGAGGGAGACAACACTTCAGTTCTAAACACTTGAACCTGCTTCTACCTTCTTCTTCTTCTTTTTCGAACTCACTCCCTTCACATTCCTACCAGGTTCGGCGTGAGTAATTGCTTCTCTTCTGGTGTAATGGTGATAGCAGCTGGGATTGAGTGACTGCTACTTCCTAATGCACATAGGAGAGAAAAGTGGCAGTTAAAACTCCCTTCCTAACCTTCTACTCGACTACTTCAATGGGTCTGTCTTCATACTATTTAACTACACTGAGTCTTTCCAAAAAGAAATTAATGTTTGTAAGGTAGTCAGCAATTGGTTTCTTTTTGACTTCTTGGTGATAGTAACCAACTGTTCTCTTGTTCCTCGATGGATTTCTAATCTCAAGATTAGTTAAAGTTTGAAGAGATATCCTTATGCTCAGCTCCTGAGGATTTACGCGCAAAAAGGAAACCAGGTAAGGAGAAAAGGTGGGGGGACAGAATAGGGTAGCTCGCATGGAAGGAGGGGTAGAGGAGGCTGAGCATGAATGGTAAAAGTTGCCTTGTAAATTCTTTAGTTCACAATGAAGTCTTAATAACAGTCTGTGCGCTTACTTGTCTGTGGGCGGCTAAGATATAACCCACTTGCTCACCTTGGGCTCAACAGTAAGCCTACCGGAGCGGTGAAACGGCGGGCTGCTTCTCAGGATTACTGCGAAATGATTAGCCTTCTGAATTCACTTGCTGAAGTGGCAGCTCTAGTTGCAGACAGTGCTCTTGTCTATACTGCCGAACTCTGGAACTGGTTAAATATTTCTAGTTCAAATGACTTCCAAACGCTATAGAGTGATAGCGTGGGAAAACTACGAGAGGCGCTACCAAATTTTGGCGAATGGTAGCGCGACACAGGAAACAACTTCTACTCTAGTCAGGATTCAAATTGAAGTGCACAGTAGAACGCGCACGCGCCGAGGAAGAAATCTCGAATCACGCGAGATCCACTCCTTCAGTACTAGTACATCAGGGGAGCTGGCAAATAGGACGGCCATCTTAAAAGGGTCAATCACTGCCTTAAACATTTACCCAGCAATTGCAACTAGAGGGTTTCACAATAACCCTACGTTTCCAAACTTGATTCTTCATTACAGAAATGACGTTCACTAGGTTCCTGACATAGGGTGCCTTATAACTATAAGCAGGGACATTATAAAAGATGTTTTGAATGCCCTGTTGAGGGAAAAACTGCCAATTTTGTTTTTCCTAATTGTAGCTCAATGGCTTCACAGGCTAACATGGGAAAACCTTGTTAACGTATAACTATTCAAACAAAGGAGCTAAAAGAAATAAAACCAACAACTTATCACTGTAAGAATTATTATAACTATCACAGAAAAGAAGTTATAGAACTTTCTTTTCTGTAAGTAAAAATCCAGCCTTCCACAAACCCTGCTCTGATTTTTCAGCCTCTCAGAGCCGAAGCAAGCTGTCTTAATAGGGTGTGAAGTAGCTGACTAGACACAAAGGATTTTCTGTGGGACGAGAACTACAAGATGCACAGTAAAAGGCAGTATAGGGGTGGAGCAGCCAAACTGGTCTTCAAAAAGGGAATGACAGTTTTAGGTAGCACAGGATCACCCCCACATCCTGCACCCCCAGTCAGACAGGAGCCCCAGTAATTAGATTAGTGTAGAGGCTGGAAGGGGAGTGTTAGGGAAATCTAGCCACACCAGAGGGTTTGCTTAGCCATATCTAACCCTCCAGGGGAGAGTTTCTCCATTTGGGATTTTGGAAGAGTAGTGCTTTCTTGGTCAAGAGTATGTCACACTCTGGAGGAAATGGTCAAATACCTGGGTGGCACCCTGCATCCCATCGTTCAGAGGTGTTCCACTGCTTGACACCCAGGAACTGTGAACAAATATGGGAGAGTTGCTCATCAACTTAGATCCCTGTCTGAAACAACAAGAACTGCCCTGCTGGAACCCAGACCTGCACCCAAAGGATTGCACTCTGAATGGCCTGCACCGACTGCACAATCTGGAACTACAGCCCTAAAGGCTTGGCCTAGCTTCAAAAGGATTAAAGCGTGAACTCTAAAAGAAATAGGTTAACAAGGCACCACCTCGCCATCTCCACCAGCAAGGACTCATCTGTAATTAGTCCAGTGGATGTTTAAGGAACTGGCCAGGTGCCTTCTGGGAAATTAAGTCACAACATCCCAAGGACAATCTCAGAGCTTCCAGGCCCTCGGATTTGTGATGTGGACAATTTGGAATCCCAAAAATACCTTCTAGAAGGAGATCCAGAAGTTTTGAGAATGTTTGTTGAAATGCTCCATAAGGTAACCTACCCTTCCACGAGTCCTGCCACCAACATCGAACCATGACCCAGCCTGGATTATGGGTTTATCTGCTGAAAGCTCCAGAGCTGAAGACTTCCAGGGTTTGACCGAGGCCTTGCGCTGTACCAAGTCCCTACCGTCATCGACTCAAAACCCAGCCTGATGAGGAGTGCAAAGGTAAAGTTTTGACCGAGGCCTCCAGCTTAGTTTATCCAACCAGGGCTCCATCGCAGTCTGATCAAACTTTGACTTTGTCCAAGTCAAGGGAATTCAAATGTCCCAAAGTGGTGCTTTGGGTTTTTAAGCACTAGAAAGAGTTTATTTTGTTAACAATTCATGTCTCCGGTTCCCTACATTGGACTTTTGTCATTTTGGTGTCTATTAGTTCATAAAAATACAACCTATTTTTACACATTGGTGTTGTCTTGTTATCGTGTATTGTGTCTTGCTTATTTGATAAATTGACATTTTTAAATGCTTCACACATCTGTCTCCTAAATTAAGCCTGCCTGCTAGTTGCCAGCAACCAATGGTTGAGCAAGGGAATAATTTGTTGAGACCTTGACTTAAACTTGCATTGTGTTTTTGGACTTATTACTAGTGGTAGGTCCCTACTTATCACTACTAATAAACCACTTTCCAACACCAAGGAAATAGCAGGCATTTGATAACCACATAGATAGAGACTGCAATTTAGAATAGTACAGGGATTCCGTTGAGAAATGGATTTAGCAGATTAGCTTCTAATGTACAGATCTGTGTCACTTGGATTCATTATTGTCTTATGCTGGCATGAATAATGACGCACTAAGGTGCAATATTCACAAGTCAATCAAACAATTACAAGCACCAGATAAGCTGCTGAGACCCTTAGTTGACACACTAAACCGATGTTGATACTTTTGGGGGAAAAATGACAAACATGCACAAATTGTGCTAATTGTACATTGAAGAATTTTGAGAAACAGATCATGAATAGGCCTAATTACAACTTTGACGCAGTTGCGCCAAAGCTACGAAAGGACCACCCACCTTATTACGAGTTGAACTCCTGTAAGGCGGACAGTCCTTTGCCTTTCCCATCGTGGTGCCTGAAGAGAGGAACAGGAAAAAAGTTCCAGCACAGCATGGATGTGGATGTTCCTGTCAGGCTGGAACTTTGGGGGAATACAGGCAGGGGGCAAATATTGTGCCTCCCTGAATACATTCCCACGGCAGAGCATAGCGGCCATGTAGGGCCCCCTTTGTTCCTCCGCCACCAGCCTTCTCATGGCGGGGCTCCTGCAAAGAAATGGCTGGCAGTGGTGGAAGTTGTAATATGCTCAGCTGGACTGTGCCAGTCATGCTGAGCATCTTACATTGTGGCGCAGCCCAGCCACCGCCAGGAAATGACTGTTCCCTGGCACAGGCGGTTCAGGAGTAGGTTGAAACACACACATTAAGTAACATTATTTTATAATTTAACTCTGCTTTATTTGCTAATTCCATGTGTAAAAAACAAAAGTACATGTGATGTATTTATATATTATAAGATTTCTACTAATTTTTACAAAAATACTGATGTGTGTGAGGACCTAATGAAGTCTAATAAGGTTCAGAGATTTGTGGGTAGTATTGAAAAGGTTTTATGTGTAAATCTATATTTTCATATGTAAAAAAGTGTATGAAGTGAGAAAGAGAAATGGGTGCTGCACGTTTATAATAAGACTAGGGGCCAGATGTACGACCATTAAGTTTTGTGAGTCGCAAATTGCGCAAAATTGCTACTCACAATTTGCGACTCGCAAATCTTAACATACACGAGTGACTCAGACACTGTTAGCAATTCCCGATAGGGTCGCAAATTGCAGGTCTCATGAATATTAATGAGGCGGTGGCAACTTGGGACCCCACTGGGAATGGCTAGCACTCCCAGGGATGGTGGCCTGCTGGGGGCCACCATGTCTGGGACTGCTTTTTGAATAAAGACTTTTTTTTTCTTAATACAGCCCATTTTCCTAAAAGGAAAATGGGATGCATTTTTAAAAAAGATAAATGAAACTTTTCAGTTTCATTTTTTTTAAGGGCAGGCAGTGGTCCCTGGGACCACCGCCTGCTCTTAAAAATATTTTCTCACATATTCACAAAGGAGAACGGTTCCCGAAGGGACCCCTTCCCATTTGCGTGTGGTTTTCCACCTACTTGAAGTAGGTGGTAAACTGCAAGTGTTTTGCAGCCGCAAATGCATGACTCACTATTAGGAAGGGACGCCCCTTAGTAATAGCGGGAGTCGCAAATGCTATTTTGCGAGTCAGTGACTCACAAAATAGCATTTGTACAAGCCATTTCCCATTTTTGCGGTCGCAAACAGTAGGATCTCCCGTTTGCGGCTGCAAAAAAGGGTCGTACATCTTGCCCTAAATTCTATGAAAATTCTTAGCGAATAATCTTCATGTATGTACTAATGAGAATTACTAGAAACTATATTAATATTTTATATTTTGTAATGATTTTTTACATTTATACATTGAAAATGCAGCTATATGTTATAGTAAGACATGCTAATTGCAATGGAACTAAAAAGCTTTATGAGTACAAATACGTTGAAGGGTAAAGATATAGGGTCTTAAAGATTCTAGAATGTAATCTATATTTCCATAATTTTATATTCTATATTTCATGAACTAAATTCAATTTAGGCCTTCATTTTCCCTATTTTGCTTGATTATGGCCTTATGGAAAGGCTTCATAAACTTAGAATATGTAATTAAACTATGGCCATCAATACCATGGAGGAGGGACGAGCGTCTGACCCCCATTCTATCAGGATGGAGACTGCCTGACATGTAGTCAGCGGCACCACCTATCTTAATATGGTTCAACTGCCACAAAAGTAGCCGGAAACATGACTTTTTCAATTGTGCCTTGTGCTGCGGCACAGAAAAGGGCCGCAGCACAAGTCACAACTGAAAAAGACATGTTTTCAAACATCCATGCACTGTGGTGCATGTTTGGGGGGGCACCGCATGTGCCCCCTTGGCCCCATAGCAGTGCAAACAGAGGACAGATGGCCTGCTAGGGCCCCCCAAAGTCCCTTTCTGTCTGCCTTTACATGGTTTTTGGACTACCATGTAAATGCAGTGGGAAAAGGAACATCGTAATCCCTACGACGGTGTCTTCTCATGCACCACCGGCATTGTAGGGATACACTCTGAACTAGGCTCTGACTGGCTCCTTGAGCCTGTTGGAGACATCAGTTGATCCCTCCGCCCGCTGTGGTCTGACCCACCACATCCTAATGTGGTGGTCAGACTTCCATGCTGGATGTTGGTGGGCCCGCCACCAACAATTCTGTAGGTGGGTGGGCCCACCAACATCGGAATGAAGCCCTATGTTTCAAAGGGAGAGTTCCCAGGCACCTACAAGGATCTCTTGCAACAACTTTGTTTCTTTGGGAAAATCTGCCATTAGAAACTATCTCCTTGAATTCACTCATGTGCCTTTGTTAAAAGACTATTGTTTAGAAATTATATATACTGGATGATTCGACAGCTTATGTGATGATCACAACCTTTTTTGCTATAATATGTGTGTTTTATATGCGACAAGGCATACACCCTGTACAATCTGACCAATGGACTTAGTGGTCTGACCAGATGAGGTGACCCAGGAAGTGTCACCTAGGAACTTGAGAATTATATCATACATTGTGCGATGGAGAGATGAGAAGGAGAGCTTGCAGTTTTGTGGAGAGACATGTCATTCTTTTCTTTGCAGACTGTATTGACTTTCCTTTCGCTGATGCAGACACTTTGTGTGCTATTCCTGGAATCCTTTCCCTCTTGGAGGAGAACCTTTGAGCTGATATGGTTCATGTCCTTTCCTGAATTCTTCTAGAGCTTTGGCAAACGATAGTCCACAAGAGATAAATTTGATTTTCCTGTACTCCTAAATTTAAATGCCTAATATCGATGTATTTACTCTTCTTAACATACCGATAAACATCAAAGAAATTACTGTTTCCGTCTCTCTATGACTCATCTCCATTAATTGATTGTGCATTCCAGTTGAGTATTAATGAGAGATGGGAATTCTAATAGAGAGACCTCTGGTCAGAAGATACTAATGTTACTATTCTGTATAGCTCTGACTGAATTATTGGTTTGCACGGTTTTAGTTTGACTACATTTCTTCAGGAGATTTTCTCTAGCTGTGTTAATCTTGTATTTGTACAGTGTAGTTTTGTGAATTATATATATGAATCTAATTTTGAGTTTATAGGTCAATTTCTGGTCTTCATTGGATAACTGGATTGGATCCCCTATATCTGATCTATCTCTGCACAATTCAAGATCCATCGGAGGACCATGTAAATGAACCTGAGGTGAAGTATCAGGAAATAAATTGATACAAAGTAAATGAGCACAGCGGCGCTTCAACAGGTAAGAATAATTCAACCTCTTTATTTTCACTGTATGCAATCAAGAGTTATTGCTGAGTCCTGGCAAGGGATGAATCATTACCCAAAAACATAGAAATAACCATACTACTTATCCTGCAAACTTTAGGCACATCATATTCTTATATGTTAAGGTAAAATTATGTGCTAGAATTCTATTGATGGATATGGAACAATGGGCCGCCACCTCCAAACTGATGTCTTCAAAACAAATAGAGTTCCAACTAATTACAATACCCTCCATATCACTTTAGTAAGCCTATTTGGTAGTAAATCCATTATGATGAAGAGCAACCTATACCTGTTTTGTGGATTTCAGCTCCTTTTTTGAGATAGTAGACAGACCTCTGCCCTGTACTAAATGACACTCACGTGGTGAGAGTATGTAGTATTATTTGGGGTGGATGAAAGTCTTCCACAAGTAACATTGTCACTATTCTTGTGCTGTTCAGTAAAGGTTTCAATCATTTAAACCTGAGCTCAACCACTGGTAGCTATGGCACAGAGCAGACAGGCTTAACTTAAGAAAATGTATAAAGCATTTAAAAGTAACAACACAGCTAAAAAGTCAAGAACACAACACAATAAAAATCCCACTACAATTTTGAAAATTCAATAATAATTCAATGAACAAAATGACGCCAAAACTTCAAAAAGTAATAAGGGTAACTAGAATTATGGATTTTTAAAGGTTAAAATAAAAATAGCACCAAAAGGCATGCAGTGCCAACCACGCTCATCTGGTTGGCCTTGTCTGGTACCTACTTGCATTTTACAGCCAACTCCGATGGTGTGCAGATCAGAAGTTTTGCCTTCTGAATGAGTCTTTCTAATTCAAGTTCAAAATCCTTATCAGTATAAGGCAGTGGCAGAGAAGGGCTCCTCGTATCTGAAAAGCTAATCAATGAGATTCTGGTTAAGCCATTAACTTTTATTGGGAAAGCTCTGAGCAGAAGAAATTCAAAATTCATGCCCAAAAAAGGTCATTTGCTGGTGGAATAGTTTTGATGCCTTTGCCTGTGAAGATTTTTATGTTTGGATTTAGGGATCAATCACAATTCTGCCAGTCCACGGACTGCCAAACTCATGGGGGTGCAGCGACGGCAGTCTCCTGACCGCCCTAATATGCTTAGGGTGGTTGGACGACCATTGCCCCACTGTAGCCTTCAGTGGGCTGCTGCTCCCTGGCTGTGTTGCATTGGTCAGGAGACATCAATATGCTTGGTGGGACCGCTGTGGTCCCGCCAATCATATAAGGGCTTTCCACTCCACCATGGTTTTCATGGCAGATCCTCTTCCATGAAAACATCGGTGGAGACAAAACAAAGAGGGCCTGGGATGCGTTGTGTCCCCACTGAGTGCATGCACCCCAGTTCCTGCATGGCATGAACTTTTCACGCGATGCCGTGCAGGAACTTTTTAACATTCCCATTGCAGAGCCCATTTTTAGAGGCACTGCCATGGGAACACCTAAAAAAAGCATGCCAGACAGGAGGAAACTACAAATCTGGTGGATGGCCCAACCATGGCTTTGGCGGTGTGGCGGAAGGGTGGACCTGGCGCTGCACCCCCAAACTCATGATCAGGCCTTTAGTTACTTTATTGAAGCCAGGACACCTCCGGGTAGCAGCCACACTATATAAATTAAATTAACATTAACATTAACATTCTCCAAGTGGAAGAAGGTGCAAGCTATACCAAAATAGGGCTCCATGAATCTGAATATGATCTCTACAATATCCTGCTGAATGGGATTTGCAGCTGTGGAAAGCTCTGAGAGGGAGCAACTTGAATCTTTGGCCCAGCAACAATGTACCTTCTTTAGATTGATGTGGCAGGTTTCTCCTAGTCTTCCTGAGGTACCAATTAGATTTTTGGAGGAGTTCACTTTGACATGTCCAAGGGTCCCAGTACCTTAAGAACAGCACTTGGGGGTTAAGACTCACTTAGCAGAACCCAACAGTAGGGTCCAAGACAGGTCAAATTGGAACAAGTCATCAGAGTGCTTCTAAGAGCTTATTTTGTGTACCTGTAGCTTAGCAGGAGGTCAGTCAAGTTACTATTGGCGTCCACGTCTATGCCCTGGGTAAAAGTGGGATCTGGTTCATCCTTGCAGGTCTCCTCACAGGTCTCAACGGCAGGTGGAGTCCTCCTTCTGCCTTCCAAAAGTTCAGCAGTGATCTGAAGAGCATGCCCAGTGGTGGGGTAACTCCTGCCTCTTCCCTAGCCAATAGGGAAAAGGTTCCCAGGGGTAACCTTACCACTTTTACAGCAGTTCCTGTGAGTCCAACTATAAACAATCCCCCAACCCCCCTCCCTATCTAAGTCATTTCCTGCCTAGGTGGCAGAACATTTCTTCCCATGAGCAGAGCTCCCGTGCCCAGCTCAGAGGTTTGGCCCCGGAAATGAGCAACCCCTCCTCTGTAACCCCTCCTCTGTGGTGGTTCCAGGGGTAGCTCTTCTCCTACTGGCAATTGTGCCTGACCAGAGAGATAAAGAAAGGACAAGGTCCAGGTATAGGTACATCTACCTTTGACAGGGTATGCCTTTTTAAAATCAATTAAGTTCCTGGGCACAGCCCACATGGAAATCTTGTCAGAGGAACAGAGCCCTTCCTCAAACCCAAGGCATTTGTCTCCATTCTAGGAGCAAGTTCACACCTCATCAAGTCTCCTATTCAGCTTCTGATTGACAGATGGAAGTTCATGCAAATGAAATTACATAGGTTTTAGCAGGAAAAAAGTACATTTGCTACAATATTTATTACAAGTCTGACTTTACCAGTGAATTGATCTTGTTAAAAATATTTTAAAAAGTCCAAGAATTCCCTTTTTAGCTGTTTCCTATGCAAAGTAACATTATTAAATTAACTATTGTGTTCCAGTGCTTTCTTATTGATCAACTAACACTGCTACAGTGAAGTACTTTTTGGGCCTTGTCACTGTAAGGGGCTGTTCAACACTAAACATTTACATGTCCTACTTTTTTTTATAACATGCACCCTGCCTTATGGGCATTAAGGCTTACTTAGGGGTTACATACTGATATTTAGAAAGAGGGTTTTGGTGTGTCAAAGGGGTTGCCTAGTTATTTTGACAGATCAAATTGGCAGTTTTAAAACTGCACAGACAGACTACAGTGGGAGGCCAGCAGTCATATTTGCACTCTCACTGTAGTGGTGGCCCAATCAGTACTGCAGTCCACTAGTGACATTTAACTTATAGGCCCTGGCTACTCTTTGTGGCATATATTAGAGATGTCTCATTACATGAAATATGCCAATTAAGAGCATAAACAGTTTTGACATGTTTTAGGGTTTTAGAGCAATTGTACTGGGACCCGGTTAGAAGTGGGTGCAGAGTTAAAAAACAGTAGCATAAGTATAAACAACTGTGGGTGTTGATGCAAAAACAGTTGTTTTCCTATATGGGGAATTCCAGCAAATGCACTATGAACTGTTCAATTGTTATACTCAAACAAGTGGATCAAAGTTATGCTTGGCACAAGCACAACAGTCTCCCCAAAAATGTTCACAAGCCACAGTCTTAAGCAAGGGCATACATGTACGCCCCTATTATTTAACCTATGTATAATTAATCTGAATACATTACTTAGTGACACAACATCTATAATTGATCAATCAAAGCATGACATCTCTGAAACATGCAGATGATATAGTGCAATTAAGGAAATCCTCAACAGGCATACAAGGACTTATCTTAGCTTCAGGGCCTCTGCAAGAAGAAGACTTTTGAGGTAAACCATAATAAGCCAAAATATTAATTTTGGGAATTGTTTTTGGAACAAGATATTCAGGAGTGGGTCATAGCTGTTAATGAGGTTGGTTTGGGAAAAGAACAGGTTGTCATCAGCATTCAGTTACACTCAAATGTGTATGTACAATAGCCACAAACTTGGTAATTCCTTCCCTTAAGTCAATCAATTCTAACTGCGGAAAACACAAAATTATGTCCATCTTTAATGAGATTTTTGTCTTCAAAATATCAATATTGGGATACTGTATTGGGCATAGTGTACAACCTAATGGACCTGATTTAGCCTGGAAAGATTGTTATTGCAGTCTCAACTAGGGTTAGAATTTGGGCTAACCAAGCAGGGCCTAATTTATGGGGTTTTGGCGTAGGGCAGCACAGCAAGTCACCTTGCTTTACTGCCCCAGGTCAAAGTGAAAGGGCAGGAATGCACTGCATTTATCCGATATGGTCTATTCCTGTCTTTTTCCCCTGTGCTGGAGCCATTCACCATGGTGCAAGGGTGCCCGTGGTGTTAGCAGCATAGTTGTTGTGTAGGAAGGGGCACCTTACTGCACAAAAACACAACCCAGGAGTCTTTTCCTCTTTCCATGTGTGCTGCAAAATACAGCACACATGGAAAGAGGAAAGAACAAGGAGAAATTCCATTGTTTCTCCTCTTTGCGCCTTCCCTGGGAAGGAGTAAGGTTTTGGTGCATCCCTAGGTTCACATGGTTTGTAAATCTGGTGAAGCGTCAAAAGTCAAGGGTGCTGATTGGGACAACCCACTGCAATGCCCATGGAACGCCTTCCTAGCTCAGAATAAGGCACCACAGCGATTTTCGCTGCCTTGCCTCACTCCACATCTATGAGACCATTCAAAGCCAAGCAAAATGGCTTTGCGTTACCTCATAAATATGATTTTGTAGTTTGTGCTTCAGAAGCATCACAAAATGTGAAGCTCTGGCGAAACGGCGAAGCAAGTGGCTCATAAGTATGCCCTGCAGTGTCTGACTATGGAAACTGTATATATAATCATGTGCTGCAAGTTAAAAAACTTCTTTAGAAGGATCACTTAAAGTTTATTCATAGAAGTCTGGTTTTGAAGGGCAAGACTAACAGCATTTGGCACAAAATATTGATGTGCTTTTTCCATGCAATATTCAGAAGAGCTCTGAGAGTTTTAATGAACAAAGTAAATCATCTGTTGATGAAAACCTCCTTTTAGACGGACCAGAGGGGCATTAGCAAAATACACACATGGTCATTAATGGGGACATTTAAATTAAAGTATGAGTTTTCTTATATGTATTTCTCATTCCCTGCTAGAATGCTACTAACTTCTCCTTTGGGTTTATTGCAAACCAATATTTTCTTCCAAAATGGAGGCACTTCACTAGTTTGAAGACATGCAGGCTTTGTGGCTACAGGACAGAACATTGTTCTCATACTTTATGCTCATGCCAGTCTTACTATATGAGTGAAGAAGCGACTTTGGCCATTATTTTTGACTTTATTATGCTCATTTCCTTTTAGTCCATTATTGTTTCCTTAAAAAGGAACCATCTCCAAATGACTGTAAGGTTTAATAAATGTATGGAGGTAGTGTCTGAATAATTACCAAAGACAAAACCTAATCTAAATCAATTAATGCAACATAACTGTTTACTCTATGTGATTGGTATATTAATGTATATTTTCTGTAACTTAGGGTGAGGGAGTCAACTATTTTATAGGATATATTACATATGTTGTTTAAAGATTGTAAATGCTGTGATTTAGAGACCTAAAATTGTTCATTCTTTACAGTTTATATTACAGTGGTTTTAATTACATATAAGAATGTATCCATCAATCTTTTCTGGTTGGCCTTCAATAGTTTTCTATAATGGTGACAGGATTTGTTCTTAAAACTAAGGTAAATATCATCTTGATTGTCAGTTCTATTAGGGGATTAAGGTGTCCTTTGCAGACGGTTTGGTGTAAAATGCTTGGCCATGCCTACCAACATCAAATAGTGCGTGAACATTCTTATCATTGTGAGAAATTAGGTTGTTGGTTGGGGGGAGCTTGAAACCCTTTTCAAGCAACAACTACAATTCTCATTAGGGTGAACTACAAAAAGTCACTTAATTAACCTATGCTTAACAATCTGGTGGCTTGCCACAAAAGCAGTCAGGCTTAACCTAGAGGTAATGTGTAAAGTATTTATGCAGCACTGAAACACTATTAAAGTGAAAACACAACAGAAGAAAACTCCCACACCAATTTAGAGAAATACAGTAATCGCAATGACACAAGGGCTGAGTATACAACCAAGTTCAGCCCGCTTCACAGTATACCTGTTTGTACTTGGACTAAGATGTGAGGTGCTGTGTCCAGATACATTGAGCTGCATCAGTTGCAATAGAAATGCCGATCAGGAGCTATGAGGTGCTGCGATACGAGGTCCTGAGTTGAGATGCGTCACGCTGCCTCAGTTCAGATGAAGCCACGGATCATGAGTTGTGAGATGTTGTGATGTGATTTTCTGTGTTGGGTCAATCTTGAGGTAACCCAGAGTTGGGCCGGGAGGAGTTTTCTCTGATCCCAGCCCAGGGTCCAAGACCTGGGGGGTACCTCTTTGGGATTAGGACTCACTCCAGAAGTGGCCAGGAGCAGGGCACAGGCTGATCAAGGTGAGTCTGGGCAGCTGCACAGATGCAAGACAAGTTTCTGGATCTCGTCATGTCCCTGTAGCTCATACTAGGAGTCTAATCAGCTAGCCCCTGGAGTGATATTGGCGGTTCTGGGTTCAGGACACAGATCCTCTCTTCCTTCCTCGAGGAGCAGGACAGTCCTTCTTGCAGAAGGGCAGTCTGTCCAGTAGCAGGGTAGCATAGCAGTCATTCTTCTGAGTTTTCCAGCAGTCCAAAAGTGTTCTGATGAGTGGTCCAAGGGATCCAATATTTATACCTGGTGCCAGCTTTGAAGAATGAGAACCTTCTAGACTTTCACCCACATGTAGTTTTGAATCTCATTCCTTCCCTTGTCCCAAAAAGTCTGGGTTGACAAGCGTCTATTGTGAAGTACTATGTGAGTGCAGGAGGCAGTCCCTTTTGAAGTGCAAGTTTGGGAGTTGCCAACTCTGCCACACCTATCCCGTCAGGAGGGCCCAACCTGCCAACACCCATTCCCCTTTTGTAATACTGTATGGGAGGAATTTACAAAAAGGCCAACTGTCAACTATACCTTATCATGTGACCAAGGGCACAGGCTGCAGACATCAAATGGTAGGACAAAAATGCAAACTTTCTGAAAGTGGCATTCTCATAATTGTGACTTAAAATCCAACTTTACCATTAAAGAGGTTTACATTACAATTCATTTGAGTGTAAACCTAATTTTCCTTTCTCCTTCCAAACTAAAGTTATCAATTATTACGTGTAATAAGGTAACCCAATGTTATCCTATAGGAGAGATAGGCCTTGCAATAGTGAAAAATTACTTTAGAAGTTTTTCCTAGATGTATGACAGAAGCACCGAGGGTTGAAGCACGCATGCCTCTACCATGCAGCAACATCAACAAATGCGTCTAAACAACGCATTCCTTTACCACGCATGCCTTTACCACAATTTTGTGGAAAAGACATGTTTGGTAAAGTTCACTCCGCAGCCCCTCTGCCCTGCGTCCTAAAATCCTGGCCGCTACCCTTTAACCCAACCCCCTGAGCCCTATAAACGACCCATCCCTTAAACTTAAACTATCCTAACTGCTCCTACCCTGAGCCCTAAAAACTTCACCCTGCCCTGAGCCCTAAACCTCTGCACCTACCTTAAAACCTACCCTGATCCCTCCTGCCCTGAGCCCAAAAATCCGGCCCCCTACCTTAAAAGCTACCCGAATATCAGCCCCGGGCACTGAGCCCTAGAACCGGCAACCTCCATTAAAACCTACCCATTTAGCCCCCACTAGGCGCTAAAACTGCCCCCTCCCTTAAAACTTACACCCCCCAGCCAAAATTGCCTCATCGCATCCCTGTTCTTCGTGCAGGTCTTCCCTTCTGGTTCCTCTCCCTGCCTGCTTAGAATGCTAGAATGCTGTCTACCTTAACCACGCATATGCATGTTTAAGGCAAGCCTTGTTTAGCTTGCTGTGAAACAGAATGCACGCTTAAAGCAGCGCTGTAAGGCTGTTTCCAGTTTTTCTCTACCAGGATAAGCAAAACGTAAATCCACATATCTTACTTTTTAAACATAATACACCCTGCCCTAGGAGACTTTAGGGCCTAGAGTAGGGGTGGTTTATTTGTATCAAAAAGGAGGATTTAGGACTGAGAAAAGAGTTATTGTTCCAGGTTAAAACATAAGTTCAAAACTGCATTAGAAGCTGCAGTGGCACACCTGAAGAATTATTTAAAAGGCAACTGTAGTGGGTGGCACAATGAGTGCTGTACGCACTCTTGTATCATTTCATTTTCATGCCCAGGGGTCACCCAGTAACACACTCTCTAGGTAATAACAAGTACACTAATTTTGCCATTCAGGTGAAAGCCAATTTTACTATGTTTTAGTTAGAGAGCACAAGCATATTAGCACTGTGCAGTGGTAAAGTACACAGAGTCCTAATGCTAATAAAAACAAAATTCAGTAAAATTGGGGAGGTGAAGGCAAAACAATTTGAGGGACTACCACTCAAGTGTGTCAGGACTTACAATTGTTACTGTGGGCCCGATTCACAGAACTAACTTAAGAAAAAATCCTGAACTTACTACCATTTTGGTATTCACAGAAGGCACTTACTCATTTTGGTATTCACAGAAGGCACTTACTCATTTTGGTATTCACAGAAGTTAGGAGTCCTAACTTTAGGACTCCTAAATGCCTTCTGTGAATACCGAAAGTCTTAAAGTTAGGATTTTTCTCAGTTTCGGAGTCGTAAAGTTAGGACTCCTAACTTTAGGACTCCTAAATGCCTTCTGTGAATACTGAAAGTCTTAAAGTTAGGATTTTTCGCAGTTTAGGAGTAGTAAAGTTAGGACTCCTAACTTCTGTGAATACCGAAATGAGTAAGTGCCTTCTGGGAATACCAAAATGAGTAAGGCAGGGAAAATGATCCAGATGAGCAAAAATAGAAAAGTGATTATGATTAGTTTTAAATATTGAACATATGTGGGGTATGAGTTTATGTACTCTATTCCCATAGAAGCCTGCACACATGCAATAGCTTTTATTCTCTGGTAATTGCCAGGCTACTGTTAAGGAGTTTGAGTGTCATTGACAATTCTTGAGTGAGCCGTCTATAATACCATTGTATTGACATTTTTCTTAGTTATACCAACCGCTATGGGTTTGATCACACTTGTCTTTGCATGTAGCGCAATTATATTTTTGTGGATAGAGTTAAAATACTAGGCAAACATTCCACAGGCACTTTGTTGTATCCTTGAACACTCTTTAGTGTTGTTTGGTATTTGAAATATCCAGAATATAAGACGGGCCTACAAAAGTATATTTGCCTGTTCCTATGCAATCTACAAAGAGCCATTGCTGAAGGATGCTGAAACTGCCGATGACTGACAAGCGGGTCTAAGTAGGCCCACTTTCCGTGATCGATTGACCAGCGTGCTATGTCTTTCTGTACATCTTTACTTTGTTGCCTACTCCCTATCTTCTTGCTTGCTCTGCCAACAAATAAAGACTTTTCCATGAACCATTACTTCTTCAATCTTTCAGATATCACAACGTTAAAATCCTTATCACAAGTGACTATCAATTCCAAACAGCAGCTACCGACCCCAGTGAAATTATGAGGTCTATGAAAACACTGCCTATCTCTTTAGTTTAACCTAGTGATTTTGGCTGCTGAAAACAGCCAATATCTCCAAGTGAAAGTCTAGGAGAAAATGAGAAATGACTGTGGGTTTCAGACACGAAAATACAGATTCCTTCAGTAAATCCTGATTTCTCAGTGAACCCTTATAGTCTAACTCGAAATGAGCTTGATTTTCCCCAAGCATCGCTACTTCCAAGAGTGAAGAAGTCCAGCCCATTTACAGGGCCACTCATAATGATTGTCTAACTATTTTGCATGCTTCAGTAGTGGAAGACAACTTCTTTAGGTGGGTCACCTTGTATCCTGATAATAGTTCTCCATGTAATTCTGTGTATGTGAGGAAGCAAAGATAGGGATGAAGAGAAGTCTGCCAGGTTTTTGTCTTAGGGAGAATTCTTTGCAGAAGGATAAAAGCATTGAGTGCAGGGGCGTAACACAGGCCCCCGCATCCCCCGCAGTGCGGGGGGCCCAAGCTCCAGGGGGCCCCCTCAGCACTGCACTTCGGCCGGGGAGCTCCTGATAGAGTCCAGAAGGTCCCCTCCAATCATCCTAGCAGGGGGGCCCCTCAATTACTCAATTATCGTTACGCCACTGATTGAGTGACATGTGGCAGCAGATACTCCTTAGCATACTATTTAGACAACAACACTTCTGTGCTTATAAAACTATAATCCAAAGTGGATTTAAACAACTATCTCCAGGATCATGACTGCTATAATTTTTTACTCTATGTAAATTACCCATTGAACTGGTACACACAGGGAGTGCCCAGAATCAGTCAGCTATTTTTCTATAAAAAAAAATCTGAGTTAAGGTAATAATGCAATAAAATATAGCAGCGTTCTTGCTTGTTTTACGTAGATTGTTTGCCTGTTTCAGAACACAGTCAAGGCAGTGATGAACATGATTTTCAAAACTGGACATTTGCCATGTGAAATGCTATGCAAATTGGTTCTCCCTTATTTATGTCCATTCTGCTGTGGAATTCATTGGTACAAGACGACTAGATGATTTAATGTTTGCCAGAGCCTCACTTCTATGACGCTCTGTTGACGTAAGCCTCTCAATTGTGTTTTGCAGGTGATACAAAGCCGCTCTGCATGGCTTTGCATGGCATCATAGATATGGAGTAAGACAAAACAGCGCAAGTCACTGCCTGCTTTACTCTGCATCAAGGAAACATTCCAGGGGCGTTGCCGTGGGTCTTCCCACACAGCACTCATGGATTTTGACACTAACTTGATTTACTTAATCATGTAATCCTGGGGTAGCGCCAAAACCTTAAGTCTCCCCAGAGTTGTAAATATTTTTATTTCTCCTCATTTTTTCCTCTTTCCATGTGTGCAGCAAACATAGAAAGAGGAACACGTCTCTTGGGATTGTTTTTGTGCAGGACCTTCCTGCACAAAAACAATCCTGCCTGCAACGGAGACACCATGGTGCAAGGGTGCCTATGTCGGCACTAGGCAGAAAATTGTGCCCCAGCACAGGGGGAAGGGACAGGAATGCACTGCATTTCATAAATACGGTGCATTCCTGCCCTTACACATTGGTAAGGGGCAGCGCTGCAAGAAGACTTGCGGCACTGCCCTACTCCAATTCCTCCAAAATGAGACCCATAGTTTCTAATTGAGAGGTAATCTGATTCACACTTGATTCTGATTTATAATATAGTTCTTGATTCTGATAGATCTGAAAGTGTTTTTACGTACCTAGAATATTTCAATTCTCAGATATTTTAAACGAGTTTCTCATTGGTGTTTGAAATTTTCCTCTCATGGTTGATCAGATGTTTTTATTACTAGAAGTCCGGTGTTGATACTCTGTGACTTGGAGGTGCTGTTGGCAGTGGCAGCTTGCGGCTGGCTAGTATTACTTCGTATGCACTCTTTTCCTATAACATTACCCTTCCTACATGTCCATGCTCCTCATCACTTTAAATAATTTCCTTTCACTCCTGTTAGTAGTATGTCTACATTACAGCCCCTCACAATAACAACAGGATACAAAAATGCCCGGGGGTTCTGTGATATGACAAAAAAAGATGCTACTGATTGAACGCTATATGAAGAAGCAGCACAAAGCATGCTCTTAAAATGTTGGGGTGGAAGTTGCACATGCTCCACATTGTTGTTATTGAAGTTGTCGTCATCAAAGAATAACCTGTAGGAGAGGCTTTGATTAAACTTACCAAAGAGATAGATTCCCACAGGCTCAGCTTAAATACTCCTGTCTGTGTATTTGAAATGACGTATTGCTACATTAGAGATCCACAGAAAAGTATTTCCCATCTACAATATGGTGGGAGTTAGGGGTCATTGAGTAGTCTTACACCTTGGAAGGAAACTCTAGGCCTGCATTAGACCTCTTCTGACTCTTAATTTTTGGAATGTTTTTAATTGCTCTCCCCAAATTCATAATTCCACTCCTGTTCTGAGTTCTCGGTTGCGATTGCCTCCCACATTCCTCCTTTGAGTCTTTAATAATATCTCCACCGATTTTGAGCCTACTGTAAAGCCCTTTTTCTTGATCTGTATCTGAAAAACTAAATGTGGTAATTTATTTCAGGATGGTCAACTGTTTCTGTACAGATTGAATTTGTTAATCTCTGTTCTGATCATGTTCCTTTCACAGATCATAGGTATGTTTCGTCTCCCTTATAGCAATACAGGTGTATTGTTTTCCGATGGCATATTGATTAAGCCTGCGCAAAGCACTACGCTACGCTCGCATAGATTGCTAAGTTCGCGCTACTTCGCACTACGCGAACTGCACGTAGCACAGTGCGAACACGCGTAGCGTAGTGTTGCGTAGTGCTGCGGTCATTTTTTGCTTGCTCGCGGTCCTCAACGTCAAGTTGGCGACCGCGAGCAAGCAAAATGACATCCCGGCAAGACTTTTTCCTTGTTCGCGATCAGCGAGCATGTAAAATAAACCTCCCGGCGAGATTCCCAACGCGAGGAGGTCAGGTTTCTCATTGCGAGTGGTCGCGTATGCTCGAGATGAGAAACTACCAGTTCGCGTTGAGAAAGCTGCCGCTTGAGTAAAAATCTACTCGAACAGCAGAAAACTACAGCTCGCACTGTGCAAGATGCCATTTTCAATGATTGCACAGTGCCGGTTGCTTGTCCGCACTGTGCAATCATTGAAAACGACATCTGGCACAGTGCGAACAAGGTACTACGCAGTTCGCGAAGTGCTACGTGTAGCTCGCGTAGTGCGAACTGCACTTTGCGTAGCTTCGCAACGTGCTACTTCGCGAACTACGCCCAGGGTTAATATTCATAAGAGGCATGGTCTATAACAACGTACGAGTGACTCAACCCACACACATCACTTTCAAACGCTGTATTTCCAAAGACATGAGGACTCTTGTCCCCTCCGACAAAATACTTATTTCTTAGTGCTGTATTACTGTGAAGAACTGTGGGGCATAGTACGCTTGGACTATCAGGAACCTCACAACCTTTACTTTGATTACCGTGACGCTGTAGGACCTTTATGAATGTGATGAACTGTGCAAATTATGTTTTTATTATATAAGAAGGGTATGTTGCTCTGCCAAGTGCACTGACACTATTTGCTCATTTTAAAGTGAATTAATATTCCTGTGAAGATTTGTGCATAATTCACTTTGATTATTTATCTTTGGTTTTCTTAGATGCTAATCTGCCTTACTTTTAGGGGGTTTATCATCACGATGAACTGTGCATGTTCTGTCTGGGTTGTACAATCCTGATCGGTTTGCATTCATTTTTCTAATCTCTTTCTCCATGTGTTTTCCTTCCACTTTTTTTCCCGTCCCCTCATATTTTCACCTGTGACTGACGTATTGCTCTCCTTATTCTTTCTTTCTGTATTTACTCATTCCGTCTCCCTCCCTTCTCCCACACTCTGTCACCTCTGTGATTGACCTTCTGCTCCTTCTAATCTCACCTTACCCCACCCAATCACATGATTCTGATTCTGTGTAGATATTTATGTGACTACATGATCTTTTTTATATAAAACTACTTAATGAACACCAGCCTTGAAAAAGCCCTTGGCCTGCTGGCAGTACAGGCGAAATACGTGTCGGCTGTTCTTCATTGCTGTGAAATAAATCCAGCCTAGTATGGTTTAAAAAGCATTTCGGACTTTGGGATTTCTTACCCCAGTTACTACTATATGAATATCAGGCACAAACCTTTCTCAAACCCAAAACATTTTTTTCTCAACTTGGTGGCTCTTGGGTGTAGCCTCTTGAAAGCTATGTGCCAACCACAGAATTGGGTCATGTCCCATTGATCGTGAACCCCAGCATCATCCACCCACCACCTCGATAAAAAATCTGTTTATGTACAGTACCCAGGACCCCTGCATGTAGCTGTGGTTTGAAACTGTACACTCTTTGAGAGAAATGTTATGTTCTGCATAGGAAACCAGCATCCTCGCTTATGACTGCTGGGTCCTCTGGGCAAACATCTGCATCCTTCAAATTTTAAATAAAAGAGCTTAACAATCCCAACGATCTACACATATTTCTTTTGCCACCCAACATGATTAACTATTATTATTTCAAGAATTCAGACAGCATCTCCTCATTTGTCTACTCTACACTGGCTGGTCTCAATTCATGTTCTGATTCTCATACAGTTTGTGGTAAGAAACTTACTGAAGATCCCCTTTTCAGACTCCTTGAGAACTAAAGGAGCGGCACAGCAGAGTAAAGGGGTATTAGGCGAGTGGGCAGTCAACTCTGCCAGTCTGACAAATGAAGTGCAATGAATGAGGAGCTCACGATCAAGTGTCAGTCTCACAAGCTCAAAGAAAATGTGAAGAGAGGGAACTTAATTAACAGACACAGGGGCATATTATCAAGGACGGCGTTAAAAATTATCGCCGGTTTAGCGGCAGAAAACTGCCGCTAAAGCGGTGATAATGGGCTTGATAATTTGCCCTTGTGAATTCCCACAGAAGCCCAGGATCTGGTGTCAACATGGGCTTCTATTGGAATTCTCCAGAGCATTATCAAGCACATTATCGCCGCTTTAGCGGCAGTTTTCTGCCGCTAAACCGGCAATAATTCTAACGCCGTTCTTGATAATATGCCCCAGAATTTGGTAAGTGCAGAAAGTAAGCACATCAATGCATCCACATAGGTCAAAGCACAAATCCTTGGAGCCCATCCCTCATCATGCCTGCCAAGGTCTAACACTGTATGGAGTTGAATCAGGCGTATTCGTGAACAAATTCCAGTATAACAAAGTCAATCATTCTTACCTGAGGGTCTTGATGCATCTTTCTGATTCCCATCCAGTTAATATCTGCAAGACATCTGCGGGCAGATGCACCCTTTTGTATAGCAGTATTGGGCGCAACAGCAGCGGCAGAAATAACTCACACCCTTTGAAAGTTCTTAAAACTGCAACATGGAGTCAAATGCTGATTGAATGGTATATAGTACATCAATTAAACAGCGGAAAATGAAATGTAGATTTTTCAGATGCAAGCGTGAACTGTGGTCACAAATTATTTTTTGTTTGGCACCGAAATGTGTGATTTGCAGTGATGTTCATTTTTTATTGAATGGATCCTCTCACATACTGAACATGCCTGGTGCAAAAGTACTCAATCTTGGCTGCGCTCAGTCATGCCTCATTTGGTCGATGGAATTGTGCCTGCTTAGAAAGTGATATGCCAGTTTGAGCAGGTGCAGATGCCAACCAATTATGCAAGTTTAGCTGGTGGGAAGAGTATAAAAACAAGAACAACACATTTCTTTCCTCTGGAAATATTTGTAATACTATATTCAAAGCTTGGGAAAGAATCTTGAAAAATGTGGATCAAAGTCACACTTCTTCAGGGACATAACAAGGTCATTTATATTTTAGTCATCGTTACAGCTTATATATGAAATCTAAGTATGAAAAAGTATTTTTTAAGACACATTAAACAAAAATTATTTTCATAACAATTTGTAACCCTTTTTAAATTAAACTATTTACGGAAGCAGCACTTTTTAGTAAGGGTAAATAGAAGAGGTGACTGAATTACGCACTTCCACCTTTTACCCTCGGCCATGATATTTCACCATTTGAAAGCTGGTAAAGTGTCGGGATTGGGAACTGCCCAAAAATTGGTATTTACCAGAAGAATCAGGAGCATTACTACCAATTTCAGAAGAAATGCCCCCTTTCTAAGAGCACTATCAGTTTAATGGTCGTAATACTGCAGTATTCCTATGTAATGGAAATCCTGATATTTCCGTATCATTAAACCTGGGAGCAGAAATACTGCACAATTTGAAAGTTAGAATGAGAAAAACTGTCAGGATATTTGTGGGTTGCTATAATTATTCCCATCCACTGGCAATTATTCTGGGCCACAATCAAGTTCATCTTTTTTTGCCCACTATGCCACATCAGACAGGAACCAATCACATGCATTTCGGTCTTGTTTAACTGGTTGAGTGCTCATGACGAGCGCAGCTCGTCACAGTGGAGCTGTGCTCATGACGAGCTGAGCTCATCATAATGGCCCCGGCCCGCCCACGTGCGATTAATTCCCCGGCTGTGCGGGAGAATTAATCAGTGGGTGGGGTCGTGACGAGCCCAGCTCGTCATGAGCACTGCTCCACTGTGAGTCATGATGAGCTGAGCTTGTCACGAGCAGAGTGGTGCCGCGGCACCCCCCACCCCTCACACCACGGGGAAATTACCCCCGCCGGGAAGGAGTTAAGCTCCAATAGAAACACACCTGAATTGCCAGGCTAGGCCTTCTCTGAACATGATAAGCAACCCCAGACTTGTTTAAACAAATAAAAGAGCTTAACAATCCCAACGATCTACACATATTTCTTTTGCCACCCAACATGATTAAATATTATTATTTCAAGAATTCAAACAGCATCTCCTCATTTGTCTACTCTACACTGGCTGGTCTCCATTCATGTTCTGATTCTCCTACAGTTTGTGGTAAGACACTTACTGAAGATCCCCTTTTCCTTGAGAACAGGAGCGGCAGAGCGGAGTAAAGTTAGGCGAGTGGGCAGTCAGCTCTGCCAGTCTGACAAATGAAGTGCAATGAATGAGGAGCTCACGATAAAGAGTGTCAGTCTCACAAGCTCAAAGAAAATGTGAAGAGAGGGAACTAGCATTTAACAAACACAATTTGGTAAGTGCAGGAAGTAAGCAAATCAATGCATCCACAGGTCAAAGCACAACTTCTTGGAGCCCATCCCTCATCATGCCTGCCAAGGTCTAAAACTGTATGGAGTTGAATCAGACGTATTCGTAAACAAATTCCAGTATAAAAAGTCAAACATTCTTACCTGAGGGTCTTGATGCAGCTTTCTGATTCCCATCCAGTTAATATCTGCAAGACATCTGCGGGCAGATGTACCCTTTCGTATAGCAGTATTGGGCTCAACAGCAGCGGCAGAAATAACTCAGACCCTTTGAAAGTTCTTAAAACTGCAACATGGAGTCAAATGCTGATTGAATGGTATATAGTACATCAACTAAACAGCGGAAAATGAAATGTAGATTTTTCAGATGCAAGCATGAACTGTGGTCACAATTATTTTTTGTTTGGCACTGAAATGTGTGATTTGCAGTAATGTTCATTTTTTATTGAATGGATCCTCTCACATACTGAACATGCCTGATGCAAAAGTGCTCAATCTTGGCTGCGCTCAGCCATGCCTCATTTGGTCGATGGAATTGTGCCTGCTTAAAAAGTGATATGCCAGTTTGAGCAGGTGCAGATGCCAACCAATTATGCAAGTTGAGCTGGTGGGAAGAGTATAAAAACAAGAACAACACATTTCTTTCCTCTGGAAATATTTGTAATACTATATTCAAAGCTTGGGAAAGAATCTTGAAAAATGTGGATCAAAGTCACACTTCTTCAGGGACATAACAAGGTAATTTATATTTTAGTCATCATTACAGCTTATATATGAAATCTAAGTATGAAAAAGTATTTTTGAAGACACATTAAACAAAAATTATTTTTATAACAATTTGTAACCCTTTTTAAATTAAACTATTTACGGAAAACCTGTCAGGATATTTGTGGGTTGCTATAATTATTCCCATCCACTGGCAGTTATTCTGGGCCACAATCAAGTTCATCTTTTTTTGCCCACTATGCCACGTCAGACAGGAACCAATCACATGCATTTCGGTCTTGTTTAACTGGTTGAGTGCTTATGACGAGCTCAGCTCGTCACAGTGGAGCTGAGCTCATGACGAGCTGAGCTCATCATAATGGCCACGGCCCGCCCACGTGTGATTAATTCCCCGCCTGTGCGGGAGAATTAATCAGTGGGCGGGGTCATGACGAGCCCTGCTCGTCATGAGCACAGCTCCACTGTGAGTCATGACGAGCTGAGCTAGTCACGAGCACAGTGGTGCCGCGGCACCCCCCACCCCCCACACCACGGGGAAATTACCCCCGCCGGGAAGGGGTTAAGCTCCAATAGAAACACACCTAAATTGCTAGGCTAGGCCTTCTCTGAACATGATAAGAAACCCCAGACTTGTTTAAACTAGGGGCGGGCATAACTCACATAATTCAGTGTAGCGGAATCACACAGAATTCCTGAAACATTCTGCAAGATTACAGTTGAATTATGCGAGAAGAGTAATCCTGCATTTAGCGCCATTTCTTAGCACAAATAAATAATGCTAGATGCAACAAAACATGAATAGCTGCTCCCGCTAAATGTGCTCTTGGCATAGGATTTTCGCTAACTTACAAATGCTACTTAACTAGCACAAACTTCACCCTCCCATCCAAAATGGCTGTTAGGAAGCATTTTGCGGTAATAAACAGTGCTAAATGTAGTAGAACACAAATTGAGAGCACAAGCAGCTGCTATCTAAATGTGCTCCTGCATTAGGATTTTCCCCCCAAATTACTCTTAATTATGTGAAGAGGAATATCAGTAAATCTGCATCAAAGATTAATGCAGAATTATTACAAAATATTCCAATTACTCCAGCATAATTGAATTTCTGCTCATGCCTTCTTCAAACCTATTTAGGCTTTGTCAGTAAGGTGCAGCTTGAGTCCAGTGGAACTGTAAGCGTAGGACACATCCCTAAACATGCTAGTTGAATCTAGGGCATCAGACTGACAAAAAGAACAAGCATTGAAAATGCAATAGGTCTAGCCTTTGATTAAGTTAAAGCCATTTGCTTTGCTAATGGTATTGCATAGCAAAGCAAATGGCTTTAACTTAATGAAAGGCGAGACCTATTGCTTTTTTAACGGGAGGGAGGAGGATGGAAAACACGGATAACGGGAGGGGGCGTGAATAAAGGGATCGGGGGATACAAATAAACAAGGCGAAATCCACACTGCAAGGGGGTGAGCACAAAGCCCAACGCCTTCTACAGTTGTAGCCACCTCATTCGCACGGCTCCGAAATAAGGTAAACCAGCACTGGAAAAAAACCAATCAAGGCACATAAAATAAGCGCGGCCGAGCTGGGCATGAGCCGATGCAAATAGGTAGGATTGCATTCATATTAGACTTCCATTTAGTTTGGAAGTTTCTATGCCCCTCGTTGACATGGTCGATGTTGACTGGTAATGTTTTAGCAACAAGAAATATCAACAGAGTAAAATGGTCCCCCATGATCTGGCTAAAGACAAACTGGTGTGCAGAAAATGGAGTCAAGAAAGCAAAGGGCAGCTGTCTGACAGCTCGGACAGCCTGACGTGTACTTACTCCCACCTGTCCTTCAGTGTGCTAGTAGACCGAATCTTTTATTTTTTTTAATCAACTGATGTCAGTGTGGCCCTAGGCAGGTACGACACTCACTTGCAAGCATGACAGTAGCTTTCCCAAGTGTCATTTTGGTCCACTGCTCAGATCCTCTTAAAGAGACACCGATTAAGCAGGAAACAGCCGGGTAAAGATCTACACAAAGCCAAACAATCAGAACTGAGGTCGCACCATCCCCAAAGAGTGTAGATGCATCAGGTAACAATGCACCCAAAATACTACTACCAATTATTAGGTACATCCTGGCAACTGGCCCATCCCTTCCCCGACTCTAGCACCAAGTGCAGACTCGCATGATCTGCCTCACTGGGGCTTCAGGTGAAGTCTGATGGTGGGAGATCATAACACGACAAGAGGTTTCATTTGTAAGAACCCGCTGGTTACGAGGGAGGGGGGGTGGGTGTAGGTAGGTCAGCAGAACACGGTAATACACAATAAAATGAGCCTCCAATCTCCTTCCTTGAGTCACAACGAATTGATGGGTTAGCCGGGCAGGGCTGAGTGAGGGAAGGCAGCTGGCAGGAGCCGCAGTCACAACTGACGTTTGGCTTCAGAGCAGAGGGCTGTCGTGGACAGCACCCCCAGTGTGCAGCCAGGGCCTTTGCACTAACTCGAGCTCACCGAAGCCCAGATATCAACTCCGAGGCACGCAGGCCTCATTGAACCACCTCGTATGCAGTCAGCAAATGGTACTATTGCTTTAACTCAATGATGTCCAGCTATCAGCACCGAGGCACGCACGCCTCATTAAAGCTTGAAGCATTCCGTGTACTTTCAGCGACCCTGAAACCTAGTTATTGGCTGAATTTCACGCAGGCCTCACTGAACCAACTCGCCTGCTCCCAGTGCCACATTTCACTCACTCCAGCTCAAAGAAGCCCAGATGTCAGCTCCAAGCCACGCAGCGCTCACTGATCCAAACTGTGTTCTCCCAACGCCACAGTGCACTCGCTTGAACGTTCTCAAGCAGATCTCAGCTTCAATGTATCCAAGTCTCACAAGGTGAAAGCTGAAAAGCAACCGAGTCTTAGTCAAACTGCAAGGGGGTGCACGCAAAGCCAGCACTGGAAAATAAGCACGGTCTTATGTAGGAGCCCGACTTGCGGGTGTTTGTGTAGGGGGGGGACGTTAAACAAAGCCTGAGAATCAGCGAGGGACGGTGAAAAGCTATAACAAAAAAAAAAAGCTTAGCGGCTAATTAGGAGACATGGTCTCCCGCCACTAGTAAAAGATGCAATCCCGGTGGGCGGGGCCAAAAGGAGACAGGGTGGTAACCAGAAGGGACTAAAAATCCTCCTGGACAATCAGGACACCCGGTTTTGCAAAATTGGTGATGCAAAATGACGCACACCAATGCAAAACACGGGTGGAGCAGAAAGCGAGCTTCTGGAATCGTATCGATTCCAAGAAGCCCTCGTATGACGAGAGCAGCGCATGCGCTGCTATCGTCAGGTCGAGACCTAAAAAGTGATCAGTGGATTACTCAAGCTAATCTGACCCATTAGTAATTACACTGGGCATCAATTCAGTCCATCATTGTTTAAACCACCTTGTCACTACAGAAAGGAACTACCTATATGCAAATTGGTCTTGGTTCTAGCACAATGAGAACAGTCCAACTTAAACTGGCAGACCAGGCTGCCTCTACACAGTCACACAAGCAACACAGATTGGTTTTGGACAATTTGGACTTGATCGCTAGTATAACATTGATGTAAACAATTTCGATTCTCTGAAACAGGTGCCTGCAACCAGTCCTTGGTGAGCTACCAGTAGCTACCGGTAGCTTTTAATTAATTTTTAAACAAAGATAGTTAAGGGGAGGCTGCGTTTGTATAACATTGCTATCACCTGGCTGCAGTTAGCGGAGCCTGATAATGAGCAGGGCTCAGTCAGCTTTATGACCCAAACTGGGCCTGGGTCACAGAGGTGATGTACTGAAACACTGAGGTATATTACTCTTACATAAAAGTTTTTGTCAATTCAATATTGGAGCATGAAAACAAAATGATGTTTTTGAATGCTTTTAAAATGAAAAGCTACCTTAATGATTAATTTAACTCTTCATTTAAATGTTACAAACATCAGGCCTCTTGCTCCTCGTGGCCAGTAAACACTGTGCCATATATATATAACTAAAAAATTCAGTATATATATTTGCTGGAAAAAATTTGCAATGCAGAAAATCTTTCCATATTGTGAACATGTTTGCAGACATTTTCCTGCACTTTAAATTCCTACCATTTATTAGATTGGTTGAAGCTTTGTGTTATACATGTAACAGCGCCACATTAGGTAAAAGGTATATCCTGTGCAACCACACAGGCTCTCAGTCACCCATAAACATACATCCTATTCATACACACACATGTTCATACATCCCCAAAGACCACACTCTCACTAACACACATGGCAGCCCTGTCACAGTGCCCTTAGTCAAAGTATTTTGTTTAAACCATAGTATCTGGCTCTATGGACATTAGGCTCAAAGTGAATGTAGCTGGGTGTGGGGTTTCTGGAAACAATGCACTAGTTGTTTAGCCTTCAGTAGCTCACAAATATTTTCAGTGATCAGAAGTAGCTCTCACTACAGGAAAGGCTGAAGATCCCTGTTCTAAAATATCATAAAACAAATATTGTTTAAAAAAGTATTGCCATCCTATGCTTAATTAACAAACACATAAATATCGATAACCTAAATATCCCTGTCATAAATATCTATTTTCACTTATATAGATGAAAAAATTATCGGACATAAAAATAGCATGGCCTTTAAATAAACATACATATAAACACAAATATCGGATCATAAAACATCAACTACATAATTATCGATAAACAAATGAAAACTAAAAGAACAATATCCAATAAACTCACAAAAAACAATAAAATTAAGCAATCAATTTTAACTAACAATATAAAAGGCACACAAAATGCAACTAATTACTACTCCAAAACCTACAAATACAGCAAGATGACAAAAAGAAGAGGAAAGATAAATACAACTGCCTTCAAAAGTAAGCAAAACATTTATTTACATTAACGTATAGACAAATTAATTAAAGTAAAAATGTTCTTAACACTCCATTACTTTTATTTCTCATAATATAGATACTACAAAACAATTAGTGCAACTTCAAGAAACTACCAAACTGCATAAATTAGATACCTGGCTGACAAAAAGTAAGTTAAATAAACTATTTACTAAACACAAACTCACCCTAAAACGGGTATAAACTAATTTAACTCCCTCTGCATCCATTAACTACAAACAAACATTTTAAATAAAACTTTACACTTTTTTCTTCAACAGAAAAGGTGGCACCTGACTTAACCCAAGCAAAAAACACTGAAATTAAATCATGCAATTTCCAGCAAGACGTGTAAGTATAAATTAGCAGGCAAATTAGATACTTTTGCAATCAAATGCTTAATGCATTTTACCTTTTTAAACATTATGGGGCATATTTACAAACCCATTGTGCCACCTGGGCATCACTTTTTGTGACGCACCGGCGACGCATTTTGCTGCCCCATATTTTCAAGGACACGAAAAGCCACCCTTTGTGGCTTTTCCTGACCTTGTAAATACAGCTCCTTTACAAGCAGCACTTTGCAGTCCTACCATGACTTACGTCTGATGTAGGGGAGTCTGCAGGACCACGGTGAGGAGGAAGAGGGCAGCTGGGGATGCCGCGATAAAGGTAAGTGCACTTTTATTTACTTTAATTGTAATTTTTATTTGAAAAATATTTATTGCGGGGGGGTGGGAGGCGTTGAGCGGAGCTCCACGGAGTTTTTGCCTAACTCCGTAGAGCTCCGCGTAGAGCAACTCCACCTGCTCCACCCGGTGTTAATGGAAGGCACATTCAGAATGTGCTCCCAACCATTCATTTAGATATATACCATACATGGTGAGTACCAAATATTAATATATCATGTGTATATGCCCCACTACCTAATACAAAAAGTAGTTTTTACTTATAACTATTAACCCATATTAAAAGTAACACAAACAACTATACCCAACCTGAATTAATAGATTTTTAACGATCCATGATTCCTGATAGGAACGGGGTAAGGCACGGGTGCGTGATAGCGGCCTTCCTTTTTACCCTGTATTTAAACAGTCTGGGTGCTACACTATCGGGAGAATGTCAGGACTTACCCTGCATTGGCAAATGGCCAATTGGAGCATTGTTATACGCAGATGATGCTGTCCTTTAATCCCGTATGCAAATAGGCCTGCAAAAAACTGTTTCAAGTTTTGTAACCTACATATCCAGCATAGACCTTAATGTAAACATCACCAAAACATTTGTTATGAAATGTAGTAAGTCTGGAGTTAAGTGTCGGGATATCTCTATTAACAACAAAAAACTTGATTTTGCCAATAATTTTTCATATTTGGGAATTAAAGCCATTAATACTAGAAAACTGCTATTTGCCAAAGCCATAGGAGCTTTGATAAGCGTTGCTAGGAAACTAGGAAAGTGCCCTATAGATGATCTGTTAAAAATTTATAAAGTCAAATGTACTTCAGTAGCAATGTACGGAGCATGCGTCTGGGGCCATGTAAATGTAGAGTCCTTAGAGCAAGTTGAGAACAGGTTCTTAAGATATCTTTTAGCTGCTCCGAAATAGTACAGCCACGTACATCTGTCATGCTGAACTGGGACTGTCATATTTATCCGATCTAGTCAAAATCCAGCAAGTCATATTATGACACAAGGTATAGACAAGTACAGTGACCGGCCTCAATTGGGATGTGATAAACGATTGCTTGAACCTGCAGCGGGTATATTGCATTCCTTGGCTCAAATATGTCAAAAAGTTTATGGATGATCTAGGCTGTCGTGAGTATTTTGCTTATCCTGGCAGCCTGACCTCTGTTACAAGGAAGGAATTAAAGATGTCAAGTATTAATCACCTGGAGATGATCAGATTTTTTACTAACATCACCAAACCGTCTGTCAGAGAAAATCAATTGCTCTTGACACAACCAGGGATTCAATCTTATTTAATAAATGTGCAAGGGAACTACCATAGGTTGATGTTGACCCGCCTAAGTTTAGGCAACTTTCATAATATGGTCACATGCCCAAAGAAGAATGACTAGTCTCGCACTTTATGCCTAAGTCCAGGCGACAATATTTCTGTACAGTCTACAACTCATACCATCTTCTTTTGTAAGTTTTATACCTTAATAAGGAAAAGATGTATCCTGCTCATTCCAAAAGAGCAAGGTTTGATACAATGTCAACCCGCATTCATCAAATTACAACTCCTAGATGAAGAAACTTTTACTGACCATATAGGCAAATACTTGAAAGGGGTGAACAGATGCAGGAAAACTATGTAATGCCACCTCTTTTTTAATTGTTTATGAAATGTACGCGTGTTAAGGATGTGTATGTAACAAGTCTGAAGCTCTTCTTTTTTAATTTCAACTCATGTCATTTTTTTATGGATTGTTAAAAACACACATATGATATGATGTATTTTTTTTAATATATTGTGCTTTTATAATTTAACATTTTAAATCGAATAAAGCGTAATTTGATTTGATTTGATTTACCATGTTTATATGCCTCACTACCTAATACAAAAAGAAGTATTTATTTAGAACTATTAACCCCCATTAAAAGTAACACAAACAACTATACCCAACATGAATTCATAGATTTTGAACGATCCATGATTCAAACTTTCCTAAAACTTAACCCGCACACAACCAGACAAGGCTATCACCACTGTAACATTGTTGCTACAACAAAATGTTATAAAAAACGTCAACCACTTATGCTAAGCGTAAAATTATAATACTATTAACACAATAGTATTCTTTGAAATTCATATGATAAATTGTAAAATAAAAGTGTTTAAAATATATATGTGAGACATGTGTAATGTACAAATAAACAAATGAAAAAATGTTGCAAAATGTACAGCTGTGCAACACTGTCTATATATTCTTTATGTGTTACTTATTATTGAAAAATTGCAAATATATCATTTAAAATTCAATCAATCAATCAATCATTTGTATAGCGCACTACTCACCTGTGAGGGTCTCAAGGCGCTGAGGGGGGGTGTTGCTACTGCTCAAACAACCAGGTCTTGAGAAGTCTCCTGAAGGTCAGCAGGTCCTGGGTTTGTCGCAGGTGGATGGGGAGGGTGTTCCATGTCCTGGTGGCAAGGTGGGAGAATGATCTGGCGTGGGTGGTTGTTCGGTGGATGCGTGGAACGGTGGCGAGGGCGAGGTCAGCGGAGCGAAGCTGGCGGTTTGGGGTGTAGAAGGTGAGTCATTTGTTGAGGTATGTTGGTCCGGTATTGTGGAGTGCTTTGTGAGTGTGGGTGAGGCACTTGAAGATTATCCTCTTGTTGACAGGGAGCCAGTGCAGGTCTTTCAGGTGGGCAGTGATATGGCTGTGGCGGGGGATGTCGAGGATGAGGCTAGCGGAGGCGTTCTGTATGCGTTGAAGTCTTCTCTGGAGTTTGGCGGTGGTTCCTGAATAGAGGGCGTTGCTGTAGTCCAGTCTGCTGCTGATGAGGGTTTGGGTGACCATCCTTCTGGTTCCGGTGGGCATCCATCTGTAGATCATGCGAAGCATGCAGAGGGTGTTGAAGCAGGAGGAGGAGACGGCGTTGACTTGCTGGGTCATTGATAGTGTTGAGTCCAGGATGAACCCCTGATTGTGTGCCTGGTTGATGGGTGTCGGTTCAGTTCCCAGCATGGCCGGCCACCAGGAGTCGTCCCTGGCGGAGGGAGTGGAGCCGAGGATGAGGACCCCAGTCTTGTCAGAGTTCAGCTTCAGGCGGCTGTTCTTCATACATTCTGCGACAGCTTTATTCCTTTGTGAAGGTTGGTTTCGCTGGTGGTGGGGTCCTTGGTGAGGGAAAGGATCAGATGGGTGTCGTTGGCGTATGAGATGATGTTGAGCTCGTGCAATCGAACGATGTTGGTGAGTTGTGCCATGTAGATGTTGAAAAGGGTTGGGCTGAGGGATGATCCATGGGGTACGCCACAGGTGATCTTGGTGGCTTCGGATCGGATAGGGGGGAGGTAGTCTCTCTGTGTTCTGCTGTTGACGAAGAAGGTGATCCAGTCCAGAGTTTTGTTGTGGATCCCTGCATCGTGGAGGCGTGTGCAAAGGGTGTGGTGGCAGACGGTGTTGAAGGTGGCCGAGAGGTCCAGGAGGATGAGGGCCGCGGTTTTGCCATTGTCCAGCAGGGTCCTGATGTCGTCGATGGCGGCAATGAGGGCGGTTTCGGTGCTGTGGTTGCTGCGCAATCCAGATTGGGACGAGTCCTCGAGGAAGCGGGTCAGTTGCTTGTTGACAGTCTTTTCGATGACTTTCAATGGGAACGGGAGTTGGGAGAAGGGCCGGAAGTTCTTGAGGTCCTTAGTGTCTGCCTTGGGTTTCTTGAGTAGGGCATTGATCTCAGCATGTTTCCAGCTCTCTGGGAAGGTGGCAGTCTTGAAGGAGCTGTTGATGATCTTCCGAAGTTGGGGTGCGATGATGGAGCTCGCTTTCTTGAAGATGTGGTGAGGGCAGGGGTCGGATGGTGAGCCGGAGTGGATGGAGTTCATGATTTAGATGGTGTCTTCGTCATTGATGTGGTCCCTGGAGAGCAGGAGGCTGGTGCGGTTGGGGGGCAGTGAGTCTAAGGTGTCGGTGGCTGTCTGGGGGGTCCGGGTGTTGACGTTTTCATGGATGTTTGCGATCTTGCAGTGGAAGAAGGTGGCTAGGAAGTCGCAGAGGTCTTGCGACAGTGGGATGTCATTGGAGCTGGAGCTGGGGTTGGCGAGTTCTTTCACGATGTTTAAGAGCTCTTTGCTGTTGTGCGCGTTGTTGTTGATGTGTTCCTTGAAGGTGGTCCTTTTGGCAGATCGAATGAGTTGGTGGTGCTTGCGAATGGCGTTCTTGAGGGCTGTGTGGTTGTCCTGTGTCTGTTCATGGCGCCACTTCTTCTCGAGTCTTCTGCAAGTCTGCTTGGGTGCCTGGAGGTCGGTGGTGAACCAGATGGCCCTTCTGTCGGTGCGTCTGTTTGAGGGTTTCCTGATCAGGGAGAGAGTGTTGGCACAGTCGTCAAACCAAGTTGCGGGCGGCTGTGTCGGTGGGTTTAGTGGTGGGTCTCGGATGAGGGTGGTGATTAGCTGGTCTCCGGGGACCTTGTTCCAGCTGCCGTGGGGGATTCATTGCGGGTGGTTGTGCGTGGTGTGTTTCTTGAAAGAGAAGTGAGTGCAGCAGTGGACGGTCCAGTGGAGTACGGTGATGTGGCTGAAGGTGACGTGGTTGCTGCGGAAAAGATGGGGTAGAACGTGTCTAAGGTGGAGTGGGTGGGTGTCGTGATGAGCTGTTTGAGTCCGAGGTTGGTGAGGTTGTCAAGCAGGGTGGTGGAGTTGTTGTCGTTGGCGTTCTCGAGGTGGAAATTCAGGTCTCCGAGGAGGATGTAGTCTGTGGATGCAAGGGCGTGCGTGCTGACGACGTCAGTGATGGAGTCACTGAACTGTGTTCGGGGTCCGGGGAGTCTGTAGATTAGGGTTCTTCTGACAGTGGTGTTGGGGTCGATGTGGATCTGGAAGTGCAGGTGTTCGGCAGTGCTGAGGGTGTCTTTGGTGCTGATCGAAATTCTGAGGGTATTCCTGTGGACAATGGCGATTCCTCCTCCTGGTTTGTTGGTACGGTCCCTGCGGGTGATCTTGTAGCTGTCCGGGTTGGCTATGGTAATGTAAGGTGCTGAGGAGGTGTTGAAACGCGTCTCCATCAGGAAGGCGATGTCAGGGGTGGATGAGTCGAGTAGGTCCCAGAGTTCGATGGCCTGCTTGTGGATCGAGCGGTTGTTGAGTAGTATGCATTTGAGATGGTTGTGACCTGGCCTGTTGGGGGGGGGGCAGGGTGTGCAGGTTTTTGGTGGCTGGTGAAGCTGCAGCTTCGGCAGGAGAAGGGTCAGTTGGTGTGCTTCAGGTGGGCCTGAAAGCAGGTGGATGATCGGCCGCCATTGAGTTCGTGGAGGATGTCGGCGTGGGCTGCTGGGGATGCAGCGGCGGGAAAGTGAGGCAGAAGGTGAATGGCAGAAGGCCAACAGTAAAGAGAGACAAATGGAGAGAAGAGAGCCGAAATGGCGAAAAATGGGCGGAATAGAATATAGATACAGGCAAAGAGGGCAAAAGTAAAAGGCAGAAAAAATGGCAGCAGGGAAGCGGAGAGGCAACACAGGTGGCTCAAACTCGAGGCAGCAGTGAGGGAGGGAGCACGGGCGCAGCTAGGTGGAGCTGTGCGGTGTGGAGAGCGACCTGCCTGGAATAATTGAATATGAATATTTATCTAATATGTACAAATATGCATGCAATAAAATATCTACACATATAGATACAACAAAAAACAAGATGTGTCATGTAGCCTTAATATCGCAAAAAGTATAAAATATAACCATGTATTTGAAAAGTTAAATGCTAACTCCAATCTACCCTATTTGGATAAGCTTTTGGAAACTAAAGGGCTTACATTTACCTATCTCACTCCAATCTATAACATTTTTGGGGAAGGTGTTAGCTGATAGAGGGGTTATATTCTCTATCCCACTGCTTTGGGAAAAGTGTTACACTAAATGTACTAAACATTTACTGTCCCCACTCCGATCTACATCATTTCATGGAAAATGTTGGACAATATAGGCTTTAAATATACTATTCCCACTCTCAATCTATACCATTTGGGAAGGTGTTGGACACTAAATGAGTTACATTTACTATTCCCATTCCAATTTATACCATTGTGGAGAGGGTATTAAACACTAAAGAGGATAAGTATACTATTCCCACTCCAATCTAAACCATGTAGAGAAAGTATTGCACACTAAAGGGGTTACATTTATTGTTCCCACTCCAATCTATACAATTTTCGGGAAGGCGGTGCAAAATAAAAGGGATCTATTTACTATTCCCACTCCAAACTACATAATTTCAGGTTAAAGTGTTGGCACTAAACAGGTTACATTTATTATTACCACTCTAATCTATACCATTTGATCGAAGGTGTTCGTCAGTAAAGGGGTGAAAATTATTATACTTCCCCCAAAATAATGCATATGTACAATTAAAAGAAATTGTATTACAAAAATAAATCTGACCAGTAAATATTTAACATTCCATAATGTAAAACATTAAGTAAATAATATATGAAAGCAAAATATAATCAAATGTTTTACCATTAATTATCAAACTATTAAACTAATATTTATTCTATATGTACATTTTTAGATAACAACATTCAATATTATTTTAAGTCATTAAATATACAATACTTTTAATATGAATTAATTATATCTTCAAATTAAAAATTCAATGCATAAAAACAAATATGTATTGACACATCATAAAAAAGTAAAAAGTAATTGTTGAATATTTTCTGCACAAATATTTTCATTATTTATTTTGTTAAAAAGTTGCACAACTACACTAATATTTATGTATTAAATCATTTTTAAATTATATTAAAAAAAATAATTTTTTATTTCAAGCAGAAATGCATTATTTTAAATGTAAAATAAATCTTATATTAAACATAAAAAAATGATAACTATTAATATTTTGTATTACAATTTTAAAAATATATGTCAGTCAAATATTCTTTATTCGGCCACCATAGACCATAAAAGCACAGATATAAAAACATTTATACATACAATAGCTAAAGAAAATTACCATACATACATAAGGAATCCATAAGACCCAAGTTGATCAGTATAAGACTATATGTACAAACAATTAAGAATATAAAAAGTCCTTAGATAAAACTATTACAAATTACAACTGGAAGTATAAAAATCGAGGAATAAAGTCCAAAGTGATAGCGTTTGTGCGAAGTAGGCGCACCGCATAATCAAGCCATACCAAGGACTGGAAAATGGCACATAGATATCCCAGAAAGCAGTGAACAGACTTCGGTCTGGCTACACGATGAGCATCATCTTTCAGTGCCTCATGGCCTCTGTAAAGAAGCTTGCCACACCAAAACAGACCTTAGGAGAGGAAAGAATGTGTAAGTATACTAATGCAGGCCTTACTTGAACAAATCAACACAATCTGAGAAGCGGAAGAATACAGTTTTTACTTCAAGGGGCAAAAAATTCACAAAAAAGGTAAAATGTAGGGTGTCCTGTTTAGGAAAATTGTCACATGGACATGACTTCAAAGCAGCAGGCTTCGTGAAGCCTTTGGGGAAGATAATTAACCAGTTGATAAAATTCAATCAAAATCTAGTTAGCATAAAGCTGCATATTGGTAACTAGTGACAAGTATGGGTGTATATGTGAACTCAGGCTCAATATTAAATATTTTCTCACTGTGGGCTTAACAAGTTCACTGCCCTCCCTTTCCCCCTGCCGTCCAGTCATGAACAGGTGTTTAATGCTCCTAATATCTACTGCGCATAGGGACCTGGGGTCGGTATACAGATCTGGGCAACCTAGCCACTTTGTCAATTCCCTAATATACCTTAGCCAGGGGATGCACAATGCCCCCTCAAGTGCAGTGCAATCTGCTATAACGATTTGCTTTAGGGTGGAGCTGGACAGGACCAGATTCTCAACCAAGGCAATAAAGACACAACAGCAATGTATTTGTTAAACATAATTTAATATTCTATTATGCTTACCAATTTCTGAAAATAAAACAAAATCTAATACATTTATACAATATGTATACATGTAACAAACTTACAAAATAAAAATATAAATAATAATTTAAATAAAATTTAACATACAAATACAAATAATAATTAATTATTAATTGATGAGAATAATTTAAAAAGAATCTCCTCCCTTGTCCCAAATTATCCAACATCCCACTCCTATAGCTTAAAGACATATACAATAATGAAAAACCTAACTAAGGGGGTCATTACGTTGGTGGACAGACTTAAGTCAGTCCCCTATCGTCACGGGGATTGGGACCGGCTGCCTATCTGGCGATGATCACGCAAGTGCAATTACAATGCGACCACCACTGTGGCGGTCTCATTGTGCATGTTTACCATTGCGGCGGGTACTGCTGGCTGCAGAACCCGCCACAATGATAAAAATGCAAGTTTTGCATTTCCCTGCACTACGTGGCAGGCACCATGTGATGCCTGGCACATGGTGCAGGAAGCCCCCCAAGTGCAATACCAAAGAGCCCCTGGTTGATGGGGGTCCGCAATGAGCCCCTAAAGTACATCCTTGAAAGCCTGTGAATGGTGGTTGAACCACCATGCACAGGCTGGCGGTGATACAGCATCCTAATCTGATGGACAGAGCCTGCTACGCACCGCCACCATTTTGTGGATGCGGGGTGGTCCAACACAGGATCCACCCACCATCCTTTTCTGGGGAGTGGAGAATGGCAGCGCGATGATGGTGAATCCGCCACCAGCAGGCTGCCGTGGCGGATTCACCACTATCGTAATGACCCCCTAAGATTTTAAATAAATACAAATTTGTTTTTTTTAGAAATACTATACAAATAAACAAAATACATTTATACAAAATGCAGCATACATATATGATAAAACACATTAAAAACCAAATATGAATTAACCCATAAAAAAATATTTTCAACAATGATATTTTAACAAATGACATATTTGACAATTATATACAAAAACAACACTTACAATTATATTCTTACTTTAAATATTTCTGTCAACGATATTTCTGACAACATGATATTCTAGACATGATATTTATGACACACAATAGTTCTTATTCAATATTTTGTCCAAACACCATTTGGACTTTCTCAGCTGCGTCAGAAAAACACATAGGTAAGCTGTGGATTGCTTAAATTAATCTCAGCCACTGGAAATGTCATTGTGTCGCAATCCAGTTCACTGTTTATTTATTCTCAGCAAGCCACCACAGAAAGGAACCAGCCATATGCAAATCACTCTTAGTCCTGCTCCAAAAGGTACAGTCTAGTCTGAAGTGCCAAGTCAGGTTTTCAACCCCAAACAGGTATCAGCTTATGCAGGCAACTCAGGTAGGGTGCTGCTTGAGCTCCACACCAAACTGAGCATGGAACTCGCATGTGGCCACAAATAACTGGTACATTTCCTAAAGTCCTTTATTCAATGAAAATAATATTTTAAGCACCTCTTTATATCCAAGAAGCATGAAAATAGTTGTGCTGGGGTAACTGGATGGAAAAAGTAGGAAAGTATACATATGTAGGAACACCAAGCATGAGCGTAAGCATGACGTTAAATTCCCACAGAGGTGCAAAGTTTGCAACAGGGGAAAAGAAGATAAAATTCCTCTAATAAGTGCTAACAATTCTAGCATTAAAAAGGCTATTGGTCTGACCTCCTTAGATATTTAGGCATCACTCACAAGAGAACCCTAATTGAATCAGTAAATGTAGTATATATGTAAAAAAGGATGAGATGATATACTTAAAGGTCATCACATCAAATTTAAGGGCCTGATTATGACTTTGACGGTGTGGCAGCGGGCCTCCCGCTTGCTAGATTAGGGGGTTTTCTCCTGGTCTGGCGGGTGGTGCTTTGGCAGTCCCAGGTGGTGAGCCTTAGAAGGGCACCACAAAGGGAACGCCAAAGCATGTTCCTGCAGGGGCCAAAATGCACATTGTTGTGCATTTCATTCTATGCAGGAACACGGGGTGCATACATGTGCCTCTATGTATGCACCCCCGTGCACAGAGGCCACAGGGTGCCCTGTGGGGCACCCTTAGTTTCCTCACTGTCGCCCTTTTCATGGCAGGCTCACCGCCATGAAAAAGGAGGGCAGTGAGGAAAATCATAATATGCTTGGCTGTGCAATTATTTTTGATCTGAACAACCTTTCCACGGATAAGGCCAATAATCTGAAGCAATCTATTAGGACCTATCGTAACTGTAAGCAGGTTGATAACAATATGCTCAATCTCCAACTCTCTCGTGCCAAAAATAAACTTCCAGAAAATGTGGAATCAGCATCATCCCAATTCAATCAATGTCTCTAATCAGTTGCCAATAAGGTAGCCCCTTACAAAAAACCTGAGGTAAGAGAAAATCGCCAATTGCTCCATGGTTTTCAGAAACCCTTAGAGCTAAGAAACAAGAGTATAGGTGACAGGAAAGATGCTGGAGATCCAACTAAAATGTCAGCGAACTCTCCAACTACAAATCTCTACTGGCTGAATACAAAAGTTTGACATTTACAGAGAAGTGGTCCTACTATGCTAAGCACAAGGACGAGGCAAAAAATTTCACCAGGGAACTTTTTCAAGTAGTCTCCAAACTGTCTGTACCCCCGCAAAAAACTGCAACTGAGTATTCACAAGCTTTTAGCAACTCTTTAGCGCAGCAATTTTTAAAGAAAGTAGAGCAAATATATGTCACTTTTGACAATAAGACACGCTCAGAGGGGTGTGTTTCAATAAATGTCGGTTCCCTCAATGTTCTGACCTTCACTGAATTTAAACCAGTCACCAATAATAAGGTTATAACTCTTATCCAGCAGGCCAAATTAGGTTCTCCCAATGACACGCTCCCCCCAGTATGTTCAAGCAAGCCCCTGAGATTCTGGGTCCTAGTTTTACGGCCATTTTTAACTCCATGTTCACACAGGGCGTGTTTCCCTCTATTTGGAAAAGGGCATCTATTTTGCCCCTGCTGAAAAAACCTTGCCTTGATCCCATTGAACCGAATAATTACAGGCCCATCTCACGTCTTCCTCTCCCAGCTAAAAACTGGTGGTAAAAGTTATGAATGACCAGTTAACTTTCTACCTGCACAATAACAACTGCCTAGAAGAAACCCAGTTTGGTTTCAGGGCAGAACACAGCACCGAATCTGCCCTGATTATGGCCACGGACAAAATTAGAGCAGCCCTTGATGTAGGAGGTGCTGCTGCTCTGATTCAGCTTGCCCTATTGATGGCTTTCGACACGATCGACCATAATCTGCTACTTAATCGTCTGAATTCTATTGGCATTTCCGACAAAGCTCTTACACTGGTTTCTTCCTTTCTGTCCGAGAGAACACAATCAGTTGCCTTGAGGAGCTCTGATGTTCCTTCCTTTGTTCTTCCATGTGGGGTTCCAGAGGGCTCTTCTTTGTGTCCCACTCTTTTTAATATCTATGTGTCTGAATTAGCGGTATTTATCAGATCCTTCAGATTGGCATTAACATCCTATGCAGACGAGACACAAATTGTCTTGTCTGGTTTCAAAAACAATCTGCCACCGATGCAAAGATTTAGGGACTGTATACTGGCAGTCAGTTCCTGGATGAGCTTACACTGTCTCAGGTTAAACTCAGCAAATACTGAGATATTCATCTTTGATAATTTCTCCCCAAGCCGGTCAAGAGCTGGTGGTCAGATTAACTGGGGGTGGCACCCATCCCAGCTGCAAAGGCCAAGAACCTCAGTGTGATTATAGATAAAAAACTAAATGAGGCACAAGTTAATGCTGTTTCTTCATCTAGCTTCTTCTTACTTAAGGTAACCAAGAACATCTTACCTTTCATCCCTATGGATAGCACGAAAACAGTAGTTACTTTGCTAGTCCATGCCAAACTAGAATACTGCAATGGGCTCTATCTTGGTACACCAGAGAAGCAGCTATGCAAGTTGCAAATGATTCAGAATGCTGCCGTTAGGCTCTTGCTAAGAATGCCCGAGTTTCAATCAGTCGGAAAACGCCTTCAGAAGCTGCATTGGCTCCCGGTTAGGAGCCGTATTGTCTTTAAGGCCCTTTGCATTACCTATAGGGCACTGCATGGCACTAGTCCTCAGTTCCTGGGATGCTTGCTACATTGGTACGTCCCTAAAATACATCTTCGCTTAGAAGGAGCAAAACTGATATCTACTCCCAGATTTTACAAAGCTAGTTGGGGTGGCAGGAGCTTCATGGTGGCAGCCACTAAGCTCTGGAACCGTCTCCCCTTTCCCATTAGAACACTTTCCACCCTGTCTGCTTTTAGGAAGGCCCTGAAAAGTTGGCTGTTTAATAAATAAAGGTCCTTGTTTACTCTGGACTACCAGCACCAAGACACCTTTTGGTATTCGTGCTCTTAACAAATTTATTAACATAAAATGTGTTAACATAACTAAGACAAATGTGAGCTGGAGGTGGATTGACTTCAAACATGCCTTATCATAGTATAGAGAAAAGCTGTGAGAGAAATTTAAACAACCATGGGCACAGAAAAAAACAGCAGTTTTAATGTGCAAAGCACAGAAACCGAGAGGTAACCTTTAAACTGTCATGGGTAGAGGAAAAAGCACTTTTAAAGATTGAAGAATACACAGCACAAAGTCTGTCTCCATACCACCTTGTGGTCTTTTGCTCACTGAGCTGTTGGGGCACAGAGAAGCTGGGAATAACAAAAGAAACCTTGCATTTGTTCAACATAAACATCAAAACTGTGCAAGACTGAGTCCACTCACACAACATTAGGATATATTGTCCTTTGTCCTTTCTAGCTCAAAGTGCACCTTCTGGACGTCTAAACGTTACAAGGTACTTGAGCTAATGGGCATCCTCTGAACATGACAACTCCCCAGTCATCTGTGGGTACATTTCATCAGGGGCTCCGTCTTGGTGCAGAGTTGGGCACCATCCTTCTCAGGAGGTAAACAGGATTCAGCTGAGCTGGAATGCTGGCATGGGACGACATTGACAGTAACAACAAAATACTTCTCTGTCTAAACAAAGGAGACACCCCCGCGCCGCACAGCCACCAGCTGCTGCGTGTGCCCCTCGCCTGCCCTCTGCCTCGCTGCCTGCCTCGTTGCCGGCTGCCGGCTGCCTCCGCTGTAGTTGTTTTTGCCTTGTTGTCACTGTTTTCACTGTAATTTGTGCCTGTTTTCATTTATTTCGTTGTGCCTTTGTTTCGGTTTTCCTTCCTTGTTGTCCGCCTACCTCGCCGCCCTCCGCTCTCCCTTCCCGCCACCGCCGCTTTTCCCCACCCCTTTTTCTATTCTGTACCCTCCCCGCTCCCGCCTCCCAGCTGCTCCGCCCACCCGCGCACTTCGCCTTAAATGGCGACCGTGCGACGCAGGTGAGGGTGACCCACTTGTGGGACACCCCCGCGCCGCACGGCCACCAGCTGCTGCGTGTGCCCCTCGCCTGCCCTCTGCCTCGCTGCCTGCCTCGTTGCCGGCTGCCGGCTGCCTCCGCTGTAGTTGTTTTTGCCTTGTTGTCACTGTTTTCACTGTAATTTGTGCCTGTTTTCATTTATTTCGTTGTGCCTTTGTTTCGGTTTTCCTTCCTTGTTGTCCGCCTACCTCGCCGCCCTCCGCTCTCCCTTCCCGCCACCGCCGCTTTTCCGCACCCCTTTTTCTATTCTGTACCCTCCCCGCTCCCGCCTCCCAGCTGCTCCGCCCACCCGCGCACTTCGCCTTAAATGGCGACCGTGCGACGCAGGTGAGGGTGACCCACTTGTGGGACACCCCCGCGCCGCACGGCCACCAGCTGCTGCGTGTGCCCCTCGCCTGCCCTCTGCCTCGCTGCCTGCCTCGTTGCCGGCTGCCGGCTGCCTCCGCTGCAGTTGTTTTTGCCTTGTTGTCACTGTTTTCACTGTAATTTGTGCCTGTTTTCATTTATTTCGTTGTGCCTTTGTTTTGGTTTTCCTTCCTTGTTGTCCGCCTACCTCGCCGCCCTCCGCTCTCCCTTCCCGCCACCGCCGCTTTTCCCCGCCCCTTTTTCTATTCTGTACCCTCCCCGCTCCCGCCTCCCAGCTGCCCCGCCCACCCGCGCACTTCGCCTTAAATGGCGACCGTGCGACTCAGGTGAGTGTGACCCACTTGTGGGACACCCCCGCGCCGCACGGCCACCAGCTGCTGCGTGTGCCCCTCGCCTGCCCTCTGCCTCGCTGCCTGCCTCGTTGCCGGCTGCCGGCTGCCTCCGCTGTAGTGGTTTTTGCCTTGTTGTCACTGTTTTCACTGTAATTTGTGGTTTTCATTTATTTCGTTGTGCCTTTGTTTTGGTTTTCCTTCCTTGTTGTCCGCCTACCTCGCCGCCCTCCGCTCTCCCTTCCCGCCACCGCCGCTTTTCCCCGCCCCTTTTTCTATTCTGTACCCTCCCCGCTCCCGCCTCCCAGCTGCTCCGCCCACCCGCGCACTTTGCCTTAAATGGCGACCGTGCGAACGCGCAGCGGCCACGCGCAGCGGGCGTGCCGATTGTGCGCCGAAGGCGCGCCAAAGGTAAGCCCGTCTGCGCCCGTCCGCGCCTGGACCGTGCCCAGTGCCAGGACCCCTGGCCCACGACGAGGACCCCGACCGACCCGCCTGACGTACTCCGCCGCCACCCTCACCGCACTCAACACCGGCCGACTCCCAGAATGCCATCAAGCCACTCCACGAAGTACCCACGGACCTTTCAGCTGCCACGCCTGCAAGTTCTCCTGCATCCGGACCAGCCTAGCACCAGCACCCGCCAAGTCGAACACCAGCAGCACCCACCTCAAGTGCATCCTGCTCAACACCCGCTCCGTCCACAGACACGCCATCGAACTCTGGAACCTTCTAGACGCCACAGCCCCTGACGTTGCCTTCCTCACGGAGACCTGGATGAACGCCTCTTCAGCTCCCGACATCGCCATCGCTATCCCAGAGGGCTACAAGATCGTCCGGAGGGACCGAAACGCCAACCAGATGGGAGGAGGCATCGCCATCATCCACAGGAACACCATCCGTCTCACGACCAGCACCGACAACACCCTGACCAGCGCCGAACACCTGCATTTCCAGATCCACACCAACCCGAACACCACCCTCAGAGGCACCCTGATCTACCGACCCCCTGGACCACGCACACAATTCAGCGAGGACATCGCCGACTTCGTCAGCCCGCATGCCCTCCCCTCCGCTGACTACATCCTCCTGGGAGACCTCAACTTCCATCTGGAGAACAACAACGACCGCAACACCAGCACCCTGCTCGAAAACCTCGCCAACCTTGGACTCAAGCAACTGGTGTCCACCCCCACCCACCTCGCCGGACACACACTCGACGCAGTCTTCTCTTCCAGCACAGACATCGACTTCAGCCACGCCACAGAGCTTCAATGGACGGACCACAGCTGCGTCCACTTCACCTTCAAGAGAACGACGACCCACCAACACCAGCAACAGGCCGCCCGCAGAAGCTGGAACAAGATCACAGCAGACCAGCTCGCCACCTCCCTGAGCCAGCACCCTCCTGCCAGCTCAGCTAACCCCAGCCAGGCCGCCGACAACCTCACGAAGTGGATCAGCAACTGCGCAGACGAACTCGCCCCACTGAGGACCCCGCCTAGCAGACCCGGCAGCAAGAAGGCCCCATGGTTCACCGACGAACTCAAGAGCTCCAAGAAGAACTGCCGAGCCCTCGAGAAAGTCTGGAGAAGGGAACCGACACCGGACAACAGGACCTCCTTCAAACTTGCCACCCGGAAACACCACCAGCTGATCCGCGCCGCCAAGAAAACAGCATTCAAGGACCGGCTGGACAACAACGCACACAACTGCAAGGAACTCTTCAACATCGTGAAAGAGCTTTCCAACCCCAGCGCAGGAAACAACGACATCACCCCATCGCAAGACCTCTGCAACTCCCTCGCTTCATACTTCCACAACAAGATCGCGGACATACACAACAGCTTCAACAACCAACCAACGCACACCATGACCGAACAACCACCCCCCACCACCACCCTCCACGCCTGGACCCCGATCAGCACCGAAGACACCATCCGCACGATGAACTCCATCCACTCCGGATCACCGACCGACCCCTGCCCTCACCACGTCTTCAACAAGGCCGACGCTGTCATCGCACCCCACTTGCGAGACATCATCAACACATCCTTCGACACCACCATCTTCCCTGAGAGCTGGAAACACGCCGAACTCAGCGCTCTACTCAAGAAACCAACAGCGGACCCCACCGACCTCAAGAACTACCGCCCCATCTCGCTCCTCCCGTTTCCAGCCAAAGTCATCGAGAAGACCGTCAACAAGCAGATGGCCGCCTTCCTCGAGACGAACGGATCCCTCGACCCCTCACAGTCCGGCTTCCGAGCCAATCACAGCACCGAGACAGCCCTCATCGCCGCCACCGATGACATCCGAGCCCCGATGGACAACGGAGAAACAGCGGCCCTCATCCTCCTAGACCTCTCCGCGGCATTCGACACGGTCTGCCACCGCACCCTAGTACGGCGCCTCAGCAACATCGGAATCCAGGACAAGGCGCTGGAATGGATCATCTCCTTCCTCGACGGAAGAACACAGAGAGTCCGCCTACCACCGTACAAGTCAGAGGCCTCCGAAGTCATCTGCGGCGTCCCTCAAGGATCATCTCTGAGCCCCACCCTCTTCAACGTCTACATGAGCCCCCTCGCGGCCATCGTACGCAAACACAACCTCAGCATAATCTCCTACGCCGACGACACCCAGCTGATCCTCTCCCTGACCAAAGACCCCGCCGCCGCCAGAGCCAACCTGCACGAAGGGATGAAAGAGGTAGCCGAGTGGATGACGACCAGCCGCTTGAAACTGAACTCGGACAAGACGGAGGTCCTCATCCTGGGCTCCTCACCCTCCGCCTGGGACGACTCCTGGTGGCCTCCCGCCCTGGGCACCGCACCCAAACCGACAGACCATGCACGCAACCTGGGCTTCATCCTGGACTCCTCCCTCTCCATGACCAGGCAAGTCAACAACGTCTCCTCGGCGTGCTTCAACATCCTACGCATGCTACGGAAGATCTTCTGGTGGATCCCCACCGAGACCAGGAAGACCGTCACCCAGGCCCTCGTCACCAGCCGACTGGACTACGGCAACGCCCTCTACGCCGGTACCACCGCCAAGCTCCAGAAGAGACTCCAGCGGATCCAGAACGCCTCAGCCAGACTCATCCTCGACATCCCACGAACCAGCCACATCTCCGGACATCTGAGAGACCTTCACTGGCTTCCCGTCAACAAAAGAATCACCTTCCGCCTCCTCACCCACGCACACAGAGCCCTACACGACCAAGGCCCGAGCTACCTCAACAGCCGAGTCAACTTCTACGCTCCCAAACGCCACCTCCGATCAGCCAACCACGCCCTCGCCGCCGTCCCCCGCATCCGAAGAGCGACTACAGGAGGAAGGTCCTTCTCCTACCTGGCCGCCAAGACCTGGAACTCCCTCCCGACCAACCTGCGCCTGACCCAAGACCACCTCTCCTTCAGGAAGAAGCTGAAGACCTGGCTGTTCGAGCAGTAGCGGCACCCCCCCCCCCCCCCCCCCAGCGCCTTGAGACCCTACGGGTAGGTAGCGCGCTTTATAAGTGTCCTTGATTGATTGATTGATTGAGTTAGGTCGTTTATAAAATACACTTCACCCATGTTACAATGCCAAAGTCCCAGTCAGGCCACTATTATTGATTCTATCACTACAGAGCTGTTACCCAGCGTAGAATAACAATCGTCAACATTTTGTCCAGTGATCGTAGTCCTCGTACAGAATTTTCAAGGCTCTGATAATATGCCTACGAAGAATGTATATGTAAGCAAAACCATTTCAGAGAATATTATCCCATACAGACACAAAAGGAAATTGGTGTCAATTTCTACATTCAGTAAAAACATTACTGAATTAAAAAAAAAATCGACATTGCTCGAAACTTCCAGATAGTTTAAATGCTCCTAGAAGCATACAAAACATTGCTATTCCTATCTACTGCAGAAGATTTTTCTGTTGGCACTCATCTCAAGAGTTGCAATGAACGAACATACTCAAATACACCCCCTTCAGCAGCCGCTGAGGTTTTATGGCCAGTAGTGCACCCGCAGAGTATAAGCTAGGATCTAGAACTCCTGAAGCTGAAACATCTCAGGAAGGCCCATAATATGCATTTTGGAGCAAAGGCAATTGCACAGGGCATCTGTGCAAGTGAGTTTTTAACAGGCACACCAGCATTCCTATTTCCATAATTGAACAGGTTGCAATCCAAGGCACATATCCAGGGCACACTCGAAAGTGCACCGGAGACAGTAGAACACAGGCAGCACGCAGTGTACCTAGATGGGCTGAAAGGAAAAGAACAAGTCATCGTTTAGTTCCTGAAGCAAGGATGCGCTAAAATATTGTATCATATTCTCACAACACAGGAGCACATATGACAATGCCATCCCCATTTGGCCTCCTGACAGAACATCCATTGTGGAGCAGATCAAATAAAATCAGTATCCCGACAATGAGGAACAGGACAAGGGTAAGCTTCCAAAAATGCATTAAAGCACGAAGCGTATGAAAGATAGAATTACTCTAGACAGTCTGGAATAACCTGGAGCCAATTGTCTTAACAAGTGTACTACACCCGCAGTTTTCAAAGTGGTAAAAATGTGGCGTACAAGCTCCCTGAAATGGTGTGGGAGATTAGTGTGCACTAGTAACGGCTTTGTCTCAGAAGAAAACCTTGCAACCTGAGGATCAGACATCTCCCGTGCAGATGTTAAGGCAACTTTCTTCTGAAACAATAAGGCTTTTAGTCTACTTAAAGCATCAAAATTCACATTAGAAATTGGAATTGAAGGCCAAACTGTCACCTCCCTAACTGTACTGGCTGGTAGAAAAGGCAATTTTACACAACAGGTTCAGACCCTAGAAACCGTTACCAGAAATGTTAGTCCCAATTTAATCCCACAGCAACCTTAATCATTCAACATCAAATAGTTCACATTCGAAAGCAATCTGAATGGCTGACAAATTACAGCAGCTGGGGAACCTTTCAAGTCATAGGACAGATTTGCCTAGGATGCATTTAATGCCCAATGAAGTATAACTTCCCTGCAAACTAAAAAATGGCCTAAAGTGTTCTTGCAGTAACATTGTGTATGTCATGTCTTTCCTGGCTATGTTTTTTTGTTTTTTGTTCTTTCATCAAATTATATGTAAAAACAAATTTGTGGCTTTTAAATGCTTCCATGGAATGCAACCATTGAGCAAAGCTTGTAAAGTTCAGCTCAGTAGCATAATATTCCTAAGCTGTACGGATGCAATGGTAGATGACACAATGTTACTCAGAAAATATATCCCAGTGGATAATGTGATCATATCATTGTCTTCAACCGCTAAAGCCTTCTCCAAATTTGCCCTGTCAATTTCATGTATTCACTCAGCAGCTTCATGGTGTGAATCCTTCCATATTTCATTGCATATTGCAAACAAAGGATGCATTTAATGTGGTTTTTGAGGACCTAACCAGAAATCATGTAGGACCATGTCATCAGAAAGGAGAGACAAGTGTTGTTTCACCTTATCTAACATTGAATGTCGAAGCCAGTCTAGGCATACATTTCCAATGCTATATGTTGTTACCACTCCTGAGTGTTGTGTATGCGCATAATGTGGGTCTTGTCTATTGATTCTAAACCCTTTCATGTTGTTAAAGTGACATCCATTAGCAGTTAATGGCCACACTAACCATCCCTTTGGACTGGAACTGAGGCAAATGTGTGTACAATTTCTAAGCATGTTGTTGACTGTTTCCTTCTTGTAGTTTAATAATTTCCAAATTCTCAAAATGAGCAAATGTTTGAATATTTGGTGTCTTCGTATCCTTTTTCTTGGCAAGGCCGAGTCAGGACGTTTGCTGCACTGTTTTGTTCAGGAAAATTATTTGTTGCGTTATAAGGCATGCTCTAAACAAAGCCTCATTCGCCTGAACCTGCCAATCTTTAGTGTCACAGACGGATTTCAAACCAAAGTTATTTTTCCAAAAGTCATAACCTTGGGTCAACAACTGTGAAATGAAAGGGGTCGAATAAATTAGGATGGTGTCAGTTAGCATATTTTTCTTTGCAGGGGATGCGCGATACTTGTAATATTAGGACTCTGGGTTCACAGGATAGTGACCAGAAAACATGCAAATTTCTGTGCAAATGTCTTTGAACTACCCACTGGTGGTATAGGGCAGTGTTCCCATTGTGTGCAATTAAATACTGCAGGTGGAATACTTGCTTTGTGTAAATAATGGTGAAAAAAATGTTTAATCATAATTAGATGCACCAGTATACATATATTCACTTTAAAGTACAGGATATTGTTCAAAATTATCAAGCATTTGCTTTACTGTACAAATGTTCATCTGAGATGCTGCAAGGAGTGATGACATCATTCAGTGAAATACGAAAAACATAAGGAACTTGTGAAATATATCATAGGATATCTTAGCCCAAACATTTCCATCAGGAACTGGAACAGCTGAAATGTTCAGAAGGGACATGCCTCTTTGGAGAAACATCCTTTACACCACATGCTTTACGCTGCATGCCATTATGCCACATTTTTTACCCCGCAATTTTTTTTACAATGCAGGGCTTTACACCGCAAACTGTTACAACACATTCCTCAAAGTAACGCCCCCCTGGAGTTAGAATAGTAATTGCGTTGGAATGGGAATGCGTTGTAACAGATTAGTTGTAAACCCCTGCTTTGTAAAAGTTTTTGCAGAATGAAAATGCAGGGTAATGGCACGCGGAATAGAAAATGTGGGGTAAAGAGTCCTATTCATCTCTGTGCACCTTGCATGAGGAAGAAGGAGGCTTTAAAACCTTGTTTACCAGTTCAACAGCAGAAAGTTCTGGGAGATAGTGTCTGTTCGGTATACAACCTTTACAAGGCAACTTTTACAACGCACTACACTTACAACACATTTTTTACAATGCAACATCCACTACAACGCATTCCATTACAACGCAGGACACTACAACGCATTTTTAAAAACTACCTTTACAACGCATTCCATTACAACGCATACTACCTTTACAACGCATACCATTACAACGCATAATATTACATCAAAACCCCTACACTATCCAACACTTACCCTACTGTTCCCCCCCCTGGAGTTAGAATAGTAATTTTTACCCCTATACTATCCAACACTTGCCCTACTGTTGCACCCCCTGGAGTTAGAATAGTAATTTTTACCCCTATACTATCCAACACTTGCCCTACTGTTGCACCCCCTGGAGTTTGAATAGTAATTTTTACCCCTATACTATCCAACACTTGCCCTACTGTTGCACCCCCTGGAGTTAGAATAGTAATTTGTACCCCTATACTATCCAACACTTGCCCTACTGTTGCACCCCCTGGAGTTAGAATAGTAATTTTTACCCCTATACTATCCAACACTTGCCCTACTGTTGCACCCCCTGGAGTTAGAATAGTAATTTTTACCCCTATACTATCCAACACTTGCCCTACTGTTGCACCCCCTGGAGTTAGAATAGTAATTTTTACCCCTATACTATCCAACACTTGCCCTACTGTTGCACCCCCTGGAGTTAGAATAGTAATTTGTACCCCTATACTATCCAACACTTGCCCTACTGTTGCACCCCCTGGAGTTAGAATAGTAATTTTTACCCCTATACTATCCAACACTTGCCCTACTGTTGCACCCCCTGGAGTTAGAATAGTAATTTTTACCCCTATACTATCCAACACTTGCCCTACTGTTGCACCTCCTGGAGTTAGAATTAGTAGTTTTTACCCCTATACTATCCAACACTTGCCCTACTGTTGCACCCCCTGGAGTTAGAATAGTAATTTTTACCCCTATACTATCCAACACTTACCCTACTGTTGCACCCCCTGGAGTAAGAATAGTAATTTTTACCCCTATACTATCCAATACTTACCTTAAATCCAATGTAATATTATGCGTTGTAATGGTATGCGTTGTAAAGGTAGTATGCGTTGTAATGGAATGCGTTGTAAAGATAGTTTTTAAAAATGCGTTGTAGTGTCCTGCGTTGTAATGGAATGCGTTGTAGTGGATGTTGCGTTGTAAAAAATGCGTTGTAAGTGCATGCGTTGTAAAAGTGTGCGTTGTAACGACATACATCCATCTGTTCAGAAGCTAGAAAAAGACAGTCACAAAACCCATCCACAGGAAGAGAAAAAGTAATGAAATTATAATCCAAATCTATACCCAGGATGGGATCAAGTATGTCTTTTTAAGCCAAATTCAAGATGCACGTGGCTCATGCTTTGGCGGTGGGTCACACTAATCCAAAGAAAAATGATCAGTCGACAAAGTAGTATGAGGTAGTTAGTGCAAATGGGAGTGGCTCATGGAGCTGTGTAGAACTGGTAGTTAACTCCACTGGTGAGATGTTATAAACAACTTCATTGTTTGCTTGTGTTGTTGAAATCTGTGTAGTCACACATGATGATTGAATGGTTATTGTAACTGGAAGTAATAACCCTTCAATAGAAGTTGTCCCCAGCTGAGGAGAAGAAAATTCATTGTTAGTTAAAGTTAGCAAAGAGATATCCTGCATGCTAGTGAGAAAAGCCAGGTAACTACCCAGGATATCTTGCGGTCTACTTCGTAGAACCGCCTACATAATGTGGTTTAATCAGATCAATCGAAACAAATATCTTGTGGTTGCTTCCTGCAAGAGGCGGTAAAAGTACAGTTCTGGTATCTTCAACTCCCAGGACAAGCATATATTCTCTGTAAGATCGCTCCAACTCCTTTTTGTCTGGTATTTTCTCCTGCACTAGATCTCTCATCCTCAAAATCCAACCAGGAGTTGCAGGTGCTGCTTTCACTTCACCATTGGCAGAACGTTTCTTTAGTTCATTGTTGTGTCTGTCTCATAAGTCATTCAGTTCCTGTAAGACAGCCAAACATTCACTGATATCAAAAGGTGTTTCCATCACCGCTGTACTGTGTCTGTCAAGGTCTGAAACCCACATCTTAACCCCAAACAGGACTTCACAGGGAGTCTGACCACCCAAGTATCTTCTTGGCAGATTGTTTAAGGCTATCTGTACCCCATTCAGGTGATGGACCTAACTGCGACCTGAACCTAAAACTCTATCTGTTAAAAACTGCTTTAAGTCACAGTTTTAAATCTCCACAACCGCACTTCATACATAGTCACACCAAAGGTTCCCATAGTGTCTCGGTAAACCCTCAACGCAAACACTGGACCCTGGACTGAATGGAATTTGGTTACTGCATATGTGCTGATGAAGACTTGCAAGTCCATTATAACAGTTTGAGCGTCAGCTGATTGCTGTGGCCAAACCCATTGGAATCAAGAGCAGGAATCTACTGAACATGATGTGTTTATAAGACTGATTAGAATTTAGCAGTCCACAGTGGTCCAAGTAAACACAAGGGAGAGGCTTGTTTGAGATCGATAGAGGTGTCTGTGGTGGGCGAGCTGTGATGGAAACTTTCATTTGTTGACAGCTGTCATATTTAAGGATATAGTTTTTTCGCTGATTGTATAAACCTGGACACCAGTAGCGTTGCTGCAATAGTGAAATTGTAGCTACCACCCCTGCGTGAGCAGATGCTAAGCACTCATGTGCTGCTACCATCATTTCTAACCTTTGATTAGAATAAGGAATTACTCTAGCCCCCACTCAAGGAAGATGAGCAAATGGAATGTTTTGTGCACTCAGCTGTTAGGAGTGGTCTGCTGGGAAACCTTTCGGTATAGGGGTGCCACAGCTCAAAGCCATGACAGCCTTCATAATGTCTCTTTCTATTCTCGTGCTGGAATGAGTCTCTGCAGCTATGGTAGCAATATGCATTGCCTTTAAGGCGTCATCAACCAGTGAATTCCCTGCAACATCTGGTGGCTCAGCATGTGAATAACATGAGCCCATGGCAAACTTGCTTTGAACTTCACCACTTCTCCCTATAGCATTTTATGCCCAATCCATTCTGGCTCCAATAGTGTAGATACTCATTATACGACTGGACTCAATAATACAATTTGCACTGTGGGGAATTCAGGATCTGTATTCTCAAGTGCCAAAATTAGAGCATTCAGTTCAGCCAGCTGTACAGTGCAATCACGTAGTGACTGTTCATATATTTTATGAGGTTGGAATTCTCCACTCCTCATTTTACCCTTAATTACTGCGCAAGTGGCTAAGTATTGAAGCTTTGTTGCAACTGCAGGCTGGACAGAACCATCATTAAAGATTATGAAATCATACTAATCTAGATGGATTATTTCACTTGGCAAAGGGCATTTGTGTTCATATTGGAGATATGCATATGTTTATACTGTAGAGTCGACGAATACATCTGTTGCTGAATTAGCCCACTGTATCCATCTTGGACGTAAAGCTTTCATGTTAGAAATGCTAGATTTTGTGACAACCTATAAGGCTGGAATGAGAGTCATGACAATTATTAGTTTTCCATGAGCCAATGATCTTTCTTACACTACAGCAGTCTATACTGCCATCAGTATTTTTTCTGTTGGTGCAAAATGCATTTCTGCATTTGTGTAGGTGTGATTTATATGCAATTGGTACAGTGCCACCATCATTAAATGTCATATATGTATAACCTGACATTCCCGCTATTGTGGGGATCAGTAAATCTGTGGGGGCAAATTTACAAGAAAGTGCTGCAGCGCGGCACTGCAAGCCCTTTGGCTGTGCCACGCTGCGGCACCTTCAGAGCACAGGAATGCAACATATTTACAATTATATGTTGTATTCCTGTGCTCTCCCCTGCGCTGGTGCACAGACAGCTGCCATGCGCCTGCGCAGGCACCCTTGCACCATGGTGCAAGAATGCCTGCGTCACGGGGAGATTATTTATGTGCAGGATGGAGCACCTTCCTGCATGAAAACAATTGCTACAGGCATTTTCCTCTTGCAATACCTGCTGTAAAATGCAGCACATATGAAAAGAGGAAAAAAACTATGTGAAATGAAAACAGTTCTCGTCATTGCGCCTCACTACGCCACCCGTTGGGTGGCATAGCATACTGAAGCATTTCCAGGTTTACGATTCCTCGTAAATCTGGAAATGTGTCTGATTCCATGGGTGCTGTGTGAGAACACCCACAGCAACACCCATGGAATGTCCCTTTCACGCAAAGTGGTGCATGTAAAGGGGCCACATTTACAAGGACAGGAAAAGCCATGAAGGGTGGTTTTTCCTGTCCTTGTAAATATGGGGCAGAGAAATGCGCTGCCAGTGCCTTACAAAAAGTGACGTACTGGCAGCACAGGTCGCGTGCAAATCTACCCTGTGGTGTTAACACGTGTGTAAGTGTTTTGAAGCTATCATGTCAGCTTGTACTGAGCACAAAATCTCAGTGTGTTGTGGTGCCCAATGTGTGCTTTAAAAGTTCGGATGAATTAAATCATAAAATGTTTTTACCCGTTATACCACAATCTGGTATGCATGTTCTGACAACATTTTAAAAACCCAATATTGATTGCAGTTATTTAAATGTGTTTGGTGGTTGGTAAAGTGCATACCACTAAAGTAAATGTGTTGTTAGACTTTTGCCTTCACTTGGCAATTTGTATCCCAAGAACAGGACATTGAGATAGGCAATTTTTGATTCTTTGAAATTGAATTTGTAGCCCATGTGAGCAAACCCTAGAATTATGGAGTCCTCTCTGGCCAGGTGTGTTGCTAAGTCATTATATGTCAAGTATATGCCATCACTCTTCTAATAGTTCCATTACACAGGCTGAGAAAAGCCTGGGGCTTTTATTTATACTCTTGTGGCAATTTACAAAATTGTTTGTGATAGCTAAGGGCACTAAATGAGGTCAAATAACTGCTTTCAGGTGCTATATTTTGGAAGAGAAACCCATTTGAGATGTCTAATTTGGTTTTATATCATGTGCACACTATATTGTTCATTAGTGCCGTGCTATCCACATTTTGTACTGCAAATGTGCGTGTAGCACTGTTCAATTGCCTATAGTCCAGGACTAAGTGTTAGAAACGGGGCTCTCTAGTTAGCAGAGGTAGGTAACTTTGTCCAAATAGGGACCATTTCTTCTAGTCAGGGTAAGGGGGATACACGCTATAGATAACCCCTGCTCACCCACTCCCTGGGTAGCTTGGCACGAGCGACAGACTTATCCCAAAGGCAATATGTAAAGTATTTGTACTCAAAACACACAGTAATACAGTGATAATACCACAAATGGACACCACACCGGTTTAGAAAAATAAAGTATCTTTATCTAACTCTACAAGACCAAAATGAAAAAAATCCAACATATAAGTATTAATAGAATGACTTTAAAAAAAGGTTTTAAGCAACTGGGTCCATAGAAAACTATGGATGTGTGATTTTTCTCAAAGTACCTGTTGTTTTAAAAAAGTTCACAAGGCCAAACAGCCGCAACGCTGGTAGGCATCAAAAAACAAAGAGACACATTGTTTCTTGAGACCTTGAGGATGCGATGCAACAGTTCTGCTGCACGCAGGAGAGCGGTTAGTCGGGTCCAGTCTGTAGGGGGAAAGCGATGCGTCGAGTCTAAGGTAACTCCAATTCGCAGGTGATGCATGGAAATCCAGTATGCGGCAGCGATCAATGCGGCATCATCGAGTGGAGCTGCATCGGCCTCTTCAGCAGCGATCCCTCGATGCGTTGGTTCTTGCATTGGTCGATTTTGGCAGCGGAACAGCGATGCGTGGAGATTCTTCTCGCACCATGGTATTGCGCCAGGAAAACTGCTGCAAGAAGAGCGCTGCATCGATTTTCTTGTAGCTGCATTGCTTTTCCAGCTCCCAAAAGCAGAAACAACGTGCAGACACCCAAGACAGTCACAGGCACCTCCTGGCATGTCAGAACTCCCAGTAAGGAAGTTCAGGGGAGCTAGGGGTAAAGTCTTTGTGTCCCTGAGACTTCAAAAAAGGAGACAAGCTCTACTCAGTCCCATGGAGATCTTCTTAAAGCAGGGGACACAGTACACAGCAAAGCCCTTCTCCTTTCCTCAGCAGAAACAGCCACTGCAGGCCAACCCCAGACACACAGACAAGGGGCAGTACTTCTGCTCAGTTTCTCCAGCTCTTCTCCTTGGCAAAGGTTCCTCTTGATTCCAAACGAAGTCTAACGTTCAGGGGTTTTAGGTCTAATACTTATACCCCAAAATGTCTTTGTTCTCTTTGTGCAAGGGTCTCCTGAGCCTAGTCCGAAACAATTCTGTCCTCACTGGTGCAGTATGACCACAGGGGGTGGAGACAGCATGTGCAAGGGAGACAGGCCCCATTCAGACGCAAGGACATTTCCTCCCACTACTCTAAATTCAGCCGAGTCCTATTTAGCTCAGCTCTGAGTCATACAGGAAGGGCTAGGCACACCTCAACCCCCCCACAAGTGGCTGTCTAGTGCACCCACTTGCCAGGCCCTAACCTTCCCTTTTTCTACATGTAAGGATCCCCTATGGTAGGCCCAAGGTACCCCCCTGAGCAGGGTGCAATGTATGTGAATTGTAGGACATGAACTGGTATGTGTGACATTTACTGATAGTGAAATACTGCCAATTTCATTTTTCACTATGGACGTGTCCAGTTAATTGATGAAGAGGCTCTTTAGGTGCACAAAGAAAAAGCTACTCCAGAAACCCATCAAATAAGTACCCAATCTAGAATTGGAAGAGCCATGTCATATGGTTCATACTATATCAGTAAAATGGTGTGTTTGACAACATAAACATAAAAACTGTGCACAACTGAGTCCACACACACAATAAGGATATGTTGGCCTTAGTCCTGGCTAGCTCACAGTACACCCGCTGGACTTCTGAATCTTACACGGTAGAGGAGTGTATGTGAATCCTCAGAAGATGGCAACTCTGACTCCCCAAGAAAATTGTGACAACAGATCAGTCCCATTCATCAGTAACTCATTCATGCCCAAAGGGAAACATTTTAAATACTTGAATTGTATTACAATCATTTATGGAAGCATTGTGATTCTCATGTGAAATACATGTGCTGCAATGATCAATTGAAGGAAACATCACAGAGTAATCAGCATTACAAGTATTGTAGAGAAGATGAACAATTTAGCCATTGTGTTGTTTCATTTATCATATTCATACATGTATAATCATAACTACACTCCAACTGAGTGCTTCCTAACCTAATGAGCCTAGGGTGGGTGAATCTGACAGAATCCTGTAGGGTCATCTCACTCCCCAGTGATCTGTGGGTATGTTTCATCAGGGAGACATCTTGAAGTAGAGCTGGGCACCATTCTTCCCAGTAAGCAAACAGGATTCAGCTTAGCTGGAATTCCGTCATGGAGTGATCTCGCCAGTGTAAGCAAAATGCTCCTCTTTCTAAACAAAGAGTGGTGTAATTTATATAATAAACTTCACCCATGTTACTGTACTTAAGCCCCATTATTGATTCTATCTCCCCAGAGCAGTTGCTGACCAGTCAATAACAAAAATCAACATAATGCGCAGTAAACTTAGCCTTCATACAGAATGTTCAAGGTGCTGATCATATGCCTAGTTAGCAGAAGAGCAGTCTTCTCAACGATATCGTGTTCATCAAGAACGTCAATCTCCTGTTCCGCTCCTATGTCTAAAAAATTTGTTGCTGACTGCGGTGCCTGTTGTCCACTTTCTTACAATGACTAGATTTGTGGCTGAGAGAATTCCATTTCAGATTCCCTGCTCTCCATAGCTGCAGTTACTTTAGCGCTGAGAGATATGGCTTTAGGTTTTCATGGTGCCATTGATGCAGGAGTCACAGCCTCTTTCTGCCCAGATAAGGGTGCAGCCAGAATGTCTCATTTTCTGATAAAGGACTTGCTTCTTTTTCCCTCCACTGGCCACTTTTTTGGCACAAACCATTATTTTTGGGGTAATCTTCTTAGCACTAGAAGTTAACACTTAGCACTAGGAGCAGAAGCACCCAGCAGTTGAGGACTCAGGTGTCATGGTCTGTTGATTCCTTTACTGACTTCTCTCCATATCATTACCATGTACGATCGCTTTTGCAGCACCTGCAAGGGAAGTAACAGAAAATAACTCAGCAAAATGTGGGCAATAGCAGTACCGGAAACCCACCGAACACACTGGAAATGGAGTGTATAAAATCTGGTATTACTTCAAAGATAGCTTGCAAAGAAGTGATGAGGCCAGAGTCTACTAGTTTAAAAAAATGAGCTACCCCCATGGTATCAGAAGCATTTAATATTTGGTTATCAATTCCCTGAAATGCAGGGGAAGATTTGTATTTCAACAATGAACATGTTTTGACTGTAGTTCTAGCCACCTGCAATTTGAAGGTCTCATGGGCAAAGTAAAAGCCATGTCTTGTTGAAGCGAGCTATCTACCACTCCATGCCAAGGGGGAAACAGGACGTTGTTGCAACAAGTGACTAACTCGGAAATGGACACAATATACCGGACTCCTGCCTGCATACAACAACAGTCCTGATTATTAAGCATGAGATTACTCCCATTTAAAAGTATGGTTATGAAGGGAAGAATTGCGGGAATGGGTGTCCCTTTAAATAACAAGAAAAATTAGGCGCTGAAACATTACAATTGTTGTGCATCTTAACATGTTGATAGTGGAGTCACACTCCTCTCCTGTGAGAAAATCTTCTCTATCAGCACACCCACAGTGATAGGTAAATAGTAGTGACCATAACTCATGAATAAAGTTGCTCCCAAGGGGTTCATATCTACCTATCGGAAAATGTTTCATGCACTCTGTGAACTAAAATGTAGACATGGGCAAGTATATAACTCTGTGTATTACCCACACTGCTGAAGGCGTTTTGGCTACATTGAATGGGGTTTTTTCTCGAAATTTTCTAAATATAACATGGTATATGTTTTGTCTTTCATAGCCATTGATTATTTTGTGTGTGTTAAATTAAATGGCAGAAACAAAGTGGTAAAATTCTAATAATGCCAGGTGACGCTTCCATTTTTCATGGGTTTGAAGTGTCCAACTGAACTGCATAATGAATCTGAATTGACTGTGACCATGATACAATGTTGACATATCGTTTTGTACAATATCAATAACAGATGACACAATGCTGTTCAAATTATAAATATGAGATGATAACATATTAATACTGTTGTCTAATACAGCAAGTACCTTAACCAAATTATCTTGTTCAATTCGTCTCAAGCGCATAGCAGCTTCAGTTTGTGATAACTTCCAAATTTCATTATAGGCTGCATATTGGAATTTTTGCAATGAGGGGACTTTGGATATATCAAAAAAATCAGATAAATTCATGTCCTCAGACAGGAGAGAAAAATGCTGTTTACTGCAGATAGTGTGGAATGTTCTAACCACTGCTGGCATAATTTACCCACTGAATCGGTGGTAATAGTGTTTGAATGGGGTGACTGTGAGTACTGTGTTTGAGTCTACTGGATTTGAAACCGGAGGTGGAATTGAGACAATGAGCATGACAACCATTGGTGTCTACCGTCCACAATAACCACGCACCCGAAGATGCAAATGACAAATTGAATGTACCATTATGTATCATAGTATTTAGCTGGGCTTATGTATCATTTGTATAATATTGCCAATTGCCAAAGCGGGAAAATTGAAGGAATTGAAGGGGCATTCAGGCCTTTGATTTTTGCCAATCCCAGACAAGCAGTTTGCTGGACTGTTTCATTTACTAATAATATTTTGTGTGGGAATCGAACAGGCTCGAAATAGAGCTTCTGTGCCTTGGACCTGCCAGGGTTTGGTACCCCAAACAGATTTCAGATCAATATTGTCTTTCCAATAATCATAACACTTAAGGGCCAGTTGTTCAACAAATGAAGCAGCATATATCAGCTTAGTCTGACTATGCATACACTTTTATGAGTGGGTGGGAATCAATTTAAAATAGTATGAGGTTGGGTCTAAAAGGTCATAACCTGTAAAAAAGGTATATTTATTTGTTTGAGTTTGTGTACTTCCCTGTGGTGGAGTTGGACAATGTTCCCACTATGTATAATTATAATGGGGATGTTTTCCACTTGCTCTATGCAACAGATAATGTCTATAATGGTGATAACAGAACATCTCAGCATAGTTTGCAGAATGAAACACAGTATAATATTATAATTCAGAAAGCATTGAATTTACAGTATCAACATCCCGATCATCTGATTGTAACCCCAGTACGTTGACCTAACACATAGAAACTTTGAACACATATGGAATATGCAGGGTCTCCATAGTACCATATATATATGGAATAGAACTTTATCCCAAACAATTCCATCAGTCAATGGAATAGTTGAAATGTTGACTAGGGCAAAGTCTTGTTTCATCTTGTGGGAGGAAGAATAGGGAGCAAACACCCCATCAACCAGTTCTATAGCAGAGCATTCTGGGAGGTTATGGCTGTTGATCAAAAGAAAAAAAGATAGTCACAAATCCAATCCACATGAAGAACCAAGGAAAAAAATGATCCAAATGTATATCCATGGTGGGACTAGAAAAGTTTGTTTAAACCAAGAAACGAATACACAAATCAGCGCTGGGGGTGGATGCAGAACCAACGACATCAATGAACTGTCTGATCCATATAGTACCCTGAGGAACTCAAATGGAATGGAGGTGGATGTGATTCAGCAGTGGGATTTGAGAAATGCAACTCAGAAGCATTATCCAACAGTGAATGGATGTAATAAACATCCAGTATAGAAGATGGAGAAGTAGAAACAGGAACCAAATCGACAGAAATCTCAACCTCCCCCCTCTGCAGCAGGGGAGAAGCAGCAATGGTGGTGCTCACAGGCTGCAAAGGAAAGTCCTCTGAAGTGCCACTTCTGGGCATACTATGGAGTATCGCCCATATGGTGGCACTTGACATGTTCTATTGAAACAAAAGATTTTCCTTATGTCCTGAAAGTGGTGGCAAAATTACAGTTTGTGGACCGTGGATGCCAAGGACTGGAACAGGAGCATAGTACGTTGGGCCAAATTCCTTCTTGAGAGCCACTTTTTTCGCAAACAAGGTCTCCAACTTTCAGAAGCGAACCGGAGACTGGAACTTGATTGTGTGCACTCGCAGAGAGAGTTGTAGGCAAATGATTGTGAGCCAGGTCATCACTGCACTTTTGTAGATTCTGCAAGACAGTACAGCGGTCATCTACATTGAAGGTTGTGGCTGACGCCACAATGTCTGGACCATCAAGGTCTGGAACAAACATGTTGATGCCAAAGAGCATTTCGCACAGGGTCTGCCCAACTAGAAATCGTTTAGGGAGATTATTAAGTACCCGTTGAACCCCATAAAGATGATTCAACCAACCACACCCCATACCTAATTCTCTAGCCATTAAGGATTACTTTGAGGCACGGTTCATTCTCTCCACAACAAAATTGCCCTCAGGCCTATACAGAGAAGAATAATGCACTTGCACAACCATTAGACTTCATTGAATCAGGGTACGCCTTAGAGGCGAAAGCTAGACCCTGGGCAGAGTGGAATGCGCAACAGGCATATGTACCAACAAAGACTTTCCAATCTTTAATAACAGTTCAAGAATCAGCCGAGCACTGTGGCCAAGCCCAGAGGAACCTGGAGAAAGAATCAACTGCAACCAAAATTAATTTGAAAGCAGTATCAGAAATCAAGGGCCTGCAATGATCTAAGTAAACACAGCCTAATGGCTGATTGGATATAAACAGATGTGTCTGTGGGGGACGTGACATACCTGAACTTTATATTTTATGACAAATATCCCAGCATAAAACATATTTTTAGTCTGTTGCTGAAATAGTGGTTATCACTCCTGCATGTGCGTATGCGACTCCTTCATGTGCAGCAACTATCAAAGGCTGTCTACAGTCAAAGTTGGGGATACTAGGATCACCAAAGCCAAGAACATTTACAAAGAGAACATTGTGTTTATAAAAAAATATATATATTTTATTGGAAAAACTTTAGGGAAAGCGGTGCCAGCCTGAAAAGCATGGACAACAGCTAGGATGTTATTATCAACATGCATTTTAGAGCACATGACTGCTGCTATGTTACAAGTGGCTACTGCAGGTTTGGCTGCCTCATCAGCCATATAATTTCCTACTGTGTGCCCTCCCATACGTTGATGACTTAAAGTATGAATAACATGTAAATGTGGCATATTATACTTAAACTCTGCCACTTTAACCCAATTCATTTTATGCTTGAATGTGCTACCTTTGGAATCCTTAAAACTATTTTGTTGCCAAAAATGCAAATTATAATTAAATGATTGTACACAAAAAACTGAATCACACACTATGAGCATAGGGAATTCTGGATTTGTATGTTCAAGAGCGAAAAGCAAAGCTTTCAGTTAAGTTGTACAGTCCCCAAGAGACTGAGTATGAAGGATAATTGGTTGAAAAATTCTGCCCTGCATAGTGCCTAGAACAATAGGGCATGCCATGAAATATTGCAGCTTACAACCTATAGCAGGTTGTGCTGAAACATCAGTGTAGATACAGTTTTATTCATGAAGACAAAGTAGTGAGGAAGGAACAGGATAAACATTTTCATATAGCAAGAATTCTTGAATCTTTGAAGAAGGGTCAAAGATAAAGTCAACCTCAATTGCTGTTAAAGATGTAGCCCATTGAATGCAGTGTGGATGAAGGGCTTTTGTGACAGCCTTTAAGGCGGACACAGGAGAAACGAGAATGATTTGCTTACCTTGTGCAACAGATTGTTCCTTAAACACCGCCATCTGGACTGCTGTTAGTATTTTTTCAGTAGATCCAAACCACATTTCTATCTGGGAATATAAATGTGACTTATATGTAATAGGAACTGTATCACCTCAATTGAAAGGGGCATAGGTAAATCCAATAGCACCCTGAACAATCCGGATAAAAACATTTTTAGTATTTAAACATGTATGCAAATGTCGCGTTTCAAGTAAATCAGATTGTAACGATCTGACAATCATACTGTGTTCAGGCATCCAGCAGGTCACCAAAAAATCTGGTTGTATCAAGGCAGATAGTGATTTAATATGTTGAGCATAGTCTGGAATGTAAGTTCTTCCAAAATGTAAAAAGCAAAGCTTTTTAAGTGTATTTGAGGGCTACACTGCACACATTTTTCTATAAAATGAGGGGGCTAAGCTTTTGCCCTCATTGGTTAATTCATAACCAAGGAAAAGAACACTAAGAAAAGCAATGTGTGATTTTGAAAAGTTTAACTTGTAACCAAGTCCAGCAAACCACAATATTATGCGATCTACTCTAGCTAAATGAGGATTTAATTAATCATCCGTCAAGTATATGTCATCAGCATAGAACAAAGGATCAGGGTCAGTCTCAGGAGAATGGACACAATTTGAGCTGCAAATATGCTGGGGCTATTTTTATACCTCATTGGTAACTAGCATATAGCCGCTGACTAACAAGGGCAGTAAACGCAGACCAGTCACGGCTCTCGAGAGCCAAGTTATGACTGAAAAAACATTTGAAATATCAAGTGTAGTTTTAAATTTTTTATGAACAATATTATTAATCAGGCCTGTACTGTGTGTATTTTGGACTATGCAAATGTCGATAGTCTAAAACAATAAGATAAGACTGATCAGGTTTAGAAACTGGAAAAAGAGGGTTATTCATTTGTGACACCCAGAGTTCAATTACTCCTTGGTATTCCAATTGAGTGAGAATATCTTAAACGACCAATTTTGCTTCATGTTTTATAGGATATTGAGTAAGGGTGGGCGTAGTGGGCGTAGTGGGGCTACGTGAAGCAGTGCGTAGTGTGACCAAATCTACGCACACTCGCGCGCACCACGTAGCCCCACTACGCGCCGCCCGCCTCCCGCCCACCCTCCTTTTAAATAATACCCTGCATGTTAAATAATTAAAAGTAAAGAGACTTAACCTGAAGCGCGGCGTCTCTGGGGCTCCCTCTTCCTCATTTCCTACTTCTCGTTTCCTACTTCGAATGCGCATGCGAGGACGCCCGCGCATGCGCATTTCTCGCAAGAAATGCGCTTGCGCGGGCGTCCACGCATGCGCATTTGTCACAAGAAGTTGAAAACGAGGAAGAGGGAGCCCCGGAGACACCGCGCTTCAGGTAAGTCTCTTTACTTTTAATTATTTAACATGCAAGATATGATTTAAAAGGAGGGCGGGTGGGAGGCGGGTGGCGGGCGGCAGGCAGTTACGCTTCGCCCTGGCGTGTGCGTAGCGCTGCCTGCTTCGCCTACTTCGAAAACTGTGAAGCAGGCAGCGCTACGTACACTATGTGGGCGAAGTGTAGTGTAACGCCCAGGGTTAATATTGAGATGGAGGTCGTGGAGTGGACCGTTTAAGTATTACATGGAAAGGAATGTCTTTATCCCAACTAGCTTGAATGTGATATAAAGCAGGAAGTCTAAACTTGTTCAACAGTGTCCATAGCAATATGCGAAAATGAAGGGAGAATAAGATCCTCACCTTGTGAACAATCAAGAATAAAAAGAGGAGGTCAATCTTCCTCTGCCAAAAGAATATCATAAGAAGAAGTTAAATTGTTACAAAAGATAGTTTAATGGTGCGTTTAATGTCACCTTCAATCTGAATATCTAAGTGATAGAGTCTATCAAGAGGTGCAATGCAAGTGTCTGCGGTGTCTACTGTGACAAACGTGTCAGTTACTTTTGTCTCCTGAAGCTGGCGGGGTGTCTTGCGCACTATGACAACTTCTGCTGCACTGTCGAGGAGAGCCACTGCCCCACTCCTGTCCAGGAGAAGGGCTCTCACTGTCTGGGGCATATTTAGCTGTAAGTCTGAAACTTTTTTTTCTGAAAAGGGGGTTGATCTTCCTTTTTGACTTTCACATCATAGGTACGTTGTGTGTCTCATTTCAGTTGTGTGTACTCTCCTTGTCTGTGAACGAAGCGCCCTCATCTATCGTACTGTTGATCGGACGAGTTCTGAAAGCAACAAGGAAAACGAGTATCAATAACCTGAAATTGATCAAGAGTTTTAATTTTTGAGCGGTCATGAAAATTGATACGTCATTCAGAGTATTCTGGGGACAGAGTTCCTCCATGATGTCTACTTTTTTATTTTTGTGGCTGTTGTTTAGATCTATACAATGGTTTCTTTGGATATTCACGGGTAGGGTGAGCTTCTTTATCAGAGGTTGGTTTGACAAGGGTGGAAACTGAAGGTCAGGTCCCTAAACTGTTTCATCCTAAGGATGTATACACCTGTGAAATTATAACTGGCAACTTGCCATTCACAATCCACAATTGCCACCATGCAGCAATTTGCTGGCATATAGCCAAGGATGCTGATTCACCTTCAACATTAGAAAGAATCATTTCAGAGACAACCAGAATATTACCAACCAGTTTCATCCCCAAATCTGGGGCAGGACCTGCCTCATATTAATTCTGTATATGTTTGAGGACGTTCTGCAGAACACCAATCGAGGGAGTGCCATAACACAGAGTCTACACTGCGGCAAACACAATTCTCCAGGTGTTGCAGTTGGCTAAAGGGGTAACCACACCATTTGAAATACACATGGTCAAAATTCCAAGTTTTTCCTGTGGACCTATAAGGGGAAACACAGCATCAAGTTGGTCACTTTTTTGGGCAGTCCAAAACGGAATGTCCTGATTATTAGGTGGACATTTGCAAATAACCGAATTTACAATAACTGGGCTTATGACAAGACCTGCGGGTTGTCGTGCCTGAGCAGGCGTACCAGCCGTCAGTGGACCTACCGGAAAAGCATAAGAAGTAAATTGTACTAGGCATCTATTCAAATGAACAAATGCGCATTTCAACCGAATTCAGCACAGCCAATTTCAGGAATGTTTTAAAGCCTGCAAGAGTAGGCCAAGTGGCCCCGTCGATATTTAGGGGCCTATAAAATGATACTGTGGACATGGGAAAGGGCACCATTAAACCAAGTCTGGTGTTCCCAGACTGTAAGAGGAATCTCAAAAAGTACATTAGGACAAAAAGCATTTAGTACTGTAGCTGCAGTATAAGTACGAAACATATTATCATTAGCATTGACAGCTGGAAAGGTGACCCAAGAATAAAAGACCTCAAAGCGGTAGGCTGCATCTGCTTCAATCACACATACAACAGGGGCCCCTGCATTAGGGACACATTTCGCAAGTAAGTGTTGAGTAATGGCAGGGAAGCAATTTGCCGCAGTAGCTTCATCCATAATCAATAAACAAAGGATACAAAAAGGCAGCACAAATGAGAGTATGATCCTTTTAATATTCAAGCTTGAACATAAATAGGTGTGTCTTAAACACTGTGAAGGAAAAGTACCAAGCACGACGGACATCTCTGCAGAATGGTGCGAGGGTATTGTGGACAAGTACAAGGGTTACTCAGGGGTCCTGCAACTGAGTACCGGACCAAATGTTGGTGGCGCCATGTTGCAATGATTCTACCCGGGAACAGAACTATGATTGGGACCATGGAACATCAGTAGTTCGGATCTGAGTCACCATGCCACCTCAGTACCATGAGCCCGAGTATGACTAGCTATAATGTCTCACTTGCCCTCCTACTCATAACCAGAGGAACAATTGAATTGACACCTAAGAACACAACACTCCTGACCCTTCTCAGGGATTGCTGTGACAGGGCGCTCCCTTTTGCTCACTCAGTCGTACTCATCCACAATAAGATATGATGAAAGAGACATGAAGGAAGTTTTAAATATTTATTTAAACTATTGTTCCCCAAAATGCAGTATACGTGCAACAATTAGAAAACAACTTCCTAGCAAAAGTACCATCAGTATTGTAAATAAACTGTAGATTATAAAAAGCCCTGTCATATTATAAGACAGTTTAGCCTAACCCCTCCAGCTTCCACAGAAGCAGAACTGAATATACAGCAAAGATCTATAGGTTTTGCAGTGTTCCCCATACCTTAGCATACACAGATGAATGTATTACATCTCAGATACAGATGGGATCTTCTCTCAGGAAAAATAATCTCTCTCTGTGTGCTCCATTACTGTGCATACCTATATGACAAGGTTCACATGTTCGTTGACAACAGCTGCATTTCTGTGTTGTGTCTAGATGCGAGTTCCTGACCAGAACATAATAACAAGGGTCATTGTTATTTGACCTTGTCTGCTGTTCAGACTAAATCTTAGGAAAGAACAGAATGAGAAAACAACTGCAGGTTCTGTGTGAAAAAATATTGTGGCACAAAAGCAAACATGATTATGTAGTGATGTGTGCAAAGCTAATGCGGCCTGTGTCATGCACAGGTAGACTGACATAGGGAAAACTACAATAGCCCCTGTATGGAATACATGACAGTACCTTTGACATCACTATTTGCATAACACATATCACATGGACCTGGGAGGAATTGCCTACCTCTTTCCAGGTCCTTTTATGGATCGATATGGTAGACAAGGCCATGAGAAAGGCTGAAGGAGGGTATTAGTTACCACCATTGCTACCTAGCTATGGCCACCAGTTTGAGTCACTTTTTCCTGTCGGTGACAGTGAGGGAGGTGGGAGAGAGCCTAGGCTGTAGTTGCAGACATTCACTACTGCACCCCAGCGAGGAGCCTTACATATTTTGCAATGCAAGGATGCCACCACTTTTTCTTACCAGGATTCCCTGCAAAATTCAAACATTGCTTAAAAAATCGAATTCCCTCATGTTTCTGTGATGGAAAGTAAGGAATGTGTGGGAAACAGAAAAACTTGGACCACCCAGTGTCCCCATCCTTCTACCAATACCATGTGTGCCTTGACCTTTTGCACCTGACAGGAAATGCTAAATATGTGACATATGATTTTAATTTAGTGCCACAGTGGTTTTGAAATGTTCAGAGTTTTGGCCTATTCCTATCTAACCCTGGGCGTAGTTTGCGTAGTCGCGCTATGCGAAGCTACGCGAAGATGTTCTTGCACGACGCGAGCTATGCGTAGCTTCGCGAGCGTGCGTAGTTGCTTGGGGCGCCCGTTCGAGATGCGTTTTTCTTGTTCGGGAGCGTGTTGTCCATGTTCGGGGCGCTGTTTGCATGCTCGGGGATAATATCTCGTGAACGTACCCATGCGGCCGCCTATGGGCGCGGCCATCTTGTTTTTCAATTGTCCCACCGGCTCGCGATGCCTTATTTCCTGTTCTGGGTCGCGTATAGCGTGTTCGCAATGCACATGTCATGTTCAGGAGCGCATTTTACTTGTTCGCGACGATTATTGCGTGTTCGCGAGAAATATCGCGCGAACTTACCCACGCGATCACGAATGGGCATGGCCATCTTGTTTTTCACTCTATGCTATGGTTCTGGGCCTACTTTTCTATCCTCCCTTAATCTTTGGAATCCTTCGTTTTTTACACAGTTTTTCTTACTTTTTTTATTTATCATCTATCTCTCTCTGTCCCTAAGTTTATATTTTGCATTTTATTTCTACTTTTACTGTGTTATTTTTACTTTATATTACTTCTTTCTTTAAGCTACTACTTCTTCCCCCTAACTTTCTTTTTTCCCTTCTAACTTTTCTTTTCCGCCTCCCACCCACCCCAGAACCATGGCCAAGGGCACTGCCACTAACGGCTCAAAGGGCAAGTCACCTGCGCCCTGCAGGGGTGCAGGCCCGGCAGCTTTTTGGCGAGGCAGAGGTGGCCGCCCTTGTTTTTTTTATCCAGCGCCACCTCCCCTTGACCTTGGCAGCAGGCGGCAGGCCCGGCTCCGGGTACCCTACCCAGGAGCGTCACCATCGGTGGGCGAAGGTGTGCCGGGCAGTTTTTCGGTGCTCAGGGGTCCCGCGCACCCACAACCAGCTGGCCCACCGGTGGTGTGACATCCTGGACCGGGAGCAGGACCTTTTGGACCTGCTAGGTGTCGAGGTCGCTGGGCTTGGTGAGTAACTTAGTATAAGTATTGTTGTATATACATTTTTGACGAATAACAAAATTACTGCTGCCAACGTTGCTGGTAAATTACGTTTCAAAATCTTCTGTGATTGTAGGACCCAGGTGCTCGGCGCTACTCTTACTTGTTTGCAACTTTGCGCTAGCTTGGGCTGATTAATGTAAGTGTTTATTTTAGAGAACTGAAGTTAGGTAATGCTATTGCTAGAGAGACTCTAGTCCTTCCATTGTCCTCCTGTGAAATAGTGGTGGATGGATACTAGGTTTAGTTAGTATTAGTTCATACTTTTTGTACGGTCTACGTGACGCCTCCTCTGTCACTGAGTGCTGCTTACCCCAGTCCTCCGTAGAACCTTTTGTAGTTTGTTTAGTGAGTGGTAGGCTTAGCAGGGTCAGTCAGTAGCAGAACAAGATCAGATGCAACCAACCCACAATTTGGTGTATGCACAAATTTATGCATGTGTCCTTCATCTAATCTATGCATTTTTGATGGCTAAAAAAATGGAAATGCAGACTTAGTGAACAATTGGCCCATCTGGAATAGGTGGTCTAGGTCAGGTGGTACTTAGGCTTTGTTAGTATTTGGAATCAGAATGATTATGGAACACTGGAGTGTTCATAAATAAGTAGACGATCCGTGAATCCAGCAAGCAGCCCAGTAGTCGATCCATCTGATTAAATAGGTCAATTTTATTGCAATTGTTGTTCCCTAAAATGTTTTTTGACTTTTTTTTTTAATGATTTATTTGTTTCACAGCACTCCTTAATGTTTGTCTCTTTCTTTAGTATATCTTACATGAACATCAGCACCACCCAGGGGCAAGAAGACAGGGTCCGAGTCGGCGGGACAACAACAACCTGGAGAGGACCGCTCCTCTACCGAGGCTCCTGCTGCTGGCCCCAGTAAGTCCTCCAGTGGTTAATATAAACAATTATATTTCCCTAACTTTTACTGCATCTTTTTTTCCAAACTATTAATTATGGTTCCACTTTCTAATTCTATTTTTTACAAAAGCTTCTTTGACCTTGACTATCTGTTTCCAAATTCTGGCTATCCCTTTCTCTAAGTTCCTTCTAACTGCCTCTGCTATGACTCTTTGTACTACTACTACTATTAGTCTGTCTGTAGCTAAGCTTGCCCAGTTGGCCACTCTTTATTGAAAGTTTTCTTTGGAATAAAACTCAGATTGACCAATAGCTCTAGCCACTGTGTCCTGTCCTTTGGGTTGTCGTCTTCTAGTCTTCTTAATCTTGAGGCTTTGACAATTCCCACCAACAAAATGCCCAACCACATATTTGACTAGTATTTTGGATAGGATAGTACATACTACTACTATTGTAGGGATTCTGCAGACCCACATACAAAACTATGCACAAGAAAATAGGATGTTGGTGATGGGAGGTTGGACCTTACTCACACCTCAGTCAGAAGAACCCACAATCCCCTGACCGACTAGCTATAGTGTCTCATTAGGTCCCGACCCCCCACACAAAGATACACAATGATGATGAGACAACCCAGAACAGAATAACACCCTTTTGCTCACTCACCACACCAAATACCACAGAGTCTATGTGTAAGTTCAAAATGTTTATTTTCAAATAAGTAACAAGCTCTGTACATCTTTCTATGAAATTATTACTACAGCCAGCTTCAACAGCAAAAAGCATAAGATTAAAACAGTAAACATTTACAAGTGCATGACAAGACAAAAGATCTGTGTGAATTCTGGAAGACCCCTCACCGTAGAACGTAGAAATACTGGTTACATCATGCATCATAAACTCTGCAAATCTCTGGTTTGAAGAAGGGAATCTTCCGCCTATTATGAGAAAAATGGTGTGCATTATATAGTATACTGCAATAATGCAAGCATTTCACAGTCATGGCAAAAAGTGTTACATGTACATGTGATGGCTAAGCAATACGGACTAACCGAACTCCATAACAAAGTGGCTTGTTTTTCGACCTCTTCACTTGTACGCAACCGTCATGTGGCCTCAAAGGCGTCTACTGCACAACAAGCTGCGAGGTATAATATGCGCAAAAAGTGTAGTAGACATGATGAATCTAAAAGGGTTACATGGCTCAGGCTAACTTTCCAAAGAGTAGAGTAGGACTAGATGACCCTAGGGACCATATAACACTACTAGTGTCTGTCTACTGACTACTCTAGTACCCGATTTGGACTAGTGATCATGTATGTTGTATTAACTTTTTTTTCAATCTTCCTAGTGAAAACTAATAAAATAGGGGGAGGTGTACTGCCATCTAAAAATGTGTAATTTTTTTCTAGGCATACTACCAACCACCATTGCCGACGGGGCAAGCGGCGATGGCGATGCGGCCATTCCGTAGGGGACGAGAGACCAGGCTACACCTGCAGGAGCTACAGGCGGGGAGCCAGCAGCAGTGGCGGGTGGTGTTAAGTTATATTCATTACTTCTTGACATTACTACTAGATGGAAGTGTGTTCACTTCACTCACTGTACTGTGAGACTTATTAAGTTGTAGTGAACATTATACAATGGTTGAAGAAGACACCCTTTACTTAGCATTAGCAGCGTGAGTTGAGTAACCAATGGCCTCTTCTATCTGACTCCAACTCAGCTTTGGAGGTTTTATGGAGAAGACTAAAACTCAGATCGGATGACCTTGATGGATGTGTTGAACAAAGAGGGAAAGAAGGGTGGAAGGGGGAAGGACGGGCGATATGTAATATGACTGGCAGAGAAGGATATGTTGGAAGCATGCATAGGTGGCTGATAGGAATCAGATCAGATACATGGGTTGTTGAAGGATGGGTGGAAGGTGAAAGAGGATGCCTGCCTGGGTGGGCGACACAGTATGGGTGGATACTAGATAGCAAGATTCATCAGCGGTGTTTGGTTCAAACTCAAAGCCAAGGCAGCAAGGAAGGAGCGGACGCATGGGTGGTTGTTGGTGAAACCAACTAAGGTTTGTTAAGAGATATATAAAAAAGAATGATAGACATTTACTTTAATGGATATATGCCTGGATGTACTATCATCAATAGACAGCATAGGTGGAGACTGTCACTGGAGAGTCTTACTTTGAAGAGAATGTAAAAGAAACTGCGCCAGAGTAGCAAAGCGGAGGAGAATATAAGTAGTATTTTCAGAATACAGTTGACTCACAGTAGTTTCCAAGCACATCTTATATATATATTATCAAGCGCCTTCCTCTGACTCTGAGGACCACTCCCTACCTATGTTAATGTATTTTCGATTGTGTCAACCAGCCTGCAAAGGGTGGCCTATCTGTTGGTTACACAATTAATGAAAACAAAGTACCCTAAGCAGTAGCGGTCGGTGGTGGGAGTGCTGGCGGGCGATGACGTGGGGAAGGGCAGGGTGGGGGAGAAGTAAACTATGTATTATGGCAAAATACAGGTAAGTAAACATAAAAATAAATAAAACGATTTTCATTGTGCGCACTGCACCGCCAAATGCGATGCAGTGCGTGCAACAAAATTTGTTTTATTTATGTAGATGTATTGTTTACTTACCTGTGATTGTCCGTAATCCATAGTTTACTACCCCCACCCTGCCCCTCCCCAAGTCACCGCCCAGCAGTACTCCCACCACCGACCGCTACTGACCTGATGTCGTGTTACCATCTATAATATAAGCAATGATCATTGGATCCGATAAATAATCTGCCTTTTTGTAGTACCCAGGGCAGGGTGAAAGTGAAATTGAGCAATTGCCCTCATGTAACAGAGAGAGTATGGCCAGTGCCACCCGTAATACAAAAATATGAGCTTCCCCACCTGCAGACAGTAGTAGTAAATAAAACTAACGTGAGTCTGCATCATGTGACTCGTATCTGTTTCTCTTGGGTGCAAGCTTAGCTGACTGGGCTGGCATGCCGGCTACAACAAGGTTATGTAATTTCGCTAAACTACAGATGTGTACTTGAGTAAATAGTGCTATTATAATGCCTGAAACTCCCACAAATGTTAGAGTCCGAGGAAGTAGGAGGATAGATACTTACCACAAATGTTATGTACTGTGCTTGCTAGTGATACTGTGCCACCATGTGATGAATGAATTTTGTGTTACTGTTTTGCTAAGAGTATTGGTTACAACAGTGTCCTTTTTTTTCTTGATATAGATCCTCCTTCCCAACCAAAACCTATGCGGAAGGAGTTGGCAGCCAGGGCCCGGCGTCGTAAACTGGAGGCCATTTGTGAGGAATACCGGCGGCTGGTGGCTCAGGCGGAGGAGGAGGAGGAGGCGGCTGCAGCCTCCTCCAATGCCCCGGACCCCAGTCAGGCCCCGCCTCCAGTTTTACGGCACCGTGGTCAGGCAACCGCCCGCCGCCGTGCCTCAATATCAAGCACTGCTACCCCCCACCCTGGATGTAACTGCAGGGCATTTCGCCACCAGATGCTCCTCCGGATGGCACGCTTGGTGGAGCACCAAGAGGAGCGGGTGAAGATCCTGGTTGACAAATACCTGAAAGCCCGCCAAATTTAGGACCTTGTTGAATTGCCCCTTTTTAATTCCTTTTGTTGGTGGGTGGGTTTTGGGCGTTGGGGTTTTTTCTGGACATTTGGGACTTTTGGACATTGGTTGGGGTTAGGGAGGGGGGAGGGTCAGGTCAGAGTGGGATAGTTTATTTTTGTTAGGGTAATAAATTATATATTATTTACTTAAACATACAATGTTAATGTTTTGTGGGTGGGTTACTGTTTTACGAATTTACGTCACATGGTTGGTTTCCTTGCTGCTGCAGGCCCGCAGCCAGTGTTTGATTTAAAAGATCTGTCGATTTTGTAACACACAAACAGATAGATGCGGTATCCCTCACTAAGTTATTTTATTGGTCATACTAGTACTGTCAGTCTCTCCTCCAAGTCCATTATACCTCCCACCAAACTTATCTTACCTGTGATTGATGATGATGAAGTTCGGCACAGTGATGGCTGCATGGTTGGTTTCCCAAGTGACTGGAGAAGATGCCATGGTTGTGGTGGTATTCAAAGAAATAATAATTCCCTGAGCAATATTCGCATATATAAAACTTCAATTACAGTTCATAGAAGTTTTCTCAGAATCACGAGTTTCTGTGTAACAGATGAAAATATTGTCCGATCTTCATCTTCATCTTCATTCACAATCTTTATTTACAGCTTCTGTCATTGTCCTTAGAATACTTGTTTAAGCAAAAAAGCTTGATTATCAGGACGAGAAATAATCCAAGTCCATTCGTAAAGAAGATTTTCTTCGAATCACTTATTTTGAGCAAAAATGTTCTATTCTTAATTCATTCGATCTTAGAAAAAACAGCCAACACGTGTATCCTCTATGGTTAATTTTCCAAAAGACTTCCTCAGGGCTGTAATAAACAGATATACAACACAATTACCAATTATACCTATCTCAAACTAAACGAGTTGCAATCCTCCACCAAACAAAGGAAACCCGTGTTAATAGAAAAGTCATAGAGACCAAGGAAATTCGAGAAAAAGCCAAATTATACCGTAAAGTGTAAAGGTCACCCAAACCACCACAGTAGAATAAATTAGAAAAAAGAAAAACACCATATTTGATGCCAACTGTATAAACATGAAACCAACCAAGAAAACCAAACAGCAAGATACCTAGGCTAAATACTCCGTAACGTGTAAAAACACCCAATTAAAGTGTCTTGTAAAATGAAGTCAGATAAGAACTGAAAATGTAACCAAACTCTAATCCCAAACGATTCCTAAGTACAATAAAAGTGACAACATATGTATATGTGTGTCACCAACGCCAGTTTCATAAGATCATAGGTCACTCACCAAAGTTCCAAATATCGATTTTATTAACAGGAAATAGTGAAAAGGGTTGGCAACATATATAACAGCCAGCCCAACAGAATTCTTCGTTAGCGAAGTGCTCCTTTACCTAAAAAACATGTATATATACTTAAAAGGTAATTCTAAGTACTTTCATAAGACCAATATAGTCCTAACCATAAACCAAACAACAACATCAACATTAATTAAAGAAATATGATGTCGAGAGTGGTCTTTAACAATCTAACCAAAATTCAACTTCAAGTCGTTTAGCACTCAGAACATACCATACCAATACTTATTTAACGTTTAAAAACACAAGGGAAGGCATATAGGGATATTCGATGTCTGAATATCTAAATCTTACCTCCAAATTCGAGGCAGAGGGTAGAGGCGTATCCTGCCACACTGTATTGGCGTCTAGCAACAGCGCCATGTTTTTCCTGTATATTTATTGAAGGCGAGTGCTCTTCAAAACCGAAAAGGGACTAACGGGAATACTCATACCTCTAACCATAGACTTAGCCAGCGCCATTTTGGAGTGGGTTACGGAAAGGATCTTACTAGTACGAATTGTAGTTTAATTTCTAACCCATCGTGAAGCAGCTAAGTATTTAACAAAGAAAAATAAAAAAATGGAAAAACATTTTTTAAATCACCCACACTCATTAGCCTTCCGTAAAACCATTAATTTACAGAGTAAAACCACAAATATCAGTAGTTATCAGTCACAAACAATAAAATTTTCTATTTCATTCATAAGGCCCTTAATCCAAAGAAGACTCAAAAACAGCCATTTAACTTCCTCAATCCTTACTCAAATGATCTTTATATTCAAATCTGTTACTATATATAAGCCTGGAAATGCTGGTTTGGATTGAACCCGGGTGCAGGATAATGCATAATAGAGAGTCATTTAATAATACGAGAACATTAAAGAGGAAAACGAGAGGAGAGAGAGGAAAAAGAAACGGAGAGACGCTACGCTAGCTAGCTCAAAAGTGCCAAAAGGAACACAATGAATATTTAGGAATAGGCACAGACCCAACAAGGGGTAACAGTAGCATTTGACATTCTGTAATGGGTAACAACTGTGAAACCCATATTTGTTATAAATGCAGTTAGAAGAACAACATATGACCCAATTCGTTATAAAAATTGTTAGCCATAAAACCCCATAACAAACATAACAAAGGATTAACCTTATGACTTCAAGAAGTCCAATTCAATAGTGGTTGTGGTGGTAGTAGTAAACACTGGCACTAGCATTTGAAGGAAAAAAAGAGACAGTCACTTGCCTGAGAGAGACTGTGGGAGGAGTAGTCGAACGAAGTAAAGTGCAGCATGGGTGGGCAAGCAGAAGAAGATCCTTGCCCTGCCTTGAAATTCAATTAGTGTTGCTTTCACCACATCTGCGCCAGCAAGCGTGTGATCAGTTGTTGGTGTACATTTAATGTAGTCACATCACACCTCAATATAAATCACACAGCCCAGGGGAAGAGGGTTAGGGATTGATGAATGGATGGGAAGGGGCGTTTGGGGAAAGGTTTGACAAAGAAAAACAGACAGTATGCATGGACACAACAAAAGTAAAACACAATCTTGGAAGACGACCATGATCCATTACCCAAGAAATCTATAAAGGGAGAAAAAGGAAATGCATGCATGATGATGAAGAGAACTTGATGGTTAATGAGTTGTACTTACTAACTACTACTACACAATTAGACAGTACAGGGCAGAAATTATTAATATGAAATTTGCCTTGACTGTCTGCCCTCAGAGCAAACCAAATTAAATGCTGTGCCGGGCTTACTTTTATTTTTAAAGCTAGCAAAGAAAATGAAAAAATAGTTGTAGGGATCAATTACCAAACAAACCACAACACACAGTCGTAATGATTGAAGAGAAAAAGGAATCAAATAAATTAAGAGACGAATGATGAATGATACTAAAGTTACTGTATTATCCTGGTCCAATTGTGGAGTTGCATCATTCTCGTCATTCATCTTGGTCCTTCCTTCCATGGACACTCCGCACATCAATCTTGGGTACCACTGCCTGCCTGATGCAGATTTGTAAGGTAAGTGTGAGTTGTTTCTCCCACTATAGCACAGGGTAAAGGTCGGCCTGTAAGCATAGATGGAAAAACAAAAGGGGTATTGAAAAATAACTGAATTAAAAAAAATAAACTCAATTACAGTGGAGTGCAAGAAGAGAAGACAAGACTCTTGAGAGAACACTTTCAGACTGAGGCGGCTTGGATACATTGTGTCTACTCTACAGCATTAAGATACAACAACAACAGGACGGGGGCCAGCACAGAACAGGCACATCACGGCACAGGCCCGGCCCGGCACCCAACCCCCATTTACCTTAAATTTTGACAGAGTCAGACAAAAGGCATATGCAGCAACCTAGCATTTTCCAAATCAAATGACTAAATCAATGCGCCACTGTCACTCATACCACTACACTCTACTCCAGTCCATACCACTACACGGACATGTAGCCTATGTCTGCTGTGGTTCTTGTTGAATTGTTGTGTTTACCTTTTATGCCAGTCCATGAAACGCAGTTATTCCATCAATTATCTCCAATCCAACTGACTGACTGTGTGCAAAGATAGTATGGTCATCATCATGACCGTGTGGTACGTGTTCTCCAACACCAACTCAGTCTGCAGTGACTCTGATTAAGTTTATAATATATTCCATATTACAAAATTACAACGGATATTGACCTGCACCCACAGTAGTAGGAGTACAATGTGGTTATTAAACAACAAGGAAACATTGACTGTCACTTGAGTCACTTTTACTTTGTAGATATACTAGTATAGTTCGACACATTCACTCGTAGTCAGCAAGCATCCAATGCAATGCATGCCATCATTCATAATAATCATTACCTATCTTGCTCTTCTCTTTGGCTGTTAGATCAGATGCCTAGCCTTCTGACAGTGATGAGTTTCGGCTCGTAAACAAAACGGAAGATAGCTGTAGTCACGTTTCACTTCTTATGGAGGGACTGTTAGAGGCAACATGTATTGTACTATTCTCCATCTCCATCCAATGTCTGGCTTGCTTTATTTAGGGAGAGTAAGGAAGATGGAGCAGGACTCTGAGGAGTGGAGTGGACAGTTATGCACAGACGTGCAACTCCAATAGGGAAATAAAAAGAGGAGACGGTGTTGATGGATTTGTTGTGATTAGATTTGAAACAGAAAAACAGATACACACACAAATAAAGGGAAGGAAGAACAATTTGAAAGCCTAGTTGTCAGGGAAGAGGAGATCGTCCTCAAACTCTGGTGGTTCGGACAGAAGTACGTCATGTAACCCACTACTTATGTAATCGAAGTCTCTCTCCTCGTCCTGCTGTGATTCACATATTTTGTACTCCGTTGGTATAAAGTGCTGATTCATTTTGATCATGGTTAACCTCTCCATGCTTTTGGGTGAGAGACTGGTCCTTTTCACAGTAACAATGGCACCAGCAGCATTGAAACCACGCTCAGAAGAGACACTTGCAACAGGGCACGCCACATACTTTATCGCCAGCCTGCTGAGCACTGGCCATTGGCTTCTTTTCCCATACCAATACACCAATGGGCTTTGATCCATGAAGCTCAATGTTCAGGGGTGCTCCGATTTGCTTGGCCTCTTTTGCCTTTGCATCAGCAATGGACATACAAAACCCTTTCCATAGAAACCAGTCACTTGCCGTTTTTTTAAATGTGGATGATGATCCTGTTAGAGCTGTTGTTGATGTTATTGCTGATAGTGTTGGTGACTGCTGGGAGGCAAACGCACTGCTCTCAGGCTCTGAAGTAGAACTTGACTCTGGGTGCCCTGCAATACTTTTTCTGGCCTGGGGTGGCTGGCCTTTAATTAAGAGCCGTTCATTTTCAAAGTCAGTGGCTTCCTCAGCTATCAAAGTTTGCTACTTGGCAACATACACTTCTGAAAAGGGAATTACTTCATTACTGCTCAGCAATAATTTGTAACGTGGATCCAAAATTGAGGCAGTAATGTAATATCGATGTGACACAATGTTATTTTGAATCCTTGTATTTTCAGATAAGCGAATGGCTAAGGTGTCCGCCAAATAATATGCGTCTACTTTGTCATCCGCACCTGCGTACGTTTCAGACACCTCCTTCAGCTCTTGCTCTAGCATGTTCAACAATGGGATAGCTTGGCCCATAGTACAGTCCTCCCTGCTGACTTCACGTGTGAAGACCTTAAAAGGAAGTAGCATCTCTGTCAGGCATTTAACGAGGTCCCATTGGGCCATCTCAACGGTCATGCCTTTCACAGTAGGATCTCCTGACCTTTTCATGACATAAGCATTGAGTGGTATGAACTGCTCAAACAGATGCTCAAGCAAGTAATAAGTTCAGTTCCAATGTGTTGGCACCTCCTGGATGAGTGCTTTGACTGGCATTTTATGCTCACGTTGAATGACCCTCACCTGCTTCCGGGCTTTAAAAGAATGGTTGAAATGTGTGCATATTCTTCTGCAGGTGGTCAGTAAGTTGCTGACTTTGCTTTAATTTTTCAGAAAGTCTTGAACAACAATGTTAATGCAGTGTGCCAAACACGGGACCCTGGAATAGCCACCCTCTTTCATGGCCCTCCTTACATTACTGCCATTGTCCGTGGCAACAAAACCAATGGTAAGCCCTCTTGGTCGCAGCCACTCAAACACCTTGCTGTTAAACTCATTCAAAATGTTTGCAGCAGTATGAGATTTCTCCATAGCAAACATGGCTACAGTTGCATGTTTGCGAGTGTCATTAAAAATCTCAGCAGTGTCAACAACACCTGCAGAAATCTTATCTTTAACACCCGAAAAAGAGACCCAGTGTGCAGTGATGCACATGTAATCATTGGCTTGGCAACTGGTCCACATGTCTGTTGTCAGGTGGATTCTCTGAACAGCACTCTGTTTTAAGGCTTTTCCAAGCAATTCCAGCACGTCGTGATGTAGTGCTGGAACAGCAACTCTGGCGAAATAGTATCGGCTGGGAACCTTCCATTTTGGGTAGATGGTTGTCACAAATTCCAGAAAACACACCCCTTCAACAAAAGAAAAAGGAGAAGGTCCAGTGCTAACATTTTAGCCAGCTTCGCATTGTACAAATGTGCTATTGCGTGGTTGCGTTTGTACTGCCCCTCCGGCCTAGTAAACATGCTAAGAATGGTAGGCTGCGTGGTATTCCTTCCTGTTATGCTCAACCTCGCACTTTTTTAAAAGCAGTACTCCTTGGTGTCTCAGACTGACTCTTACTCTTGTGCCACTGAGATGCTGCTGAGGATGTGGGGGTTACCACTGCAGTGCTGGGGACAGGGCTACTTTGTGTACCACTACCACAGAGAATGTCTCCCTCTTCTTCTTCTTCCTGTTCCACTGTGAGCGGACCTTCTACTCGTTTATTCCCACCAACAGCAATGGTTTCAGTTTTTATGCAACAAAGGTGCTCCTCCCACTTGATTGTGTGGTGCTTTTTCAGATGGGTCATTTGGCCTCCGGTACCATAGTTTGTACCAAGCTTACCACTACTAACAGAGGTATGACAAATGGAGCATATAGCAATATTCTCCTCCTTTTCGCTAACCATAAAGAAGTCCCACACTGGGAAGCTTAACTTTTGTCTCCTGCTGGAGGTGCCACTTCCAATGCCGGATGAACTGGAGGGTGTGCGATGAATTTGACTCTGTGCAGTACCACTACCTACTTCTGCTGAGGTGGTGCTTGTGCTGGATGTAGGACACTGCCGGCCCTTTGCTAATGAAAACATGGAAGCTGGTGGTCGTGTTGGTGTTACCTGTGTTGGAGGTATGCATGCTACATCTCTCGAAGCCATTTTGGATAGGGTAAAAATGTTGGTCTCCATCTCCTCTGGGCCGGGAGTGATGTTCGTGATGACTGGCTCATCATCATCATCATCATCAGCATCCTGCTCTTCTACATCAACCTCCATAAGTGTAAGGCTTTCTGGAACCTTCCTTTTCCCATGCCTGATCTTGGGACGTGTCTCCCTCTCAGACTCAGTTTCCAAGTGGCATCTAGATCATCAGAAGGGGGACTTGGCGAAGAACTTGATGGACGAACCCTCCTTTTCCTTGCTGGGGATTTGGAAGACAATGGAACTTCTGAAGTAGTGGCTTCCTCTTCTTCCTCTGCATGAGGCTCTATTTCCTGAACTGTCTCTACTTCGGGAGGAACAACAACTACTATTGCGAGCGGTGGTTCCGGCTGTTGTTGTTGACACTTATCTGCTGTGTTCCCTCCTGCGTTGTTTGTGTACTACTTTGAGATAGCGATAAGTTTAGTTCAGGCTCAGCATCACTGCTGTCCACCATTAGGCTGGCTACCTCTTCCACACTCATCTGCTTGGGCCTGGGTTGGTGGGTTGGGCCCACTGATGTGGAGGTGCTGCCCCCAGCTTGGCCCCCAGACACAGCTGCTGCAGGCGTCATTTTTGGTGTCCCAATAAAGGTTTTGGTGGCACACCAGACTTAAGTGACACTTCCTTCTTCTTCTGTTCCTTCTTCTCAATGGCAACTTTCTTGGTACTGGAGGACCTACTACCTGCTTTCTTTGGGAGCATCTTCTTCAGATGTCAACAGCACTCAGTTGCACAAGTTGCAGAAATGGCTGGTCAGGTCACGCACACGTCACGTCGTGTACAGCAGCAGGACGTCGGTCTGGCACCACAACGGGCGATGATGACACACCTCCTCCTCGGTCTTTTGTGCACCTAAAAGCAAAGAAGCCAGAAGAACATCAGTCAAAAGATAGTACAACCAAACTAATATAATATATAACTTCTTAGTGTGTGGTGGATGGTCACAATTATTAAATTGTATTAAGCCAGTGAACAACAACAGTGTAGCCATTTATGAGACTTTGACAGCAAGGCCAGGGCTCCTGGTGTACTACTGTACTGTGTACACTCAGGAAGAATAAGAATAGCAAAGAACAAAAACATAAATTTAGTGTAGCCTGTTTGCCCTAAATAAAAAAGTGTGCATCACATGGAATGGGTGTAGCATCAGGGAGCAACAACAACGGACACATACACATAAAAAGGCTTTTATTTACAACACCCAAAAAGTGAAATATATTCCAGAAAAGAAGTAAAACCCACATTTTGCAATTCAATCCAAAGCCATCCATGCCATACATGATGTTGAAATTCAACACACAACACAAAGACAGTTGTTTAACTTCCATGCACCCGTGATCATTGATGAGTAGTACCCCTGGGCCTACTGGCAGACTAGGCCACAAGCTTGGAGGCCTATGGAAAAAGCACAGTGGCTGGTCCCACAAAATGGCCGTCACCACATGGCCAGGCCACTCACAAAAACAAGAAAAGGTCAGGAATACAAGACAGACAATGCAGGCCTATGGAAAAAGCACAATGCCTGGCTTCACAAAATGGCCGCCACCCACATGGTCTGGCAACCCACCACAATAATAACAAAAAAGTGAATACAAAGGGCAGGAACAGGAAGTTGGAGTCTCTGTGGAACTTTCTTCCTCTTTTAAATAAAAAAAAAAAAAGTGACTCCGTGCTCCAAACTACAGCAAAATGACAAACTGAGGAGTTTTTTTTAGCAAAATGCACAAAATCATCGTTTTCAAGAAGGTTTTATGTTGCTCGCGAGATATTGTTTGCCAAATTGCAAATTCTGCGTGTTCAGCATCGCGAACTGTACAAAAAGTCATTATCGCGTGCGTGAACATGCATATTGAGAGCGCGAAAATGATAAAAACTGTAAGTCCGCGTTGTTGAGCTGTGCAGAGTTGCCACAAGTACGCGAGCTGAATTCCTAGGGTTACCTACTGGCTGAAAAGCCCTATTTCATTAACACACACCCAAAAACTGAAATTCCACTTCAAAAACCACATTTTGCAATTCAATCCAATGCCATCCATGGTGTTAAAATTCCACAGACAACAGAAACAGTTTTTATGCACCCATGATTTGATGATGACTACCTCTGGGCCTACTGGCAGACTAGGCCACAAGCTTGGAACAGAATGGCAAAAACAAGCACACTGGCTGGATGGCTCCACAAAATGACTGCCAGCCACCCACAACAACAAGAAATGGAAGACAGACAATGTAAGCCTATGCCAAAAGCACACTGCCTGTCTTCACCAAATGGCCGCCACACACATGGCCAGGACACAACAACAACAAGCATAAGTCAAGGGGAACAAAGAAAAGACATGCAGGCCTATATGGAAAAAGAAGCACACTACTTAACTACCACCACAAAATTGCCACAAGCCACATGGGCACTCACAGTCACAACAGGCCATGGAAAACAATGAACTGAAGCAGGCCTATATATGACCGGACAAAGGAGGCCTGCTAAACAACACAGCTCTAATACAAAAATGAAAATCAACAGGGCTACGAAAGAATTGAAAAGAAGTTACACATCAAGCACACACACATCCAACAAAGGTATTTAACACACACCCCCAAACAGTGAAATACACCATAACCACATTTAGCAATTCAATTCTATGCATTCCATGCCCTACATGATGTTTAAATTCAACAGACACCACAGAAACATGGACCCATGGGTACCCTACTGGCTGAAATTACATAGAAAAACAACTAGGCCCCTATTGGAAGTACAGGCCACCCACAACAATAATTTTTATAAACAATGAAAATCCCAGAAAAATGAAGGTACAAACAAGCCCCAATGAAACAAACATGTACACCAATTCTCCAACTTACTTGTAAAATTAAATTCAACTTTACGCGAATCGCGAAGTTACAGAAACTTCGTAAACTTCGCAAGCGGAGCGTAGTTCACCGCCCAGGCTTATTCCTATCCCGTGCTATAGGCTCAGGAATACATATAAGACACAGTTTTTATTGAGAGATGTGCATAAACATTGTTTGATGGGACTTCTTGATATTTGTCTACTAATACTTTGAAATCTGCAGGGGATTCTGGGTAATACAACATATTAGGAATCATGCAAACCACATCACCTTGAATATTCCTGCAGTGCTAACTTTCAGAAATTTCTGAGCAACCTGGGTACCGGTCAATCCTGAGCCCAAATGCTAGACATCCCCCATGGATAAGCCCAATCAAAAACATTTTCTGGAATCTAGTGTGCGGATCCCTGTTCAAACTCATTTAACTCCCAGAAGAACTCATAGAACACATATTTGGGTGAAGCTTTTGGGGAGATATGTTCCTGTGTGAGGAAGACTGAAGGCAACTGCAATGTTTTTGGGAAACTTTTTGAAAATCTGACAAATGTCTTAGAAATGTTTTGTTCTAAACCGTGTAATGGCTATCCAGTTAAGGCTAGGATGGTCTGGCACCCAGCAATAGAACCCTTATAATGTGCCGCTGTACAATGTGCATATGTTGAAACTATATGGTTGGGTATGTTTTCATATAGCCAGGATTGTTTTCTTTGATCAAAATACAGGTACTCTAAACATGTATTTTGTTTTAGCTGCTCTCCAAATTTCCAAATTTCACCTAGTTTAAGGCCTGTGTTTTCCATGCACACATACAGAACATACACCTGTACCCCACACACTGGAGATCCAGAAGAACACAGTTGGAGTGACAAGTCTTGGCAGAGAATTTTCATGTTTTGAAACAAAATTATATAAATATAATACAGGTCATGCCCAGTGCACTCTCCCTGCTACCCAATCAGTGCGAGTTAGGTCCACACTCAGTGATATGAACCATTTGATGTGTCGATAATATCAATTAATCAATCAATCAATCAAAATGTTTTTTTCGGATACACAGATCCATAAAACACAACAAAGCAACTAGAAAGATAAAACGATGAGTTAAAACAATAAATACCAATGACACAGAAGCAACACAATGACACAGTTACTAAAAAGGTATAATAAAATGGGAAGAGGTAAACCCCACAGAAATATAACTACAAGTAGCAAGGACAGCAACGAAAAAAGGCAGTAATAAAAGTTAGCGCTTACAAGCTTGCACATTGCACATATGAATAAACCAAGCGGCATGAAGATATTTCATCATTGCAACAACAAATTATTTCACACACATCTAGGCGTAAGGTGCGGAGTGCATACTCATAGTGAGAAAGCCAAAAAGTCTACACACCAGCCTAATCCATGATCTGCGTGGTCTCATATCAGCTGGACAAAAGAAGACAAAGTGATGTGGGGTTTACGCACATTTGAACTACAGTGCTGAGAACCTCACTTGATACAGAAACTATTTAATGTCAAAACCCCATACTTTCATTTGAAAAAAACGTTGTAAGGGGACGGGAGCCGGAAGAATATTAATGAACACTCTGTAAGCAGAAGCAAACTTAATATGTAAAAGATGGTCTGTTAAATTACCTGCTTTAACAGGTTTCAGTTACCTCAACCATATATAATATTTTAATCACTCTTTACAAGCTAGTGAGGTACGTTTGTGGCTGTAGTAGGTGTATCCCAAAGTGAAGGAAGGGCTATCTCATTTAATTTTGCCTTAATACGAGCAAACCAGGCAATCCTTTCAAAACCCGGGGATTTTAAAAGCACCATAATTGCAATTCTATATGATTCTAATTCATCAGCGGACAATAGCCTGCGCCAATATAATATGGGATGAGACATAATTAAGTGATTTATGGGAATAAGCCTCAGATCCAAGAGTCCTCTGAAGGAGATTCAGAATACTCCTTACAAACTGATTCTCAGTTTTTCACAGATCATCACTCTTGCCATGGCCCCACAGTTCCATGCCATACATAGCAGTGCTCTTAGTTTTGATATTATATATCTCCACCTCAGGTTGCAAAGAACACATGTGGACCTGCTTGCTTAATTTAGCTATAGCACCAGCTTCTCGTTGGAGTTTTAGGCAACATCTCCTAATCTGCTTAGACCAGCTCCTTTTATAATTCATACCAACTTACAGATAAAGAAACTCATTCACTTCTTCTGGGGCAGCACCTTGGGCCATAATGTTTGCTATAATGGATTAGTAAGTATTAAAAGCCCTAAATTTAGTTCTATTAAAATTTAGTTGCAGGCCACGTTCAATACAAAAAGTTAAACAACGATCGAGAAAAACCTACAGACCATGCTGGATTTTGGGGATTAAAAGCGTATCATTTGCAAAAAGCAGTGTTGCTATTTTGTCAGGGCTAAGTTCAGGTGCATCATTGCCGGGAAAATCAAGTGCATGAACTAGGTCAGTAATATAAAGAGTAAATAATGTCAGTGCCAGAACACAACCCGACTGGACACCAGTTTTGATGTTAAAAGGGTGAGTGAGTTTGCCAATGTTGTCCTACCTGACTCCGGCCATGTTAGAAACATATACTTGGGGAGGCGTGGTCTCGCCGAGCATGGAGTGAGACGCATGCCACAGGAGCTCGAGTCCGCCGCTGCCTTTAGAAGCTTTTTCTACAGCACCAGAGCTTCTTTGGCGACGCAGCTTGGAGCGCTTGTGTTCTGGGAGTGGGCGTGAGAATACTTGGTCCGTTCCATCCGTGCCTAGGACCACTGGCGGTGGGGCTCTTGGTGGCCCTGGCGTTGAGACTCAGGCAGAGTGCCGGCAGCCACCATTTTCTGCCTTCCAGGACGCGGAGCCCCGCCGGACGGTGCGGCTCCCTCTTCGCCCCTTCTGCCACCTCTGGGGGACTTGCCTGATTCCCTGGGGCCCGGAGCGGAGGTCGGGCAGCTGGGCCCCATTCTTTGGCTGAATGAGGGGGGTGTCGCCATGGAGATGAGGTGAGGGCCGCCACCTTGGGCCTCGCGGTGCCACAAACACCCACTGGCAGCGGGCCGCCTAACTGCCCCTTTACCTCATCGCGGTGCTGCAGTCTGATGCGACGGGGCACCAGAGACGGCGGGACACCGCCTGCCTGGTCGGCACGCTCCCTGATCTGCTGCAACTACAGTGGGGAGGCCTGCTTTGGGAGCCCACGGCCACCATCTTTTGCCTCCTGAATCCTGGCGAGCTTCCAGGGGCCTGAGGCTGACTCTAGGAGGCACTTCGGGGGGCCCTGCTTTCCCCCCTTTTCACCGCCTAAGTGGACCTCTCAGTGGGGAGAGGGGGAACGGCCTGCGGAGCCCCTGGCAGACCCCTAGGTTCGGCACCAGCTCTCCGGAGACGCTGCATGGCTGCCCTGAGGTAAGTGAGGCCTCTCACTGAACCCCTCTTTCCCGGCTTTGCCATCTCTTTGCTGCTGACCTGCACTGCATCTGGACTCTGGTTTGACTTTGGGGCATCCCCGGTGTCTCCTTCTAGATGGTCTGCGGGGGGAGGTTGCCTCGGTCCTCGCCGACACCTGGGATTTTGGACCTCTGTTGAGCCCCCCCTGCTTGGGCCACATCTACGGGGGACCCACCCCTCTTTCATTTCCAAGACCTGCTGCCCGATCACCATGAGACCTTTTGGTGACTCGCGCTGCGGGAGGGCTGGGGTCCTTTCCTGCATCTCCTCGTGGGTGGTTTCTCCTCCCTGCCTCCTACCTGATGGCCGCCACATCCGCTGGGGCCTCGGGGAGGTCCCAAGGGGTTGCCCTCCTCATCCTGTTGGTGATCTAGGCCTCGGAGCTAGCGGACCCTCACCCCCTCGCCCTTTGCTGCAGACTGTCTACTCTACTACGCAGCGGCTGCCTTCTCAACTTTTGGGAGGTGGCGCCCGGCCCCCTACTATACCCTTCTGCCCTGGCCTCACATCCGGCACGTGGGTGGTGGAGGAATCATGCCACGCTCTAAAGGGGGGAATGACACGGCTGCACCTCCAAAGGACAATCCTGTGACAGCCCTGTGGAATAAATCCAGTCCTTCCCCTGTTGTAGCTATGGCTTCTTCGACGGGGAGACCCCCGACCCTGTTACCCAGTCCTTCCTGGCCAATTTCCTACAAGAGCTCAAGCCCGAAATTGGTTCCCTACGCACTGAAGTGCAGTCCTGAGTCAAGGAGCTCAGGAGAGATGTCACGGAAATTGGCGGGAGACCAGGATAAAACTGTTGACTTTCGCATGGAGGATCAAGAGCAACTCTGGCAACGACTGGCTCTCTTGAAGGAACGAATGCAAAAATAACTTTTGATGGACAGAATGCAGAACAATGTCATACATTCACCCCAATACAGAGATCTGGGCCTAAATCCATTGTTTTTTTGCTCACCATGCCATTCCAGTTTGGACCCAGCCATATGCAAATCAGTCTTGACCCTGTGCACAATGGGAACAGTCCAGCCCGAACTGCCAGGCCAGGTCCTCCCTGGACTGGAAACAAGCATCCTAGGACCGGTTTCGGGGTTTCACCCCTCTTCAGCCAGGATAGCTTGATTGGGCTCACTGTGCCACTGGAATCAAGCTATCCTGGCTGAAGAGGGGTGAAACCCCGATACCGGTCCTAGGATGCTTGTTTTCGGTCCAGGGAGGACCTGGCTTGGCAGTTCGTGCTGGACTGTTCCCATGAGGCACAGGGTCAAGACTGATTTGCATATGGCCAGGTCTAAACTGGGGCGGCATGGTGAGCAAATGTATGATGGATTTAACCCTGATCTCTTGGCTGGGGGTGAATGTTTTGATTTGTTCTGCATTCCGTCCATCAATTGTGTGTCTTTTGCTCTCTTGGATGAACAGCATATCAAGCTCCAAATTAATCAGGAGGACTTAGAAAACCGGAGCCGTCGTAACAACTTGCACCTGCGAGGGATTCTGGCGGGAGCTGAGGGCTCTGATATAATGACTTTCATTACAGATCTTCTCCAAGAAATCAGGGGGATGACGACGCCTCTCCGCCCGCACCTGACCAAGCCCACTGTGTGTCTGGTGCTTCTGGTCACCCCGGTCTAGTCCCCGAGATACTGGCCAGGGTCCACTTCTTCACTGAAAAGGAGGCCATATTAAAGGTAGCACTTTCCAAGTCAGAGTTATCCTACAAGGGCTCTCCTATACAGCTGTTCCAGGACCTTGCTCCGACCACGCTTCGGCACCGCAGGGAATTTAAACCTGTAACAGACAAACTTCGAGAGTTGGGCATTCAATATCAGTGGGGTCACCCTCCCTGCTCTCAGCATACAGAGGACCGAATGATTTGCCATATCTCAGACGGACACTACTCCTCTTTGTCCTTGGCAGTTCCCCCCCAGAGATGGGTTTGGATCTTCTTCTCCTTGCTCATTCACCTCTTGCTTTGGCTACAACATGGCAGCGGTGCCGGCGAAGGTGATGCTGATCCTCAGAGACCCACTCCCCTCCTATTCCTTGGAGAGTGACATCTCTGGGATGGCTTGTGCAACTGCGCCTAGCTTGCTCCTGGACTGGAATAGGTCATGTTGGCCACATTGGCCATTGTTTAAATTGTATATTCTACTTCTCTTTTCTTTCTCCCCTTTCTCTTTTCTCTTTCTCTTTTTTTCTCTGTTTGAGGGGAGGGTGGACTTAGCTACTATGGGTGCGCTATTTCTTGAACAAGGCTTTCTTTTGCTGTATTGACCCCCTACTACCTTACACTGTTTATTGCAAAATATTCCTGCTGTACTTGCTTTCTAGGGGATATGCCGGGGGAGGCTGTGTGGTGCTGCGTTGTACTCTATTCTCCCTACCTGCGATGGCACCTGTGCATGGTCTACCTCTGACATGACTTCTGTGCCATTTTTTAAACTCCTTTCCCTTAATGTAAAAGGCCTCAACTCCCCCAAAAAGCGCTGCCCGATTTGGCGATATTTATTCCAATAGAATCCAGACGTTGTCTTTCTACAGGAGACCCATCTGTTGAAGGCAGACTTTTCCCGCATGGCTCATCCTTGATATCCCCTCCAATTCTGGGCATCTGCACCTACCAAAACAGCTTGTGTGGGTATTCTTAGCAGGGCAGGCATCCAACAGGTGGGCCCCAGGGTGATGCGAGGCAAAGACGGTAGATTCATTAAATTGGTGGTCAAGATCCGGCGGCACCCCCGGTATTCCCTCTTTGCAACATTTATGGTCCTAATCAAGCGCAGGACCTCTTCATTAGGGAACTCCTACAGGAAAAGGTAACACACACTGACCCTCACCTTATCCTGGGAGGCGACTTCAACCTGGTCTGGGACGCGGGCCTGGACCGCAGCGATGGCTCATTTCATGGGGTGGGGGCCATGTCCTCTTCTTTGAAAAAGCATCTTACTGATCTTGGCTTAATAGACATTTGGCGCTACCACTACCCAGCTGTGCGAGACTATTCTTACTATTCACATGTTCATCGTTCTTATTCTCGCATCGATTACATATTTGTTTTGCACTCTCTGATCAGCGCAACCATTTTGGCGTCTATGTTCGATATTTCCATATCGGACCATGCTCATGGGGAGCTTCTGCTGCAGGACCACACATCCGACTCACGTCACCCTTCCCATTGGTGACCGCCCCCAGTTTCTTCGAGACCCCGTGGATGTCTCAGAGCTCCGTGAAGCTATCACGTCCTACTTTGTGTCCAATGATCTCCCCGAAACTCCGTTCCCCATGGTTTGGGATGCCTTTAAGGCCACGATTCGGAGTGATATCACGTCTATCACTATAGCCCCGGCTTGGGAAGCCTGCCTCTTTGAAGACAATCTATCTCGTGACATAAAAACGCTTGAAAAACCGGATCAGGAACATCCTCTTGCCCTACACAAGCGACTCCTGGCTATACTCTGCGGCCAGCTACGGGCACGTAGAACCAACAAAGCAGAGCATGCTCTCTTGGCATTGAAGCAAAGCTATTATGAAGGGGGGGATGAAGTGGGAGCAGTCCTGGCCTGTCACCTCCGAAAACGGGCCGCTAAGGTGCACATTGCTAAAATAAAATTGGATGATGGCACGTGGGCTACCACTGAAGCCGCTAAACTGAGAGCATTCCACGAATACTACTCCTCCCTTTATGGAGGGGATCCACCCATTCCGGAACAGATACAGGCTGTACTGGGGGAATGCACCTGGTCTCCAATTAGCCGACACCATGCACAGCTCCTTGAAGACCCACTCACCCAGGAGGAACTTACGGGTGCCCTAAAAGGCCTCCCTCTTTGAAAATCTCCGGGCCCAGACGGCCTCCCGGTCTCTTTTTGACGAGTTTTTCTTCCGCAGCTTAAGGACCATCTACTTTGTCTTTTAAACTCTTTCTCGGATTCTGGGGGGCCCTCCACCTCTATGGCAATGGCCAAAATCGCACTACTTCCCAAACCAGGGAAGGATTCCATGCTATGTTTCTCTTTCATTGTGCTTTTAAACACGGATCTTAAACACTATATCAAAATACTGGCCAAATGACTCGACCTGCATCTGCCCAGGCTTATCGAGCCAGACTGGGTTGGCTTCATTCGTCTTCGGCAGGAGGCGGACAATGTGCGGCGCATCGCACATTTGGTCGGAAAGGCTTGCCACTGGACTATACCCGCTTGCTTACTGTCACTCGATGCTGAAAAAGCATTCGACCGGGTGCATTGGGTCTTTCTGCGGGCTGTCCTGCATAAAATAGGGCTGGGTCCTCAGATGATTCTAAGATCATGACTCCCTACCTTATACCCCCAGCCCAGGTACGGGTCAACGGCCAACTTACGAGCCTCATCTTGGTCTATAGAGGCACCCACCAGGGCTGTCCTCTATCCCCTCAGCTATTTGCACTTGTTGTTGAGCCCCTCGCTGTCATGATACGTCAATCTCCTGACATCCATGTCATCCATCTCGGAGGTTTGGACCATAAAATAGCCTTTTTTGCGGATGACCTCCTCCTCATGTTGTCCCACCCGCGAACCTCCTTGGCCGCCCTTCATGGGAAGCTCCAATCGTTTGAACTGGTTTCGGGCCTTAAAATTATTCACGCTAAATCATGGGCCCTGAATCTCACAATCCCCGTGCTTCAGTCTCTCGTCCCATATCAATGGGCTTCTCATTCCATCCGGTATATAGGTCTCAATTTTACTTCCAATCTAAACAAGTGGTCACAAGACAATTGGCGCGAATGTAAAAAGACTGTTCTTGAAGATTTGCGAATGTGTAAGTCTCTCCCTCTTTCCTGGCTGGGTCGCTTGAACACACTCAAAATGTTGGTGCTACCAAAAATATTATACCTATTTCAGACCCTACCCACACCTTTCCCGCAACACCAGATTTAGGGGCATATTGTCAAGACCGGCGATAAAATTATCGCTGCTTTAGCGGCAGAAAACTGTCGCTAAATCGGCGATAATGGGCTTGATAATGTGCTCTATGGAATTCCAATTGAAGCTCAGGTTAGATGTCCTTCACATCTAACATGGGCTTCAATTGGAATTCCATAGAGCATATTATCAAGCCCATTATCGCTGTTTTAGCGGCAGTTTTCTGCCGCTAAAGAGGCGATAATTTTATTGCCGGTCTTGATAATATGCCCCTAAGAATCTTCAGCGTGAACTCACTAATTTCATTTGGGGAGGGCATCGGTCACGCTTCTCCAATAAAGTACTCCTGCTACCGCGTGAAAGAGGGAGTTTGGCCTGTCCCAATTTGATAGAGTATTATTGGGCCTCGCACCTTCGTTTCATTTCAGAATGGATGGTGTGGGAGAGTGGAAGGTCTGGTTTCACATGGATAGGGCAGTGACCTGTTGACCCATTTGGGATTTTGCTTGGCTCCCATGGGAGGCTCGATCACGCAGCGCCTCTATGGCCATCCCAACAAAAACCATGCTCGATGTCAGGGATAAGTTAGCATTGTCTAGGGGTCTTACCACTCTTCTGTCTCCTCACACTCCTATTCCATGCAACCCACACTTCCCGCCTGCCTTGCACCCACATTCGTGTTTGGCCTGGTCGGATGGGGGATGTCAGACACTCTGAGACCTCTTTAAGGGGGACTCCTTTAAATCCTTCGACCAATGCAAACAAGACTTTCAGTTTTCTGAGGGGGCTCGGTTATAATACCTTCAAATCCGGCACTGGGTTCAGGTCTCATCCTCCTCACAGGGAGCCATTCGCCCTTTTACCCCTTTTGTACGGCTGGTGCGCTCCTTTGACAACTCTAGGGGTCTGATCTCTCGCACATATCAAGTACTTCAACACTCTCCTCGGGTTGTCCCACATGCTTACCAGTACAGGTGGCAGTCCAACACATCTACTGACATCACATCTACACAATGGGACCATTTGTGGCACAACATTCCGAAGGTCTACCGCAGCATCTCTCAGAGGGAAACCGCATACAAGGTCATGACACAATGGTACGACACCCCCCATAGGTTGCACAAAATGTTTTCTACTTCCTCGCCTCTTTGCTGTACGAGTGCCACAGGTTATTTTCTCCACATCTGGTAAACTTGCCCACTTTTGACCACCTACTGGAAAGAGGTCCCTAGTCACATCAAACTGGTAATTGGCTACCCGTTGCATGAAACTCCGTCCACAGTCATTTTGGGCCTCAAGCCCGTGAATCTGCTTGCCATGACATGCAGGGATTGGTACCTCAGCCTTCACATGCTTAGCGCCACCAAACAAATCATAGCTCTATACTGGAAGAAGGCTGAAACTCCTCCCGTGAATGTCTGGTTCACCCGCCAGTGGCATACTATGTCAATGGATGTGCTCACGACTATTTTTGCAACTTTGATCATGCTCGTCTTCAGCCTCTGAAGCTCCGGGCTCTACGTCTATTCGAGGATAGTATATCTCCCTCTGATACGGATAGTCTCTAGGGGCCCAATAGAGATGCCATTTGATCTCCTCTTTATGGATGGGTCACTCCTGCAAGCAGTCACGCCCCTTCTCCTCCTTGCCCCTTCCCGCCAACGGGGGATCAGTATCTAGATGTGGGATGCCTTATTCATCACACTTCCACTTCACACAGCCCCCCCAGTTGGAATCCTCCATCATCCCCCTCCCTACTACAACTCAGGTAAACTTGCCCTCCTCTTGAGCGGTACCTTTGGTTCACGATGGCTTTGGGACATGCACATGCCCTGCTTACTACACCTACATTCGCCAACCTCGGGGGACGCTGAGTGTCACCCTCCTCCTCCGCTTTCTCTTTGACTTCCTCTCTTAGTCCTCTTTTTCCTTCTCTCCTCTTTTCAGTTTCCTAATGCTCTCAATGGCTATATTGCTTCCATTAGAATTGTATTCTCAATAAACAGATTTAGAAAAAAAAAATATATATTTGTAGTACATTTTCATCTAGCCCAGGTGGGATATCTTTCACCAAAATTCAGAAACACTAAACCAGCATTTTCTTTGTAACTACTTTTCAAATTTCCAAAATGCACTGTATCCTGTTTGACACCTCTGGCCCCTCTAACCCCTGAGAAAACAGGGGCTTAATTTGTATCTATGGTTGCAGGTGGTAACCACTAGCACTCATTTTTGGGGACCAGCACTTAAATTCCTCATCAGACTGAAAAAGAGAAAGAAAACCACACAAGAATAAAAGAAGGCGGAAGAGAAAGACAGACAACTGTGAAAGGTAGAAAGTGGGAGCCTGAAAGAGTGAGATAAATGAGCAGAGAGTGCCTGATGGTAGATGAAAGAGGGGTGTAATCAAGACTACATAGCCTTAGTATCTGGCACACAGACATTTAGTAGCACCAGTTGGAAGCTTTTGATCAAAACTTTGAGCCACACATGAGTTTTTAATAGTGCATAAAATTTGTAAACAAATATTTATTCGTTTACAAATATTAGGCACTGTTGAAAACTCATATATATTCAGCACCTCCATGCTTAAGAGTCCCAGAGAAACAATAATGGGGGTTAATTGTTAACAGGGCTATGTTACAGGGTGAGGGAGTACAAAGGGAATTAGAATATGTTGGAAAAGATGCTGACAAACATCATGTTCAATGCAGTCTCCCAGACAGACAATCACAGAGAGGGATGTCAGACACTCAGCAACAGACACTGTACTAAGTGTACATGTGAAAAATATGTGGCTGAGGTACATGTCCATAAAGCTTAGGGGTGATGCCTGCAAACAAAATCAAGTAGCCTAAACTGGCATTTCACTGGCAGTAGATTTCTATTTTTCCAAAATGTACTATACCTAGTTTATTGCATTAGAGCACTTAAACCCATATAAAACACATGCATGCCTCATACACCTATGCTCAGGAGACCAAGTGGAACAAAGTTGCAGATCTACCCTTCGCAGAGATTTGTTTCTGCACAATGGAGCCTGGAAGGATTTACCATGTTTTGGAAAACACATATTAAAAATCTAGAGTATATTTTATTCAGAATTTTTTCCTGGGCAGCCAGTCAGGTCAGTGGAAGTCTGGTTTGAACAAATGAATCACAGAAAATGAGTTAATATATAGTTCTTATACTTTTCATATAGTCCTGAGTTTGATATTTGACATCAAATCAACAATGCTCCATAAACAGTGAATCTGCTACAATTTCATGACTTGTGCTAATGTAACATAATTGAGTGCGCATTCCTTAAAAATATGCACTTAAGGTTGAACTCCACACATTCAGGACACCATTTCCTTGGTTAGTGTTCCGGGATGTCTCTTTGTGAAATGCACAAATATGCTTAGCAAATTTGTAAAACAAAACATATCTCCATGTTTTGATATATCATCTGCCTGAAATACCATATTGATGTAGGGTTTGCCCCAATACATAGGCCTAAATATGTGAGGGGGGAAAATGAAACCAATGTACTCTTGTACAATCCAATGCTGATTATTTGTTCACTAAAGCTTCAGCACATAGGTGCGCAAACACACTGGCAGTGAATGGGTAAAGAATAAGTATATCACACTGATTTCTCTGAGAAAACTACGTGCTGCTCACTCTTTAGATACAGTTGGGTTGGTTGAGCTCACAACGCATCCAGCCTTGAAATAAACTTGATATCCTTCATCTACCAGATAGTATCTCTAGGCCCCGTATGGTCAGTCCTAGCCTGCTGACCCCCACCATATTCTAATGTTCCACCTTCCTCCTTTTCCTTTTCTGCTGACCAGAGGCTTTAGGGTGGCACTCAGAATATTTTTATTTATTTATTTTTCATTTAAGAGTTTTATATAGCGTTAGCCAGACACAAAGGTATCAGAGCGCTTTACAACATATATCGTGATGCAATCAGTTATACAGCATTACAATAAACAGCATTGACTTGTGTCGAATCTTTTTCAGGCGGTCTTGGGAGCGAGTCAAAATGAAGGCGATGTAAAGCCTTCTTACTGAAGTGTCTCTGTTTTGCGCTGAGCAGGATTTCTTTGGAGGTGTAGCTTTGACACATTGTGAGGCATCTCTCCATTCAGAAGAGGACGATTGAGGAGAAGATCTTTGAGCTGGCTTTTGAAGTTTACGAAGGAGGGATTAGTCCTGATGTGGACTGGTATGGAGTTCCACATTTTGGGCGAATTTCCCGAGAAGGAGCGGGACTGGGTTTTTTGTTTGCGAATTTTCGGTGGAATGAGAAGAAGAGTGTTGGTGCTCCTGAGGTTCCTCGTTTGTCCTGCCTTTTTGAGTTTGGAAGCCAGGTAGGCCGGGTTATGTGTGAGACAAGCAGTTCTGAAGATGGCACGCAATTTGATTGGGAGCCATTTTATCTCTCTTAGAGAGGGAGAAATGTGGTCATATTTCTTTACTCCAGTGATCATCCTGGCAGCTGCATTTAGAGTTGTTCGGAGGGAAGCTAAATGAGATTTTGCCATACCCATGAGTGTTGCGTTCCTGTAGTCCAATCTGGACAGAACCAAGGATTGTGTGGCCAATTTAAGGTCATTGGGGGCGATGAAGGGTTTTATTTTGTTGAGTAATTTTAAGTTAAAACATGCGCTCTTTGCTGAGTTCTTGATGTGTTTGTCCATGTTTAGGCTTGAGTCAAGAGTGATTCCCAGGGATTTTACAGAGTCTGCCAGGGTAAGATTGCAATTAAGAGTGTCAATGGATTTTAGCCATTCTGTGATTAGAGGGGTCTGTTCCTTGTTGGATATGAAGAGGATTTCCGTTTTGTCTTGGTTGAGCTTTAGGTGGTTGTGGGATAGCCAGTGTTGGACTTCTTGCAGAGTGTTATTTAGTTTCTGAATGTCTCCAATTGAGAAAGTTTCTAGGTAGATCTGGGTTTCGTCTGCATGGAGGTGGAAGGGGATGTTGGCTTTTTTGAGTATGGAGGTGAGGGGCTCCATGTAGATGTTAAACAGTGATGTGGAGAGAACTGATCCTTGTGGGACTCCCCTGCTTATGGGGAGTAGATCAGACGTGAAGTTGTTAATTTTTATTCTTTGTGAGCGGTTCTGAAGGAAGGAGGTAAACCATTGTAAGACCACCTCATCTGCACCAATTCTCTCTCGGGGTGCATTTATGAGCAAATTGTGATCAACTGTATCGAAGGCTGCCGATGGGTCAAGAAGTATGAGTAGGCAGCCACGGTCTACAACAAGTGAATTGTAGACATCATCTATGATGTTAAGGATCACTGTCTCTGTGCTGCAACCTTTTCTGAAGCCTGATTTGTGAGTATCTAGAAGGTTGTTGCTGTCAATGTGTTGGTTGAGTTGGAGGAGAACACATCTTTCCAGGATTTTGGATAGGAGAGGGAGATTAGAGACCGATCTGAGAGTGTGGGGTTGTTTGGGTCTGCGCCTGTTTTTTTTTAATAATGGCATGACTTGTTCGATTTTCAGACAGTCTCGCATGATTGCAGTACTCAAGGAGCTATTTATAATCTTGGCCCAAAGGGGGGCTATGGTGCGGTTGAGCTTTTTAGCCAGTTGGGCGGGAATAGGGTCAGCTATGTGTGAAGAAGGTTTGGACCTGATAATCATTTCCGTGGTGACTACTTCGGAGATGGGGTTGAATGACTTCCAGCTGCACGGAGGGTGCCAAGGGGGGTTGTTTCCCTCATTGCTAGGAGGCGGGTTATCGTTGGATGACAAGAGGTGGTCATCGAGGGAGCATTCAATCTTGGTGATTTTGTTGTGAAAGAACTTGGCAAAGATGTCACATAGTTCTTTGGAAGCCTGCATGGTTGATGTGGGAGGTTTAGTTGTTTGTTGTGTGAGATGGATTAAGCCACGCCCTTTTTACAACACTAAGTTAGCATAACCGAGATCATGGTTAACAAGCAAGCTTGTCGTTTCTGCTGCACTGCACACAACACTGTTGTTATATGTTATTCATTTTAGAAATGCTGACTCGACTTTGCCTTACAGGATAACGAACTGTTGTTGTACATTCTTAACCATGAAATGTGCCCTTGGTCTGTACATTATGCAAAGAACGCGTCTGGGTCACTAGAAGGTACGGAGTGTTGTATTTGGATTGATCGTACCACTTGTTAGACATATCATGCATACAGCTGCCAATATTTGAAGGACAAGCGTCTTTAATATTGCAGAACAATTTGGTTTTACATTCATTCGAACAAGAAGAGCTGATGCATGCTGTGAGAGCTGATCCTTTGATGTGATTCTACTAGGCTGATCTATACGGTATGGGGTCCCCCCTGTTAGCCTAAGAGACCTTCTAATAGTCTAATAATAATAATGTATTAGATTATAGTGAAAGGAGTGTGGCCGTATACCACTGTCATTAATAGTATGATTGCTCCTTTCATTCTATATGGGATTGTAATAATGCTCATGATTCTGATCTGTACTGTTAGTCTGCTAGTGTTAGCCAAAGTACTGCATCTTAGGACGCGAGGTTTATAAAATAAACTCTTTAAACTTTACCGTGTCTGTATTATTACGTTGTGGACTAATAAATAAGTACGAACAGGTATTTCGGATTCCCACCACTCCTGAGAAATATCTAAGTCGCTTGTTCTGGTTTGTCTATACATTGGGACCACCTAGCTAGATCTAGGTTAACGAATGAGATACTAAGCTAGTCGGATAAGGGGTTCTGGGTTCTGAGGGGAGTTTTCTGGTACACCACAATTCTCTGAGGTCCTGGTCTCCTGCGCATAGTTCTGTGCAAAAGCAGAATCCCTGCAACATGGCGCACCTAACGTTTGGTCTTAATGTCTGAGACGCTTTAGTAGTGCTAGTTGTAGTCCACAACAACCCTCACTCTCGTTTCCGGAGAACTTGAGTGACGGTTTAACCTACCTAGGTTTAGACTAAAGGTTCAATCAAGCTTGAAAATTAAAAAGGTTAACATTTTTAAGCCCAAGTGCTACTGTGAATATCGTTGTTATTCTTTAAGGAGTCCTTATGGCGGTTAATATTCCCGCTCATAGTAGGGTTCCTCTGCGCGCTCATTTGAGGGCGTATGGGGTACCTGATGACGGGATGTCCGTAGTCTTTGTGGTCAGTGCTGATACCACCTACCCGTATGAGTTGTTTAACTCATGGGTGACCTTTGCGGAGGTGGATACGGATGATAATTTGTTCCACGAATATACAGCCTCGGCTGTTCCTGCGGCTTATGCCCCGTATAGGACTCTGGAAATTCCTATTTCTGCCTGGCAGCATACAATTTGGTTTAATGGCGCCCTCCCCCATGAGGTCGTATCGGCGAGAATGGGCCCGTTGTCAATTGCAGGGGCTACATGGCCGGTACTGGCCGGATATACTCCACACCCACGCTACATGACGATTGGCGTGGGTGATTTACGAACACTACACACAGCCCTGATTACGGTCCATAGGGCTTTAGTGCAGTATGTGTCACGCACAGTTCAGGTGGGAGCACCTGCGGTTGCTGGACACGGGGCGGATCACCATCACGCGGTGGTGATTAGCCCTGTTATGGTTAACGCGGTTGTCGGCAAGCGCCCCCTCAGTAAGGATGAATTTCCTTACAGGCTTGCGGAAAAATTTGATCAATTAGAAGCCGTGTTTCCAAACACTACGCCTGTGGATAAACACAGGATACTCACCATTACTTTGCCGAAAGACCTGGTCCCTGAACTTGTGGATTGCGACAATTGGGGCAAGGTCTTTGCTGCGACATATTTGAAGTGCTACGGTACTCCGTCTATGGCTGTACTACCCTCCGTCATCAAGAAAGTTCAAGAAAGTCATGGTGCGGAGGCAGCTATTGAGTTGGGAATGAGGCTTGTCGACAGTTTCGATGTGGTTTGTTCCATGGTAATGGGCAACCTCAAAGGAGATGCCATGCAGTTCCAAGTTGGTAATATGCTGGAGCTTTTGGCTGATGCCGACAAGCCTAGGCAGTTCGCAAAAATTATCTCGAAAGCCTATAGGATGGTTGGACGTAGTGCCTTAGGTGTGAAACCCACCATCAAAATTCCAGATGTAGTGCAACAAACTAAGGTGAGTTTGTCTACAAAGGACGAAAAGCCCAACTTTCCTAAGCAGAGTTGGCGAGCCAAAAAACAAGAGAAGCAGCAACAGAAACAGGTTTCTCGTCCTGCCTCACCAGTTCAGTCGTATAGTGAACGCACTTATGATTTGCGCGATCGAACACGTATTAAGTCACCTGATAGGTTTCAGGTTTCTGAACAACGCTCTCCTCGTTCTTCACAGGAAACATCGACTTCACACTCTGGTGGTGGAGAACGTGGAAGAGGACGGGCACTCAAGGGCGAGACCAGCCCCGCCAGACTGACGGTAAAGGCAAGCAGGAAGACGCAGCCAGACCACGTCCACCGTTTCAGAAAAAGAATGTTGCTGCTATCTCAGCGAGATATGCCTCAGATGGTCAGGACACAGCTTCGGAACCTGACATGGGCACTAACGCTGCTAGACAGCGCGGCGGAAGTTACAGTAGTGCGGGAAGCATTGCGTCCATTTCTGGAGGCGATAGCAACTGACATATATGTGACAGTTGAAACTGCTGATACTCGCGTAGCCCCCCCAGAAAGATTATTTGAAATAGTCCTTAATATTGAGGGTGACATACAACGCAAAATTAAAGTGGTTTTTTGGGATAATCTTACCACCACATATGATATTCTTTTGGCGGAGAAAGATTGGCCTCCGGTTTTCATTTTAGACGCCCCTAGGGGAGAGGAAGTTATACTTCCTTCCTTTGGGCACGCAGTGCCCATGGAGGAGTCTACTAGGTTAGCCGGGGAGTGGGCGCAGGTGCTTGCGCCTGCGTTATATCGTAATCAAGTTGGATGGGACAAATGTTCTCCCAATCACGAGATTCCATTGCGATCCGATCCCCAGCCTCAACCCCAATATCCCATGCGTCGCGAGGCTAGACCTCACGTCGCGTCAATCCTTGAACAATTGGAATATCAAGGAGTGATTGAGACATGTGTGTCACCCATGAATAATCCTTTATTCACTGTAACGAAGCCTGACGGGTCGTACTGCCTAGTTTTGGATTACCGGCATTTAAACTCACATTGCCGGACGTGTGCGGTACAAAATACTCATAGTTCGGCTCTCGTAGATAGTCTTGTGAGAAAGCGTTTCAAAACTACGCTCGACTTATCCAATGGCTTTTATTGCCATAATCTGGCCCCTCTTAGTTATGAGTGGACAGCATTCACCTGGGGTGGCAACCAAAAATTGTTCAAGAGGCTCCCAATGGGCTATAAAAACAGCCCTGGAGTTTTTGCCGCTCGCGTGGTCTCTCTCTTGGAGATGGTAGACCCGGAATTATACTCGTATGTCGACGACATCTATCTGACAGACGACGAGTTGCTTCCACACCTTGCTCGTGTGGATAACATAGTGACTATGTTTGCAGACTTCGGTTACAAGTTTAACTTTAAGAAGTCGCACATTGCTGAATTTACAGTGTTGTTCTTGGGGTACGAACTCAATAATGAAGGTCGAGGCTTGGCACCGCAGTTCCTTGAGAAATGCGCAAACCTTCGTATCCCTACGACACTGAAAAAATTACAATCCTTGCTGGGTTTTCTGAATTTCGGTCGATCCTACATTCCTGATTATGCCCAGCGTATCAAGACACTTTATGCCTTGATACAACCAACTTATACCAGCCTTGCTGGCTGCCAGAGCACTCGTTATATACTTTGCAAACTGATCTTCTTACAGCTAAATATCTAAAGACTCGTGACAACCACACCAACCTGGTCATTAGAATTGTTCCAGGCGCGGAAGGTTTCATGTACTTAACGTTCAATGAGGGTGACACAGTACCCATTGCTTACAAATCTCATCTGTACACTTCCGCTGAGCTGCGATTTTCCACTGTTGAAAAAGTCTTGACAGCAGTTCAGATGGCGATCCTGAAAGAACGAGAGCTATCACAAGGGAAACGCATGCTGGTGGTAACACCGTTTCCTGCTCTTGAAGCAGTCACTAAAGCTAGTGTACCAAATTCTAAGGCTTTGCATCCACGGTGGATACAATGGGCAACCTCCTTGGCTTCGCCAGACGTCGAATACATCTTTGACGCGGCATTGCAGACTCAAGAGAGTTTGGAGTATGAATTCGTTCATCCAGCTCCACAGTCATTGCGCCCCATAGAGGAATACCATTGTGTCATATACACTGACGGGTCGGCGCAACCCGCAACTGGATCAAGGCACGCTTATTCAGCGGCTTGCGAAATTGTAGTCGGTACTTTCGTGAATGGAGAGTTCAAATCTGATGAAGTGCATACACAGTCATTGGGTGATTGTACCACGCAACTGGCGGAGCTTCGTGCTCTGGTGCTTGCACTCGAGTTTGCTGATCACAGAGTCACTACTCTTATAGTGAGTGACTCTTACTATTGTGTTCAATCTTACAACGACAATATACTTTTTTGGATTATGAATGGTTTTCGTGATTCCAAAGGTTGCTCAGTAAAGCATAAAACGATTTGGGCTCGAGTGTCGGAACTCAAAGGGAGTCTGCCACTTGTGGATGTAATTCACACTCTTGGTCACCAACGAGTTGGTGTCCATGCTGTTGGTAACAGTTTGGCTGACGAGGCAGCTAAAACAGCAGTGGCGACATATTTAGTAGCAGCAGTTACAAGATCAAAATCTAAGATAGATGCAGACATCTTAGCAGCTATAGCTGCTTCTGAGATAGGGACACACTTCACTAGAGGTTTTCCTTCTTGATACCATTATCACTTAAGTCCTGATATCGTCCCATTAGTGAGGATTAACGATGTTGGTGATAGATTGATTCCCAACGCGGACTGCAGACCAAATCTGATAACAGCTGCCCACGAAGGTGTTGCGTCTGCGCATGCTGGAGTGTCAGCAACTGTCTCTCTTTTGCAGCAACGTTACTGGTGGTACGGTTTGTATAAACAAGCGCGGGCTTATGTACTTAATTGTGACATTTGCCAGCAGATCAAACCTTCTTCTGTTGCGCGTCCACCTCCAACGCAGCTGCATATATCTAATCAACCACTAGCGTGTGTTTATTTAGATCACTGCGGTCCTTTTACCTCTGATACTGCGTACAAGTACATCTTGGTTGCAGTGGATTCGTGCACACGTTTTCTGTGGGTGTGGCCACAAAGGAGTGCTGATGCCAGGACTGTCATCAAAGCATTGCATGTCTTTATAGGGAGTTTTGCGTGTGGTACCCTCCACTCTGATCAGGGCCCGGCGTTCGCCTCTAAGGCTTACAAAGAGGCTATGAGAAGTTTGGGGGTCCAAGTCAAATTTTCGTCTCCATACCGGCCTGAGGGCAATAGTGTTGTGGAACGGATGAACCGTGACCTAAAGCAATCGTTGACAGCCAAGGTGTTAGGTACAGGCCGGAACTGGCTTGCCCACTTGTATGACGTCCAACGTGCACTTAATAATCTCCCTAGAAGGTCTCTGGGTGGGCGGACCCCGTACATGATGCTCTTTGGAGTGAGAATGTTTGTTCCGGACCTTGATGGTCTAGACATGGTGGCAGCTGCCGCGCATTTTGACCTCGATGACCACTGTGCTGTATTACAGAATCTACAAGAAGCAAGAGACACTCTAGCTAAGGAACACGTGCCCTCTACATCTGAAGAAGCTCTCCTGATTCCGGTGGTCGGCTGGCTGCCTCGAGTTGGTGATCTGGTCCATGAGAAGGTGGAGAACAAGAAGGAGTTTGGCCCCTCTTATCGTGCACCAGTCCCAGTGCTTGGAGTATTGGGTACACGTACAGTTGTTTTACCACCGCTTCCTGGTCGCAAAGAAAAAAGGTACATTTCAATTGAAAATGTCAAGCTACACAGGGTGGCCGATTCTCCATAGTATTACACCTTCGGTTTCCTGCCCTTCAATGCTGAGAAACTCTGTTGTGGTGCCACCCTCTATCATCATGCCTGAAGTTTCCATTGAGATGATTACAGTTACTGATCCACCACCTACTGCTGGTGTTTTGCCCGCTGATCCTGAGTATGCTTATCCTACAGAAGTTGCTTTGCCCCTATTACATACAACAACACTTGCCCAGTCCCAGTCTTCCTTTGAAACTGAATCATTGACTTCCACTGCCCCTTCCAAAATTTCTATATATTTTGCCTGGTTCAAGAGACATTTTTTGGTTGCACCTTGGACTTACATCTGGCTGGTGCTGATTGGTATTTTTTTATTCATGACAATTGGCTTTGTGATGGTGTTTTTTAGACTTATCAATGGACACTACCTGAATGAGCGTTCTACAATTCAATTATTTGATGGAACTTTGGCCCCCCATTCCTCATCACACATCATGAAAAGAGACCAGACGTTTGTGAACATCACCGCCTGGCCGGTACGTGATGGAATTGCTTGGGATGCGGTGAACTTTCAAATTCATGGTCCCACCGAAATTATTAATGTGCCAACTGTTTTTCGTGTTTCTATGGGTGATGTAGTTAAACAAAACATCCGCTCAGATGATTGGGATGTACAAGCAATAGAAGCACTGTTTTCTGATTTAAAATATTATGCTGCATTTGATGCTGAAGACCTGTATTTAAATACTGCTAACTATGATGAGCAGTTTTGTTTTCAACATTATGGCACACATTTCCTACACAGAGCAAATACATTTAGAAATGTTGTTAATTTCACACAATGGGAACATTGTCCTGTCCCTATGCCCGGCAGCTCTGCCACTTTATTGAAAAAATTCACATACTTTTCGGATTTTAGTGTGTCAAACCCTGAGTCTTTTTATTTTAAAGTAGCGGTAGAACCCACTTCTAAGATCAGACTGACACACACAAAATTATTATATTCCAAATCCTTTATGGAGGAATTGGCTATTGGAGGTTATGACGTATGGAAAGCTACTGTCGATCTTAAATTGGTTTGGGGAACTAAACCATGGCAGGTACAGGGAACAGAAGCTTTGCATCATGCCTGTCTTATCCCAAACCATATTTTATTTTTAAATTCATCTATTTTTCAGACCACCTGTTTTGGATTGGCTATATCTAAAAAATTAATTTCCCCCTCGATCCCTGATCTGGGTGCTTATCCGGGTTGGGAAAATCACTCAGATCTGTCCCTTACTATGTTGCAGTCGCTTGTTTCCAATGGCACCTTCAATATTTCGACATTGAATCCTGAGGGTTGGTTGATATGGCAAACAAGCTCAGATTCCTGTCAACGTCGGCTTCTGGATTTGGCTCCAGGATATACACAACTTAGGGTTGACCCTCGTTTTACATCTTCACACACAGTGACTACCTACTCTGTAGGTAAATTATGTCAGTCATGGCTGCAACATTCCACGTTAACTTCAGTTAAGCTTCGTTTATCACGCTTAAATGACAAAATAGATTTGAAAGATTTTATTAAGGGTCCTGCAAATGGCAGGTCTAAACGATGGGCTTATGCTATTTACAATGAAATCTGGAAATTGTCGCAAATTGAAGCTGTTTCTAGATCACGTGCTATTGACCAGGCCAATATGGAAAAAGTATTGGCTGTGATAGATAATAGTATTAATACTTTGTCTTCTAGAATTTACACATTAGATAATATTGTTTCTTCTGTCGTAGACATTGTGCAAGATGATGTATCTGTGTTGTATCATGGTCAAAATCAGTTGCGTTCAATTATGCAGTTTGCATGGACATTGCAAACGTTAAAAGCAGGGAAAGTCCCTTGGGATTACATGAATATTTCATCATTGTTCCTGCCGTTTATTTTGACTGAAAAACAGCAGTTCATGTCCATGAAAGATGCAACTTATGCATTGCTGCACATTGAAAAATTAGAACCTTTACCTTTTTCTGTAGCTGAGTTAAATTCAGCCGTGTGGTTAGTTCACGGATTAGTAACTTTACCGTTCAGTTTGTTCAAGTTTAGTTCATGCATGAAACACTATGCTATCGGCAGATATGAACAACTTGGTGATGCGTTTCTGCATTAAGTTTGGTCACTTCCGTTCACTTACAGATGCGTGAAGGATGGCAAGGAAGTTTACTTAAAAGGTGAAGAATGCAATTCCGCTCCTGATCACTCTGTTGTTTGCAGACATATACAATTACATGGTGCTTGCAATATGCACGCTCCTAATTTAGCTTGTGTCCTAAAGGGGATTCCAATGCCAGTTATAACGTCTTCTTTTAAGCTGCTTGCCAACGGTAGTTATTTGCTTTTAAATAGTGAAGTTTGGTGTGGGATGCTAGTGGGGATTCCTTACATAGTGACTGTTTCACAAAAAGTAGTTTGCTGTAATAACGTCCTTTTCCCGCCCCCGCAAGGCCGACTCGATATATCCATCTGGCCAGCGATTCCAACCTTGAACGCAGAGTTCAATAGGATGAGCAGAATAAGGGCTCTTTTGTCTAAAAAAGAGGTTGCGTTGACTTCATCCCGTGAAACATTTCTTCTTAATGTTGCAAACACACGCACTGAGGTACAAGCTCTTTTAAATACCGACCTCCCCCTCCATTTTGGAACCTTGATTCAAACTATCTTTAATGCTTCATCTACGACTGGCCTTGTTCATTTTTTTAAAATTGTGGGCTCCGGCCTCTATTTTTTCAAGTGTCTTCGGAGGGTTTCCCTTGCTCCTCGCTTTGGTGGCTGGGATCCTCTTGTTGATTTGCGCACTTCGATATGGCTGCACACCGGGAGTTGCAAGACAGAATGCTACGCTTGCTCCATCTTCGTAGCCGGATGCTTGATTTCTACGGCACCTTACCACTGGCGGTATTAAGCGTCAAGTATGGATTGTCTTTCCGGTTTCCCTTTTTTACGTGTGTGCAACCTGTTTTTCATTGCCTAGATTGTCCCTTCCAATGGGCACTGGACTTGTGCCTGTCAAACTTGGCGTCACCTGACCCGAAATTTGATGAACTAATGTGTCCCTTAGTGGCTCATGAATTCAACTGTTCTGGTGTCGGGTTTATGGCTTTGGGTGCTGCAAACGGAGTCCTTGGAAACTGGGATATCGGAGAGGCAGCTATTGAATTCCTTGAAAGGAGTTATATCGAGGAGACTGACAGTTGTCCTATTATGGTGCAGGATGCTCCGATAATTGATGAACATGTGTGTTCCTTTCCTTTGCTCAACTGGATGGCAGATACTTTTGCGGAACGCTCCAATGATTTCCTCTTGGAAGCAGTCGCAACTTATGGTGCATATACCTTCATGGATTGACTGATTGACATTGTCAATACTGCTTGCATCCAGAATTGTTAATTTTCTACGAAAATTTTGCTTATTTTTTAGCACATCATTTTTCATTTTCTAAACGAACATTTTTTTTATTCTCGGACTTTACACTTACCTTATATGCCCTTGGTTCCGCTCTAAATCACTTGAACTCTGCGTTCTTGATAAGTGTATCCCTATTGGTTAGTGCTCCGATCATGGGGGGGTGTGAGATGGATTAAGCCACGCCCTATTTACAACACTAAGTTAGCATAACCGAGATCATGGTTAACAAGCAAGCTTGTCGTTTCTGCTGCGCTGCACACGACACTGTTGTTATGTGTTATTCATTTTAGAAATGCTGACTCGACTTTGCCTTACAGGATAACGAACTGTTGTTGTACATTCTTAACCATGAAATGTGCCCTTGGTCTGTACATCATGCAAAGAACGCGTCTGGGTCACTAGAAGGTACAGAGTGTTGTATTTGGATTGATCGTACCACTTGTTAGACATATCATACATACAGCTGCCAATATTTGAAGGACAAGCGTCTTTAATATTGCAGAACAGTTTGGTTTTACATTCATTCGAACAAGAAGAGCTGATGCATGCTATGAGAGCTGATCCTTTGATGTGATTCTACTAAGCTGATCTATACGGTTTGGGGTCCCCCCTGTTAGCCTAAGAGACCTTCTAATAGTCTAATAATAATAATGTATTATATTATAGTGAAAGGAGTGTGGCCGTATACCACTGTCATTAATAGTATGATTGCTCCTTTCATTCTATATGGGATTGTAATAATGCTCATGATTCTGATCTGTACTGTTAGTCTGCTAGTGTTAGCCAAAGTACTGCATCTTAGGACGCGAGGTTTATAAAATAAACTCTTTAAACTTTACCGTGTCTGTATTATTACGTTGTGGACTAATAAATAAGTACAAACAGGTATTTCGGATTCCCACCACTCCTGAGAAATATCTAAGTCGCTTGTTCTGGTTTGTCTATACATTGGGACCACCTAGCTAGATCTAGGTTAACAAATGAGATACTAAGCTAGTCGGATAAGGGGTTCTGGGTTCTATGGGGAGTTTTCTGGTACACCACAATTCTCTGAGGTCCTGGTCTCCTGCGCATAGTTCTCTGCAAAAGCAGAATCCCTGCAACAGTTGTTTGACGTTAAAGAGTTCTTTGGGACGATTTTTGGCATTGTCTAGAGCACTACGGAAGAAGGTAGACTTTTCATCCTTGATATGCATTTTATATTCCCCACGTTCTGATTTGAGTTGGTCATGGTGGGTTTGAGGACGGGTTGTCTCGCCAGAGTCTTTCTGCAGCTCTGAGATGTCTTCTTTCAGAGTTTAGGTCTCTATTGAACCAGGCTCTCAATGGGTTGTTCCTGACTCTTTTTTGCTTCAGGGTGGCTACCTGGTCTAGTATGGTTGTCATTGTTGTATTGTAGTGTGTAATGAGCTCAGTTGTAGATAGGTCATTCATGTTGAGGGGAAGTAGTGTTCTTACCCTTTCCTCCAGGCCATCATGGAGAATCTGTTTTAGATTTCTCGCCCAGTGAAGGGCATCCTGTGGACGGGGAAGATGGTTGATGTGAAATAGGATGGTGTGGTGGTCTGACCAGTCGACAGGAAGGATGTGGTCGATAGTGACTGTATCTTCCTGAGCTATAATGGCATCTAGAATTGAGCCTCTATTATGCGTTTGTTCTGTGCAGTGTTGGATAAGCTTATTGTTGAGAAGAAGTTTGTTTAGGGATTGGATCAGGGTGTTATTTCATCATTCCAATGTAGGTTGAGATCCCCTAGTATTGTTTTGTTGGAGTCTAAGAGTGAGCAGTATGATATCAGGTCGGAAAGGTGTTCTCCAAAAGAGGGAGTGTTGCCTGGCGGATGGTAGAGGAGATGGCAGTGTATCGTTTTGTTGTCCTTCGTCATAATGGTAGAGGAAAGATATTCAAATATATTGTAGGAGAAGGAGTCTATTTCGGTTATGGAGATGTTGCTCTTGTGGATGATTGCAAAACCCCCGCCACAATGGTTCTTTCTGTCTTTGTTTATGATTGAGAAACCGGGGGGCACAAGCATGTCAAAGATTGGCAAGAAGGATTCGTTCAGCCAAGTTTCTGTGATGACGCAATATCGATGTTGTGAGTTAAGATGGTTTCCGTCAGTTCTGTTGCATGTTTGGTCGCAGATCTGCAGTTTATATGTATGCAGTGGGTCGTTGTCTTGTTGTCAGGTTTCTTCAGGGGAGGGGCCATGGGTATGTATGTGAGAAGGGCTAGTGGTCTCTCCATTCTTGGAGTGATGTGGTGTCTCCCAAATCCCGTGATTACCTGGATCTTGAAGCCGGGGATGCTGGTTGTAGAGGGGTCGTAAGAGTTGGCAGGATCGATCGCTTCTTTCAAGGATATTGTGGCGCTTGTTCTTTTGGGTGTCTGAGGCTAGTTAGTGAGGGGGGTTGAATTCCATTAGTGTGGCAGTGGCTTGTGAGGGCTTGGGTGTTGTGTGTTGGAATCAGAAGGAGGGGAGTGTAAGCGTTGGGTAGGCTCCATATGTGTGGGGATGTTCAAAAATATTTTGCTTTGGCCCTGTATTATAATCACTAGTTGGCTTTCTACCAGAGAGAGTCTTTGAGACATATTCCGTGAGGAGGGGGTAGGAGAGTTTATGTTCCAGATGTCTTGTGCGGGACAGTCTGGGGATGGCAAGATTCTGTCGGTGAGAGTGTGGGTTATGGTGTCATTAGCACCTATGTTACTCCTGTGGTTGGCTGAGGACATGCGGTGGTACTCTTGTTGTGCTTTAGACAATGGTTTGTTGAATACTGTTGGGTGTTGAGAGTTGGGATACATTGGGATACTTTGGTTGTGTGTCAGCTCCCCTGGTTAATGCTCTCCCCATTTGGAGACTACCAGTCTTGGGGAAGGAATCTCTATCCGTCAGGCGCCTTCCCTTGTGCTCAACATTTTCTTTTCTGTCTCCTGGTCCCCCTTTTTTATTTAACAGAGTCTCCCTCTGAAATTTGAGATAGCCTTAAGGCCTCTACATAGATCCCAACACATCACTTTAGAACAGTATCAAAAAGGCATTTCTTCTAGTACAAGTTAATGATGTCAATTTAAATCGGAATGAAACACAAGTCACCTTCACACTAAAACCAAAATAATACATCAAACAACAGAAACAAAACACAGCTTAGAAAAAAAACGACTATTCTTGGAGATTGTCATATTATTAGATGTCCCTTCTAATTTTGCCCCATAATCATGTTTGTAATGGTCCAGATAGCACGTTCACAACACTCTCAACCTCTATTTGTATAAGTGCTGCTATTAAATGACATGTTCTCCAACCCACAATGATCCAGTCGAATCCTGACTCCCATGCAAGAAATCTAAACAACCAGATTAGAGATTTGAAAATTGCAAGCACAGTTTAGTATTGTGTTATTTGTTACATAGAGCCATCTGAAAACTTAGGGCCTCCTTTATAGCATTTTGGAATAGGGCAACATAGCAAGGCACCTTGCTGCGCTACCCTACGCAACAGTGAAAGGGCAGGAATGCACTGTATTTAAGCTATACAGTGCATTCCTGTCCTTCCTGGCCCCATTTTGGTACCCTTGCAAGATGGTGCAAGGGTGCCTCTGTTGCAGGGCGGACTGTTTTTGTGTAGGAAGGGATACATGCAAAGAGGAAAAAACAGAAATTTGCATATTTCTCCTCTTTATGACTCACCTCAGAAGGTGTATGGATTTGACGCTTTGCCAGGTTTACATCACTTTCTAAATCGGTTGCAGCGTCAAATTCCATGGGTGTTGTGTGGGAAAACCCATTACAACGTCCATGGAACGCCTACAAGGCAAAGAGTAAGGCAACACAGCAATTTATGCTGTGTTGCCTTACTCATGATTTATGAGTCCACTTAAAGCCACGCAGTGTGGCTTTGTGTGGCTTCATAAATCTTTATGAGAGCCCTGTGTCATGCATGTACCACTTTATGTGCTGCAAAAGTGATTCAGGGCTCTCATAAATAGGCCTCATAATGTGTAAAGGTAGATGTGGTTATATCATAAAGAAGTTTATTATACTCAGACCTAAAGTGTATAAATGCAAGAAATATGGAGGAAAAGTGATTACTAGGGATGTGGAAAAAGATTCCCTACACCTGTAAAATTGAGCAATTTAGCATTTTGTGAATAAGTGAGAAGTTCTGACTTTGTTAAAGTGGTACTTTCACTTTTGCATGTCTATTTCCCACAACTGGATGTCCTGCCCATCATTGATGGGAGATCAAGGTGCAGGTAATTGTCTTTCCTTGCTGTCAATCAAAGATGTCCTAGTCATGAGTTACATTGGGAAAAGACATTAAGAGGCATGTTTCTCAAATGTTCATACAACGCAAGGCAGCAAGCAAAGTTGCACTGCATTGTGTGAATGGATGAAAGATGAAAAGAACCATATCTACTAAGATAATGCATTCATCAGCTCTCTCCCTGCTCTAGCCCACTTGTAGCCAACGCAGGCACGCTTGCTCCATGGGGCAAATGTACCTGCCTTGCGGGCAGGTTGGTTTTTGTGATAAGGAAGGGATACCTTCCGGCACAAAAACAATCTTATAAAACAATTTCCTCTTTCTATGTGTAATGCTGAATGCATCATTGTTAGACTTAGCTTTTTCAGTGGGTTTACACCCAGACTTCTTGCTTTTTGACCTTCTGCTTATGACCTTGTTTTTTGGTAGTTTTAGGACTCTGGGCACTTTGCCAATGCTATTCAGTGCTAAAGGGCATATCCTCTCCAAGTAAATTATAAATGGGTTGGTATTTCCATGATTGGCTTATTTGATTTACTAATAAGTCCCTGGTAATGTGCACATGTATGCCCAGGGCCTGTAAATCAAATGCTACTAGTGGGCCCGCAGCACTGCTTGTGCCACCTACACCAGTACCCTTTCAAAGGGGTTCTCAGACCTGCCACTGCAGTGTCTGCACACAGTTTTTAACTGCCAATTGGACCTGGCAAGTGTACCCTTTTGCAAGGCCCTAACATTCCCTTTTCTTATATATAAGACACCAATCAGGTAGGCCCAAGATACCCCCATGGGCAGGGTGCAGTGTATGTGAAAGGTAGCACATGTACTGGTGTGTGCTACATGTCCTGATAGTGAAATACTGGGCAATTCAATTTTCACTATTGCAAGGCTATCTGTAGGTTAACATAGGAGTTGCTTTGTAGCATCTTACAACCTTAACTTTCCATTTGGACAAGATGGAGAAATAGAGTTTAGGCTTCCTGAACTCAGTATTTAAAGATCTTCTTTTGGTAATGATAATTTTTGTATTGTGTGTTTGAAAATGCCACTTTTAGAAAGTGGGCATTTTCTTGCTTAACCATCCTGTGTGCCTCTGCCTTTTGTGTATTCCGTGTCTCGATTGAGAGTGACAGGAGGAGGGGATGTGCATTCACACTAGACAGACACAAAGGGCAGGGGTGTTAAGGTGTGTCCTGTTTTTCCTGGGTGACTCATAGACAGGCTGAATAGACCTGGCTGCATTTAGAGTGGGGGGAGGAGTTGTCACTTGCACCTGAATGGATTGTGGCTGCCTCACACCAAGGACCATATGCATCAAGCATTTTTTGCCTTGGCAAACAGCCGATTCGCAGAATCGGCCGTTTGCAAACGTAAAAAAATGCCTTTCTGATGCAGCAAACCCTATTTTCCAATTCTGTAACATGCTACTGAAACGCAAAATGGGTTTGCGATTCGCTATTAGGAAGGGAAGTGTTTAGGGCGTCCATTCCTAATGCCGACTCGCATCGGTATGCATGTTTGTTTTGCGACCGAAATGCAGTCGCAAAACATTCACCTTTTGCCACCTACTTCAAGTAGGTGGTAACCAATTCACAAATGGGAAGGGGTCCCCAAGGGACCCCTTCCCCTTTGTGAATGTCTGTAAATGCATTTTCTAAGAGCAGGCAGTGGTCCCATGGACCACTGCCTGCTCTTAGAAAATGAAAAGAAAAGTTGTAATTTTCTCTTTTGTAAAGCATCCTGTTTTCCTTTAAGGAAAATGGGCTGCTTTACAAAAAAAAGATTGCGTTATTTAAAAGCAGTCACAGATATGGTGGTCTGCTGCCCCCAGCAGGCCACCATCCCTGTGAATTTTTGAATTCCTAAGAGGTCGCAAATTGAGACTTACCTCATTAATATTTATGAGGTAGGTCATTTGCAATCCCCTAGGAATCGCAGAAAGTGTTAAACACACTTCCCATTTTGCGATTTCACAATTAGGAAATCACAAAATGGATTGTTGATGCATCTGGCCCCAAGTGTCTCCACCTCCTATGGTGAGCCTGGCCTGGGCCAGGCAGAACTGGATTATATATGCCAGTTAAACTTTGTTTAAGCCAACTTCAGAGGGAAATGTGGCATCAATATTGGGGCCCTGACCCCAGATCTTTAGATTACCGCTGGACTAAGGAACCTGCCAGGAAGAAGGCATTGAAGAGCTGTGTACTTTGCTGGATTGGCCTGCAGTTGCTGCTTCTGTCTTGGACAGAGAAAGGACTGGACTGTTCTTTCTGCATTCTAAGTAGTTCATGTAGCGCTTGCCTCTTGTTGGACATCTCAGGGAACTGAAAGACTTCAACTTCTTCTGGGTACATTTTTCTGGAACTGTATGTTTCGGCTGCCACTGAGAAAAAAGGTAACCCAGCACCATCAACCATGCCGCTGCGGCTCTGTGATCTGAAGGTCCCACAGAGGGCACCGCCACACTTTACACTGCAACCCGGGTCTCACCGACAAGGCCGTTCGCCACCGAGCCACTGCTTGCATCCTGACATGTGGGCACTGGACTCCACACTGCCTTGCTTTACACCACCGTCTTTGTATCCCCGATGAGGACGCAACGCCGTCACTGATGCTGCTGCCTGCATCGTGACCTATGGACACCGTTCGTAGAGAACACGGATCACTGTCCTACTTCGCACCGCAGCCCTGGTGTCACCGATGACGCCATTCCACGCTGACATTGACGCTGCCTCCTGCACTGTGGTTTTGGGGCACCGCTCGTAAGTTACACCATGCACCGCCCCAGCCCATAGCACAGCCTTGGCTCACAGTCATTGGCACCATCGACTCAAGTTCGTCAGCCAATGACGCTGCCTGCATCATGAGCTGCAAGCTCCGCAATGAGCACCGCCCCAATTTGCACTGCAGCCCTGGTCTCACCGATACCGTTGGACACTGTCACGAAGTCGCTGCCTGCACCGCAACCTGAGGGCATCGCACTCCACATCAGTGCACTTTGCACCACAGCCCGTTCACCCGCTGACATGTGCCCTCCCGACTTCAACCGTATGAAGTTTGAGCTGCAACGCGTGTGACTTCAAGGACCAGACGACTCTTGCACTGACTCCCGGAACCGACGCTGTTGTTCTAGAGCACCGAAGGTCCGTCGCCCTGCATTTCCAAAGGTACTGTTTTACGGGTCTGCCCCGACATTGTAGCTGGCCCACGACACCACTATCGGCCAGAAGTGCTGGATTTGTTTGCTCACTATGCCGTGATCGCCTTTCACTGTATTACTGTTTGTTTTGTGCAAATATTTTACACAATGCCTCTGAGATAAGCCTGACTCCTTGTGCCATACTACTAAGGGGGAGAGCAGGGGATATTTTAAATTTGCAATCCCCTTATCCTAACTAGAGTGGCAGATTCTGTGTGGCTTAGGTGCACATCCTGGCCAACCAGAACACCCCTTTCTAACAATCATTCATGGAAAGAGGGAGTAACGAGGAGAAATAAACACATTTCTCCTCATTCTGCCTCACTTGGAAAAGCTTGGCATTTTGACATATTCCCAAGTTTACTGGCTTTAGTAAATCTGGGTATGCGCCAAAATCCATGGTTGGATGCATGGGAATATCCATGCTACACGGATCCAGGATCAACATGGCGGTGGCCATCTTGGAATAGTTTTGTACTCACACCAGCATTAAGATAAACGTGTTTGGAGTTGCATTAATTTCTCTTAGATATTTAGTGTGCATATTCAGTACACTTATATTTAGTATACTATTTACACCATAGCCAATTCTCCTCACATACTCTTTGAAGGTACCGTCCGGATGTTCACTGGCAGTTGTAATTCGAGGAAAATAAAGACACCAGTAGAGATCTAAAAAACACACAAAGTGGGCGTCACCACTCCAGGACCACACCGGAGGAGTGTATACCACCATTGGCAATTATGAACAGCCTAGATTGGTGGCCATCTTGGATTGGGCAGGTGATCTAATAGACATACATAGATTGGCGGCCATCATGGAATGGGCAGTTGAGTTGAGCTAATAGCCATACATAGTGACTTTGCATATTAAGTGAAAAATTTAGTTCTTCAGCCCCTGCTGTTGAATTGATTCCGTGAGTGGTCCTGCTGTCGTTGCCAACACACACTGCCTTTTGATTGGTGTCTTCCCATTATATGGTGCCAGCTTTCCTCACGCTATCACCGTTCTCCCCCCACCATCAATTCTCCCTCCACCATCAATTCATATCCATGGGTCAATAGTCACTTTTCTCACAATGGTTCTGATCCAGGATCCTTCTGCTGCCAACGCTTCCATCATCAACTACCCTCCCAACCTATCGAAAAATGCGGCCAAGAAATATAAGCATCACTTTCTCAAGGCCTGGCCCGAAACTTTAATCTCTGATGTCTATTTTTCCACTAGCAATGGTACCAAAGTTAATGACCTTATTTTCTACACCAGGAAAAGAGCCTGCTGGCAAAAAGTCTTCTACTCTATGCTCAGAATAACAAGTTCTAAGAAATCACCTCATGGTATCAAGCTCACAACAGCCCCTTCACCCTCACTCAACGCTAATACCACCATCACCCTCTATAACACTGGTATCATCCTAATCCAAGCGTCTAATGTCAATCTATTTAAGATAACCAACATCTTCCCGTTACTCAAAAACGCGGTTTCCTCGAAATCCGATGTCACCCAGACTCTCCCTAACATCTCTCTGGAGTCGGCGAGTCCACTCCATGCTACTTTAGGAAGCCCATTTCCACAGCTCCATCTAAACCACTCCTCCCCACCTGTACACCACAGGTGGGGTCCATCCCAGGTTGCTGCACTCCAACTATCGAGTCCCGACGCACATCTTGCCAGTCCGAGCCTACATGTCCCCCAATTAGAGAGTACTTATGTTAGGCATCCTGCCTTGTCCCCAATTATTCAGTCATCTTCCCCTAGCCCTCCCCCGGTGTCTCTTAAGAGGCTAGAACCCAAACAAATGCCCTCCACCGAACATGAGCGGTCAACGTCAAGCATTCTGTTGGGTCTTTGGACTAACCCTCAGCCTAACGTTCACTCCCCCCTCACTAAGACACCTACATCTTTTTCAAAAGCTCCTGAATCTCAGTTAGACGCATATGAGCACCTTCCACCACAGGATCTCCCGCCCACCACCTCGGACCTTGTAGGTAGGCACCGAGACCTCCCCTTACTGATAGACTCCCTTTCACACTCGCCTCCTCTCGCTCAACACACAGACTTGGTGACGCAACTAGATGAGATTTATCTTCAGTTGCACCTTCTAACTTCTGAACTACATAGCTTGAAAGCCCTCTCAAATGACCTTTTCCCCATGCTAAGTTCTTTCCTCACCGCTGCCAACCTGTCTAATGCTCCATCTTGCAATAGATATTCACTGGTCAGGCCTTTACCTTCCTCCATCATGAAATCCATTCCCCTACCTAATGACACCTCCCGCCCTAAAAGATATGTGACCTACCTTACGTCCTCAGAACTACAGAACCTGCTCAACTCTTACCCTACTTGGTCCAACCCTAACAGGAGCCCGCCGAGACAAATACAGTCCATCCTTCCTAATCCTAATAGAGGACTGCCTATTAATCCCAGAGGCAGCAATTTGAGCAACTTCACTCACGTAAATATCACCCAGACTCCTCCCTCCTCAAAGCCACTACGAATTAAATGTGTACTTCTAAATTGCAGATCAGCCAGTAAACACGCCACTGATATCTTCGATCTCATACAACACTTGGACTTAGACATTATCATCCTCACTGAAACTTGGTTAAATCCCGCTTCCACTCCGATTCTTGACATCCTAGTACCTCCCACTCATGCTATTATTAGGTTAGACAGAGCTGGGAAATTGGGCGGGGGCTTAGCCTGTATTCATAGAACCACACTTTCTATCTCTCCCGTTGAGTCCTCTGCGCCCTCCTCCTGTGAATATCTCTGTCTCAACATCGCAAGTAAGAACCTACCGGTCTGCAAACTTCACACTTTCTACCACCCCCCAGGAGACAATCCCCCCTTTATTGAGGATTTTTTTCGAAATCATTTCTAGCAATGTTGACTCAGCCGTGTCCCAAATCTTCCTTGGTGACTTTAATCTGCACTGGGCTAACTCTATAGACCCTGCAGTTTCAAGCCTTAAAGCCTTTCTAATTGATCAGGATCTGACCCAGCATTGTGACCAACCAACCCATAACAAAGGAAAAATTCTAGACCTCATTATTTCTAACTAGCAGACCGTCACCTTGGATTCTATTACTCCATGTGACTGGTCAGACCATCACTGCATCCTTTTTTATATCAACAAAGAGGTACATTTTTGGAAGGTCCAACCAAGGAAATCAAAGATATGGAAAAGGGACCTCAGACTAGTAAACCCGGTTGAGCTAGCCGCCCTCTGTACATCGACCCTCTCCTCTCAAGCGGACCTGACGGAAGTGCAGTTACTCACTGACTCCTACAATATGACCATCTCCAACCTCATGAATGACATTGCTCCACTCAAACATAAAAATGCCTCAACTAAAATTTCCAAACCGTGGTATAACGAAAACCTAAACACGGAACGTCGCAACCTTAGGGCAGTTGAACGCTCCTGGAGATCGAATCCCTCCTCGCACCAACTCAAACTCCTAAGAGACGCCAGGAGCCTTTACTACAAACAAATTAGGAACGCCAAATCTAACTATTTTAGACTCCAATTAGATCAAGTGGCAAACCGCCCCAAGAAACTTTTCGAATTGGTCAAACAGAAATCAATTGTAGGTCCAAACCTATCTGAACCTGGAAGCAGTCCACCCTCATGTGACGACCTTGCTTATTTCTTCATTGAGAAATCTAAACTCATATCATCTGAGCTGGCTGCTAAGAATGCCGGTCTCCTCTCCTCCAGGGCAGCCTTTCCACCTGTCCTCTCTGAAAAGCTCAACTCTACCCCCCTGATATGTAAGAACAATGTGGCCTGGGACACCTTTGCCCCGCTCAGTGAACAAGATATCAAAAAGATTCTCCTGAATATCAACCCTTCTAACCACTTCAGTGACCCGTTACCCCCATCCATTTTCAAGGAAATCATGAATGCACTCATCCCTAATTGGACAAGGATTGTAAATGCGTCGCTGTCACAAGGCACAATCCCTGATTGATTAAAAGCAGCCCAAGTATCCCCTATACTAAAAAAACCTAACGCTGATAGGTCAGACCTCAATAATTTCCGACCTATCTCCAACATACCCACCCTTGCGAAACTCCTTGAAAAATGCGTTCAGTCCCAACTCTGTGCTCACATTGAGAACTACCAGCTCTTGGACCAACATCAATCCGGCTTTCGGACGGGGCATAGCACTGAATCGGCACTCATTCATGTTATGGATGACATTCTAAAGATTCTCGATCAAAACGAATCCTGCCTCCTGATCCTCCTTGACCTTTCCTCTGCTTTTGACACGGTCAATCATGACAATCTCTTAGCTATTCTGCAAAACAGGATGGGTCTTGGTGATCAGGTGCTACAGTGGTTCTCGTCCTTCCTTCATCACAGATCGCAGAGAGTCAAGGCAAATCACTCTCTCTCCAAGCCTTCCTGGAACCATTAGCTAACGCACTTAACTCCATGGATATTCATTTCCACATGTATGCCGACGACACGCAACTCTACTTGAAAATCTCATACCCGGAAAACCTCATATCACTCAACACCATCCTAACGTATACTCAAAACTGGTTAACTGAGAACCATCTCCTGCTCAACACCTCAAAAACTGAATTCTTGCATGTCTCCCCCAGAATCACACCCCCAATCTTGACCTCTGGCTGAGCCACCTCACTGCTTTCAACTGCACTCCGCTCATCGTAAACTCAGCCAAATCTCTAGGAGTCACCATGGACAAGAACCTGAATATGAAAAATCATATCAGCAACACCTGTAAAGGAGCAAACCACTTGATAAGGACACTCAGAAACATCAAACCTTTCCTCCCGCTTAAGGATTTCAAACAGGTGGTTCAAGCGTTTGTCCTACCGAGGCTAGATTATGGCAGCGCAACCCTCTGTGGCCTGCCAAAATACACCCTGGCTCCGCTAAGGGCCTCATTGAACGCTGCTGCTAGACTGGTTACAGGCACCAAACGCAATGAGCGCATATCGCCAGTCCTAAAAACTCTAAATTGGCTCCCCTATGAAGCACAAATCCAGCTAAAAATTGCCACGATGACGCATAAAGCTATCCACTTCATGACGCCCAGGTATCTGGCGCAAAAACTTGAACTATCTTGTGGTGTAAGAACCTCTAGAATCGCTACTACCTTACTCTTGAAACCACCTATCCTGAACAAAAAGAGAACCTCTAACAGAGCTTTCTCCGGCGCGGCTCCAAAGATATGGAACTCTCTTCCTCCAGATATACGCAGAATCACCAGAACAACGGTGTTCAAATTGGAAGTCAAAAGATTCCTGATTAATAAATTCCTTCAGTAATTGGGCTAACCCCTTGGCCCGTTGACATGGTTCTTACTTCCATTGTTTCAACATTTACTACTATACCTGTTTTTTTATTTTTTTTTTTTATTGACATACTGTGTACAATGTACTCTGTTTAACATAACTGATATGTGAACCTGTATGCACTTTACTATTCATTTTTGTTTTCATCTGCTGGTTGTTACTTTATTAGCCTCCAGGGCTAGTTTGAGTGTAAAGCGCTCTGATATCCCTTGGGATCTTGTTCGCGCTATATAAAACTTTATAAATAAATAAATACACCTATGGAATGCCTCCCGGACCCAGTGTAAGGTAATACAGCAGCACAGGAGCTCAGCTGCACTTCCTTTTATTTTACCAAGACACACAAGGTGGCCCTTATGTGCCCTAGTAAGTACCCACCAACATTTTGCGTCATGGCTGCACCAAAAACGTGGCACAACCACCGCTCAATAATATTAGTAAATCTGGGCCTAACTGCCTCTCAGCATGCAGGTTGTCTCCTTCTGCCATTGTTGCAAATCTATGAACTATAAGCAGCCCAGGCAAAGATGTTCTGATTAGCCCTGCTCACTTCATCCTCTCATTTAATTTTCTCACATCTGCCTTTTTCCTCTCCTTTGTCTACAACACCCGCTGTGCCATCTATAATTTCCTGGGGAAGCTGCAGAAGGTGACAGAGGTCCCAGCACTGGCCCTCTGCCTTCAAAAACCCGCGTCCAATGTCATCAGCCCATCGGGAACCGTCTGTTGGAAACAATGGGCAGGGCGGTCCTGATCCTGCCCTAGGACTGCGGGTAGCCTGGGAGGGAGAGGCGTGTAGCATCTGTAGCATAGCCGCTGTGTCATGAGCTCTAGTGCACGGGAAGAAATGGCTGCCGTTTGAATGAATCAAGGTTCAGGAGGCCCTCTGCACTCTGGACCCTGTTCCACCTGCTGTACCAATGAGAGACACGCCTCTGTCTGTAAGACAATAGTCGGTTAGCGACGCAGTACCATTTTCTACCCCTATATATTATCACCTTGACAGGTTTGCACCACAATAATGATTAGTTATTTTACAACTGGTACTAAAAACTACAATGAGAGAAAATATTTTTAAGCATAATTCTTCACCTATCAAAAGTACAAGGCTAGTTTACAGTACTTAATTGTGACTTGAGGAGTATATTACAACCAACGTAGTAGGATACCCCCCTCCCCCCACGTAAAGTAGATAGACCGAGTGGCAAAGTCCGCACATTGGAACACAGGCACTGCGTTCCTGCATCTACAGTGCTTTAAATACCTTTCTGGTGACAGATTCAGGTTAGAGTTCCTACTGAAGCCGCGTGGGTGTCGGACAGCATTCACATTGATTTCTATCACCAGGTAGCAGCAGTGAGACAGTTGATGAAGTGTAGTGAACACACTTCATTAACTCTGCATGCCTGTCTTGCCAGAAGGCTTTTAAATCTGCTTTCTGTTTTTTACACCACCACTCAATATTTTCTCCGAATTGCACGTGCGCCTGAGATGTATGCTAATGGCCCCTCTAAATGTAGAAGTCGATAACATTAATTAATCATTGAAAGTAGATGTGTTGTGAGCAAAACTCATTTTTGTCACCGATATTTCAGCTGTTGAAAAGGAGGCTCTTACATGCATGTGCTATATAATACCAGATCTCATTCGAACACAACATGGCTCACAAAAGATAGATACTGTGTTTTTAAAAGGATTTTTAGAAAATGCGTCAAAATATTCAGTTTACCTGTTCTGTGAAAAACATGACTGAAAACAAGCTCGGTGTCTGGTGCGGGACATATCCGTAAAACGTTACAGAAACGGCTGGGTGGTCCTCATCATAACCGGCCTCCCTATATATTGTAATGAATGTGTATGCATGTTTTCTGTCTCTACATACATTTATTTAAACAAAGATGCAAACACTCCATATATACATTACATTCTTCAGTATCTCATTGTTTTAAGAAAATATATATGTAGATGTGTTTCGGCATTTAGGTTTCTGCCGGTTTCTATGATAATACATATGCATCACAGTAGACTATATCGGTATGATTAGAGGTAAAAGTAAATATAATAAAAGAGTATAACAACATATTGATATAAAAAATATTCAGTAATTGATGTAATAGAATCATGTATATACAATTCTATGTATACGCACAACTTATATTTGAACATGTAACTATTATAACGTATCTAAAAATGGATTGATTGCAGATATATATAGATGAATTCCTTGTACGTTAAAACAAATAGGTATGTTGCTTATATGTGCATATGTTATTTATAATGCTGCACCCATAGTTAGATCTAGATGTGTGGGTATGGCTGGAAACAATCAATCAGGGATCGTATAGCACTATTGATGCACAACTGTCTCAAGGCGCTGGGAGGGGTGAGGGGAGGCTGCTGGTCGGTCTACGCTTAGGTGTTTAGTCGAAGAGCTAGGTCTTGAGGTCCTTCCTGCATCGGGTCAGTGACAAGGATTGTCTAATGTGGGTAGGCATGGTGTTCCAGGTCTTGGCGGTGAGGCAGAAGAAGGATCTTCCTACAATTCTAGTTTTGTGGATCCGAAGAAGGTAGTCAGAGCCAGCTGGGTGGAGCAGAGGTGTCTTTTGGGGACGTGGAATGAGAGGCAGAGGTTCAGGTATGCTGGTCCTTTGTCATGGAGGGATTTGTAGGCATGAGTGAGGAGCCTGAAGGGGTTTCTTTTGTTGATTGAGAGCCAGTGGAGTTCTCGGAGGTGTTCGGAGATGTGGCTGCAGCGAGGGATGTCAAGGACCAGGTTGTACCTTTTGGTGTTTCCTGAGAAGTTTCTGGGTGCATTACCATAGGCGAGCCTGCTGATGATAAATTCATGGGTGACTGTTTTTTTGGGTTCAGTGTGCATCCATTTGCATGTCTTTTGAAGCGGATGAGGCGATGGCATAGATCTGATAGTTCATTGTGAGCGAGGAGTCCAGTATGATGCTGAGGTTATGTGCGTGGTCTGTGGGGATGGGCGGGGTTCCCAGTGTGGAGGGTCACCAGGAGTCATTCTATGCTGAGGATGAGGGTCCTAGAAAGAGGACTTTGGTCTTGTTCGAATTCAGTTTGAGGCTGCTGCTCCTCATCCATGTGGCGACAACCTTCATTCCATTGTGGAAGTTGTTTCTGGCGGTTGTTGTTTCCTTGGTGAGGGAGATGATGTTGAGTCAGTGGTTCCTGACGATGGTTGCGAGAAGGGCCATGTAGACTTTGAAGAAGGTGGGGTTCAGGGAGGAGCCCTGTGGAAATCTGCAGCTGATCTCTGTGGGGAGGTAGTCTGACTCACTGTGTTCGGCTGGTGAAGAATGAGTGGTTCCAGTCAAGGGCCTTGTCATGGATGCCGGCGTCGTGGAGTCTCTTGATTAGGGTGCGTGCCAGATAGCGTAAAAGGCGGCCACGAGGTCAGGAGGATGAGGGCACAGTTTCGCCTCGGTCCGAGGAGGGAGCGGATGTCATTGGTGGTGGCAAGAAGAAAAGTTTTTGTGCTGCGGTTGCTCCTGAAACTGGATTGGGAGATGTCCAGTATGTGGTTTGCCTAAATAAACTTGGAGAGTTGGGCTTTGATAGCCTTCTCGATAACCTTAGCTGGGAAGGGGAGCAGGGAGATGGGTCTGAAGTTCTTGTGGCCGGTCAGGTCACTAGATGTTTTCCTTAGAAGAGGGTTGATATCGGTGCGTTTCAAGTTGTTGGGGAATGTGGCGGTTTCAATGGAGCAGTTGATGGTGTGGCAGATCTTGGGGGTAATGGTGGTGGCTACTCTTTGGAAGATGTGGTGTGGAACTGGGTCAGAGGGGGCTCTGGAGCATATGTTCTTCATGGTCTTGAGAGTGTTGTCAGTGGTGTCCAGTCCACCCAACCACAACACCCCCTCTTGGGGGTGGTGTGGTTGGGTGGAGTGGTGTTGGGCTTGGTGGGAGTGTCTTGCCTGTTGAAGGTGTCATAGATCTGCCTTGTCTTGTGGTGGAAGAAGGTGCAGAGTTTGTCGCAGAGGCCTTGGGAGTGTGGGAGATCTGTGGTCTCACTGTTGGACCTGGTGAACTCCTTGATGATGGCACAGAGTTCTTTACTGTTTTGTGCATTGGCATTTAATCTGTCCAGGAGGGTCGTATTCTTAGTGGTTTTGAGGAAGAAGTGGTGTGCAGTGATTGCAGCTTTAAAAGCTGTTTGTGTTTCCAGGGTTCTGTTATTCTTCCATTTCCTCTATAGTTGTCTGCAGGTGCATCTGGACTCGTGAAGGGCGGGAGTGAACCAGCTGGCTTTCTTGGAGTGTTGCTTGAGGGTGCCTTCTTGAGGGGTGCCAGTGTGTCGGCACAGTTGGAGATCCATTGGTGGAGCTTGTGTGCTGCGGTATTGGTGTCGTTAGTGCTGAGGGAGGCAGTGAGCTGTTCTTCAGAGAACTTGTTTCAGCTACGGCCGGGGGTTGGTGAGGGCATTGGTGTACTGTAGCTGTGGTGAAGGTGAAGTGCACACAGTGGTGGTCAGTCCAGAGTAGATCAGTGGTGTGGCTGTAGGTGATGTTTCCACTGGCGGAGAAGATGGGGTTGACCCTGTGTCTTGCTGTGTGGGTTGGAGTGGTGACTAACTGCTTGAGTCATACATTGACAAGAGTCTCCAGAAGGATGCGGTGTCCTGTTCATTGGGGTTGTCCAGGTGGAACTTGAGGTCACCGAGTGGGATGTAATCGGTGGATGAGAGAGCATGGGTGCGATGAGGTTGCATGATGGCTTTTGTGAAGGGTGGTTGGGGGCCAGGTGGTCTGTTGATCTATATATGTTTTATGATTCTTTTTTCTTTTAGTCATAAAAAATAAATGAATGAATATATATATATATGCACATTGCCATATTCAAGCGGCCCTATTGGGGGCGTGTCAACAGTACAAAGTCAGCATGGGGGTGAGTGCAGCACGTTCCTGTTTATAATGGCCTTTGATAAAGATGTTAATCGAAACGGGTCACGCTAAGAACAGGCTGCGCAATTTAACCTGCTGTTCGGACAGTAGGTAGTTATAGTTAGGACCTAATATCCATAGGAAATTCGCAACATTCTATTTGGAATAACTTTGGCGCCGGTTGACGAATCTTCGCGAAATTTTCAAAACTGGAGGGGCGCTCCGGTCCGCTCCTATCCTGAAAGTCTCGGGGTGATTTGTCAAGCGGGGGCTGAGAAAAAAGGGGGTCCCAAACATGTTTTCCCCATGCAATTTTCCATGGGAACCTTTAATCGCAGCTACAATCCGAACTGCTGAACGAAATTACACCAAATTTGGTAAAGAGGTAGCCCTTGGCTCAGAGTCGTGCCTGAGAAAATCAGAAGTAAAATCACATATACATCTGGGCGGAGCCTAACCACACATCTCATCGTGAGATCTGATTGGCTGTCAGCACTTCATCCAAGAAGTGTTGCAAGCCATCTTGGGACCAATATTCATGATAGTATCTCATTAAAAAGCATTGCAGTTAATAAAAGGTTTTAAGACTTTAGTTACATTATAAATCATTTGTTGATGGTGCCATACTCATTTTAGGAATTGTGGTGTGTTCTAAGGTGATTTTACCATGTGAAAAAGCCTTCTGCTGGGATATCATGAATCATGTTTGAGAGAAAACTATTTTCTTATGCTTTTCCCACAGAGGTTTGTAAGGTGATCTCTAAGCTAAACTGAGAGCATATTTTCTGTAAATTCACATTATCTTTCTCAGTCATGTGAGAATGAAGTCTGACATTCTCAGTAAAACATGTACATCCAACAAGGGCAGAGACTGTCAGTTTATTTCCTTTGTGTTCTACTGCAGCTTCCCAGAGTGTTCTAAAGAACAACTAGAGCGCTTACTGTCTTACTTATGACAAAAGTATGGCACGCCTGAAGCCATCTTGATTGAAATAAACTGGTAACACTTAAAACATTTAATTTAAAAAGGAACAGAATGAGGGGGTTCATTTTGCCATAGAAATTATGATTAGTGCTGAAGAAAGAAAAATTACGGCACATTTTTAGTGACTTCTCAAATCCTCTTCTATTTCATTAAAAAATTCTGACATGCAGAATGAAACATGCACTTTTAATACCAGCAGCAGACTTCCGTGGTGAGCAGTAGCTTTACTACAGTGATCTAATGAGCAACTAGAGTGCTAAAATTCAGAATTTATGGCAAATGTTTGACATATCTGAATACCTTATTGATGGAATCAAAGTAAAAAACTGAAAGCATTTCCTACTGCGGAGACTGCAGTAAATGAGGATGTCAAGTACCAGACTCAGAACTTCAAGCTTCCGCAGGAGCCGATGACTTTTCTTCAATTCCCCAACTCAGCTACCCAAGCATGTACTCACATGCATAATGCATAAATACATATACCCAGGCAGCCGAAGGGGGGAAAAGGGAGTGGGAAAGAAAAGAGATACGCCACGTCTTCTTCTACTGGACGGGAATGCTTCTACTCAGGTAAGTTCTCCTGTAAGAGAGAATCTACATTAACATCTTAATGTGGTAATTTACTTGTCTATCTTTCACGTTACCCCTCCAATATTGTGATTACCTGTCTTAGCTAAGTGGCTGTCTATTATCTTGTAGATTGCTTCCTATTTATCTCTGCTACTCAGTGGTTCTGCAGGTCAAGAAAATACTAATTAATTCCAATCCTACTAGATGTGTCTCTGATAACTCTGAGCTCTTTCTATAGGTATATTACTGTGTTTTACCTTGCTCTCCCTAAGTGCAGTTGTTAATTCTTTTCTTTAATCTTTTTCAGTTTGAGAACTCCTGTACAGGCGATGTATGCAGATGCGTCTTTATGAAGGAAGAGTGCTTCTTTAAGTTGGTAAGTATCTTTATACATATATATAAAATTCACTGAAAAAACCATAGGTTTCACACATGTTATAGTTAGCTGTACATTTCACTCGTAAAAAACCAATGAAATTCCCCCGTTATAGTTAGTGCAGGCAACTATAACTCACGCGACCGCAATCTTCTGCTGATGCTAATACTGTATTTAGACACTTATTTGCCCATGTCTTCTTCCATTAAATTTTAGCTATACATATATTACAAATATTTTTTTTTCATAAAGACACATATGTCATCAGCAGAAGATTGCGGTCGCGTGAGTTATAGTTGCCTGCACTAACTATAACGGGGGAATTTCATTGGTTTTTTACGAGTGAAATGTACAGCTAACTATAACATGTGTGAAACCTATGGTTTTTTCAGTGAATTTGCAAGGTTTTTTAAATGCTAATTCCTAACTATAACGTGTGTGAAACCTATGGGTTTTTCAGTGAATTTGTACGTTTTTTTAAATGCTAAGTTACTTTACGCCATTCGTGGCGTGCGCGCCCAGTTAACGCAGTTTGTTCCGTGGGCGCACGGTGCGCTTCGCGCACGGTGCGCGCACAGTGAGCACGCGGTGCGCTTCGCGCACCGCGCGCCTAATTTACGCAGTTAGTGCCGTGCACGCACAGTGGTCACGCGGTGCGCTGTGCGCACCGCGTGCCCACGTTATGCGGGATGGGCCATGTACGCACGATGCGCTTCGCGCACCGTGCGCACATGGGGGACATATTATGCGCATCTTTGTGAAATGTATTCTTTGTTTATTTCTTACATGTAATAAGCCATGCACAAATGGTGCCCTTCGGGCACCATTTGCACACGGGGTGGGGAGGGTGTGGATAATTTTTTTTTTTAAATTTTTTTACCGTACGCGTACGGTAAGCGTAATCGGCAATTTTCCGAAAAAAAATAAATAATTTATTTGGGCTTGGGGGTTGTTTGGGGACCCATATATCAATGCTGGGTGGTTAGGATCTCAAGAAACTGCCTCTTTAGACATTTTTTGGCATCGTTTTTGCTGCCCAACTCAGAGAGCGAGAGAGAAAATGGCGGCCGCCGCTTCCTGGTTTCGACCGATTCGAATGTTTACTAAGATCTAACAGCCAATCAAAATCGCGCTCGCGCACGCCACCGTACGCGTACGGTAAGCGCACCGTAAGCGCACCGTAAGCTGGCTCAGATATATATATTGATTTAAAGGCTATTTTCTCTGAATCTACTGAACAGATTTACACCAAACCTACAAAAGGCACTTCCTTGACCTGAGGACTACCTCTCTGCCAAATTTCAAGTAATTCTGTTCAGCCGTTCGGGCTGTAGCTGTGTCTAAAGGTCCTATGGAAAAATGCATGGGAAAAACGCATTTTGGGACCCCCCTTTTATCTCAGCCCCCGCTTGACGAATCCCCCCGAGACTTTCAGGGTGGGAGCGGAGCGTAGCGCCCCACCTATTTTGAAAACTTCGCGAGGATTCGTCGACCGGCGCCAAAGTTATTCAAAATAGAATGTTGCGGATTTCCTATGGAAACGTGGTCCTAACTATAACTACCTACTGGCGACCGCCAGTAGGTAATATATACATAACTACACCTACTTGATGGTTTCTTGTGAATAACTCTTCTAACTTATTGCCTTTCTTGTTTTCATAGGTAAAGTTCTCATTCACACCTCAGAGGTAATGTGCAGCTTTCTATGTTTCTTTCAAGAAACCAGGAAATATAGTCTCAGTTCAAGCAATGCTCTCTACCTGACCACTGAGCGTTGCAAGGTATGTAGACTAACCACGAAGCATCAGAATCCTTCTATTGAACAGTTGTTCAGAACTTGTGGAATCTTCTAGTCAGAAACCTTACTCTGTACTAAACTTCCTTCAGACTCGACTGTAATCCAATATAGACTTAGAATAATTTGTCTTACCTTCCGCAGCCGCGGAAACAGTATCGCTGTGAACAACTTGAATACTCGCAAACTCTGAATTGCCAAAACGGGAGAACGCCTTTAGAAAAATGCGACCGTCTTCCCTCAAAAGGCAGTTGAAGTGCGCAGTTTGCCACTATTGCAGTCGCGAGCACAGCTGCGCTGAGGAGGGGGAAAAAACTCTGGACCGGCAACCTCCCTGTTATCACCGGCGGCCATCTTGAAATTCCGCATTGCGTGAATCTGTTGCTTTGCCAAAGAACGGGGAAACCAATGATGAAGCAGGTTCCTGCTTGGTCTAAAGCGGCAAACCTTATGAATTTTGCAACAAATGGGAAGAATACCTTGGTGATGCAATGCCTTACGCTGACTGACCCTGACAGTACCCCCCACCAAAACTCCTCCCTCACCCTCCATGGGCTTATTGGGGTATTTCCTGTGAAATTCTCTAATCAATCGTGGAGCCTGCAAATTGATCTTAGGTTCCCAACTTCTCTCTTCAGGACCAAACCCCTTCCAATCCACCAGATAGAACAATTTTCTTCTCCTAAGTCTAGAGTCTAAAATTCGCTTAACTTCAAACTCTTCTTCTGACTGGACTTTAATTGGCATATGAGGACCCTTCTTTCTCAAATTTTGCGGACTCTTCCTAAGTAAGGAGACATGAAACACAGAGTGGAACCTAAGATTCGGAGGAAGTCGAATCTTGACACTAACTGGGTTTAGCATTTTTTCCACTTCAAAAGGACCAATGTACCTTGGTTGAAATTTTCGGTTTCCCTTCAAACGTAGATTTCGTGAAGAAATCCAGACCTCCTCCCCTGATTCGAAAATTGGGCTGGAACATCTCTTCTTGTCAGCTTGTTTCTTGTAAGAGGCCTTTGCCTTGATCAGATCATCTGTCGCTTGTTGGTAAGCCTTTCGAAGATTCTGAACAATTTCCTCTACTGCTGGAACCTCACTCTCTTGCCGTCCCACAAAAGTGTTTGGATGTCTACCTTAGTTTAAATAAAATGGAGTGTAACCCGTGGATGAATGCTCAGCATTATTATAAGCAAATTCTGCTGGCCAAATTATATCTGGCCACTCCCCTTCGTGATCCATCAGGAACAAACGCAAGTACTGCTCCAGCTCCTGATTAACTCTTTCCGTTTGCCCGTCAGTCTCGGGATGGAAACTGGAAGACAAACGAGAGTCAATATCCAGTCTTTTTAAAAATGATCTCCAAAAATGAGAAATGAACTGGGGGCCCCGATCAGAAATAACCACCCTAGGAATTCCATGTGTCTTAACTGCATGTTTTGTGAACAAGGAAGCTAGATGAGAAGCATTAGGAATAGATTTTAAAGGGATGAAATGACTCATTTTAGTGAAATGGTCCACCACCACCCATATGACTGAAAAGCCTTGACTAGAGGGTGATTCGACAATGAAATCCATGGAAACCGTGTGCCAAGGGTAAGGAGCCGGGGGCATTGGATGAAGTAAACCCTGTGGAGCTATTCTAACAGATTTTCCCTTTAAACACTGTTCACAAGAGGCAACATATTGTCCCACCTGAGTTTCCATGGACGGCCACCAAAATTCACGTTGAACCAATTCCAGGGTCTTCTTTACTCCCTTGTGTCCAGCCAGCAAATCGTCCTGACAATGTTGGACTATCATCTTTTGAAGTTCTTCATCGGGAACGAAAAGTTTCCCCTTAAAGTAAGGTCGACCATTCTTTATTTCTCGATCTTCATCTTCCTTGACCCAATCTGCAAGATTAAAGGTAACAAGAACTTGATTTAAGTGTTCTTCAAACGCTGGAAACATGATCACCCCAATTATTTTCTCCTTTGGAATTATCAGTTCATTCTCCAAAATTGGGACCTCTTCTCCTGTACCCAAACGTGATAAGGCATCAGCCTTTCCATTGGCGGAACCGGGTTTGTAAGTTAGCACAAAATTGTAGTCTGCAAAAAATAATGACCAACGCAAGTGTCTGGGAGTTAAGGTTCGAGCAGATTTTAAAAACTGAAGATTCAGATGGTCAGTAAACACAGTAACCTCATGTCGAGCACCCAAGAGGTAATGCCTCCATTCCTGAAAGGCGTCCTTGACAGCCAATAACTCTTTGTCAGCAATAGAGTAATTCAACTCAGCGGGAGTTAACTTTCTGGACCGGTAAGCGACAGGATGAAGCTGACCGGTGGTCTTTTCCCTCTGGGATAGAATTCCACCTATTGCCAAGTTGGACGCATCGGCTTCGACAAAGAAAGGCTCCTCAGGGTTGGGATGCAAAAGCACTGGTGCAGTTGTAAAAACTTTCTTTAATCTATTGAAGGCTTCTTCAGTCTCATCGGTCCATTCAAACCTAACCCCTTTCTTGAGCAGACGAGTTAACGGGGAAACCTTCTCAGAAAAGTTATCAACGAATCGTCTGTAAAAGTTGGCAAAATCAATGAAACTCTGCACTTGTTTTACGTTACGAGGAGATGGCCATTCATGAATTGTCTTCACCTTGGTTTCACCCATTGAAACTCCATCTGGGGAGAGTACGAAACCCAAAAATTCCACTTGACTAGTGTTGAATACACATTTCTCCAATTTCACGAATAGTTGGTGTTCCAGGAGTGTCTTCAAGATGGTTCGCACATGTTGAATGTGCTCTTTCATATTTTCAGAAAAATTAAGAATGTCGTCTATGTAAATGACAGCAAAACGATCTAAATACTCTCTCAAGACATCATTTACAAAATGCTGGAAGGCAGCGGGAGCGTTGCATAAACCAAAGGGCATGACTTGATATTCAAATAGTCCCAATCTAGTCCGAAAGGCGGTCTTCCACTCATCGCCTTCCGCCATGCGTACAAGATGATAAGCCTCGCTTAAATCCAGCTTGGTATACACCCGTGCTCCCTTGCCCTGGTCTAGTAATTCAGAAATTAATGGTAACGGATATCGGTTCTTCCTAGTTACTGAATTTAAGGCTCGATAGTCGATGCACGTTCTCAGACTTCCATCGTTCTTTGGAATAAAAAAAAGCGGAGAAGAAACTGGTGACTGAGAAGGACGAATAAATCCATTTGCCAAATACAATTCTAAATACTCCTTAAGATGTTGATTCTCTTTTTCTGAAAGAGCGTAAATGCGACTGCATGGCAAAGAAGCTCCCGTTTCTAACTCTATTCTACAGTCGTATTCCAGATGCGGAGGCAATTTGTTGGCTTCTTTTTCGTCAAACACTGCCGCCAAATCCAAGTATTCTTCTGGAATCTCTTGTGTCTCCATTACGCAGATCATTTTGGCTTGACTAGCCAAATATTGAGGAGGTGAAGGTGCCGGGGACTCTGTACTCCCATTATGACAATGAACTTTAAAATATTCAGAATCCATTTCAATCGTTCTTTTGGCCCAATCTATCCTTGGATTATGTTCCGTAAGCCACAGAAGCACCCAGAATGAGCTGGAATTGGGGTGCATCTATGAGACTAAATTTCAAGGTGCTCACATGACTACCTGGCCCAGTTAATCTGATCACCTCTGTATCATGTACAATGGGGCCGGAGGACAAATTGGTACCATCTACTGCACGGACTGCTTCAGGTCTTCCCTTCTTGACGAAGACAATCCCTAACCTCTTTGCAAAGCCAATGTCACAAAAATTGCCCATTGCTCCTGAATCAATCATTACTGAGATATCCTTCAATCTGGAATCACCAAACTCAATGGAGCTTGCAACAATTAAATGCGGCATCGAAGATTGTAACGTATTTGCTACCGACTGAGGATCAGGAGTTGACTTATCTTCAGCTCCCACCAGGGCAACTCCTCTTACTGGTGGAGCCTGTCTTTTACTAAAGCATTTTTGGCACATTCTTTTACAAAATGCCCGGAATCCCCACAGTACATACACAACTTGCCCAATCGTCTTCTCTCCCTTTCCTCCTTAGATAAGGGACCACGCACAGAGCTGATCTGCATAGGTTCTTCTTCAGTGGGTGCTTCCTTGACTTTTGTGCCTTCAAACTTGATGCGATCAAAACGGGGAGGAAAAGATTTGACATCCATCCGACGCTCACTCTTTCTTTCGCACTGCTGTTGGTCAATCTGCAACGCTAAATCAATTAACTCGGAAACTTCATTGGGACACTTGGGAATCTGTGCCAAACCATCCTTTATCTCATCTTTGAGACCCCAATAGAAAATTGAAGCTCTCTTAGCTTCAGGCCAATTAGTTTCTACTATTAACTTATTAAATTGCGCCAAATATGCCACCGAATTTCCTTGCTTCAAATCCAACAGTTCGTTATCCGTGGTTTGTGAAACAGCTCTTCTGTCAAAAATTCGCAAAAATTCTCTCTTAAACTCGTCAACGTTGTACAGAATTGGGTCATTGTTATTAACCAAGGGCATTGACCAGGCTGCCGCATCTCCACTCAGGTAGGACAACATGAACGCCACCTTAGACTGATCTTCCTTGAAAATAATTGGTCTACAGAGAAAATGTAAAGAGCATTGTGTAAGGAAAATTTGAGCCTTATGGGCATCCCCACTAAATCTTTCTGAAGCCGCCAGGGGATTAGTGGGTGATATAGCATGTTTGACCTGCGTGGTGAGTTCTGCCGCCGAAAAGGGCTGGAGCAAAAGGCTGAGACCTGCCTTCCTTTGACCCAGAAGCTGAACTAACTGATATATCTTCCACCCTTTGTCGCAAGAACAGAGTTTCCTGACAGGACTGTCTAACTTCCTCTCTCAAGGATTTATTTTCTAACATTGCCTCACTAAGTTGTGTCTGAATTCCTTCCAACACTGTAGCTAGGGCCTTAACATCGAATCCCTCTGCCATCCTGCCCAGGCGGAAGTATTTTGAAAATGGCACTTCAATCTGTCAAGTACCAGACTCAGAACTTCAAGCTTCCGCGGGAGCCGATTACTTTTTCTCAATTCCCCAACTCAGCTACCCAAGCATGTACTCACATGCATAATGCACAAATACATATACCCAGGCAGCCGAAGGGGGGAAAGGGGAGTGGGAAAGAAAAGAGATACGCCACGTCTTCTTCTACTGGACAGGAATGCTTTTACTCAGGTAAGTTCTCCTGTAAGAGAGAATCTACATTAACATCTTAATGTGGTAATTTACCTGTCTATCTTTCACGTTACCCCTCCAATATTGTGGTTACCTGTCTTAGCTAAGTGGCTGTCTATTATCTTGTAGATTGCTTCCTATTTATCTCTGCTACTCAGTGGTTCTGCAGGTCAAGAAAATACTAATTAATTCCAATCCTACTAGATATGTCTCTGATAACTCTCAGCTCTTCCTATAGGTATATTACTGTGTTTTACCTTGCTCTCCCTAAGTGCAGTTGTTAATTCTTTTCTTTAATCTTTTTCAGTTTGAGAACTCCTGTACAGGCGATGTATGCAGATGCGTCTTTATGAAGAAAGAGTGCTTCTTTAAGTTGGTAAGTATCTTTATACATATATATATATACATAACTATACCTACTTGATGGTTTCTTGTGAATAACTCTTCTAACTTATTGCCTTTCTTGTTTTCATAGGTAAAGTTCTCATTCACACCTCAGAGGTAATGTGCAGCTTTCTATGTTTCTTTCAAGAAACCAGGAAATATAGTCTCAGTTCAAGCAATGCTCTCTACCTGACCACTGAGCGTTGCAAGGTATGTAGACTAACCACGAAGCATCAGAATCCTTCTATTGAACAGTTGTTCAGAACTTGTGGAATCTTCTAGTCAGAAACCTTGCTCGGTACTAAACTTCCTTCAGACTCGACTGTAATCCAATATAGACTTAGAGTAAGTTGTCTTACCTTCCGCAGCCGTGGAAACGGTATCGCTGTGAACAACTTGAATACTCACAAACTCTGATTTGCCAAAACGGGAGAACGCCGATAGAAAAATGCGACCGTCTTCCCTCAAAAGGCAGTTGAAGTGCGCAGTTTGCCGTGATTGCAGTCGCGAGCACAGCTGCGCTGAGGAGGAGGAAAAAACTCTGGACCGGCAACCTCCCTGTTATCACAGGCGGCCATCTTGAAATTCCGCATTGCGTGAATCCGTTGCTTTGCCAAAGAACGGGGAAACCAATGATGAGGCAGGTTCCTGCTTGGTCTAAAGCGGCGAACCTTATGAATTTTGCAACAAATGGGAAGAATACCTTGGTGATGCAATGCTTTACGCTGACTGACCCTGACAGAGGAAATTAGGAAACTTCAGAACAAATAAATCAACCAAGATGGCCACCAGAGACAAAAGAGCCCAAATGCAGCACAAATATCACCCAGATGTAGCCCACGTGTAGCCCAATAACAGAAGTGTGCAAAACACTTTTATTTTTTGTGTTTTTGCAGTTTTATATAGTGCAGACTTGTCAGGTATTGGAGTGCTTTACATGAGCATTGGTTACATCACACAAGAACAAATTCATGTTGGTTGTAGACATGGGGAGATTAAGTGATTTGACCAGAATCACAGAATGTCGAGCTTCAGCAGAAACTCCAACCTGGTTCCCCAGTTGCAAAGTCTGCAGCTCTGGAAGTAAAACCACATCCTCTCCCCTAAGTGCAACATTTAATCAAGTGGTCAACTGGATAAAAAAACATAAAGATAACAAATAATTTAAAAGTGCTTTGTCGCTATTTGAAAACTCAGAAAATATGTCCTCATTTTAGTTTTTTAGAGCACTAAGCATAATTTTGATGCAAATAAGACCCTCTCATATATGTCATTTCTAAAGGAAATGCTCTAGGTATTACAGTTTGGATTACATCAAGATGACGTCAGGCGTTCCACACTTTTGTAATAAATATAGAATGTTAGCAATCTAGTTGTTCATTAGGATACTGTTGAGAGGCAGAGGCCAGGGGCACGGACTCTGAAAATTGAAGGCAGGAGGGTGCAGAGGCAACAATTTGACCACACTGGGTAGGCAGGAAGGGCAGTGGCAGCACAACAAACTATGGAGGGCAGTGGAAAGGGGGGCAGGGGCAACAAACCAACAATACAGGACTGGCAAGAGAGGCTGTGGCAACATAATAGACCTTTGTGGGCAGAAGGAAGAGGCAGTGGTAGTACAACCATACATGCCAACAGACCCGATTCAGCCAGGAAACGTCCAATGTTTTTAAGCTCAAATGGGCTTTATTTGATCAGTCTCCTGTCTAAAATCTCCTCTTTTTCAATGTAACTCAAATGGGAAAATCAATACCGCAGTTTTTTTCAAAATCTCCCTCTTACCAAGTTCAAAATGTTCGTAAGTATAGTACATTGGACAATGGAAGGCAGGAGGAATTGGGATAGGGACATGGACTCGGATAACAGAGGACAGGAGGGACATGGAGAGGTGCACCAAACTGACCCTACCGGGCAGGCATCAGGGTTTGCAGCAGCACAATACACCACACAGGGCATGCGGGACGGGAGTGCAGCACAACAATCCATAGAAAGCAATAGGGAGGGGACAGGACCATGCACATGGACAACAGAGAACAGAGGGGAAAGAGGCAATGGTAGCTAGCTGACCATAATGGACAGACAGGAGAGAAATCTGCAACATAATAGACCATAAAGGGCCGGTGGGACGGATCAGGGGCATTACAATGGAACAGACAAGCCAGGAGGGAGGAAATAGGGGTCTGCCCATGGAAACAGAGGGCTGGGGGCAAGGGGGCAGGGCAGGATCAGCAAGATGACCATGGAGGTGAGGCAGGATGGGCACTAGAAGCAAGACACACCATGGAGAGCAACAGTGAGAATATGATGGCATACACACAGACCATGGAGGGAAGGTGGGAGGGGGTCAGGGGCAGCTAGCTGACCACACAGGGAAGGTGGGACGGGTTGTGGCAGCACAGAAGACCATGCATGACAAGCGGGAGGGTTAGTGGCAGCACAATGGCTATGATGGGCAAGAAGGAGGGTGCAGGGGCATGCACAAAGGACCATGGAGGATAGAAGGGAGGTCAGGACCTGGGCACAGACAAGAGAGTTCAGGGGAAGGGGCCTCACAACAGACCATGCAGGGCAAGCAGGAGAAGCAGTTGCAGCACAACAGACCAGGGAGGGCAGAAGGGTGTGACCATGGACCATGGAGGACAGGAGGAAGGGGATAGGGGCATGGAATGTGACAGGCAGGGTGGAGGTGGCAGGGACAGGTTACAGTCATCTGACAATGCTAGGCAGGTGAGAGGGGAGTGGCAGCTCAACAGAACACCCAGAGTAGATAGGAGTGGCAGGTCCATGGAACATGGTGGGCAAAATGGATGGAGCAGGGGCATGCACAAAGACATCGGAGGGCAGGGGGAAGGAGAATAGGGGCAGCAAGCTAAGCACAGAGGCTAAGCAGGAGGTCAATGATGGGGCATAGAATTGGGCAATGGAGGGCAGGAGGAGTGGACTGGTACATCATGCCAAATGGAGGGCAGTGGCAGCACATCAGACCATGCATGGCAGGAGGGAGGAGGCTAGTCCATGGATTCAGACAACAGACGATAGGGAGGAGGTGGATGGGGCAGCAAGCTAACTGTTCAGAGAAGGCGGGAAGGCCAGTGGCAGAACAACGGCCACACAGGGCTGTAATAAGGAGCAGGGACATGGACTTGGACAATGGATGGCTAGGATGAGGGAAGGCAGGAGCAGCAAGCTTGGGTGGGGGCAGCACAATGCCAGGCCCTGCTTCCAACCCCCACCATCCATTGTGATATGCATCTTACTTAAAGTTAAAAAAAACTAGAAATTTTCTGAAAAAAACAAAGATTACAGGGACGGTATAGTTAGACTCAGATTTCACTCATACACAACCAGTGAAATTCAGCAGTTATAGTTACCTGAGCTAACTATAACTAACACCCCTACAATGTACTGCTGACCCCAGACATTACATCATTCATGACATGGTCAGTTACATCACTCATGACATCACTCATGACATCTCTAATGAGCTGTGAATGGAATGGAACTATAATCGCTAGAACTTTATTTAGGGATAGTGTGTGCATATTAACACCCCTTTTTTTCCTTTTCTTTCGTGTAAGAACCATTATAATACGCAACGTGCCCAGATTAATATGGCCGATAGCCTTTCACTTTAAAGTAATGTGTAGTCCATTGTTTATGTTGATGTTTGCAATTCCAAGTATGTTTATTATGAATAAGTCACGTTGACGAACATAGAGGTATGGCGGTCACGGGCCAAGATATGCTGAAATGACATCGTGTGCATATACACACTTGTTTTCTTTTCTTTATTGTATCAATTCCTGAATTTTCACATCGTGACCTGGCCAATATGGCCGCCAGCTTTTTGGAGTAAAGTAATGCACTGCTGATGACGTCATGTATTGCATCACTCACGACATGGTCAGTGACATCACTGATGACATCTCAAATGACATCACTGATGGCATCATCTACATGATCATCTGATGCACCTCCTCACACCCTAAAATATAGACTACCATTCTAGAAACCATCGACACACCAATACTAGTACAACTACAATATTCTGTGCACTATGCATGCAGACCTCTTATCGGCTACATAGCTTTGATACAGTCTTTTAAATACTATGGGGCAGATTTACAAGCCCTTGCGCCACTTTTGCGTCACTTTTCCCATGTTAAAAGTGATGGAAAAGTGGTGCAAGGGGCTTGTAAATAAGCCCCACAGTTAGTACCTATGCAGTCTAGCAATCCTTCTGTCTGCCCCATGTACTTCTCCATTCAACCATCCAGCACTATCTATGTATCCTATCACTCTGCCAATACCTAAGCACTAATAAATTTAGCATGCACTCTTTGCAGCACTGAAATTACTCCAGTTATTAGTCATATACTTAAGGAATGGCCTAGCCACTAACACAAGTGCAGGTACAATATTATGTACACTATGCATGCAGACCTCTAACCAGTTACATACTATTGACATGCTCTTCTAAATACCCAGTTAATACCTATGCAGTCTAGGAATCCATCTGTCTGTCCCATGCACTTCTCCATTCACCCATCCAGCACTATCTACGTATCCTATCACTCCACCAATACATAAGCACTTATAAATGCACTATACACTCTGTTTGTAATATTGTAATTATTCTAGTTACTAGTCATGAACTTATGGAATGGCCTAGCTACTAACACAAGTACATCTATAATATTTTGTGAACTATTCAAGCAGACCTCTAACTAGCTACATACTATTGATACACTCTTCTAAATACCCAGTTAGTACTCATGCAGTGTAGGAATCGTCCAGTCTGTCCCATGCACTTCTTTAATCACTTATCTACCACTATCTACTTATCCTATCACTCCACCAATACGTAAGCACTTATAAATTAAGTGTTCACTCTGTTTGCAGCACTGTCATCATTCCAGTTACTAGTGGTATTCTTATAAAATGACCTAGGCACCAACACAAGTTCACATAAAATATTCTGTGCATAATCCCTACAAATCTCTAAGCAGAAACATACTATTGGTCCACTCCATTAAATACTGAAGTAGTACCCATGCAGCGTTGTATACCGCCTGTCAGTCTCATGCAATTCTTCAATCACCCATCCAGCACTATGTTCTTATTGTTTCAGTCTGCCAATATCTAAGCACTTATGGGGCAAATTTACAAGCACCCTGCGCCACCTGTACGTCACTTTTTGTAACGTAGTGATGGCGCCATGCACTCCTTCATATTTACAAGGAGAGGAAAAGCCACCTGTGTGGTTTTTCCTCTCCTTGTAAATACGACCCCTTCATACACAGAACTTTGCGTTGAAGGGGGTGTCCCATAGGTGTTGCTGTGGGTGTTCCCACGCAACCCCCATAGAACAAGACACATCTCCAGATTTATGAGAAATCGTAAATCTGGAGATGTGTGTGAATGCTGCGCCATCCTAGAGTTGGTGTAGCAAGGCACAACGAGGAGAATTGTTTTCATTTCTCCTCATTTTTTCCTCTTTCAATGCATGCTGCATTCCACAGCATACATTGAAAGAGGAAAATGCCTTTACTGATTGTTTTTGTGCAAAAGGTGTCCCTTCCTGCACAAAAACAATCTCCACACGACACAGACATTCTTGCACCATGGTGCAAGGGTGCCTGTGTCACCGCATGGCTGCAGTTTGTGCAGCAGTGCAGAGGAAAACACAGAATTGCAACATATTCATGTACATATGTCACATCCCTGTGCTTCGGAAGTGCCACAGTGCAGTGCAGCTAAAGCGCTTGCAGTGTCTCGCTGCAGTACTTCCTCATAAATCTTCACCTATAAATTCACCATACACTACTAATGCATTCTTTCAGTCAATCATGCTGTATACATATATTCAATGAAACTTTCACACATTACCTTGCAATTATAGTTCTTTCTTTAACCAGATAAGGTAGTTCTGATAAGAACTTTTTTTTCCTTCTTTTTTCTTTTGTATTTTAAAAAAAATGTTTTAACAATTTTGTATTTTTTTGTTTTTTTCAAAAAATGAACAAAAAAAGAACGAATAAAACAGGAAACATTTGGAATTACTTATCATTCTAAAAACAAAAACAAAAAAAATTAACAACGATGGTTGCGTTGCGCAGCACAAACTGCATCCACAGACTACTCACCGAAGCATATAAGTTTCTTACACTTCACGCAGTGTGGCTCGAGAAAGGCGAATTCTGGCCTAATGTCCATTGCAGGTGTTCCTCAGGACGCTCCAGATGTACTTGCCACAGCAGGTGAGGGGTTCAAAGCAGCTCATCTCATTTCCTCCCGAGCAAGATTGAGAGGATGTGTGGTCCGGAGATGCTTGTACATAGAAGCAGTGCCACAAGAGTATTTTTTTTCACTTCCTCTTGACAGGTCTCAGTCACAAATTTTGCACGTCACCTTTCTCGCATTTACTTTCTTCTCTCCAGGTGGAAAAGTGACGAATTTCCACACGACAGATTCCGGCCTCTGTGGACGTGGTGCCTCCTGCAAGAATTCTTCTTCAGAAGTTACTCTCTCCTGCTGCTGCTGCTGTCCAGATGCCAGTTTGTTTGATATTTTTTGAAAAACACCAAAAAAAAAAAGAAAAAAGGGTTCTTGTAGGAAAAGAGATGTCTCTCTAAAGATGCTCGAACAAGAATGATTAAAATGGGTGGGGTCCTTCAATAGTTACAGTGGGAAATGTTATGAACCAATGAAATGATGTAATATGTGACTTCATCAGCAGTGCATTGCGGGCACGAGAGTTATAGTTAGCAGAACTAACTATAACGGAGGAATTTCTTTGATTTTGTACAAGTGAAAAAACCAGCTAACTATAACACCCCTGAAACCTATGTTTTTTTCTGTGAATTTCTAAGGATTTATAAATGCCAATTTCCAACTATTACGTCTCTGAAACCCATGGTTTTTTCAGTAAATTTCAAAGCTTTTTTAAATGCTAATTTCTAACTATAACGTCTCTGAAACCTATGGCTTTTTCAGTGATATATATATATATATATATTTTCACACTCCCTGCAGCTCCCACTGGGAGATCCGCCCGTTGTTCAGTGGCGTGACATGCAAGTGGAGCTAGACCAGCGTCATAATACCAGAAAAGCTATAATAATTTGCGCTATCAGGTTTCATTTTGAAGGAAAGATTTATTGCTCTTGGTAACGCGTTTTGAAAGACAAAACTTTCTTGATCACACAAAGAGCCCAGTGTTTCCGTGCTATACATATACATGTGACTAAGGACATAGCCATAAAAAATGGACTGTAGTTACAAATGCATGCTACTGTGCAGAGTAAATATGGCGGCCATCTTATAATAGCAAAACAATGCAAAATAAAGAGTGTATACATATAGATATACTTAATAAACACATTCTTGCACAGTCGATTTGTATATATACTGCCGATGTGTAAAGCAGAGTACAGGCAAATGAAAAATGAAAAAGTAGGACAGTATATGCGGTCTCAGAGGAATATATACATGTGTTGCCTGCGTAGCCATACTTATAGATCCAAGGTCGGGATAAACCGTATACGGTCAAGTCCCAAATGTCAGGTGATATAGTAGGGAAGCCTAACGCGTGCTTAACAGTAGTTCATAACCATGTTCGGTCATCAAATGAGCAGTCGTCTATCATAACTGGACTCAAGCTAAATAAACAAGTCCTAGTGGAGAAAGACCGGCATTGCACGACAGGTTAATTAGCCTAGTGTATGCACAAAGGTCAGTACACATGTAGTCTAGATTGAAAAACCACACTAATTCACAGCAACTGTGCATACCGCATGAAGCTATGTACCAAAACATAACAATACTCTCATCAAGTGGCAGAAACGACCATACTTCTAGTCCAGAATGTCACGACAAACAGCACATAACAGTGAAAATAAGGTGAAAGCTATAAAGGAAAATGTCCTTATCTATCAGTAGATGGTGCTCTTCAAGTCAGCAGGGAAGAAAAGGGTAGGTGGCCCGTGAAGTGCCCGTGGTGAATCAGTGAGCCCCTTCCTTTCTACCTATGAAAGGAGAAAAATAAAATAGAATAAGTTTAGGGATTAAAAAGGTAACATGTATTGTATTGTATTGTATTGTATATGAGCTTGTATAGCTCACTATCACCCTACGGGTATCCTGGCGCTCTGACAGAACAGTTGGTGACTTATGCTGAGAGGAGTAGGCAGCGACGGCGGCGATCAGGCTACTGGGAAGAGCCAGGTCTTGAGACTCTTTCTAAATTCCATTAAGGAATCAAGCTGTCTGATCCTCAGAGGGAGCTTGTTCCACATCCGAGCACCTGCCACACTGAATGCCCTCCCACCCAACCTGACACGTTTGAATCTGGGTTGTGCCAGAAGATTAGCGTTGGAGGAGCGCAGCTGTCTCGGGGGGAGATAGCGTGAAAATCTTTCCTGCAGGGGAATTGGGCCCACCCCATGTGTTGCTTTGTGGATCAGACAGAGAGATTTAAATAGGATCCTTTCTCTGACTGGCAGCCAGTGGAGCTCTCGCAGCGCCTGAGTGGAGGAGGAGTCGCGTCTGCGGTTTAGCGCCAGCTTCGCTGCAGCCGACTGAACTCTCTGTAATCCCTGCAAAATATACTGGGGGGCACCCAGATACAAAGAGTTACAGTAGTCCATTCTACTGAGTACTGTGCTCCTTACAATCAAGGCACGCATATCCCCTGGCAGGAACGGAAGAATCCTGCGGAGTACTCGTAATAGTCCAAAGCACACGCTGGCTGTCTTGTTCGCCTGCGAGTTCAATTGGAGATTATTGTCGAACAAGACGCCAAGGTTACGGATGGTATTTGCTGGAACCAGTGGAGCCTCATCTGGAGCAAGCCTGAACTCCAACTGCAGACGGTGATTCTGGTTTAGCGGTGAATAAAACAACACCTCGGTTTTGTCTCCATTAAACTGCAGGGAGTTACACCGCAACCAATCTGTAGTCAGACTCATGCAGTTTTGAAATTGCTCCAGAGACACCGCCTGTTTTCCTTCCATTGAGAATACCAATTGTGTGTCATCTGCATAGTTTACCAGCTCAACCCCAAACGCCTTGATTATTGCAAATAATGGTTGCAAATAAATATTAAAGAGAATGGGGCTGATGCTGGAACCCTGTGGTACTCCATTGGCTACGGGGGATTTCTCAGAGGTAAATGATACCAACGTCACCACCTGCTGTCTCCCTGCCAGATAAGAACGGAGCCACTGCAGTGCTCGACCCTTTACACCTAATTCCTCCAGTCGTGCCAACAGGATAGGATGACTCACCGTGTCGAATGCGGCTGACATATCCAGGAGCACCAAGACCGCGGTGCTCCCGGTGTCAGCCCGCATTCGCATGTTATCCAACATCGTAACCAGGGCCGACTCCGTCCCATGACCAGGGCGGATACCGAACTGGTCCCTGTCTAGTAGGCGATGCTCTTCCAGGAATTCCGAAAGAGATCTACTCACAACCCTTTCCAGGATCTTGATTGGGAAGGGAAGGAGGGAGATGGGACGAAAGTTAGCCGGATTGGCTGGGTCCAGGGAGGGCTTTTTGACAAGAGGGGACACCACAGCCTGCTTCCAACTTTCCGGAACCGACCCTACTTCCAAAGATTGGTTGCAGATCTGACGCAACCAGGGAAAGGTGAGACGACCGTAGGACTTCCACACTTTCTGGGGCAAGGGGTCAAGGGGTGAGCCGGAGGAGATGCTGCTGACCATAGAATCGAAAGTAGAGGCCGACATAGCGGGAAAAAAGACCAAAGAGTGTTGGTGGTCCATGATCCCCTTAAGTGGCTCTCCACCAGGATTCTGGGTCGTCACATCAATATCCTTAAAGCGGTCAACAATCTTGGCCACTTTGTAATGAAAATGAGTGGCAATCTCGTCGCACAACCTTTGTGAAGGTTCTATTTTATTCTCCAGGCAGGATGGAGCTGAGAGGGTTCTTGCGATTCTAAAAAGCTCCGTAATTCTGTTTGGGGCTTGCAGAATGGATTGAGCGTAGAAGTTAGCATTACTTTCCAGGATGCGCGACTTATATCTCCTCAATATTATCTTAAAGGAGGCCCTGTCCCTATCCAGGTAGCTCTTCCTCCATGTTCTTTCTGCCTTCTTACATTGTGATCTTAGTTGCCTCAGATCTTCAGTGTACCAAGGCGCTGATATTTTATTTCTAATTTTCAGTTTTATTATAGGGATCACTTCATCTAATGCAGCTGTGACGTTCTCCTGGTAGGTATTATAATTATCCTCCACTGTGCTGGAGTTCTGGAAAGGGCTCACCGTGGGCATTGGCAAGAGGGCACCTGTCCTTGCTAATTTGGACCAGTTTCTCCCTTTCCGGTACAGCACGGCGGTGTTAACTTGGGCAAGGGAGGAAACTAACCGTATTGTAAAATGTAATAGGTAGTGGTCCGTCCATATTTGAGGGGAGATATTTAGGAGTTCCACCCTTGACTCGTTTGCAAATAAAAGGTCAAGGATATGTCCTCCCTGGTGAGTCGGGGAGGTAACTAGTTGTTGGAGACCGAGATTTTGACAAGTGTCTTTCAGATCTCTCAACTGATTTTTCAAACTAGCATTCTCCCACCAATTAAAATCTCCCAAGATGACCATGTTGGAGTGAGATAGGGATAAATTAATGATGGTATTTAAAAGGGGTTGTTGTATAGTATTACTCCCCGGAGGACGATAGCACAGCAAGCCTGAGAGAAGATTACCTCTAGCTTCCTGAAGCGAGAAGCCCATCAATTCGATTCCCTCTAGTTTGTCTCCATGCAGCAGAGTGAAATTGAGGTCCTCCCTAAATATCAGCCCCACCCCTCCTCCCATGCCCTCCTCCCTAGGTTTATGTACAATTTTAAAACCATCTGGGCAGGCAAGACCAATCTCCACAACAGAATCTGCTCTGATCCAGGTCTCTGTGAGAAACAGGGCATCTAGCTTCATGTCATCGATTAAAAGCGCTATTTCAGAGTAGTGTTTTACTAACGGCCTACTGTTTATTAGCCCACAGTTAAGATGGCCAAACATATCAGCGTGCGGGTTCCCTGATCTCCACCCCCGGACAGTGGCACTATCCTGGGTGGTGTCAGCACCGGTACCGCTATCTGCCCTCCCGCCAATCTCTAGCAGCTGTTTTCTAGAGTAAGTCTGACGTATCTTATTGGAGGCTCGGTGTTCACCCATCGACCGAGACTCGTCCGGGACACGGACGGGCGCAGACGTGCTTGCCTCTGGCACGCCTCTGGCGCGCCATCGGCGCGCCCGCTGCGCGCGCGCGCTGCGCGCTTGCATTGGTCTGTTGTTATGCCCACCTTCTGAGAGAAACTAGCGCGCGCACCCAAAATGGCGCCCAACCATAGGATCCAGACCGATCCAAGATGGCGCTCACAGTGAGGTGGTGAGGGATGAGGCCCCGCTCTAAGCAGCAGGTAAGTGAGCGCTTGTTTTTATAGTGAGGGTATGCGGAATGAAAGTGGTGAAATTTAAAATACAAGCTACATTAAAAGACCGAAAACCGGTCGGTAATAACAGCGGCAACAGTACTAGCAGCAAAATAATAGCAGCAGACAGTGTTTAGCAGCAACCAATGTTATCAGCAAATTACCAGCCCAGAAGGCCAGCGAAAGCCCCCGATGCAGTCTGCTCCTTAGCGCGTAATGTCAAGTCAATTGCGCGCTTGCATTGGCCTGTTTTTATGCCCACCTTCTGAGAGAAACTAGCGCGCGCACCCCAAAATGGCGCCCAACTATAGGATCCAGACCGATCCAAGATGGCGCTCGCAGTGAGGTGGTGAGGGATGAGGCCACGCTCTAAGCAGCAGGTAAGTGAGCGTTTGTTTTTATAGTGAGGGTATGCAGAATGAAAGCGGTGAAATTTAAAATACAAGCTACATTAAAAGACCGAAAACCGGTCGGTAATAACAGCGGCAACAGTACTAGCAGCAAAATAATAGCAGCAGACAGTGTTTAGCAGCAACCAATATGTATATAACAATGTGCATTTACAAACCTTACAATTACATTCAGCATGAAGGAAAAACACAGTTGTAAGATTGATATTGGCACGTGGAGCTGGCAAAGGGATAGGGATTACAAAGAAAGCAGGAAGAGACCACAGCTATCTATTCCTCAATGAGATGTATCGCCAATTCTTCATCTACTTTATGTCCCTTAGGAGAACGGGTCTCAAGGTTAAGGATCCATTTGGATTCTATTTTCCGCAATCTAAGTTCCCTGTTCCCTCCTCTCTGGCCTATCAATACCTGTTCAATAGCATAGTAACGTAAAAGTGAACTATTTGACAGGTGGTAGTCAGCAAAGTGCCTTGCGACTGAATAGGTGGGGTCTTTATTAGTACAGGCTCTCAGATATTCCATGACCCTCTTTCTAGCCAAGAGTGTGGTGCTCCCTACGTATCGCATCTTACATGGACATTCCAAAATGTATATAAGATGTTTAGTAGTACAAGTGAGAAATTGCATACTCCACCTGTTTTCTCCGGAGTTTGGTGTACTGAATTGCTTCACCATGCTACTGGTGTGGCATGCTTTACAGTGGCCGCAGGGATAAAATCCCTTAAGGTTGAACGAGCCACTGTTATGTTGGTCGGTGAGGTCACTGTGCATGAGTATATCTCTATGACTGCGGCCTTTGCAATATGTAATCTTAGGTCTTTCACTCATGGTTGGTCCCACCATATTGTCGCTTTTCAAGATATTCCAATTTTATGTCAGGATTTTGTTCACTTTGTGCGAGTCTCTATTAAATGTAAGGATCACTCTAGTCTCAGATGATTTATTAATTTCCTTTTCTTTAATTTGTAGGGTACTCTGTCTGTCGGTGTTTCTGACTTTGGGCACTGCCCTGTCCAGTAGCCAGTCTGGGTACCCTCGTGTTTTGAATCGAGATATTATTATTTTTTCTTCCCTGTAGTAGCTTTTGTCTGTGCTGCAGTTTCTTCTTGCTCTCAGCAGTTCCCCGTATGGAATACTCCATTTGAGAGTATCCGGGTGGCTGCTGGGAGCATGGAGAAGACTGTTTCCCGCTGTCTCTTTACAGAGCAGACTAGTTTCTATAGTGCTGTGTGTAGCTCTGACTTTCTCATCTAAGTATTCAATCTCTTCTTTATTTAGGGTATATGTGAGCGTGATGTTATAGGAATTTATGTTGAGTCTGGAAACAAACTCCCTCGCTTCTTGTTCGTTGCCCTTCCATATAAGAAAAAGGTTGTCAATGTACCGTAACCAGACTACAGTTTTTTCAAGGTCACAGGTGTGTTGTGTGGAATTCTGTATCTCCTCCTCCCACAGGCCCAGGAACAGGTTGGCAAAGCTAGGGGCAAAGCAAGTGCCCATCGCTGTCCCTAGTACCTGTCTGTAGAGTCCCCATCAAAAATAAAAGTGTTATTACTGAGACACAGATACATCATGTTGACAATCATGTTAGTATGTTCAAGATACACAATGTTTCTTTCTTTTAGAAAATTAGTACATGCACGAACACCTTGGTCATGGTCAATGATCGTGAACAAAGAGGAGACGTCCATGGTAAGGAACATATTCTCTTCTTCCCATTGGATGCCCTCTATTTTAGTCAGAAAATCCTTTGTGTCTTTGACGTAGGGGGGGAGTGTTGTTACGTAATTTTGCAAAAAGTGGTCAACGTACTTAGAGACGTTTTCAACAATACTGCCAATTGATGACACAATCGGTCTACCAGGAGGGGCCACTGGATTTTTGTGTATCTTGGGTAGAAAGTATATAATGGGAAGTTTTGGATAATCTCTTTTCAGAAATATGTACTCTTCCCCTCTGATGGGCCCCCTAGTTGCCATTTTGAGAGTTTTTCCCATATGTTCAAGATACTGTCATTGTACATCTTGGTATTGCATTTGCTGCAAAATACATTGTTGCCAAGTTGTTTATGTGCTTCCGCTATATACAGATCCCTGGTAAGAAGCACAATGTTCCCCCCTTTGTCAGCTGGGCGGATCACAATTTCTTTGTCATCTGCTAGTGTTTTGATGATATCTTTTTGCTTGATAGTAAGGTTAAAGGATTTCAAGACCCTATAGTTAGGTTTTTGATGTTTACATTCAAGTAGAGCTTTGGTTACCACCCTGTGAAAAGTATTGATATTGTCATGTGGTAAGTTGGAGTAAAAAGTGGAGTGGGGTTTGAATGGGGTAGAGGCAGCTTTGTCGGTGGTTATATTCATGGTTTCATTTTCACCGAGTGAGATCCCCCTTGTCATGGCCCCCTTTGTGGATTCCAGTTCTTGCAATGTTCTGAATGTGCTGGCATCTCCAACAGTAAGATTAGTGAAAGTAGTGCAAGTGGTAATTGCTTCCACACTGTCATCCACCAATCCATTACTTTTCAAGTTGTGCCATTTGGTAAGTTTTAATTTCCTTATGAATTTAAACATATCTATACATGTATTAGAGTGATTAAGCATTTCAGTGGGGCAGAATGTCAAACCTAGGCATAGGATTTTCTTTTCAAGAAAGGATAGTGGACGATTGGAAAGGATGATAACTGTCTTATTTACCATACTGCTGTCCATCATTGTTGTTTCCTCGTGGAGCCCCCATATCTGGATCCCATGGGCTTTGGTGCGTTTCCTTTTCCGGATCCTTAGTTTGTGTCTGTTTCTTCTTAGTTTGTTCCTCCCCTGCCTCTTCCTTGTCCTGTAGTACCTGGGTAATTGAAGGAGTGACAGAGCAGTGTCTAGGTGCTTAGAGAACTGCATAGGTAGTGCACAGGTGATTGTAGCAGTGTATGGTTAGTGCCTGGGTCATTGCATAAGTACATGGGTACTGACTGAAAGATTTGAGTAGTGCAAGGAGAGTGCATGATGAATTTAGAAGTGCTTAGGTAGTGGTGGAGTGATTTGATAAGTACATATTACTGGCTAGGTGATTGGAGGAATGTATGGGGAGTGACAGGGCGATGGCTAGACTACATGGGTAGTAGCAGGGTGATTGAAGGAGTGAATGAGCAGTGTCTAGGTACTTATAAAACTGCATAGGTAGTGCACATGTGATTGTAGCAGTGTATGGTTAGTGCCTGGATCATTGCATGAGTACATGGGTACTGACTGAATGATTAGAGTCATGGAAACAGAGTGCATGGTGAATTTACAAGTGCTTAGGTATTGGCGGAGTGATTGGAAAAGTACATGGTACTATCTGTGTGATTGGAGGAGTGCATGGGTAGTGACAGGGCGATGGTTGGACTGTATGGGTAGTACCTAGGTAATTGAAGTAGTGAATAAGCAATGTCTAATTGCTTAGAGAACTGCATGGGTAGTGCACAGGTGATTGTAGTAGTGCATGGTTAGTGCCTGGGTCATTGCATGAGTATATGGGTACCGACTGAATGATTAGAGTACTGCAAGGGGAGTGCTTGCTGAATTTAAAAGTGCTTAGGTAGTGGTGGAGTGATTGTTTAAGTACATGGTACTGGCTGGGTGATTGGAGGAGCACATGGGGAGTGACAGGGCGATGCTGGACTGCTTCTGTACTACCTGGGTAATTGAAGGAGCTAATGAGCAGTGTCTAGGTGCTTAGAGGACTGCATGGGTAGTGCACAGGGGATTGTAGCAGTACATGTGTTAGTGCCTGGGTCATTGCATAAGTACGTGGGTACTGGCTGACTAATTAGAGTACTGCAAGGAGAGTGCATGGTGAATTTATAAGTGCTTGAGTAATGGCACAGTGATTGGATAAGTACATGGTACTGGCTGGGTGATCAAAGAAGTGCATGGGGAGTGACAGGGGTATTGCTGGTCTGCACGGGTACTACCTAGGTAATTGAAGGTGTGAATGAGCAGTGTCTAGAAGGTTAGAGGATTGTATGGAGACTGCACTGGTGATTTTAGCAGTGCATGGGTAGTGCTTGCGTGACTTAATCTTACCTATTTTTTAGTAGATATGAAACTGATTGAAACATTTTTTCAGTTGTTTTATTATAATGTAAATTTAAAATATTTTCAAACTTTAGAATTAGTTTCTGTAAAAGAAAAGGAAAAATATTGTTATTACGGATAATATTATACTCTCAGAAACACAACACAATTTTACAATTACATAGCATATTCAGTTTGCCTTTTTTGCTGTTTTCAGAATCTATTGAATTTCACCATACACAGTGATTTCAATTTTGATCATCATATTACAGCGGGCAACAAAAATACAATCAATACGATTGTTAAAAAAAAAACAAGCCATTCTTTTAAATATTTACAACAAATTCAACTATCTGTTTACATTTTCTAAAATAGACACTCTCATTTATATTGCAAATACTACAAAGAACAAATATATGAACTGCTTCCTTCAAAAACAATTTTCTAAGTACAATATCAAAGAATAAAAATGATAATTAAAACAGTAAATCTTCACATCTTCCCTATTGGCCGAATGATGTTTGCAAAATCATTTGCATTGAAAATATAAAAAAAACACTTCTTAATTCATATCCATATCTTCCCACTAGGCCGAATGATATTTCTGAAATCATTTGTATTTAAAATTTCCAAAAGAAACTCATTAAAAAATTTTAAGGTACCGTGCAGGATTAAGAAAGAGACAGGTAAGGACAATTGATATGGAAGAAGATGAAGGAGCTGACTTGCGAAACCTAAAAATAGTAGTAAATAATTCAGATATGGAAAATTGGTGGGGGAACTGGAGTCGGGGATCATGCCACGGAGGTCCCTCATACAGGTATACTGAGGGGCGGGGGGAGGAAGTATACCTAGATAACGTTGAATAGGTAAAAGGCATGCCGCATGGCATAAGAATAGCTTCCTGGAACATAAATGGTCTCGGAGATCAATTCAAACAAGAAAACATAAGGGAACTAGGGAAAAACACCAAGAACATCTGTATCCAGGAAACTTGGCTATGCGGCAAGACCCCGACATTTGCTGGCTTCCGCCAGTTTAATCGCTTAGCAAAGAAGCAAAGATTTGGGCGCCTGGTAGGGGAAATAATGACATTGCTATCAACCAAAATAGTGAAAAAGGTGTTCGAAATAACTGGGAAATGTAAATGGTTACTCGCATGTAGGGTAACCTTATCTATCTCTGACAAAAAGAATACAATGTTGCTGTTAAATGTGTATATGCAATGGGGTTCCAGAGAGGAATATGCTGTCGAAATGGGGAATTTTAAAGATGATATGGACACAATCTGTGAAAAATATGGCATGGATCTGATCATATTAATGGGCGATTTTAATCATAAACTGGACCCAAAGAAAGTAGATTGTTGGTCACAAGAATTGCTGGAGGCTTATGATATAATACAAGCAACTTTCCCAGACTGTGTATGTACATCCAATGATATTCAGCTGGGAAATTACTTGGGGTCTAAAAGCCTCTTTTGTCTAAACGGAAGATCAACCTTAGACTGTCCAGCAAAGAAAACATTTAAATTAGGTTTGCAAAACTGCCCAATAGATTATGTATTTACGACACCCTGGTGCTTCCAACAAATTCAAGATTTTAGGATTACTAATAGAGAAGGAAGTGACCATAACCTCTTGTAATTAGAGCTCCCAAATGTACATTTGAACCACTGTAATAAAGTTATTCACCAAGAGGTGGGATACCCCAGGCGGATCAACACAAGACTAACAGAAGAGTATGTAGCCCGGCTAGTAAAACTGGAGCAGAACTTAGATCTGGGCACACTAAGTGGCCAGAGCTTGGATTGGTATGTGGGAAAAATTGAAGAAGTGGTCCAAAGCCTCAGCGATGGTCTGAGGAAAGAAAAAATAGATGATAAAAGGAACCAAAGAAAGCCGGAGAGACAAGAAAGATGGTTTACAAAGAATTGTTTGGAAAAGAAGAGAGAATTGAGGAGAACAGCACGTAGCCTAAGTATAAAGTATGATCAGGGTAAGGCTGATACCCTCTTGAAATTAAAAAGAGATTATAATATGTTAATTAGGAGGGCAAAAAGAGAGTATAAAGAAGGCTGCTGGAAAGAGCTGCTTGAGACAATAGAAACAAAGAATATACGCCAGTTCTGGAAATTAATTCAATCAGCAGTAGATCGCCCAGTGGCCAAAATGAATTGTGTGGTAGAAGAAGCAGCTTGGGAGGAATATTTGCTGGAATTATACAGCCCAGGCAGAGAACCAGAAGAGGGTTTGCAACCAGATTTGAGCGGTCTGGTAGCAGTCTTAAAACCCGACTTTTCGGCCTCTGCAGTGAAAAAAACGATAAAACGTTTAAATCTAACAAGGGCAGCAGGTCCAGACAACCTCCCTGCCCTGATAATTAAAACTCAGTTGGACTGGTGGGCAGAATTCTTTGCTAAGATGTTCCAAGTCATTTTAGAAACTGGGAAGTTCCCTAACAATTGGAAGGGTGCAATAATAAGGCCCCTACACAAGAAAGGCGATATGCAAGCCCCAAAAAACTATAGATTATTTAATCTAATAGATATTGGGGAAAAGATCTTCGCAAAAATAGTATTAGAGAAACTAAAAGATTGGGCAGACCAGAACTCAGTGGTACCGGTTGAACAGGGGGGATTCAAAGAAGGTCATTCCACTATAGACCACTGTTTCGCCCTCTGGGCACTTGCCCGGAAGTCAATAGAACAAAGGGGGAAAATGTATTGTTGTTTCGTTGATTTCAGGGCAGCCTTCGACCTAGTGGATCGTAAGAGCTTATGGGAGTGCCTGATAAAATATGATATACCGGAAAGCCTATTGATCATCTTAAAGGAACTACATAGAGGGAACTGGGCCCAAGTAATAAAGGACACTCAAGGGTCACTAACAAAGAAAATAGCTATAAGAAATGGGCTAAGACAGGGTTGTGTCCTGGCCCCCCTGCTTTTTGCAATATTCCTAGCCGACCTACCTGCAGCGCTGGAAGTAGAAAGAAGCGCAAGCCCTAGAATGAACGGAAGGAAAGTAGCAAGTCTTTTATATGCCGATGATCTTGTAATAATTGATCAAACGGAACTTGGGCTCCAACGGAAATTAAATGCTTTTAAAGAATACTGTGAGGCAAAGTTTTTAGTCGTAAATATGGATAAAACAAAGATCTTATGTTTTGGCAAGAGAGATAAAAAATTTAGTTGGTATTTAGGACAAATAAAACTGGAAATAGTGAAAGAATATAAATATTTGGGCCTTTGGTTCGACAGCTCCCTAAAATGGTGTACTCACCTAGAAGCCCAAAAAACAAAAGCTTTTTCATCCATCTGTGGGCTGAAAAAATTTAACAAGGATTATGGGGATATGTCGCACAAACCTATGTTAAAAGCTTATGAAGCCATGATCCCACCCCAAGTACTGTATGGGGCAGAAGTCCTCTTTCTAAGTGGTAAAGGAGAGTGGGATCGGGAGGAGGGTAAGGCCCTAAAAATGCTATTGTCCCTACCAAGTTCTGCAATGGTCCAGGCAATTAGGATGGAGTTAGGAACAATAGCATGGAATACCCACGTTCAAATGTCCTTGATAAGATTCTGGAAACGCCAGAAACCAGGGGGAGTGCAGAAAATCTCACACTGGTGTAGCGAAGAGATCCAGCATAGTAACTTAAATTGGGCAAAAGAAGCTAGAAGGAAAATCCAGGTAATAATAAGGAGTTTAAATGTGAGTACTATACAGCACTCCCTGGACATAGAATTCACAAAGACGTATCTCAAGTACCAAGGCATGGAGCAGTCAAGGAATAATGATTTAGAGTACCTGAGGAAGAAAAAATCGGTCCAATATATAATAAACTCCTGGGTAAATGCTGCATGGTATCCATACCTTGAAACTCTGCCAAACCATGGGCTTAGGTGTGAAATCCTAAGGATAAGAATTGGCATTAACCCATGGTTAATGGAGGGAAGAATAAAGTCAGAGATGTTACACTCAGATGGAACATGCAAATGCGGCCTTGGGACTAAATCTGGAATCCAGCATATACTGCTGGATTGCCTTACAGTTTTAGAACTGCGAAAATTGTTTTTACGCCCAGTATTTTTAAAATATAGAATAAGGTCACGAGCCCAAGCCATTGTGTTACTGACAGAAATGATAAGTCTTGACATTGCTATAGCACTAGGAAGCTACATAAAAGGCATACAGCGTTTTGTATGGGATAAACTTAAGCAAGGGTAGAAATTTCATCTATGCTCAAAAACCCTTACCCCAAGTATATTGACAATAAAGCTTAAATACTAGTTATAGATTCATTGGTTTTAATCAACTGCTGCTAAAGAGAAAGGATGTGGAAAATGAATCCCCCTAAATGAGAGTATCAATGATACCGCCGACTAACAACTTTTAAGGTTATTTTGATTATTTAACTGTGTATTTAATAATGAAAATATGGATGCTACCAGGAAAGAAGGTAGTCACCGGCCCCTTCTTAACAAAGCATTAAGCTAAATTAGTTCTAAGGAATCAGGTGGTTTTATTTGTTTATGTGATCCTTTTATTGTATGGTTTTATTGCTTATGAGATTTTACATGTGTTTAAAGATTATGGTGTTAATGAAATGTATTGTTGTTGTATGATATGATCACTTTTATGGCATTAAGTTGTCAAATAAAGTATTCTTGACCTGGAACTCATTAATTCATGTTGACACCTTCCCAATAGGCCAAATGATGTTTTCAGAACTTTGGCATCAAAAATATTAGATATGAATTTGCAAGGCAACCGACTTTTGAATTCCAAATGGCATCATTACAATGGGTCCATCCTTTATAGCACTTTAAATACACCGTATAGTGTCCAGATGTTGTAGAAGGTCCATCGTGGAAAATAATTGCCACTGCTTTGAAAGTTCTTCCTGATATTGACAGTTGGCTTGCCACGCATTTTTTTAATTTTAGTTTCTAATTTTCTTCCATCTGCTCTACAACGTTGTATCATTAATATGATATATTGTCCAAATCTTTTTATAAATAAGGTTGAAAACATTTCAGATTTGCAGTGACTACATTCCATATTTTGATTATCTGATTTCACTCATTTGTTAAAAGACATTGTTTTGCAATCTGGTATTGTCAAATATATGAATCTTTCAGTGTCAGTTTCAGTGGTAGTAGAAAATGAACAGCTATCACATTTATGGTCCCATCTGTCATGTAGTCCAAACAGATTTTCAATTTGTATTCCTTCATCTTCCAATACTGCAAGCATAAACATTAGAAAATCCTGAGCATCTTGCTGTACATTCTGTGTAAATTGTGAACAACCAGAACATATATCTAGAAGATGCCAAATGACAGAAGCACTTTGGATTTTAGTTTTATAAGTTGTCAACTTTTCATAAATAGAATGTAATAAAGAACAAAATATTTCTTCTTGATTTTCCATATTTGTTTTTGAAGATTTGATAGAAAAAATATGACGTTCGCAACTACATTAGCATAGCAGTTGATACCTGAACTATTTTCTGATGTGCTACAATATCTTCAACAGTGTCCTTTTTCTTTTTGTTTGCAACCTCAAAATTCTGTTGATTTTTTTCTTGTTTCCAACCTCACTACAGAGTGTCTCATATGTTCGTTTTCGCCATACTACACACTTTTCACATACGGGATATTCACCTAAGTTGGGAGCATATAGTCTTCTTAAACGATTATACTCTCTTACACAATTTGCATCAGCACTAATCTTTATCTCATCAAAATCAATCAAATACAATTCAGCTAAAGTTCTGACTTGGGACAATGCAACATTTGCCATACCCTCTTTAAACACGGTACTTCCAATGCTTAACAAAGCACTGTCTACACTCAAAACCTTAAGATTTATGAATAGTCACTGCATATGCCAAAGAAAGAGGAAACTATTTTCTAGGAACATATAAGTCTTTTACAAGTAAAAAACAAACAGCACAACGTCCAATCTGTTTTACTTCTTCAATCTGATCAAATTGAATCTTCACAAATTCTATTCCATCTCTATTTTGATAATTAAAACATTCAACAACTTTTCCCATTGCTCCATTTACTAAACCTTTTTCCACATCCAAATTACGCATAAAATTACCCGATAGTTTTCACATACATATAAATTATTTTCTCAACCAGCAGTTTTAGATATAGATTTTTACAAAGAATCCAATTTTGTTTTTAATTTTTCTGTCACAATAATAGTAATTCCTTCATGTTCTATTTTATCAATGGCTTCCATTTGTATTATTTGTTGATTTTCCAGCTTTAGCAATTCTCCATTGAATGTAGAACACCCGTGGCATTAAGGGGATTATACATTTATTTTCTCCAATTTTTTGTATGTTATGTCCGGAGCAACATTTTCATTTGGAAACAATTTTGTAAGTAGCCGACTTTGCAAAGCTTCTTTACCACGTTCTGTCAAAACACCAATTCTTATATTTTGAAGGATGCTTCCATAATCTTCATCACTTGCCTGTCGCATATTTTTAATAAGTTCTTTGTATTCACAATATGACCAAATGTTGACATTTCAATACATCCCAAAGATTTCCTGGTGTCTTCAGGCAGAAGTGTAAGTTGCATTAGACCGCTGAAAACTATCACGTTTTCCTCCAAATAACATATCATGATCTGTTTTTAAAATTTGCTGCATTCGTAAATGTACAAAAGCAAGCATTACGTTTGATACCATGCTCACCTCAACAATTATCAGAAGTTTCATTTTCTTTAGTACTCTCGAAACTTCCAAACAAGCTTCTCCAGAAAGCTTGTGATATTCCAACTTGTTTTCATGTTCAACAGGTAGCATTAGTAAACGATGAATGTAATCCCTTTAATATTGTGTGCTGCTAACCCAGTTGGAGCGGTTACAACACAAGATTCAGTGGTTTTCTGTAAAAAACTGGTTAACACTTTAATTAAGAAACTTTTTCCTGTACCAGCTTGACCCCTGATATGCATTTGGATAGGTTGGATAGGTTGAAATGATGTGCAGTTGCATTCTTTATTTTCATGATGTAAACTATGATCGATCTGTTCTGTAACTTGCTGATATATTTCCTTCTGTTCAATATTTAGTTGGTCTTTCAAGTTTCCCAACTCTATAATATCCTGTTGAGCTTGATGCATTTGCCGTTTCTACTTCACTCATAGCAATTGTTGCTTCATTTTCAAGAATTGGTTCTTCCAGTGGATCTTGACTCAGTGGAGCAGAACTTTGACTGGCTTGAGAACTATCTCTACCAATCTCAGCTACAATAGTAGATCATTTTGAAAAACTGTGCATTCAATGCTATCTTTACATATATTAAAAGAATCTTCATACGACTAGTCAAGTAGTTTATTTACATAGTTAATTAAAACCGTTGCAATACAAAAAACATATATTGAATTAAAAACTATCACATGCATATATAAAATTCTTGTATCTAAAAAACCGTGCGAAAAAAGCTTTACATATTTTAAAAGAATCTTCATACGACTAGTCAAGTAGTTTATTCACATAGTTAATTAAAACCGTTGCAATACAAAAAACATATATTCAATTAAAAACTATCACATGCATATATAAAAGTCTTGTATCTAAAAAACTGTGCGAAAAAAGCTTGCTGATTTTGTGCAGGTATAGTAGCATAAATTACTTTATGTTCGAAAGTGTCCTCAGACCCCTTGCACGTTTACATATAATTTTTCTGACTAGGTTTCTATTGTCTGCATTTCTGACATTTTGCTACCGCACAGTCTCAGATATTTTACTGTTCTGCAGTTCAATTGTGGATCACCAGGTGCAAAACATGCCAGCAGAGCTTGCCTCCTGGTGCGAATCCCTCATTGATTGAAAAGTTGTTTCAGAAATTTCTTTCATGCTATTGTGAGTTCTTTACAGAAGCATAGTAGGTGCAGCACGTCTTCCCGAGACGATCCACATAAGCGGCATACAGAACCTGCTTTGTTGCGAAGCCAGGGAGGGAGATGCTGGGCGCAGGGAAGCAGCCCAAATCTATGTTTCATAAAAGCAATTTTTATGTTTTTGTCATATCCCAAGTTGAAGTAGGCTTGAGCGCCCGGCTTCGTATATGTATTCAGGGTCATCCAACCGTGGGCTCTCTTTGAGAGTGCGTCCTTGTCCTCCAGCCATTAGAGGAGTTTCACTGTCTTCCACACTAATTTTTTTAAAGTTGGGGTGGTTGTCGGTGTTTCTCAAAGTTGGTTTAGCCCCAGTTTATGTAGGCTGCTATGTAGATATTCTGCAGCTGGTAGTGTGGGGTGCGATTGTAACTCCTTCCACAGCTGTTCGTTTAGCATACCCCGTTCGGCTTTTCGCACTTTGTCCCATACAATGATAAAGGCTCCTTGTCTAGCAAATGGTTGTTTCAATACGCCAAATTCAAGTCTGATTTGCGCAGGTGAAGTGTATTTCCGCAGCCCAAAAATAACCCTATATGCTGTTGTTACTGTGGCATCGAGTGTTTTCGCGTCCCTGCCTTTCTGTGCCTCGCTACCGTAGGTGATTGTTGGCAAACGTTTTGCCCGAACCACCTCAACAAATGGCAGGATGGGCCAGTTAGTTTAGAGTTTAATGTTTTTAGGGAGATTGCTACTGCTAGGCCTTTGTGCCTTATGCTGTTCTTCTGTGCCACAAAACGGCCGCCTGTATCCAGCTTCACACCTAGATATTTGTAGTCAGTTGTGTCCTCTATTCTGGTCTCTCCCCAGAACCAGGCAGCGATTTGTCGCCTTTTTTTCCCGACTGTCATTGTTCTTGTTTTGTCCAAGTTAATCGTTAGATCATTAGCTTGGGAGAACTCCAGCGTTGTATTTAAGAGGTGTTGTAGCCCTACTTTTGATTTGCTGATCAGGACTATGTCATCAGCGTAAAGGAGACAGGGTAGTGAAATGTCTCCTAATTTCGGGGCGTGTGAATTGCAGCTGGTTAGCAGCGGGACTTGATCAGCAATATACAGATTAAAAAGAGTGGGTGCTAAAATATAGCCCTGTTTCAACCCTTTTTCCATGGGTATGTGCCTCGACAGATAAGTACCTTTGCCCAGCTTCACCTGTAGCCACGTATTCGTATGCAGGTTTATTATTAATTTGAGTATGGGGTGAGGCAGTCCCCAGCTGTGCAATTTGTACCAGAGTCTGATGCGGTTGACATGATCAAAGGCAGCTTTATGGTCAATGAAGCATAGATGTAAAGACGTCCGTGTGGCCTCGGCCTTGTCCATAAGCACAGCCATGCTTAATATGTTAGTCATTGTCCCGACCGATTTTGCAAAGCCAGTGTGTTGTAGGGGAATTGCGGATTTTTCTTCCACCCATGCCTGGAGATCCTCCAGTAACAAGCCGGCAAAAAATGTAGCTTTGTTATCTAGTAGTGCCATTAATCTGTAATTCTGTGGTTCCGAATTCTCACCAGATTTATGGATTGGGGAAATGATTGAACCTCTCCATGAACTAGGCAGGATATTCAACGTTCTAATTTCTCTGAAGAGTGGGTCCAGTGCTTCTGCCCAGAAGATTGCCTCCTCTTTGTATAGTGCTGGTGGTATTCCATTTGGGCCAGGAGCGCTTTCTCTTCTCCCCCATTCCTATCTGCCGTTTGATGGCTCCTATATAGTTCGTTCGGAAGTCCTCAGTTGGTAAGTCTGACCCTGATTTCCCAGAGTCGGCAAGATTGTTTTCGGTCCAGGACTTAGGTGTCGTTTGGCAGTCTGCTTCATTTTGGCATGCTTGACCCTGTTATCTGCGGTCGGTATCTTGGTGGAAGTGGGACCTCAGGTAATTTGACCAGACTTCCTCTGAGATGTTCGAGGAGATACCATCGTGATTGTCATGGATAAATCGATTTATAGTGCTCCAAATTCTGGTGCTGTTATTGTGTTTAACATCGGCATGTAGTTTGGCCCAAAGATCGTCCTCCATAGCTCTGTTCGCAACCCTTTTTAGTTTTTTGAGGACTGTCCTTTGTTTCCGTAATGCTTGTAGTTGTGTTTTAGCTCTGGGCCTGTGCCGAAGGTGTCTCAGTAGTTGGTAAATCTTTCTTTCTTTGGAGTGTACGATATGGGCTTCGTGCCACTAAATCATTGCTGGTTTGGTGGTTTGGTCTTAGTCGCGTATGATTCCATCACTGATAGGAAGTTTTTTCCATTTCCCAACTTCGCCTTCTCCGACTTCTCCGACTTTTGCCACCAAAGTGTTGTTTTGCGGTTTCCAGCATCTCACTGCCATCTCATATGACTAAAAGTCTCCAAGTAATTCCATTTCAGTACGCCAAGGGTTGAAGAGACCCCTGAGCGATTCCGATCCTGCAAGGGTAATATCTTGGGGATTACTGAAGTACAAAGCAAGTGAGTGGGTGATTTCCTAAGTGCACAGATAGTGCCTAAGAGATTGCATCAGTGCTGAAGTAATGCCTGAGTGATTAGAGCACTGCAAATGTAGCGCCTACATGATTGTAAGACTCCATGGTGAATATTTGGGTGTTTTTATAAGTGCATGACAATTGGGCCTAGCCTGGCACAAACAAACACACTATTACATAAGTCAAATGTGAGTCACTGGATAAGTAGAGAACAAGAGGAAAAGTGACTGGCTAATTTCATGAGTGCAAACATACACATCCAGTGCGTGGATAACTGTATAAGTAGCAGTTGAAGGGATTCATCAGTCATTGAGTTCTGCCTAGGTGAATACTTGAATGCAGCAGAAACGCATGTGTGATTTGAAGACTGCAAGGGTAGTGTGTAGGTAATGAGATGACTACACAGCAACAGCCTGCATCATTGCATAACTGTAGGGGGTACTACGCAAGTAGACCTCTGAGTGATTGTTAGCCTGCAAGGGTAATATCTGGGGGATTACTCAAGTAGATAGCAGGTGAATGGGTGATTTCATAAGTGCACAGATAGTGCCTAAGTAATTGCATCAGTGCTGAAGTAATGACTGAGTGATTACAGCACTGCATATGTAGCCCCTGCATCATTGTAAGACTGCATGATAAGTGTTTGGGTGTTTTTATAAGTGCATGACAGTGGGCCTAGCCCACTACAAAGCAGCACACTACTACATAAGTCAACTGTAAGTCACTGGGTAAGTACTGGAAAAGATGAAAAGTGACTAGCTAATTTCATCAGTGCAAACATACACATCCACTGCATGGATAACTGTATGAATAGCACTTTATATGAGTTTCTATGAAACCACACTTTTATACTTCACCTTCACCTTTCTATCTCAAATTATGCGGCATCATTCAACTATACTTTTGTACAGAATAAAAAAAAGAAGCCTAATTAATAACACCTTCTACAAACTACAAAAAAGAAACCTGATTATTAATACCTTATATGTACATCCTTCAAAGCACAGTTTTGTGCTGCATCTACACCATTCTACTAGTACTCAAACTCTGGACCCTACCTCAAAAAAGCAACAACCACTCTTTCGTATACATCATGCACCATATAATGGATAAGACATATGAAAATACATATAAAACTACAAAGATACATGGAATAGAACTCTATGCACTCCTTAATATTTGTCAGAATCCACCTCCAAACTTAAAGGACCAGCTAAAATTATGTGGTATAGTACAAATATACATATGCACACATTACAACAAACCACCATATTCAGTAATCCATATTCAAATATACACATAATACTATACAACATGTATTTCAAACAACAGTTAACTGCATTTGAACAAACTATAAGAAACATCTGTATATTTAATAATATATTTCAAACATTAAAATTCATGAATATTTTTTTCCTTTAAAAATAAAGGTAACACATATACACCTTACAAATTAAAAACGTACCTTCCAAATTGATTTGTAGAATATAAAATATCAGAAATTCTGAATGGATTTTCTTATGCACACAATCAATGTATAGCACGTCTCTCAGCAAGGCAAAACCAGTATTAGCAAAGCTTCCCTCTCTTTTGCCAAACAAATACATGTAAGTAACACATCACATTGCTTCCCAGATACAGGAGAGTTATTAGCCAAAATTCAAGATTTCAAGTGGCACAACGATTTTTTACTAATAACTATGGACATAACTGCACTCTACACAAGCATTAATCATAAAGATGGAATAAGGGCTGTCCAACACTATCTTAGAAAAAGACCTGCCCAACATGAGCAGCACATGAAAATGCTCATTATTATGATTGACTTCTGCTTGAACAATAATATCTTTCTATTTCGGAGTGCCTTATACCAACAGTTAAGAGGGGTAGCTATGGGAGCCAGCTTCTCCCCTAGCTACGCTTGCCTACACATGGGTTGGTGGGAGGAGCTGGTCCTACAAAAATCTTTTGAGGAGATTATGCATATTAATATAAAATTGTGGTTAAGATTTATCGATGATTTGTTTTTAATTTGGCACAGGACCGTGCCAGATGCACAATGCTTTATAGATGAGCTGAATAGGAATGACATTAATCTGCAATTTACAGCAAATATCAGTGCAGACAGTCCTTTCTTGATGTTCAGGTATACATTAAAGAGGGCAAAATTGAAACAAGGGCACATAGAAAACCTACGGCTGGCAACTCGGTGTTCCACGTAGCCAGTGCCCACCCACGGCATCTCATTCAAAGTTTACCCTACAGGGAAATGATTAGGCTGAAAATAATCTGTAGCAACCAACACGATGTTTGGACAGCACAGCAAGCAAGCAAACCAGATTTCTTGAGAGGGTACACCAGCAAGTGCATCAATGCAGCTATCACTAAGAGCCAGGCGCTGCACAGGGAAGACCTACTCAAACTCACTCAATGTCAGGCATCCACTAAGGCACCCACAGCAGTCAACAATAGGCCAGACAAGGAAGGGGAAACTTTTAGAATAATAATTGGGTACAGTAAACAAGAGAGAGCAATACATCGTATTATTCACAGAAATTGGCCAATAGTATTAAACGATCCAACAATAGGCCACCTGCTACCAGCAAAACCAGCGATTACCCACAGTAGAGCCCCCTCCATGAAAGATTATTTGGTGCAAAACTCCTGAGACTTGGCTGGCCCAAAGAAAAGGCTTTTTTAAATGCAAATCTTGTAAAGCATGTCAGCATGGTACCAAAAGAACAACCTATACAACAACATTCAGTAAACAGGAGTACACTATCAATAAGCAGTGGCGGCTGGTGACATCTGAAAATGGTGAGGCGTAAAAGTTGGGTATTAGTGCCGGCGAACAGAAAGGGTGTTTGGGGGGTTCTTCACCAAAAAAAAGTAGCAAATTGTACATTTCAATGCTAATTTGAGAAAGGCAGACAAAAACTGCACACACCAAAACTCAGCAGTCATCAAAGAAATGCCCTAAACTCAAGCATCTCTAAAAATCTGCACTCAAACCTGATTACACCACGAGCTGCACTAATAATGGTGAGAAGGAAACGGGGACAGAAAGGGTGCAGCAGTCCCTTTACAACAACTGAAGACATTGCTTCTGTGATTAGAGCGGATGTATGCAGTGCATGCTCTCAGATTGCTTTCGATCATGAGTTTTGTAGGCGCTACAACTTTTGAATTGTTCAGACAGTGATGGTGGAGACAATGCACTTGAAAGCATTTTGGTGACCACTGACCAGCAACTCTTGAAAAAGTTAAGTGACATTTTATGGCACTTTCACCATGAAGTAGTTCTGGCTCAGAGACTGATTAACTTGAAGTGTATTCAATATACTGGTAGTGTCCGACATGGGATATATTGCTAAACAGTGCATTTATCATTGCAAATAACTGCACCCCGTTTGTGGCATTAATGGCCTCACCACACAATCATGACCGAAGGATGCTACTTTGCTTGGGCTCTGACTGAGAGAGCCTGGCATTTGTTAACTGCAAACACTTGTTTAGTGAGCCATCCTCTCTGATAGTAAGAACACCCTCTGCTAAGTGCTATCCTGTGATACAATTTCAAATCTGTAAGTTTTACACTCGTGTTACTTGCACTAAGGTGATAGCATCGCCCATGCCTTATTATGACAGGATTAGAAATAAAAAAAAATCCCAGATCAAAAAAGAATATATAGTATACACGCTGCAGACTACAAGAAATGAAATTTAAATGAGTGAAGTAGCAATCCCATGTTTTTTTTCCTCAGCTCTATGGAACAGGCGATGTGGGGAGTGAGGCGTGGTTCAGAGACCTTCTGCTCTGTGGCAAACAGCTAAAACACTCAAAACTTGCCAGAATCAATCATCCAAATTTAGGAGGGACAGGCTAGGACTAGAGGAAAACACCAGGGTAAATATATAGTATAAAAAGTGGCCTCAAATGGAGCAAGGTGAATTCCCATGCAGGTGCAAAATGCACCAGATGCAGTCCGTGCTCTAGAACATGGTGCAAAGAAGTTAATTTATAAAGCAATTTTTAGAGATGTTCTACTAGGTTGCATATGATTTCATGACAGGCAGCATATTATATTCCCAACTGTCCCCATGACTTATCCCATCTAACAGTCTGTCCTCCTCTCCCCCGTTGCTCATTCTGACCCTGGACACTCCTGCTTCAGTCCGCTGCCCTCTCCTTTGTGGGACTGTCTGTCCTCTTCCTGGCCTCTCCTTTCTGAGATCGCCTGTCCTCCGTGGCTGTCAAGTAAACACAATTTGCACCGTGGGCACTGAAGAAATATGATATTGCTGCACAATGAAACACTGATTAGGTGAAAGGGAGCTGCGTGTACACCAGGAGCCGGGGAGCAGCCTGTGGATGAAGATCAGGGTGTAAGCGAACTTTGCCTGTCATCATACCTGAGTGGGCATAACTGCACACGAGGAGAACTTGAGATTGGTGGGAGGGGGAAATCTATGCAAGTCTGGGCGCCGGTGTTCTATATAGTTAGTTGGCTGCCTGCAGCACAATCTGAAGTCTTTGGCAATGGGGCCATTTCGGCACCCTCAATAAATTAGCGCCCGCATACAGTGCTCCAACCATTTGTTGTGTATTGCAAGACTTGTGCATACATGCAAGTGAACACAAACACGCACACATGACCACATCAAAGCATTTCATAGAGATCAGACACAGTCTGTCTCACTCCGTCACAGAGTGTGGAAAACAATGTCCTGGCCTGGATGCGACCCATCGAGTTCTGGTATATTTTTATAAGACTCAATGGAGATTGAAGAGAACATTGCTCTCCATTTCGAGCGAACACCGGATGCAGCAAGACAGGGTGGCGCCGCAAAACTATATCAGTGCAAAAAAGAATGTTTAACTCCTGTCGGTGCTGAATACTGTTTTTGTCTATCGAATGAAAATTGCAAAGACAAAAACAGTATGTCGCGCTGCAATGGTTAAACATACTGAAATCTTGGCAATGGGGAATTCGATCGATATCGACGATAACGTGTGTTGATGGTGAAAGTACTTATAGCTTATTTGTCACGCGGTACACCAACAAACTAATTTAATTTAACATACCTTTTGCAGCACTTTTCAAATGTGTGCCATGATGGTAGCATGGCATTATCAACCAACGCCTGCGGCGGCCTCTGTCTCTTCACGCTGCAGCTCTCCTCGTGACCTAAACGGCAGCCTCCCTCCCTCCCCAATGTCTCCGCCAATCACAACGATGTGGTGAGGCGCAAGGGAGAGCGCCCCAACCGCGCCATTTTCTCCTGCATTGAGAAAAGGGAGAATGGGCGGTCGCGCTCGAGGGCAGGGGGGGAGTGGCTTACTCACTGTTGTGGGTACTGACTGTTTGGTCGCTCCAGGGCCGACTAAACAGTCAGTATTCACAACAGTGGGTAAGCCACTCCCCCCTGCCCTCGAGCACGACCACCCACCCTCCTGCCCCAACCAGGCACTTCTGCTCTCTCGCAGTGCGAGAAGCAGAAACATAAAATGGTAGTTTTTACCATTTTATGTTTCTGCTTCTCCCACTGCGAGAAAGCAGTGAGGCAACACCCAAACGCCCCTATGGAGGAGCCGCCACTGTCAATAAGGCTCTTACCTGCAAAACCGACTATGCTGTGTATATGCTTGAGTGCCCCTGTGGTTTGAGGTATGTGGGAAGTACCAAATTACAGGGGCACAAGAGGATATTGCAGCATATCAGAGCCATGAAAGAGCAAGACCAAACATACCCAGTGGCCCGCCATTTTGGTGAAATACATCAATCTGACCCTAGAGAACTTAAATATTTTCTGATTGATGCCATGCAAGCCAACAAAAGAGGTGGGAACAGAGAGAAGGCCCTGCGCAGATTAGAGACTCAATACATCCTGGAGTCGGACTCCAAGCAACCTGGGGGGGTTAAACACCAGTGAGGATCTCTACACATACCTTTAGCAAAAACCAGAGTCCCATAGGGCAAACATTTAGGGACATTTCAAGATCTAACAAATATAAGTATTTATACATTGATTGTTTACAACCCAAGGTAATATTTGGGAAATTGCTGCCACGCCAATTTATAACAGTCAAAAAAATCTTTTAATTCACCATATTTATTTTTTTAGCTCTTTTAGCAATTTTAAACAGAGGAAGTTTTTAGCACTGACACGTTAGACAATAAGTTTAGCCCTTTGTCACTTTAGAAGTCAATGTTTACTTAATGTATTTTTATATATAACTGTCTGTGCAAGCAGCTTCAGGGATTCAAGACATGCTCATCTTGATTACCCAGTCTAATCAGTACTGTATTTTGCAAATTTTTGTACATATTTGTACTTTACAATGATGTTCTTTTATCACAGTTTTATCAGGCACTGTACAATATAAATGTTTTTGTTGTAACACATGTTGAACTGTTGATAAGCCAAGCATATTTTGAATAACTGGTATTTAAACCATTATTGATTTAGTAAGTTTACAAAGGCATTCCCACCATAAAATGACAGTGCATAACTTGCACTGAATGTATATCTACCACATTAGTCGTAATATACAAACGGAGGCACTCGAAACTATGCAAAAAAACAGTGTTTTGTCTATGTTTATGGCTATAAATCTTTTCAAGCACTTGTCACTTTAAAACAAAGAGGAAAAAAACGGTATAGGAAATCACCTGTTGACTGTTATGCACGTCATTTGACCAAGGCCCTCTGGGGCTGAAACGCGTCATGGCTGCCATGTAACGGAATAAAGAAACTAGCAGCACTTACTCTTTGGTCCATGCTCCATTATAGTGAAGAAATCGCCAAGCGGTGAATGGAGTGTTTTTGATATATATATATTCACAGAAAAAAACAACGTTTACAGGGACGGTGTAGTTAGGCTCAAACTTTAAACACACAAAACCATTGAAATTCAGCAGTTATAGTTACCTTGATAACTATAACTTACGATCCTGAACTGCACTGCTTAGGACTTTACATATTACATCACTCATGACATGGTCAGTGACATCACTCATGACATCACTCATGACATCTCAGATGACATCACTGATGACATAATCCAGCAAAGTAAACATCAATAACTGTTACTTTTTCTTATCACCTCACCTTTCCACTCTCCATTTGCCCTAAAAACTGAACCCAATTGCTTCTTCCAAGTTGCTTTCCCTTACTCAGTTTACTTCCCTTGTATTTTTGTTCCATAAGAAAAAAAACAAAAATAATATAAAGCATTTTTTGAAAAAATCCTAAACAAAAGAAAATGGTTCTTTTTAGAACCATTTAATCTGGTCTAAGAAAAAGCCAACTACTCGTTTTATGTTTTTGTACAATTTTGGGTTCAGGTGTTTGTGAGTTTTTTGTGTATATGTGCATCATACCATGCATAAGTGAAATCAAAGTAGAACATCTGACGCATTTAACATTCACCAAGGGGTATACACCAATAAAGTATTAAAGAAGACAGTAGCAAATGTTTGGCAATGTCATCTAGAATACTAATATGCAAGTGGATGTGTGAATGGCCTTATGGGTGTATCACTTCTTGTGTAATGACTCGGTGTATGTGAGTTGCTGTGTGGGTCTATGCATGAGTGTGTAAGTGGCTGTGTGAATGAGTGTGAGAGTATCTGTATGAGTCTATGTGAGTAGGTGTGTGCATGTGTAAATGGGTATGTGAGTGACTTCATGGAGTGTGAGTTGGTGTGTGAGTGGCTGAGTGGGTATGCCACTAGCTTTGTGAATGACTATGAGTATGCTAGTGGGGATGCAAATATCGGTGTGGGTGTGTCAGTGTGTGAGTGGTAGTGTGAGTGTATGTGTGGGTGTGTGAGTGGATGAGTGACTGGTTCACTGGGTCTGAAAGTGGGCTTATGAGTAGCTTTATGGGTGTATAAATGGATGTGCAAGTGTTTTTTTGTGGATCTCTGAATAAATGTGTGACTGGCCGTATTGGTGTTTGAGTGGCTGGTTAGTGGTTGTGTGAGTGTGTTTGTGAGTGTGTGCTGGGTGTGTGAGTGAGTGGGTGTGTAAGTGGCTATGTGGGTCTGCAAGTGGGTGTGTGAATGGCTGTATAAGTGTGTATGTGGGTATGTGAGTATATGAGTGAGTGCCTGTGTGGGTCTGTGAGTGGTTCTCTGGGTCTTTGAGTGGATGTATCAGTGACTGAATGGGGTGTGTAAGTAGGTGTATGAGTGACGGCATGGATATGTGACTGGGTGTATAAGTGACTGTATGAGTGTCTGAGTAGTTTGTGAGGGAGTTTCTGGGTCTCTCGAGGGTTAGTAAGTGGCTGCATGGGTGTGTGAGTGGGTGTGTTAGTTGTTGTGTAAGTGGGTGTGTGATGGGTGGATTTATGAGTGGCTGTGTAAGGGGCTGTGTGGGTCTTAGAGTAGTGTTTTAGTGGCTGTATGGATGTTTGGGTGGTGTGTCAGTGGTTTTGCTATATGGGCCTGTGAGTGGGTTTGTAAGTGGCTGTGTGAGTTGTGAGTATGTATGTAAGTGGCAGTATGGGTCTTTACTTGGATGTTTGAGTGGCTGTGAGTGGTTCTCTGGGTCTGTGAGTGGATGCATCAGTGACTGTATGGGTGTGTGAGAAAGTGTGTGACTGACTGTATGGGTGTGTACGTGAGTATATGGATGTGTGAGTAGTTGTGTAGGTGTTTGAGCAACTGTGTGAGAGGGCCTGTGAATGAGTTTATTTTCTTAAATTGGGATCTGCAGATCCATGCCTGTTCACAAGGGAGGGCTGCACTGAGTGTCGCAGTAGATCCACGGATTCTCACGCACAAAAAATAAAACATTTTTGTTCAATTTCCTGTCATGAGGGGTCACTCACAGACCCCTCCTTCAGTCCCATGGGGTCAGGATACCTGTAACCTGACCCCTTAAATCCTTTTTCGATTGTATGCCCCCAGGAACCATAAACTGATTCATGAAATGGCAGCCGCAACTTTTCTCCCAGGTTGCGGTCAGCAACGGCATTGCTATTGGCAAGTGGATCGGTACGTCCCCAAAGATGGATCCATGTCTATATACATAAATCTTTTTTTTTTAATAACTCTAAAACTACTGAACAGATTTACACCAAATTACAAAAAGCAATCTTTCTGGATCAAATTTTGTTTTATTCTGTTCAGGGGTTTCGGCTGTAGTCGTGTCTAAAATGCCTATTGTAAATTGCAGTGGGAAAACTTGTTTTTGCATTCCTGCTGTTTGCAAATCACCCTGAAACTTCCCAAACAGCACTTGAAGTGAGTCGTAAATTAATTTTGAAACTTTTATGAAGATTCATCAAACAGGGTCAAAGTTATTAGCAAAACAAAGAACACATTTCCTATGGAAACTATATATACATATATATATTTACTGAAAAAACCATAGGTTTTACAGACGTTATAGTTAGGTATTAGCATTTAAAAAACCTTAGAAATTCACTGAAAAAAACATAGGTTTCAGGGACGTTATAGTTAGTTGGACATTTGACTCATTTAAAAACAAAGAAATTCACCTGTTATAGTTAGTTGAGCTAAATATAACTAGCGCGCCTGCAATGCACTATGATAACGTCAGATATTACATCACTCATGACATGGTCAGTGACAATACTGATGACATCACTGATGACATCTCAAATGACATCACTGATGACATCACTGATGACATCATCGAGTGAATGTGTGTTTCTGTACAGTTTAAATATTTTTATATATATCTATGCCAAGGTGTTTGAAGAAAGAGTGAATTTACAAGTCCCTGAATGGATTATTTAGTAGGTGCGTGACAAACTGTATAAGTGAGTGATTGAACATATGTTACTGAATGTATGGGTTAGTGACTAAACTGTGTGAAAGTCTGTATTAGTGTCTCAGTTGGTGTATAAGCGGCTCCATGGGTTGGTGAGTAGCTACATGAGTGCCTATATGGGTTATTGATTTGTTGTCTGAGTCTCTCTATGGGTGCCTGAGTGACTGTATGGGTGGGTGCGGGGGGTGTGAGACTCTGTGCATACATGTCTGAGTGTGTGATTCACTGGTTGCATGGATAAAAAAGTGCATCTGGGAAGGGCTGTATGGGTGAGTTAGTGTGTGTATGGGTGTGTAGGTGAGTGAACAAATGTCTCACTGGTATATGTGTGAGTAACTACATATGTTTTAAGGCAGTATATGTGAGTGTTGGAGTATATAAATGAGTATACGTGAAAGTACGTTATTTGAAGAATGGGTGTATAGAGGAGTGTATGCTTGTATCAGTGATTGTATAAGGCAGTAAGTACGTGTTATTATCTGCATAAATAAGTGATGTGGTGTGTGTATAAATAACACAGTTGGTGCGGATAACTGTATACATGAGTAAATGCTGATGTGATTGATTCTTTGCATGACTGACTAGGTGTGTGAGTAACTCTTTGGATGAGTGGCGGACTGTGACTGTATGTATAGGTGAATGAGTGCATATTATAGTACTGTATTGATGAGTAACTGCATGTATAAGAGAGTGGATGTGAGTGTAGACCTAGGAAATAGTGAGTGGTATGTACTATCTGGCATTGTTGTGAGTATGGTTTCAAAAATAGTAGTCTGTATTTTAGAGTGCATGTATCAAAGTTTATATTATGCCATCAGTACGTCCATCAGATTATCACGTGGATGATGTCATCAGTGATGTCATCAGTGATGTCATTTGAGATGTCATCAGGGATGCCATCAGTGATGTCACTGACCATGTCATGAGTGATGTAATATGTGACGTCATCACCAGTGCATTGCGGGCGCACGAGTTATAGTTAGCTCAACTAACTATAACAGGCTAATTTCTCTGGTTTTATATGAGTCAAATGCCCAACTAACTATAACGTCCCTGAAACCTATGGTTTTTTCAGTACATTTCTAAGGTTTTTTAAATGCTAATTCCTAACTATAACGTCTGGAAAACCTATGGTTTATTCAGTGAATTTTAAAGGTTTTTTAAATGTTAATTTCATATTTTAATACTTATAAAAGCTATATTTTTCCTATTTAAAAAAAAAAAATTTGCAACTGTATTATCCTTTTTTTAAAAAAATGTTAAAAACCGGTAGTGTACCAAGCTCCATCAGCACGCGAATCCTATCCGCGATATTGCAAAACTCGTTAAGGGTGCACATTTCATATCCGACGGCTTTGTAGCACCGTGTCCCGGCTAACATCATATACGTATAAGGTCGCGCCAGCTCCTAGTTTGGCATGCCACGGTTGCGCGGTACCAAAACGCGTGTTACGTCTTCTACGTATAGGGTCACGCCGGCTGCGGGTTCCATATGCGACAAGTGCACGCTGCCAGGCCCTGTGTTACGTCATAGACGTATGGTATCAAGCCGGGTATGCCATTCCCTCATTTATTTTTTTATGTCTCAAAACTATATCTAAATAAGTTTAAAGTGTATATGAGAGCAAGCGATAATCTAAAATATTTTCCACATTTATATATTTCTAACTGTAATAAACTTATATTATGGTAAATATATTTTCTCAAAATCGCGTCGGGTGCGGCCTCCTTGCGCGCTCAGTGCGCGCTTGCCATGTGACCTTAAAAAAAAGCTTTGATTGTTTCATAACATTTCCCATTTTAACAGTTGGAGGACCCCACCCATTTTAGTCATTCTCTCTACAGCGTTTGATGAGAGACACCTCTTCTGCGTACAGAGCTTTTTTGAAAACTTTTTTACTGTGTACACATATCTTGTAGCACACACAACATGCAACGAACATCTTGATAAAAAATCATGCTCTGTACAGTAGCCTTCCACGTGTGATAGCCATGCATCTGAAACGTTACATCAAAAAACAAATGTTTGTTACACGATACCCCTGGTGTGTGTGTGTGTGTGCGCATTATTGTGCTGCCTTTCGGCCTGGGTATTGGTGGCGCAAAGGGGTATCATCAGCCACGGGCAGAGTGCACATCCTAGATCACATGTGACAAACTGTAAAGAGTAGTGTGTAGATTTGTGTTGCAGTATGCTCTGTTGTCAGGCTTTACCAGTATAGTAGTGTGTCACATGTGAGACTTTCAGATCCACGTTTGACATGCATTGCTTGACTGTAATGGGCGGTATCACTGTGTAAGACGTAGCCTCACTGCTGATCCTCCCTCCATCCAAGCACATTCACATGTGCGCACTTCGCGATAGCAACACTTTCAATAATACCGCACACCATTGACATGCGTGTCTGCACATATTCACAAGCTTGACAACGACATGTGATGTTGTCCATTCAATGTTTTCAGACAGCATCTCATTAGCGATAGTTGCCGCCCTCCCGGTACATGCTACATTAATGTAAATTGCGGATTGTGGGACATCAAAACTGCAACAGGGACACACACATAAGTACACTTCCTGTCCAGGTAGGAACTGAACAACACCCAGGTCCCCGGAATAATTATTCACACCCCGACGCTGGCCTGGCGTACGCAAGCCCAGCCCACTTTGCGTACTTATAAATAGGAAAATGACGACGCCATATGTCCCAGTTCTTCCACACTGCTTCAGGTGATATAGACGCATCCACCTCGCATATCACAATGCGCAATAAAAAAAGGGATCCATGAGGTGTACATCATCCTGGCAATCAAAACGGCATCTGAATTGTGAACCCTGCTGCCCGTCGTGATTGGACACACAACAATGACAGCAGGTGAGCAGCGGGGCCTGGGTGCACATGGGCTGCAATTGAGCATGGTGCGGCGGGAGGGGTGGGGTCCATCAGCCTGGGTGCGCAGGTGTGAACAAACGATGTTGCCGTCCGTAATGATGTGATCTCTGACCTCATTCAGCCACATCTCTGTCTCATTTTAAGGACCTGCTGGACCGTACTGTAGGCCTGAGCCAGCGGGCAGCGCTGCCCTGCAGACATCTGGCGTTGGCTTTTGGGGCACTATAGTGAGCTGATTACTAAGTGTGCATGCACACAGGCTTTCCCAACAGCATTGCACGCGCACATTATCCTTCTAGCATGCGCTCTGTTCCTTTGTATGTGAACGTTGGCATAATATATTATTATTTACCCTTGTGTATTCTCGTGCACTCCAACTCCTCTTTGAACCACGATTACCACTAACAGTTGGTAGATCGTACTTCACCAAGGAAGGATGCACTCAACTGGTGTTCTCTCTTAAGCTTGAAATAAACCTTCATTTACCCCAAGACGTTTCCATCATTATATTATTTCTCCCTTTTCAGACACTGAGTTAGTTGCACGAAAAAGCACGCAGCAGGTGCTCAACAGGTGCTGATGTTCTGGCCTTTCTGATGCCTTCCATCGTGGTATCAAGACACCGCCCCCGACCGAGACCTGTTGTGCCACCCTAAGAGCGGCACTCTTGAGTTGGAGCTCGCACTGGCACATCGTTGGACACAACGGTTGTGGCAGGTGAGCAGTGAAGCCTCGCTGAGCAGGAGCTGCAATTGAGCACAGTGCGGGTGAAGGGGCTGGGGTGCAGCAGCCTGGGTGCACAGGTGCAGGCAAGCGATGTTGCCGTAGATAGTAATATAATCTCTGGCCTCATTCATATCTCTGTTTCATTTGAAAGACTTGCTGGACCACACTGATTCTCGTGGAGCCCAGCATCCCAGACACATGGGTGACGGGAGGTGAACAGTGAGGGCTGGGTGCAGTAGGCCGACGCTCTGTCTCCTCCTCCCGCTGTACTTTTGACTCTCCCTCCCCTTCTCCATTCCACCCACTCGCTCTCTGTCCCATTCTCACTTTCCTCCTTTCCTTCTGACTACCTTTCTTTTTAGGTCTCGCCTACACAGTGCACATGCAATGCATAGGAGACCTTTTGTCATCGTGCAGCTCTTTTTACAAAGCACATGCTCGTGCTTGTGGCGGCATACGGCTTGCGGGAGTGTGCAGCCAGGCGCCACAAGCACGTGTATGTGCTTTGAAAAAGAGCAGGATGCACGATCACGCACCCGCTCATCGCCAGCGCACTCACTCAAGCGCCTCTGAGCACCACTCACGCGCTGTTTAAAATTTTCTTTTAGCGTGCGCACACACAACTCCCGGGCTTGTTATTTCATTGTATTTATTTTGACGTTTTTAGAGCGCCGAAGTGGCGCCGTACGAGAACTTCAGGGCGCGTGCTGGTATTGCTTCTTTTCTGATGCCAGCTCATGAGCGCGGCTTAAGGATGCCTCTGGTCTCATGCAGTGAGCCAATGGTGGTGAGTTCTAGGAATAGGAACCTCTTACTGTGAGCAGAAGACAGTGTCACTGGGCAGGGTGCCTTGGGTCAAAGGGCAAGGAGCCTTTAGTCTCGTGCAGCGGGCACTCGCTTGAAACGTACAGTGCGCAGGGCTTTAAGTGGGCCAGGTCCCTCCTGGTTGTAGCCCTGCCAGCAATTAAAAAGCATTTGCAATGCAATAGGTCTCGCATTTACGCAAGTTTGAGCTATTGACAATGCAAATAACAATGCCTTTTATTTTTGTTTTCGTTTTTAAAACATCAATAAAAGGCATTGTCATTTACAATGCCAATAGCTTAAACTTGCGTTAATGTGAGACCTATTGCATTGGAAATGCTTCTTCTCTTGGACATGCCATACATACTTATGTTTCTTTTTTCTCTTGCAGGTATTGTATGCTGTCTTCCGGAGGAGTCCCACCCACTTGTTTCATGCTTTACTGTTGTTCCAATAAAGTTACATTTCCATTTAATTGTGTTGTTTTATTACAAAAAATTGTTTTTACCAATAAATAAGTGAGAGCATGGGTCTTCTTTTTCTGACAACACTTGTCTGTAGTTTATTGTGAAAATCTGCGGTTGATAGTTGGTTATGAGGGAAAACATTTTTAATTTTGCAGTGCACCTACCAAATATAAACCAACAGACTATTACATAAATGAAGCCTGGGTAATTCTACAATGGCAAAGGTTCTATGAGTGTATAACTTTATAACACCATGAGTAGTGCCTGTGTGATTTCAGAACCAATAAGGCACTGCCTAGGGCCACCGAGGCTTAAAGGACTGGTGAGGCCCACCCTGCATATTTAAGTAAAGCCCCGGAGGTTGCCGACCCCCAGTCATGAGTTGGCCTCGAAGCCCCCCGAACAATTCATAAACAATTCCCGGGGATGTGTCGATCCCCTAGTCTGCGAAATGTCTCTGCGCCCTCCCGCGCCTAATTTACATGTGAGCTTGAGGTCCCCAGTGCTGCAGAGACCCCGAAATATAATAATAGGATTGGCCCCGGAACTTTACCCACCAGTGGGCTCATTTAAATGAACGGGTGAGACATTTTTCTTTCTCCATATTTACCATCCAGATCCGCTTTATTGAAGCGATACGAGGTTTTCCTCCTCTCGCTTCAACGAGGCACACAAGAATTTACTATAACAGGGTGGGTGCAATGCTCCCGCCCTGTAATAGCAAACGTAAATGTCCCGCGGATGCACACCCCGGGACATTGTATGACCTGCACCTGGGAGGTGGCGCTCCATAGGGCCATGATGCATTGGTTAATGCATAACTACAGAATTAGTATAAACGCATACTAACACTACTTGCACACGTGTAGTATAGCAACCAGAGTGTAGTTAAGAGGCAGAGGAAGCCCAAAATCAAAAAATATAAATCCTACCAGACGTAGGATCACATAGTTCGATCAGCCGACAACCCTGGGATGATTCGAAACAGCTTCACCAAGAAAACGGGTCTTCAGCAGAACGCAAACAAGCTCGAAATCTTAGTGAGTGCTGCCTTCTTTGTACCTTCTCCCGCTCGTCGCCAAATTTATGTAGTGAACAGGAAGACAGCAGTGGATCCGATAAGTAGATTTATTGCAGGAAAAGAAGACAGCTTAAACAGCCACCAACAGGACCAGACAGCAAGGCAACTGTCTTCTCCAGCACCGTGTACAAACACCCCAAGAGTCCCCTCATGACAGCCCTACATTCTAACATTACATACTTACATTATAGTAGCATTACACACTAACATTCTACTATGACTTACATTGGAATACTACCCAGAGCACATGACTTTACAGCAATGAGCTCATGGTTTCATCCACGAGTCTTGAGACTGGTAGGGGTGAGAGGTTCGCTTACCAACTCCCTATATTGTATAAACGCCTACTAACGCTACTTACACAGTTATACTACAGCGCCCAGTATGCTATAGCACCCACAGCCCATCACTTTACAACAATCAGCTCGGTTTGATCCCCAAGTCTACACACCGGTAGCCATGAGTACTTCGCTTCCCACTTCCGGTATAGTATAAACGCACGGTAGAGGTCAATAGTTCGCTTCCCACTCCCTGTATCGTACAAACACCTACTAACACTACTTCTACATGTATGCTACAAACACCAGAGCAAATCACTTTACAGCAATGACCTCACCATTTAGGCTCTCGGTTTCATACCCGAGTGTAGCAGCATCTCATCTCAGCACCATGTCAATCTGAGCAACACCGCACTTTCAGTCCGGTAGGAGTGACTACTTTGCTTTGCACTCCTCCACAGAGGTTACAGTGCTCCTATCCTCCTGTTTCCTACTCTTTTCAGAATCACAAAATGGCTGCCAACACTTTCTAGTTGCAACCGCTCGCACCGCTCAAGCCAATAAGCAGCAAGCTCTTGCTCATAACGCCTCAGCCAATAAGATGGCAGAATTCCCAAATATCGATATCTGTAAATTTCGATATTTCTCCAAAACTACTGAACGGATTTACACCAAATAAAATCGTGCTTTCTAGACCAAGACCCTTCTCCTTGACAAATTTGGGGTAATTCTGTTCACCCGTTCGACCTGTACCCTTGTCTAAAGTTTCCTATGGAGAATAACACGGAGAAAACACGTTTTGGGACCCCCCTTTCTCTCAGTCCCCCTTGACGAACGACCCCCAAACTTTCAACATAGCAGTTGACATGAACAAAGAATTAGTTTGCAAAATTTCATGAAAATTCATCAAACGACGCCAAAGTTATAAGCAAAAAGAAAATGCTCCTCCTATGGAAACTTGGTCCTAACTATAACTACCTACTGGCGACCGCCAGGAGGTAATATATATATAAAGATATATATATATTACCTACTGGCGGTCGCCCGTAGGTAGTTAGAGTTAGGACCTATTTTCCATAGGAAATCCGCAACATTCTATTCCCAATAACTTTGGCGCCGATTGACGAATCTTCGCAAAATTTTCTAAACTTTTGGCCAGCTCCAGTCCGCTCCTATCCTGAAAGTCTCTGGATGATTCGTGTAGCGGGGGCAAGAATAAAGGGGGGTCCCAAAACGTGTTTTCCACATGCAATTTCCCATAGGACCGTTAGCCGCAGCTACAGCCCGAACTGCTGAACGGAATTACACTAAATTTGGCATAATGGTAGTCCTCAGTTCAAGCTCGTGCTTTTTGCTTAAATGGTGTAAATCCATTCAGTAGTTCCTGAGAAAATCAAAAGTAAAATCACATATATATCTGGGCGGAGCCTAACCACACATCTCATAGTGAGATCTGATTGGCTGTCAGCACTTCATCCAAGAAGTGTTGGCAGCCATCTTGGGCGAGCATGAACATAACTAATTTTTGACTTATGTATAATTGAAACGAACAAATTATTATTGTGATTTAAACAATAATTAAATGTTGCTTTGAAAAACTATTATGTTGTAGAAAACATTGTTCGTGAAATGAAATTGTTTTTTGAATATCACCAGTCACAAAATTGATTGTATATTGAGTTTAAATGATCTAAAATCAGTAGCATTTGCTCCCAGGGAAGGTTGCTCCGTAGCAAGATTCTTTTACTTGCACTATCTCACATAGGCAGCCATCTTGGGACCAATATACATGATAGCACCTCATTAAAAAGCATTGCAGTTAATAGAAGGTTTTAAATCATTTGTTGATGGTACTATACTCACTTTAGGAATTGTGGTATGTTCTACGGAGATTTTACCATGTGAAAAAGCCTTCTGCTGGGATATCATGAATCATGTTTGAGAGAAAACTATTTTCTCATGCTTTTCCCACAGAGGTTTGGAAGGTGATCTATAAGCTAAACTGAGAGCATATTTTCTGTAAATTCACATTATCTTTCTCAGTCATGTGAGAATGAAGTCTGACATTCTCAGTATAACATGTACATCCAACAAGGGCAGAGACTGTCAGTTGATTCCTTTGTGTTCTACTGCAGCTTCCCAGAGTGTTCAAAAGAACAACTAGAGCGCTAACAGTCCTACTTATGATAAACGCATGGCACACCTGAAGCCATCTTGATTGGAATAAAGTGGTAACTCTTAAAACATTTAATTTAAAAAGAAACAAAATGAGGGGGTTCATTTTGCCATAGAAAGTATGATTAGTGCTGCAGAAAGAACGATTAGGACACATTTTGAGTGACTTCTCAAATCCTCTTCTATTTCATTAAAAAATTCTGACATGCAGACTGAAACATGCACTTTCAATACCAGCAGCAGACTTCCCTGGTGAGCAGTACCTTTAATACAGTGATCTAATGAGCAACTAGAGTGCTAGCATTCTGAATTTATGGCAAATGTGTGACACATCTGAATGCCTTCTTGATGGATTCAAATTAAAAAACTGAAAGTATTCCTACTGAGGAGACTGTAGTAAATGAGGAAATTAGGAAACATCATAACAAATAAGTCTTCCGAGATGGCCACCAGAGACAAAAGAGCCCAAATGTAGCACAAATATCACCCAGATGTAGCCCAAGTATAGCCCAATGACAGAATGTCCCAGAGTATTCTAAAGAACAACTAGAGCGCTATCAGTCATACTTATGACAAAAGTATGGCACACCTGAACCCATCTTGATTGGAATAAAGTGGTAAAACTTAAAACATTTAATTTGCAAAGGAACAAAATGAGGGGGTTCATTTTGCCATAGAAATTATGATTAGTGCTGCAGAAAGAAAAGTCAGGGCACATTTTGACTTCTCAAATCCTCTTCTATTTCAACAAAAATTCTGACATGCAGACTGAAACATGCACTTTGAAAACCAGTCCAGCAGCAGACTTCCCTGGTGAACAGTAGCTTTACTACAGTGATCAAATTAGCAACTAGAGTGCTATCACTCAGAATTTATGGAAAATGTGTGACATATCTGAATGGGTTCTTGATGGAACCAAAGTAAACAAGCATTGAAAATGCAATATGTCTCGCCCTCGTTTAAGTTAAAGCAATTCTATTTGTAATTAGGTGGCTTTTCAGCTTTGCTTTTATTAGTGTTTTTCAAACTTTCATGTACATAACATGCATATGCATGCATATATTTGTATGCATATGTATGCATGCATTTATATTTGTATTTATATAGATATGCAGGTTATATATATGTTTATATATGTATGTATATATATATATACATACATATATAAATGCATATGCATATATATATATGTGCATATGTGTGCATGTAGAGAGAGGTAGCGAGAGGAAGAGAGGTAGAGGTAGAGAGGTAGAGGTAGAGAGGTAGAGGTAGAGAGGTAGAGAGTAGTAGAGAGAGAGGAAGAGAGGTAGAGAGTAGAGGATGAGTAATAGAGAGTAGAGAGTGAGTAGCAGAGAGTAGTAGAGTGTAGTAGAGAGAGTAGCAGAGAGTGAGTAGTAGAGAGTAGTAGAGTGAGTAGTAGAGAGTGAGTAGTAGAGAGTGAGTAGTAAAGAGTGAGTAGTAGAGAGTAGTAGAGAGTGAGTAGTAGATAGTGGGTAATAGAGAGTGGGTATTAGAGAGTGAGTAGTAGAGAGTAGTAGAGAGTGAGTAGTAGAGAGAGTAGTAGAGAGTTAGTAGTAGAGAGAGTAGTAGAGAGTAGTAGAGTATTAGAGAGTGAGTAGTATAGTGAGCAGTAGAGATTAGTAGAGAGTAGTAAAGAGTGAGTAGTAGAGATTGAGTAGTAGAGAGTGAGTAGTAGAGAGAGTAGTAGAGAGTGAGTAGTAGAGAGTGAGTAGTAGAGAGTAGTCAGTCAGTGTCAGTCAATCAGTGTCAGTCAGTGTCAATCAGTCAGTGTCAGTCAGTCAGTGTCAGTCAGTGTCAGCTAGAGCAGCTGACCTGGTTCTCTGGCTCTAAAGCAGCTCTGCTGACCTGGTTCTCTCCCTCTAAAGCAGCTCTCCTGACCTGGTTTCTCTGGCTCTACAGCAGGTCTGCTGAACTGGTTCTCTGGCTCTACAGCAGCTGTGCTGACCTAGTTCTTAGGCTACAGAGCAGCACTGCTGATCTGGTTCTCTGGCTCCTCAACAGCTCTGCTGACCCGGTTCTATGGCTCTAAAGCAGTTCTGCTGACATGGTTCTCTGGCTCTAGAGCAGCTCTGCTGACCTGGTTCTCTCCCTCTAGAGCAGCTCTGCTGACCTGGTTCTCTCCCTCTAAAGCAGCTCTACTGACCTGGTTTCTCTGGCTCTACAGCAGCTCTGCTGACCTGGTTCTCTGGCTCTAGAGCAGCTCTGCTGACCTGGTTCTTAGGCTCTAGAGCAGCTCTGCTGATCTGGTTATCTGGCTCTAAACCAGCTCTGCTGGCCTGGTGCTCTGGATCTAAAGCAGCTCTGCTGACCTGGTTCTATGGCTCTAGAGCAGTTCTGCTGACCTGGATCTCTGGCTCTAGAGCATCTCGGCTGACCGGGTCCCTTGGCTCTAAAGCAGCTCTGCTGACCTGGTTCTCTCCCTCTAAAGCAGCTCTGCTGGCCTGGTTCTCTCGCTCTAAAGCAGCTCTACTGACCTGGTTTCTCTGGCTCTACAGCAGCTCTGCTGACCTGGTTCTCTGGCTCTACAGCAGCTCTGCTGATCCAGTTATTAGGCTCTAGAGCCGCTCTGCTGACCTGGTTCTCTGGCTCTAAAGCAGTTCTGCTGACCTGGTTCTATGGCTCTAAAGCAGCTCTGCTGACCTGGTTCTCTGGCTCTAGAGCAGCTCTGCTGACCTGGTTCTCTGGCTCTAAAGCAGCACTGCTTTCCTGGTTCTCTCCCTCTAAATCAGCTCTACTGACCCCGTTCTCTGCCTCTAGAGCAGCTCTGCTGACCTGGTTCTCTGGCTCTAAAGCAGTTCTGCTGACCTGGTTCTCTCCCTCTGAAGCAGCTCTGCTGACCTGGTTTCTCTGGCTCTAAAGCAGCTCTGCTGACCTGGTTCTCGGCCTCTAGAGCAGCTCTGCTGACCTGGGTCTCTGGCTCTAGAGCAGCTCTGCTGGCCTGGGTCTCTGGTTCTAGAGCAGCTCTGCTGACCTGCTTCTTAGGCTCTAGAGCAGCTCTGCTAACCTGGTTCTCTGGCTCTACAATGGCTCTGCTGACCTGGTTTCTCTGGCTCTACAGCAGCTCTGCTGACCTGGTTCTCTGCACTCACGATGCACGCACCCAACTTCACGAAAATATATTTAAAAATAATATAAGTTTATTATAAGTACAAATATATTATTTTTATGAATATCTTAGATAATCTCTTGCCCTAATATGTATATTAAAGACACATACATATCATTTTGTAACATAACTTCTTTTGCGGGAGTCGCGCACCCAGCGCGCCCCAGCACGTATAGGACGTTACGCGGGACCGGCAACCACGCAAGCATCTCGTACCATAATGTGCATGTGTCGCGAATGCGCGGGAGCAGGAGTCGGGGACTGGTCACATACTAAGCACGCACATCACGTAATATTAAATGTATATGATGTAACTGAAAACCACGCAGCTGTCGCACACCGTACGTGGATCGTTCACGACTTTTCTAAAATGGCGGCTAGAATGCCTGCACCCACCAGGATGTGTATGCTTTGAGTACGCGACTCCCAAAAAAATTGGATTTTTTTTTTAAAGAAAATAATATAAATATATTAAAATAAAACATGAAAACAAGAAAATTAATCAATATTTAAGTTTGATTTAAAAAATTTTTTTTTGCAATTTTCAGAAAAATATATAATGCTATTTAATGAATAAAAAATGTATAAATAAACAGTTAAAAAACTGTAGAAATCAGTACAAGAAAATAGGTATAACTACTATCACACTTAAAAATTAGCATTTAAAAAACCTTTGAAATTCACTGAAGAAAAACATAGGTTTCAGAGACGTTATAGTTAGAAATTACCATTTGAAAAAGCTTTGAAATTCACTGAAAAAACCATAGGTTTCAGAGACGTTATAGTTAGAAACTAGCATTTAAAAAACCTTAGAAATTCACAGAAAAAAACATAGGTTTCAGGCGTGTTATAGTTAGCTGGCCATTTCACTCGTACAGAACCATAGAAATTCCTCTGTTATAGTTAGTTCTGCTAACTATAACTCGCGCGCCCGCAGTGCACTGCTGATGATGTCACATATTGCATCATTCATGACATGGGTCAGTGACATCACTGTGTCCAGCGCAGCCCCCAGTGTAAACGCATTGGGTTCGCGAATTCAAATGAGAAATTAAATAAATAAATGAGGCGCTACGTTTTCTATAAGCATCCGTGTGGGCCACGTCCCAGGGTGTAATCAGTTTTAGGAGTTGCGTGGGCCTGAACGGGGTCCCCACAGCCCTGGGGACAGCCACCTCCCAGGGGCAATTGTAATAGAAGGGGGGCTTGCTGACTCTCCCCCACACAAATCCCCGAGGACCGCCACCTCCCCGGGGCTTTATAAAATAACAATGAGGGGGCCTTCCAGGTCCTCTCTAGCCCCAGGGACAACCACCTCCCCGGGGCTCTGTAAATAAAGTGAGGGGGGCTGCATGGCCCCCCTCGTAGAGCTGTTGGTGGCCCTGGGGACAACCACCCCCCAGGGCCACCGGCTCTTGTAATGTCCCGGGGTGCCTACCCCCGGGACATTAATGTTTGCAATGACAGGGTGGCTCTTGCCCTGTCATTGCAAACACTGCTTTGGTTCTTAAAAGCGAGAGCAGGAAACTTGATCTTGCTTCCAAGAACCAAAGCAGTATTGGTTTTGGGCAAAAAGAGCTCCATATTAGCAGCTTCCCTTGTCCAAAAGTAATGCTGGCTCCTGAAGGAGGCAGGGAGCTGTCTGGAACCATGGGGACTTAGGGACTTCCCCACAGTCCCAATGGGTATGCCTCGGGGTATGAGGTCCCCGAGGCAGAATTAAGCAATTTAGAATAGGGGGAAATATTTTCTTTTATTTCACGCACTTGGAGTTGCGACTCCATCGCGTCCAGCGTGGCCCCCCAGTGTAAACGCGGTGGGTTTGCGACTCTATGCAAAATTGAAGATAAAAGAAAATGTATGTTTTTAATAGGTAAGATTAACTTTTAAGGTATAGGGTGGCTCTAACCTCATCGCTGCTTATGACGGAGTGGTTCCGTCATGCGCGTCGGTCGCGCTGTGCGTATGACGGAACCACTCCGTCACGGCCCCGCCCGCTCAATGGAACCTTCAGCACTACGCGGTAATCCGCGCCGCGCTGACGGTGCTAAAAAGAGCCCCCGTGTTTTTTATGAGTTTCTTGTAACTACATATAAGTGCGGATGCAGAGCTTTAGGTTGTTGAGCAAGACTCTGGTTCCATCATCTGTAAAGTGTACTCCGTTATACCTGTAGATGCCCTCCATATAAAAATGTAGATTGTTGTTATATATGGATCCCATTCTATGGTCTCTAAGACAAGCAGAAACAACTTTATTGAAATTTTTTCTAGCTTTCTCAATCTGTGGACAAAATTGATTTGACCTGTTCCATTTTTGTCTTTGGCATATGTTAGAGTAGACAAAGACAGTTTGAGGTAAAAGCAACATCAATTGTGCAAAGGTGTCCTTCATTAGCATTTCCAGACCTACCCCAGCCAATGTGCCTATGTCATTGCCACCACAGTGCACAATCATGAGGTCAGGGGATGGAGATGCATAGAGGATTTAACCAAAGGCATCAATTGGTGCCACTTTAATCCTCTCTGTGCAATCCATTTAATGTCCACATTTTGCAAAGCTAGGTCTTTGTCAATACCTCTGCATTCAACATACCTTTTGCACCAGAAAACATAGCTGTGCCCTACAATTCACACTGTAAGCATCTTGAAGTGATGTCTGGAAGTAATGGAAAGATGTCTGTAGTTGAGGTAGTCACTTGATAGAATGAGAGGTATCTAAAATGGTGGACAAGATGCAGTTTAAAAAAAAGAAGAGATATGATTGGCTGTTTAAGAACATTGTACATTCAAAGTAGGGTGCATTTAACTTTTTTGATAACAGCATATTTCCTATTGGTTAGTAAACAATGTTGGGATGGTACAGTTGAAAGGATAAGCTCATATTTTGGAAATGTCAACCACAGCTGCTGTTTGCATTTGCCACATTGTGTGGTGTACTTGAAAAAACGGTGAACTTGTGACCTGTCAGTGCAGTTGAGTGTTCCATGATCTGTTTCCATGGAAACTGGGATCAAGCAGAATGGGGGTAGGTTAAAAGTTGATGTTGGCATTAAAGTGTGATTTTGTAATTAAAATAAAAGTAATATGTTATTAGAGTGACATTTCCCAAGTCAGTGCTATCTTTAAAAGTGGTGTATGATTAAAAAATAGTGTTACATTTAAGTGTGGTATATGTTGGAACTCCCGTATAGATTTGCAGTACCATCGCTTTGCCGCACGGTGGAGTCACGACTTCTAAAATAAATACAGATTCAGTTTGGTTAGTTTTAGAAGTCAGTTGGTAAGGGTTGCAATGTCTAACCAATAGAAATGTGTTTTAGAATTAGAAATAATCTGGGAAGCAACGTGATTTGTTAATTGCATGTATTTGTGTGGAAAAAGAGAGGGAAACTTTGCTAATATTGGTTTTGCCTTGCTGAGAGAAGTGCTATACATTGATTGCGTGCATAAGAAAATCCATTCTGAGTTTCTGATATTTTATATTCTACAAATCAATTTGGAAGGTACGTTATAAATTTGTAAGGTGTATTATGTGTTACCTTTATTTTTAAAGGAAAGAAACATATTCATGAATTTTAATGATGGAAATATATTTTTAAATGTACAGATGTTTCTTATTGTTTGTTCAAATGCAGTTATCTGTTGTTTGAAATACATTTTGTATAGTATTATGTGCATATTTGAATATGGATTACTGATTATGGTAGTTTGTTTTAATTTGTGGATATGAATATTTGTACTATACCACATAATTTTGGCTGGTCCTTTAAGTTTGGAGGTGGATTCTGACAAATATTAAGGAGTGCATAGAGTTCTATCTCATGTATCTTTGTAGTTGTATATGTATTTCATATGTCGTATACATTAAATGATGCATGATGTATAAGAAAGAGCTGTTGTTGCTTTTTTTGTGGTAGGGTCCAGAGTTTGAATACTATTAGAATGGTGTAGATGCAGCACAAAACTGTGCTTTTAGGGATGTACATATAAGGTATTAATAATCAGGTTTCTTTTTTGTAGTTTGTATAAAGGTATAGTTGAATGATACCGCATAATTTTAGATAGAATGTTGAAGTACTGCACAAATGTGTGCCTTGAAAGATGCATATATAAGGTGTTATTAGTTAGGCTTCTTTATTCTAGTCTGTAGAAAGGTATAGTTGAATGATATTGCATAATTTTAGATGGATTTGTGAAGATGGAGCACAAATATGTGCTTTGAAAGATGATCATGTAAGGTGTTATTAATTAGGCTTTTTTTTTTATTGTGTACAAAAGTATTGTTGAATGATGCCGCATAATTTGAGATAGAAAGGTGAAGGTGAAGTATACAAGTGTGGTTTCATAGAAACTCATATAAAGTGCTATTTATACAGTTATCTATGCAGTGGATGTGGATGTTTGCACTGATGCAATTAGCTAGTCACTTTTCATCTAGTCCAGTGTTTACCCAGTAACTGACAGTAGACTTATGTAATAGTGTGCTGCTTTGTAGTGGGCTAGGCCAACTGTCCAGCACTTATAAAAACACCCAAACACTCACCATGCAGTCTTACAATGATACAGGGGCTACATATGCAGTGTTGAAATAACTCAGGCATTACTTCAGCACTGATGCAATAACTTAGCCACTATCTGTGCAGTTATGAAATCACCCACTCACCTGCTATCTACTTGAGTTATCCCCCAGATATTACCCTTGCAGGCTGGGAATCACTCAGAGGTCTACTTGTGTAGTACCCCTTACAGTTATGCAATGATGCAGACTGTTGCTGTGTAGTTATCTCATTACCTACACACTACCCTTGCAGTGTTCAACTCACACATGCGTTTCTGCTACATTCAGGTAGTCACCTAGGCAGTACTCAATGACTGATGAATCCCTTTAATTGCTATTTATACAGGTATCCATGCAGTGGATGTATATGTTTGCACTCATGACATTAGCCTGTCACTTTTCCTCTTGTTCTGTACTTACCCAGTGACTTACAGTTGACTTATGTAATAGTGTGTTGTTTTGTAGTGGGGTAGGCCCACTGTCATGCACTTATAAAAACACCCAAATACTCACCATGCACTCTTACAATGATGCAGGGGCTACATATGCAGTGATGTAATCACTTAGGCACCATCTGTGCACTTCTGAAATCACCCACTCACTTGCTATGTACTTCAATATTCCCCCAGATATTATCCTTGCAGGCCAGGAATCACTCAGGGGTCTACTTGGTTAGTACCCCCTATAGTTATGCAATGATGCAGGCTGTTGCTGTGTAGTCATCTCATTACCTACACACTACCCTTGCAATCTTCAAATCTCACATGTGTTTCTGCTGCATTCACGTATTCACTTAGGCAGAAATCAATAACTGATGAATCCCTTCAACTGCTACTTATACAGTTATCCATGCAGTGGATGTGTATGTTTGTACTCATGAAATTAGCCAGTCACTTTTCCTCTTGTTCTGTACTTACCCAGTGACTTACAGTTGACTTATGTAATAGTGTGCTGGTTTGTGCTGGGCTAGGCCCAATTGTCTTACACTTATATAAACACCCAAATACTCACCATGGAGTCTTACAATCATGGAGGCGCTACATATGCAGTGCTGTAATCCCTCAGGCATGACTTCAGCACTGATGCAATCTCTTAGGCACTATCTGTGCACTTATGAAATCACCCACTCACCTGCTATCTACTTGAGCAATCCCCCACATATTACCCTTGCAACCTAGGAATCACTCAGGGGTCTACTTGAGTAGTATTCCCTACAGTTATGCAATGATGCAGGCTGTTGCTGTGTAGTCATCTCATTACATACACACTACCATTGCAGTCTTCAAATCACACATGCGTTTCTGTTGCATTCAGGTGTTCACCTAGGCAGTACTCAATGTCTGATGAATCCCTTCAACTGCTACTTATACAGTTATCCATGCACTGGATGTGTATGTTTGCACTCATGAAATTAGCCAGTCACTTTTCCTCTTGTCCTGTACTTACCCAGTGACTAATTGAGAAAAAGGAAGGGACCCCCTGCTAAATATGATATATCCTAGGGCAGGGCAATAAGAACTGAAGGCGGAGATATCTAACTCGCTGGTCTGTGTCACAAAACACTCTACTCTAAATGAGAAAGTTAGACAAATTATCAACTCTAGTTGGCATATTCTTAATAGTGATCCAGAGGAACAACACAAACTTCCCAGGCCTATGTTTGTGCATCGTCGTAATAAAAACCTACAAGATATCGTCACTAGATCTAGATTCACAGAAGGAACTACCTTTGTTAAAAAAACTATCGATGGACAATTTCCCATTAAGGGTAACTTTAAATGCTCCAACTGCAAGTCTTGTGACAATGCGATTGAGGGTAACACCCTCACACACAATGGCTACATTATTGTCACCAGAACAATGTCCAATTGTAAAACTAGAAATGTGGTGTACCTCCTGTTGTGCCCCTGTGGATTAGACTATGTCGGTGAGACGTCACATGCCTTTCATGTACGTCACACAGATCATCGTTCAGCCATTAACACAGCAAAAACCAATGCGCCGTTAGTTAATCATTTCCTACACCACAAACATACAGCTAATGAGATTCGCCGGTTCATTCTGGAAAAAATTGAGGTTGCACCAGGAGATAGGAGTGACTCTATACGCAAGAAGCGTGAAGTGTTCTGGATTTTCGTCCAGGACACCTGGAAACGGGGTTTAAACAACGAAATTCCGTGAGAGAATGCGATTCGATATGATTAATATGATCTGATACCAGAATTCAGTTTTTTCTTATTCTATTTTCCCACTTGTCTGACCATACAGCCATATCTTGTCTGAAACGCATATGTAACTATACTTAATTTTGAATATTTCGGACAATTTGAGTTCCACAACTAGGTGTTAACTCACGGTCGAAAGGCCCCACATTTACTTTGCATCATTGTTATTGTTGATATGTTTACCACTAACTTCAAATCTTCATGTAACGCTGCACATTTGGAGATGTAATTGTGTAAAAATACATCTCAGTATTTCTAGTGCAGCTATTTTGTATCTTTTCTCCTGTTTAAATCGGGTTCGACTATCTTCCCATGTATATTGACAAGGATCTTGACTTCACAAACTATATTACAGATTAGCCTCCTTTGCCCTTACACACGGAGGATTCGTCTGTCTTTAGTCTTCATTGCGTTGGCTCCGCCCCCCTGCGTATTAGGCATTGGAAGATTAAGGAAGTCCTCAGTCGGCTCTTTACACATATAAGCCATCGTGTTGGTTTGCCGACTCTCATACGCGGGAGACGGCAACTGATTCACGAGCTATTACTTAGCAGGTTAGTGGACCGTTCACTTGGTCACCGCTTTGTAAGTTAGAACATTTAACTATTGTGTTCTCGCACCCGCATTATACGTAGTAATGATTAGGGAGATATCTAAACTTATTTATTGGTACACCTTCCACTATCGTACATTTTATATTTGAAATTTGGGAGGCTAATGTATCAGACAATACGGTGCCCATTAAATCTATGCTGCTCTTTCGCCCTAACGCTTATGGCAGTGTTTCACTTTATAAACATCAATGGTTTTACCGTCAACCTTTCAGGCGTATACTACGCTAGACAGTTAGATGATCGGTCTCACGCTTTATGATTTCGTATATTGAGCCTCTTTATTAATTAATTAATTTTTCTACTATATGCAGCTTATTATTTCAGTAAGTGTCTTAAAGTACATTACTGTCAGTTTAACTGAATATTCGTACTTTCGTTATGCTACATATCGTGCATAACTAATAAAAGGCCCTTCAACTTTTAAATCGAGTCCCCCCCCCCTTTTTCTGCTTTAGGAGGTCTATCCTCATTTTCGGCCCCATCTCTATCTTGACTAGCCGTCTCTTGCAGAGTCTTGGCTTTCTGAAAACTTTACAGGTAACATTACATTTCAGCTATGTTATAGTATCCTGTACAACTAAAAAAACGTTTCTCTATTTCTAAACAGACCTTTCTTTTTTCAGTTTTAGAAGGTTTACCCTCAGTACAATTATGGCTTTATTGTGACTAGCCATTTCTGAATTGTACAATCTTTCTGACACTTTAAAGGTAACATCTTAGCTCAGCATTTTTAGCATTTTTTTTCTGCCATTGTATTACTATATCAGTGGTTTAATCGGTAATTTCCAATCTTTTCACAGAATTCACTGTATATTATTAGATATTGTTACCACTGTGGAGTCCTTGTGTTTGACAATTTGTCTTCATTGAAAACCTGTCATCTTCCTTCCTGTTCAAACCTGTTGATATATCCTTCAACAGTAAGTGTATTGAGATCATATAGTACTTTGGCGTATTCCTCTTTTAAGTACTGGTGATGCTGAAAGTCAGACATCACATTTTCATTTGTTCATTACATTTTATTTCAGGTAATTGAGCTACCTTCGGGCCATTAATTAATTTTGGTCTCTAATGCAGAAATACCTAAGGTAAGCTTATATTATTTTGAGCTGCCTCACTCCACTCTAATTCTTAGCTGATACTGTGTTAAGCTATTCTATTTTATATAATTATCTCTGCTTTTTCATTTCATTCTACACTGTGTTCATCATTTTTTTCCTCTGCGTGTTCTTCCTTTGTTTCTTTCCTCGTTTTCTTATCACTGGAACTTTATATTCATTGAGTATGCAAATCACTTTTCATTGGTGATTTCCTGGGCTCTATCTTTTCACTCTTCTCTTTTTCTCATTCCGGTCTACGTCTTGCTCTACTATATTTAACTTATATTGCTTTCTAAGAAAGTTTTGTTGCATGCCATCCCTACACAGAAACACTTGTTGTCATTAATGTCAGTTGCATGCACACTTGCTGCAACTTGTATGCAAGGTTCATTTTGACTCAGTGTACTTAATTTTATTGAATGAATGCTATATATTTTGTTCTTCTATGTTTGTTCAGGTTGCTGTGGCCGTCCTGAAGAAGGCGTTTTTGCGCCGAAACGCGTGTAGACACATTACTATGAACTTGTCTTAAGATTTAGCCACTTTGAACTCCAACCAGCAACAATTAAATTTTTGTCATTTGGTTTCCTGTTATATGTTTGATATTCATGTATCAGAGTCTTTGTTCTGTATGTAATATATATTTATGATTATGGTGTCATATGTATCATGTTTAATTATTTGAAAAACCTTTCTATCTTTTTATCATGAATTTATATAAAGAATACAAAATAAAATGTATATTTTAGCTTAAGAACTTCATGTACACTGAGTCATTTCATATATTATTAATGTATGTTGTTAGGTATTGTTTAACCTATTACTTACCCAGTGACTTACAGTAGACTTATGTAATAGTGTGCTGGTTTCTGCTGGGCTAGGCCCAATTGTCATGCACTTATAAAAACACCCAAATAATCACCATGGAGTGTTACAATCATGCAGGCGCTACATATGCAGTCACTCACTTGCTATCTACTTCAACAATACCCTAGATATTACCCTTGCCGGCTAGAAATCACTCAGGGGTCTACTTGCGTAGTACCCCCTACCGTTGTACAATGATGCAGGGTGATGCTGTGTAGTCATCCCATTACCTACACATTATCCTTGCAGTCTTCAAATCACACATGCATTTCTGCTGCATTCAAGTAGTCACCTAGGCAACACTCAATGACTGATGAATCCCTTCAACTGCTTCTTATACAGTTACCCATGCACTGGATGTGTATGCTTGCATTCATGAAATTAGCCAGTTACTTTTCCTCTTGTCCTGTACTTACCCAGTGACTTATAGTTGACTTATGTAATAGTGTGCTGCTTTGTATTGGGCTAGGCCCAATTGTCATGCACTTATAAAAACACCCAAATACTCACCATGGAGTCTTACAATCATTCAGGCGCTACATGTGCAGTGCTGTAATCACTCAGGCATTGCTTCAGCACTGATGCAATCACTTAGGCACCATCTGTGCACTTCTGAATTCACCCACTCACTTGCTATGTACTTCAATATTCCCTGTTCGGCGACAGAGCTATAGCAATAGAATAAACAATAGCGACCTGACTGGGGCTTAGGCATGGCAACATTGATTATGTTTATTATAAAAATAACATCACTCCCTTGTTTAGGCAGAGGATAATTTTGCTGGCACTGACAGGTTGCCCAATACCGGAATTAAAGTCCTCTAGTGAGGGATGCTGCCCAGATCTCCAACAACGGGCACCCTGATGACACTTACCCACAGGTAACTGGGGAGTTAGATCCCCCTACAGGGATTTGGCAGATTCACTCACCTAAGACACACTAGGTTAGGTAGTGCTAGGTAGGAGTGCAATATTTTACAGTACTTATATGCACGCATATATTCTCTGTAACAGTAAAATGGCTGAACTGTTTATATTTTTCACTATTTTCATAATACTAATTACATTGTTCTGTTTCCTTCTATTGATTATTGCAGCACACATATTTTACTCAAGAATAACAATGCTTCAATAAATATTGAAACACCATGCTATGTCCTTCTTGTGTATCTCTTTGGGAATGCATGAGTAACCAAATAAAAACGTTTCTAGATCTGTTACCACAGTTTTCTTGGGGAGTCAGGTTTGTCATGTTTTGAGGTTGCACAATCCATTTGTTACATTGTATTGCATGTAGGAATATGTTTAGGGCACATTCGAACGTGCACAGCAGGCAGCGGAAAACAGGCTGCATGCAGTATAGAATACCTCTGTCCTGAAAGTTTTGTGGGACTCACCCACAAAGATAACATATCCACCCGCAAGGGGTAGTCCATGTTGTTGCTGCATTTGTGTAACAGCATATCTTCATTTTACTGGTATGTTAATTGCTGCTTCTTCATCAGATGTTTGAATATGTGGAATACAGAGAGGGTACCTCTAAGGGGTGATCCTTTGAAAGATTCAAGCTTGAACAGCCTGCAACCAATACACACGATTTTCCTAATTAGACTTTAGGATTTTCCCTAACACCACAGATGTGTTCTGTATGTAGGTGAGTAGGGGTCTTTAGGTACACAAGTGTACCCTGGACATATGCCTATATTAGGTACAAGCTGACATGATAGCTTCATAACACTTATACACACTCTTTAACTTCACAAACCTGATGATCCGTATAATTGTGGGGCATCAGGATGCACCTATGACACATTCAATGAAGGAGACACTTCCTATTGCAAATAAATCACATTTATACACCAATGCAGAGATGCGCTTTGCATCAATAGTGAAGATTCTGACGGCAGTACAGATTGCTGTAGTGTGAAGGACAGGGCTCTCTAGGGCCACGCAGATACTTATGGCCACCTCGTATTCCTTCCGAAATGAAGAGTCGATCAGACATTATAGAATGAAAACGTACGTATTTATTGTTATTCTCTGCAGAGGAGCCCAGTCAGACCATAACCATAAGATGTTTGTTGAGGGGACTGACTCCCCAACCTTCGCTAATAGAAGATAAACTCTTCAGGAGACTTCGGCCATGCCTCCGAGTCACAGCGTCTCCTAACGTGGGAGCCGAACCACATGTATACAATGGAATGCAAAGCAGAATAATTGTCTTGCTAGCAAGTTGAGCTGCAGCCTTGGACGGAGTAAGGAAATGTAGTGAAATACAGTATTCTGCTGACGCAAGCTATTCTGAATTCTAAGGCCTAACACAAGCTCAGCAGAGACAGTCTAATAAGGATTACGAAATACAAAATGGAGTCACACTGGCTGACAAAAGCTTGCATGCTATCAGGCTAACTCAAAAGGTTGCATAACATGAGCATAATTGCATGTACTTTAGTCACACTTTGCTAACCTAATACAACGTGCTGAAAGCGATATGAGAATGGGGAATTTTAATTCTAACAGACCCTCCTTTGAGCATGTGTGGCTAAAGCCTTTATTGCTATCTGGCAGAGTCTTTACAATTCTAGTGGGGAGGAGACAGTGCATGATTATCTACCGATCAGAGTAAAGTAGGATAGGATAGAGTTTTTTAAAGTGCTCGAAAGCCCAGGCGTCTTGGCGCTGAGAGGTGAGATAGCGGGACTGCAACTGCTATACCGGACCTTAGATCGCTGGAAACAGCCAGGTTTTTAGCGATTTCCTAAAAAGCTGCCTATTGGATAGTAATCTCATGATGATGGGCAGCTGGTTCCACAGTTTGGCAGCACAATGTGATAGGCTCCTACCTCAACATCTGACTCTTCGAATTTTAGAGATACAGATGAGACCCGCATTTGGGGATCTGAGGTTTCTAGAGGGAGTGTACCAAGAGAAAAATTTCTAGAAATCAGCTGCCCCTCCGCAATATAATGCCTTGTGGACCAGGCATAAGGCTTTGAATTCTGTCCTATGCTGAATTGGGAGCCCATGTAGTGACCTGATGGCAGCGGAGGTAGGATAGCCTCTGGGAATGTTTAACAATAAGCGAGCAGCAGCATTTTGTATTGATTGTAGACTTGCCCTCTGCACTTTATCAATGCCAATAAAAAGTGCATTGCAATAATCTAACCTTGAGAGAATAAGGGCCACTACCACTGTTTTCCTTAATTCCTGGGGGATGAAAGGAAAGATCTTCCTAAGAAGCTTCAATAAAAAGAAGCAGGAAGAGGTTACACGGTTGATCTGGGCCGCAAAATTAAGCTGGTCATCAAAAATGACCCCCAGGTTCTTAATTTTTTGGACGGAGCATGACATTCACTCGCCTCTGTCGGCCACCAGTTTGGGTTCCACAGGCATGGACCGTTGCCAAACTCCATCACCTCTGTCTTATCCGTATTGCTCTTAAGATAATTACGACTCATCCAGCTCATGATGTGCATCAGACAGGCATGGAAATTAGCGGCAGTAGACTCAGTCTTTTTAGATACAGAGATGACAATCTGTGAGTCGTCCGCATAAGAGACCAGTGCTCTCTGATGAGTCTGGCGAGTGGGGTGATGTATATATTAAACACAGCTGGAAACAGCGCCGATCCCTGTGGCACTCCACACGGTAGAAGGAAAGATCCGGATTGCAATTTTTCCCAATGTATGATCTGTTCCCTGGAAGTCAGAAACGAGGAGAGAAGGGACAGAGCCGGTACCCCAATCCCCACAGCCTTCAGCCGCCGCACCAACACGGTGTGATTCACGGTGTTAAATGCTGCTGATAGGTCTAAGAGGAGGAGGATGGCTCTTCCCCCTCCATCCACCTGTCTGCGAATCTCCTCAGTTGCCATGATCAGGGCAGTCTCGGTCGAATGACATGACCGGAAGCCATGCTGACTGGAGTCAAGCAAATTGTTAGAGTCTAAATATTGAGTACGCTCCTGGTTTACTGACCTTTCGAGTATTTTGGCTGTAATTGGCAAACATGAAATGGGTTGATAATTCTTAACCTCCATAGGATATAAGGTCGGGTTTTTCAAAATTGGTCTTATGCAGGCTTTTTTCCAAACCAACAGATACGTCCAAGACTCAAAACTAGATTTAAGAGAGGGATTAGATATGAGCTAATCATCCCGGAAGCCAGGTGCATGATGGTTGGTGGACATGGGTCCTTTGGGGATCCAGGTTTAGTTGACAGTAAGATTGTGTTGACATCTTTTGGAGTAAGGGAACTGAAACTAGTTAGATGGCACTGAAATGTCTTTTCCTCCAGTGCTGGGTCAGGACCATTCTCCGCAATCTTCAAGTTATTGCGGAGGTCATCATAAATTAGTTGCACCTTGGTCTGAAAGAAATTCACCATTTTATTACAAAAGGCTTGGTTTGGCTTAAATAGACTGACCTGTTGCGGTTTGGATAGCGCTTGGACGGATTTAAAGAGCTCCTTGGAAGAGTTTTTAGCCACCTTAATTTTTGCGGTATAGTCGGTGATTTTTGCTTTTATAATGGCTTCTTTATAGCGTTGGAGTGCTATATTATATGACAACTTGTGCTCCTTGCAATAATCAGATCTCCGAGGGCCATATGTAGGTAGCATCACATTTACCGATTCATAAATACCGAATTTTACCGATTCGGTATTTATGAATCGGTAAATGTGATGTAGGTAATAATTCGGTAAATTTTACCGAATCGGAAAAATTCGGTAATGATGAATCGGTATTTACCGATTTGGTAATGAGGCATACCTTCCCATTGATTCCTATGGGCCTGGAGGCCCATAGGAATGAATGGGAAGCCATTCACCATTACCGATTCGGTAAATACCGATTCGGTAATGGGGGGAGCATATTCAAGGGTGGCAGGGTGTCACATTGACACCCTGTTGCACCCCTGAATCTTGCATGTGTGCACATGTGGCGCACATACATGCCCTAAGGGCATGTATGTCTGCCACATGGCACTCTTAAATCTTCAAAATATTACTTTTTGCAAGGTATTCCTTATTTATCACCAACCTGTATTTGGTGGTAAATAACAAATTCTTAATACTAATTTTCACTCTTTAGAGTGCTCCCTACATATGATTTCAGGATTCGGTATTTACCGAATCGGTATTTTACTGATTCGGTAATTTACCGAATCCTGAAATTATGCCTCCTACATCTCAAATAGCTAAATACCGGTCGGTAACGGGATATTTACCGAATTTCGGCCGTTACCGACCGGTATTTAGCTACCTACATGAGGCCCTATATGCGCTAAACTCTCCTACAGGTGGCTTTTAGGCTTTTAAGCTTAGGCCCATACCATGCTAACGTTGCCTGTGATCTTCTTACTCTAATCATTTTTTCTGGCACCACCTGGTTAACTGAGATAGCAACCCATTTGTCAAACTGGATAGCGGCATCATGATCCGCAGAGGAGGACAAAAGTTTAAGGCCTGCTCAAGTTCCGTTCCTTGTACTTTGTTCCATGGTCTAATTTTTAAACTAGCAGATTTGTTAGGGACGGGAATGTTTGGTTGGGTGATCTTAATATTATAATATATCGCCCTGTGGTCAGTCCAAGGGAGAGGAGAAGTTTTAATCAACGTGACGTCAGTATTATTAGTAAATATGCCGTCAAGTATATGACCAGCAGAGTGCGTAGGTCCGTACACTATTTGAGCCAAGCCACAGCCTGCTAAATTATCGAGTAGCCTACTGGTGTCTGAGTTGTTATTAAGTTGCCTTCTTAAGTAGTAACAAGGCAAGCATTTCAATAATCAAACAGGCTTTCATCAATAAGCATAATTGACTGAACTTCTTGCAACATCATGTTGGAGACTTCATTATTGTGACCAGAAAGTCTAGGAGTTTGTGTAAGCTTAATAACACAGTAAGTGCAGCATACCGGGAGACAGTGAATGCATAGGCAGCACGTAAAGATGATACCTGCATTAAAAAAAAAAGAAATTTAAAAAAAAGATGATACCTGCAATACCTACCAAGACAAGTAGAATCTTCCAACCCCACGGCGCTAACAAACCCCAGAGCCATCCTGTGAGAGACCATGAACCATTGTCCTCATGTATTTCTGAGGCAAGTTTGTGAAATTTCTGTATGGCAGAATAGACAGTCGGGCAGTATCTGGAATGTATACACAGCAAATGCTGCATATGACACGACAGACTTCACCCCTATCGGCTAGGAAACATCTAAAACCATTCTATTGTGAAGCGAGACAAGCCTCGTAGCCTGGAGCTAAACTGGAATATTGGTCAGTATACCCGCAGTAGTATTAATGACTCCCTCAACTACTCTTGCGAGACGACGAGTGTTGCGGCTGTTGAACATGGGGCCCCAGAAAGGTATGAGATCCTTCATTATATCAGTAAACTCCTGCAGTGAGGTATCTGTCTGGTCAATGTCATCTGGATCAGTAACTCTCTTAGCTAGGGAAACAGAGACATCCCTGCGCTGCAGACAATGAGTTCTGTGGTAGTCAGGAGGAGCCAAATAGACTGGAGGAAGAAGGTAGGAAAGGTAACATTGCCCAGACCATCATTCAGGTAACCACACATAACCATGGTTACCACAAATAAAATAAACATTGGGGGGTGGGATCAATGGCGGACTTTTTGGCATTCTCAATATGGAGGTGGTGTTGCATCTGCTATTCCCCACATCCATTGTTCCCATTCCCTGAACACAAAAAGGAGCCGGTCCATCAGCAACCTCCAGAGGTATTGGCTTGTCCTTCGTGACATTATGGGCTTGGAAAGATTGGTAATATTCTGATATATTAAACTGCAAGAATCTATCTCTGTTTATCCCTGTCCTATTGAACTTTCGACCCTTATCCACCGCTGCAAAGCAGGAATTCAAAAATACTCGATCAAATCGCCCATCGCCAGAGGAGGTACCATACAGGAATCTTTGCTGAGGATATAATTTCATTGACATGCAATGGGAGCTGCGTCTCTTAAGGTCCATGGAATCAAGCTGGGAGAATGGATGAACCAAGCTAAGTATAACAAACCAACCCTCACAGCCATTAATGTGGGACAGAGGCACAGGGAGCAGTCTTTCGCTTTTATGTGTAGCTGGAGGTAACAACCCACATACCCAACAATTTGTTGTATTAGAAACAGCATGTGTTTGATGTGGAGTCTGAATAAAAACATCATCTGTATAAGACTTCTGGTGCTCTTCTTTGTGGGGTGCCAACGTGCCAATGATATCTTCGGGGGGTGTTGGTGTAGTACTTATCCAAGCATGCACAAGATATTTCTCTTCTAGGAAGAACAGTATTCCAAGTACAAACATCAAAGCAAGCAAAACAATTATTACGAATATCACTTTAGTCTTTGTGGGCCAGGAGGACCAAACAGGGCCATGCGGTGTGGTACGTGGAGCTGCAAAAGGCTGCTCCTCATTAGGGATAGGGCAGCCAAAGGCATACATTATGAAAGAAAAAGTACTGGAGAAATTGGAGTCACTATACAACCAGCCAGAGGGATATTCTTCTTTCCTGTGTCCTTCCAGAGCCTCACAGGCAGGCTCCTATCGTTCATCAAACTTTGTCTCCCATGGTGGAGCTGCACAAGGGCAGCCTGAGTGAAAACAATTACGGCCCTTACTAAAAACAATTCTTCTTCTTTCAGGAGAGGGCAACCTCCCTCCAGAGCAAATACCCTCAACGATCCTGTCCAGTGTCCAGGGCAGTGCACCAGTGTTATTCACTCTTATCTTCTAAAACAGGCACCAGAAGTACTGCACCTGCGCCCTAAACTCAAGTCCTTCCCTAACTCCTGCATTGCCCTGCTGGTGCACTGTCCTTCCGTCGGGGCCGCAAATTGTACGATGGGTGCCCAGACACATCCTCATCAACAAACAAAGGTAAGAGCTTGCATTCAGTTGGGGATCAAGACTCAGGTGTTTGCGCTCTAGGTGCTGTGGTATCCGGGGCGGTCCTTATTTCAGGGGGAATCACCTCGAATAAGGCCTCGTCACTCTGCTTATCAGTCCGTGCCCCTCTCAGCCGGGTGTCAGAAAAGGAAACGAAGCGAGGGACCAGCTCCCCTTCCTGGTCAGCGATCCGGTCCTTCACCCAGGAATCATATGGAAGCGGAAAAGGCACCCTCTTTACATGCGAAGCGTGCACCCAGTGCTTCCGGCCATCCACTTTCACAGCTGTCCGAGTGGCCAGGAGCACCTGGGTGGGGCCTCTCCACCTCGGCTCCAAGCATGATTTGCGCTGAAATTGACGAATAAGCATGAAGTGTCCAGGCTGAATCCGATGTCCAGGACCCTCTGGCAATGGTTGTAGGGCGGCAGATATCTGTTGGTGGACAGAACACATATCTTTAGACAAGGCATACATTAGTCAATCAAAAGAGGGAATTCAATTTCAGAAAAACGCTTAGGTCCACTTCATAGAGTGACAAGCCAGTCCTAGAATGCGCAGTCACCCTTGCCGACATTAGTGCTAGGGGCAGCGCATCTGCACATTGCAATCCTGTGTTTTCATGTATTTTGCTATTTTCAGTTTGAGAATGCCATCGTATTTTCAACAAGGCCGGTTGATTGAGGATGATTTGCTGCATGAAATGTTTGTGTAATTTGCAAACCCTTACACACTAAATCAATGAACTTGGCATTGAAGTGGCTCCCATTGTCACTCCAGATCACACGTGGCAATCCGTAACGTGGCAAGTACTCCCTTAGGAGTGCCTTTGCTGTTGCTAGCGCTGCATTCTCTTTACTTGGGTAGGCCTCAACCCACTTACTGAATGTGCAAACTATCACCAGTACCTTCTTCATGTTATTTACTCGTTCCATATCGATGAAATCCATCTGGAGAACCTTGAAAGGGAAGGAAGCTGGTGCAAAATTGCCAGCAGGTGTATGATACAGTGTCTCACCAAGTGTGCTGCAACTTTAGGGATATTCTCATTCTGCAATACTGGGTCTAACAGTTTACAAATACCTTTTGCACTAATGTGCGCTGGGCCATGGGCCATGGTGACTACAGGAAAAATATATGCATTTGGCAACAACCACCTTTGCTTGCCTTACAAATCAGTCCAACACCCATCCTCGTCTAAACGCCCTGTTCTCTCCTCCTACATTGCCAATTCGTCTGCAGTTGCCTTTCTTTGTATTTCCCTTACACTTTCCACAGTGTTCCCAAAAATGTAATTGCCTGGATCCAATCTAGCAGGACCTGCCACAAACATTTTACTCATCTTTGACCTAGCTGTCTCCTTAGCTGTCTGGTCCGTGAATGCATTCCCCCTCCCCAAATCGTCCACAACATATTTATGTGCGCTGCATTTTATTAGAGAGAGTTTATCAGGGAGTGTCAGTGCTGATAGCAATCTGAGTATTAGGGGGCTGTGTTGTATTTTCTTCCCATGAGATGTCAGGAATACCCTCTCTGTCCAGAGACGCCCAAAATGATGTGCTACGCCATAGGCATACTGACTGTCAGTGTAGACATTAACAGCCAGTCCCTCACTCAATTCACAGGCCCTAAGGAGAGCGACCAATTCTGCAGCTTGGGCTGACTGACATGGGATACGAGATGTCTCAACTACAGTATATAGTGTAGTTATTGCATAGGCTGCAGTCGTAGTGCCATCCGGCAGTTTGAAACAAGAGCCATCGACATATTGTTCCCCTTGGGAGTCAGATAAAGGAACATCAGTCAGGTCTACCCGTTTCTTTGTTTCTTCTTATGTTTGAAACAGACAATCATGGACATCATTTTCTTCTCCTTCCGAAGGGAGGGGTAGTAACGTGGCTGGATTCAAAGTGGCGCATCTTTTTATGGTAATGTAATAGAGTCAGTTCATATCCAGTAAGACGTGCACTGGTGAGGTGCTGTGTCTTCATCTTGTTCAATAGCATGTCCACAGCGTGAGGTACCATCACTGTAAGGTCAGTATCGAGGATGAGCCCTGACGATTTTCTGATCAATACCGCTGCCACAGCTCTCAGACAGCTCATTAGCGCTCTGGCGACATTATCCAAAATGGCTGAAAAGTAGGCGCAGGGTCTCTGCTTACCACCAAAACCCTGTGTTAGTACAGAAAGCTAGCAATCGTCGGCGTTGTGCACATAGAGCACAAAAGGCTTCTGCTAGTCAGGAGTACCAAGCACAGGAGCAGAGCAAAGCGCAGTCTTTAGTTGTTCAAAAGCTTGCTGGCATGCTGGTGTCCAAGGCAAAGGCTCATGCACATCTTTAGTGGTGAGGGAAAGAAGGGGTTTCGTTAGTAGGCAGAAGTTAGGGATCCATTGCCGACAATACGAAGTGTGAACCCTGCTCAGTGTCTGAGGCCACTAGAAGATCATCAACATATTGTAGCAATACATTACTAGATGGAAATCCTAATGCATCCATTTTTTTTCAAAGCCTGGCTGTAAATGCTAGGGCTTTCCATATAGCCTTGTCTAAAACTTCGACCGGCTATTGCAAATCCGAAAAGATGGCAGCTAACGGGATGGATGGGAATGCTAAAGAAAGCATTTTTTAAGTCAATGACTGATACAAAATGTGCATTTGGGGGAATCATAGTTAAAATTGTTGTTATGTCAATCAATCAATCAGGGATTTATAAAGCGCGCTACTCACCCGTGAGGGTCTCAAGGCGCCTGGGGGGGTGCAGCTCCTGTTCAGTCGAAGAGCCAGGTTTTGAGGTTCTTCTTGAAGGTGTGGAGGGTGGGAGAGAGTTTGATGTTGACAGGGAGCTCATTTCAGGCCCTGGCTGCGATGTAGGAGAAAGCTCTTCTGCCTGCTCTGGTTCTGCGGATGCAGGGGGTATCTGCGAGGGCAAGGTCTGGGGAGCAAAGGTTCCTCTTGGGTACGTGGAAGGAGACTCTCTCGTTGAGGTCTTTGGGTCCGCTGTTGTGTAGGGATTTGTAGGTGTGGGTGAGTAGTTTGAATGGTACTCTCTTCTCGATGGGGAGCCAGTGGAGGTCTCGTAGGTGTTGGGTCATATGTTTGTGCCGTGGGGTTCCAAGGACGAGTCTGGTTGCGGCGTTCTGGATGGTTTGGAGCTTGTGGAGAAGAGCTCTGTTGTTTCCAGCGTAGAGGGCATTGCCGTAGTCCAGTTGGCTGCTAACAAGCGTGTGGGTGACGGTCTTTCTGCATTCTGGGGGTATCCATTTGAAGGTCTTACAGAGGATCTGGAGGCAGTTGAAGCTGATGGAGGCAATGGAGTTGATCTGGCGGGTCATGGTGAGGGAGGAGTCTAGGATGATGCGGAGGTTCAGTGCATGGTCTTTCGGGGTGGGCGGACTCCCCAGGGTGGAGGATCACCAGGTGTTATCCCAGGTGGAGGTGGAGGGTCTTCTCCGAGTTGGGCTTTAGGCAGCTGTGCTTTATCCAGGCGGCTACATCCCTCATTCCTTCCTGGAAAGCAGAGTCTGATGACCTCAGGGTTTTTCGTGAGGGAGAGGATGGGCTGGGTTTCGTCGCGTAAGATACTATGCTGAGCCCATGTTGTCTGACGATGGCAGTGAGGAGGGCCATGTAAATGTTGAAAAGCATGGGGCTGAGCGACGATCCTTGGGGGAAGACGCAGTTGATCTGTGTGGTTTCGGAGAGGAAAGAGGGAAGTCTGATCCTCTGGGTTCTGCAGGAGAGAAAGGATCGAATCCAAGAGAGGGATGTTCCTCATATCCCAGCGTTGTGTAGTCTGGAAGCCAGAGTGCGATGTGAGATGGTGTCGAATGCTGCGGAGAGGTCCAGTAGGATGAGGGCTGCGGTGTGTCTCTGGTCTAGTAGCATGCGGATGTCGTTGGTGGCCACGAGGAACGCAGTCTCAGTGCTGTGGTTGCCGCAGAATCCAGTCTGGGAGGAGTCTAGGATGGTGTTCTCTTCAATGAAGGGGATAACTGGGTGTTTACGAGTCTTTCGGTGACTTTGGTGGCATAGGTTAGGAGTGAGATGGGCCGGTAGTTTTTCAGGTCTGACGGGTCGGCCGTGGGCTTCTTAAGGAGTGGTTTGACCTCTGCCCATTTCCAGTCATCAGGGAAGATGCCGGATTTGAGAGAGGCATTGAAGGTGCGTCCTAGTTCTGGTGCAATGGTGGTGGTGGCCCTGTGGTAAATGTGCGGTGAGCAGGGGTCTGTGGGGGCTCCTGAGTGGGTGTTCTCCATAGTCACTGTGGTGTGTTCGACAGTGGGGGGATTCCAGGTTGTGATACTCGGCTTTCCGTCAGTGGTGGTGGTGAGAGGGGTGGCGTCCAGCATCTGTTCACTGAAATGGTCGAAGAGGGCCTTGATCTTCAGATGGAAGTAGGAGCTGAGCTTGTTGCCAAGTTCCTGGGACAGCGTGATATCCGTGGCTTCGCTGGGGGGTTTGGTGAATTGCGGAATGACGTTGAAGAGTTCTTTAACATTGGTTGCGTTGGTTTGGATTTTGTTCCCAATGAAATTGCACTTGGTGTCTTTCAGGTGCTGGTGGTACGTCTTGAGTGCGCACTGGTAGCTGTTTAGGACTTCTGTGTTCTTCTGCTTTCTCCAAATTTTCTTGAGGTGTCTGCAGGAGCGCCTGGCTACTTGGAGGTCATGGTGAAACAGGCAGCTTTCAGGGGGCATTGTTTGCTGAGGTGGCGGAGGGGTGCAATCTTGTCGGTGCAGCTGGCGATCAATTGGTGCATTTCCTTGGCTGAGGTGTTAGTGTCAGTCATGGCGCAGGGTGGATCTAGGAGGAGGGTGGGGTGGAGGTGCTCCTCTGTGATCTTTCTCCAGTTCCTTGGAGGCGACTGCGGGGGGGGTTTGGTCCGGCAGAAGTGTTTAAGGAGAAGTGTACGCGCAGTGGTGGTCTGTCCAGGTGGGCTGCTTGGTGTAGCTGAAATGGATACTTGTCCCTCCTGTGAAGATGTGGTCATGGGTGTGCCCTGCTCTGTGCGTGGGGGTGGTGATGAGCTGCTTCAGTCCGAGTTTGAAGAGGTTGGCGAGGAGGGTGATGGAGTCGGGGTTGCTGCGGTTGTCGAGGTGGAAATTGAGGTTGCCAAGTAGAATGTAGTCCATGGAAGTAATGGCGTGGGGAGCAACAAGGTCAGCGACTGCGGTTGCAGACTGTGTGCGTGGTCCGGGGGTTGGTCTGGATCTGGAAGTGGAGGTGGTCTGTGTCGGGGTGGGGGCTGCCTTTGTTGGAGGTGGAGAGTCAAAGGGAGGTTTTGTGAGTGATGGCGAGTCCCCCTCCTGGGTGGTCCCTTTTCTGGAGCTTGTATTCGTCCGAGAAGGCGGTGGCAATGTCTGGATCAGAGGAGGAGTTTGTCCAGGTGTCGAGCAGGTCCCAGATCTCTATGGCGTGCCTGTGTGGGGATCTTATGTTGAGGAGGATTCAGATCAGCGCTCCAGTTGTGCCGGCGTCCTGCGCGGCTTCTGCGGTCATGGGGGCACTGCAGATGGTGAAGGATCAGTGGCAGTGTCAGCAGGAGAACTGTCCATGGGTGGTGTTAGGAGTTGCTCTTAGACAGTCGTTGTGTCTTCTGGTGTTGAGTGTGTGGAGGGCGGTTGAGGTGAATCCGAGGTGTTCCGAAGTTCAAGGGTTCATGGTGTGGGCCACGGACAGGTCGCAGATGGGCGCTGACGGGCTTGCCTTAGGCGCACCTTTGGCGCGCCATTGGTGTGGCCGCCATTAAGTAGGGGGGGTGGGAATGGGGGTGGGGAGGCGCTATCGGGGCTGTGTCGGGGGTCTGTGGCCGCAAGGGCTGTAGTGGTGGGAAAAAAGGCTGAAGCCTAAGGAGGAAAAAAAACAGACAGATCCAGGCAGTATGATGCACGATGATGCGAGACGCTAAGTGGAAAAAAGCAGAAACCTCAAAACAATCAGGAGACACACAGTGCAAAATATATGTGAGAAATGCTAAGGAGACCAGGAGTACTTCAATAATCATACCGGCGCAGCAGAGAGCAGAGGGCTGCTGGCGCGAACCATGGAGGCAGAGAGGAGGCTTAGAAGCAGCGATGCAAGCGGAGCTGCTGGGGAGAGTGATGGCCTGGACCGGAGGTCTAGGATATCACATTCACTCCCCCGCAGCAGCCGTCATTAAGTAGGGGAAGGGGGTGGGACTGGGGGTAGGGATGTGAGATCGGGGCTGTGTCTGGGGGGGCGGGATCGGGGCTATTTCAAGCACCACAGGATATTGGGGAACCACAATCTTATTTACCTCTCGCAAATCTATCACAAAACGGTAAACGTCAGGAGTAGCGTCTGGACATTCCAAAGGGGCCTTTTTAAGAATAGTAAGGATCGGGCTTTTGCACACATTCACTGTTGTCTCCTCAACCACCCCAGACTTAATCAAATTTGAATTATTAGCAATAAAGGCTTTTCTCCTGCCTGTTGCATCAACACTCTCGTTTTCAAATCTTTCATCTTCTTCTCCACTCCATCCTTGTCCTCATTCTCTCTATGCTCATAATACTGAGCCATACTTAATATTACTGATGGGGAGGATGTGGTCCAGCTACTCGCCGAGGCCTGCAGTCGAGCAGCAATCTCAGGGAGTAAATTAGAAACAAACCTGTTCAAAAACAAACGAACACCACCCTCCTGTGACAGATCCTGGCCACCAAAATCTAGGAACACCCCTTCAAATCTGGTAAAGAAATCTAACACACTCTCATCCTTCTGCAGATGACACACAGTCAAATTATCCCAATCCACTTTCTTCAGTGGGATAAGGGAGTGCATGTAGGCCATAATATGTCCAGGCAGGGCCAGGAGCTCTGCCTTAGACTTCTCCCCAAGACATGGCTTGGCAGTTCGGGCTGGACTGTTCCCATGAGGCACAGGGTCAAGACTGATTTGCATATGGCCATGTCTAAACTGGGGTGGCGTAGTGGGCAAAAGAACGATGGATTTAACCCAGATCTCTTGACTGGGGGAGAATGTCTGCATTGTCAGCATTCCGTCCATCATTTGTTTGTTGTAACGCTTTTCGCCCTAAGTGGGATGGGTATTCCCAGACGTGAGACCCGTGCTCACTACGCCACTGGAGCCAAGCTATCCTGGCTGATGACGGCTGATAGCCAGAAACCGGTCCTAGGATGCTTGATTCCAGTCCTGGGAAGACATGGCTTGGCAGTTCGGGCTGGACTGTTCCCATGAGGCACAGGGTCAAGACTGATTTGCATATGGCCATGTCTAAACTGGGGTGGCGTAGTGGGCAAAAGAACAATGGATTTAACCCAGATCTCTTGACTGGGGGAGAATGTATGCATTGTCAGCATTCCGTCCATCATTTGTTTGTTGTAACGCTTTTCGCCCTAAGTGGGATGGGTATTCCCAGACGTGGGACCCGTGCTCACTACGCCACTGGAGCCAAGCTATCCTGGCTGATGACGGCTGATAGCCAGAAACCGGTCCTAGGATGCTTGATTCCGGTCCAGGGAAGACATGGCTTGGCAGTTCGGGCTGGACTGTGCCCATGAGGCACAGGGTCAAGACTGATTTGCATATGGCCATGTCTAAACTGGGGTGGCGTAGTGGGCAAAAGAACGATGGATTTAACCCAGATCTCTTGACTGGGGTAGAATGTCTGCATTGTCAGCATTCCGTCCATCATTTGTTTGTTGTAACTCTTTTCGCCCTAAGTGGGATGGGTATTTCCAGACGTGGGACCCGTGCTCACTACGCCACTGGAGCCAAGCTATCCCTGGCTGATGACGGCTGATAGCCAGAAACTGGTCCTAGGATGCTTGATTCCGGTCCAGGGAAGACATGGCTTGGCAGTTCGGGCTGGACTGTTCCCATGAGGCACAGGGTCAAGACTGATTTGCATATGGCCATGTCTAAACTGGGGTGGCGTAGTGGGCAAAAGAACGATGGATTTAACCCAGATCTTGAGGAAATATGAATTTTGTGATCAGTTATGTCCCCTATCGTAGACCCCAACGGCTCCATGTGCATGCTATAAAGTACATGTATGTTCCCTCCAGTTCCAGTTTTGAAGACGCAAATGTATGTGCGTCCACCGTCAACATGTCCTCTTTCAGATCCGCCATGAAGGGGTCAGATATTTCATTCCTAAGTATGAAAGGCCACCGACTTTATATGGTTCACTTTCCACATTTTACAGATTCAGGCGAGTAGGCCCAGAATTCTGTCATCAAGCCTTTTCCTGTCTTCTGCCTCTGAAAAGCTCCAGTCTGAGCCTGCATCTGTATCCATGAACTTTGTCCTACTCCCTGCGCGGCTAACGGTGCCTGATCCAGCATATTGCCTGCCAAAAACTGTATTTCACCTTCAAGATTATCTACTCCGCTCCTCATCCGATGCATTCCTGTCTAGTAGTTTAAGTAAACATTCCTCCAGCTACCGTGCAAAGGGCCAGGCCTCGTTGTCCACATGCAAGTAATTCATAGCCCCCGTTACCATGGAATATTCCTATCCCCTCGCATTTCATGTAGACACTTAGACGCTTGTACACGCACTAACAGTCAGTATAGAATAGATTCTACTCTAGAAACCTTTCCTTTTGGATAACACAGTTCTTTAAACATAGGATATTAGATATGATTTGGGATTAGGTTGACATGACCCCCAGACTTCTGTCTCCACATGTAGAGCTAAATGTCAAGTCCCCTTCACCCTCTAGTTGCACGTCAATCACACGTCATGCGGCTGCGCGCGCATCTCTGCCAAATATTTCTGCTGACATTGCAGGATTCTCTTATGGATCCACCCACTTGTGACATCATGTATGATGACGTTTGTTAAATTACACCCATATATCCGCCTCTATTAGTTACGTATGCACCTTTTATCTGTACTATCAGCTGTTACGCCTCTTGCATCTGTTTCACTGTAATGCATTTTCTATAAAACTGCTTATCTGTCAATAATGTATGCCCTTCCTTCCTGAACTTTCGTGGTGATGGAATAGAAAGCCTACAATTCGAATTGTATTCCTTTGTATAGGAATAAAGCCTTTTAAAACCTCTAATACCACGGATTCTGCCTCTTATATTTACTGAGTTATTCTTACTAGACTTTACCGCATAAAAAATAGTACCGGTAATGAAATATTTACCACATAAATTGGCGCCCGAATAGGGACACTTTCTCATCTCACGCGCCGGAGGTGCGTTGCAGGCCCGGTCTCCTGCCACAGCTGAACGGACAAAAACGCGTACCTGCAGGATTTCCTGTATCTCCCTCCGGCCAAGCGGGGGCGACTGAGGCTGCGATCAACACCCAGACGAGGCGGTGAGAAGTGCGAAGTATCCCGACCAGAGCCTAGCTGAGAGAGCAAGATCCGAGGTATACAGAGGCCCACCAGGTTCCGAAGTTCCGAGTCCAATCAAGTCGAGTCCAGTCCGGTCCAGTTTCAGTTCCGTTCCGAGGCCTTCCGTTCCGAGCTACCCGGTGAGTACCATTACCGGGGAGGCATTTAACGTGCACATAGTCTGTGCCGGTCAAGACGGGTTTGGGTACACAAATCCGGTCTGCACTGTTTCAGCAGTGTATCTGTACTGTTTAGCAGTATATATAGTATGTCTTGCATATAAATAAGTATTATCTAGTGTCAGTATTATGTCAGTAACTAGTTTTCTATTAGTTATCATTGTTCGTTAAAAATGTTAAATGTTAAATGTTTTAATACGTTCTATACATTGTGGTGTGAATGCCTGTTCATTATTGTGTTTATTTGTATTAAGTGTGTTTAAGATTAAGTAACCAGATCTAAAAATGCCGCTCTTTTCGAAACTAAGACAGATCAAAACTAGAAAAGGTGTACTTGAAGAAGCTGTTCCCATCCCACCTAGGGACACTCCAGGGTATTTTATGTATCATAAGCATGGCCTAGATGCCGTATTATTTCTTGATTTATGGGTGGACTACACCAAGGATTTGCCAGAAAATCAGAGATGGCCCGCAGCAGGGACCTGGGATGCAGATTGCATCATGAGAGTAGAAGAAGAATTATGGAAAAAGAAAGCCAGACAGTCACAGAAAGATGCCATTGAATTATGGCGTAAAGAATCATACAGACGTACAGAAAAAGCGCTCAGACAGGAAGAGAAAGGTAGAGAGACTTCAAATAAAACTCGAGAAAATCTATTACTTGAGGAAGGTACCCGAGTAAACTCAGAACAAGTAGATAGACAAAGAAACACTCTTATGAATGGTATGTATCCTCTTCTGGCCGAAGGGTTACCTAAGGCTACCCCGGAAATACCAAAAGACTTAACTCCTCCATTGCTCCCGATAAAAACACATCCCAAAACAGCAAAGGACGTTTTCCTTTCCTCCTATTTAGATGACGTAGCTCCCGAGTATGCTAATGCCATGCCACCCACACCGCTTGCCGATGGTGTTCAACACCAAGAGCATCCGCCTGTATCTCCGCAACTACAAACTCCTACACAAATTCCCACAGGTCCGTCCGTTTCTACAGTTTTTCCCGCATCCACAATCTCTATCCTACGTCCAACGAATCCTTTCGTGCCTAGCGCCTCAGATGGTGCTACAGGAGGTACGACAGACATGTTTGCAACACCGCCGCGAAATAAACAGACCCTTAGAGATTTAGCACTCCAACGTACACCCCAATTAGCGACATCCGACATGTTTAAAGAACAGCTTGTGGATTGTAGATACGATCCAGTACCAGGTAGACAGGACAAATTGCTCATATCATCACTACGTATACGACGAGCTACATTATATTTAATGACGATACCAGGAATGGTTGAACATCTAGACAATATATATCGCTTTGTCCAAACAGGGCGAGGTCCAGAAAGTATTAACGAAGCTATGGAGTACCAGAAAGTGGATGTACAAAGACAACTACTACGTTTTTTCATAAATTGTGTAATTAGGAATCAAGACAGGCCCGGGGCCGATCACGATACCATGCAAAAACTTGTCAAATGGGGTCAGAACATATCAGAAGAGAAACATGATAGACAGGCGTGTATAACCGCCATGTGTCGAAAGATCCGCAAGGAAGTAGAACGAATACATAAAGAAAGACGAGAAACAGACAGAGTAGAATCAGAAGAGGAGGAGGAGCAAGAATCAGAACAATTAGAAACGATAGCTTATGTAGGTAGAGGAAGACCCCATAATAAGACTAGAGGTTTTAATGACCCGATACGTCCAATACGTCCAGAATATAATAGACATTTTCCTAATCCTATGTTAAATACAAGATCCCCTGAACACCTATTCCAAACCGTTGATAAATTACTCCGAGATCGAAGGGGGTACCATATGCTCGATTCCCTGGACGAACAAGAATTAGCCAGGTCAGCAGTACAATGGGCTGACAGTCCCAGCGACTACAATGATGATGTACTTGCACACACATTTCTGAATCTTGACCCCTACGAACAGCGTTTAGCTAGTATATACATGATTCAACACCTCCTTATATTATATAAAAGCCAACACTCTGATCCAGGACCCTTACCTGACATATTGACAGAACTACTCACGAATATATGGAGAGGGTCAGGTACTGATTTGATTAAAGAGATTCTAGAATTCCGAAACCAATATTTAACTTTCGTATGCCCAGAACACGTTCCAGTTCCCATCATAGGAAGAAAAATGTATCACATAGATAGACAGAACCCGTTACGCGAAGTACACCCAATCAGAGGTGACGGTAATAACTTTACACGCGTGTTTGTGTACACGCCTATAACTAAACTGGAATTATTAGAAATGAAGAAAGTAGTACCCAGCCATGACAAGGATCCAGCAGGTTTCCACCGTGAAATAAAAGACATGTTACTCATGGGAGAGTATACCTACCCCGACATTATGAAAATATTAAAAGTCCTATTACCCGCCGGTGTTTACGAGAAACTCAAAGAAAAGGAATGGGAGGTGGGAGACCAAAAGATAGATTGGACAGCATTAGAAAACGAAGAAAGGGCCCGAGCTGCAGGAGCAGGACTTGGGGAAAAGACTACAGCACTAGCAGGACTACTAGTGCAGGTACTGCCACGTTTATTAACTACGAAAAAGGAAGACTGGGGTGCAATATCAGCCTGTAAACAAAAGCCAGATGAAGACACTAGTGATTTCTATTCCCGATTTGAAAAATGTTTTGGTATAAATAGTGGCATAAAAGCCAGTAGTGAGTCATACCCACATCTGTTTGTGACAAAATTAGTTGAAAATTCTCTGCTACAAGTCAAGAATAGAGTATTGAAATTCGAAAGTACCTGGCAAGGTAATACCCCATCACAGATGTTACAGATGTTACAATATCATCACAATAGAATTAGAGAAGAACAAGAACACGAACAAAGACGTATGAAAGATACAAAAATGAAAATGCTTGTTGCTCAGTCAGTTCCAGCCAATGGTCATCAAAAGGGTGATTCCGCAGGTCCTACGAAAGGGACATGCAACTATTGTAAACAACCAGGTCATTATATACACGATTGTCCAGTCCTGAAACATAATATTGCTACAGGTAGAACCCAGGAGAGACCACGTCCACCTAGACAGGATCAGAATCAACAACAAATCCCTCAGCATGCACAACCTAGACTAGCTCCGCAACAGGCAGCTCCACAACAGACCGTAGCACCACCACAAGCGCAGCCTATTGCTGCAACACAAGCAACTGTGGTAAATAATTTTCCTTTACCGGGACTGAATTTGATACAGAAACATAATAAAATAGCTCAGTAAAATGAGAGGCAGAATCCGTGGTATTAGAGGTTCGGAATGGGCTTTATTCCAATACTCGATTATAATCGGTTGCTCCCAATGTTCCGTCACCACGAAGGTTCAGGAAGTGAAGCACATACATTATTGATATGAAATGACTTTTATAATACATACATTACAATGAAGCGAATGCAATAGGCGTAATAATTGATAAGGAAAATGACGTATTGTCTGCGTAACCGAAAATGGGTGGAACAAGGAGTAAAAAGGAACATAATTGGTTGTGATGTCATGTATAGGTGGATCTATAAGATAATACTTGGCATAGATGCGCGCGCAGCATTATGACGTGTGATTGACGTGTAACTAGGGGGTGAAGGGGACTTGACATTTAGCTCTACATGTGGAGACAAAAAGTCTGGGGGGTCAAGTCAACCTAATCCCAAATCATATCTAACATCCTATGTTTAAAGAACTATGTTATCCACAAAGGAAGGACTCTCGGACAGAATCTATTCTATACTGACTGTGCGTGAGTGTACAAGCGTCTAAGTGTCTACACTAAATGCGAGGGCAGGAATCTTCCATAGTAACAGGACTATGAATTACTTGCATGAGGGCAGAGAAGCCGGGCCCTTTGCTTGGTAACTGGAAGAATGTTTACTTAAACTACTAGGCAGGAATGCATCGGCTGAGGGGGAAGCAGATAACTCGAAGGTGAAATACAGTTCTTGGCAGAGAATAGGCTGATGTCAGGCTTCGTGAGCCGCGCAGAGAATGAGACAAAGTTCATGGTCACAGATGCAGGCTCAGACTGGAACTTTCAGAGGCAGAAGGCAAGAAGAGTTTGATGACAGAATCAGGGCCTACTTGCCTGGACTGTAAAATGGCATGAGTGAGCCATATAAAGCCGGTGGCCTTTTGTACTTAGGAATGGAATATCCGGCCTATTCATGGCGGATCTGACAGAGGACATGTTGACGGTGGACGCACATGTGTTGGCGTCTTTATAACAGGAACTGGAGGGAACATACATGTACTTGTGACATGCACATAGAACCGTTGGGGTCCAAGATAGGGGACATAACTGACCAGAAAAATCCATATTTCCACACAACAACACAACAGATGTATCAGTATGCCCAAGCAGATTATCCCGATTATCAGCGATATACATGAAATAGCCTAGAGAGGGAAGTTGGCTTACCCCTTATTGAGGTTCCTGTAGACCAAGAGGGACCTTATGTACATAGTGAACTATTAGGGGAAGACAGAAAGTTTTTACTTGATACAGGGGCAAGCAGAACAACTATAAGACGCAGTGAAGTTCCAGGGGCACCCCTCTCAGGCTCACAAAATATTTCCCTTGGATTCTCAGGAAAACCTATAATAAATGACGTAACACAACCTCTTCCACTTACGATCGGTCCATTGACACGTACTACAGATTTATTGCTTACTAAATCATGTCCAGAAAACTTGTTAGGTATAAAAACATTGAAAGCTCTAGGAGCCATAATATGTTGTTCTCCGGAAGGAGTACGACTATTTCTACGTGACTTCAAAGGTCACTACGTATCCAGAGACATGGATCACCGACTGCAGAATTTACCTACACATTTATGGGCACAAGGCCCCACTGATGTTGGTTGCATGAATATTACACCATATCGTGTCACACTAAAAACAGGAGTAATACTACCACGAATGCGACAATACAAGTTACCACCCGATGCTGTTGTGGCTTTGCTGCAAATCATTGACGAGCTCATTGCACAAGGAGTGGTTGTCGAAACCGACTCCAATGTATGTAATTCCCCGATAATTCCGATTCTTAAAAGAACGGATCCAAAAGCACCACCAGTATATCGATTAGTTATTGATCTGCGCGAATTAAATAAATGTATTGTACCACAATACCCTGTGGTCCCAGATATCTCTTCATTACTAACAGCTATTGACTCAGAAGCAACGTTCTTCACTGTAATTGATCTCAAAAATGCTTTCTTTAGTGTCCCAATAGATCCGGAAAGTCAATATCTGTTCGGATTCAGTTTAAATGGACGAAGTTTTAAATTCACACGCGCACCTCAAGGATTTACAGAAAGCCCTAGCATCTATAGCCAAGCACTGAAACGAGAACTTGACAGTATCCACATGGCAGTTAACACTGCCTTGCTTCAATATGTCGATGATCTGCTGATCACCGCCCGAAGCGAACCTGAATGTGAAAGCGTCATTGACGGTTTTAAAACTTCTGGCCGACAAGGGGCACAAGGTGTCCCCTTCTAAGCTGCAATTCTGTGTCCAGCGAGTTGTTTACCTTGGGCACTCGCTGTCCAAGGAGGGAAGGCAGCTTACACCTGACCGCATCCAGTTAATCGCTAACATGCCACCACCCAAGACACAAAAGGAGGTGCGGGCTTTTATAGGCCTCACTTCATACTGTAGGCAGTGGATCCCTCAATATGCATTTCTAGCAAAACCACTCATCCAGTTGACAACACAGGAGGCAGCCACATCGACTGTCCTCCCTTGGACTCAAGAACATACACACGCCTTTGAAAGCTTAAAGAAAGCTTTATGCCAAGCACCTGTCTTAGCAACACCATGTTACAGTAAACAGTTTACACTCTTTGTTACAGAACGCGAAGGTACTGCCTTGTCAGTACTCACTCAGGAACAAGCAGGATCACACAAACCATGTGCTTATTTCTCTAGTACATTAGCTCCAGTAGCTCAGGCTCTTCCTGCGTGCCTGAAATCGGTGGCAGCAACAGCTTTAGCAATCAGACAAAGCGATGCCATAGTGTTAGGACACCAACTGACAGTACAAGTACCACACGCAGTAGAGGTTCTTTTGAACCGCACACAAACACAACACTTGACTATAGCGAGACTCACCGGTTACGAATTGACATTATTTCAGCCACACATAGAAATCAGACGCTGTAATACGTTAAATCCTGCCACACTGTTACCAGTGGGCGGAACAGATCCATTGGCACATGATTGTGTCGAAGTCATTACTATCACGACGAAACCCAGACAAGACTTAACAGATATCCCTTTGTCAGATCCAGACTTGACATTGTATGTAGATGGGTCATGTATGAGAACAAGTACAGGAGAGTTAGTGGCCGCTTATGCAGTCACAACAGACACTGAAGTCATTGAAACAAATCGTATTAACACTTTGTCAGCTCAAGCAGCAGAGCTCATCGCTCTGACACAAGCCTGTATTCAAGCCAAAAATAAGAAAGTCAACATATACACAGATTCACGTTATGCATTCGGAGTCGTCCATGACTTCGGCGTACTGTGGCGAGAGAGAGGTTATTTAACTTCTCACGGTGCCCACATCCAGCACGGACCCCTCATTCAAGCCCTATTAGACGCGATTCATCTACCCACTGCAATATCGATTATGAAATGCAAAGCCCATACAAAAGTTACCGATATCATTTCTCAGGGTAATGACCTAGCTGACAGAACAGCTAAACAGACTGCTCAGAATCAGACTCACACAATTGACGCGACAAAGACAATAGTTCTGACACCAAAACATTGCATGACAGTTAAGGATCCCGCCCTTGATGTAATTGACATACAGACACATGCTACACCAGAGGAAATAAAGAAATGGACTGAATTAGGAGGGATCCAAACGGATCAAGGATGGATGACGAAGGAAAAATCTATATGGTTTCTTCCCGACTCCATGGTTCAAGTCATCATTAACACAATACATAGTCCAGCGCACCTAGGAGAAAAAGCTATGCTAGACAGCATTCAACACATTTGGTTCAACAAACACTTGCGAGCAGCAGCTAAACAAAAAGTTCGTACCTGTATGATATGTTGTCAGTTTAATCCAGGTAAAAGCATCCCCGTAGAGCAGGGTGGATTTCAACCTCCCGATCATGCTTTTGAAGTCCTCCAGATGGATTATATCCAGATGGAACGATGTCGAGGATTCAAATATGTTCTCGTAGTTGTCTGTGCTCTTTCCCGTTGGACAGAAGCATACCCGGTTTCAGATTACACTGCCCCGACTACTGCCAAACAGTTAGTTCGAGAATTCTTCCCACGGTACGGTTTACCACGTGTTGTCTACTCAGATAACGGCCAGCCGTTCTCATCCGAACTAATGAAACACGTTTCCCTTTTGTTAGGCTACCAATGGAAATTCCACTGTGTCCGACATCCCGAGGCAGCAGGTCTCGTGGAACGTCATAATCAAACCCTGAAAATTAGATTGTCCAAAATATGTAGAGAAAAAGGTGTCGATTGGATAGTAGCCTTACCAGTTGCGCTCTTTTACATGAGAATGGTAGCACATTCTCGAACTGGGCTATCCCCGTACGAGGTGATCTTCGGTAGACCACCAAATATGTGGGGGACGCCTATACCTCGCAAAATCACTGATGTTGACTGTAATATGCTGACAGATTACCTGGCTTCCTTGATGTCTGCACTACAATCTTGTCGTTCACAGGTAACCGCAGCTTTTCCCGATAATACTGAGGTGAAGCCCCATGACGTGGTTCCTGGTGACCTGGTTTTGGTCAGGAATTTCGACCGGAAGACCCAACTGGAGCCTAGGTGGAAGTCGCCGAAGTTAGTTCTACTAACTACAAGGACAGCCGTGAAGATCGAGGGACGCAAAGGGTGGTTGCACTCGAGTCATATCAAGAAATTTTATGGACTACCATCCAGTGTGAATACTCAACCTTGTATTCCCTCACAGACAGACTCAAAGCTCCCCTTGGTTGAGAAGTCAAAACCAGAACTGTACAAACTAAAATTGAGGTCTAGCAAGTCAGACAATTTGATTGTTTAAGTCCTCTCCAAGGTGAATCGGTTGAATTTGTCTCTGACATGTATCCTCTAGACCGGAATAGAGAAAGAAATCAGCAAATGCAGCTTAAAAAGCATGCGTATTGTAAATCACTTCGTAGTCACTGCACAGTAACACTATTAATTTTGTTTTTTCTAAGTCTTCTGATCATCGTTTTCAGCGTACTATTGCATATGTATTACCCTATTCTTAAGCATGCTTACAATGTAACTACAGAACATTCTTTTAGCGAATTACCTCCGCATGAGTTGTCCTACAGATTTGCGCTGCGCAACAACACATTCATTAGTATGTTACATCATTCCCATCAGACCAGCAATGCCACAAATTGTTGGATATGTGGCCGACTCCCTCCCTATCAAAATTATAAGGGAGTCTTGCCCCTCTTTCCCTATCCGTTCACACATAATGGCTCCTGTGGAGCATGGTTTAGTTTGATTAATTCCTTAGATTCAAATTCCGCAGTTTATCAAGACAACTGGGTATGGGGAAACCTGAACCTAGTTTTGCTTAAAGTCTGCTACCCTAACAAGGAGGGACTCCCCAAAAGAACAGGAACTGATCTAGAAAATGAAGTATATGGATTAGGTAATTTTACACTTAACCTCATGATCCTGAACGTTGAATCTGAAGCTACACCAATCTTGCCCACCATGTCAGTATTCCCAGTAAAAGGGGAATTATGTGTAAGAAAGAATGGTTCCATACACATGGGCCATAGTAAATGCACCACTGTAATAAAATTCAGTGACCAAGGCAAGTCTACATTTAGAGCTTCCCATCATTCCTACTTCATATGTGGCCAGACCGCATATATATGTCTACCTCTAGATTGGGATGGTACTTGTTACATAGCATTCCTTCTGCCACCTGTTTTCCTAGCCCCGCCTGATTACCATAGAAATACCCATTTAGTACACAATAGACAACAGAGAGATCTCCCAATTGTCGATTACACTGAAACAGCATGGGAAAAATACACAGATTTCAATAAAGGGTTCTTTCCCTATATAGGTACAGTCACTAATAGTAAGCTGATACGTAGATTAACCAGAACTCTTGAAGCAGTAGTGAACGAGACTATTTCCGCCTTAGGCAATTTAACAGAAGAGCAGTCTGCTATGCGGATTGTTGTGCTTCAAAATCGTCTTGTCCTTGACGTCATCCTGGCCGATAGGGGCGGAGCTTGTAGGGTCATCGGATCAAGTTGCTGCATTTTCATACCAGAAAATTCGCCGTCAGTATATAAAGCCATAACCCGCCTTCATAAGATTATAAGCCAGATACACCAGAGTCCAGGCACCTGGACTTGGTCCGGTTGGTTCTGGGGCGTGTTGTCAGCCTGGGGATGGAGAATCCTATCCTTCCTAGGTATTGGCTTTCTCATACTATTCAGTTGCTGCTTATGTCTACAATGTGGGCCAGCGATTTGTGGTCTGTGTGCCACATCGTGTATCCCACATCCAAGTTTTCATTCAAGATTCCGGAAAAAGAAAGAAGAACAAATGATGCTATATGAACAGATCGATGGATTGATGAAGATCGATATCTCCTGAGGGTCCGTAGGGGACAAGGAGGGAATGAGGAAATATGAATTTTGTGATCAGTTATGTCCCCTATCGTAGACCCCAACGGCTCCATGTGCATGCTATAAAGTACATGTATGTTCCCTCCAGTTCCAGTTTTGAAGACGCAAATGTATGTGCGTCCACCGTCAACATGTCCTCTTTCAGATCCGCCATGAAGGGGTCAGATATTTCATTCCTAAGTATGAAAGGCCACCGACTTTATATGGTTCACTTTCCACATTTTACAGATTCAGGCGAGTAGGCCCAGAATTCTGTCATCAAGCCTTTTCCTGTCTTCTGCCTCTGAAAAGCTCCAGTCTGAGCCTGCATCTGTATCCATGAACTTTGTCCTACTCCCTGCGCGGCTAACGGTGCCTGATCCAGCATATTGCCTGCCAAAAACTGTATTTCACCTTCAAGATTATCTACTCCGCTCCTCATCCGATGCATTCCTGTCTAGTAGTTTAAGTAAACATTCCTCCAGCTACCGTGCAAAGGGCCAGGCCTCGCTGTCCACATGCAAGTAATTCATAGCCCCCGTTACCATGGAATATTCCTATCCCCTCGCATTTCATGTAGACACTTAGACGCTTGTACACGCACTAACAGTCAGTATAGAATAGATTCTACTCTAGAAACCTTTCCTTTTGGATAACACAGTTCTTTAAACATAGGATATTAGATATGATTTGGGATTAGGTTGACATGACCCCCAGACTTCTGTCTCCACATGTAGAGCTAAATGTCAAGTCCCCTTCACCCTCTAGTTGCACGTCAATCACACGTCATGCAGCTGCGCGCGCATCTCTGCCAAATATTTCTGCTGACATTGCAGGATTCTCTTATGGATCCACCCACTTGTGACATCATGTATGATGACGTTTGTTAAATTACACCCATATATCCGCCTCTATTAGTTACGTATGCACCTTTTATCTGTACTATCAGCTGTTACGCCTCTTGCATCTGTTTCACTGTAATGCATTTTCTATAAAACTGCTTATCTGTCAATAATGTATGCCCTTCCTTCCTGAACTTTCGTGGTGATGGAATAGAAAGCCTACAATTCGAATTGTATTCCTTTGTATAGGAATAAAGCCTTTTAAAACCTCTAATACCACGGATTCTGCCTCTTATATTTACTGAGTTATTCTTACTAGACTTTACCGCATAAAAAATAGTACCGGTAATGAAATATTTACCACAATCTCTTGACTGGGGGAGAATGTCTGCATTGTCAGCATTCCGTCCATCATTTGTTTGTTGTAACGCTTTTTGCCCTAAGTGGGATGGGTATTCCCAGACGTGGGACCCGTGCTCACTACGCCACTGGAGCCAAGCTATCCTGGCTGATGACGGCTGATAGCCAGAAACCGGTCCTAGGATGCTTGATTCCGGTCCAGGGAAGACAAGGCTTGGCAGTTCGGGCTGGACTGTTCCCATGAGGCACAGGGTCAAGACTGATTTGCATATGGCCATGTCTAAACTGGGGTGGCGTAGTGGGCTAAAGAACAATGGATTTAACCCAGATCTCTTGACTGGGGGAGAATGTCTGCATTGTCAGCATTCCGTCCATCATTTGTTTGTTGTAACGCTTTTCGCCCTAAGTGGGATGGGTATTCCCAGACGTGGGACCCGTGCTCACTACGCCACTGGAGCCAAGCTATCCTGGCTGATGACGGCTGATAGCCAGAAACTGGTCCTAGGATGCTTGATTCCGGTCCAGGGAAGACATGGCTTGGCAGTTCGGGCTGGACTGTTCCCATGAGGCACAGGGTCAAGACTGATTTGCATTTGGCCATGTCTAAACTGGGGTGGCGTAGTGGGCAAAAGAACGATGGATTTAACCCAGATCTCTTGACTGGGGGAGAATGTCTGCATTGTCAGCATTCCGTCCATCATTTGTTTGTTGTAACGCTTTTCGCCCTAAGTGGGATGGGTATTCCCAGACGTGGGACCCGTGCTCACTACGCCACTGGAGCCAAGCTATCCTGGCTGATGACGGCTGATAGCCAGAAACCGGTCCTAGGATGCTTGATTCCGGTCCAGGGAAGACATGGCTTGGCAGTTCGGGGTGGACTGTTCCCATGAGGCACAGGGTCAAGACTGATTTGCATATGGCCATGTCTAAACTGGGGTGGCGTAGTGGGCAAAAGAACGATGGATTTAACCCAGATCTCTTGACTGGGGGAGAATGTCTGCATTGTCAGCATTCCGTCCATCATTTGTTTGTTGTAATGCTTTTCGCCCTAAGTGGGATGGGTATTCCCAGACGTGGGACCCGTGCTCACTATGCCACTGGAGCCAAGCTATCCTGGCTGATGACGGCTGATAGCCAGAAACCGGTCCTAGGATGCTTGATTCCGGTCCAGGGAAGACATGGCTTGGCAGTTCGGGCTGGACTGTTCCCATGAGGCACAGGGTCAAGACTTATTTGCATATGGCCATGTCTAAACTGGGGTGGCGTAGTGGGCAAAAGAATGATGGATTTAACCCAGATCTCTTGACTGGGGGAGAATGTCTGCATTGTCAGCATTCCGTCCATCATTTGTTTGTTGTAGCGCTTTTCGCCCTAAGTGGGATGGGTATTCCCAGACGTGGGACCCGTGCTCACTACGCCACTGGAGCCAAGCTATCCTGGCTGATGACGGCTGATAGCCAGAAACCGGTCCTAGGATGCTTGATTCCGGTCCAGGGAAGACATGGCTTGGCAGTTCGGGCTGGACTGTTCCCATGAGGCACAGGGTCAAGACTGATTTGCATATGGCCATGTCTAAACTGGGGTGGCGTAGTGGGCAAAAGAACGATGGATTTAACCCAGATCTCTTGACTGGGGGAGAATGTCTGCATTGTCAGCATTCCGTCCATCATTTGTTTGTTGTAACGCTTTTCGCCATAAGTGGGATGGGTATTCCCAGACGTGGGACCCGTGCTCACTACGCCACTGGAGCCAAGCTATCCTGGCTGATGACGGCTGATAGCCAGAAACCGGTCCTAGGATGCTTGATTCCGGTCCAGGGAAGACATGGCTTGGCAGTTCGGGCTGGACTGTTCCCATGAGGCACAGGGTCAAGACTGATTTGCATATGGCCATGTCTAAACTGGGGTGGCGTAGTGGGCAAAAGAACGATGGATTTAACCCAGATCTCTTGACTGGGGGAGAATGTCTGCATTGTCAGCATTCCGTCCATCATTTGTTTGTTGTAAGACTTCTCCCCAGGCTTGCGCTCCTTATCCCATGCTCTGATCTCTTCCCATGTGCCACCCAGCTCCAGTGCATGGTCCTGCGCATGGATTTATCTCCATATATCTACCAGTACCAGCAAGCTAAATAATAACTCTATGTCAGCTAACATCATCACTGTGGAGGAGGCCGCTTCTGTTAATTCCTTATAGTATGCAGTTGGGTTTTTTCCCCGGTCCGGTAACTGAATCTTTAGGAAAAGGACCTCACTCCTTTTCCAAGGAGTATAGATCTATTGTTCCTGAAACCGAGCGTAGACTCGCTGCCTTATTACAGAATCTGTAGAGTCACGCAATTCCGGTATTTCAGGATGGTAAATAGGATGGACTTCCCTCATGGGGTGTTGCGCCCCCGGCGACGGAACCTTCTGGAGTAGTCTGCCTCGATAACCCACTAATGTTGACAAATTACTAAAAACCTCATTCGGGCCATGTCTGCAACATGTACTCGGTCTCGTATGTCATAGATAATCTGAGGTGCGGTACCCTGAAAAGACTGCTCCCACAATTGTATCAGAGTGGCTGACGTGTTTAAGGGCATGTTGCTGTATGAAGGGCTCATTATCTTTCATCACACTCCACACATCCTCCACTCCTCCACAGTATAAATCGGGCGTCGAGCCCACTGAGCTGCCTGGTTCACTACCATCTGTTTCTCCTCAATGACTACAGCAGAGAGCACTAACACTTTATTCATGCGATCCTGCACTGCCGCACAATTGGTTTCAGGAAGTCCCGTGTGGGCGTCTCAGTATGCAACGATGTTTGGGGCGTAGCACCCACAGAGGGAATAGTAGATGCCGAAACGGGTACCATCACATAGGGGGTCAGAGTGGGGGGTGAGGGGAAGGGTAGTGGACGAGGCGGAGCTAGGAGAAAAGACAGGAGAGGAAGGGGACAACGCAAGGGGAAGTGACGGCATTCGTTCCTGTTACCGGTGGGAATGCAATGGAAGCAAGGGGGGCTGAGGCTGATGCAACCGTGCCGGGGATATTGGAGGGAGCAATCCCAGAAGCCAGAGATGGGGAAGTGGGGACCTCCGGGTATATCCGTTGCGGGCGTAGGGTGGCAGAGGATGAGAATCCAGAAGCTCCTCAACTAACTCGTCTTCCTCCTCTCTAGCAACATAGCTTTTATTAGTCTTCAGTCGAAACTTTCTATCTTCATGCTCTATGCCTTTCTCTATCTTTTCACTATCATAGGCTACTGCCTTCTCTGAAATCATTTGCGTTTCTTTCCTTCTAGCCACCTTCTCTGCTCTCAAGCGCCGCTGCTTCACTTCTTTCTGCCACACCCTCAAAGAGTCAAAACATGGACTGTCTACTCCTTTAGCGAACAATTTATCCTGTAGGAAATTAATTTTCTGTTCATCGAAAGATCTAGTAAGTGGCCATTGCAGCTCAGTATTGCCCCTCGTATATTTATTCCACAGTGTGCTAAACATAATAGAGCCAATACTGTATTTGACATACATTTCAAAAGTCGGAGTACCCTCTGGAGGGGCGGGCTGGCTCTCTTTCAACCGCTCACCTTTGGAACAGCATCGGCATCCGAAACATCCAAACTTACGCAAACAAAGTATCTTAACATAAGGCACATACACTGTCCCTAACGGACAAAACACACCCACAATTGTAATACAAATAAAATGGAGGAACACTTATCGTTCGCAAACCAAGAGCACTGTCCGGAAAGCACAGTCGTCACTCACTCGAACAAGCATTGCACAAGTACCACCACCGACGTCGATCCACAAACCTCATAACACACAAATGCAACAATCAACCCACAAATCAACTTGTGAACCGCATCAGAACAAAACAGTCCAAAGAACGCACCAAGGCAAGTGGACAGCACAGAGACTGTACCAAGTTCGAGAAGACAGGCTCTGGCACCAGGCCTTTTGTAAGCATAGACCAAATTACCAGTTGGACTGGCAGATTGTTTGCAAACAGTCCCAAACCTTTTCGAGCACAGGCCAAATTTCCAGTTGGCCTTGCAGCCTGTTCACAAACACTATGTGTCCTTTCCAAGGGTCCGCAAACCCAGCAAGTACAAACCAAGACGGTATTAAACCGTACCAAGACATAGCCCATCGACTCGTGCCATCCAAGCAAGGCAGTTCGCAAACTGCACCCAAGGCAGTAGTCTGGAGACTGCACCAATACAAGAAGATAGGCCTCAGCCCCAAACCTTTTCACAAGCAAATCTAATTTTCAGTTGGTCTGGCAGACCACCTGTGAACCTTCCCGGACCTTTTCACAAAGAGACCAATTACCAGTTGGCCCGGTAGACTACTCTCAAGTGCTCTGTGTCCCTCAAGGGTCCGCAGACCCAGCAAGTCCAAGACAAGACAGTCAGAAGATTGTACCAGGACATGCAGCCCATCGGCTGGTGTCGTTCAAACAAGACAGTCAGAGACTGTACCAGGACATGACCCGCAGGCTTGTGCCAACTAAGAATGGCGCTATTTTCCCAAGAACCAAATCACCCACCTGGTGCACACAGGTCAAGCAAGTTATTCTCCACTGCCGATTCTTCAGACCAATCAGTCTGCTCCAAGGTTTTGCCTTTTAAGGACCCCAGCCAAGGGCCACTAGCCGAAGATCCATCTGATCAGGAGGGTGGGGCAGCTGCGAGATCCAAGCTCAGTCTTGTATGTGAGGGGCCCCGATCCGCCCGACCAACCAGACACCAGCCCGGCCCCTGCAAACTCGATTACGGGTGCGGGGGCCCTTTTGTCGAGTCCCTGTTCAGGCGCCAACTGAAGGACGGGGCCCTCTAGGGCCACACCGGTACTTATGACCACCTGCTATGCCTTCCTAAATGAACAGTCGATCAGACAGTAGAGAATTAAAACTTACGTATTCATTGTTATTCTCTGCAGAGGAGCCCAGTCAGACCATCACCATAAGATGTTTGTCAAGGGGACTGACTCCCCAACCTTCGCTAATAGAAGATAAAGCCTTCAGGAGACTTGGCCAAACGCCGCTGGTGGAAAAGTACCCGTCTGAGCCGGACACGAACAAAGGAGGTACATAGAGATGAGCCAACACCTTGCAGATGGGCATGTTATCAGTGGCTCAAGGCGACTGTGCCGAGTCTCAGCCTCTCCTATCGTGGGAGCAGAACTACATGTATACAATGGAATGCAAAGCAGAATAATTATCTTGTTAGCAAGTCGAGCTCCAGCCTTGAACGGAGTAAGGAAATATAACAAAATACAGTATTCTGCTGAGGCAAGATATTCTGAATTCTAAGGCCTAACATGGGCTCAGCAGAGACAGTCTAATAAGGACTACGAAATACAAAATGGAGTCACACTGGCTGACGAAAGCTTGCGTGCTACCGGGGTAGCACAAAAGGTTGCATAACCTGAGCATAATTACATGTACTTTAGTCACACATTGCTAACCTAATACAACGTGCTGAATGCGATATGAGAATGGGGGATTTTAATTCTAACAAGTGAGAGAAAGATCATTGGCCCAGGGGAAAAGCATTATTGTTGTGACTGAGGTCCCAGCGTTAGAGGATGTCACAAAGTCCTCCCAGAACTGAAATCTAGAATCCAGGGACCGGTTTTGAGGTATCACCCCTGTTAGACTTGGGGGTCTCTAGTTGGCATAGGTATGCACTTGTGACCAATAGGGACCCTCTCCTCTAGTCAGGGTAAGGGGGTACACTCCCAAAATAACCACTGCTCACCCCCTTGGTAGCTTGGCACGAGCAGACAGGCTTATCTCAGAGGCAATGTGTAAAGCATTTGTGAACAGTACATACAGTAATCAAGTGAAAACACTACAAATGGACACCACACAGGTTTTATATAAAAAATAAGTACTCTTTATATAGATTTACCACAAGACCATTAAACGACAAAAACACACAAGACTGTTACTTAGATGGTAGAATTTTGCTTAGTTCTCTTTAGTTCTTAAATGCGACACTTTAAGTCAATGTGCCTTTTAGATGCGACACGCAGGGCAATAAAAGTGTTGCAATGATGTTGATGCGATGGTTTTTGGTGCAAAAAAATAAAGACATGAAGATCTTCCAGATGCGGCACGCTTCTCCGATGTTGCAAGAAGACTCGACTCGATGCTTCAGCGGCGACACCCTTCACGCGATGCGACGACAGCGGCCTTGGCAGCGACACTCTTCTCCGACGTTTGCGAGACGCTTCCGCTCGATGCGATGTTGCAGTGGCGACACCCCTTTACGTGATGCGACGACAGCAGCTCCGATGGCGGCACGCTTCTCCGTGGATGCGAGGTGCTTTTCTTGATGCGGTGCAATGCGACAACTACGATGGCTGCGATGGCGGCATGCTTCTTCCTCGATGCGAGACTCTTCTCTTGATGCAGTGCAATGCGTCAGCAACGATGGCTGCGGCACGCTTCTTCGACGTTGCGAGACACTTCCTGGATGATGCAAGACGCCTCCGCTCGATGCGATGCTGCAGCGGCGACATACTTTACGAGATGCGACGACAACAGCTCCGCGGCGGCACGCTTCTCCTTCTTGAGTCACGTTTCCAGCTCCTTGCGACACATAGTCCCTCAGAAGACCCAACAACAGCAGCAGGCACTTCCAAAGAACTCTGGGGAGCTGGGGGGTGAAGTCTGTTGTTCCTGAGACTTCAGCAGGGGGCAAGCTCTTTTCCAAGCCCTTGGAGATCCTTCACAAGTTGAGCAAAAGTACACACAAAGTTCCTTTTTGCCTCTCTTTGCAGAAAGGCAACCACTGCAGGCCAATCCCCCAGGTTTAGGGATAGTTTCCTCCTCAGCTTCTTCTGGTTCCTCCCTCAGCAGAGGTTTTTCTTGTTTTCCCAAAGTTATCTAAATTCTTGGGATCAGGGTCCCAATACTTATACCCCAAAATCCTTTGTCCTTTGAGGGCAGAGGGGCCTTTGCCCAGTCCAAACCAGTTCCTGAGCACTCTGTTTACCATACTTCTACTTTCCTTTCACAGTGTAGGGCAAAAACATTAGACGCCCCACAGGAGGTGGAGCCAGCATTGTGGAAGGCAAGTACAGCCCTGGAGCACTTTGTTGACAGGATTCCTTCTCTTCATTCACTGTGCAGGGCAGAGACATCAGCCGCTCCCCAGGAGGTGGAGCCAGCATTGAGGAGGGAAGGCACAGCCCTATTTAGGTCCACGGTGCAACTCCTTCCTCCCATCTAGATGCAGATCTCTCTCTTGGAATCCCCAGCCCTGTCACTCACAGAAACCAGACAAAGGAATGCACAGCCTAACAGAGGCAGGTTTGAATGGTTAGAGAAGAAAATACCTACTTTCTAAAAGTGGTATTTTCAAACACAGATTGTTAAAACCAACTTCACTAAAAGATGTATTTTATCATTCTGTGTTCAGGCATACTAAATTCGAATTTCTACCATGTTCTCTGAGTCAGTTAGGATTATAAAATGTAATAACCAAACTGCCCATTCTGGCCTATGGATAACAGGTAGCCTTGCAATAGTGAAAAACGAAAATGGCTGTAATTCACTATTAGAACATGCCACACACTCCAGGGCATGTCCTATCTTATCCTTACAATGAACCCTGCCCTTGGGCCTACCATAGGGGTGTCTGATATGAAGAAAAGGGAAGGTTTATGGACTGGCAAGTGGGTGCACTTGCCCAGTCAGCATGACAGTACCAGACTGCATGCAGGCTCTGCAATGGCAGACCTTAGACACACTTTTACAGGCTGCTTCTGTGGGTGGCACAACCCGTGCTGCAAGCCCACCAGCAGCATTTGGATTACAATCCCTGGGCACTCCTGGTGCACTGTACTAGGGTCTGACAGGTAAACCAAACCAACCAATCATTGAATCAAAAATTATACATTAATTTACAATAGGGAGCACTTGCACTGTGGCACTGGACAGCAATGGCACAGTGCCCTGAGCAACTAACACCAGCAAAAATACATGAGGCAACAGCGACAAATGGAAGGGAGACCCACGCCAAGGTGCCAGGTCTAACAACCCCTCATCAACCAAGCTAGTCTGAGTATAGTGGCACAGCGAGCAAGATACCCACGTCTTGGAATACCCTTGGCCACTTGGGGCAAACATAGAAAACACAACAGGATAATGAATGAAGTGCTGAAACCTTTCATCCACTTATGTCCATTCAAGAGACTTAGGTTGAATCCATCATTTTATTGCTCACTATGCCACCTCAGTTTGGACCCACCTGTAAGAAGCTGGCTCTGTATATACCATCCCAAAATGAGGTATAGTGTGCACAGAGTCCAGTGGAACCCCAACGTTAGGCAGAGGTAAAAGTAGATAGCACCCTACTTTCTATTTGTGGTAGTGTAGTCTAGCAATAAGGCTTTATCTAAGGGTAGTGTTAAGCATTTGTTATACATAGTCTGGCAGCAAATGATGCCACACACTAAAAGACTGAACTCAGACCAATTTGTTTATATCAAAAATATTATTTAGTTATTTTATTTTTTAGAACCAAGCCAAGCCTGGTGCAGGTAAGTGAAATAAATGCTTTCCAAACCCTTTTGCAATGTTTTACAATTGAATGCAGGTTCAAATGCAGTTGAATGGATTATAGGTAAGTCCCCATGTTGAAATTACTTTTCAGATTGCTATGTATGTTACTTTTTAGATTACTTTTCAAATTACTTTGCTAATCAGTTTATATGCCTAGATATCATACTGAGATATCTCCTAGACAAAAGGTAAGAAATTCACTTTTAGTACATGCAGGGGCATATTCTCAAGGAGCTAATGCTGAGTTATCGGCACTCTAGCGCAGCCAAAGAAGCGATAAAATTACCACCCCATTCACAAGCTGGTGCACACAGCCGATGCCGCCAGTTTTCCGGCAATAGCATCCTCAAAATACATCGCCACGGATGACCCCGCCAACTATCGCTAATAAGATGCAGGGTAGGCTTTCCCGAGCAAAAAGCAGCGACAACACCGCAACATTCACAACGACCAGTTTGATCTGCAATATTAACACAAAACAGGTGATAAGGCGCATTAGCAGCAGGAAATTAACACCTGCTCTGACCTGGTGCAAAGTCGGATGACAACCGGCAGCAGCCAAGGGAGCACAGCCCATAGCCAAACATGAAGAACAACAGATGCCCCCCAGCAAGTGAACATGCAGCCCGGAGCACCAAGAAGGCAACAACACACAACGCCCCCCCCCCCCGGAACCCACCACCTCCCTCCATTCCGACAAAGAGAATGCACATCAACTCCATGAAACCATGACCCAAACAAATCGCCTGATGCAGCTGTCAGCCGCTGTTTCCACACTCTTACGCTCCCTGTCCTCCATGAGCCTCCGCATGAGTCCCAACTCCCGGGCAAGCTCTCTGGAGCCACTATGACTGGCCAGTCGTTCTTGCTTCTGAGTCAGGACCCTGGCAATGTCAGCCATGGTTCGTTGGAGAGCATGGAGCGGACTGTCGGTGTCGGTAAAGGACTGTGAGTGGTCCCTGATGGAACTTAGACACCCATGTAGGGCATCTAGTTTGGCTGCCATGCGGTCGAAGCCCACCTGCACCTGTTCGGCCAGCTTCTCCTGGCACCCCAAAACACGCGGAGTTGGAAGTCCATGTGTTTATCGTGGGGGTCCTGTCAGGCAGCTGTGGTGGAAGGTGCTGCCTGGTGTGTGTACTGTGCAGGGGGTGGGTTCTCCTCGTAGCAGCTGGGCTGCCCTGCTCCTGTAAGTGGGCTATGGAGGCTGTCCATGAGCTGTTGGAAGGCATCAGAGTCAACGGTCTGGTTGTCCTCTTTGTCATCAGAGAATAGAGGTTGGGACTGCTCTGCAGGAGGTGTTCAATTTCCCTCTGCAATGTGAAGGGGAGATGCACTTTAACATTGTGTTCACATGAATGTTGACGCATTGTACATGTTTACATGCAGACTGAATGACAGTGTACATTGTTACTGTTTGTGGGGAGCTGCCCATGTGGGACAGTGGACATGTTGACAAATTCACTGATGTGTGTTTGTACTTGTACATTGTCAACTCACATTTCCTGGCAACGCCATATGTTATTGGCCAGTTACTGCACACAAGCGGGACCAGTTGTGTCCCCTGTTCTGTTGTGGACGTGTTGCGGTTTGTGCCACATTATTGTCAATGTTGATGTGCTCTGCATGTGATGTGTGTGCTGCTTTTTGGGGGAGTCGCCCCTGCAGCTCTGCTTTGGCTGCCCCAGATCCCTTACATGCAATGTGCCTTTGACTTATGTGCTTATACAGTGCTGGGATGTTGCATTCTTGGGTGCATTGCTATCTTGGTGGGAGTTTGGGATCTGGGGCATGGTTTGTCTAAAGATGTGCTATGTTTACTTGTGCATGTGTGCCATTGTGACAATCTCCCCCCGTACCCCCAGTCCCTGGTCGTTACTCACCCTGTTGCTGTTGTGTCCGGTCCCATTGAGCAGTGTCCGGGCCCCCAACTCCTGCCACCGTCTCCCCACTGATGACCATGGACACCATTTCCTCCATCTCGTCCAGCTCCTCCTGTGGCGCTGGACTCCCACCTCCAGTCTGCATTGCTGCCTTCTGGTTGTTTGCGAGCTTCTGGTTGGTTTTGCGCTTGACATCATTCCAGCGCCTCTTGACCTCGTCCATTGCCCTCTGCATTCACCTTCTCCACAATGGTCTGCCATATTCGATTTTTAGTTGCCACTGACACAGTGGAGGTGACGAACAGTAGTTGATGGTGTTCTATCACCTCTGTTATCAGGATCCTGTGTTCCTGCGGACTGAACCTTTTCTTCTTACTCTTCTTGCCCTTCCCTGACCCCGAAGTCCCAGGCTGGTCCTCCAGGGTGCTTGTGGGGTTCTGGTTGTCCTCTGAACTTGCTCCGGCTGACTCCGTTGAGCTTCGCTGTTGTTTGGCTATTGTATGTGCTTTTTTCACCTTTTGTAGTGCATTTTTCCGCATGTCACATGGGGTTTGCAGGCCTGTGGCTGGTTTTTGCTGATTTTTGTATCCCGATTGGCGTCATCGCCGCTTTTTCACATTGGTGTTTTGCATGTTTGCGGCGTTGTGTTGATTTTAATACGTTGGTTTGATGCGTTGTCGTGGGACTATCGCATGGTGCCACCGGCTTGGGAATATCACGTTGACACAGAGTTATTTCCCCACGATGGACTGCGATGTGAAGAGTTGCATTATGCTACTTTTGCGGTAGTTATCACACGTTCTTGAGAATATCCCCCAGATAGTTTTTTAATTTTCCATACAACTCCACACTTATGTTATGTTATGTTAATTGAATTTGTAGAGGCGGTTACCCTTAAGGTGTTCTGGCGCTCCACATGTTTTCAAGGAAAAACATTCAATGTAACGGTTTGCAGGTAAGTACAAGTTTGTGGGAGTATGGTATCTGGGGTTAGAACCAGTGTTCCCCCATGGTCATGGATGCAGCCTTCCCCCAGGGTCAAGGATGCACTCTTGAAACACTCTCAGCGGCACTAGGGCAGCCGGGTGCAGAGTGCTGAGGAATAATGGTATCCAATGGGGGATAGGGGGCCTCTGGTTGTTGGCTGCTCAAAAGCAGGTCACAGGGTTGTGGGAGCAAAGCTCCTGGTGTTATGCTCAGGGCAAAGGGGGATCTGAGTTAGCACCCAAAGTACACCCACAGCAGCGCAGGGGCAGCAGGGTGCTGGTTTGGCATTGGGAGCCCTGTTGGTTTCAATGGGTATTCTCTGGGTGCAACAAAGACTGCAGGCTCAGGGACAAGTATCTTTTGGAGGTGGCCACCAGTTGGAGAGGTAAGTTGGGATGCCTGGGGATGCTGGGACACTGTCCTTTGGGCCACCTAAGGCCGTGGGACTTCGGGTGCAGGGGAGTCTTTAGGCATCTGTTTTTTCTTACTAGCTCTGGTCACAGTCAGGGGATCCTCCAGAAAGAGGCTGCAAGCTTTGCTTGGAGATTTGAGGCAGGTCAGCGATCACAAGATCTCAGGTTGGGATCACTGGGGAGACCTCCTTGTGGTGTTGGGTCACTCGAACCCGAGCCGTAGGTGTCGGGTGCAGAGTGGTGCAGACTCGTCGATTTGGCTGGAGCCTGAGACTGTGGGTGAGCAAACCAGGTGCTCACAGGAGACAAAGTCTTTGGCTTGGAAGGCAGGGCAGGTCCTTTGGGTTCTTAAGGCTGCTGCCTGCAGGACACACCAGGAGTTCGATGGAGCAGGTTCAAGGTGGGGACAGGCCAGTAGCGCTGAGGTCAAGTCAGTGGTCATCCTCCTCCTCTTAGTTCAGCACGGTTTCTTCAGTCCTTCTTCTTCTTGTCAATTCTTGTCTGAAGAAGCAAGGTTCAGGATTGCCCCTAAATACTAGATTTAGGGGCATTACAGGTAGGTAAAGGTTGGGACTAATGGGTCCCTTCTTTGTGGTGCATACCCCCCTATTATGCCACCCTCTAGTGGGAGTGGGGCATGCCTCACTCTGGTTGGCTGGGTCCCCCCATCTGCAAGATGGCAGGGACTGAGAGTTGTGCTTCACCTCGCCTACCCTATCGGAGGGGTGGGGTTGGCAAAGGTAGGCACACCTTCCTTCTTCACATGGTTTTCCTGTTGATTATCCCACCCAATGTGGGGGTCAGAACTAGTGGGGGCAGTTGCTGGAAGAAGCCAAGGCCTAGGGCAGCTTACAAAGACGGCAAGCCCTTGAAACTTTTCCTTCGTGGACCCTGCCCATCCAGGGGAAGGTGGCTTGGCACCACCTCCCAGGATGTGCATTGTTCTAGACCCCTAGATGAGGGGGCTCTAGACCCAGGGGTCCAGAAACATATCTGGTGGTGGTAGCTGGCGAGCAGCCACTCAGCCTGGACACTAGTGTCAGGTTGTTTTTCAGGTGGCATCTCTAAGATGCCCTCTTAGTCCATTTTTCATTAAATCCCACACTGTCAACAGTGTGGGTTTAATGTGCTGAGAGGTTTGATACCAAATGTCACCGTTTTCAGTAAAGCCATTATGATGCTGTGGAATTCGTAATGACAAACTCTAAGCACCATATACTCTTAATGGCATTAGGCCACTTAAAATGTCTAAGAATTGGCTTAGACACTATAGAGGTACATGGCTCATGCACCTATACCTTCACCACTGGTATGGTGCACCCAGCTAGAGGGTTCGCTGACCTATGCCAGGGCAATGGGTTGTACGCATGACACAGGGATGTGTGCCATGTCAACTCTTCACTTTGTTCTGCACCAAACATGCATCCTGCATAGGCAGTGTGTCTCTAAAGCTACAGGTCATCTAAGGTTGGCACAATAAGTGCTGCAGCCCTTAGAGGCCTTCCCTGGACACAGTGCCCTTTGTACCTATGGTACCATTTACAAGAGACCGACTATGACCAAAGAGTGCCAATTGGGTTTTGTTTTTAATGCAGTTTAGGGAAAGAACCTAGGCCCTGGGTACCTGTTTGGGTGGATCCCAGGTCACCCTCAGTACATCAGCAATTTAGCAAAAAGTGGGGGAAACTATGTAAGGTCCTGACTGTACTGAAAACCAGCATACTCCCATCACCATTTGTGTGTTTCATGTACCGCCCTAAGTAGCACGGGTTTACCCAGATGTGGGTCCCATGCTCACAGGTCACTGGATTTAGGCTAGCCTGGCTGATGAGGGGTGATACCCCAAAACTGGTTCCAGGATGCTTGTTTCTGGTTCATGGAGGACCTGGTTTGGCAGTTTGGGCTGGACTGTTCCATGAGGAGCAGGGTCAAGACTGATTTACAAATGACTGGATCTAAACTGAGATGACATGTTGAGCAAAGTAAATAGACAAATTGCAAGCATTCCACCCATCACCTTTTGTGGGGTTCATAATATAAGTGGGTCTGGAGCTATCATATTTGCTATTTCTGGTGGGGTGTATTACTGGCTAAGACTGGCCATGTTGCACCCTCTTTGATGAGTGGACCTAGTGTAACATTGTTCTGTGTATGTGGTAGGGTGCCTTGAAACCAACGTTTTTGTTTTTGATATGCTAATGGTATTTCTAGTGCTTCATGAACTGTGTAGTTTTTAGGAATTGCTGCCGTAGTGTATGTGTAAAACTGTTTTGTTTGTGCATCTGCTGCTGGAAATGTAACCCATGAATAGAATACCTCTCTCCTAAATGCTTTTTGGAACTCGACCACGAAGATATCGTATCCACCCACAAGGGGCAGTCCACGTTGTTGCAACATTTGTGTAACAGCATGTCTGCATCTTACTGGTATGTTTAATTGCTGCTTCTTCATCAGATGTTTCAATATGTGTAATTCAGAGAGGGTACCTCTATGGGGTGATCCTTTGAATGCTTCTGGCTTGAACAGCCTGCAACCAATACATAGGATTTATCTAATTAGCCAGGAGGATTTTCCCTAAGACCACAGACGTGTCCTATAAGAAGGTGAGTAGGGGTCTTCAGGTACACCAAATAAACCTACTTAGGCAATCCATTAAATAAAATCCCAAGCAAGAATGTTGGCAACGCCATGGCATTCCGCGTATACTTTATCAGTAAAAACTGCGTTGGTTGGACAACCAAAACTTTAAAACTGTGCAAAACTGATTCTTAGCACACCATCAGGATATGTTGGCCTTGGTTCTGCTAGCTCACAGTGCACCCTCTGTACCCCTAACCTGACAAGGTACCACATGGATTGTGAAAAGTCTCAGCATTCCATCCATTATCTCATTGTGTTTGCTATGTTCTCCATAAGTGGCCTAGGGTATGCCCAGACTTGTGTACCTTGCTCGCTGTTCCACTGTACTCTAGCTAGCTTGGCAAATGAGGGGTGATACCTCGAAACCAGTCTCAGGATTCTAGTTTTCAGTACAGGAAGGACCTGGTCTGAGAGTTTGGTCTGGAATGCTCCCATGAGGAGCAGGGTTAAGACTGATTTGCGTATGTCTGGGTCCAAACTGGGGTGGCACAGTGAGAAAAAGAACTATGGATTCAACCCAGATCTCTTGACTGGAGGTGAGTGGTTGAACAGTTTCAGCACTCCGTCCATTATCTTTTTGTGTTGCTATGTTCACCCTAAGTGGCTAAGGGTATGCCCAAACATGGGTACCTTGCTAGCTGTGCCACTGTACTCAAGTTAGCTTGGTTGATGAGGAGTGATACCTCGAAACCGGTCCCTGGATGCTAGATTTCAGTCTAGGAGGACTTTGTGACATCCTCTAAGGCTGGGACCGCAGTCACAACAATAATGCATTTCCCCTGAGCCAATGATCTTTCTCTCACTACAGCAGTCTGTACCACCGTCAGAATCTTCTCTGTCAGTGAGCGGCGCATCTGTGCATTGGTGTATAAATGTGATTTATATGCAATAGGTACAGTTTCTCCTTTATTGAATGTGACATATGTGTATCCTGATATCCCTCCTATTATATGGATCACCAGGTTTATGATGTTAACAAGTGTGTGTAAGTGTTTTGAATCTAGCATGTCAGCTTGTACTAAATGTAGCCATATGTCCAGGGCAAACTCGAAAGTGTACACCAGACAGCGGACAGCAGGCTGCATGCAGTGTAGCCAGACAAGCCAAATGGACAAGAGCCAGTGGTTTTTGAGGTCTTGCAGTAAGGGTGTGCCAAAGGACTGTATAATTTGTTCAAGACACAGTAGCACATGTGACAGTGCATCCCTATTTGGCCTAGTGATAGGACATTCATTGCAGAGCAGAACAAATAAAAGCACAGTCCAGACAACCAGGAAGTGGACAAGTGGTAATCCTCCACAAAGGCTTCCCAGCACAGAGTGTATGAAAGATGGAATAACTCCAAAGACCATCTGGAAGGTGCTAACCAGCCCGGAGACAATTGTTTAAAAAAAGTGCGCTACCCCCGCAGTACTAGACATGTTAATAATACGGTGCACAAGCTCCCTGAAATGATGTGGGAACTTAGTGCAGAGCAGAGACCGTATCTCAAAAGAAGACCTTGCAAATAGATGATCAAACGTCTACCTTGCAGATGTTAAAGCCTCATCCTTCTGGCACAATTAGATTTTCAGTCTGCTTAATGCATCAAAGAACACATTCAAAACCTTTATCAAAGGCCAAAGTCTTGCATTCCTAACTGTGAGGGAAGGTAGAAACAGTACTTTTGTACAATAGGTAACGACCGGAGAAACCGTTACCAGATAGGCAATTACCAGTCTCATCCCACAGCAGCCTGATCATTCAACATCAAACAACTGCCATTAATGAATAGTCTGAAAGCTGGACTGATCTTAGCAGCTTGAGAACATTTCTGTTAACACAAAACGTTTGGCTTAAACTCATCACATGTGCCATGAGGTGAATCTGCCCTGCAAACTAATGAATGTCCCAAGATACTCTTGCAGTCAGTCCTGCTAAGAAAAACCTCAGTCTCACCATTCCTACATCAGCATTGGAAAGGTAAGATCCATTACTCGTGTATAATCCCTTTTCCTAGTGCTTCCTATCTGCCCACTTGATGGTGTTGTATGCTGTATTGGAAGTGTAAAGTCGAAATTGGCGGACAAATATAGCCGTGGATTATCCAATCCAGAGAATGTATTTCTGCAACAATGAATGGTAGTTTTTATTACTTCTCTATGTTTAACATACTGTATGTTGCGTCCTTTTTAGCCATGATATTCTGTTGTTTAGTAGGATTGTATGATAAAAGCAAGCTAGAGGCTTTAAGGGATTTTAATTGAATGCGACCAGCACAAAGTGGCTGTTGAGTCCAACTCAGTAACGCAATAGCCATAAGCTGCAACTGGTCATCTTGTAAAGAAGACATGTCATGGTGTTGATTGCAGATGACACAATGTTACCCAGAGAGTATATCCTGGTTGATAGAGTAGTCACACCATTATCAACTACTGCCAGAGCCCTTTCTAGATTTGTTCTGTCAATTTTGTACAGTCTCTCTGCAGCTTCCTGTTCAAACTTTCCACACTTCATTGTAGATAGCATAAAGAAAGTACTTTTGACATGGTGTTCGAGGACTGTCAGAAAGAAGGGACAAGTGTTGTTTTACCTAAGACAATGTGGATTGTTTAAGCAAATCAATGGGCATCATCCCAACGTTGTATGTTGTTACCACACCCGAGTGTTGTGTCATAACATGGTTTGGGCCAATTGATCCTAAACCCTTTGGTGTTGTCAATAAAACGTGCCTGACATCCTGTAGCATCTAACGGCCACACTAACCATGCACCCTCATTGGTGCATGAAGAATTTATGTTCCATTGCAAAGCATGTTGTTTAATTTTTTCTTCATATAATTTGTGAATTGGCAACAATTGTGTAAATATGGGAATATTTGGTGCGTTTAAAATGTTTATCTTGGCCAGGCTAATGCAGGATGTTTACTGTATAGATTTGTTCCGGAAAATCATTTGGTGTGGTATAAGGCATTCTCTAAATAAACCTCATTACCATGAACCTGCCAATCTCTTGTTCCCAATATAGATTTTACATCGTCATTGTCTTTCCAAAAGTCAAACCCTTCTATAGTCAGCCGGGAATTGAAACATGCAGAATAAATCAGCTTGGTGTCAGTGAGGATAGTTTTCCTAGCCTGTGAAGGTGTGAGCTTCTAATAAAAAGACTCTTTGTTAGCTAATTTGCGACCAGAAAATATGGACATTTCTGTGCAAATGCTTTAGAGCTACCCTTTGGTGGTCTAGGGCACTGTTCCCATTGTATGGAATTAAATACTGCATGCAAATTACTTGCTTTATGCAGAAAATGGTGACCATAACGGTGAAAACAAAACATTTAATCATAATTGAAAATATATTTCTCCAGTAATAAAGACAGTATAATTCTGTAGATCGTCTAGCATTTCATGCACTGTATCAATAGCACAATCATCAGAGATAGTACCAGGAAGGATAACATCATGTAAAGAAATTCTAAATACATATGGAATCTGTGGAGTTTCAGTCAGTCCAAATATATCATATGATACTTTATCTTAAACAATTCCATCCGGAACCGGAACAGCTAGATGTATTCACCAGGGAAAGGTCATTTCGCACTTTGTGTGATAAAGAATGGGGTGTTGAAACCTAGTTTACCTACTTTTTAACAGCAGAGCATTCTAGGGAATAGTGTCCATTCAGAAACAAGAAAAAGACTGTCACAAAACCAATCAAAAGGAAGAGGAAAAGTAATGAAGTTGTAATGTATATCCATGAAGGGATAAAGTGTATCTTTTTTAAAGCCGAAGAGAAGTCATCAAAGTCGATGAAGTAGCCTGAGGTGTTGGATCTATTTTAGGCAGCTCTGGAGGCTGTGTAGAAGTGGAAGTTGACTCAAATGGTGGTACATTGCAGTAGATACCATCTTAGTCAATTTGCAGAATTGAAATCTGTGTTTCAGTACATGTTGATTGCATGGCATTTGTTGGTGTAACAAGAAGAAGTGATACTTCAGTGTGAGCTGTTCCCAGCTGGGAAGAAGAAGATTCATCGCTGATCAAAGTTTCTATCTGGGCCTCCTGTAGGGTGGTGAGAGGAGACTGGTACTTACTCATGAGCCCTCATGGTCTAGCGTGTAGAACCAGCCTCATGATGTGGTTTTGTGGGCTCTATTGACACAAATCTCTTGTTTTTCAGCCAGCAAGGGGCAGTAAAAGTATAATTCTGATACCTTCAACTGCCAGGACAGGCATCTGTAGGATGATCCAAATTCTTTCTTGTCCAGTATTTTCTCCTGAACTAGATCACAATCTTTGGAATCCAACCAGGAACTGGTGGCGCTTCCTTCACTTCACTAGTCGCGGAATGTTTCTGCTTTGGATGTTTTAAAGGAACTGACCAGCTCACATGAAACGGATACTTACAGTATTCGGCACACAGATGAGGATTTGAAAACCTACTTATTCAGGACACATGGTTGTGCTTGTTCCAACTATGTTATGATGATTTTTTCATTTTGTTCACTTTATTTTGTGCACATTACTCACAGTAGTTACTCTTACAGTGTTTGGTCGTGGAGAAAGCCGTGGATTAATTAGTCCGTTAGGCTGAAACATGTCGACCTTTCTTTTGACACAGACAGTTATTATGTTAAAACTGTCACTGCACCGTTTTTAATCTGGCCTTTAGGTGATACCAAATAAATGATTTCTCCCTTACAGGTATTTTTAGATTTCACTTTCACTTTATTCACACACTGCGTCCATCACTCCCTCAGCAATATCTCTTCACATCTAGTGGATCTATTTACTCCTATTAAAACATCTGTGAGCTCCCCTTCATAGGTGAGGGGTTGTAGCCCTTGGCGTCACCAGTGCGGCGCTAGGAGGAGACCCAGATGATGAAGCATGTCACCTCGGTGAGTGAAGGGAATCCGTCCTACCAATAGGTATGCCCAAACAATTGTTCTGGCTATCTATTGTCGTGTTCTAGTATACCTTGCTTTTCTTTGGACCCGTGGATACTTTTGTTGTTCATATTAATTGATTTTGGGGATTATATCCACGCATGGTCTCTAAATAGTTCCCTTAGACCCCTTCTCTCCCTGTTTGTTTTGCTGAAATGAAAATTGGGTCACACAAAAGTTTGCTCTGCCCTTAGGAATTCTACCTTGGATTCCTTCATTGAGCAGGCAGTTGGGTTCATTGACTGGTAAGCCAAATAGTAAAAAGCAGTCTTTCACTTTCCATGGATACATTGGAACCTCCTTCAGTCGTTGCAAATAAAACCTAACCTCCCTTCGTTCTTTCATGCTAGTAGACCTAGGTCCAACACGTCTGGTGGTCTTGAAACCGGTGTGCCTCTCCTCCAGTTAAAGAAACCGTTTTGCTATTCCACCCTTACAAGACACTGCTTCGAAGGCAAAACAGAAAAAGAAATCAGGAACTCGCTGAAGATTTAGTCCATCAGTAGGTCTTTTATTTGCTATTTTGGGTAGTTCACACTTAATATTTTATCCACATAAAGTATCAGTGCCAAATTTGCATTCTTTTTCTCAAACATCCTGGGGATTCTGAAGGTACCTGGGGTTTGTGGATTCCCTCAGAGGGGACTGAGAAATTAGCCAACATACAGCTAAATTGTAGGGTTTTCTGGAAAAAATGACAAAATAGCTGCAGAAGAAAGCATCTGTTTTTCCCTGCTAAGGCTTTAACAGAGGATTTACAGTGCTAAAATCCCCATCTTCCCAGCTTTTAGGAACAGGTAGACTTTGTCAAAAACAAAATTTTCAACACATTTACGGGGACATACCCCAATTTTCCTATGAAACTATACATTTCTAAAAGGTAGACAGAATTCTGAATTCAGCAAGGGGTCATTGTGTAGGCCCTTCAAGGTTTTCTTATATAAAGTAACAGTTAAAATAAAAATATATAAAATAGGAAATTGAGTTAAAAAACAGCCATTTGTGTCTACATTTTCATCTGTAACTTCTTCAAACTATGGCAGAATTTCAAAAACAATATACTATTACATCTGTTGGACCCTTCTGGTTGTGGGGAAATATAGGGCTTGTAGGTTCACCAAGAATCCAAGGTACCCAATGCCAATAACTGAACTGTACCATGCAATGGTTTTTTTGAACACCAGGTATACAGCAATTCATTTGGTAAAATATAAAGATTGAAAAATAGGTATCGAGGAAATCTATGAATTTCCGAAATGGACATGGTATATGATATGCAGTTCAGAAGCAGTGGTTATTTGCACATCTCTGAATTTGTGGGTACCCATACTAGCATGTAAAATAGAGGGCATTTCTCAAAAGGACTTCTTTCTTGCACTCTGTCTTACATTTGAAAGGCAACAATGCAGAGTAGGCAATTAGTAACACTTGTTCTACTATTCTGTCTTCCATTAAGTCTCCTGATAAAAATGGTACCCCACTCTTGTGGGTAGGCCTAGTGCCCACAACTGAAAGCAGCTGAAAACACAACATGGACACATCAAATTTTTTCACTGAAAACTGATCCTGAGCTGTAGATTTTGAGCCATAGCTCAGCCGGCATCTAGGGAAACCAAGGAGGTTTTTAAAAACACGACACCATGGGAATCAAGGATGGGCTGACGTGTGGCTCCCACCAAGTTCTGATGCCCATAATCCCTTGCAAACCTCAAAATGTGTCACTCATTATCTCTGAGGGTGTCTGCTACAACATTACAGACATAAAAATACTGTCATCTGCATGGTAACACATTGTTGAGATACACTACAATGTGAGTTTATTCTCAAATATGGTTATTGGTGATCTGTGTTCCTAAATGCAATGAATGCAATCTGTTGTATACTTTGCTGTAGCACAGCACATCAAGACTGCTAACTGTGCAGCTCTGCACTGCTCAAGTTCAAGGGGAGAGTAATGATACATTTGGAACAGCAAATGTGTCATGCTGGCCTGTACCTTTTCTGCAGTACACCGCTTCACATTGCATTTCTGTATATGTGCAATTGATAAGCAAGACATATGGCCTCATGTTTCTCAACCGTTCTAATGACATGAATATATCAATAAGAAGCCTAGATCTATTTGCCAAGATGCGGGTGAGTTGATGTTTACTGAGACTGTGAGGTAAATGCCAACACAAATAATGGATTAAAAAATGTATTTACATGTTGAACCTTCCTATCATATTTGGAAATTCTGTCCGTCAAAGCACATGTACTTTAAGAGAAGAAATTCTGCGCAATGTGGGTGCATCGTCAATTCCCAGCCGTTGTATTTTGGATCCCTCCTCCATCCTCATTCTCATCCTCCTCCATTGGGTCCTGCTCATCATGGTCCACTTCTCATGGAACATTTGTTTGTTCACAGATATTGTGGAGAATGACACATACTAGGATAATCTTGCCGACCATAGGGGACGAGTATAGCAATATCTCACATGGCATGTCCAGGCATCTGAACTGGGACTTTAGCACACCAAATTTTCTCTCCATGATGTTGCTGGTCATGAACAGTGCCTGGCTGTAGTGTTGTTCCGGTTCAGTGTGAAGTTGCACTATTGGGGTAATGACTCATGGCTAGAGAACATATCCTTGGTCAGCTGAAACTTAAACAGAAATTACAACAGTCAATGTTTTTGTTGCCTGTTACAGCTACATTCCTGTCCATGTGTATTATGTTTACTCAATGAAACAAACACATTTCGTATGGTATTTCACAATGTGGTCCATGGAGAGTTGGCCATAGGTTTACACATTTCTTCCAGTTCTCTTTGTAATAGCAGATGCTCCGCAAGGCCAGATACATGGTAGACTGCTACATCCTGACTTTTATGTTTATCTAATTGCTTACTGTGATGGGTATTTAGAGATGTTCCTGAATACTCAATATTATGTGCACGCACTACACGCGTGAAGTGACATATTATTGATCAGATATTTGTTTAATTGGTCCTCCCTCTGTGGGTTTTGACATAGCATACGTTTAACACTCACACATGTATGCTATGTCATGTGCTAAACATGTCCATGTTAAACTACAGATTTTGTTTGATGGCCTTCATGATATTGGCATTCATACTTCACTTCCTATGACATATGATTTAGGTGCATACACTTGGTGCTGATCAAACATGTCTATTGAATTGTTATATTTCTTGTCAGAATTCAACTATTGTTTTTGGTAGAAAAGTTGCCACAGTGCACTTTGATTGACACATATGTATTGCAATCTTTTTTATAGGACACACTGATGCTGTTACAAGGAGCTGTCAACACCAAATTTAGATACAATACAATGGTTTTTCACATGTATTTGTATAACTCTTACTTTTAGTGGACTGTGTACTTCGATGCTATTCCTTTTTACTCATTGCTGTCACTAATGTATATTGATATTGTTAACCTGAGTAAACTGCAGTGCCTTGTCTAGTTTGGAATTTATTCTTTGTTGATGACTGATGTAGGGCATGTTTGGCTACATTGTGTTTGACTTAGTGAATTTCACATTGCTGGATTCATATGCTTTTCACTTGGGCTACTTAGTCCACAGAACAGGTGATCCATCACATTGGTTATATCAGTCAATGCTGCGATCCACCTACTTATATGTGTATTCGTAGACTGTCAGTGTTGCTGAGATATAATGAGTGTTTTGTACTGTTGGTGCCACAATATAATCCAGTATTGGCACTTACTCAAGTCTGGGGCCTTTACTACCATGGCATGCAAGCCATGGCCTATCCACATATATCTCCTTGTGTTGGTCCAGTAAATTTCGTCAACATAGAATTATACTGCCATGTATGACACACTTGCTCTTGTCCACAGTACTTGTTCTCACACCATTGACTTTGTTGACCTTTGAATGATAAAAAGAGTATGTACACCATTGAAAGGACACTAATCTCTGGCGTTTATCTTGTGTTCCTTTTATACTCATGTTGTCTTGTCTGTCACACCACATGGCTTTATAAGTTAATTATTACCCAGTACAGTTACTGTTGCTCCATCCAGCCACACAGACTGAAATGCAAAATTGCAACTCACTAATGTTCTTTCGCTACTGCCATTTGACAGATTAGTAAGTGATGGACAATTTGGGACATCATTGTCTACACATTGCAGTACATTGTCCCCACTATTTGCACATGACACAGTAGCCCAGATATTTGAGTAAGTGGTACTGTGCAGTACAGCAAGTAACCTGTCTGCACTGCGTCACTGAAAAAGGACAGTAGTGCTTAGTATTTAGGTCATACTGCACTTATCTCACATTTCAGCCTACACTGGCACACAATGTGCAGCCTAGCACCAACACAGGCACACTAGCACCATGGGCCTCAGGTGCTTGCTTTGCTAATTGAATTTTCTTTGGGATGGAGGGGACACATACCTACACATGATGCAGCACATTAAAAAGCGGGAGTGACTTGGATGACTTCAGTTGTGTTTCCTTGGTACACATCACATGGGGAGACCAATTAATTTGTCCCATTTCTAAGTTTACCTGGTGTGGAGTTGGAGTTGCATGGAGACACCCTAATAACGCCATGGAACACCTCCCTTGCACACAGTAATGGTTCACTGCATTTTCTCCAGTGTTGCATTGCTCTGTATCTTTACACCTTTTAAAGACACACCAAGTGGTTTTGCGTGTCTTCACATGTGTGATATGGGGTTTGCATTACACTTGTCCCATGATGCATGGTGCATGTATGAACCACTCCCCTCTTACGTATAGCCCTATCTCCATCAACAGACACAGAGATGGCTATTTTGTCATACATTTCATACTGTTAGAAGTTCTGTTATATACTTCATATTTACTTACCAATGATTCAGGAAGCGATCCTTGATGATGAAGTGCTTGAAGATGTAGGCATCATATGCACTCCCTGGGGATTTTTTTCAGCACATTGGTGAACATCCCCCAATTGTCCACAATGGCCTCGACTATGAAAGAATAGGTGTGCTTCTGGTTTCTGTACATGTGTGATATTGCTGCAGGGGGTACTAATTGCACAGGTGTGCAATCCAGCGCACCTAGCACATGTGGGAAGCCAGCAATGACATAGAAACTTGCTTGATATTCAGCTGCTGTTGTTTGCTCTTAGGGAAGAGGAGGTACTGGGATGTTAGGCAGATGATGGCATCCAGGACAGGGTAGAAAAGCAAAAAAAGATTGCTGCAATATTCCTGCCACTCTAGCTATTGTGATCTGGATGCACAAGATGCCAGCATGTGGAGGACAGCCATCAGCTTGACCTTGAATTTTAAGTCATCACCAGAATTTAAACTAAAAGTGAAAGAGAGAAAGACAGAAAAGGGAGAAAGAAGATGGACTATAAAGAGAAAATCAATGATGAATGGTGAAAGCAGAGATGAAAAATAACCATCATAAGTGAGATTTAGAACCAGGAATTTTAGGGTGGTGGTATACAAAAGCATGACATGGAACAAAAGTGAGGCAATCTTTGTATTCAGCTACTGCAGCAATCTGTGAAACTAGTAGAAAGCTCCCAAGGAAAACATTGGGCTCCTGTACTTATGTTTTTTGTTTTTTACAAATTCAGCTCCAAAAAGTGTGTGCAAAAGATTAATTATTTGCTTAGTAGGTTGTGTATTTTTCCTACTTCATCATTTTGTTATTTCTTTTTGTATGTTGACTAAATTTACAAAGCAATTGTAAGGATGCCATAATTGATCTGTATGAAATTTCTGCAGAATTGTAGATTGTACAGTGTTGCAATTTCAATATTGTTTTGATGTATCTACTTAAATACCTAATAAAACAGTCTATGAAAAACATACTTATTTATAATTTTCAATTGTGTTTGATGTAATTATATATGACAGTAAATACTACAAGCAATGTATTCTGCCAATGAAGACATACTGTTTATTGCAACATCTGGGGCCCCCTCTCTTGGTTTTCTTTTTTTACTCCCTCCTTGATCCTCTCTCTTCCCAGCCACTTCAACTTGGCATCTCAGTGATTTCGTCTGTATCAAGGAGCATGAATGATGGAATATTTAGTGTGTTTACCTGACCCGGCAGTGACTGACAGTAACTATGCATAGTGCCACATTTGAAGATCTCCATGTTTGACACCTCCAGATGTTCATTTCATTATCATATTTTTCATTTGTTGATGCATTAGTTCTATTTGCTCCTTGATCTTTGCTGATGGAATTGGGTGCGCAGAGATTTAAACCAGGAGAGAACAGTTGTATAATTTGGAATTCAGTTTTTGCATGACATATTAAATAAAGATACATACTCAGTCAAAGGTTTGTTATCATCGCTCTTCAAATAGAGGCAAAATATTGCACTGTGGTAAATATTTTTCTTTTTAATACAGTATAGTAACTTCATTCTAGTACCAATTCATTCAGACACCTAAAAACCACATCTTCATTTACACTTTTCTTTTTGTGCACCATTCACATAAGCAGATCTATGTTTCAAATCTGTTTCCATACCTTTCCATAGCCAACACCTTAGCACCATAGAGGGCTTCCGGGATCAACTTACCCTCTATTACTTTAAATAATTGACCTAAAAGTGTCAGTACCAAACTACCGGTCTAACCTTTACATGCCATTCACTACAGTAGCTAAAACAAGTCTCTGGGAAGCCATTTGTTTATCCCATCTAAAGTCATCAGAGAAGGTCAGGCCTACGTACTTATGCTCTCGAACTTGTTCTAGTCGCACATTGCCCAGAAACAACACACGTTTCCTTTTCCCCTTTGAAAAAAACATTGTTTTTGTCTTGTCAACATTTATCGTTAATTTATTTTCCAAACAGTAAAAATTCAAAGTGTTTAATTTTCGTTGGAGCCCTAAAAGCATGAGAGCCATCACAACCAGATTGTCAGCGTACATAAGGCAACTAATCTGTTTGCCTCTAACCTTTGGAGAACAACTTTGTGTATTGTGTTGCATCCGGGCGAGGTCTGCAGTAAACAGACTAAACAGCTGTGGTGCTAATACGCACCCCTGGCTCAAACCGTTCTCAACCAGGATTTCCCTAGTCAGGCTTTTAAGCCCATTGAGGTCAATCTGGGCCCTGTTATCTCTATGGAGCTTCACCACTAGGCCCAACAAGGCTTCGGATATCCTCCACTGCTGAAGTTTACGCCAGAGTGTATTTCTGCCCACATTGTCGAAAACTGCCCGGAAGTCAACAAGGCAACAGCAAAGGGCACCTACAGGCTCCTTTGACTTCTTTGCAACTCCCCACAGTCCACAGTATGAAATAGTAGTCATCATGGAATGTTTTGACCTAAAGCCATCTGGACCCACTGGGATCAATCTGGTGTCAATAACCCAGGGCATTAGGTGCCTTTACAATGTTTAAGCATAGAGTTTGAACAGTATATCTAAAAGAGAATTTAGGTTGTAATTTGCAGGCTGGTCTCTTTTACCCTTTTTATGAATGGGCTTCACTATAGCTCTCCTCCAGGAATCTGGGAAGGAACCAGTCAATGTTACCCATTGGAAAAAAATGCTCAAAATAAGTCTCCATTTCATAGGATCTTTTTTTAATATCACAGATGGCAAGCCTTCTGGGCCACCAGCCCTAGAGGCTTGCATATTGCAAATATTTTGGTCAGCATTACTGCCATCTGCGTATTGGCAATCACTTTAATATCCACCTCAGAACTTGTCTGCAAAACTAAAGTATTCTCAGCATTTCCTCCCCATATAAGGAGGAGCTAAAACATGCCAACCTTCCTCACTTATTTGAGCCTCAAGAAAGGATGGTGATGAGAGGGTTACAAAGTTCACTAGCCAGCAAAACCACTGCTGCCGTTGTCAGCCATGGTAGCTAGCATTGCCTCCCAACTTAGCCTATAAAAGTCTCTCTCTTTTTGAGTGTATCAATTCCTATTGGCAATTTTCGAGGCAATCTTTGATGTTCTTAGACTGGGATTGCTTGGGTTTAACTTTAAGTAGTGGAGACTCCTGTTTGCCACTTTTCTGCCCTTCCGAAAATCATTGTCAAACCAGGAATTCATTTTAGCTCTTTAACTACTAATTAAATGGGGACAACCCTGTGCAAGCTTTACTTGCTGCACTTGGCCCATTTCTATATCTTCCTTTATTTTCACCTGACCTCCCCTTCTCATATTTCTCTCATTGGTGATCTGAACATGCCCTGCTACCACCCCCCACCATCTCCCCAAACGTATCTGAGGAAAAGGACAGCCCACAATCATCCTTCCTCAGCCCCCCCATGAAGGTCTGATGCTCTGACATGGCATCTTCTCACACTCTCATGCTTCCACCCCCTAGATATTTTAGGATTACCGTACCCCTGAAGCCAGAGCCAAGTTTAAAGTGCTAGAAAGTGCAATTTTAACAAAGTGACTTATTCTTTACGAAGTTTACATATATCTGCTACTCAACTTCCCACAACTCATGGCATTCCATAAACTCAGAAATCACAGACAAAATGCGGCAATATGCTATATACTTAAAACAAAAAAGTGACTGGTGCTGAGCAGCATACCACAGCAGCTCTCATCTTCTCCTTGGGACCAGGAATGAATACAAAGTGCTAGAATGCATTAACGTACCATTATAACAAATTGACTGGTGCCTAGCAGAATAGAAATATATTTGCTGCTGACCTCCAACGCCATTATATTAGCTTCATATCCATTAACAAAGTGCTACAAACTACTATGAAAAGTGACTGGTGCTTAGTCGCATATTTAGACACCTACAGTGCAAAAAGTGACTAATATTTAAGGTTCTTTGTATAAACACTAACTCAGTTCATAACATCTTATATCTTTTCTATTTTTACCTAACTTTCCTTACTTCTCTTTCATCCATTAGTTTTCTTAACTACCTTCTGCAACGCCTCCTGGGCTTTCTCAAGAGTAACACAAGGATGGAATTGTCCTTTGAATAACACTTACACTTTGGATTGTTGGACAAAGGACATCTTTGCCCCCACATTTTTAAACTGACCAATCAAGCCTAGAAAAGCCCTACAGCGAGCTGCTAATGCCGACATATCTGAAAATACTCTCAATCTTGACCCATCAGTTGGAAAAAAGCTTTTTTCTGAATACCTTTAGCTAAAATGGCTTTTTTTATGCAATAATCTGCGAAATTTACTATCATTGTCCTTGGATACTTGACACTAGCTGACCACTGTGCAGGGACCCTAGGAGCTTCCACTATAATTAGATTTGCTGGTGTAATCTCCATATTATTTCCCTTTATCATTGTTTACATATACATCAACACACTTGCCTGCCCATTAATATGTTTAGTTGCCTCTGGGATTCCTATGACATGCAAATTAGATCTTTTCGCAGAGTTCTCCATTTCATCTACTTTTAATTTGTAAGGCCTATAGTTTTTTATAAAGAACATCAATATCTTTGTCCCAACTAAGAGAGTGATCCTTCAAGTCTGATAGTCTTTGCTCAAGCTCCTTGATTTGTTATGGAATTTGTTGCACCATTTCCTCAATCTTATCCAACCTATGATGAACTGAGTCGATTTCCTGCACCTAGGAAGGTTAACATTTTCTAATTTCAACCAGGATATTTAAAAAATATTTGCTGAGCATGGTACATCCAAGGTTGACTAGAACCGGCTGCTGCCCCTTCACCCCTCAGGAATTAGAATGCTTTTTAGCCTTGGGTCTTTTGACACCAATTGGCAGTTCCTGCCCATCCTATCAAGACTCAATGCTTCTGTAATTTGAGACAATAAATCCGAGACTTCTCCTATGTCACTGTTAACTATTGGATCGACATTTGGCAATGAAAAGCTATTCACAGAAGCTGGTGCCAAACCTGCGCCAGAGTAAAATGATACCAATAATCTTGCTTCTTCCAAACCTTCTGTTCACACAGTTATACTCTCCAAAGCCATTTTTTCACTTTTGGGCAAACAGAGGAGAACCCTTGTGTACTCTACCAGCCACTTTCATTGATTTATCTTTTACCCTACTACTGTTGGCAATATCCAGTTGATAGTCCACCTATCCGAATTCTCTACTATTCCATTGCTAGGGATTGTTGCTACCGTTCATATTATCCATAACAGATACACAACCAGTAGAGGCAACAACATCTAGAAGAGATGCAGGTGTAACCATCATGGGGAGGGTAATATACTTGAAAAGACTGGTGATACCTGCTCCATCATACTACCTGGTGCGTTGCCTCTATTTGCAAAACATTTCTCCCTTCTTACTGCAAGAATGCACGTTTGCGCTGCTTTCCTTTTAGCCCTTTGGTTTGCTGATGTGGGACTTATAGCTGGAGCTCCCACTCTCCTCAGGACAATCTGCTGCATACTCTTGTCCAAGAAAATGATAGGAAATGTATTCCCCTGCTGCCACTGTACTTTATCATTTGATGGTAGGTAATGTCCCTTGCAGGGTATTGGCTTAGCAGGGCTGGCAAGAAAGCAGAAGGGTAGGAAGACAGCCTGTACAGGGCCCCTTTACTGGTAAGGGCTAGCCTTTCATAATGACTCCTCGACACCAGAGACACCCTTACCTCAGAGAGGCACCCGTCGGCTTCCCTTCTTGTCCCCCTCCCTGAAGGTGATCTTTGTCCAGAAAGTGCACCGGATCGCATTAGCACCTTGCTCTCTCCTAGGCTGGACTGGTGCTTAACGCTCAGCATGCCAAAGAATGAGACTAATTGCCACAGCAATTGATGCAGCAGTTACGAAACATTTCGTCCGTATCTCGTGCCTCCCGCTCTGACTCCAGCATTCTCAACCGAGAAGGCATAACCTCTAGTGAGGGGGTGGAGCCCAAGAGTGTTCAGCAGTGAATCACTCGGACCGCTCCCTTACTGCCCAGACTTATCATGTATTCTGTACATATGCTGAAGGCATGAAGCTGTCATTCACCACAAAGGACAGCACCCTCAGAAACTTTGTTCTGCATAAGAGTCCTGTGAATGTCGAATATATACAGTGAGCGAACTGTAAAAACATGAAAATATCAATATTGTAAATATTTTTAAATACTTTTACTTTTAGATCAATTTGTGTTTGTTCTGTTGACACACATTTATGTAGTGCAGACTAGACTCACTAGGGTAGAACAAGGAGTTACTCAGCAATTCTTATTTACATGAGGACAATTGTCAAAGTACAGGTTAAAAATGTTTAAAGATTAAGCTTTTAAAATTTACAACGACCTCCACCTTGTTTGTTTTGTCCACTCCCTATGCTGATAAAGCTCATGACTTGGACTTCTTTGGTTGGTGGCATTTTACTTTTCTGCTGCAGTGCTTATCCTAAATCTAATGTATTAAAGTACAGCTCCTAAAATGCAACCCAGGTATGGAATTATATCTATATTGGTTGGATTCTTCAGATTGAGACTGAGAACATTACATTTTTTGGCTGCATTTACAGAACCAGAGTCACATGCGACTAGTTTGATTATGTGTCCATGTGATGGACATTCTGTGTAGTCCATTTTGCACGTTATGCTATTTTGTAACTTCTACACAGATATGAGAAAACTAATTTTATTATCACTTCAGAGGAAGACAAATTTTAGATCTTGAGGCCAAACCATGCTTTATGTGTAAGTGCTGCCTTCTGTGAATATTTGCCTAATGGTAGTCAATGGTATTCTTTGTGCAATCAAATTGAGGACAAAATTTGGGATTCAGAACACACATGGTCCGGTAACCTGATACACTTTTTCTCTTGCTGCTAAATTTAACTTCCTTGCTGCTAAAACTGAAACTTGAAATTTTAATAGCTTTTAATCGCTTTTAGTACAAAAATGAAAATTTACTGCAAGGTTCTATTTATGGGGTGGAGGGTAGAGGCCGTTTTTACTTTTTTTTACTATTTGTGGCCACGTTCACTCCCCTTCCCGTTTTGCACATTCAGATAATTAGAGCCGTCAACTTGACTCAGTGCTCTAGTTGTCAAGGAAAGTCAGACCCACTCTAACAAGCACACTGGGGCATGTACTCAGAGACAACACACACATGCAAGTAACCTTATATACTTTATCCCTTGCTGCTAAACTGAACTTTTATGCTGCTAAAATTGAAATCTGAAATTTTATTTGCTTTATTACTAAAATGAAAATTTACTGCAAGGTTCTATTTATGGGGTGGAGGGTAGAGGCCGTTTTTACTTTTTTTTACTATTTGTGGCCACGTTCACTCCCCCTTCCCGTTTTGCACATTCAGATAATTAGAGCCGTCAACTTGACTCAGTGCTCAAGTTGTCAAGGAAAGTCAGACCCACTCTAACAAGCACACTGGGGCATGTACGCACAGACAACACACACATGCAAGTAACCTGATATACTTTATCCCTTGCTGCTAAACTGAACTTTTATGCTGCTAAAATTGAAATCTGAAATTTTATTTGCTTTATTACTAAAATGAAAATCTACTGCAAGGTTCTATTTGTGGGGTGTAGGACAGGGGCCGTTTTTATTTTTTTTAATTCTTGTTGTCGTGCTCAGTGCCAACTCCTGTTTTGCACATTTAGACAACTAGAGCCGCTGTCTTGACTCAGCACTCTAGTTATCATAGAAATTCAGGCCCAGGTGTAAAAATTAGACTGGGACATGCAAATGCAGACAACACACATTCACCAGTAACCTGATGCACTTTATCTGTTGCTCCTAAATTTAACTTTCTTGCTGATAAAATTGAAAACTGAAATGTTAATTGCTTTTATTACTAAAATGAAAATCTCCTGAAAGGTTCTAATTGTGGGATGGAGGGTAGGGGCTGTTTCAACTTTCTTTACTTCTTGTGGCCGCATTGAGTGCCTGTTAAGTGAATGAGGAATGCAAACACAGTGTAGTACATAAGAGGGTTTATTGCCTCAAGTACTTGCCATCAACCCTAATCGAGCACGATCCAGGCTTCAACTGCCAGATCAACGTTCCCACACAGAACATAAGTGCACATAGAACCCCAATACATCATGCAGTGACATGGTGACTGTTCCAGACACAAAACATAACCATAGTACATCTTTCCCCTTATAATAAAAAACTCAAACAACAAATGAAGATGAAGAACAAGTGAAAATATATCAGGAAGAAGATAATAAAGAATAAAGATTGAGAGGCACAAAAGGATTAGAAAAAAAACAAAGTACAATTCTGAAATATGTACAAAGAAATTTGGCAAATCATAAAAAATCACAATAATTTCAAGTTATTGCAAAAACAATTACCAAATTATGCAAACACATTACAAAAACGTAATACTTAATGTGAAAACTTCACATAGTCTTTTTGCTAATGGGCTTAACTCTTACCCTCCCAGGACCTGGGCATGTTCCAAATATCTCCAAAATCCAACACAACAATTTTTTTAACATTGGAAATCACAAAAGGGCCCGTAAACCTTCAACGACCCTTCTTTAGCAGACCAGGTCTTCTCACCAACACTGTATCGCCAACACTCCAATTGGACACTTTAGTGCAATGCCTCTTGTCAAAATTGATTTTGTATTTTTGCTGATACTACTCCCTATGCAAGCTCAACTCAACCGAAGAGGGTTGATTGGAAACAGAGGTATCCAGTTTCAGCCAAGCTGGATTCAATTTGCAATATGTTTTTCTACCCCTAAGAGCAGCAAAAGGTGACACAGGCGTCACACTATTGGGTGTAACTTTATGTGCCCACCAGGTTTCTCTCAAAGCCATCTTCAACGATTCCTTATGAAGGATAGCGCGTTGAGCACAGTTTTTTACAATCTTATTCATGCTCTCTGCCAACCCATTAGCCTGTGGCGAGTAAAGAGCAGTTTTGAGATGAATAATGGCTAAACTAGATAAAAAAACACTTCATTTCCTGAGACACTGTGCCCATTATCAATAACTAAGGTCTTGGGAATACCTTCTCAGAAGAACTAATCTTTAAGAAATTCAATAACAGCCTGAGGATTCACAACAGGAATACATGTAGTCACAACCCAATTGGATGTATAATCCACAAGCAAAATGACATAACGCTCATCTTGGGTCAACAACTCAAATGGACCAGCAATATCCAAACCCAATTTAGTCCAAGGTTCTACAGGTACCTCAACAGGTCAAATTGGTGCAGTGTGAGTTTTCTTAGACTTATCATTGTTTGCACATTGCCAACACTTTTTTACCACCTCCACCACTTCATGGCCCATACCAGGCCACAAATACCATTCACGAAGTCTTGCTTTGGTCTTGTTCCTACCCAAATGCCCATCATGTGCAAGATCAATCGGTTTGTCTCTCAATCCATTAGGAGCCACCACACGTTTACCTCTAAAGATTTTACCATCTTAAATGCTCAACTCATCTTTCACTCCAAAGAAACTCTCTAAAGTAGAAGACAACATTTTTCTCTCTGGCCAACCTTTCACAAGCATCAAAATCAAAATCATTTGAATAAGCATCAACCCAATCCTTGTCTTCCAATGCGGACTCACATACCCAATTTACTGCCACACTATAAAAAATCCCCTCATCATGCTGAACAGGCAACCTAGACATGCAATCAGCCATACAATTCTTTAAACCAGCGATAAACTCAACCACAAAATTGTAGTTAGACAAACCATCCACCCACCTGCAAATTCTGGGGGAAAGGTTATCCAACTCTCTACACATAAACATCCTGGTGAGTGGCTTATGATCAGATCTAACAGTAAAAGGTATTCCCCATAAAAAGAATTTGAAATGAAGAATGGCCAAATACACAGCCAGCGCCTAAAGTTCTATAACAGAATATCTCTCTTCAGCTCCTCTCAGGGAACAAGAAGCAAAGGCTACCACTTTTAAAACACCATTATCATCTTGAACAAATACAGCACCCAGCCCACTGATGCTAGCGTCAATAGATAAAATTGGTCTCTTGTTGGCGTCAAAATGGCCCAAAGTGGGTAATTTTCCAATGCAATCCTTAACACAATTGAAAGCAACTTCACACTCATTGGACCAAACATACTGAGAACCCTTTTTTAACAAGGATCTCAAGGGCTGAGAAATGCTAGCAAAATTCCGAATGAACTTAGAGCAAAGCTGCCAAACCAAGTCAGGAGCGTACTTTTTTATTTAATTTTTTAGTCCTCATACATGCCATCAGCGAGACCACTCTAGAGGCGGAACTTCCACCCCCTCCGACACACCCCCAATGAGGGCACCCTGGTGGGGGCTTGACGGAAGGTGTAGCATCCTCCCAGAAGTACATCTGTGTCCTGTTCCCACTCCCGTTCACAGCACCTAAGCACCGTTACTGGGGAGGACCGGACCACTGACCTCTGACATAATCATAGGACAGATGTTATCTCCCTCTCCAGGTCTCTAATGCTGCCCAGATTTTATCCGCACTAGAATTGTCGCAGGCCATATCAGATTGACTAACTGTGATGATGTTTTTTAAGCAAGCAGCAAAGGAGGGTGGTATTTTCAGCTTCCAAGATTTACAAATCTCCCTCCTTGCAATAATTACTACATAAAATGCAAATTTTGACGCAAGAGCATTAAGGCCGTAATTCGGCAAGAGACCAAAAAAGATAAGCCTAATATTAACTTCATCCTGCATATATAACACATCCCGGAGAAAGCCACATACCCCCTGTCAAAAGGGGACAATTTTCGGGCAGTCCATAAACATGTGAAGATCATCGGCAGCTGGATACTTGCATCTGGGGTAATAATAGATTGTAGAAGACATCTTGGAAAGTTTACCCGAGGTCCAATAAACTCTATAAGTAGTGTACAGATGGTTCCTCCTTAAATTGCCTGGTTTAACCACAGACTGTAGCATAGAGAATGAGTCACACCAGAGTTTCAATAAGTCATTTTCAAGGAGAACATCACCCCACCTACTATCCACCTCTAGGTCAAGACAGTCTCCTGTGTCTATGAAGGTCCCATACCCAAACAACACTTCCCGATTCCATGGTCCTGATCTCGAGATAGAGTTGATAGATATGCCTGGGTCTTCATTGTACCAAGGCTGAGTTGCCCACCATGCAGATAGTTGATAGAATTTAAATCGAGTTAGTGTTCCACCAGTTATATTGAACAAGGAGTCCCAACTGATCAATTGAAAATCTTTCTGGAGGTCACCCCATGTCTTAATGCCAGCTAATCTAAGCGGTTGTGACAGATGATCTTGGAGGCATAGTGGGGTACCGGGGGAGTCCCAAATTGGGGCCTGAGGTGTATAATATGATATTCGTAGTATATTCCTAACAAACCCCCAATTTCTAAATGCAGTTAATAGGATTTTAAGACAAACTTTTTTGTAAAACTTAGGTTCCCCGAATTTATAGAGAAAAAACTCCTGCCCTTGAGGAATATCCTACAATAGTGCCTGAAACAAACGGCCATGGACGAAGAATCAGTGTTATTTGCTAACATTCTAACATTTTTAAAATGAAAAGCATGACTATAGTAAAGTAAATCAGGAAGAGCAAGACCTCCTCTCTTCAGTCCCCTCCTGAGTTTTTTCCATGCTATTCTTGGAGTTTTGGTAGCCCAAATAAATGACCCAATTTTCCCTTGAAGAGAGGCAATATCTCTAGAATTAAAAGAAAGTGGAATTGAGTTGAACAGAAAAGTAACCTTAGGTAGTATTATCATTTTAATGAGATTCACCCTCCCATATATATTCAATGATAGATTCGCCCAACGTGATAATAAACTACCCACCTCCTTGGCGACCTTCTCCCAGCAGATCTTAGGTGTATCTATCAGCTTCTGTGCTAAGTGGATCCGTAAATATCTCATCCGACTCCTTACTCCTGGTATCAAAATTTACACAGTTCCAACTCATTATCTCAGTCTTTTCTATATTAATTCCATAGCCAGAGATCTTACCAAACTCCTCAGCTAATTTAAAAAGCCTAGGTATTGCTTTCAAGTGATCAGAAGTGTACATTAAGAGGTCATCTGCATAAAGAGCTACCTTAAGTTCTAAGTCAGCAACCTTAAAAGGCAAAATAAGAGGATCTTTTCTAAGGGAGCAAACAAAGGGTGCAATATATAAATTAAACAATAAAGGTGACAGGGGGCAACCCTGTCTAGTACCTCTTGAAATATTGAACCATTCCGATAAGGTGCCGTTAACCAAAACTTTTGCTCGTGGTGCTGAATAGAGGGATTTAACGGCTCCAATAAAGTTAGTAGGAAAACCAAAACTACGCATAGTCTCCCAGAGATAGATCCATCTAACCTGGTCGAACGCCTTAGCGGCGTCGATTGCAACAAGAGTTAACGGTAGTTTACTTTCCATTGCATAATCTATTGCACCTATAGCTTGAAAGGTAAGCTCGTTTAGCTGCCTCCCAGGTATAAAACCCTTCTGGTCCGAGTGTACAATAGTTTTAATAATTTTTGCCATCCTAGTAGCTAAGATCCCAGAAAAAATCTTAAGGTCTACATTAAGCAACGAAATAGGCCTATATGCCTCAATTTTTTGAGGATCTTTATCTTGTTTTAGGATCAAAGAGACTGTTGCTTCCAGCCATGAGGGGGGGATCGCTTCCCCGTATAGAAATATACTATTGAAAAGCGTTTTTAAGACCGGCACCACTCTGTCTAATAAGACCAAGTATATCTCTACTGGGAGCCCATCTGGCCCCGCGGCCTTACCCCTACTCAATTTTTTAAGTTGATCCCTAATTTCTCCTTCTGAAATGCCGGTTGATAAGTACAACCTATCTGTTTCAGAAAGGGAAGGAAGATCATTCTGGTCGAGCCATATTATAACATCCTCCGGTCTGTAGTCATTAGTTTCCTTATATAGATCTTGCATGAAGGATCTGGCCTCCTCTCTGATCTCATCATCTTCCTGTAATAAAGCTCCAGACTCTCTTTGGACCAATCTCTTAATATGATTCCTGACAATATCTATTCTGGATTTCCAGGCCAGCAGGGACCCACATTTTTCGCCATAGGCGAAATGCTGCAGTTTACTGGCATCCCATTTATCTTTCAAGATTTTATCAGCCTTGGCTTGGAGATCAGCTTGAAGAGAGATCAAGTCTCTCTCTAAAGATGGTATGAGACTTCGGGCGGTCAGAACTGCCTGTTGTAATTCCTTTTCCTTCTCTTTGATTTTCCTCCGGCTATCTTTATCAGCTTCTTTAGCTATTCTACTTCTATTGATCACTAATGAACTCAATATTCCCCTCAGATAGGCCTTAAAAGATTCCCACATTATTTGATCACTTGTGGAGGCTATATTGATCCTAAAAAACTCCTCTATTTTCCCATCCAGCTCAACTCTCACACTTTGATCTAGTAACAAGGTCCTATTTAAAGTCCACCTCCTCTGACACTCTTTAAGTTTAAGATTAAGTTCCAGCTCAACTATGGAGTGGTCAGATATTGAAACAGGGAAATAGGCAATAGATTTAAGATCTGAGAGCAGGGACTGATCTGCTAAAAAGTAATCAATCCTAGAATACTGTTTATATTTCTTGCTGTAAAAGGAATATTCCGTAATATTCCCTTTGTCTGCTCTCCACAAATCCAACAGCCTAAATTCCTTAACAAGAGTCTTGAGTGCCGAGAAGGTTCTGGGGGGCACATTATATTTTACCTTAGATGTGCGGTCCAATTGAGAATCCCAGACCAAATGAAAGTCTCCTTCAAGTATAAGTGGGGAGGATGTACTTAGCAAACAGGCCTGAAGATTTAAAAGGGGGCCCGGGTTGTCCTCATTCAGCCTGTAATAACCAGCACATACTATTGATACCCCGCAAATAGAAAGTGTTGCTACTATCCACCTTCCGGATTGATCGCTGGCCCAGTTCTCTATCTTGATCCCTCTATTACATCTTATAAACATAGCCACCCCTCTTGTGCACCCCCTCTGATCTGATGATATAACCTCCTGCACCCAACTAAGTTTATTAAAACTTTGTTTACATTCCTGAGCTTCCAGGTGGGTTTCCTGCAATAAGAAAATATGGGCCTCGCTCCTCATCAGCAACTCACACACCCGAGAAAACTTCCCAGGGTTCCCAAGACCATTTACATTCCAAGAAAGGAACTTAATCTCCCGTATACTACCCATAACTAATCTGGGAGGGAGGTACCTGTCTAGAGCCGTTCTGTTTTTTTTTTATTTGTATGAGGACAATTTTCCATACACCCCTACCCCCTCCCTCACACCCTCCCCACCTGCCCTGCCCTCCCCCGAGGAACCCACCATCCATCCCTTGGCGTCAACCGCCATGTGGGAACCTCCCTAGAAAACTACTCGGCGCCCTCTCATTCCTCATAGAGAGACCAATAGTAATGGTTTCCCATCAGTTATTTACTCTAAATTATGGGTTTTTTTTTGTTTTTTTTCTTCCTCTTCTTTTCCCCCTACTCCTTTCCCCCTTTTATTCTTCCTTCCCCTTTTTTTTCTTTTTTTCTTTTCTCTTTCTCTCCACCTCTCCAAACCCCCTGTACAAAACCCCTGTAGAGCTATCCTCTCATCTGCCCCAAAAGGGCATCTACAGTCTCTGGGGAGGTGAGATTATACATTTTGTTATTCCACATTACCTTAAGTAATGCAGGAAACTTCATCTGGACCTGTGCACCTAAACTTCTAAGTTCTGGCATTCTAGTGCCGAGCTCCCACTGTCTTTGCGCAGTTCTAGACCCTATATCTGAGCGGATTTGGTAGACCCCAGCCTCATGATGTAATGTCACCCCATGCAAGGATCTTCCTAAAATCAGCTCCTTAACTGCGTAGGTCTGAAAATTAACCAAGATCTTCCTCTGGGATTTCCTATATAGATGAAGTTTGAATGGATCCCTGTGTACTCTCTGGATCTCTGATTCTAGATCAATGTCCCCGCGGTCTTTCAGAACTCCCTCTCTCAGCAGCTTACAGATAAAGGTCTTAATGTCGCCCTTCTCCGCACCCTCCAGGATCTTAAGAATCCTCAGGTTGTTTTTGCGGGCCTGCGTTTCGAGTCTCTCCAGATCCAACTGTAGTTCTTGATTCTGTGACTTTAGAGCAACGATATCCTTCATGTTCCCTTGCACTGATTCTGTTAGAGTTTTTACTTCTAGTTCAAGGGACCCAGTCCGTATGGAAATGTCATCCAGCTTAGACTCTAGTGCTTCACATTTCTCATGAATACCCCTCTGGTTTGCCTCTGAAATTGCGAATTTGGATAGCAAGTCACTTCTAAGGGTCTGGAGAAAGGATCCCAACTGTAACCCATCCTTATCTGTCTCTCCATTCCCAGAAGTAAATGCTGACTGGCCTTCATGTTCAGCTTCTGGGCCAGCCCCATCCCTGGGGCCCCCTTCCCTAGGCTCTAAGCCTTTATTTCGTGGGTTTACCTGAGTAGGCGTTGGTATAGGCACTTGAGAAGGCGTGGTCAAAACCTCCCCTAGACTGGGAGCATTCAGCGAAATTGTAGAGCTCCCTACAATTGATCCAGATCCGGATCCCTTCCCGTTTTCCTGGATCCTAACTGAGAGGGAAACCAAATTCTCCAAACATTCATGGGAAGGGAAGGTGCCATTCTGAGCCGAAGCCGGAATAGATGGATGGACTACTTGCTCTGATACAACAGACTGCTCCATTATTTTAAAATAGGTCTTAAGTGAAGGAGTGGACTTCACTGGAGCGCAATTTACTTTCGTGCCTCTAGGTCTCACAGTGTCTCTGGGCTTATCGTTTTTCTTTTTGCGAGGAGTCGTAGGAGCAACGCCCATTACTCCCTCTAGGGGATCCAGAGTGTCACTAATCTTAGACCCAAACTGGGTCCGAGACCGCAGCTGATATCTATTTTTTAGAAGAGGAGCCTCTGATAATGAGACCCCCTTTTCTGACCCACTCTTACTCAGGGGGTACCGTTTTCTAGAGGCATCACCAGAAATATTACTCCCCTTACTCAGACCTGAAGCCAGCTCACCCCTCTGATGCAACAATGGTTTAAAACTAGAGCCTGAGTTGAATAAACTGAGAGCCATACTCTCCAGTGCCACTTCCTCTTCAAAAAAGCTGTTTGCCAAACGTACAGTATGTCCAGAGGAGCACCATGGGGGCCGATTACCTAAGGTTGTGCGCTGAACTCTGCCATCGTTCCTCCCTCGGCAGTAGGTCAATGCTGCTGCTGCACGAATCCGTGTCCATCGTCGTGATCGGTGAGCACCGAACCCATCATAGGCAATAGGCCCCTCCTCTAGTGCCTGAAACATCCGAGTCTCCAGAGTCTCCAGGGTCCGAGTGCCCGCCGTCGTCAACTCCTCTACGCACGCCCCAGCTGTGAACGCAACCGCGACCGCTTGCTCAAACGGGGAAGAAAAAAATAAAAAGACGGAAAAGAACGGGAAGGACGCATCGTACAACCCCCGCATCGCCGGCACCTTCCATCCGGGTAAGCTTCATAGAGGTCTACTATAGCCCATGTAGAATCAACAGGACGCTGAGCCCTTCACGGGAGGTCCCGCGACCGGCGCTAACCTGCCGCTATGTTCCTCACAAACTCCCCACCCCGAGTCGTCTCCAGACAGGAGCGTACTTGATCCCTTTTGACAGGCTTAGGAGCTTCAATAATACTCCTGGCCAAATCCATCTTTGGACTGATCCCTTCACTTGAGATAAGTCATGGATGTAACCCAGTATTTACATTTCTCCCTTTTAATAACTAAACCAGCATTCTGCAATCTGTCCAGCACCTTCCAAAAAATTCCATCATGTTCCTCCAGATCCTTACCATGAACAAGTATATCGTCCTGGAAGAACAAAACCTTGGCCAAACCTTGTAACATCTGTTACATCACTCTCTGGAAACATGCCGCAGCCGAGGCAAACCCAAAAGGCATTTGAATAAACTGAAATGTACCTTTGGATGTCACAAACAAAGTTAAGTGTTTAGAGTCTGGATGAAGCTTAACCTGGTGGTAAGTGGAAGACAAGTCCATCACACTAAAATCTTTGCATCTTTTATGAGAGCCAAAGATTCTGTGATATTCAGTAAAGGTTGTCTGTCCACCCAAAATAATGTATTCAAACCTCTCAAATCTGCACACAAACAAATTTCTCTACCACCATCCTTGGGTGCCAACACCACCGGAGACACCCACTCAGGACTCTCAGTTTCCTCGATAACTCCTGTCTCTTTAAGTTTCTTGATCTCCAGTTCTAATGGAACCAACATCATGTGGGAAACTTTCCTCACCTTGGAGACACACGGTATGGCACAATTGTTCAAAATAATCCTAACTTCAAAGATCTTCAGTAAACCTAAATTACTAGCAAACACCTTGGAAAATGTGGAACATATGTCCTTAGGCTAGGCCTGGGCTAAATTTCCGTGCCGCTCGCGGAAATTGCGATAATTTGACATTTTCGCGTTCCACGGAGAGCGTGAAAATTTCCGCATTCCGCAGCTTAGCGATAATTTGTTTCTTGCTCGCGCTGTAAAATAATAAATTCTTGCGCGCGCGCGATCGCCTTACCTGAATCCCCACGTTCGCCGACAAGTTTTTCCGATCCGGTCGCGTTCTCCACGAGATGTTGAATTGTTGGTAGCCATTTGCGCTGTCTCGCGACAGTTAGCGCCCGCAGTAATGTCATTGGTCACGCGATCACGTCTTTCTTCACCACCATCTTCTAGGAGAGTGGCAGTGCAGGGTCTAATTAACTATCGCCTAGATTATGGAAACTCCCTATATCTGAGAAACCCCAAGTATGTGATAACATGACTACAAGTCTTCCAGTATGCGGCAGCACGGACTTCTGAGAAAATCTCCAAACAACAATCGGCTGCACCAGCTTTAGCCACCCTGCACTGGCGTCCGGTAGAGAAAAGTATCCATTTTAAGGCACTGTGCATCATCTATCGAGCTATGCATGGGAAAGGCTACTCCTTGCTTACATTCCCAGGAGGTCTCTTTGGTTCCGGAATCTGAGGCTGTGGAAAGTGCTTAAGATTAACAAGACAAGATGGGTCAGTAGATATTTCTCTTATCTGGTCCTTAAACTCTTGAACGTCCTCCTCACTGCCCATAGAATTAACCAATCCTAATCCAGTTTTAGAAAACTCTTGAAATAATTTTTTTTGTCTCTTGTTATTATTTCTAAGTACATCTAGCAAGCTGGCAGGTGTGTTGTCATGAGTGCTCGGAGGCCCGGTTCGGTAGCTACACACTATACAAAAAACCCAGAATCGAATATAATTTCTTCATGTTTACAAGCCAATTTGCACTTGGTGTATTATACATTTATTATCATATATTTATGATGTTCTTAATATGTGTATTAATCGCAATATGGTTTAATCTATTGTTGAGTTTTGAATAACAATCGAGCTACGCTTTTTTATTGTATCCCTTTCTAATCTTTTACTATTTCTGAAAAGTTCATACTACGACACTATGTTTGTTTGTGCTTTTTAAGGCTCACTAATGGCCAAATAAAGAATCACTTACTGATATTGTTGGTAGATTACTTTGGCTGGTGTGATAAGCTGTCGATGTGTTGCTCTAAAGACTTCAGTATCATAAATTAATTGGGATTTCTGTTTTTCCTCTGTGTCTGCAGAAGTATTCTTTACTGCCAGCAAGGTCTTTAAAGTACCAGGGTGCTGAAGACATTGGGCCTTATTAAGAATACAGCAATCCACAGGACCACCATACTCATGGTGGCAGTCCGACCACCGCAAAACTGTCATCCACCCGCCGTATTATGAGTGTGGCAGTCGGACCACCACGAGACCACTACCTCTGCTGGCATCAAGGATCCCTCTGTGCCGGCGGTCTGGAAATGACCAGGAATAGGCAGGTGGTGCCGCTGCTGCACAACCAAACATACTTTGACTTTCATTCCACCACCCTCTTCATGGTGGTGAGCCCACAATGAAAAGGGTGGCAGACATGGAAGTAAGAGGGACCTAATAGGGCTCCCTGCTGCTTCTGGGCCTGGGGGTTCATGCAAGGGAGCACATGTTCTGCCCCCCGTAATTCCACTTTACCATTCCTGCACAGTGAGGTATGCATGCCATACTGTGTAGGAATGTGCTGCAGTTGCTATCAAGTCGGCACTATCAAGACAGCTTGTCAGCGGTCTGCTGTTAAGGCTCTTCTATGAGCCCAACAGCCTACCAGCCTGACATCGCAGCAGCCCCGCCTGCCCACCATGGATTAGACTCATAATCTGGAAGGCTGGATCACTACGTGCTTGACGGTCATCCTGTCAGTGCGGCAGTGGTGGGCAGACAGGAAGACTGCCAAACTCACAGTGACCCTAAATCTTACTCTTGTATGTTTTAATTGGGCTGTGTATGTTCACATAGATTTCTGAAAATGTACTGAATTTGTTTAGGAGGATGGCGTTTAACATGTAGTTGATAGGGTGATAGGATAACATTAGGTTCTCTTATTTAGAATTCTTTAAGGATCTGAATGTTTGCTCTTGTCTTTTATGCTGGCCTTGGTGTGTTAGTTATGTGACATGGTGTGCCATGTTGAGTTTGTTGCTGAGGTTGAAGAGGGAGTCGCTTGTTTCTTTTTAGCTTGTGGTATCTGAGAGATTGAGGTCTCTCAAGAGGGTGGTGTGAGAATATGGAATGGATAAGATAGTGAGTTATTATCAGCCCCCACTCTTTTTTTACCATCTTCATCAACACTCTATGTAATCATATTAAATCTAAAGGACTTCATTGATGGCTTATTAATAGACCCTCATCGGCTTGTAGATTCAGATTACAAAAGTTTACAAACAACCCACATTGTTTGGTTTTTTCACTCCATATGATGGAAATCAATTGATTTGGACTTCTTTGGTCTGCTGAATTAGGCATTGATGTTCATGTAGGATAACAGTTCAATGCAGCGGAGAGGAAATGTGTTCTCTTACATTAATACCCATCGTTTTTAAGACGTAGTGATAGTTTTAATAGGGGAAAATTAAATTAGGTCCTTGTCAGTGGCCTGTTGTAATTTTAAGAGAGAGTCTTTGATATGTTCGAAATGCTCGAGTTTGTCTGATTCTAAAGTTCAACAACTGCAGTCACAATTTACAGGGCATTCGTAAACTGCAATAATTATTTGGATAAAACAAAATGATTTTTCAATTGCTATACCTTGTGCCTTAGGGCAAAATATAATCCATTTAGTCCTTAATCAGGCACTGATATCCTTCAACGTGTCCCCGGTATAAGAAACTCTAATTTGTTTACGATGGGGGAAAGGATATTTTCTGTGCCAGGCCTACTTTGTGGGATATCCTGTCTCTAGAAATTACATTATTTACTAATATTCTCTTCCTCTGTAAGGATACTAACACTCACTTTTCTTTCAGGTTAATTTTAACTTTTAAAGAATAGAAAGTTAGTAATGTAAACTGGCAGATGTCCGTAATTGTTGGCTTTTTCTCTTATATGCCACCCAGGGGGTCTTTGGTTTGCAGAGTGTCACATAAATAAATAAATCAATATATTTTTTATTTTGCCATTTTTCAGTACCTGTCCTTGTTTTGGAGGTTTCAGAATACACAGTGTAACCAGGTGCGCGACACACATTGGGTTCACCGGGCTTCAGCCTTCCCCCCGTCATGTGTGTCAGCCCGGCTGAGACAGCCTCGCGGGCTGGCGTCCGTCTAATTGCAGCCGGACACGAGTACTTCACAGGTCTTTAAAAGACCATTTACTCGTTAATGAGGCTTTTGTTGTGTTTTCACCCCTTCTTACAACCACTTTGCCTATGCCCCCCCCCCGGAAATCTTTTTCAGCCCCCCAGAAATTTGGCTCTAGTTGCCCGCCTGAGTGTAACACTGTATGGATTGCCACTAAGGACACTTATTGCCATTGAATGTCAGTGTAAGTGTGTAGGGGATCTAACGAGCTTCCCCGTAGTTTCTATGACTCATCATGATTGAAGGTTCATAGTACTAGTTTATAATACGAGGATGGTATCTTCCCTTGCATTGTGAGTCAAGGGAGCTATGATCTGTGCACATTTTGGTTTCCACATTTGTCTTTGTCACCAACCTGGTGAGTGCAGCACATCTGCAGACCCATTCTTTTTTGCCTGGCACGGAAGTCAGGCAAAAGGGAGGAGCCACGCCTTCACGCACGACCTGGAGCAAAAGGGAGACGAAAAAGGGGCTCGCGCCAGAAGATGAACGAGGAAGAAGAAGGAAGCCAGCGACAAAAGGAAGGAGAGCGCAGAGCAGACGGAGAAATTGAGGACACCACCCAGGAAGGAGCGTGAGGTGAAACGGCTCATCGAGAGCCCGACCCGTCAAAGGAGGAGGAGGAGGAAGTACACGTTGAGAGAAGTCTCCTCCCCGCCAGTGGACAACAGAATCCTGCCGCGTCCCAGGAGGGGCGTGGCTCCCTCAGGTCAGCGCATGTTTTTTTGCTAAGAACCAAAAGTAGCAACAAAGAAAAGAAAATAAGGAGTACAGAAGGGGGGCGCAAAAAAAAGAAAGGCGAATACAAAAGGGAAAACCCAGGGGAAGGAAATAGATTAAAGAAAGAAAGGAGATAAGAATTTTTTTTATTTTTTGTGTGTAAAGAATAGGACACAAGGGCAATAGGCAGCTTAGTAAATGTTCTGGGGCTGCCCAATTCCTTGTTTATTGGCTAACTTACTTTTGCTAACGTGCACCATCCCCAAATAGCAGCACAACTCACCATCACTAACCTACTCTTTTGCAAAACAAGGGCAGACACTTACCTGCTTCTTTGCTTCTATCGAGGGTGCTGCCGGTGAGGAACTCCGAAGGACCTGGAAAAGAAGAAGATGCTTTGAAAAACAAGACTGGAACTCCTTTCGTTTGACAATCAGATTATCGTACATCCTAAATAAAAAAGAGTGATAAAGATCCTTGTAACTATCCTGAGCAGTCCTTAAGCGTCAAAACCCTGCTGTCGATCACAGTCTTGCCAATTGAATATAGTGCTGTGATATGAAAGAAGTGTTCACACACATTTAGTTTTTAGGTGCTCATTCCAAACGTTCACATTCTGTTGCATTAGGGACCTACTACACTCTGTCCTATCCTTACACATTTCTGTTGCCACATTTGTTTTGGTACGTTTAAGGCCAGGACATGGTATGAAGCATTTCCCAGACCTGCAGATGTGCCCCTGCTTTATGGATCACAGAGAATACTGATACGTCCTTGTACATTCTCTGAATGTACATGTGTCATGTCTGTTGAAGTGAGAATGGGCCATGTCAAGCAAGGGTATGCTATGAAACAGCTGTAAAGAAAACAGCACATTGGTGCCCATCACAAACCTGAACATTTTTACTTGCATTACTGACCATAGAGTTCTGGTTCATCCCCGCACATTTTCTAAAGACTCATTCGTCTTTCAGGCAAAGCTCATAAATATTATGAAATAAAGGCTGACAAACATTTAGCACATTGGTGCGGTAACAGAGTTGCACATTTTCTGTAGCCACTTTTGCCTTGTCACACTAAGGCCAGGTATTGGTAGAAAGAAGCTCAGGCAAGCAAGTGTTCATCTCAAGCTCACACATATTCCCTTGCTTTGTGGAGCAAAAGGAACACTGTTCTATCCCCACACATTTACTGATGCACCTCTTGGATACCAAAAGTTATTTCTGTTCAATCTTTCCACATTTGTACAGAAATGGGACTCTTGTTAATGTTGAGATAATGCCTGGTGGAACGGACCAATAGACAGTTACAAATGGTTTCTGTTGAATCCTGATGATGACATATGTATTTTATACATCCAATGAACCACCCTCAAGAGACTTCCATTTGATTCCAATGACATCAAGGGCATGTGTTTGGTCTGTAATTGAATAAATAGATATGCTAGGTTCATGTTTATTAAGTCGAAAATGTCCCCTTGGTGTTGCTACTGTACACATACAATCCAATGCCTACAGACCTGAAAGCTGAAAATGGATGGGGTAGAAACCATAGATAACTGCTCAACTAGAATTTTCATTAGTGTCATTAAATGACATACCGCCCAAAGCTTTTAAAGGTTGCATTGGCAGAAACTTTGTTTTATAATTGAGACTATTTCTCCTTTGTTTGATTTCAATATAAGCCATAAACAACATCAAATTTAATACAAATAAGAGCACACACCTAAGTGTGATGGAAAATGAGACATAAATAACAGGCGTTAACCCACAGCGGCATAAGCATGAGTCAAACACATTAAAATATGCAGTAAAACAGGTTTCAATTACAAAACAGAGATAAAGGTATTAAGTGAATTGCATTCCAGAACTCTGGTAAGTAGAAATAGAAACTTACTCCTGCTTACTAAATCACAACTACTAGCGAATGAATCTTAAGAACACAGCCTTTTGATAATGGTATTTTAATGCACTGATTTACTGCAAAGTTTTCAATGCGGGTTTATTACTTTGAAGTGGGTTACATTTGTGTCTGGAACTAGCTTCTTTAAAACTACACTGTAAAAGGAAGAATAATAAATTTCACAGCTGTGAATGCATTTAAAAAGACCTCTGGCAGTCAGAGGAGAAAGAATACATGAAGAAAGAAGAGAGAATGCATAGTCATAAGTCTTGTCTCTCAGATATCTCCCTGCAAGCCTGCACAATCTATAAAACATGCAGTGCAGGCTTTGGATAAGGGTTGCATGAGTCAAATGTTGCAAGCAGAGTCCTGAAGTGCCACATCTGCAGAGATGTCAACTTGGGAAAGATGCAACTATAGTTACTGTGGCTTTTCTTTTTTCTTTTGTATGTTTCCAGATGGGAGGGGTTTGGTCCAGAACCCATGTGCCACAGACAGACCTCAAAAATAAGGATAGGAAAAAGAAAAACTTTGCTTCCCTACCCGAGCCTTCTTTCTTTATCTGACTAAAACAAAATAAATTCAAGGGACCTGGTTAGGGCTTTGATTCTAATCACTCATAGGGTTACCCAGAGGTAGAGTTAGTGAAAGGGATGTCTTCCTGTGGCATCTGTCAGTCAGCTATGTCACTTGCACTGCAGAAGAGAGCAGAACATTGTAGAAGAGACTTGAGTAAGGAGCCTGTGCGCTCCTTTACTGGCAGTTGGCATGCTGTGGCTAAGGTGTATGGAATGAACCTGAGGATTCTCTTCACCCACTGTGTGCCTATTACATAATTCTTTTATCTTGCATCGGACACTGGTGACAAGGGCAGCATATGTCCGGGTACACTTCAACACACCCTCAAAGCAGCAGGAAGACGGAGTGTGGCTACTGTCAAGAACTTAAGGGTATTCAGGGAGGTACCCTGGTTACATGACTGAGTCCAGGACTGTTGTGTCAAACTGATTCTGGTACACAGTGAGTACTTTTGCAGATGGCCACTGGCTAAGAGACTGAGCAGCGAGTAATTGGCTACTGGCGGCATATGCTGTGGTGACTTAACGGTCATCCCAACTTGGCCCCTGTTCAACGCTTTAGTTATTGACTTGGTAAAGAAACTGTGTGCCAGATGGATGTACTGATTTCAACCTCCATTAAGCACATAAACAATTAGAAAGAGAGATGACTATCTGACTCTGCTCTCCGTTTCCCACGTCAGCATGAAAGGTGTGCAGCTTTCTGGTGAGGGTGCACACTGTACATGAGGAATCCCCTCCTACTGCCAAACTTAAGTGGTTACGAACTGATGCGAGGATGTTTGACGCAATGTACACGCAGCAATAAAGTGTTGTGAGCATGAGGGGTGCACACTGAGCACGATAATTCACTGCCGTTGGTGTTCCTTGCCTCACTGGGGGTGCGCTCTGAGCATGAAAATTCATCGTACACACAGCACAAGCAGCGTCAAACTGTTGTGAGTATGAGGGATGCAGGCCAAGCACGAGTATTCACCACTTTTAACATGCCTTGCTCACAGCACAATGAGGAGCATTCGGTGGCCATGAACCTGAATTAGGGTCTCACTCCAGTAGGACTGCTCACCTTCCTTGAGTCTTGCTTCCCGGGTGCAACTGAAATCCTTGTTCCTCTGAGGGAGGAGCTTCTGCAAGGAATCTTGGGTAGACTTTCTGTGGTATGTCACCTACTGCCAGGCATTTGCCGCGTTTTGTCCTAAGCCTGCAAGGTATATTCACCTTATTGATTTCGGGCTACAGTCGTTTCCTATCTAAACAGAGCCAGCGCAACATGGAGGCAGTTGAGGAAAATCACAGTGATAAAAAGAGAACAGAAACTCATTGTGTGAATACATTTTACTTTGCCATATATTGCAAGACCTAAGCCCCAATTTGGCTGTCAGAGTACAGGGGTTGGATAAAGTGGGTGGGGATTTTTATGAGACATCAAACAGAAGAAATTAGATGCAGATTGTTTCTCCTCCTCCATTCTTTTTAACATCCCCTGGGGAACGTTCAATGAAGTGGAACAAATGGAAAAAAGTCTTACATAGTTATTCCATGGTTTGTTGGCCCAGTTTTGGTCTAGAGAGGAAGCAAATGGACAAGACATCCTAGAGCATCTACTTGATCTGAGTGCTGATGAATCCAGGGAGTTAAATTAATACAAAATTAGCATAAAGAAATTAGGCAGTCATTTCCTTTGTAGGGTCAGTACAATGGAGTGTTATCATTTTGGAAAGCGCTGACAAAAGGAAGGAAAAACATTAGAGAAATTTGTGTCTGAGTTGCGTAAATGTGCAGCCTCATGTAAATTTGAACCAACAAATAACGAATGCATCAGGGCCAATTTTTGTTGAATTGTAAAATTAAACGTACACTGGAGGATTTTTGGTTAAAGGTGATCCTCCCTTGGCAGATGTATTGATTGTGGCAAAACAGGTAGAGCACATGATAAGATGGGTGAAAGAAATTACGCAAGACACCAATTGTAAAGACAATGTACACATTTTTGGGGATGAGAAAAATGAGATACAAATAGTTAGGGTACTCCTATGACATAGGACATAAGGAGTGTTTGCTCCTTCAAGGGGCAATGCTCCAGATGTGGTAGGGTTGGGTACATAGAGAACAGTAAGGAATAGCCTCAATGAAAACCATATGTAATATGTGTGGGAGAAAAGAACATTTTATGGCATGCTGCAAAAGTAGCTCTGGTAGAATGAAACCTGAGATACAAGGTGTATCTGAGGTGTGCAAAGGAATTGTGCTGCAGATGAATGATGGAAGGTCTAGCAACTCCAAGGATGTGGGAAGGATGGAAGAACTCAAGGTTGAGGTCATGTTTAATTCATGCTGTAGAGTAACAATAATTTCAGAGGAGATATTTAATAAACTGTTCAAGAAACAGATGAAGCTACACAAAATGGATATATCCCCCCGGGAGGACATGGAGGTCAGACAATAAAGATGATAGGATACTTTGATCAAGTATAACAACAGATATACAGTATTCAAAGTTTATGTTTCATGTTAAGGAGATAACATTTTAGGATGTCCAGCACAAAAAGACATAGGAGTTTATCTGAATCGCAATGCTGACCATCAAATACTTCTCCAGAATGTTAACAAGGATGTAGAGGATGGATCTGATTCTGAGAAGGATTATTCTGAAATATTCACAGAAAAGGTAGGATGCCTTAAACAGTATGTGCACAAGATAAAATTAAAAGAGAAAGTTGTTCCAGTGTAAGATACATTATGTAGTCTTTCCTTGAGTATACAAAACTCAGTGAGAGAAGAGTTAGAAAAATTGTGCAAGATGAATGTAATAGAACCTGTGGAAGTAGCTGAATGGTTACCACCCATTGTAGTCACAAGAAAAGCAGATGGCAAGATTTGCATGTGCGTTGACCTTATGGTCCTCAACAAAGAGGTCGTGTTGATGTGTTCCCTTTGCCAAACACAACAGAAATGATCAACTTTAGATTTAACATCAGCCTAATACCAGATCAGTCTACACCCTGACTCACAAGAGCTCACTACTTTCATCACGCCCATGGGGTCATATAAATTTAAACGCATGCCATTCAGTTTGGAAATGGCAGCAGTGTTTTTTTCAAAGCGCCACGTCGCATATAGTGTCTGGAATCTCAGGGGTGTTCTGTTATCAGGATGATATGCTGATATTTGGGAACTCTCAGGTATAATGAAAGACTTAAACAAGCTTTGGACAAAGTCACAGAGTATTTATGGCCTTACAGTAAGGAAAGACAAATGTAAACTTAAATGTACTGAAACAAACTACCTTGGGCATACATTCACTTCTAAAAGTGTACAATTCAAATCTAATATGGTTCACACCATAATGAAATTAGTGGCACCCAAAACCAAAGACGATCTGAGATCCTTTTTGGGAATGATAGAATTTTATAGTAAATTCATCAGCAACTTTGCCATTTGAATGTGCAATATGCGCAGATTGTTGAAAAATAGGGCAAAGATTGAGTGAGACAGGAAAATAGGGCAAAATTTGAGTCAGACAGGAAAAAATATATATCATTACAACAGATGCCAGTTTAAAAGGGGTAGGGGCTGCACTTCTACAAGAGAGCGGAAAAGGTGAGTAATGCATTGCATGTGCCCCAAGAGCACTTAGGCAATCTGAGGTCAACTATTGTGTATTCAAAAAAGATGAATTGGCAGTGTACTGGGCACTAATAAAATTCAAGAACTTTATTTGGGGACTGTGTTCAAGTTGAGAACAGACCACAAGCCACTTAAGGAAGTATTAATAAAAAAAGGGCCAGAGACAATTTCTAGTATAATTAAAATATGGGTCATTAATCTACAACAGTACACATTTACCATAGAATATATCCCTGGTACACTTAACTTTACAGCTGATTGCTTATCCCGATTGGTTGATGACACAGAAAAGGAAGGGAAAGTCTGTGATCACCAAAGTGATGATATAGAATTGCAAAAAGAAAATGTGTGTGTGTGTGGTCAACAAAGGGGTGGTTACAGAGGAAAAGTGGAAAAGAGAGTTAGAAATAGATCACATTCTAAGTAAAGTATAAGATTTGTAAATCCGGAGTTGGGATCATGTAGAAAAGAATGAAGAGTGGGTGAGGCCATATTGGATGGTCAGAGAAGAGTTATCGGAAGTAGATGGATGTCTTTTCAGATGCACAAAATCGATACCTCCTGTAACCCTCGGGGAAAAAAAACTGATTGATAGCACAGAAAGGCCATCTGGGGATCACTAAAGCAAAGCAAAGGTTGAGGTTAGACCAGGAGCGGATGTACTGGTTGAGAGAGAGATAATGAATTGCATAGCCTGTTCCACCAGTAATAAGGTAGCAAAATTGGACACTCCAGCAAAGGCAGTGTTGCACCCTAAGTGAAGGTCCCTGGATGGATTCAGCAAAGAATATCATTGGACCATTGAAGGTAGAAAGAGTTCCATTACATTCTAGTTATAGTTCTTTTATATTGAGGATGGCCAAAAATCAAATTTGTCTCTGACATCAGCTTGACCTAATTTATAAACTTCCTGGTAGGGTTTTTGTTTGCTTGTTTTGCTCAGTAGGATGCAGGCTTGTGTCCCACTTGGAATTTTTTGTTTATATTGTTTTGATTGGATTTAGAATATGAAATATTTGACCTCTGTCAGGCTGGACAAGTCTAACAAATATAGTACTGATTGGGTCTATATTCATTCTATTGTTCCTATTTTTGTTTCTCTAGGGACCACTGTTCTCAATAATAGCTCAATTCCCAAGGTCCCTGGTTGACTTTATATGGGTTCCCTTGTTTCCTCATAAAAAAGATATAGCAGTTCATGGTTTAAGACAAATTTAAAAATAACATATCATAAAACATTAATTCATTATGCTAACATGAATGGAACAGTTATCAGTAATTGTTGTCAAGTACCGTAAATTGGTAAAGTCTTTCAACCTTTCAGTATACAAACAGTTTACCAAGTGATTTAGTGAAACTGTCCTTTTTGGGTACCTAAAACTTTTGGGAAGGGGGTAAAGATCAAGAAGACTTAAAATTTAAAAAAGGCAATGCTCAGGTCTCGGTGGGAGGGTAACTGTACGATGATCAGTTGATTTATAAACAGCAGCAATGGTGGAGTACTGTTGACTGTTATGCTGGAGCATGTGTCATCCGGGTGGGGGGCGACCTGAATATGTGATATTCGCTGTAAAAGTCTTTTGGATGCAGTGATAAAGCATACCGGTCGCTTGACGACAGAGCTTTTCCACTGCCGCTTTCATAAATTGAACAAAGCGACACGCTAGCTGAACATAGTCATATGGAGAGGGGTAGTCGTGGAGAGAAGTTGAGGGAGGAAGGTGGGTAGGCATCCATTGCACACATCCAGGGGAAGGAGGGTGATAGGCACAAATATTGATCAAAAAAGAGACAAGTGAGTAGAGAAATGAGAGGCAGATGGAAATGTAGGGAAAGTGAAAGTCTACGAACATCCACAAGGACCATGACCAAGGCAGAGTCACATGGTCCAGGGTAGTAGATTTTGTAGTATTTGGTCCCCAATCAGGAAACCAAGAATGCTCAGACCTAGTGGCAAGCAGCCACCGTCCTGAATAATAGGTGCCCAGGTGAGGAGGAAGACCTCTGTTTTTTCCTGTAGGTTGCAAATGACCCGCTCTTATCAGGGTGGTACATAGCCGATAGCCACTCATCATGGGGGGAGTGGGTGAGCGCCAATGACAGAAAATGCTGATTTTTGCCATGGCAAGCACTGTGTGCAGTAGGCGGCCCTGGAAGCATGAAAAGTCTGAGGAATCCATGAGGTCATGCAGTAGGATCAAAGGGCAGGGCAATGGTGTCATGGCTGGAAGGGTCTCACTCAGGCTGGTACCAACCGCCTCTCAAAAGGGTTGGACTGTGGAATAGTCACAGATTATATGAATCAGGTTGCAGCATTCATGAGCACATTGCCAGCAATTGTCATGGGGCAGCAGGTCCGCCGCCTATAGTTTCACAGGGGTCCAGTAGTAGTCATGTAGGGACTTAAAGAGGCAGAACGTCTACCATGCCTCCCGGGCCCTATAGTCCAGCAACTCCAGAAGTTCTGCCCAATCCTCTGTTTCATATTCAATCTGAAGGCTGGCTTGCCATTTGGTACAGAGGTAGTGGCAGGGAGAGTAGATGGCAATTCAAGAGGCTATAGAACCAGACATCATCCCTCGAAAGAGACCCCCCTTCTTAAGGTAGGAAACGACTGGGGAAGGCTGAATGGGCCCAGGGTCTTGCACCCAAGCATTGAATGAGTCAATGACACAGCTGTAAATACCGCTAAGACTGCTGGGGTGGGATAAATAATTTGAGGCACACTGCTTCAGCACATGTTGGAGGGTGTGGATGCCCTCAACTCCATACCTCCCAGTTCAGCACCGTGTCACCTATGCAGAGGCCAAAGTTACCCCATAACGGCATGTGCTCATGAAGGAGAGGATCCACCCCGAAAGTCGGTGGGCCTGCTGCCTCAATCTAGCCATCACTTGTAGCATCAGGTTGTTGGGACTTGGTATGTTTGCATCACTCTTGTAGAAGGGGAGCAGTCTCTGTGGGCAGTCCGGCAAAGTGTGTTCCTCCAGCACCCACATTGGTGGGTCCAGCAACAAAGGGAGCATGTAGACAAGTTGCACCAAGTGTAGGGCCAACATGTAATGCTTAACCGAGGGGTGACCCAGGCCTCTTCAGGAGCAGTGGGCCACGAGTATGTTGCTGGCCAATCGTGTGCGGAGGACCCCGGATAAAGGACCATATGATCTGGCCTACAGATTGCAGTAATGAGAGAACATACCGAAGATAATAGGTTTATCGTGGCAGTGTCACCATCCTGACCACCTTTACCCTGCCCCATAACAAGAGGCCGAGGTGGGCCCATTTCTCGAAATCCAGTTTCTTACATGTCAACAGAGGATCAACGTTATCTGCCACTATGAGGTCCAGCCCTCAGTTATTGTACACCCCAAAATACTTCAGGCGTGAGGCTGAAAAGGATGAGCGGATAGCACTGCACAGGTTGTCACTCATGACATAGGCAATGCTTCTCTTTTGTCCTACTTAACCGGGTACCCCGAGAGTGCCGTGAAGTCTGAAATGACTGCCAAGATGGCCTGGAGGGAGCGAGAGAGGACTGAGAGGGTAAGCAGGATGTTGTTGGTCGACAACCCTCCAGGAATGGGGATGCCGGTGAGATGAGGGGATTGAAGATGAGAGGCCGAAATGGGTTCCAGGGTGAGGAAGAACAGCAGGGGAGAGAGTGGACAGCCCTGCTGCATCCCTCAGCGAACTGGAAACAGGTCAGAGAGACCCCCACAGTTAACCTAAGCAGTGAGCAAGTCCTAGAGCCACCGGACCATAGCTATGTACTCCTCGCCCAGACCGAAACCTTCGAAGGGTTGAAAATAAGTCTCTCTACTCGATCCTATCAAATGCCTCCTCAGCATCTAGAAGAGGGATCCACAGAGGGAAGGAGTAGCGAGAAAACAAAAACAAAACATATTTAATTACTTGTCCATTATGTTTTGCTTATTTCTTCATCAGTTCAATGTTACTTTATGAAATATTTCTATGTTCGCCCCAAGGAGTTTTGTTTACATAACTCCTTCTACAATATCTTTAAAAACAAGTGAATGCTTGTTTTGGTGTGTGTCATAGAAACCTTCACGATAGTGAGAAGAAGTAACAGATGTGAAAAAAGTGCTACACATCTTAATACTACACATGGCACTTACATAGGGTGCCACTAAAATCTGGTGGGTATGTCTAATTTGCCCTACACAAAACCCTGAGCTGCGAAATGTTGAGGGTTCAATGCTCGTTAGGGTGAAACTTGGCTTGAAATGAAAGGATGTATTACTCACAGTGCCTCCCTTCTCTCTATAGAGAGGCATAACTTATATCGATTTTAGCAACTGATCAGTAGGTGACTTAATAGGAAAATAAAAAAAATTGATCCAATATTAATAACTAGGCACTTACAGATTATATTACCATTGCTCGATCTTAGGTCTCAATACCCCTCTCTTATACCTTCTATACCTATACTACAGTATAATCTGGTAAGATAAGGTTGCAATATAATATCTGCTGAGGAACTAAGAAAATGCTCCCGCCGGGTCTGTTCAGGCAAAAAGCAGGGCCTTCAAGAGTTTTGTATCTTCTGTTTGGCCTCTGACTCCATAAGCTAAGAGCCTTATCTTCTCTGTAAATGATATCATATAAACAGTCTATATTAGCTTGCGATATTACTCAAAATTCAGGGATAGATGACTATTTTAGGCAGTTTTGTGTCGGCATATGTTGTATATCTCCTGTCCTATACGCTCAGCTACGATGATTCCTAAAAACATAAATGTATTTTTTAGAGATGATGCTGGTGACTGTGTTAGAATAACCTTAGGGAATTGTGGAGGGAAGAAGGGACTTAAGAAAAAAAGACCGATTATTCTTACCAGGTATTTCTTGCTGTGAGGTCTATACTGCTCTGGTTATACTTTTTCACAACTGGTCTATCTTTTTCTTTGTCCTTATTTTCACCAATAAGGAGAGGATGTCCTTCCGTTACCTATATATGAGAACAAAGTTGTCACATGCTTAATTTGCTATCAGCCTCCATTGCAAGACCGCTTTGCTTGATCTATGCTAGTGGTCACTCAGCGCATATGTGCTCCCAGTTCGCCCAACTATCATGTTGCCTGTGTGTGGCGAATCTTCCCCGCGTCGTGCTCGAAGGCTAGAGACAGCCTGGCGGGAGGAAATACTTGCGCGCATTAAAGTTGTACCTCCCTATAAACCACTGCGGTGGATTGTGGATAAAGTTAAAGTCAGAAAAACTGCTTCCTAGACTGATAACTGCTAGTCGGGGTATGACATCAGTGAGATACTTCTTACACTCAACTGTGGCGGGTCTGACCTGTCGTGCTATAAAACGGCTGCCCCCGCCCTGCTAGCATCCGGCCACATAGTGTGTCGAAACTCACCTCTCTGGCGGGCACCCTCTCTCCATCCAATTCCGATACTCCTCCGAATAGGGAAAGGCTGTCCCACCAAAGTGCTTCCTTATATGCTACCTCAGAACACAGTTTACCGCTACGTAATGTCACATGTCTACGTGTGAATGACCTGCGTAAACATGTCGCGTCTGCTGTCATCATGTTAAAGTTTACTGCACGGTGTTCCCGACGAAACAAGATGTTTATAATTGTTATGTGTTACTACAGTGCGGGGGCAAATATAAAAAGCCCATTCCATTCCTCTAGTCCAAAACCTCCTGCTAGCTGTTCTGTGCTACTTAATAATCTTGTCACATGGCCTCACTCAAGAGGTATGCTAGCAGCCCTTTGATCCGAACGGGCGCCATCTTGGAGTGGGGTTCTACTGTTGTTAAGATCTGCCTAATCTAAGGACTATTAACGGGACCTCATGTAGGAACTGTGGTATGTGAGAAATGTAATACTGCATGTGATAATTATACATACTGGAAAAGAAAAAAGGTAATGATCCTGTGCTTCTTACTAATCGGGTCATATGATCTCATAAGGAAGACATGATGGCTGCCCAAAAGTGCTAGCGGGCTGCATCATAGCATGGGATTTTACTGTTGGCTGTGAATGGCAAATGTAAAGACTGATGACAAGGTCTGGTGTTTGAACTATAGTTGATGAAAAGAGGTATGCTGCAAATGTTGGTTATGTCTTCTCACATACCAAGGCTATGGTGTAAGCACCAATGAATGTTATTTTTTAGTACTTATTCTATATAAATACATTTACCAGGGAATAATCATGAACCCTCGCCAGGCATCCGAGTGGGCTACCATTATTTCAACTTGAGCACGCCCCTATGTTCATATTGGGAGGCGTCCTTGTAGTCTGTTTAGTAACTATTGGACAGATGGAACTTAAAGGCTATGCTGCTTCTCTCAGACAGATATTTTGATGTTTATCATAATAATATATACACATATTCCCAAATGGTGGGTGGTTGATATCTGTTAACCAAACATCAGGGGGTAAGGTTACAGTTATCTCAGCTTACACTTACTCCTTTATATATGTTGTGACTTGTGAGTTGGTGCCTTTGCTCTGTTCCATAACATCCAACCGGATGAGTCATATAAGTTCTACTTCCTTTCTTAGAGGCACAGTGATTCTATTTTATCTCCCAAGAAGTCTGAAAGTTTGCTATCATAGCTTCATTGTGTATTGGGATAAAACTAAAATTAGGATTACCCTATAAGATAGTGATCTCAGAAGGGACTAAATTGTCTGGTACTGTGGTTACTTGTATTCTTGTATGTCGTGTGGCTAGTAACAAAGCCACTCTCTGAACCCTCAGAGTGCATCTAGATGTGTGAGCATATCTACACTACAGTCCAGAGATACATTGACTTAAAATGAACAATCCCCGGTGGGCCTTCTTGACATTCATGTGATCTGGCAAATTATCTCCTCATTGAGGCCCTCCTTAACTGTATCAAGCTTGAAGATCCAGAAAGTCTCCGTGCGCTTCTGTATTTCCAAGGGGTACTGTCCTGGGGTACACCTGACCTTCTCTAGTATGAGCCATCTGAGGTCATCTTCTTTGTGGTTCAGATCTATACAGTGCTGTACCATAGGTGATGTCAATCTACAGGTTCTAATGGCTGATTTATGTTCACAGTAGCAAGTTCTGAATTCACGACCTGTTTCGCCCACGTAGCCCTTTTCACAAGGGTAGAGAATAAGGATACCAAATTGGTACTCCTACAGTTGGTAAAATCCTTCAGTACCCCTCTTTTCCCTCTATATTACCAGTGCTGGGTAACCAAGGCTGTTTCACATGCGACACATGTACCGCATTTGTGGTTCCCCTTGATTGGACGGGCCTGTGATGGTGGTTTGTGTTAGGGTTTTGTGATGCTTCTCTCTCGTGTGCACAAATTTATCTCCAAGATTAGTGTTTCTGCAATAGGCTACAATGGGTTTTGACAACGCTTCCTGCTCTTCATTGACATTTAATATGTGACAATTTTTCTCCAATACCTTCTTAACTTTAAAGTTTAGGGATGAGTGGATAATAACGCAGACTAAATTCTCTTTCTTAGGGCGGGTGGTCCCTGTCAGAAGGGCATCACGATTGTAATACCGGGCCCTTTTAAAGGCTGTCTTGATGAGTCGTTTGGGGTTTCCCATATCTGTCATAGTCCTTGATCTCTGAACAATTCCTTCTAATCCTTAAAAACTCCCCAAAGGGGATAGAATCTTTTTGGCAGTTGGGGTGATAACTGTCGTGCTTCAGGATCGTATTTTTAGCTGTGGTAGAAGTTGACCTGTATGTAACCTGGTTGCTCCCTAATGACTATGTCCAAAATTCTACTGATCCTTGCTGTAGTGTATTGTGAACCTTAAGTTGTCATTGCTGGCATTAAGCCAGGCAATGAAGGTTAACAGAGTATCCTCATCCCCTTGCCAGACGAAGAAGATCTCGTCTATAAATCTGTGCCACTGTTTGACATTCTCAAAATACGGAGCTACTTCATTAAAAATGTGCCTGATTTCATCTTCGCCCATATAAATATTAGCCACACTCGGGCGCAAGATGTGCCCATACTGGTCCCCTTGATTTGTTGGTACAGTTTCCCTTTGAAGTCAAAAAAATTGTTTATTAATACAATTTCTAGACATTCTACTATCAACTGGTCAGGCCTATCCCCTTGTGTTCTACCTAAGTGGGTCGCTACTGCTTCTATAGCTTGTTGTTGAGGTATATTTGTACATAATGCCTCTATGTCTAATGTTACCAAGATCTCTTGTAGGGGATTGTAAGGTGTATGCTCTATTTTTCTGATAATATGTCCAGTATCTGTGATGAATGATTGATACATAGTAGTTAGGGGGCATAAGAATGCATCTATGTATTTGCACAAGGGTTCTGTGCATTAATTTATGGATGACACTATGAAGCGCAGAGGAGGATCATCAGTACTCTATTGGGTCTTAGGCACCCCATATAGAGCTGGTGTGACTGAATTGGTTTTATTGAGAAAGTCATATTCCTTGGCGTAGCTGATGCCATCCTCTAATGCTTTTTTCGTTACACTACCAATCTGATCTCTCAATCGGGACATTGATCCCAGCCTAGCTGGTCTATAGTGTTCTTGTATAGCCAACATCTGTAAGATTTTCTTGTCACACGTGTCCATTAGGACAATACCCCCACCGTTATCACAAGGTTTTATCGTAAGGTTGGTCATTTTTTAAGTTTATCTAATGCATTTCTCTCTGCTTGTGTCAGATTCTGGTTACTAGTATGAGTGTATTTGGTTATTTTTTGTATTTCATTTAGAACAGATTTTTCAAAGATTGCCATCTCTGGGCCTACCATCTCAAGCGTGGGGGTAATTGTTGATTTGAGTTTGCACCCTGAGAGGTTGGCTGCCCCTTCTGGCACTTCCAAACTAGAGAAATATTTCTTCAGATGAATCTTTCTGAAGAAGGCAAATATGTCTTGATTGAGTTGAAATTTGTTATAATGGGCATTGGGAACAAAGGATAAACCTCTGCTGAGTACAGCTGTTTCTTCATGGCTAAGGCAGTGTTTGGACGGGTTACATATTGGTATGGTCCCTGACTTAGATCCATTTTTTAGGACCTCCAATACTGCTGATTCCGTATTCTCATATACATTTGCGGAGGTTGTGGGTCCATCTGTTGGTACCCTCTCCTGTCCTGTCTGGGAAATCTGACTCTGCCCCTGAGCCGTCCTCTCGCTAAAAAAGGAGGCGGGGATTGACAGTATTGATAATGTCCTCTCCCCCTGCCACTCTGATGTGAGAATCCCGAAGTTTGTCCTTCAAAGTAGTTTGACCCTTCTGCTTCAGAATCAGATGAATTGGTGTCTGAAAATGTTAGGACTTTTTTCTTTTGGTTATATTCATGTGTTTGGGCCTCAGGCTCATATTGCCATTTCTGATAATAATTTGCCCTCAAGTAAGGGTACGTCTTTTCTTGTGAGTACCACTTTATATATTTTTTCAATTTGTCCGTCTTTTTTTTGATTAGGTATTCCTCAAAATCGTGCAGTTCACTATTGAGGCTTGCCAGTTTGTTTGGCCTCCTCTACACCTGTAGTGGTCTTTAACTTATCCTCCAGCTCTTGAATTTCCTGACTTAATATGGCCACAAGTTCTCTTGCTCTTTCTACGACGAGGATCATCCAATCCCTAGAGCATCTATTTCCTATTTGGGACGATTTTTCTAGGATATTGCGTAGTTCCACAAAGAGCACTGGTGCATTGCGTACTCTTAATCACAAAGGAATAACTCCTGCCCGGAGATACTCCAACATATATATGGCATGTGACTCCATTCGCTTGACTTTCTTTCTTAAATTAAACAATGTTGTCCATTCACTATTTTCTGCACTAGATAATGTCACTCTCTGGTTAGTACCAGACGGTTACCCTATCAGTGCTGAGAAGTCTGCATCAGTAAAGCCAAAAGTCTAAAGGACTTCCATGATGTATTACACTATGGTCTAAAAAGAAGGACCTCCTGTTCACAAAGTCTAAACTATCTCACTACACATAAATAAAATAAACATTAAGATAATAAATATACCTAGAAAAAGAGATCCTTGTGATGGACAAAATTTACAGTGCTGCGCGCTTGTGGAACAAGAAAAAACCAAGTAAGCACACTGAAAAAGATGAGCATTCACTGCCTCTTCAACATGATGAGGTGACCTACAGTGCCTGTGATTAAACAACCACTACCAACGAGATATGAGAAAGTCTGGGGAATAGTATGGTAGTGTGAGTATGCTAGTGACATGGCTGTGGGTCATTTGAGTGAGGTATGAGTGCAGGGGATTGTTGTTGTTTTCCTTTTTTTTCCTTTTTCAATCATTCTGTATAGTAACAGTGTTCATATTCTGAATACAGATGTAAAACTTTATTGTGATTGTTGCACAAAATGAAATGTCTCTTCAGATAATTTTCTAATTTTGATAAATGTGTCCTCAAAAATTCAAAAAAAGGGATAAAATATAATAAAATATGAAATAACAACTACCAAAGTTGGTGTGTGGAGAGTATTACTTTAGCATGCCACAAGTTCTTGAGCTCTAGCAAGCCATCGGTAAAGAAATAGAGGTTGTGTGGGAGATTGTTCTTGCAACTATATTTATCTGTTTTTTCCCCCTCCTCCCAGACCTATTGAATAGGGGGTTACCTTTCTCATTTCTCCCTGTTGGAGATGGAACCAAAGTAGCCTGTCTAGTCTGCCTCATGGAAGGCCCTAAAGAGGAAGTTCAATACATCATCAACTGCCCACTTGTAAAACTACACAGGAAAGCCTACCTCCCCAGGGTCCTTTTGGTATGGGAGCCTTGAGATGACCTGCTCAATATTGGTCTTAGTGATTTCTATCTTGAGTAGGTCCCTGCCTAACATGTTGAGACCAGGGAGGCACACACTGTCAAAAATAGCCTCCAGACAGTCAGGATAATCCACCATCTCGGGTATATAGGACCCCATAGAAGGCTGCAAACTTGTTTACAATGACCTGCTTGCTGGTGTTAGGTTTGAAAACCCCATTCCTGCAATGTACTCGTTCCATGCAATTTTAGGTTAGCAGTGTGTGGCTAAATAGACACCATTTGTATTCACGTTATGCAACCCACTGAGTTATCCCCGCAATGTGCAGGCTTTAGTTAGCAAGTGTGACTCCATTTTATATTTTGCAATCCCTATTAGGCTGCTTAGGCTGTGCCTGAACTAAGCCTCATTTTTCGTATTGCTTGCCTTAGCAGAACACTGTATTTTGTTATTATTTTCTCTTCAGTTCAAGGCTGCTTCCTGACTTACTAATGAATAGGCCATTCTGCCTTCGCATACCTACCCGAGTGTGTAGTTCTGCTCCCACGTTAGGAGACGCTGAGACTAGGCATGGCAACCTTGAGTTGCAGATAGCATGTACTCAACTGGCAGGTGGTAGCCATCCTTCTGTGCCTCCTTTGTTCATGCTCGGCCCAGGCCGGTAACTTTCCACAGTGGGGGTGGTTGGAGGCTTCTGGGAATTATAATTATGTGTTGTGGGCTGCTGGGGGGTCAGTCCCTCGGCAGACATCTTAGGGTGCAGGTCAGATTGGACTCCTCTGCAGAGTGTTGCTAATAAAAGCTTGTTTGTATTCTCTGCTGTCTGACCAACTCTTCATTCTTGGGAAGGCAAAGCAGGTGGTTGTAAGTAATCCCTAAGTGCCACTTCCTTCAGTTGGCACCCGAACAGGGACCCCGCACGGTGATGCGACTTGCCCGTAATCGGTTTGCAGGGTCGGGTGCGTTTGGTCGGATGGGCGGATTGGGGTACCCCATTCGATCAAGCATGTTTCTCGCAGCTGCCCTGCCCGGCTGATTGCGCGACTCCTGGTCTAGTGGTCACCGGCTGGGGTCCTGAGAAGGCAAATCCTTGGAGTTGACTGGTGCGAAGAGTCGGCAGTGGAGAATAACTTGACTCAACCTGTGTGCACCAGGTGAGTGATTTGATTCCTGGAAAAATGGCACCATTCTTGAACGGCACAAGCCTACGGGCTGTGTCTTGGTACAGTCTCCGGACTGCCTTGGTGCAGTTTTCGGACTGCCTTGCTTGAGCGGCATGAGCCGATGGGCTGTGTCTTGGTACAGTCTTCTGGCTGTCTTGGTTTGAACTTGGTGGGTCTGCGAACCCTTTTAAAAGACACTGAGTGTTTGTGAACAGTTTACCAGGTCAACTGGAAATTTGGTCTACTCTTGAAAAGGCTTGGGACTGTTTGCGAACAATCTGCCAGGCCAACTGGTCATTTGGTCTACTCTTGAAAAGGTCTGGGGCTAGAGCCTGTCTTCTTGAACTTGGTACAGTCTCCGGACTGCAGGGAGCGGTCTTCGGACGATTTTGGTTTGGTTCTTGATCAATTTCTCTTATTTATTTTTCCTTTCATTATTTTTGTTGGTGTTGGGGACAGCGTATGTGTCTTATATTAAAATGCGTGGTTTAGGTAAGTTAGGGTGTTTTGAATGTCGATGTTGTTCCATTTAAGCCCGACTGGAAGAGAAGAAGCCTGAGCCTCCGGAAGGTACCCCAAATTTTGACGTATACGTCAAGCATGGTATTGGCCCTATTATGTTTAGCACATTGTGGAATAAATATACGAGGGACAATGCTGAGTTACAATGGCCGCTCACTGGCTTGTTCGATGAACAAAAATTGAATTTCTTGCTGGACAAATTGTTTGCCAAAAAGAGCAGGCAGTCGATGTTTGATTCTTTAAGAGTATAGCAGAAGGAAGCGAAGCAACGACGTATGAGAGCAGAGAAAAAGGCCCAGAAAAGACAGACACAAACGATAACGCAAAAAGCAGTGGCCTATGAAAGAGAAAAGATAGAGAAAGACATAGAATTTGCAGATAGAAAGTTTCGATTGCAGACTGATAAATGTTATCTTACTGGGGAGGAAGGTGATGTTTTCGTTGAAGAGCTATTGGATTCTCGCTCTCCTCCAACTTATGCTCCTGAGTGGATATACCCAAGAGTCCCCACATCTAAGCCCCTGGTGCTGCTCTCCCTAGTTTTTCCACCTCTGGCAAAACTATTCATATTCAATAGCTTTATTTTGATAAACAAATATCATGAAAGCAGAATTATCATTAAGACGATAAAAGTGGAACAATTATATACAATGGATCCAGGAGTTTAAAAGGATGTAATTGTTTTGTTAGTAAAGTAACAATTTCATACCCAGAAAAATACCATTTATATACTTAACAATTTTTAACAGATTATAATAAATAAATTTGGGTAAAATGAGAATAAAAAAGACGTACTTCATATATAGCTCTTAGATGTCATTTAAAAGAATACAAATTTGGGAAAAGCCAACATAAGGAGCACAATCACATTTCCAATTTCATTTTACACCTCCCTGCACAGAAATTTGGATCTGATAAACCAAATACAACCAAGATACTTCGCCACACCACATACAAAGAGAGCTCTAGAGTCTGATTTCAAAATCCGCAGGGCAGAGGTGTGAGCTGTAGTGCCCAGTTGTCTACAAATTGGTTTGAGCCACTTTGATCTAGCTCTTGAATACGCTGGACACACAAACATGAGGTGAGCCACACTCTCTTTTGGTGCCTCGCAACAAGGGCTGTCCGCAATTGTCTGGCGCGGGGGGTTCCATTTTGCAGTAAGCTTACGTACCAAAAGAGAGCCTACTATAAACTGTATATAGAGTGCCCTATCTCTTGGGATTTTGAAAAAATCAATAACGGCTCTAGGGAAATATGTTGTTTGAACTGGTAGAATTCATCTGCCATCCTCCCCAGATTTGGATTGCTAAGTTCCTGCATATCAACCCAAAGGCAGTATGCCTTTTTGAGCTCATCCTTACTAGGTGGGTTCTGGCCTTCCCAACAGCTTCTGAGACCCAGAGTGAACACCAGTTTTTTTACGTTGTTGAGCCAGCTGACCCTATGATTACAATCCAGGCCAATTACCTCCTTAAGTGCGGTGGTATAGCAAGCAAGTTCAGGGGTTCATAACAAACGGGCCCAAAAAAACAATGGCCTTAATCTAGCAATGTCTTTAAAAGAACGTCTTCCCATATCGCTCATCAAGGGCTTGAGTGGAACATTGCAGGGGAGGGACACAAGCTCTCTCAAGAACTTATGTTCCGAACTGCTGATCTCTTGCATATTGTCAAACCCCCAAAGTTCCGCACCATACAGGGCGGAACTTACTGCCCTTGCTGTATAGATCGTGAGCGCTGGGGCAACAGGTCTGCTACATGAGCGACGATGTTCCCTACCTATTGACCCAGTCACACGCCTATGATTCAAAAGCATCTTATTGATGTGGGGTTTCCATTGCATTGTATCGGAACGGCGAATACCCAAATAGTCAAAAGTGCTAACTCCTTCTAAAGATGCTCCATCCAAAGAAAAGATGTGCCTAAAGGGCTTAAAGGGTTGAATGTCATTAATTTAGTCTTTGTGGTGTTAATAGTCAACCCTCTTAATGAGCAGAAAAGATGATACCTATCTAAGAGCTTCTGCAACCCGACCGGGGTCTTAGAGATCAACAAGGTATCATCAGCGAAGAGGAGTGTAGGTATCCTATCTCCTGCCAGGGCTGGGGCATCAGATGGAATTTCCTGAAGAAAACTAACCACCCCATTCACATATAACGAGAACAGGGTGAGGGCCATAATACAGCCCTGGCGAACTCCTCTATTCACTGAGATTCTTACAGTTTTCTGTTCTTGTGACCCCCATCTCACTTGGGCATAATTGTCCTCATGCAGGTGGACAAGCAGATTCAAAATAAACACAGGCATACCCATTTCGGCCAAGACTTCCCATAGTTGGTCCCGTGGGACCAAGTTGAAGGCTGTCTTTAGATCGATGAAGGCAAGATAGAGGCTGCCTCCACCTATCACGACTACCTTCCAGTAAATAAGAAGGAGCCTAAACACCTGATCTATTGTTCCAGTTTTGGACCTAAAGCCCGCCTGAAATTGGGAGAGAATGGTCTCATCGTCGGCCCAAGAATGAATCCTCTGGAGTAATACCCTGCCAACTACTTTTTGAATAGCATCTATCAGGCTAATTGGTCGATAGTTGGCAGGGTCCTCCCTGGCCCCCTTCTTGAAGATATGCACCACTTCAGCTCCCTTCCATGACTCAGGTATGGGGCAGCCTTTAGCAATAGAGTTAATTAGGAGCATGATGTACTTCGCCCAGTTGCTAAGACTTGCACGGAATAAGTCCCCTGGAAGACCATCCGGGCCTGGGGCTTTTAAAGGTGTTATTTTATTAATTGCTGCTGTCACTTCATTTAAGTTAAAATAATCTGTGATGCTAGGAGTTAGGCGAGTAATTAACTTAACACAGGCTCCACCCTTATGTGTCTTGACTGTCCCAGTGTATAAATTCCTAAAGTGATCAAACCAGACTTGGCTAGATATATGGTTGGGAATTACATCTGGATCATTCCTATTAGCCCCCTTAACAAGATTCCAGAAAGAGTAGGCATTGTTTTCCAGACGCGCGTCTTTTAGGTTCTGCCAATGCGATTCGTCCCAATTGGGTTTAGCACGTCGCAGCTTCGCCTTATACTCCTTCCTAGCACGTTGGACACGGGAGATGTTTTTACTTTTAATAGCTATGACTAAAGCCTTCCTTTTCTGTCTGCAAATTTTTGAAAACCAGGCGTGACTGCTTTTTGGGCAAGCTTTTGCAGATCTGTGGTTAGCAGCAATGATAAACAGGGATCCCAGCTGTTCTACCGTTCTTGTGTAGACATCTAGCACTTTCTGTGGGGCACCAAGGTTAATGCATGCTTCTTGTAGGTCTATGCAATTTTTGACCAGTAGGCGATTAATTTTGGCCATCTTGGCTTCGTTGACGACTATTTTAGACCACTTAAGATGTCTCCTACTGTTTGAGGGAACTATTTCCTTGGTCATTAGGTTATTAATTGCCTCAGAAACTGGGCCAGGAGAGGACCAGAGGAGTTTAGTACTCAAACAAAGAGGATTGTGGTCACTGTCGATAGATGGGACAACTTCCATATCAATTATATTTCTCCACAGTCGTATATCTATTAAAATATAGTCAATACGGGATGGGCAACTAATTCTATTGTACGTGCAAGCCCCGCCAGAATCTGATATTGTTCTACCATTTGCAGCCCTAAGCCCACATTCCAAGACAAGTGCATTCAGCTGTATTTGCAACCCGTGACCATTTTTTGATGGGGGGAATACTTAGGGGGGGAATACCCCACCTGGTATCATCCTCCTCCAACCCCATCATAGCTCCTGAGCTAAGGGGTTCAAACGTGCAATTAAGGTCACCTGCTATCATGATTCTATAACCCAGAGCGATATTAACCCAGGCCATCAGGCCTCCTGAGGGGTGGCCTTTCCCCAGGGAGACAGCTGGCAGGAAGAAGCAAGTATACCCAGATTTATAGAGGGGAACTAAGCTCCAGGTTTCCGTGGGACCAAGTTGAAGGCTGTCTTTAGATCAATGAAGGCAAGATAGAGGCTGCCTCCACCTATCACGACTACCTTCCAGTAAATAAGAAGGAGCCTAAACACCTGATCCATTGTTCCAGTTTTGGACCTAAAGCCCGCCTGAAATTGGGAGAGAATGGTCTCATCATCGGCCCAAGAATGAATCCTCTGGAGTAATACCTTGCCAACTACTTTTTGAATAGCATCTATCAGGCTAATTGGTCGATAGTTGGCAGGGTCCTCCCTGGCCCCCTTCTTGAAGATAGGCACCACTTCAGCTCCCTTCCATGACTCAGGTATGGGGCAGCCATTAGCAATAGAGTTAATTAGGAGCATGATGTACTTCGCCCAGTTACTAAGACTTGCACGGAATAAGTCCCCTGGAAGACCATCCGGTCCTGGGGCTTTTAAAGGTGTTATTGTATTAATTGCTGCTGTCACTTCATTTAAGTTAAAATAATCTGTGATACTAGGAGTTAGGCGAGTAATTAACTTAACACAGGCTCCACCCTTATGTGTCTTGACTGTCCCAGTGTATAAATTCCTAAAGTGATCAAACCAGACGTGGCTAGATATATGGTTGGGAATTACATCTGGATCATTCCTATTAGCCCCTTAACAAGATTCCAGAAAGAGTGGGCATTGTTTTCCAGACTCGCGTCTTTTAGGTTCTGCCAATGCGATTCGTCCCAATTGGGTTTAGCACGTTGTAGCGTCGCCTTATACTCCTTCCTAGCACGTTGGACATGGGAGATGTTTTTACTTTTAATAGCTATGACTAAAGCCTTCCTTTTCTGTCTGCAAATTTTTGAAAACCAGGCGTGACTGCTTTTTGGGCAAGATTTTGCAGATCTGTGGTTAGCAGCAGTCATAAACAGGGATCCCAGCTGTTCTACCGTTCCTGTGTAGACATCTAGCACTTTCAGTGGGGCACCAAGGTTAATGGATGCTTCTTGTAGGTCTATAAAATTTTTGACCAGTAGGCGATTAATTTCGGCCATCTTGGCTTCGTTGACGACTATTTTAGACCACTTAAGATGTCTCCTACTGTTTGAGGGAACTATTTCCTTGGTCATTAGGTTATTAATTGCCTCAGAAACTGGACCAGGAGAGGACCAGAGGAGTTTAGTACTCAAACAAAGAGGATTGTGGTCTCTGTCGATAGATGGGATAACTTCCATATCAATTATATTTCTCCACAGTCGTATATCTATTAAAATATAGTCAATACGGGATGGGCAACTAATTCTATTGTACGTGCAAGCCCCGCCAGAATCTGATATTGTTCTACCATTTGCAGCCCTAAGCCCATATTCCAAGACAAGTGCATTCAGCTGTATTGCAACCCGTGACAATTTTTTGATGGGGGAATACTTAGGGGGGGGAATACCCCACCTGGTATCATCCTCCTCCAACCCCATCATGTCTCCCGAGCTAAGGGGTTCGAACGTGCAATTAAGGTCACCAACTATCATAAGGAGCGAATCAGGATGGCATTTAGACAGTTCTTGCTCCAAGGAAGATACAATAGGTCAAGAGGTACCCCCCTTTGTCCCTCTCACATACACATTAAACAATTCAAGGGGTATAGCTCCTTCCTTCCCACTTATAGTAAGTCTCATTATGTCTGGGCATGCACAATTATGATCAATGATTCTATAACCCAGAGCGATATTAACCCAGGCCATCAGGCCTCCTGTGGGGCCGCCTTTCCCCAGGGAGACAGCTGGCAGGAAGAAGCAAGTATATCCAGATTTAATGAGGGGAACTAAGCTCCAGGTTTCCTGGAAGAGGCAGATGTCTCGGTCTTCTATTAGCCTGTTCCAGTCGGGTAAAAGCAGCTTACTACCAAGACCAGCTATATTCCAGGAGATAATCTTGAGCTGTGGGTGTGGAATCACAAGGGCCACCTCACATGAAGGTATCGCTTGAGGTTGCAATAATGGGTCAGGTTACCCTGTTTGGTTCTGTAGGTTGGTTCCTCAAATTGTCGATATTTCAGTCAATATTAATGTTATTAGAAGGTGATAGATAGAGCTAGACATAGAATGTGCAGATAGAAAGTTTTGATTGCAGACTGATAAATGTTATCTTACTAGGGAGGAAGGTGATGTTTTCGTTGAAGAGCTATTGGATTCTCGCTCTCCTCCAACTTATGCTCCTGAGCGGATATACCCAAGAGTCCCCACATCTAAGCCCCTGGTGCTGCTCTCCCTAGTATTTCCACCTCTGGCCAAACTGCTTCGGCCCTAGCCCCGCCCGCTTTCTCTCTGCTCACGCAAGTAACAGGGGCGGGAGCCGTTAGCTCTCCTTTTCTGTCTACTGACTCCGCATCTGCCGCTACACCCCCTTTCACTCCTACAGCACTGCCTCCTTTCATGATGATACCTGTCTCTTCATCTGCTCTTTCCCCCTTAAGTGCAACACCTCAAACACTGCAAAATGGCGAGATGCAGGGGGCGTCGATGCATGAAGCGAATTGGGCAGCAGCGCGAAACTGCATGGAGAAAGTGTCATGCGTTCTGCTGTGGGTGATGAGGAAAAGCAAATGGTGGCGAACCAGGCAGCTCAGTGGGCTCGAAATCCAATCTATAGTGTGGAATATGTGTGGAGTGTGATGAAAGATTTTGAGCCCTTCATACAGCAGCATGCTCTCAAGCATATGTCAGATATGCTGATAGGACTGTGGGAGCAGTGTTTTCAGGGTGTTGCAATGCAGATCATCTATGACATATGGGACAGGGTATATGCTACAGGTATGGCCCCCAATGAGGTTTTTTGTATTGTAACGACATTGGTGGGTTATCGGGGCAGATTGCTCCAGAAGGTTCAAATGATGGTGACCCAGTGCCCCATGAGGGAGGTCCATCCCATTTACCATTCTGAAATACCAGAACTGTGCAACTCCACGAACACTGTAATTAGGTCACGAGTCGACGTTCGGTTTCAGGAACAGTGGTTCTATACTCCTTGAAAGAGAAGTGAGGTAATATCCCTTAAAGGTCAGTTGCTGGACCCTCGGAAAAACCCGACTGCGTACTACAAAGGGATTGACAGAGGAGGCAAGTGCATACACAGGATCATGTAGTGGAATTGGGAGGAACATGGGATCAGATCAGGGCGTGGGATATGGAACACAAGCCCGGCAAAAAGCCGAAGGCGGAGTAATAGGCGTAATAGGCTTTATTGGGGCGTATCATCACCTATAAGCATTCCCTTATCCCGCCGAGACGGGTGGATTGGGACAAGTTGACTGCATGTCATCAGAAGAAGGACGAGAGTGTGTCTGATTTCTTTATCAGGTTTGAAGGGGTGTTTCTCGACTTTAGTGGTCAAGACTTGTCGTTGGAAGGTGGTGTTCAGTTGTTTGTCAGCAGATTCATTAATAACTTGCTTCCTGAGAATGCGACTAGGCTGCAGGCTTCAGAAAGTACATGGAGCACCTCCTTCCCGTCGGTAATACTGAATATGGCACAGTACTACGAGCATAGAGAGAATGAAGTGAAGGAAAAAGTGGAGAAAAAGCAAAAAGAGTTGAAAACAAGCAAGTTGCGAGGGGAGGTGGAAGAGGAAGAGGTTCGGCCCAGTGGCTGGTACTTCGAGTGCACCCATTGGGCTCAACCAATGTGCATATTGCAAGCTGGAGGGACACTGGCGGAATTAGTGTCTGGAGTTATTGCAGAAAGGTGAGACCCCGAGAGGTCAGGGGTTTAGAGGACGTGGAAGAGGAGGAGGAGGCCGGGGGGAGATGCGGTCAGAGTATATATTGTCTAATTGACAGAGCAGGAACTGTTTTGACGACCCCCAAGGGAGGCAGTACTACCATGATGACTATGACATGGACGAAGTGACGGGGATGTCTCACAGCTAGGATAGCCAGGGACAGGGCAAGGGACCAGTTCCGGTGCCTGTAGATCAGCGTGGACTCTATGTCACTGCAAATTTACAAGGTACGACTGAGATATTTCTAGTTGAAACAGGGGCTATGAATAGCTCTGTTTCCCGTTCACTGGTCCCGGGGGCAGCTCTGTCTGGCCAAAACAATGTTTCAGTGGGTTTCTCAGGCGTGCTGGTTGTTAGTCCCATTTCCAAACCTCTTGCTTTGACTATTGGCCCCTTTACGGTTGATTCACCATTTGTATTAACGTCAAATTATGGGGAGAATTTGTTGGGATTGGATTTGTGAAAAAGGTTACATGCAACAATTTTTTGCTCTCCAGACGGTGTTTTCATGACTATTGAACCACAAGTGGCCTGTGCTAAGAAATGCTTCACGAAGGATGCATCCCTTCCTGCTGAGTTCAATGATGTGCCACGCAAATTATGGGCTACAAGAGACACAGATGTGGTGTTACTCCAGATCCCACCGGTCTCTATACAGATCAAAGATAATGCTTTACTGCTGCGTATTCCCCAGTACAAGATATCCCAGGCTGTAGAAAAGGCCATATTACAAATAATACAGGATTTGATTAAGTCTGGTGTGGTTGAAGAGACAATGGCGAATGTGTGTAATAGCCCTATTCTTCCTATTCTTAAAAAAATACCCTTGGATTCTTCTGATGCTCACCCTGATGTTTACCACTTTGTAATAGACCTTAGAGAGGTGAACAAAATAAGGGTTCCCCAGTACCCTGTGGTTCCAGTCATTACCACAATCTTGACAATGATTCCCCCGTCAGAAAAATTATTTTCCGTGATCGATTTGAAAAATGCTTTCTTTAGCATTCCAATCCATACAGATAGTAGATATCTGTTTGGATTTGCAATAGCCGGAAGGAGCTTTAGATTCTGCCGTGCTCCACAAGGCTATACAGAAAGTCCTAGTATCTAAAGCCAAGCTTTGAAAAGTTAATTGGATTCTTTGAAACTTCCCCCTGGTAATGTGTGTTGCAGTACGTGGACGACCTCGTTGTAGCTTCGGACACTGAAGGTGGTTGCATTTGGCACGCCATGCACACAAGGTGTCACTTTCAAAATTTCAATATTGTCGGCAAGAGGTCACCTATTTAGGTCACCTACTGTCGAAGGAGGGTCGCAGACTAACACCTGAACACATAGCTGCTATCACTAATATGCCTGTTCCTAAGCCCCAACGCTAGGTGCACCCACGCTTTCATTGGCATACCTTTGTATTGTCGTCGCTGGATCCCTAGTTATTCCTTACTAACGAACACCCTTCTTTACCTGACCACCAAAGAAGTGCATGAACCCTTGCCTTGGACATCTGCATGCCAGCAAGGATTTGAGCAATTAAAGGTTGCGCTTTGGTTTGCTCCTGTGCTTGGCACTCCTGATTACCAGAAGCCTTTTGTGCTTTACGTACACAATGCAGATGGTTGCGCGCTTTCTGTTCTAACACAGGGTTTCGGTGGTAAGCATTGACCCTGCGCTTATTTCTCTGCTATTCTTGATAACGTCGCCAGAGCTCTCCCGAGCTGCCTGAGAGCTGCTGCGGCGGTGGCAGTTTCTGTCAGACAATCGGCAGGGCTCGTCCTTGATACTGATCTCACAGTAATTGTGCCTCATGCTATGGATACGCTATTGAATAAGACAAAGACGCAGCACCTTACTAGTGAGCGTCTGACTGGATATGAATTAACCTTGTTTGCTCTGCACATTACCATCAAACGATGTGCTACTCTGAACCCATCCACGTTACTTCCCCTACCTTCGGAAGAAAAGGACAATGATGTCCATGATTGTTTATTTTGGACTGAGGAAGAAAGGAAAGGACGGGTAGGCCTGACTGATGTTCCATTATCTGAATGAACCCCAAGGGGAACTACATGTCGATAGCTCTTGTTTCAAACTACCATATAGCACTACCACTGCAGCTTATGCAATCACAACATTACACACTTTAGTTGAGACATACCATACCATACCAATCGGCCCAAGCTGCAGAGTTGGTTGCCCTCCTTAGGGCTTGTGAGTTGAGTGAGGGACTGACTGTCAATGTCTACACCAAGAGCCAGTACGATTTTGGGGTGGCCCATAATTTCGGGTGCCTCTGGGAGGAGAGAGGGTTCTTGACCTCGCATGGGTTGCGAATGCAGCATGGTCCATTGATACATAGACTGTTGTCAGCATTGACACTCCCTGATAAGTAGGCAATAATAAAATGTAGCGCTCATAAAGCAGTAACAGATGATGTTGGAAGCGGAAATGAGTTTGCCGATCAGACAGCTAAGGAGAGAGCTAGATCAAAGATGAAAAAGATGTTTGTGGCAGATCTCGCTAGGTGGGTTCCAGACAATTGAATGTTCGAGGGCACATTAGAAAATGAAATGGAAATACAGAGTGAGGCGACCGTAGATTAACTGGCAATATGGGAGGAGAGTACAGGGCGTTTAGATGAGGATGGGTGCTGGACTGACCTGACCTGTCTGGGAAACATAGATGGTTGCTGCCCAATGCCTACGTGCTCCCTGTTGTGACAATGGCCCATGGTCCAGCACATGTTAGTGCCAAAGGAATCTGTAAGCTACTGGACCCAGTATGGCAGAAAGATAATATCTCTAAGGTAGCCACACACCTAGTGAAGCACTGCATTATTTGTCTGAAACATAATCCTGGTAAAGGTACTCCTACACCCAAAGGCAACTTTGCACCACCTTTCTTCCCTTTCGAGGTTCTCCAGATGCATTTCATTGAAATGGAACGAGTTAAAAATTTGAAGTATGCGCTAGTAGTGATTTGTGCATTTAGTAAATGGATTGAGGCTTCCACCACTAAGGAGAATAAGGCCATGGCGACGGCGAAGGCTCTCTGAAAAGAGTTCTTCCCACACTATGGATTGCCACATGTGATCTGGAGTGACAACGGAAGTCACTTCAGTTCAAAAGCCATTGAATTGGTGTGCAAAGGCTTGCATATTAAGTAGAAGTTTCATGCAGCGAACCACCCCCAGTCAGCAGGCCTGGTTCAAAAGTACAATGGTACTCTCAAACTGAAGTTAGCGAAGATCCAAGAAAGCACAGGATTGCGATAGCCAGATGCTCTACCTTTAGCGTTGTTATCTACCAGAGCAACTGTGCATTCCAGAAAAGGGTACTCCCCATACGAGGTGGTCTTGGGATGCCCCACCAATGTCTGGGGCACCCCAAGACCCAAGCACTACTCTGAGATAGAGTACCCCCTGCTTGTGGACTATCCGTATGAGTTAACTAAATCTTCGTTCTATCCACCAACAGATTTATGCCACGCTGCAACCAGTGCCAGAGAGGCCCGGGCATCAGTTACAGCCCAGGGAATTCGTCTTGGTAAAGAATTTTCAGCGAAAGAGCTGCCTGGAGCCTCGTTGAAAGGGGCCACTTTTAGTCCTGCTCGCCACCCGCACCACAGTGAAGCTTGAAGGCCGGAAGCACTGGTTGCATGGAACTCACATCAAGAGGATCACTCTCCCACTTCCGTATGATCGGTGGGTCCTCAACGGTATTGCTGATCAGGAAGGGGAGCGAGTGCCCCGTTTCATTCCCTTCTCTGAGGCACGATTGAGGTAGGCGCAGACAGACAAAGAAAGTGATGCTGCCGTGCTTGAGGTGGTCCCCCAGAGATAAGGGCCGCCGAGGATACTTCCGCATCTGGTGCACAAGAGTCTGAGTCTCAATGCCCACCTAACCCTGAGTTTCACCCCCTTTTTGTTGATGAAACAGTGCTGGAGTCATCAGGTATAACCTGCGGCCCCAACTGAAGGACAGTGCATCAGTAGGACAGTCCAGGATTTAGGGAAGGACTCGAGCTTAGGGCGTAGGTGCCATGCCTAAGGTGCCTGCATTAGATTAGAGTAAGCTACACTAGTGCACTTCCCTGGACACTGCACAGGATCGTTGAGGGTACTTGCCCCGGAGGGAGGGTGCCCTATCCTGAAAGAAGAGGATTTGTTTTTCAGCAAGGTCTGCGATCGCGCAGCTCCCCGTGGGAGTGCTTCATAGCACCTTCGTTGATGAACAATAGGAGTCTACCATTGAGGCTCTGAAGGACACTGGCTGACTTGTGCCCCTCTGGTTGGTTGCATTTTTGTGACTCCAATTCCTATGGTTTCTTTCTATGTACCCATTTGGCCATACAGTCATGAAGGAGGAACAGCCCCTGGTGGCCCCTCCAATGCAGCAGAATGGTCCTGTGTGGTCTAGTTGGTCTACTGGGAGTAGGGTAGTAGTGGTAGTGGTCCCTCTCATAGTAACAATAACACTATTTGGGGTGGTGTGGTATTTAGAAGAACAGCATTCTGTGAACACTTTGATAGGGACTACCTCGGCTCCACCTGAGCACCTGTTCATTACACTGGCCCTGCATAAATAGAGACATAGACAGACTTATATCAAGAACGCTTTCCTGTAGATGCTCCATCTGTACACAGTACCACTAATGCCACAAATTGTTGGGTGTGTGGGTTACTCCCCTCCATTATGCACAAGAATGATTTGCTGGTGTCATTGCCGCTGTCGTACTTGGGTAGCTGTGAGGCATGGTTCCAGTTGCTTTCTATGGTATACATGCACCATCATGCTGACGCTATGAACATGGTACAGTCTGATTACGAAGCAGTGTGGGAGTATATAGTCATACACCAGGGATATACACCTAGGACAGATAGAAAGGAGGGTGCCCTGCATCCAGAAGCTTGTATGAATATTTACCAAAATAATAAGAACATCACTTGGTTACAAAATGAAATGTTGGATTTTCAAGGATTTAATGTTACCGAATATTTTAAATGTTTCCAGGAATGAAATATCACTGAAGACAAATCCATGCCCGTCCCTGTGATCCATACAGCAGCTAGTTTCTGTGTTGAAGGTGCAGGGAATATTCCAGTAGGACAGAGCCGTTGTAACTACACCTACCGATTGAACACTACTAGTAGCCCAACTTTACTTACACCTCCAAATGTATACTTCGTTTGTGGGGAACAGACTTATACATGGCTTCCCAGGGGATGGTCCGGTCGGTGTTATGTCTCCTTTCTTTTACCCCTGTTCACATTGTACCGTCTAATTATCACAAAAATAATAGGCTACAACGTAGGGATCTATTAGTCAATCCAGAGGCTATAGATCAAACAGATTCTTCCCTACAGCAATTTACTGACATATTGAAGGGCATTCTGCCGTTCTGGGGCCCCATGTTCAATAGTCGTAATATTCGTTGCCTTGCCAGAGTAGTTGAGGGAGTTATTAATACTACTGCAGGTATACTGACTAATCTTACAGTCAGGCTTTATGCTACGAAGCTCGTTGCTCTTCAAAACCGGATGGTTTTAGACATCATTCTAGCTGATAGAGGTGGAGCCTGCTGCGTCATCGGCAGCAGCTGTTGCATTTACATTCCTGATAACGCCCCTAATGTATACTCCGCAATACAGAAATTACACAGGCTTTCTTCAGATATCCATCAGGATAATGCTTCATGGTCCCTCACAGGGTGACTCTGGGTTCTGCTGACATCATGGGGTTGGAAGATACTACTGGTTCTAATAGCTATTGCAGGTGTCATCTTTACATGTTGCTTATGTATTAATTGCCTTCCAGCCTGTTGCACCTATTGTGTGAGTAAGCTCACCCCTACCCCTAAATTGTCAGAACGTGATAACAAGGTCTCTACAATGATGATGCAGGATATCCAGAACATGATGCTCATCGATGAGGGCATTTTTGAATACTAAGATTTTGATACTCATGTGTTGCTTTATTCTTCCTTGTAACTTGAGGGACTATGCATTTTCCTTCTCCCCACTTAGAATTGTAAAGACCCTACCGGATAGCCTCAATGAAGCATTTAGCCACCCGTGCTAAAAGGAGGGTCTGTTAGGTTTGAAAACCCCAGTCCTCCTATGCACTCGTCCCATGCTATTTTAGGTTAGCAGGGTGGCTAAATAGACACCATTTGTATTCACGTTATGCAACCCACTGAGTTATCCCCGTAATGTACAGGCTTTAGTTAGCAAGTGTGACTCCATTTTGTATTTCGTAATCCCTATTAGGCTGCTTAGGCTGTGCATGAACTAGGCCTCATTATTCGTATTGCTTGCCTCAGCAGAACACTGTATTTTGTTATTATTTTCTCTTCTGTTCAAGGCTGCTTCCTGACTTACTAATGAAGAGGCCATTCGGCCCTCGCATACCTACCCGAGTGTGTAGTTCTGCTCCCACGTTGGGAGACGCTGAGAATCAGCACAATAACCTTGAGTTGCAGATAGCATGTACCCATCTGGCAGGTGGTAGCCCATCCTTCTGTGTCTCCTTTGTTCATGCTTGGCCCAGGCCGGTAACATTCCACTGTGGGCGTGGTTGGAGGCTTCTGGGAGGAATGATTATGTGTTGTGGGCTGTTGGTGGGTCAGTCCCTCGGCAGACGTCTTAGGGTGCAGGTCAGATTGGACTCCTCTGCAGAGTATTGCTAATAAAAGCGTGTGTGTATTCTCTACTGTCTGACTGACTCTTCAGCCTTGGGAAGGCATAGCAGGTGGTTATAAGTAACCTGGGTGGCCCCTAAGGGCCACTTCCTTCACTGGTGAGGATAATGCATCCACGGATTTAATGGCCGGGATGGTCAGTGCTGCCTCCTGCTGGTGCAGAAAGGCTGCCAGCAGCCTCCCTGCCTTCTCGCCCTGTTCATAATGATAGCTTTTCAACCGTTGAAGTGCATATTTGTCTTTACAGCTGAAAAAAGTGTTGAGGTCTATGCGGGCCTTCTCAAAGTGGCAGTGAAATAAGGGGAAGGGGTTATCAGTGTAGAAGTGTGTGGGGGACGCAGTCTTGTTCTCGAGAGCCTTCTGTAGCTTCACCCTCAGGGAGTTGGTGAAGGCTGCATCTCTCATGAGCTGGTCACTTTGGTGGCCACCCAGAAGAAAAGTAGGGAAGTGACAGACCCCTTGTTGTGCACCCGATAGGTGTGGACATGGGACTGCAGCTGGGACTTGGGCTTGGGGAGTATGGTAGCACAAGATGTTAAGGCACCATGGATTACAGCCAGGGGAGGAAAGTCCCAAGTGCAGAGAGAGGAGCGTTGGGAAGTAATCAGAAAGCATGCCCTATATGATCCAGGAGTCACTGGAGAGGGCAACCACTGGCTGGGAGACCAGGAAGTAGTCTCACAGGAGTGGGTGCCATGCCCCAGTGATGCATTGTTTTATTACAGGTTCCCTGGGTGAGAAAGGTGCCAGAGATCCATGAGGCTGTGGTCTGGTGTAATGTCCCCTAGGAGGGCCTGATCTGCATTATTGCCCAGATCCAGGGGACTGGTGCAGTCACGGACCATGTCCCAGACCAGGTTCCAGTCCCCTGGTGCTTGGGGCCCATCAATGTGTAAACCGAACCAATAGCATCCATCCACCAAACCGCAGGTCGACAAAAGCATAGCAGCCTTCTAGGTCCATACATGTCTTGTGGATGGTCAAGGGCAGGGATCTGAGTAGAAGAATCACAGCGCCACACTTCCTAGGCTGCCCGAGGTCATCGGACGGTGCTGTCGGGCAACTTCTGTGGACCACCTTCCCCAAGCAGTCGCAATGCAATTTTTCCAACCTCACATGGGAGAGGAAGGTCTCCTGTAAAAAGGCCAAATTGACACACTTAGACTGCAGGTAGGACAGTATTTTCTTGCAATGCATAAGGCCATTAACATTACAGCAAACGACTTTAATGGGCGAAACTAGCAGACATTGTGGCACGGTGGTGTCAGGAGGGGTGTGGGAGACAGGAAAAAAGGGCAAAGTGGTAGCAATAAAGGGAAGACGAGAGAGTGGGGAGAAGATAACGAAAGAAGGAGAGACAGGAAGAAAGAGAGAAAGAAAAAATCCCTAGGGGCAGGGCAAACAGCCTGAAGTAGTGGCGAAGGTCAGGCACAAATATAAGAATAAGAAGAAAACCAGAGGGGATAGGGATAGGCAAAAAAAAAGAAGGCAAAGGGAGAAATGGAAATAAGTTTGAACGGGGCTGAGGAAGAGCGCCTCAGGAGGTACCAGAGACTGTGTACCGTGGGTCTAAACCTAGGAGTTCAGGCATACCAAAGGTCCAAAGGGGAGAGGCAAAGAGAGCAGGAGACAATGAGCCAAGTCAATAGCAGAGCTGTGGTGCTGAGAAGAGACAGGATCAAAGTCTGGGGTTCCTCGGTTCCTCTGGGGGTGGGAGAGATTAAGTGACCGTGGCTAATTGGGTGTGTAGGGATGGGGAGGGGACCATCTGCAGAGGAGAAAGGGCATGTCAGTAGCACTAGTACAGGGCCCAGAGGACGGTAGCTGGGGCACAACAGTAATGATGATCAAAACAGCACAACACATTGTCCAACAGAGTGAAACACTGCAAAAAAATAGCAAAACACAGCTGAACATGTGAGGGTAGGAAGGGTCAGAGCACAAGCAGCATACAGGAGACAGACATTCAGATAATGATGATATGTTTAGGTGTCCATCTGGAGGTTGCCGTTTGCCTCATCATGCAGCGGGTGGAGCAGGATAGCAGTAGCCAATGCAAGGAGGGATGCGCCTCAGTCCACAGGCTGGTTAGGCTTCAATGGAGAACGGATTTGTCACAGACCCGGGCCTGAGTGAAAGCAGCAACCGCATTGAGGGCTATGTCCCTGCTGTTCATACCACCCTGTGAGCCGCTAAGCGGATCTGCTCCTTGTCTCTGTTTTGGCCCCCAATGGCACCTCAGTGTCCTCCAGGTGAAGGGAAGGGGGTTTGTCTGATGAGTGAGGGCCATTGGACGAGTCCAAAGGTAAAAATGCCCATCACGTGTTCGGAGAGGCCATGCGAGGAATGAGTGTAGATCCCCCATCCTTCATGATCCGCATATGAGCAGGTTCGGACAGTCCCATAGTTGGGGCGGCAGAGCGAGGAAGGCCTTCCTTTTGACATTGGCCACTCGAGAGAAGTCAGAGGCTACGTGGATCTCAGGCTACTCAAAGACATACAGACCATGGGAGCCTGCCACGGTCAAGAACTGTTGCACCTGCTTATGGTGGAGGAGGAGTCAATGACAGGGCAATCACTCTCCAAAGGCACTAGTTGGAGTGGGCCCAAACGGTGGGTCCGCTGTTTGTTCAAGAATGGAGAGATGGACCCTGTGAGTGTAGGGAAAAGATCCCAGAGAAAGGTCCCGATGTACAAGCCCTTGGCGAAATCTGCAAAGCTGAAAAACTGGACATTGTCTCCTTGGCACCTATCCTCCAGGTCTGTAAGATTCTTTTGCAGGTGCCATAGCTCTCTGCCCCAATTCGAGATGCAGTTAAGATGTTATTCGACTGTTCAGAAATGGCACTCCACCCCCTCCAATCTGTCCTGGAAGCCTTCTATATCAGTCTATATATATTAGTTTCCATAGTGAGGTCTGATATTTTGGAGTCCATGCCTTTCATGTGACACCCAACTGTGGTGATCTCTTGTAGGATGCAGTCCATCGTAGGTTTCAGCTGCAAGACAGGGCAGTGCCGCAGTGGCAGAAACGGTGAGCCTCATTAGGATGCGATCATAAGATGACCTCTGTGAAGAGCATAGCCAAGATGTAAGGTGAAGAAGACCTGGTTTCCTGGCATGGTCGGGTCTATCGTAGTTGGCCAATATGCGGTCCCCTTCCACTGCCAGCTAGGAAAACACCCCTTGTGGCTTAGCCGAGTCATGGGAGGGTCTTAGCTCTGAGGGAACAGTCCATACATGGGGCAATAGGTGGCCGCTGGGCAACGTACTAGGCAAGGCTGTATAAGTTTAAAGGCATGGTACCTCATCCCCCACCCCTAACTGAACAGTGGGCTATACAGTTGCAGCACTACCAGTTCGAGGTGGTGTACAGGCAATGTTCCAAAAATCCTGCTGATTTTTTATCATGGCACCCACTCCAAGTAGACGCATGTGAGTGCAGGGGGAAAGCAAAATTGAGAAATATGCATGGCTGGTAAGCAGGGGAGTCTGTCCGAGGGCTTTGAGTCTCCCTGAGATCCACAAGGTGACTACTGGGGACACAGTGCTAATGAAAGCACTATAATGAGGGTTGTGACACACTTTTCTGAGATGCGAATATTTTGAGTGACCCAAATAAAGAACGTCTCACACAATTCTGAAGAGTCTGGCATTAACTCAGTGCCACTCAAGAGGGTCTCATCTGAGTGGACACAGATTGGTCATCCCGAGAGGCTGAATAGATGGCTTTACTTGCTCATTGAGAACACCAAATTTTGACTACAAGGAAAGGTGTGGTTGCCTGGTTTGGAGGATTTGGTGGATGTCCTCGTAAGGCAGTCAAGTCACCAGCTGCCTGGATGCACCAGCACCAATAATAACAGATCACTGACATAATATTGATCCAACAAATATCGATGAACACAAATACCCAAAATCAAATGTTGAGTACAAAAAATATCAACTCCGTATACCTAACAATATAAATCACTAATATCAAACATCCTAATATTGTTGACAAAAAAGATTTTCACATACATCGATAACAAAAATATCATAAGCCTAAAAATAAACATGTAACATATCACAAATATTTATTCACACACTATTGATTGCAATATTATTGCCAACATAACTACTAAGTCCTTAAAAAATACCCCATAATAACTATTTTAACATAAAGGAATTATGCAAAAATAAACCCAAAACTAATAATGAACATCTATCATTAAATAAAATATTTTACATTAACCAAAAATTAAACATACACCCCAAAAGAATCATACACCTAAAACACATATATTTAAAAAACACGAAAACAATTGATATTAACTATAAACATATGAACACAACATTAATATATAATATATAAATATATATATAATTCTGTTTATATATGTATAATTAAATATATAAATAAGACAATCTCTCTCTCTATATATATATATATATATATATATATATATATATATATATATATAATTAAATATATAACTAAGACAAAATATATAATATACTACAAAGAGAAAACATAAATTAGCGTTAACCAAACAAGGACTCAACTGATGAAAAATATCCAGTCTATACTAACCAACCAATAAAATAACACAATAAACAACTTTAACCAATAAAATAAAACAAACAATTAAACCAATAATATACTTTGCCAGATTCTCATAGCAAATAATTAAAACAAAAATAATTAATCTCAACAACTACATATTCAAGTAAGTAATATGTATATTTATATGAAAGATTATCTATTAACAAATGAAAAAATATAATTTACCACGTAAATAGTAACACACTCTGTAACCTTTATCATTTCACATAGAGTACCTGAAAGAAAAGAAAACCAACTTCCAAACCAACAAACGTCCAGAAAATATCAACTATAACAAAGCACCAAGAATATATAATAAAGTAAGTAGGCATAAACAACAAAAATAAACATTTCCCAACCAACCAACAAAAATAACCCTAACTCCCAAGACCTCGGCAAACTTATTACAAAATACCATATTTAATCGATATACCTTCTTTTTCTCTTTCAACAGAAATGTTATCACCTGATCTACGTTAAAATGAACTCAAAAGGAAAGCTGGAAAACTGCGCAAAACATCTCAACAATACATACAAGTAAGAAAACAAATAACTAAATTTTTTTAACATATTAATAACAACTATTGACAGATACAATGACAAAAGAGGCCAAATATCTTACTTCTCAGAAAGGAACGCAGTTGTTAATCTACAGCCAAGAAAGGTCATCAACAGAAACCACAAATTAGAAACTTACTAAAATTATTCAAATATTATTCAAATGCATGTATGGGAGGGCAACTACAAAAGAAAATTATGTAAATAATGTTAAAGAGCACAACCAGCCCCCAAATGTGACAGAAATAGAGGTTAGAGAAATTGTGCAAGACATAAGAGAGGCAAGCAGTAGCTCCCAGGGTCCTACAAGCAAAATCCTTAAAGACTTTCTTTGCATACATGACCTCATGATCCTTCACCCTAGACATTTGTGTATATGATTGAGGCATAGTGGGAATCTTTATTGATTTCTAGTTTGCTAGTATTCAGTACTTTGTCACTAAAGTGGTTAAGAAACAGAGCTGATTGAGTTTGGTAGAGAGAATGTTTACAACCAACAGGATGCCAAAAAGAACCCCCAGCGTATCAAGATGATCACTACTCCTGTCCAGATTCCTATCTCATTAAAGATGAAAGTCCAAAGCATGGTAAGTTTAGAGCATATAAAAATCATGTGGAGCCAATCCCCAGAATCTGACCCCCATCTAAAACATCTGGTATCTGCTCCATTTACAATAAAGAGCCATATGCATAAAGTTGGCCGCCCGGATGGCTTTTCCACTAACCTGTTTATAATACTTCCAGTGTGATCTAGTTATATCACAGCCCGTAATAATCACTATTTCACATATATGGGCAGGTACTTACTTCAGCCCTAAGTTCTAAAGTAAAACTCTATACCTATTTCCGGTCCCTGATAGGCTGGAGATAAAAGAAGCCTGACATATTTTCTCTGCTACTTCATTCATCCCAACCAAATTGCTACAACATAAATGCTGCATTTGAGTGAAGATTAAAAAAAAGTGCTGGACTGATTCTCCCGAATGAGTATTTGTCATGAAATGAATTGATTGTCGTGATAAATATCTCTCAGCCACCGAAAGCCAAAACCTACCCAATTACTAATAATGGAGTGACTGAAGCTTAGACCAAACACTGAAAAGAAATCAAGTTTTAAATTGAAATGAAAATATGGGACTTTACATTCTTGCCAGACGGAATTAAAATGGTCAACTATAATCTGGGGAGTCTTATAATAGGTTCTCTTTGGCAGTCTAGGGATCAGTAAGAAAGAGACAAGATCATTTCCGGCAACTCTGAACATACTATTCAGATAATATTTATCTTCATCTGAAGTTTTCATTGGGACAAAGGTCAGTCACCCTAACAGGGAGGATTGGTAATAATTTTTCAAACATGGAAGAAAAAAACCCCTTTCATCTTGAGTTAACTGAAGAATTGAGAGCTTTCCCAGAGCAATGTGGGTGTGTATGCGTCAATGGCCTAAAAAATGATTTAGGAATTGTAATCATGACATTAGAAAAGGCAAACAATTTAATTAGCATACAGGTTTTGATTAGTAGAGGCATGCAATTAGGAGTGTATACATCACAGTAATTTGGAGTGGAATGGGTCACCCTGCTTGAAACGTAAGCATAGTTGCTGGAAGAATCTCGGATGAGCTATTAAACAATATGGCTTCAGACTTTATCTGGTTGATTTTATAGCCACCATTAGCTGTAAATTCAGCAAGTTTACCAAAAGCAAGCTGGATGTTTGTGTTATTTGCTGCTAAATATAGTACAATATCATCAGCATACAGCTTGAGTTTATGAGCTCCTGTAATAGGTGGATAGATGGTTTTATCCTGATGAATGGCACAAGCTAATGGTTCTATAAATAGTGTAAATAGAATAGGAGATATCGGGCCCCCTTTTCGAGTGTAACATTTGGTGACTATCTCCCCAGCCAGGGACTTATTAGCAATTATAGAAGCTATGGCCCCAGTATACAATGTTTTCAGAAAGTGCAGAAAAGTCACTGGAAATGCAAAGTTTTGAAGAATTGCGAATAACACTTCTTGTTCGACTAAATTGAATGCTTTTTCTGCATCAAGCATTATAGCGGTGGCTTCAACATTCCAGTTGGAAAAGAAATCTTTTGCTTGTACCAGAAAATTTGTATTTAAGGCCATGAACCTCCTGCGTGGGTAAAAACCCGTTTTGGTCACTATGAATGGTTGACAATGATACTGATGAAATTCTATTGCTCATGGTCTTAGTAAATAACTTGTAGTCACTGTTGACGAGGCTTACAGGGCGGGATGAATTTGGGTTGATCTCTGACTTATCCTTTTTAAGGAAGTTAACCACCACTGAATCGTTAAAGGTGCTCAGTATAGGATACCCCTGAAGGATGTGGTTAGAACAGCGGTGCTAGTTGCTGAGAAAACACATGATATATTTCTGCGGGTAATCAATCCTTTCCACTAGCTTTAGCTTTGGGTAATGACTTAATTGCAAGCTGGACTCCTGTCAGTATGACTGGCAATTTTATGGAGTCAGCCTGCTCCAAAGTCAGGGTTGGAACTTTAATACCCCCTATCCACCCATTAATAACTTTGATAGAGCTATCATGGGATTCTGAATATATTCTAGCGTGAAGTTGAAGAAATGTCTGAGTGACCTTAGATGATTGATTACCAATTGTTTTACTCAGGGGATTGTGATTCTTATTAGCTCTGTGCTTCAAAGACCAGGCTAAGTATTTCCCTATAAAGTCGTTTGCTAATATCTTTCTGTTGGTATGCTGTGTGTCTCACTATTTCATTAGTAGAAAAAAATTCCTGAAAGTTATACTTAGCTTTAGCTAAAGCCACCCGTGTATTTTCATTAGTGGCCTGTGCATTTGCTTTTATGGCTTCATCTAAACTCTCATATAATTTAACATGCTGTTTTTTCTCCTCCTGTATTCAGGCGGCCACGGAGGATATTACCTGACCTCTGAAAAACGCCTTTAGCGCTTCACATATTGAAAAATCAAAAGCGAAGTCTACATTGGGAAGTGTTTTATTGAAACACCATCTTATCCCTGTGCTAATGGTGTAATGAATGGGACAACTAAACTAATCAGTGAGTCATATGAAAATGGATTACTCAATATAACAGCATCTTCCCACGAGAAAGCCAGATTATAACTTTGGCGGTGTGGCGTCAGGTCTGCCCCGCCACGAAACAGCCAAAGCTGTGGTCAGACCACCCGCCAGTTTAGGAGTTTCCTCCTGTCTGGTGGGCTGGTTTTTGGCGGTGCCTCTAAAAACATGCACTGCAATGGGAACTCAAAAAAGAGTTCCTGCATGGCATGGACTGAAAATGTTGTGCCCCCTCTTTGCACCCCCATGCAGAGAAAGGCACAAGGAGCCCTGCAGGGTCCATTTGTGTCATCTCCACCATTGTGTTTATGGAGGAGGAACCTCCATGACACTGCCAGCAGAAGGGAAACTTGTTAAATGCTTGGCGGGACCGCATCCGTCCCACCAAGCATTTTACTGCCTTCTGGTGCTGCAACACTGCCAGAAAATAGCAGTTCCCTAGCGCCTGTGGTGGGGCTGTAACGCTCCCACAACCCACCACCACGCACCTGTGAATTATCAGTCCGTGGACCGCCAGACTCGTAATTGGGGCCCTGATGTGATGTTATAAAATCTATGTGCAAGGCAGTGCCGTACGGTTTTGAGTGGCACATAATTTGATGTATCAGAACGTTTCGAGCCCACCAAGAATCGATGAGAACAAAGTTGTGAGTGGGACTTTGTAGAGCATGTATAGATTTGGGCTTGTTTTGAGGCTTATTTAAGCGAGAAGTGTCTAGAAGCAAATCCTGAATTAAATTGAAATCCCCACCTATCATTAAATGACCCGTCTCTAGTTGTATATGGCAATGAAGATCATATAGGGGAAATATGTGTCCTCAATGTGCCTGTAATAGCTTATTAGGTTATATGTTACCATCCCTATTAATATTTTAAACAAAATCAATGTAGCCCCTGAATTGTGCACTAGCTTAACGCCTTCTGACTGGAATGCGCATGTGATCAGCACCGCTACACCTCAATGTGATGCCTGTGATGAGGCAAAAAATGCGTGCTGGACATACAAGAGAATACAAGCCTGGCAGCCTGTGTCTATTTGGTGCATCTCCTACAAAAGTATTATATCTGCATTTAAAAATCTAAACCAGGCTAAAATGTCCTTATGCTTCAATCTGTTATTTAGGCCATTCAAATTGCATGATACAATTCTCAACTTGTTGATAGCTATTACAAGATATATTTCTGTCCCCAACTGTCTGCTGCAAATTTTCCCATTTTTTCTCTGCCCTGACCCCTACCAGCAAAGACTAGCCCCCGCCCTCTCCAATTTATCCCAGGAGTCCAACCCATGCTAGGCTCTCTCCTGCTCCCCCTTCCAGTAAACCCCCCAGTGCCCTACTCCCCCATTCCCTCTACCATCCTAACCCTTAGAGTGGTACCTTGACAAGGCACAAGCAGATCATCTAAGGCCGCCAAGAGCATCATGCAGTAAATAAAAAAAGAAAAGTGTAACAAAAAAATAACCACATTTAACCTCCCCAAAGAAAAACAATATAGAAAACAATAAGAAATTAACATAAGTAGCATTCAATCTGAATAGGTCAATACATGAAAAAGGACACCTAGTGTCACCGCAGTATCACAATGGCATCACAGCAGTAAATTCTACACCGTTTTACTGACATCACTGACATTTTACTAATTGCTACCCCCAGCGCTGGCTCTAGAACTGGCGTTCCTATCCCCCCATTCTTTCAAACCCCACTACTCGATTGATCACAAAAGTTCTCTTGCTTGTTCTACTTGCTTGTTCTACTGAGTGAAAGATTTGGTAATGGCCTTTAAAGAGAATTTTAAGCTTGATTGCTGGACGAAGCCAGCAGGAGCACCACCTTGGTAAAAAATTCTATTAAAACTTTTAAATTTCTTCTTGCAGCAAGCTGACAATGTGGACATATTAAAGGAAAAGTCTCTTGGAATCTCTTAAAGCTTGTCTTTTATGACTCTGCCCCTTGATCCAATAGTCCCCAAAATTTACATGTATCGTCTGAGGGTACTTAGCCCTGGGAGATTGGGCTGCAGGGACACAGTATGCCCGTGTGATGGTTAAATCTAGTTAATGAGCCATATTTTTGGACTAGATCAGAGATGAGGCTAACAGTAGTTTGTCCATTTTCAAACCCGTCCGGTATGCCAGTAAATGTTAGTGCTGTGTTTTCTGCATTATCAAATGTTACTACAAGTCAGCCAGTAGGGTTTGAAGTTCCACATTAAAGGGAATCCTGCTGGGACCTTACATTCTCTAACTCTGATACCCGCTGCTCAACCTTTGAAATATGTGTAGTTACATTCTGAATGTTATGGTAATGAAATTTATTAGTTGTTCAGTCCTTTTGTTAGCCTAATTTTGAGAGACATTCATTGTTTTAGCTTACTTAAAATTTGAAGAAGGGACTCTGTAGAAGTAGTACTTCTATCTCTATATTGTCAGCTTGCGTTGCTATCTGGAGGCAGACAAGATCGTGAAAATTTGTCGCTGTTTGTGGTATTGCTATGTTAGTACCCTGCTGATTCTCCCACATTATTAATGCTGGTACATCTAGATCTGCTGTTAATACCTGTTGTGATTTAGTGTTGATGCTCGATTTATGATGAACAGAATTGCTTCTGGTCTGGTCCTGAGTAGAAGACCCAAAATGAGCTGTGTCTTTTGGGGTCCCTGTCAGCCTAAATAAGGGGTATGGCTGACACTTCATGGCTCTCCATGAGCTATTCATTGGCTTTTTCACCCCTACGTCTTTCGTTATGCCAATGCCAACTAATTTAGTTGCTGACTTGCAGGTGGAATTGGGACTGGCCAGTCTTGTAGATAGGCTAAGGGGTGCATTTCCTTTTTTTTAATCCTCTGCCAACGTTGGGTCCGTCATACCAAGACCAGCTGATTCAGCCACAAGTCCCACTATTCCTGCCCTGCTGGTGAGCATAATGAGGGATCAAGCAAGGGAGAGGGAGCTTGCATTCCTGTTACCATAGGTGGAAGTCCTTGTTCCCTTTCACCAAAGTTGTTTATTTGCTTGCCTGTTGATTTTGTGGATGGCTAGTGGAAGTGGAGTTACGTGATATAAGGCCCGATTATGAGTTTGGTGGTCTTCCTGTAGGCCTGCTGTCACGGTACTCCCAGGAAGACCGCCAAGCCGTAGGCATTCCAGCCTGCCCAATTACGATAATTTAGCTGAGCTGGTGGGCCGCAGTGGTGGTCCTACAACAGTGGTCCCACGGCAGCGCCATGCTTTGGCTGAGGATTACTGGTAGCAGTCATGCCACTGCTGTAAGACCACCGCTGTGCGGCTGCTGCCACATCTGGTGCACTTTGTGGCATGCACCATGTCATGCATGCCACACAGTGCACGCACTAATGTGCAATTTACCCCCTTTTCACACATCCCCATGGGCAGGTTCGCCCTGGGGAACTATTAGGGCCCCCTATCATGCATTTCCGCCACACTTTTCATTGCGGGGTTCCTGCCATAAAATGGGTGGTGGAAATGCAGGTCAGACCACAGTGGTGGCGGTGGTCGGACCGGCACTGCAAGTATGACCGCCATACTCGTAATTAGGCCCTTAATCAGAGAGTCACAAGAAATCTACTACATCATATATACTTATACTTGTGGCAGTCATACTTAGGGGATCCTCCTGGAAGCCACAAGCTACACCCGGGACAACACAGGCCGCTTCTGTAGCAACCAAGAGCCCTTCCTACCCCAAAGAAGCCTAATGCATTCCCCCAAAGATGTGCTCCAGCAATGCAAAGGTTAGTACCAGAGGATAGTTTCTCTCTCTCCCCCTCTCAGTTGAATCTATTTTAGTAAACAAATCTCCGCTAGGGGAGCTGCCTTCTAACAGATTTCTGACCCCAGCTTGGGATTACATAGCTTATATCTGAAACAATCATCCAATGTGGTTAGTGCTAAACCAAGCTCACCCAGCCTCCGTGTCCTGATGGCATACAACCTGCGCAAGTGAACACGCCCGCACCCGGAGGCAGTAAGCCCAAGAATAGAGTTTTATAAGGCTGCAAAGGGGAGAGACGGGGAGCTGTTTTCCACAACACTGCTGGTCCCAGCTTAACAGCTAGCATCCTGATGGAGCAAGGACTCGTAGAAAAGAGATTGCTTGTACGCAATCTGCTCCTTTAACTTACTAACCAATTATTAGGTTTGTTTTGTGTAAATACGAATGCGTACCACATATAAACAAGGGTAGCGAAGCTTGCCTATGTGTTCATTAAAGATTAACAGAATGAACGAAGGACTAAAACGCTCTAAACAGGGAATCTTTACTGCACATGCGTCAACTGCATCTACGTAGTATGACGTTGTAATGCTTGGAGGGAAATTCTTGCCCATGAGCAGAAGGCACTAATATGGCGGCTTGAAGCCTCGCGTGCATGGCATCTGCTTCGCTAGAGAGAAAGGAAGCTATTATAACTAACGCTAAGGCAGGGAAAGTATTAAATACGTAAAAGGGAATAGAGTAGAGGTGGGTGGTATACAGTGAAACCATTTATTCTTGAAAGTAACATCTGTCTTTTTTTAACTTTATTATTAGTTCGCATTTGGGCCTCTCGAATATGACAGAAGTGAGTTAAGACATGTGATTGAATTGTTCATCTGCGCATGCCTGTTGAAAGTCAGCCCAGGGGAATGACGTGTGAGTCAAGAAGAGGACAAGGACACAGCCTGCCTAAGCCTGGGACCAGCAATGAACAACCTGAATGAATAAGAATATATGATCGAATAAATACATTTGTTGCTCGTGAGATGTAAATGCGGGTGGGAAAATAAAGATTGAATAAAGAATTAAGGGGATGGGTTTGTTAACAATGGGCTAACAGAAAAAGTGATATGTAAGCATGGTGTGATGATCATGCTCCCCTTGCTGGACCAATTAGATTTTGAACTTTTACGATATTGAAACATTAGTGGGTGGAATATCCTAATAAAGGGTATAATTGAGGCAACTTTAGTTAGTTAGATCAAGAGCGCGAACTGCTGAATGGTGCGGAGGAGAGATGCTGTCGGTGTAGCGGGTGATGCTGATACTTAAAGGGATGCTGCGAGATGCTGATGAAGAATCGAATGCAGAATCTGAAGCAGAACTTACTTTCTTAATTTAATTGGGATAGAAGAAGACTTGCGGAAGAATCTCGAGGAGGAAGAGAGAGTCAGAGAGGGCTGTGGCGCCATCATTGGTGTTAGAGAGGTAACTATCCTGTCCTGATTCCTGTCCTTAAGACTTTGTTTCCTGAATCTATCTCAGGGGACCCTTACCTGCCCTTTGGCGAGGGGGTTGGTTTTCACACCATTCTTGATCAAATATTTTTCTCGTTATTTGAATGACCTTCTCTCTCTGTCCTCTCCCTTTCTATGCATTGGTTAATGCTTGAATTCGTGATGAATATATGATATTTAATTGATTGAATTTTCTCTCCACTGTGTGAAAGGCGAATGTATTGTATTTTTGAAGTGGTTCACATGCTCAAAGATTTAGATAACATTTTAAAATGCCAAAGGAGTCGGTGGTTATTTCAATTTAAAGTATAAGTTAGCTTTATGTCATTTTCACCATCAACTAGTTCAACTAATGGTCCATTGACCAGAGGAAAGACATTTTTGATCTGTGAAGGGTTAGTTAAGGAAAATAAAAATATTTAGACTAATCCTAAACAACTGTGAAACTCATAAACGCGACACTCAGCGGATTTACTCAATGTGTGTGTTTGACGGGCCCAGGTGAGTATATGGTAGTAGAGTATCTGTTGTTGGTAAACCGCTGGATCAGTGTTCTGGTAGCAGAGCTATGGTTATTATTGACTAGTTTGGTGATACATATTGATTAATGATTAATGTTTAACAAAAGAGTTAGCGTCTTGTTTTATGTTGTCCACAATTCCATGGAAATTGAATAGAGTGTGGCGACAGAAACCACACTGCAGTGAGGTTACTCATCTGTTGGAATAACACTGAGAAGCTAGGTAAGGCTGGCAGTGTTAAACTAGGGACTATATCGTGTAAAGGTAGAGTGCGATAGATAGCAGAGAGTTCACTGATGAAACTTTGGTCTTATATCTCCTAGTAAGGGTAACACTGACGGAGTAGCAGGTTCTTCCGAGCTTGAATGAAGGGTAAACAGAGGTTTTTACTCGCAGTGAAAGAGAAGCAATTCTGTGACTCCAGAATAAGTTGAAATCTATCCTTTGTTTACTGGAACAGACAGCGTTACGAATGTTTTTATGTTGTTAATAACGAAAAAATTTAATGAAAAAGTATTAAGAAATAGGTTATCGTATTACCTTGTAAAGGAGGGGGTCAGTTGCTGGAGTTGCACTGACGTCACAGAGAGCCACGCTGGGATTGGTTGAAACATGGGGCGTGTGACAAAAGCAGCCTTGTAAAGGAGGGGTCAGTGGTGCGGAGTAAAACTGACAACACAAAAAGATCGTGCTGGGATTGGTTAAATGAAAAGTGTGAGCCTGAGTCTGATTGGTTGAAAGAATAGAAGCCGTGATAGGATTGGTCGAAAGAGAAATTGTATACTGGATTCTGATTTGACTGTTGGTGTGAGTCGCGTTAATAGAAGATTTTCAGGGTTTGCGGAATACCACTTTATACATCGTTCATCCAGAATGTATGGGGAAAGGAGAAAAATGTCATTGATGAAGGGTATAAAGAATTTCTTTAAGAAAGACAAGCCAGTGTTGACTAGAGAGGGCATTCCTAACTCGCCACTGAAAACCCCTGCTTCCTTTATGATGATGAAAAGAGGATATCATACTTGTGTGTGGTTAGAGAATTGGATAGAATACACAAAAGAGGATGGATTGCTAGCTTTACCTGAGCATGGTACGTTTAATGAGAGAATCCTTCAGAATTTGAGAATTAAAATTAATGACTTGGAAGCGAGACCCAGATTAACTCAGTATGAGGTTTTAGAAGAATGGGAGACTGAGTCAAATGAACGCGAGAAGTGCAGAGGTGGGAGATCTAAAGGATTTTTCCCCAGATATTTGCTAGGTCACTTGAAGGTCAGATGAAACAGTGGAGACGAGCTATGGTATCAGAAGGGCTATATCCAGTGTTAGTGGCTGAGGAACCGTCAGAAAATAAGTGTAAGGAGAAAACAAAACACCTGAATGTGACAGGATGTGGTAAGTCAGAAGAAGATGAATTGTTAGAGGATGTGTTAACCAAAAATCCTTCCCCGTACCAAGAAGGACCTAATCGAGTCACCCCAAGTGCACCAGTATTAAGAACACCCTTGGTTCCTCAAATCTTACATGATGCCTCAGTCAATAGGATATTTCATGATAAAAAAAGAGAGGCATTGAATAAAAATAGAGATGAATTGATACATAAAATAAATCAATTGAATTTAGGTGCTGAGGCTCTAACAGTACCAGTGACCATAGGTCCAGTCATTCCATTATATGGAGACAGAAGTCACTGCCCGAAGCAACAAATTGTAACTAATTCATCAGTGAACCCAGAAAAGAGACATTAGTAATCGATGATCGTATTAGTGAATGCGATTCAGTCATTTCATTAATGGACCATCCTATAAGGGAGCCTGTCATTGAAACTCCAAGAAGAGTCACAACTTAAATTGTGAGAGAAAGGGAGTCAGTGGTACCTATGAGAGCTAGAAGTGCGACTGCAGTCACTCCAGAAGATTTGGAAAGATGGGCACAGGGAATAGAAAGACGAAGTTCAGTACCAAAGAATTTAGATATTTACAAATTGGAAGTAGAGTTGGAAGAAATGATTGCTGGGAATGTAAGAATAGACAGATTGAATCATTACAATGAAGAGGAATTGTTGTTTATAGGTAGAAGTATAACAAGGAATGCAAGGTTGTTTGTTTCATGAAAAATTGACAGAGATGGCTTCAGAAATTGGGTTGAAAATAGGGAGATCAAAAATATTGCAGAAACCATACAGAGCAGAATTTACTGATAAGAATTTAGAAAACATGAATGTGTCTGGTAGAAAATTACAGATAAAAGAGTTAATGAACATTCTACGAAAATGGGGAGACCTAAACAGATGGAGAACTAGGTGGACAAGGAAAAAGGAGGAAGCCCAAGCAAGTCAAACATCATCCGAATACTTGCTAAAAGAATCAGGAAAGACTGAAAGATTGTGCCCGATGAGAGAAGTCACAGGAGGTGGATATGTTCATGTTCCATGGAGCAGACAGGATATTTTGTCATTTACAAATGATTTCCCGAGGTTGCGAGAAAAGCCTGTTGAGTGGTACAAACAGGTGGAAAGATTTGTGAAGGTTTCGAATGTTTTGTTGAAGGATTTGGATGGTTTGTTTGATGTTGTGGTGCCTGCTGACTTATGGAGAGAATGTAAGATTACAGTTGATTGGTCAAGTGAGGAGTACCCAAGAGATTCTTAAACAGGAGCACCCTCAGATGACCTGATGAAGAAATATCATCAAGTAATTACTTTCCTGGAAGGAAAAATCCCTCCTAAAGAGACAGATTGGGTAAAGATAGATAGAACAACTCAAGAGCCGAATGAGTCTGCGCATACCTAGTATGAAAGGTTACTGCAGGTGTTTAAGCAGTGTAGTGGTTTTGAGAACATTGTTGACGAGGGTCTGGGACATTTTGTGTATCGGTTTGTGTATGGTCTGAAACCGGAGATTAGCCAGATGATTCAGCAGCACATGTTTTGCTGGCAGGGGAAGCCGATAGATGACGTTTTGAAGTACGTGAAGTATTGCGGGGATGATATTGAGGCAAGACATAGAAAGTTGAAAGAGAAAATGATGTGGGCACAAGTGAAATTGGCAGAGCAGCAGGAAAAAAATTTAATACCCAGACTGATAATCAGGTGAAAGAGCAGAATCAGAATGATCAAGTAGCGAGTGATGGTAAATGGAGAGGACGAATAAGTAGAGAAGAAGCGAAGAACAAGTTTCCTCATCATGGGTGCGAAAAGATTGGACATTGGAAGAACGAGTGTAAGAGCATTCAGAATAATAATGGGCCAAATCAAAATTTAAATCCACAGACGCAGAATGAGGTGACTTTGAATCAGCCGCAGAAGGTAGTTACTCCACAGTATCAGGTGCCATCAGCTCCTATGCCAAATTTTGTGAACCTTTAGAGGTACAATACGGATGCCGGATCACACAGAGGAAGTGGTAAGAAAAATTCTGTGGTTTCACAATATCTTTAACAGAATAATAACGATGAATCCGAATGCGAGCAATGACGGTGCCTGAGGGGTGAGGAAGAGGAGTGCATGCTTGGCACATCCTTGCCGGTAGGTCAGTGAGGTCCATTTATTGATGGAAACGTGGAAGGTAATGAAATCACTTTTCTAGTGGAACTGGTGCTACCTGGTCTACTGTGAGAACAGCAGACATCCCAAACCTACCTCTCTCGGGAGAAAGCATCCAAGTAGTCGGAGTGTCAAATCAACAGATTAGAACCCCAGTCACAAAGCCACTGGAGGTACATATTGGAAATTTTAAAGACATGCATAAATTTGTAGTATGTGATTCTAGTCCAGTAAATTTATTAGGGTGGGACCTGTTGTGCAAGATGAATTGCACAATCCATTGTACACCGGATGGTGTTGCATTCCAAAACCCTGATGAGGATATTGTATATAAAATGCTACTTGCTTAACAAGGTACAGAAGTAGATGGAATGTTTTCCTTAATGACTGCCCAAAGAACTGATAGACACAGTGAATACCGGTGTGAGGGATTTTACAGGAAAAGATATTGGGCTCATGGCCAATATAGACCGAGGGAAGGTGACTGCAAAGGAAGGAGCAATTTACCCAAACACACGACCATACAAAATGAGTCCAGAAGTGAAAGCAGGAGTTGCTCCAGAAATTGATCGAATGATCAAACAAGGCATTTTGAAAGAGATAATGAGTAGTCCTTGTAATTCGCCAATCGTGGGACTCAGGAAGCCTAGTGGGAAGTACAGAATAGTGCAGGATTTGAGAAAGATCAATTACATTGTAGTTCCTTGTTGTCCCGTAGTGCCAAATCCAGCAGTGATCCTTTATCAAATACCCAGGAATGCAGGCTGGTTTACAGTAATTGATTTGTGCAAGGCCTTTTTCTCTATTCCTTTGTAACCAGACAGTCAGTATCTTTTTGCATTTAAGTTCGAAGATCGTGTCTTGGCATGGTGCCGAGTTCCTCAAGGGTATACAGAAAGTCCCTCAATCTTTAATCAGATCTTGAAAAAATGTCTAGAAACATTGGTCATGCCCAGGAATTTGGTTCTGGTTCAGTAAATTGATGACCTATTAGTGGCATCAAGATCACGAGACGATTGTGTCACTGACACAATTGCATTACTGAACCATTTGGCTGAAGGAGGACACAAGGTGTCTCCAGAGAAGCTACAGTTTTGTCAGCGAGTAGTAAAATATTTGGGCCACAAAATAGAGAGGAGTAAGAAAAGACACCCCCGAAAGAATAAAAATAATAAAACAAATGCAAATGCCAAAGACACAAAGAGAGATGAGAATGTTTCTTGGAGTAGTTGGGTACTGTAGGCAGTGGATTTGAGGATTTTCCCTGCTGGCAAAACCATTGATTCAGCTGACTTTGAAAAAGGCAAAAGATCTAATTGTGTGGAATGATGAGTGTGTGGAAGCATTTGTGAAATTTTGAAACAGTCTGTGTGAGGCCCCTGCCTTGGGCATGTCTGATTATGCGAAAGAGTTTGCATTGTTCTGTTGTGAGAGAGAAAGTTGTGCACTTTCAGTTTTGACTCAAAGACATGGACTGAGCCGACATCCAGTAGCATATTTTTCCTGTGGCTTCAGCTTTACCTGGCTGCTTAAAGGCATTAGCGGCTACTTGTATGAGTCGGAAGCAAAGTGTGTCAATTGTGATAGGACATCAGGTAAAGGTTTAAGTTCCACATTCAGTCGAGATTCTGTTGACTAGAACTCGAACACAGCACCTTAGCCCTAGTCGGATGACTTGGAATGAAAGAGTGATTCTGGGAGCAGAAAATGTGACAGTAATCAGATGTACAATAATGAACCCCGCTACTCTATTACCAGACCCCTGTTGTGAAGAAGTGAAAGATGAGGTGGATCATGATTGTCTAGATGTGACTGAAATGTGTACTAAGCCCCGACCTGACATAAAGGAAGATCCCCTGAAAGAACCAGACCACAAACTATTTGTAGATGGCTCTTGCTTGAGAACCGAGGGAGGAGGACTTAGTGCAGCCTACGCATTATGCAAAGTTTCAGGAGTCATTGAAGCATCCTGTTTTCCGGGAGTCAAGTCTGCACAAGTAGCCGAATTGCTGGCCTTAACAAAGGCATGGAAAATTGTGAAAAAATTGAAAATAACCATATTTACAGAGAGTCAATATGGTTTCGGGGTTGTGCACGACTATGGCCAGCTCTGGTTGCAAAGGGGATTTCTGACTTCTTTAGGATCTCCCATATGTAATGACAAAAATGTGAAAGAATTATTGGAAGCAATACAATTGCCATAAGAAATTGCAGTGGTTAAGTGCGCTGCCCACCAGTCAGGAAATTACTATGTGGTGGCAGGTAATAGATACGCTGACCAAATTGCTCAATACTGTGCAAGGAACAAATTGGCACTTAACCGAAAGATTGAAATAAGTGAAATCATCTGCCAACTTATGCTTTTCTCATCTCTAACAACATGGGATGAGGTTAGACTGTTGCAAGATGAAGTTGAGACAAAGGAAAGGGAAACATGGGTGAAATCAGGTTTTGAAAGAAGGTCAGGAGACGATGTGTGGGTGTACATTGATGGCCGAGCAGTCATGCCAGATTGTTTACTTTCTCAAATGGCAAGAATGTATCATGGAGACAATCATGTAGGTAGGGACGCCATGATTAGACTATTCAGACGAAATTGGTACAATCCAAAGTTTAGGGTAGTCGCAGAGAGCTTATGCCAGAGATGCTTAGTTTGTCAGCAGCTGAACCAAGGCAGGAAAACAGTGGTCAGTTGGGGAAAAATTGGAAAGGCAGAAGGACAATTCACAAGGTTGCAAATAGACTTAATTGAGTTGCCTCCGAGCGACAGAATGAAGTATGTCCTTGTCATAGTATGCCTGTTCTCGAGATGGGTAGAGGCATATCCCACCAGAGGAAATGACAGCCTCACAGTTGCTAAGTTACTGTTGAGAGAGATTATACCTCATATCGGTTTTCCAGTGACTTTGGAATTAGATAGAGGACCTAATTTAATAATGAAATAATTTGGTTAATCTGTGAAGCATTCAAAATTGAACAGAAACTGCACTGTGCATACCGCCCGGAGGCTTCTGGAGTGGTTGAGCAATTAATTAGCACAATCAAATCAAGATTGGCAAAGGTGTGTGCATCCACATGACTGAAATGGCCAGGTGCATTGCCCCTTGTGTTGATGGGACTCCGAAGTATTCCTGACAGAAAAACAGGATTGAGTCCCCATGAAATACTTATGGGAAGGACAATGAGACAAGCATTCGTACCTGGACACAAGTTGATAAATATAACTGATGATTTGGTATTGGACTATTGCAAAGGATTGGCTGACCTAGTGAGTTCTGTCCCCCACCAGGTTGGAGAAGACGCAGTTGCCAGGCAGCCAACACAGGTGCATGATTTGAATCCTGGAGACTGGGTGGTAGTGAAGAAACACACCAGTAAGTCGTGCTTAGCACCCAGGTGGGATGAACCACGTCAAGTCATACTGGTCACTACAACAGCAGTGAAGTGTGCAGGTTTACACAACTGGATCCATGCAAGCCATACCAAAAGGATTCCAGACCCCGATGAAGAAGAGCAACAAATGACTGAACCAGTTGTGACTGCTGAAGGTTGTGAAGTCAGAGAATTTGGAGTGGTAGATTCTGAAGTGATAGACGAAGAAAAACCGAGCACAAGTCAAAGGGGATGGATACCAGTGATTGACACACGTGAAGTTGTTATTCAGACAAGAAGCAGAACAAGATTAGAGAGACAGGAAAGTAGTCAGGACGAGATAGGTGTAGAAAAACATGCTCTGGAGGAAGACATTAAAAATACTGAGAACCTTGAGCAGGACCAGGTAAGGAGAGAAGAACATACTCAGGCAAAGGTGAACGGAAATATTCACAGACCTGAGGAGGGAGAGACAGGTGAAGAAGAACATGTTCAAATTATATTAAGACCTGGACAGGACCAGTTAGAAGAAGAAAAACATGTTTGGGCAGAAGAAGAAAATCAATTTGAAATAAGGCCCGAACAGGACCAGATAGGGAAAGAAGAACAGTTTCAGGCAGATAAAACAACGGTAACAGGACCTGAAAAGGAACAGTCAGAAAGTGATTTTGCACAAGAACAAATTGTGCCAAAACATCCTGAAAATAAAAGAACCCTTGAAAAAGACAGAGAGCGTGAAAGTACAGTACAAATAAAAAGGGTCAGGAAAGGTGACAACTGGCTATGTGGAGTGAAAAGATTGAAATACTATCTGAAGAAAACAAGAGAGAGACCAGAGCAAGTGAATAAAGTTACGAGTCATACTCGGTCTGAACTTTAAATCATGAGAAACACACGTAGGAGCACTAGACTGAGAAATCTGAACAACAAATATAGGGGCCCTGAGTGGACCTATGTTATCCTGCAAGAATTTTAAAATTTAGACTTGCAAAAAGAGTCTGAAGAAGAAAATACTGCACAGATTGATGAAGCAATAGTGAGGCCTCCTTGAAAAATATAGTTTGGTATTCGAGGCAAAGAAAGAAAAGGAGAGAAATCTTCTTAAGTCAAAATGGCAAGAAATGAAGTCACCGAGCGACCAAAACGAAGTTTAGAGCAAAAATGCTATAGAGCTTGCATATGTAGTATATTATTAGTAATTTCAATATGGTTATTACTAACTGTAGCGGTGCCTTTTTTTTTGGTAACAAATAAGAAGAATGAGACAATTACTAATGGAAAAGCAGATAGTGTAAAAGGAGACAGAGTAGAACTAGAAGCATCAGATGAGGTAGATTTACATCACACAGTATTAGATAATGATACGTCTTTAAATGCATTCCCAAAATTAATATTTCAGTACGTAGACTAACCCTGGGCGTAGTTTGCGAAGTAGCGCTACTCGTAGCTACGCGAAGTGCACTTCGCACTACGCGAGCTACGATTAGCTTCGCAAACTGCGTAGTGCACTGTGCAAGATGCTGTTTGCACTGATTGCACAGTGCCGGATGCTTGTCCGCACTGTGCAATCAGTGCAAACTGCATCTTGCACAGTGCAAGCGGTCGTTTTCTGTCGCTCAAGTAGATTTCTACTCGATGTTGCTGATCGCGAACGAGGAAAAAGTCTCCCCGGTATGTCATTTTGCTTGCTCGCGGTCGCCAACTTGACATTGAGGACCGCGAGAAAGCAAAAAATGACCACTGCACTACACTAGGCTACGCATGTTTGCACTGTGCTACGTGCAATTCGCGTAGTGCGAAGTAGCGCAAACTTCGCAAACTACGCGAGCGTAGCGTAGTGCTTTGCCCAGGCTTAACGTAGACACAATGGAAATTAGTGATTGTTATGTTTGGATGAAATTACCAATGTCAGTGTCAGAAGGAGTCACATATCACCATTTACCTTTAACTTATGGTATGTCATGTAGTGTTCTAACAAGTGTGTTTTATAAAGCCGGAAAACTTTAGTATTATTATTCAAACTTAGATGTAGTATTTTCAGAATTCCCTATTTGAAAGAATATGAATCCAGTACTTAGTGCTGCTCATGCACAGTTTATGGGTTTATTTTTCTTAACAATGAAATCAATAGATATAGTAAAAGCACACAAAGATAATCTAACATGTACATTGTGAAAAGAAGAGAAGGTATTTTTAAATTTAGTAGAGGAAAGGAGACGGGATTTCCAAAAGAAAGCTGTGGAATATAAAACTAATGTACCACCCTGGGCTGAGACAGAGGGAACCTATACAGCTGGCAAGGCTCATGCTGCTATGTCCCTAGCCTTTGTGAAGAAAGGAAAAACCTGCCTCCATCGCCAGAACCCCTGCCCCCCACACCAGCCATGAGGACCGCCTCCGCTACGATGCCAACAGCCTTGTCGTTCTCAACCCAGGAAGGACCCACACCTGCTGCAAGGCCACCCCGAAGCGCGCCCACGGCCCCGTCACCTATCTGAACTGCAGCTTCTCCTGCCTCGAAGGCACCGAGACACCCGCCACGACAGAACCCAACCGACTTAGATGCATCCTGATCAACACCCACTCTGCATGCAAACACGCCATCGAGCTCTGGGACCTACTTGACACCGCATCCCCGGACATCGCCTTCCTGACCGAGACCTGGATGAACGAAGCCTCCTCCCCAGACATCGCCATAGCCATCCCTGACGGGTACAAGATCACCCGCAGAGACCACACCAATGGGGCCGGTGGAGGAATCGCCATCGTCCACAAAAACACCATCAGGGTCTCAACAAACACCAACGGCACCCTCAGCACCGCCGAACACATGCACTTCCAGATCCACACGGACCCCAAGACCACCCTAAGAGGCACCCTCGTCTACAGACCACCAGGAACCCGGCCTCAATTCTGCAACTCCATCGCCAACCTCATCAGCACACACGCGCTGACCTCCACCGACTATATCCTCCTCAGAGACCTGAACTATCATCTGGAGAACAACAACGACAACAACTCCTCAACCCGGATCGCCAACCTCACCAACCTAGGACTAAAACAGCTTGTCACGACGCCGACCCACATCGCCGGTCACACACTTGATGCCATCATCTCCTCAAGCCCCCACGTAACCTTCGGCCACGCCTCCGAACTCACCTGGACAGACCACCACTGCATCCACTTCTCCTTCCGAAAAACCCCCACACACCACCACACCCTACAGATCCCCTGCCGCTGCTGGGGCAAAGTCACTGAGGAATAACTAGAGACTAGCCTCGCTCTCAACCCTCCGACCAACCCCACCAACCCCGATGATGGTTCACTCACCCTCGAACGCTGGATGAACGACTGCGCCAACACTGTAGCCCCACTGAAAAAACCCACCAACAGAGACACCAGCAAAAGAGCCAGCTGGTTCACCCCGGAACTCCTCGCCTCAAAGTGCACCTGCCGGAAATTGGAGAACATATGGCATAGCGACAAGACGCCGGACAGCCGCTCTGCCCACAAAGACGCCATCCACAACCACCACCACCTCATCAGGACCGCCAAAAGGACCTCCTTCACAGACCACCTTGACAACAACGCACACAACAGCAAGGAGCTCTTCAACATCATGAAGGAACTCTCCAACCCCAGCTCCAGCGCCAACGACATCCTGCCATCGCAAGCCCTGTGCCACTCCCTCGCCACCTTCTTTCACCGAAAAATCACCGACATCCACGACAGTTTCAAACCCCGGACAACCCCTATGGGCCTCGCCGCACCGGACCCACCGCACCCCACCATCCAAGACTCCCTGACAACCTGGGCCAACATGAGCATCGAGGACACGATCAAGATCATGGGCTCAATCCACTCCGGATCCCCGTCCGACCCTCTCCCACACCACATCTTCAACAAAGCCAGCAATTCCATCTCACCCCACCTGCGCAACATCATCAACCTCTCCTTCGAGACCGCTACCTTCCCTGAGAACTGGAAGCACGCAGAGATCAAGGCCCTACTGAAGAAACACAAGGCTGATCCGAGCGACCTCAAGAACTTCCGGCCCATCTCCCTGCTTCCGTTCCCAGCAAAGGTCATCGAGAAGATAGTTAACATCCAGCTCACCCATCACCTCGAAGACAACAACATCCTGGACCCCTCCCAATCAGGATTCTGCAGCAACCACAGCACCGAAACCGCCCTCATCGCCGCCACAGACGACATCAGGATCCTTCTAGACAATGGATGAGACGGCGGCCCTCATCCTCCTGTATCTCTCCGCCGCCTTCGACACCGTCTGCCACCACACAATACGTACGCGCCTCCAAGACGCAGGGATCCGGGAGAAGGCCTTGGACTGGCCCACCTCCTTCCTCTCTGGCTGAACTCAGAGAGTCCGCCTCCCCCGTTCCGGTCTGAGGCCTCCGAGATCATCTGCGGCGTCCCACAGGGATCCTCCCTCAGCCCCACGCTGTTCAACGTCTACATGGCACCACTAGCACACATCACCCGACAGCACGACCGCAACATAATCTCCTACGCTGATGACACGCAGTTGATCCTCTCCCTCACCAAGGACCCTCTCACTGCCAAATTCAACCTCCACCAGGGCCGTCGCCGACTGGATGAAGGAAAGCCGACTTAAGCTGAACTCAGACAAGACGGAGATCCTCATCCTCGGGTCCAACCCCTCAGCATGGGACGACTCCTGGTGGCCCGCATCACTGGGGACCCCCCCGACCCCTACCGACCATGCACGCAACCTGGGAGACATCCTCGACTCGAAACTCACCATGACCAAACAAGTCAACGCAGTCTCCTCCACCTGCTTCAACACCCTCCGCATGCTTCGCAAGATCTACAGATGGATCCCGACAAACACGAGGAAAACAGTCACCCAGGCCCTAGTCAGCAGCAGACTCGACTACGGAAACGCCCTCTACGCAGGAGCCTCGTCCAAGCTCATCAACAGACTACAAAGACTCCAGAACGCATCTGCACGCCTGATCCTCGACGTCCCGCGCCGCGATCACATCACCCCCCACCTGAGAAACCTACACTGGCTCCCCGTCGACAGAAGGGAGCTGGTATTTCAGAAATAGTACGTTATATATTTGGTGCATTAATACCTTTAGTGGGAGTTATCATGAATTCACACAGAAATTGTAAATTATCGACAGTAGTTGATCGCCTTTCGACGGATACTGCTGGGGGTTTCTTGATGATTAATACAGAGATGGTTGCAATTAGATATATGGTTTTGCAAAATCGACTTACGCTTGAAATCTTATTAGCAAAAGAGGGCGGAGTCTGTAGAATGTTGAAAGTGCAACATTGATGTACTTACTTTCCAGATAAGAGTAAGGAAATTAAGGGGTATATTAAAAATATTACAAAACTTCATGAAGATTTGACACCACTGGAGGTTGACAGTGTATGGGAGAGACTAACAAAAGGTATCTCTTCAATGGGTACTTGGTTTTCTGATTTAGGGAAAAGTATTTTAGGTCAAATAATCCTCCCAGTAGTAGGAATAATCATAGTAGTTTTAACAATAATGATTTGGTGCAAATGTTGCAGAAACAGGGGAAGAGGAAGGAAATATGAAATTAACAAAAAAGGAATGAAAAGGAAGAGGGAATTTGAAGAACTCCAGATGGAGTAAATGAAGGGGAGAATCTATAAGGAAATGAGAGATTTTAACAATAAAGATGAAAACGAGAAAGCAAAGGAGGAGAATGAGAATTTGTAAGAGTTGGCATCTGGGTGGGATGGGTAATTTTGTGATGGCTTTAAATTGCCATCAGAGAGGGGATTGATGGAGCAAGGACTCGTAGAAAAGAGACTTGCTCATACGCAATCTGCTCCTTTAACTTACTAACCAATTATTAAGTTTGTTTTGTGTAAATACTAATGCGCACCACATATAAACGAAGGTAGTGAAGCTTTCCTATGTGTTCACTAAAGATTAACAGAATGAAGGAAGGACTAGAACTCTCCAATCAGAGAATCTTTACTGCGCATGCGTCAACTGCATCTACCTAGTATGACGTTGTAACGCTTGGAGGGAAATTGTTGCGCATGAACAGAAGGCACTAATATGGCAGCTTGAAGGCTCGCGGGCATGGCATCTGCTTCACTAGAAAGAAAGAAAGCTATTATAACTAATGCTAATCCGGGGAAAGCATTAAATAAGTAAAAGGAAATAGGAGTAGAGGTGGATGGTATACAGTGAAACCATTTATTCTTGAAGGTAACATCTGTCTTTTTTTAACTGTATTATTAGTGCGCATTTGGGCCTTTCGAATGTGACAGAAGTGAGTTAAGACATGTGATTGAATTGTCCATCTGCTCATGCCTGTTGAAAGTCAGCCCTGGGGAATGACGTGTGAGTCAAGAGTAGGGGTGGGCGGAATTTGCGGAATTGTGTTACGCAAATCTCCGCGAAACGGTAAAAAATCTCCGCGAACACGCAGAAATTCCGCGAACACGCGGAATTGCTTGTTCGCGATGCTTTTTTCCTGTTCGCAATTGCTGTTTGCGTGCTCGAGGAGAAATATCTTGCGAACATGCATTTTGAGAACGCGAACAAGCAAAAATGTCGCGAAATCGCGGAAAGCAGACTTTTGAGCAATTTCGCGTTCTCCGCGGAACGCGAAATTACGCAAATTCCGCGAGCAGAACGGAATTTGCCGCCCAGGCCTAGTCAAGAGGAGGACAAGGACACAGCCTGCCTAAGCCTGGGAACCAGCAGTGAAGAACCTGAATGAATAAGTATATATGATTGAATAAATACATTTGTTGTAGGTGAGATGTAAATGCGGGTGGGAAAATAAAGATTGAATAAAGAATTAAGGGGATGGGTTTGTTAACAATGGGCTAACAGAAAAAGTGATATGTAAGTATGGTGTGATGATCATCCTCCCCTTACCGGACAAATTTGATTTTGAACTTTTATGATATTGAAACATTAGTGGGTGGAACATCCTGAAAAAGGGTATAATTGAGGTAAATTTAGTTAGCTAGTTAGATCAAGAGGGCAAATTGCTGAATGCTGCAGAGGAGAGATGCTGTCGGTGTAGCGGGTGATGCTGATACTGAAAGAGAGGCTGTGAGATGCTGATGAAGAATCAAATGCAGAATCTGAAGCAGAACTTACTTTCTTAATTTAATTGGGTTAGAAGAAGACTTGCGAAAGAATCTCGAGGAGGAAGAAAGTGTCAGAGAGGGGTGCGGCGCAATCGTCTGTATTAGAGAGTTAACTATCCTGTCCTGATTCCTGTTCTTAAGACTTTGTTTCCTGAATCTATCTCAGGGGACCCCTACCTGCCCTTTGGCCAGGGGGTTGGTTTTCACACTATTCTTGATAAAATATTTTTCTCGTTATTTGAATGATCTTCTCTCTCTTGCCTCTTCCTTTCTATGTATTGGTTATTGTTTGAATTTGTGATGAATCTATGATGTTTAATTGATTGAATTTTCTCTCCACTGAGTGAAAGGGGAATGTATTGCATTTTTGAAGTGGTTCACTTGCTCAAAGATTTAGATACATTTTCACCATCAACTAGTTCAACTAATGGTCCATTGACCAGAGGAAATAATTTTTTGGTCTGTGAAGGGTTAGGTAAGGAAAATAAAAGTATTTAGACTAATCCTAAACAACTGTGTAACTTATAAACTCGACAACCAGCGGATTTACTCAATGTGTGTGTTTGATGGGCCCAGGTGAGTATATGGTAGTAGAGTATCCATTGTTGGTAAACCACTGGTTCAATCCCATCACCACACCATAGGCTTCGTGCTGGTTTGGGAGCATCACAGACTTATACTCGATCAAGTACCAGACGACTGTCGAGCACCACATCGTGTACGTCCAACATCTTGGATGCCTTCGATGCCTTTGGCAGTCATCAGATGTCTCAGGAGCATGATAGAAGCTATGTATGTGGCCATTAAAAGCCATTTAAAAATAACACATAATGAGAATCCCTCCCTCTTACATGACAATCTAAATAATCAAAAACAAATCCTAATTTTCTCTACAGCAAGCAACTTAATGAAACTTACCCAATGCCATCCAGGATGATGGATGGGATATTCAAAATGTGTCCCAAACTATTCACTTAGATATACACTATACATGGTGCATATCAAAACACCAATATCCCTTTCATATATGCTTCCCTACCAGAGAACCAAAGTAGCATCAACTATGAATTTTGAAATTATATAAAACAACAAACAAATACCTACTACCCCAAAATAAATAATCATAGACTTTGAACGAGCCATAAGTCAATTCTAAAAATGTACCCACACACGGCCATACAAGGCTGTTACTATCAGTTTAATCAAAGTAGATGGTGACACCTCCATAAATCTACACTAAGGGGCATATTTATGAATATTGTGGCGAAGAGCAGCTCAGCAAGTCACCTTGTTGTGCTGCCCTGCGTCACAGGGAAAGGACAGGAATGCACCATAGTTATTCAATACGGAGCATTCCTCTCCTTTTTCCTTGTGCTGGCCCCATTTTTTGCAGTCTAGTGTTCATACAGGCACCCTGGCACCATGCAAGGGTGCCTGTGTTGTAGGCAAGATTGTTTTTTTGCAGGAAGGCTTAATAAAGATATTTCTCCCCATTACACCTCTCACCAGTGAAGGCGTATCTTTCTGGCTCTTTCCCAGGTTTACTTGTTTTGATAAATCTGGGAATACATATAAATCCATGGATGTTGCATGGAAACACCCTTGCAAAATCCCATAAAATCCCCTCCTTGGCACAGAGTAATACAACGCAGCAATTTGAATTGTGTTACAATAGTCAAGATTTTTGAAGCCACACAGGGCCATTCAAGGTGGTCCTGCGTGGCTTCTTAAATCTCATTTTACATTTGCATCACTCTTGCATAATGTTGTGTGGTGCAAAAGCAACACAAAGGGACTCATAAATATGCCCCTAAGTGCAGAATTCACCACTAACAGCCAATTTCCTTTCGAAATCAAAACAATTATAGCACTATCCTATGTCCCAGTCACAGTGGTAGTCAACCACTATAACTTACTAATAGCAAGCCCTTTCTACCAACAAAATGAAGAAAAACTTTGGGGCCGATTACAATGGCGGAAGGGGATCAGACCATGACCATGGCAGGCGCAAAGACCGCCTGCCACGGATCCGCCACAGGCAATCGTTCTGATTGCCTGGCGGAGCGGTCTGCATCTGTGAAATGGTGGCAGTGCCTGGCAGACACGGTCCGCCAAATTATGATGCTGGCTTTAGCCAGCCTTTCCATGGTGGGTATTGGTTTCAGGGCCCATTGCGAGCGCCCTTTTGTTGGGGGTAGGTGGTGGTCACTGGGGGGTACCCATGGTTCCCCCCTGTATCTCTCTGCACTAAGTGACAGGCACTGCGTGGTGCCTGCCACATCCTGCAGGGAAACACCCTACATACATTTTAAAAAATGCGGCAGGTGCTGCAGCCAGCAGCATCCGCTGGAATGATAAAGATGCAAGATGCGACCGCCACGTTGGCGGTCGCATCATAATGCTACGTGTGGGACCGCCACCATACAGGCGGGTGGTCCCAGGCACCGCTACCATGGCAGGCAGATTCGGTCCACCCGCCATCGTATTCGGCCCCTTAGTCCGCTAATGGACTATTTTGAAGATACTTGGGTTGGCAGACTGCATCGGTTAAAACACATTCGCCAAACCAAGTAGCAGATACCATTGTGGAATGTCTATGAAAGCACTTTGGCACAGGAAGCCAAAACAAACAATGCAGTGGAAGGGTGGCACAATGCCTTCCAATCCACACTAGGCAGAACTCAACCTACATTATACAAATGTCTTGAAACCTTACAAAAAGAGCAAAGCTTCTAAGAGCTAAGAATAGAGCAATCTGTTACCCAAAATTGCCCTAAACTTAGCAAACAAATTAAAAGAATGTACAACATGCTCCAATTAAAATTCAAACCATTCATAAATAAGAAAGAACTACTTAACTTAGAAATGGTAGCCAAAAGCATATTATAAATTAAATATCAACCTATCAAATTCCTCAAAAATGACAACAAACTCTAAATCAACAAATCAAATCCTTTTTTCCTTTTTAAATATTATTATAAATATGATTTTACATCAGTGAAACATTTATATAAAAACACAAAGTTAAGAAACAATGATATGATAAAATATATATAATATATATTTTTTAAATGTACCAATCAACTGACCATAATAACAAATAAATACAACACCTAATCCAAACAATTTCACACAATAATAACACACACATTGCATACACTATATAATATAATATTTCCAAACTACAATAAAAGTAAGAAAAAAACATACTGTTTTGTACCTGCAAATCTTTCTCCATCTCCGCGTAACAAAAAATAGTAATACACAAAAAATAAGAATCCAAATTCAAAAAGCCCACAAAAAATGCAAAAATATAAAGAATACAATTGAAATCCCTTGAAGCAACCCAAAGTCTGCTGGTTCCATAAAAACACTAAAAAGTATTTTAAAAAATAACCGCTCCAGAAAACCCCAAAATAGGGAATACAAGTAAAAACTATTGATTTATAATAAACCAAAATAGATTTCCTTCAGAAAAAAAAGTAAACTCGAAACTCGTGTGGAAATCATTCGGAAACAGAAAACCTGTAACAAAAAAATTTTATAAACCCACCCATATAATTGATTATGGTCACAAACATGCAAATACATATGGTAGCTTTAAAGTCTGGCCACCGCATTAGGATGATGGCGGTCAGAGTTTAAACCAGCGGGGGAATCCGACGCAGTGCCGACGGGCTCAAGGAGATCGTCAGTCAGTCGGAAAGGCACCATAAGCCCTTAAGGATGGTGTTTCTTCCATCAGGATTATGATGTCGGTTTCCGACATTCACTCCATGTCGACTTTTCTGACTTGGAATGGCTGTGGGAAACTGACTTTGGGGGCCCCTAGGAGGACCCCCCTGGCCCCTTGCATTTAGGCCTGGGAGGGCACCTATGGTGCTCCCCCTCAACATCCCTGCACAGTGTGGCAGTCACAGTGAGGTGCCTACCACACGATTTAGGGATGTTTACAAACTTACATTTTTCAATGGGATAAAAATGTGATAATATTTTTAAATTATAAAAATGTAAAACAATATTGGAATTTTTTTTACAAAAATTGTGACGCATACACTAAATAGTATTATATAGTATATGCAATTATTTAATATATACAAATATGTTGAAATAATGTTAAAAATGTAATTAAAAAAGTTTAAAAAGGTAAACATTTCAAATAATGTTATTAAAAAAATGTTGAACAAATGGTAAAGTATATATTAAATAATAGTGTTAAGTATATATTAGAAAATATGTCACAATAAAGGTACAAATATATTTAAAAAGTTAGAAATTTTCAAACATTTTAATCAGTGAAAAATACCCTTTGCACATGTACATTATACAAATATAAATATCAAATCTGATTTTCCTCTGTTTGTTTACAATTAAAAACTCACAAAAATTATTTTCTTTATTTTGCTTTATCCTTGCTTTTATTTTTACTTAAAAAAATGTATTTTCTAAAATGGAAAATTGTATAACTAATTACAATTGTAAAAGAATAAAATAAAATATAAAACATTTGTGTCACATCTCTTTATTCTACTTAATGTGGGTAAAATCTTGCACATTATAAGGGTGGCATTTTTTATTCCCACTTAAATCTAAACCACCTTAGTAAAGGTGTTGATCATGAATGTGGTGGCATTTACTATTCCTCCTTGAACCTAAAGTGGGAAAGGTGTTGAACACTAAAGGGTTAACAATCACTAATCCCACTTCAATCCAAACCAAATTAAATAAGGTTTTGGACACTAAAGGGGTAACATTTACTATTCCCACTGCAATCTAAACAAAAATTGGGAAGGTGTGGTATTCTATTCCCACACCAAACTAAACCAATTTGAGGAAAGTGTTGGACATTAAAGGGGCGTCATTCACTATTCCAACTCCAATCTAAACCAACCTGATGAAGGTGCCGAACACTAAAGGGGTGACATTTACTTTTCATACCCTTATCTATACTACTTTGAGAATTTGTCTTGGACATTAAATACTTAAACTATTATACATGAATCACATAATACAACTTCTTAAATAAAATATTATAAAATAAAATCATAAATTACAAAATTAATACTACACATTCTAACATTTCAGTAAATTACAAATCATATTGTATTAAAAAGCACTACTTAAAACCACTAACCTTTATATAATAATTGAAAATTAAAAATGTAATATTTATATTATACTTTTTAATTAAAAATCTTTATATTTTACTAATATGTACTACCATTATTACACTTTAAAAAACTACAATTACATACATTTAAAAACAAATATCATCAATAATTTTGTGAAAGAATTCTTACATTTTTAAATGTTTATATTTATATATTTTTTTTAATTTTCACATTTTTTATGATACTTTTATTAAAATAATGTGATATTTTAAATTTAAAAGTACAAACAAAACAAAACATTCTAATTAATACAATTTTTTTAAACTACATTTATATTTTCAAAAAATTTAGTGTAAAAAATAATACATTTCATCAAAATATTTAATACATATTAGAGCATTCTAAACTATTAAAAAAGATGATTGTAATAAAATTAATTTCAAAATTCGAAACCATTAATTTGCATATCATTCAAATAATTCATGACAAATTTTAGATTTAAAAAACATAGGTTGGACCCGATTATGATGCCGGTCGGATGAGCATTCGACCGGCATCGTGTCGGAAACTGGATCGTCCGCCAAGGGGTCAGAGGTCCTGCATTCTGAATTATGATGCAATCGCCTTTACGGTAGTCAGAAAGTTTATGTTTACGGCTGCGGCTTGTGCTGTGGGCCGCAACACAAGCAGCAATAGTAAACATACACTTTTTAGACATCCATGCTCCCTGTGGCAGGCACCATGTGATGCCTGCCACCGGAAGCATGGATGTTTTGAGGGGGCACCATAGGAGCCCCCAGGACCCATAGCAGAAGCCCAGGAGGGGCCTGGGGCCCTGCTAGGGGCCCCAAAGTCCCTCTCCGGAAGCCTTTCTATGGCGGTCCAACCGCTGTTGGGAAGGGTGTTGAAAAGGGACTTTGTAATACCTGCGGTGGTGCCCGAGTAGGCACCGCACCTATTGTAGGATTATAATCTGACTGTTATCCCACAGGGTTCCCTGAGCCCATCTGAAAGAGAGCATTCCAGTCACTCTGCCCACTGCCTCCAACCACTGCATCATAATGCGGCGGTCAGACTGCATAGATAGGTTGTCAGTTGTGGTCCGACCAACATTGCAATCGGACCACAGTTTTTTTAAACTTCCCACTCTCATCCTCTAATAACCCAATATCACCATCATTAATTCTAGAATCATTTAAAAACCTACTTTTTAAAATGCAAATGTTAGAAATTGTCAATTGTCAAAAATAAAATACAATTAAAAAAATTACTAACAGAATTAAGAAATTGAAATATATAACATACTAATTAACACAAAAACATTATATACAACAATATTGAACACATCTATATTTTTAACAATAATATTAAAAACAGCACTAAAAATGTTCTGATATTAATGACATGATATTTCTGCACCACAGTATTGTCAACAAGAGGGCAACAAGCGCAGTACATATAGAGAAAAAAACACACAAAAAATGACACAAGAATTAAAAGCAGGCTGATATAAATCATTGAGCAGCAAAGAATTGTCAAAACATATATCGAAATCAAACCCAGTTACATTCACATAGACATGTTTCTAAAATAGAAGCCCCCATATTGCATTTAATTTCATCAGAGAGTGAGTGCCCCTTACTTTTACCAGTGCATGTTCCATTTCGTAAGTTTCCCTGACCAACATCCACCAATCCCTTACAGAGGGAGGTTTTGGGGCAATCCATACCCGGGCAATTGCCAGCCTAGTGGCAACCAGTAGTATTAAAGATAACCGGGTAAGTCTATAGTTCGTATTCTCAAAACCAATCATAATTTCCATAACCGTGACAGGTGAATCTATCCCCAGTCTCTGAGAGAATACTTGACCCACCTGCTGCCAAAATAGCTCCAATTCTGGACATGTTGCGTACTTATGTGTTATACTAGCCTTATACAAATCACATCTAGTACATTTCGTCCGATCACTGCCTGAACCTGGTGGAGCCCGCTTGGCAATTTTTTCTGGCGTATAGTACAACAAGCATATAGTTCGAAATTGCTGTAGCCACATATTAATAGAGTCATCAATAAACGTAATTCTTGTTCTATGGCAAGTGATGTAACCCCTGTCCCTAGAGTCTTACTCCAGCGCTCCGCCAATCTTTCACAATCGGTTCGTCTGTAATTATTGAAGCATTTATACATATAGTTTAAAGGTAAACGGGACCGACCACCAGAGATGCGGCGGTCCCGCTAGGCTCATTAGGATGCGACCGCCACCCTGGCGGTCGCATCCTGCATCTATTACATTGTGGCGGGCGGTGCTGTAAGCAGCACCCGCTGCAATGTAAAATCTGCATGTGGTGCATTGGCATGCACAAAGTGACAGGTACCGCGCGGTGCCTGCCTCCTTGTGTGTGGCAATGAAGGGGGTACTGTGCCCCACAAGTGCAGCAACCCACCCCACCACTCCCCCGGGGACCCACAACAGGCCCCCAAAGCCATTTACCACATGCCTTTCCATGGCGGAGTCTCCGCTATGGAAAGGCATACCCACCGCAGGCATCCTAATATGGATGGCGGTGCCTGCATGGCACCGCCACCATATTGTGTGCCTTTTCCGCTCGGTCGGCAATCCGACTGGTGGAAAAGCGGCAGACGGACTTTCTGCCCGCTGCGGTACCCCCACCATAGTAATATGGCGGGGGGTAATTTGTGCTGTGATGTCATGCCGATCGCCACCACCCGCCATCGCCGGCCAGGCGTGGCGATCCGCACGACATCATAATGGACCCCTTTGTCTTCTCCCTATGCAAGCAATCCCAAATCTCAGAATTAGACATTTTTGTCAGGGTTAAATGTCTCACAAGGGAATCTCTAATTTGGAGATATTTAAAAAACATATTATCAGGTAGACAAATAATCCCGTTGCTAGCACACTGTTTGCTAGCGGCATCTTGGAACACCTCCGGGAAAAGTGGATTGCCTCATAGAATAAGTTTATCATAATAAAATGATATATTACATCTCGTAGATATGGCATGCCATATATATATATATACTACCTCGTATAGTCTTAAACTTGACTCTTTTGAAAAAATTCAGATCATAAATCCATTAGGTACATACTACTATCCTCCCCAAGCATGATTTGATGAAAAAAAATCGTATGTGCCGGGTTTAGGAGGCTGCAAAAATGCCCAGCAAAAGCAGTCCAAAAGTACATTTTAAAATCAGGAAAATCAAGTCCTCCCTTCTTATATGGAAGCTTTAACAAGTTTACTGCTCGCTGGGCTGTTCTATAGCCTCAGATAAAGCTGCTCTCTTAAAAAAAGAATTGGGAACCCGCAAAGGAATGGATCGGAATAGATACAAATATTTTGGTAATATCTTCATTTTAATAATATTAGGACGCCCAATGATACCTATAGGCAATTTATGCCAATTATTTAATGATCTAGATGTATCTTTCAGTAAAAAATCATAGTTTAAAGAAAATATCCTATCCTGTGCAGAGAGCGTAACCCCTAAATAAGTATTTACAGAGAAAACCCCATAAATTCATTCTCCTGGATTCAAATGAAGAAGTATTTGTGTTTTTTTGTCAAAGATTGAGGTTTGCAAGGGATTCTGAGTAATAAAACATGGTGATTGCCATGCAAATGAGCTCGCCCTTGATACCCCTAGGTGTCTTGTTTTAAAAAATGTACTGGTTGGATAGGTTTCCATCGATGTCAAACTAGCTAGGGTCCAAAATCTAGAGCTACGCACATTCTAAAAAGAGGCTCCGTTTTCGGTGGAAAAATTTGATTAGTCCATGTTGCGATTTAGGCCATTTCATGTCATGGGCACTAGGCCTAATCACACAAGAGAGGTACCATTTTTATTGGGAGACTTGAGGGAATGTCAAGTGGTTGGAAGTTTGTGGTTCCCCAAATATTCGAGAACTTTCCATTACAGAAATATAAGGATGATACGAGCCGCACTCGTCAGGGGATTGGTCTTTTTTCAGGAAGAAGACATATCTAGGTCATGTTCCATGACTCTGGTATCTTTCCACTCGTGCCAATGCACTGTATGACCAAGCTAAACGGCAGAGTCAAAACATCTTTAAAAAGCTTATAGAATTCAATGGGTATTGAATCTTCCCCAGCTGCCTTTCCCGATGGCAGGGTGGATATTGCCAAGTCTATCTCTTCCTTTGAGATATCTTTTTTCAATAAAGCTGACGTTTCCTCATTCAAAGTTGGTAAATGCCTACCCTAACAACACCGTTGTATATCTTCCTCTTTTGGTGCAATAGTTGGGGTATATAGTTCTATCGGAAATAAAATATAACAAAAAAAAATTGCAAACAGAATTAAGAAATTGCAATACATTACATACTAATTAACACAAAAAACAACATTGTATACAACAGTATTGAACACATCGATATTTCTAACAATAATATTAAAAACAGCAATAAACATTTACTGATACTCATGACACGATATTTCTGCACCACAGTATTATTCATTTATTTTATGAAAACACTGATAATAGCGAAGGAGCTTTGTACCACTCAGTGGACCAGGGTCAGCCTCAACTTGGGCAGCTTCCTGGATGCAAAGACTACCAAAGTCCACATGGATAGCCACTCGAAGTATCCCATTGTGGAGCTCATTCAGCCAACTGCTTTTGCTAAAGTTGCCTCAGCATTGGAGAAAATACTAGCCGTATTTGGCCTGCAAGAGGAAATGAAAACAGACTTTGGCCCGTCTTTTCAGGGATCTGAGTTCCAGGATCTGCTCCGTCACTTAAGCATACAGCATTGTATAATCAGGTTGCAGTGGTAGCAGGCGAGTGAGGAGGTGAAGCATTTTACGTGGTGCACATAAAGGGTAGTGCCTCATGCCCTGTGGCTGCGATTGTCATTCTCAATAGAATATAATGCAATTTTTAATGTTTTGTAGTTTTTGTGCTGCTCCCAGAGTTATTTATTAACCCATTCTTAAAAAGGCTTGTTTTAGGAAGGTCAGACCAGCTCCTATCCTTTTACAACTCTTCTCCAATGACACCATTTTGCATACGCTTAATTTTTTACAGGTTGGTGTTAGGCTTAGGTCAAGCTGTGACTAATCTTGGCATTGGGTCTCACAAATTTTTATCATGTAAATTAGATTGCCCTGGATGTACTGTATTGTAAACTTGTATTTGATGACGTTTTTATTGAAGTTTGTATGTTTTTTATTTCTAAAACTGAATAAAGTGTTGATGATGATGATGATGAAGTGGACAATAAACAAGGCTTTTAGGCTTGCTGTACACAAAGGGATGAGCCCGGGGCTCAGCCAACATAATTTCTTGCAGGAGTACAGAGGCACTTCACACTGCACCACCCAATGCCCCTATGAACTCTCATGCTGGAGGGCTACTGTCACAATACAATTCCAGTACACCCCGAGTGGACCCACCCTGACTATGATCCTGATGGTATCCAAAACAGACAGGTACAGAACAATGCCAGTGCAAGACTCAAAAGAAAATCAGCCCACTACCAGCTAGGATGAGGTGATCAGGTGCTCCTAAAGGATGCCGGGATGGAAATTCAGGCACCATTTGAACCAGGTGTGCGGCATGTGGCATCAGTGGAAGGCACAATAGTGACTGCCTGCAAAGGAGAAGAGACAGTAACCCGGATATCTCCTGGTTCAAGAAGATGCATAATCCTTGTGGGGAGAGAAATGAGGAGGAAGAGGTCCAGGAGACTGGAGTCCTCACCCCAACATAAATGCTCCATGACTAACAACTGCCTGGTCAACTACTTCACGATCAAATCAGGCATGATAAGTTCACAATCGAGTCTCAAGGGGAAGTAAATCCAAAACATGGGCCAGACAGATCTCAAAGTCAGCGCTATTATCTACACCGCCACCCAAAGCCGAATCAGAGACTGAAGTACTTTGTGTGTGAGATCTAGTTGGTGGATTCAGACTCAAAGTGGGGAAGTGATATAGCGAGCCACCCGGCCACTATTGTGCTTGACCTTTGAACCTCGATGTACTACACCACATCCTCTAGCTTAGCACAGCCAGAGGATATAACTAAAGGGTCTCAAGAAGGCACGAGGTTATCTGCCCATACTAGCAGCAATGAGTGAGTGTCCCTTCTTTACTGGCCCCATCTATGGCCTAAACCCATGAGGTATCCTGATCACCCCTGAACAATTTCCTCAAACCTGGTTTATAAAAAAGCTTGCTTGCTTGAAAGGATTAGGTGTTTTCCACCTGGTGCTCGTGTCTTGCTGCCCTCTTTTTATGTGTATGCCCCTCACTAATGTATGCATCTCTTTCTTGTTTCCTCTAGATGTCACGTCAGAGGAGGCAGCAGGATCAGAGTCTAGAGTTTCAAGCTGGTCAGGTAAGATTTGGTTACAATAAATGACAAATGAATTTCAGATTATCTGCTAGAACCGGTCTGCATTAGACAGTCCCATATTCACATACAAGATTACGCAACCAGACTGGCCTTTGAGAAATTAAAAATTTACAACATGCCGCTGCCTCTAACAGTCAAGTCGGTATGGAGGGAGTTAGTCAAGTACCTTTTTTTCTATTACAAGGTTTTTTTCTCCATATTAAATATTTTGCATTTTACGCACCATAACTCGTAAACATGCAAGTGCTATTAACTGTATATTTTTATCATTTGATTGATTGTAGGTAATATAGGTCTGTGTTTAGAATGGCTAACATTTGGGTGATATCTTGTTTCATGAAACATGTAATTTATTTCTGGGAGAAGCTGAAGTCACAATTAACAAACACAGTGTATTTTTTCTTTCTTTCCCATGTGAAATATGTTCTTGTATGTGATAACTGTAGAATGTCCTAATAGTTGCAACAGTACACCTGCAGAATACAGGCTGGTCCAATGCATATTGTTTTTTTGCAGATAACTGTAAGTTTGAAGAATGCTTTGAGAAGTTGTTTTGTGAAGGATCCTGAGAAACTAATGAGCTCTAGATTGTATCTTTATACTTTACCCTGACTGTTGAACTTTATAGAAGCTATATGTAGGTGTAGGAATGCTAGAATTGTGTGATTGTAGACAAGACAGCTTAGACCAGAGGAGGGTGCTCTGTTTTTGGGAGAATTGATTTACTTTTCCTTTTGAGTAAATTCTGTTATGTTTGTCCTCCCACCTATATGAATGTGATTGATGTTTGAATTTCATATTGACTAATGCATTCATATATTGATTATTGATTGACACTAACTTGATGACATTGAATCTGTAAACATTCTAAACTTTTAAATTAACTTTCATGGTTTGAAACTTGACAATTCTCTGTCTTCTTTGTGGAGCCTTATAAGAAATGGTATTATTGGTTGAGAGGGATATAACCCTTACTCAAGCAACAACCACATTCCTTGTTAGGGTCAACCCAAAAAGTCACTAAATTAATCTTTGGTAAACCCTTTGATGGCTTGGCAAGAAGTACCACACTTACCTTAGAAGCGATGTGTAAAGAATTTATGCAGTACACAATATAGTAAGAAAGTATTTGAGTAAATGTTAATAATTAAAATAATACCAAAATAACAAAAATTCAATCAGTAGAACTGGGCACATGCAATTTCAAAGTTTTACGTAGATATGGTGCATAAATGCACAAGGGTTCACTCGTGGTCATCCAGTCATGCTAAACCAGCACAAAGTCACAAGTTCAGGCCAATGATGTTGGAGCATGGCCCGGATACAGGGAAATCCTGCTGGAAAAGTTATAATCTTAAAGTCCGCATGAAGAGTTCTGTTCACGGTGGAGGGGGCATTATAGTAGTCTATTTAGTGAGACGAGCAGGGTGGATAGCACAGTCTATTGTTGCTGTAGAACGAAGACCCCATCAGGGGGTCGATTCCGATCCTGTATTTTTTTTCCCCGTACGACTCGCATCCGTATTTTTTTCCGTACGAATCGTACAAGTCACTTCCGACCCGTGAAGTACGATCCGTACGGGAAAAAGTACATACGGAATGGCCCGATCCGTACGAATCGTAGCGGGAAAATTAGTACGAGACGAACCCGGACACTTTTCCGTACAAATCGTAAAAATGAAGTCTGACCGTACTAGTACGATCCGGACCGGCGTTACAATTTACGATTCGTACGAAAAACGTCCCGTACACGGTGAATGACTTTGCCCGCCATGAAGCGAAGTTTGTATGCACCGTACACCCAGCGCGAATGTATGGTGCGTACCACAAGCGCGTAGGTATGTACCGTACCCCCAGTGTGTAGGTACGCACCGTACCCCCAGTGCGAATGTACGGTGCGTACCCCCTGCGCGTAGGTATGCACCGTACCCCCAGTGCGAATGTACAGTGCGTACCCCCAGTGCGAATGTACGGTGTGTACCCCCATCGCGTATGTACGGTGCGTACTCCCAGCGCGTATGTACACACCGTACACCCATTGCGAATGTACGGTGCATTCCCCCAACATCGCGTATGTACGGCGGATGTTGTGGGTACGCGATGTTGCGGGTACGCACCGTACATACGCAATGGCGGTCTACGCACTCGCACCGTACAGAAGCAATGGGGTGTTCGAACCATACATTGCAATGTCCGTGTATGCACCTCACATCCACTACCATGGGGGTGTGTGGCTGTACAACTCGTACCCCTGTACCTTACTGAACCACGGACACTGTAAAACAGCACAAGGAGGGCCTATTCGACTCGCACAACACCACAAAACACGTCTACACTGCACAAAAAATGAAAAGGACTGACCTGGACACATCCAAACAGGCAAACAGAGGGGCAACCTCACAACCACCCCTTATAACACACCCAACAAAAATTCAAACTGAGCCCCACCCACAAATGGACCAATAAAAAGGGACCACACACACAAACCATGAGCCTTTGCAACAGACTCACCACTGCTACAGAGCACACACAAACCACTGCACCCATCCACCTAAACATATACACCTTCACACACACCCATTCACACATACCCCCTCTCCACATTCACACACACACTGTCACATTCAGACCCAAACACCCACAACCATCCACACCCTCACCCCACACCATGCCCACTGACAAGAATCCAAAGTTCACAAGGGAGGAGCTGGAGATCCTTGTCAACGAAGTCATCAGAGTCGAGCCACAGCTGTTTGGAACATTGGTCAGACAGACCAGCATAGCTGAAAAATCACCCCTGTGGCAGAGGATTGTCGAGAGGGTGAATGCTGTCGCACCCATCAGAACGACCAGGAATGACTGCCAAGCCAGGTGGTACGATCTGCGGAGGGCGGTCAAGAGAAAAATGAATGAAGAGCACGCCCAGACCAACATCACTGGAGGTGGTGCGCCCCACAGACCAGTACATTACCATCCCTGGGAGGAGAAGGTGATGGCCATGCTTCCGCCGGTGGGAGTACATGGACTCCAAGGACCTCCAGAGCCTGTTGAGTACACAAACAACTTACGTAACATGGGAGTAATGGCATCCACACCCCAACTACACAAAATGCACGCAACTACCCCCAAGCCCTCACCCACCAGAACCACAGTCACAAACAACGCGAATGCCAATAACATGTGTATGCCCCATTGAGAAAGCAAGGCCATGCTATGTCCCATGCTACACGAAGCACCAACCCAAGAATGGATGTCCGGTATGCTGGGAGGGTGGGTGCACCAAAACGCATGTTTGAATTCCAAATCAGACAAAATTGCCCTCATCCCATATGGCCCAGCTACATACCCATGCACCATGCGCAATGCCCAGGGATTGGGAAAGTACTGACAAGATAGCTCACACTTGGCCCTGGTGTAGGTAGCACAAGGCCCTCCTGTGACCAGTGCAAACACAAACACCAACACAACAAGGTCAGATATCTAGGACAGGAACTCACACTCACTGTCAAGGCAGCATGCTCCATGGGGGGACAGCTACATCACCTGGGAGCCCAAGTGCCAAATCACACTACACCCACCAGCAGGCCCTGTCACACACACCCCTTACACAAGCAGACACCACCAGGACAGGCAATGGATTTACCCACTGCCACAATGGACATGTAACACAACAACACCAATACATAGCCGAAGAATCACCCAAGCCACAAATGGACATGTCAAAGACTCAGGAGAACATATGAATCTGTCTCCCGCAACATACCCATACACAAGTGAACATTGAGGAGAATGCTAGGCACATACAACTACCTGGAGGAACTGTGCCAACTTGAATGTGTATGAAACATGCATGTTGCATTAAACATCTTTAAATTTGTCTCTCTCTCACACACAGGGCAACGTGATGAACATCCCCCCAACAATGGGGGGGAAGAATCACAGTCACAGGCTCTGAGGAACCGGATCCCACCAGCAGCGACGCCTCTCAACACTCCGCGGATGACCCCGACCGACCTGGACCCTCTGGTGTCCAAGCCCCTGCAGCACCTGGTTCAGGAACATCTGTGCCAACCACCACCCCCATTCCTGCCACATCACAGGAGACACCCAGGAGCCCTGCCCGCAGTGAACAGAGCCAGTCTGACCAGGAGGGACAAGGTGCGGCGGGCACCCAGGAGGAGGCTGACAACACCGCCACTGCCATCCCTCAGGGGTCCCGTCGACCCGATGTGCCCACAACGGCAGGCCTGACTCGTGTGGGCAGGGGTGGCGGGAGTGGAGGACGGCGGAGGCGAGAACCTGACGAGCCAGCTGAATGGACCGGTATGTCACACATCCGCAACATCATGGAGGCATACCGGCGTGACACCAGGGAGATCAGCCAGGTAGTGGTGACCCTCACAGAGATCAAAAACCAGCAGGCCGAGCATCACGCCAGTCAACAACAACACCAAGGACGGATGGAGGCAAGACTGGCTGAGCTTCTGGCGGTGCAAAGGGACATAAGCCATTCACTCCATCGGATCGCCGACAACATGGGCAACCCTCCCTGTGACACCAGGCGCAGACTAGCACCAGCCACAGGGAGGGAGGAGGAGGAGGATTCGTCCGACGGAGCGTCCCAAACATCGTCAAGGCCTGCATCTGAGAGTCCCCGGAGGAAGGTTGGTCGTCCACGGAAAAGACCGTGAGAGGCAGCGGGCCATCCACATCTCCCAGGTCACCTGGCCAGGCACCTGGCCTTCATGTGCGACAGCATCACCTCATTGCTGGTCACAGTCTGACCAATGATGCCAAACACTGTGGGCTGGGCTCTGATGACTTCAAATGGCAAGGATCCCATCTCCCCCTGTGAACTTTGGATTCTATGGTCCCTGCATTTCCCCATTTTCTGTGCACAAATCACACCCCAGAGCTCGAAATTAATCAAATTATTAATTGAAATTTCATGTTGCAGTCATTTAGCATGAGTCCACAACCTACGTGTGGGGATATGTCAAAGTATGCCTGAGTGTGGAACTAACTCCAGCCATCCATACACTTGGATCTGAGTCCGGTCGAGGAAACACATGGCTCACAATGTATCACAAAATACAGACATGGAGACCAACACTCAACCGTGATGGCCTCAAGCTGCTGAGGGGGGCTTGCTATATTGCTCTGACAGACCAATTTGGAAGAGTTACATGAAGGTGTAGAGGTTATGGGTCATGTTGATGTGCCCGGGGAGGGAGTACCAGGTCTGTTTTGCGAGGTGGGAGAACTATCTCCTGCATGCAGAGGTTATGTGGATGTGATGAATGGTGGCCAGGGCAAGGTGGGCTGCATTGAGTAGGGCCAACGGGGTGTTGGATGACACACGTCCAAGGTCGGTTTGGGTCTGGGGTTCTGGACTGACTCCTGAGTGTGGTTGAGGAGTCTGAAGGTGATGCTGCAGCACACAGTGAGCCATTGTACCTCTCTCAGGTGGACGGTGATGTGGCTGTGGCGGGGAATGTTGCAGATGAGGTGTGCGGATGCACCCTGGATGTGGATAAGTTCTCCTGCATGTTTGCTGTTGTCCTCTGTAGAGGCCGGTGCTGTATTTGAGCCGGCTGGTGTCCTGGACCAGGGGGACGGTCTGTTTTGCCTTGGAGTGGATCTATCTGGTGTCATCAGCAGCATGTGGAGGGTGTTGCAGCATGAGGTACAGATGTTGGTGAGTTGCATGTTAATTGTGAGCGATGGGTCCATGATGAACACCAGCTTGCCTGCATGGCCACAGGGTGCTGGTGTGGCGCACAGACCAGTGGGACGCAAGGAGTTGACCCAGCCGTAAGGGGACAGTCCTCAGATGATGACCTCTGTCCTGTCCAAGTCCTGCCTCAGATGGCTGATGTTCAGCCATTCATCAACGGATCTCATGCCTTCTTGAAGTTTGGATCTGGCAATGGCTGGCTCTTTGGTGAGTTTGAGGAGCAGCTGGGTGTCAATGGCATACCAGATGATGATGAGGTTGTGTGTGCATGTGATGGTGGAGAGGGGGGTCATGGAACCATTGAAGATCATCACGCTGAGAGAAGAGCCCTGTGGCATGGGCCAGATGACCCCAGTGTACTACATGTTGCAGGGTGGAGGCAGACTCCCTGGGCCTTGCTGGTGAGCTACTTCCTGATTGAATCCTGTGCCCTCCTCTGGATACCAGTGTTGGAGATGTGTGAGCTGACAGTGTGGTAGCACATGGTGTAGAATGTCGTTGAGAGGTCAAGGGTGGTGGCCTCACCATTGTTGAGCAGGGCAAAGTAGTCGTTGGTGGTGGCAATGATGACGGTTGCAATGGTGTGATTACTGTGTAAAACGGTCTGGTGCCAGTTGGCTGGAGCTGGTTGCATGTAGGAAATTGGTCAGTTGCTTGTTGAGTGTCTTCCTGGTGACATTTGCTGGGTAGGGAAGTAGGGTGATGTACCACGAGATCCTGCGGTACTGCCGTCCGTTGTTTAAGAAGGACCTGGGGCTCTGCATGCCTCCTGCACCCATGGAATGTGGCTAACTCAAAGGAGACATTCATGGCACGCAGGACGTGGGCTTCAAGGATGGCGAATGATGTGGTTGAAATGTTGTGTGGGATGGGGCCTGATGGAGAGCCAGAGTGGATGGTGCACATGATCCCGGTTGTGTACTTGCTGCTGACGGGAGTCCATGACCTGAGGGGCTTTGTCCAGCGGATAATAGTGCTGTCTGCCTCTGTGTGCCAAGGCTGTTGTGTATAGCCATGAGCTTGCAGTGGTACAAAGTAGCAAGGGATGGGATCTGCCTTGCAAGGGTGGGGTGTCTTGGATGGAGATCTGCTGTCAGTTCACTCACAATGCTGATGAGCTCCTTGATGTCGTGTGTTTGGGTGTTTCGGCACTATCTGAAGGATCTCCACTTGTCCTTGCTGATGATATGGTGATGGCTGTGTGTGGTGTTTTCCAGAGCTGTAAGGAAAATGATGTATCTTTGTGTTGCAAGGTTTGCACAAGAGTCCGGCTAGGTCTATAGGAGTTCAGTAGGTCTGCCTTGTTCCAGGTGCCTTAACTGTTGTTGTGCTTCACAGGAAAGTCTGTCAATGTGGCAAGATTGATGGATCAGTTGCTGATCCAGTGTGTGAGTTTGCAGGGTGTGGCGGTGGTGTTGTTTTGAGTGTCCCACACAACTTGTCTGTGGCGACTTACATCAGGCATCTTTGAGGGATCGGTAGCGGGGTGAGTGGCACTGTGTTGCTTGTTGGAGACGTGGATTCAAATGTTGATGGACCAATGATGGATGGTGGTGTGTGTCCCCTCCAGCAAGAAGTTACTGGCCCCCAGCCACATGTAGCCTGTGGAGGCGAGGGCCTGCGTGCAGATGTACGTGTTGATGGCTTATCGGAATTGTGGATGTAGGCCTGCAGATCTGCAAATGATTGTTACTCCGAGGGTTGCTAGGGAGTTGCTGCAAACCCGGACTTGTGACTTTGAGGGTGTACTTCTGAATAATTAGCAATTCAGCCCCCAGGATTGGTGTTGGCGTCCCTGCGGGTGATCTTGGATCTGCCTGAGATGGCAATGAAGACGGCATGTGCTGAGGATGCTTTTGTCCAGGTTACTGTCATGAAGGTGATGTGTGGGGCTGTAGTGTTGAGGAGGTAACAGAGTCCAATGGCGTGCTGGTGGATGGAGTGGGTGTGGAGTAGGAGGCACATAACCTGGTTTACTGACAGGGACTGGTAGGCTGGGCAGCGCTGTGTAGGCAGTTGGAGTAGCACACTCAGCATGCAAAGTTGTCGTGTGTGTGCTTAGGGGTTGCCTGATGGCAGGAGGATGATTGTCACGAGGACATTGCTTGGAGAGTGGCTGCAGCATGAGCTTGTTGTGTGACGTGTGTCATGCAAAGACTAGAGGGTCGTGCACTGTGCATGTTGCAGGCGCAGACGGTCCGGCCTTTGGCACGGCGCTGGGGCTACAGTGGCACAGAAAAGCTGCTGGCTGCATTACAAATGGGTGAAGGGGGAAGGGACGAGCATTTCTGAGGCGTGGGGGTTGCAGAATCAGGGCACTCGGAGTGGCGGGGCCGCAGGTGAGGCAGCAGCAGGCGGAAGGGGTTAGAAATAATGCAAAAACTCAACACACAAAGACAAGGAGGTCTGCAAGGCACAGTGTATGTCAAGGAAGGAGTGTCAGCTCACTCATGGGTCACTCCCAGAAAGTGTATGATCTATCACCATAAATGACAGCCACGGTGTCAGGCAACAAAATGCGGAGATGCGCAAAGGAGACACACCATCAGCAGGCATTCACATCCCGTTGTGGGCAGCAACCTGCACAAATACATACACAACCAGGTACTTCATTCACAATAGAGATCATTAGCCATGAAGCACTGCATGCATGTTGCCAAAGTACACATACCCTCATATGCTCAATCTTTGTAAATTCTGCCATAGATGACGCATGCAAACTGGTAAGAGATCTGCAGTGACTGAGATGAGGCACTTTGGATTGTGCTGAACACCTTTATTCCACATACACACACAAAGGGATATGCCTCCATATTAACAGACTCACAGGTCAGTTGACAGAACATGTGGGACATACGCTGGACGCCCCTTCCCAACACGGATGATGTCAATCCCAATGAACTGGCACAGAAGGTAAGGGGATGAGCAAAAGACATCCTGCTGCACACGGAGAGGCTGCAATTCCCCATAGAGCATGTTGTTGTGATGTCCCCCACTATGTCCACCCGTAGCATCTGCAATGTTTCAGAGCCAAGGTACACACACATTGATGCCTTCATCAGACGCCATATTCCACTACAGATGACTGTCAAGAAGGCTGACTATAATGTCATGGGAGTGATGCTACATGTCATATGCTCCATGGTGGGAAGACATGTATGCATGGTACCACAACATGCACAGAAGCAGTCACCAGACATTCACAACCTGTACCACCACCTAAAAGCCTTGCTGCAATCCTTACCCAAACTGACATTTCCACATGTCCGTGCATGGAACGCTGATTCAGCACACGTTGCAATCCACACGAAAAATTCTCAACGCACAAATGGAAGTGTACAAAACATGAACAATGTTGGACACATGTAAATTGCCAATCAAGTCTCTCGGCAAAACTGTGTTGCATGACATCATCACTCGATTGACACATCAGAACACACATCCAAGTCACTTTGCATTCAGTCAGCTGGACACACACATTGCAACACATGCCACTCAACGCTACAAGCTTGCACACTCATAGCCAGTGACTCACCATTATGAGAAGAAGTTGCGTATGAGCTGACTCCGGATATCATCCCCCTCCTCCTCATAATCACTAGCCTTGTGACCAAGCCCTTGATCCTCCACGGGTGGATGCTCCTGATCATCTGGATCCAGGATGAGTGGCACTGCCTTCTCAACTGCCATGCTGTGCTGCATGCAGCACACAATGAAGATTTTGCAGACCTTCTCCGGGGCATAAGGGAGGGATGCGCCTGTCTTGTCCAGGCACCGGAATCGGCTCTTCAGGAGTCCAAACGTCCTCTCAATCACTCGCCTGTTCTGACCATGTGCATCGTTGTACCGGTGATCTGCAGCTGTTCTTGGGTTGAGGAGAGGTGTCAGCAGCCATGGCATGTTGGGATAGCCAGAGTCCCCTACATGGAAACATCATGTAAATAAGTGGGTCACGAGATGACGTAAGAGACAAAGATACCGCAACACATAGGACAAAAAGACTATACCCACCAACAAGACATGCTTGTTTATTGTGCAACCGCAGCATCATGTGTGGCACCCTGCTACGCCTCATGATGTAGGCATCGTGTGCTGATCCTGGAAAAAGTGCACAGACATGTGAAATCAGCATGTTAGCAAGACACACCACAAGGGAATTTATCGAGTGGTAATGTTTGCGGTTGCGATAGGCTTGTTCCTGTGCCTGTGGTGGTACAAACGCCACATGTGTACCATCAATGGACCCAATTACATGGGGCATCCCACCCAGGGCATAGAAATCCCCCTTGACATCCCTCAACCCCTCTGGAGTCGGAAATTTGATGAATTCATCAAGGTGCTCCAACATGGCTGCTAAAACATCACGTAGGACACGGCTAAACATAGTCTGGGACATCCCACCCACATCAGCTATGGTCAATTGAAACGTACCTGTGGCAAAAAAATGTAAGGCTGCCATCACCTTCATCTTGGGGGTCAGCGCAGTAGGATATCTGTGTTGCAGTTGGAGGTGTGGTGCCAGCTTGTTTGTCGGGTCCACAAACAACTGTTGAGTGAATCTGTAACGGCGGATGCAGGCACGTTCCCTCATGGCACCCAAGTCTGGCATTAGTCTTGGGACAGGTGGTGCCCTGCAAAACATAGTTTTGAAGAATGAAGATTGAGAGTCGGCAAACATCAATGTCAATGAACATAGCACATGCTACACATGAGACGCATGGATAACCTACTGCAGTTTAGAAAGGCATTGAAGACCTGGTTGTTCGGCAAATAACTCGGCCTCTTGGGATCAGGGAGTAGTGGACAGCGCCAGGACATCTACTTGGTAATCGCGCGCTTTACAAGTCTCTATAACATAACATAACACTGCTAATACACATCAGGTAACTATGGAGTCGGATGTATGCAATACATCCAGGACACAGATGGCAGCTGTTGATTGTGAAGTCAACATGACATGCCCTGAAAAGATTTGGGGGCCAGTCTGAGTGAAGAGCCACAGATATCACCGGAGTGACACACAACCACATAGCTGCATTTGAAGGATGTCATCTCATCCAGACAGCTGACTGCAAGGCACATGCACAGGTCACATGGAATGTCAAATGTACATGTCAAACACAGTGCGATGAAGGGGTACACGTGACAACACAAAGACTCCACTGATGGTGTGTCAGTGGAGTGGGACACGTGACTGCATGGCACGTGATACCCATCAGCCTGCTGTTGCATGTGCTGCACAGTGTGTGACATGTTCATTGAGTATTTTGCACCCCTCATGCCACCTGTAGACTTTCAATGCCATGTACTGCATTGGCGCTTGCACACAGGCCAATTGCATGATGTGAATGAGGCTATTCCTGTCTGCATCCTATGCCCTGTTCAACATTTCAAATATGTTCTAATGTGTGTCTCTGGGACATGGAGCAGGTGTATTGATGTTGTGTCACTTTGTCATCCTGACAGGTAACTGCCTACGAGAAGGGGGTCATCTGGACCAACGTAGTCAGGGCCGTGAGGACTGCGGGGGGGCGTGATCGGCAGCTGGCCCAGGTCCGCAAGAGGTGGCAGGACATCCGGTGCTGGACCCGGCGGATCGCCCGGGTCCAGCTCAAGCTCTCTCCACCTCGCCGCCACGGCAGCCGCCGACACCTGACCCACCACATGAAACGTGTCCTGGAGGTTGTCTTCCCTGACCTCGATAGGCAGTTAGAGGAGAGACTGCAGCAACGAGGGGGTAGGTACATGGCTTTTTGTTGTGTTATATGTCGCCAGCTTTAGGAAGTGCTATTTTGCATGAATACACTCCCAGAGTTCATATGTGCAGTGCATTTTCTGTTCCCAAATGTCACCTGGGGATCTTTTTCATCCCTTCCTCTTCTTGACATGTGTCCCCTGGTGTGTGTGTAATCACATTTGCACATGGTCATCTAGGGTGCCAGTACATCTAAGTGCACATTGCTTCCTGCATCATGTGGGAGGGTGGTATGTGACTTGTGTTGGTACCTTGCCTGTGCCATGACCTGTTCACTATGTAGGGGGTCCATAGTTTGTATCACTGATGCTGATTCTCAACATAGGAGTGTGAGCTTTCTACTGGACACTCTTGCAGCATGCATGAGCAATGTTGTGGCCTCAGACATGATGTGCATGAGTGTGAGATATGCATAGTGCCATGACGGTTGTACATGGTAGAGTCCGCTCATTCCAGGACCATGGAGCAGTGTGCCCAATACAGTCCTCTGAGACACCCTGGCCTCCTAATCATATGTGTCATCCAACACTGTGCACATTCTCTGTGTGTGCTGCATAGGTCTGCCTCTGTGGCATTGTTCCCTGGCCTAGTTTGGATTTGGTTAATGTGTGCTACAAGTGTCCACTGGACAGGGATACAACATTTTGCTTGTGCATACTCACACTGGGCAGTGCCTGTGTGGCTATTCACAACGATCTGTTGATGGTTGTTTGTCACAAATATGTGTTGTCAGCCCCACGAGGTGATGTGGTGTCAATGAAGCAATTTTGCAAGCACAGTTGTTGTAACCCTGAATAAGAGTTGTCACTTCTTGATCTGTATAAATCACATTGACTCAAGTATTGGGGGGGATGCGGGAGAGGCATACATGTGCAACTCTGATTTTTCAGTGCCAGGTCTGACTTGTGTGTGAGAATTGCCTGGACTAAAATACACTGGGCAGTGCCCCTGTGATGCTGGCCAGTGCTTAATGTACGTGCTTTGCAGCCTGTGTCATTTTTTTAGCAACAATAATCCTGCTCATACATTTTTGAATTTGAATTTAAAAGCATTTATTGAGCGCACTTATACCATACGGTTTCATGGCGCTTTGGATAATGCGGTGGCCGTCAGCAGAGAGAGACTAGACATTGTAGGCGCGCAGGAATAAGAAGGTTTTGAGGTCCTTCCGAAACTGTGCATAGGAGGGAGAAGTGCGAAGGGCAGCAGGAAGGGAGTTCCAAAAGAGCGGGGCGAGAACAGCGAACTTTGCTCCGCCAGACTTCTGTTTCTTAAAGCGAGGAATGGCCAACAAGGCCATATGGGTGGAACGAAGTTCACGGCTTGGAAGGTAAGATTTTATGGCAGAGCATATGAACTCAGGGGCGGTTCCCGACCTAGCCTGGAAAGTGAGGCAGCCCAGTTTAAAGAGAGCACGCTCTCTCACCGGAAGCCAGTGCAATGCTTTAAGCAATGGAGTGGCTCGATGATGTTTGGGTAGGCCGTGGATCAAGCGGGCCGCTTGATTCTGTACAAGTTGCAAACGGTGAAAAGCATAAGCAGGGGCCCCATTATAAATGATGTTGCCATAGTCGATTCGAGATAGTACCATGGCCAACACAATAATCTTTAGGGCAGATAGGGAGAAAAAGCGAGAGACTTTCCTGATTACTCTTAATGAGAAGAAGCAAGCAGAGACAACTGATCCAACGTGTGAGTGAACGGAAAGTTGTGAATTTAAAAAAATCCCCAGCGTTTTAACTTTGGGGACAGGGAGAGGGGGAACACCAAGTGACAAAGGCCAGTGGGAAGGGGCCCACGGACTGCAACCACCTCCGGTCAAGACTAACTCGGTCTTGTCCGGATTGAGTTTGAGGTGGTTGCAGTTCATCCAATCCTGGATAAATGTCATGACTGTTTGGACGTTGAGGGCAGATGAGGAAGGATTTGAGAGATTGAAAATAAGCTGGAGGTCATCGGCGTAATTAAACACCGTGACCTCCATCTGCTGTAACGAAAAAATGAGGGGGTAAATGTATAAATTAAATAGGAGGGGGGAGAGTGATGAGCCCTGAGGAACCCCACACTCCACCTTGTAGGAGGCAGCGGTGAAATCCGCCAAGTGGACGGCTTGGGCCCTCCCAGTCAGGAAGGACTCAATCCATGAGAAGGCCAGGCCTTCTATGCCCGCCGCCCTGACACGGCTAAGGAGAATGGAATGATCAACCGTGTCAAAGGCGGCGGACAGGTCTAATAGGATCAGAGCTTGAGGAGAGTTGGTGTCAATTCCTTCACGCAGCACGTCCATTACCGAGATCACCACCTTCTCGGTGGAGTGCAGGGGGCGGAAACCAGCTTGACAAGGGGAGAGGCAGTGGTTAGTTTCTACATGAGTGCTCAAGGTGGTTGTGACATGAGCTTCCAGGACTTTTGCTAGATAAGGCAGAAGGGAGATGGGGCGATAACTAGAAGGGGAAGATGGATCGGCGTCAGATTTTTTGATAATGGGAATTACAACTGCTGATTTGTGTGAACTGGGAACAAATCCTTTGCTTAGTGAGTCATTGAGAAGGGTCAGAGGTGGGATAGGGCAGGTGGAGTAAATTTCCCTAAGAATGTGAGCTGGAGCAAAATCTAGGGGTGAACCCGATTTAACTCGACTAAGTAATGAAAGGAGTGTATCAGTAGTTAACAAGGGGATAAGGTTAAGTTTGGGGGCTGTGGGCGGGGGGGAAGGGTTGACAAAAGTAGGGGAAGGAGGGGGGATGTTAAGCTTGATTTTGACCACTTTGTCAATAAAAAACTCGTTGAGCGAGTCACAGAGGGACTGAGAGGGGGGAATGGTAGCCGTGGTTCTACTGGATGATGCTAGTTCGTGGACCGTGGAGAAGATTTCCTTCGAGCAGGACTCAGCTGCCATTATCCTGCGAGTGTAAAAATCGGTTTTAGCTTCGAGAATGCCCTTTTTGTAAGTTTTTAGAACAGACAAATAAATTGTCTTAAGCTCAGGACTGTAAGTTTTCCTCCAGGCTCGCTCGGCTCTCCTGGCAGCCAATTTCTTTACTTTTAAGTCAGACGTGAACCATCGGTTGGCTGCATGGGTCCGCTTGACTGTAAGTCGCCTCAAGGGGGCGAACTCGTCGCCAGCCCGGGTCAGCCAGTTGTTGATGATGGCTAATTGGGAGGAGGTGGCGAGATCTGCGAGGTCAGGACTGGTTTTGGCCAGAGTTGAGCAGAGAGAGGGCATGTCTATTTTACCCCATTTCCTAACCCAAACATTTTTGGGGAGTGAGGGTTTGGCCATCACGGTCAAGGCAAAGGAAAAGGAAATGGTAGAGTGATCAGACCAGGGACACGGGAGTATTATAGGGGATGTCGATGGAATATTTAGTGCCCAGACTTGATCCAACATGTGGCCATGTATGTGCGTAGGGTTTTGAGTGAGCCGTAAAAAATTCAGAGAAATCATAAGGTCAGTGAATTCTTTGGATTGAGCACTCTCAGCAGGTTCATCGGGCCAGTAGTTTAGGTCCCCTAAAACTGCTACTGATGAGTTGTTGATCACCAAAGTGGCCAGAAGGGTCTGAATGCTTGGGAGAAAAGACGGAGTAGGTTGGGGGGGCGATAGATTAAAACAACAGTAAGTGGTATCCGATGAAGAGTCGAGCGAGCTACCAAGTAGTCTACATCAGGAATAGGTGGGGAAGGGAGGGTTTGAAAACTTAAATCAGTCCGAGTTATTAAGGCCACTCCACCGCCCCGTTTGCCCTCTGGTCGGTCTGCTCGAATAACAGAGTATGAAGGGGGCAGTGCTGTTAAAACATTAGGTAGGGAGTCGGCCTTAAACCAGGTCTCAGTTAAGCATAAGAGGTCTGGTGCGTGAGTATCGATGTAATCGAAAAGCTCATACTGGTGGTTGGCACGTGTGTGGTTCAGATTCAACGCTGTTTGGACTTTGTGTGCTGACATATGTGCTGACATATGTGTGTACATTCAGGCTTGCCATGAGGGTGTCCCCACAGTACAGCTGGTCTTTTTTACCACCCAATTGCAGGCCCATTAGCTTATGCATTGTCCTGGGTGTGGATATGTGTGCTACTCCAGATGACAGGCAGTAGGTCATATGTGTAATCAGGTGACGAATGGTCTGGTGACAACTGACATGATTCAAGTTATTACTCTTCATGAATTGTACCTTGGCACTCACAGCACTTGTCAACAGTTGTTCATGTTTGACATGTGGAAATTTGTTGATTTGTGTTAAGAACACTAATGTTCCTGCATGCAATATGTCGCACAAGGCAGTGCACACAAAAGTACATTGACACAGTCATGGAATAAGCTGGCACCTTTTCAATGAAGCCACTGTTATAAATAAATGTTGTTGCAGATTCTCCATATACATGTTCCCACGGTGGTCTTGATTTTGTGAGACTCATTAGTTGTCGGTGATACAAACTAACGAGTGTCAAGACGTCAAGACCTCCGTGGGCCCATGTATATGTACTTTCTGAAACACCATATATTACTAACAGTGGCTCCTCCGAAAAGGTGCCAGCTTCTTCAATGACAGTGTCAATGTACTTTTGTGTGCACTGCCTTGTGCAACATCTTGCAGGCAGGCACATCAGTGTTCTTTTCGCAAAATGGCCAATTGGCAAATCCCAAACATGTAGATTGGTTAAAGTTTTGTGAGTCCCAAGGTACCAACATTTGTTTGTTTTGTGTTCCAAGGGACTTACAGGTCTCTGAGTGTGGTGACACCTTGAGTGCACCACTCCTGTTTCGTTCAGGGTAAATAAGAGGTGTCATGACTTCATTCTATTGCTGTGCTCACCGGTTCACAGACACTAGCTTCTCAGTGTATTGCTCATTCAAGTTGTGGCCTTTTGTGTATTGAGTTTCCTGGTGTCAAAGTGGCATGGTGGGTCTACCAACTGGGCAGTACAGGGCTTACATATGTGCGGAGTAATCCAGCTGTTACTCATGATGCATTGCCTGATATGCACTGTGACCAATTGTTCTTGTGCTCATGTGTCAGATGTATACAGGTGACTGATGCTTTCTGGTTTCTTCTCCTTGCCCACAGCATCATCATCCACAAGCGAGGGAGACACCGGCATGGACCTTGAGTAGGGACCCGGCGACAGTGCCACCAGTGCTGTGGAGTCAGCAGGAGACAGTGGCACGGAGGGCGAGGCGAGTCAGTTGGAGGACCTGTCCGGAGGCGAGAGCATGTACGACACCGACAGGTCCCAGGCTGACATCCTTGAGGAGGCGGAGGATGCAACAACATCAGGCAGCATCCCACCATCTGTACCCGCCTCTTCCATTGCCATCTCCGCCCTCCCAGTTGCTCCCGTCCCTCTGTCCGTGCATGGTCCCACCGTGTCTCCTTCGGACCAGGCACCGCAGCCCCTGCCCCCGTCACCCCTGCTGCCCTCAGTGAAGAGTCTGTGGACACACTGCACCAGTTGCAGGTTGGTCAGGCATCGATACTGCATGTCCTCCATGAACACACTAGACTGCTCACACAGTTGGTGTCATTCGTGGAGGGCATGTCATCAACGATGAATGAGCAACGCAGGTTTCTGCGGTCCATGGACTCTTCACTGACGGAAGCAGTGTCTCTCCTGCGGCGCTCTGTCCCCCCCTCCCCCGGACCCATCCACACTGCCCTCTCCCATGCCTGTCCAAAGTACACACAGACAGTCACAGGCACACACCACAACAGACACATCCAGCACACCCCCAACTAAGGCACAGCGCACACCTCCTGGCATGCACACTCAGGGGGATGTAGTCACACCCACAGGGTCTGGGGGCAAACGGCAGACACGCAGCCACAGTCAGAGTCCACAGTCCTCACGAACCACTTCCTCCAAATCTACTCCCCTTAGCTCCCCTGCCAAGATGGTACCTAAAGGGACCTACATGGCTAGTCTGTCCCTCAGCCCCGCTGTGACACCACCCCGCAAACGGTTGAGGAAGTCTCCGGCCAGGGGAGTTGAGTCCCCCCCATGTCCACCACCTCCCCCGAGAGCGCTGCACCCCATCCCTCAGACCCCTCCCCTCTCCGTTGGCCCTGGTGTTCCTTCCGGTGCAGGGGTTCCTCTGGACGCCCTGGCAGCCGTGTGCAGCGAGCTGCTCACCACCACCTTTGGCACTGCCCCACCCCCGATGGTGGATACGTCCAGCCCTGCACCCACCACACCTACCCAACCCACTCCTGTCCCTGCGGTGCCTGGTACTCCCACTGATGATGCCCCCCCCTGGTCGACAAACCTTGAGGTGACTTTGTGCAGGCAAGGTAGGGGTGGACACAGTCGCATACGTCCACCCTTGGACTCAAACTGTGGACTGGCCATTGGCCTTTGTAAATAGTGTATTATAACAATTTTGTTTTTTGTGTGCTGAATAAAGCCTTTTCATTTAGTTTCCACACTATTGCATTTCAGGTACTTGATGTTGGTGATGAGGCCCATGAAGTTGGTGTTCTGGTAATGTGTTAGGGTTCTGAGAAATATTTTAGTATGATGGTCATGAGGTGGACCATGGTATCTGTGTGCCATCATAATGTCTCTGAAAATATTAATTGGTAGTGTGTGTTCCTTTGGATTGTGAGACATTGTCCCAAGGAGTGTTCCTTCCTCTGTGGCACCTGACATGTTCCCTGCAAACAGTTGCACAATTGTTGTGCTGACCTGTGTCAACATATCCTTTGTCTCCTGCTGAATCGTCTGTGCCATCCTTGCCAGTCACTGTACTTGTGTTTTGTGTATGTAGGAATGGCATCAGGGACCAATTGCCCCTTTTCAGCACTATGCATGTGTGTAATCACGGCCTAACACACAAATGGCACGTGTAATGCAGGGTATTTGGGCACCTGACTCACAATTGTAAGGCATTGTATCTAGTCGCAGTGAACCCTATTCCTTACATGAGAGACAACATCTGGGTGGCTGGAACAGCACCTGGACATTCCTATCACTCCTGGGATGTGCGTGACAGTGAGTGTTCCCCTTGGCTAACTTATTTTAGTATGCATTTCTATGACTATACAGTCTGTTGGCATGAAATCAGGTTCTGTATTGTGGGGCATAAGCCATGGGTGGGTATGCAAGTGTCGTATGTCCTCACACCCACATGTGGTGTGTCATGCAGTGTGAGAATGACATCCATCCTCCTGGAAGTGGGGCATTGCTGGGAGTCCTCTGCACCCACCCCTCATATGTCTGGACACTGCTGGGAGTCCTCTGCACCCACCCCTCATATGTCTGGGCACTGCTGGGAGTCCTCTGCACCCACCCCCATATCTCTGTCCACTGCTGGTAGTGATATGCACCCACCCCTCATATGTCTGTCCACTGCTGGTAATGATATGCACCCACCCCTCATATGTCTGGACAATGCTGGTAGTGATATGCACCCACCCCTCATATGTCTGTCCACTGCTGGTAGTGATATGCACCCACCCCTCTTATGTCTGGACACTGCTGGTAGTCCTCTGCACCCACCCCTCATATGTCTGTCCACTGCTGGTAGTGATATGCACCCACCCCTCAAATGTCTGGACACTGCTGGGAGTCCTCTGCACCCACCCCTCATATGTCTGTCCACTGCTGGTAGTGATATGCACCCACCCCTCATATGTCTGGACACTGCTGGTAGTCCTCTGCACCCACCCCTCATATGTCTGGACACTGCTGGTAGTGATATGCACCCACCCCTCATATGTCTGGGCACTGCTGGGAGTCCTCTGCACCCACCCCTCATATGTCTGTGCACTGCTGTGAGTCCTCTGCACCCACCCCCATATCTCTGCCCACTGCTGGTAGTCCTCTGCACCCACCCCTCATATGTCTGGACACTGCTGGTAGTGATATGCACCCACCCCTCATATGTCTGTCCACTGCTGGTAGTGATATGCACCCACCCCTTATATGTCTGGACAAAGCTGGTAGTCCTCTGCACCCACCCCTCATATGTCTGTCCACTGCTGGTAGTGATATGCACCCACCCCTCATATGTTTGGACACTGCTGGTAGTCCTCTGCACCCACCCCTCATGTGTCTGTCCACTGCTGGTAGTGATATGCACCCACCCCTCATATGTCTGGACACTGCTGGTAGTCCTCTGCACCCACCCCTCATATGTCTGTCCACTGCTGGTAGTGATATGCACCCACCCCTCATATGTTTGGACACTGCTGGTAGTGATATGCACCCACCCCTCATATGTCTGTCCACTGCTGGTAGTGATTTGCACCCACCCCTCATATGTCTGGACACTGCTGAAAGTCCTCTGCACCCACCCCTCATATGTCTGGACACTGCTGGTAGTGATATACACCCACCCCTCATATGTCTGGACACTGCTGGGAGTGATATGCACCCACCCCTCATATGTCTGTCCACTGCTGGTAGTGATATGCACCCACCCCTCATATGTCTGGACACTGCTGGTAGTCCTCTGCACCCACCCCTCATATGTCTGGACACTGCTGGTAGTGATATACACCCACCCCTCATATGTCTGTCCACTGCTGGTAGTGATATGCACTCACCCCTCATATGTCTGGGCACTGCTTTGAGTCCTCTCCACCCACCCCTCATATGTCTGTCCACTGCTGTGAGTCCTCTGCACCCACCCCCATATCTCTGTCCACTGCTGGTAGTCCTCTGCACCCACCCCCATATCTCTGTCCACTGCTGGTAGTCGTCAACACCCACCCCTCATATGTCTGTCCACTGTTGTGAGTCCTCTGCACCCACCCCCATATCTCTTTCCACTGCTGGTAGTCCTCTGCACCCACCCCTCATATGTCTGTCCACTGCTGGTAGTGACATGCACCCACCCCTCATATGTCTGGACACTGCTGGTAGTCCTCTGCACCCACCCCTCATATGTCTGGACACTGCTGGTAGTGATATACACCCAGCCCTCATATGTCTGTCCACTGCTGGTAGTGATATGCACCCACCCCTCATATGTCTGGACACTGCTGGTAGTCCTCTGCACCCACCCCTCATATGTCTGGACACTGCTGGTAGTGATATACACCCAGCCCTCATATGTCTGTCCACTGCTGGTAGTGATATGCACCCACCCCTCATATATCTGGGCACTGCTGGGAGTCCTCTGCACCCACCCCTCATATGTCTGTCCACTGCTGTGAGTCCTCTGCACCCACCCCCATATCTCTGTCAACTGCTGGTAGTCTTCTGCACTCACCCCCATATCTCTGTCCACTGCTGGTAGTCCTCTGCACCTACCCCTCATATGTCTGTCCACTGCTGTGAGTCCTCTGCACCCACCCCCATATCTCTGTCCACTGCTGGTAGTCCTCTGCACCCACCCCTTATATGTCTGGACACTGCTGGTAGTGATATGCACCCACCCCTCATATGTCTGTCCAGTGCTGGTAGTGATATGCACCCACCCGTCATATGTCTGCACACTGCTGGTAATGATATGCACCCAACCCTCATATGTCAGTCCACTGCTGGTAGTGATATGCACCCACCCCTCATATGTATGGACACTGCTGGTAGTCCTCTGCACCCACCCCTCATTGTCTGTCCGCTGCTGGTAGTGATATGCACCCACCCCTCATATGTCTGGACACTGCTGGTAGTCCTCTGCACCCACCCCTCATATGTCTGGACACTGCTGGGAGTGATATGCAACCACCCATCATATGTCTGGGCACTGCTGGGAGTCCTCTGCACCCACCCCTCATATGTCTGTCCACTGCTGTGAGTCCTCTGCACCCACCCCCATATCTCTGTCCACTGCTGGTAGTCCTCTGCACCCACCCCCATATCTCTGTCCACTGCTGGTAGTCGTCTGCACCCACCCCTCATATGTCTGACCACTGCTGTGAGTCCTCTGCACCCACCCCCATATCTCTGTCCACTGCTGGTAGTCCTCTGCACCCACCCCCATATCTCTGTCCACTGCTGGTAGTCCTCTGCACCCACCCCTCATATGTCTGGACACTGCTGGTAGTGATATGCACCCACCCCTCATATGTCTGTCCAGTGCTGGTAGTGATATGCACCCACCCCTCAAATGTCTGGACACTGCAGGTAGTCCTCTGCACCTACCACTCATATGTCTGTCCACTGCTTGTAGTGATATGCACCCACCCCTCATATGTCTGTCCACTGCTGGTAGTCCTCTGCACCCACCCGTCATATGTCTGGACACTGCTGGTAATGATATGCACCCACCCCTCATATGTCAGTCCACTGCTCGTAGTGATATGCACCCACCCCTCATATGTATGGACACTGCTGGTAGTCCTCTGCACCCACCCCTCATATGTCAGTCCGCTGCTGGTAGTGATATGCACCCACCCCTCATATGTCTGGACACTGCTGGTAGTCCTCTGCACCCACCCCTCATATGTCTGTCCACTGCTGGTAGTGATATGCACCCACCCCTCATATGTCTGGACACTGCTGGTAGTGATATACACCCACCCCTCATATGTCTGGACACTGCTGGGAGTGATATACAACCACCCCTCATATGTCTGTCCACTGCTGGTAGTGATATGCACCCACCCCTCATATGTCTGGACACTGCTGGTAGTCCTCTGCACCCACCCCTCATATGTCTGGACACTGCTGGTAGTGATATACACCCACCCCTCATATGTCTGTCCACTGCTGGTAGTGATATGCACTCACCCCTCATATGTCTGGGCACTGCTGGGAGTCCTCTGCACCCACCCCTCATATGTCTGTCCACTGCTGTGAGTCCTCTGCACCCACCCCCATATCTCTGTCCACTGCTGGTAGTCCTCTGCACCCACCCCCATATCTCTGTCCACTGCTGGTAGTCGTCTGCACCCACCCCTCATATGTCTGTCCACTGCTGTGAGTCCTCTGCACCCACCCCCATATCTCTGTCCACTGCTGGTAGTCCTCTGCACCCACCCCTCATATGTCTGGACACTGCTGGTAGTGATATGCACCCACCCCTCATATGTCTGTCCACTGCTGGTAGTGATATGCACCCACCCCCCATATCTCTGTCCACTGCTGGTAGTCCTCTGCACACACCACCATATCTCTGTCCACTGCTGGTAGTCGTGTGCACCCACCCCTCATATGTCTGTCCACTGCTGTGAGTCCTCTGCACCCACCCCTCATATGTCTGTCCACTGCTGGTAGTGACATGCACCCACCCCTCATATGTCTGGACACTGCTGGTAGTCCTCTGCACCCACCCCTCATATGTCTGGACACTGCTGGTAGTGATATACACCCACCCCTCATATGTCTGTCCACTGCTGGTAGTGATATGCACCCACCCCTCATATATCTGGGCACTGCTGGGAGTCCTCTGCACCCACCCCTTATATGTCTGTCCACTGCTGTGAGTCCTCTGCACCCACCCCCATATCTCTGTCCACTGCTGGTAGTCTTCTGCACTCACCCCCATATCTCTGTCCACTGCTGGTAGTCCTCTGCACCCACCCCTCATATGTCTGTCCACTGCTGTGAGTCCTCTGCACCCACCCCCATATCTCTGTCCACTGCTGGTAGTCCTCTGCACCCACCCCTTATATGTCTGGACACTGCTGGTAGTGATATGCACCCACCCCTCATATGTCTGTCCAGTGCTGGTAGTGATATGCACCCACCCGTCATATGTCTGCACACTGCTGGTAATGATATGCACCCAACCCTCATATGTCAGTCCACTGCTGGTAGTGATATGCACCCACCCCTCATATGTATGGACACTGCTGGTAGTCCTCTGCACCCACCCCTCATTGTCTGTCCGCTGCTGGTAGTGATATGCACCCACCCCTCATATGTCTGGACACTGCTGGTAGTCCTCTGCACCCACCCCTCATATGTCTGTCGACTGCTGGTAGTGATATGCACCCACCCCTCATATGTCTGGACACTGCTGGGAGTGATATGCAACCACCCATCATATGTCTGGGCACTGCTGGGAGTCCTCTGCACCCACCCCTCATTTGTCTGTCCACTGCTGTGAGTCCTCTGCACCCACCCCCATATCTCTGTCCCCTGCTGGTAGTCCTCTGCACCCACCCCCATATCTCTGTCCACTGCTGGTAGTCGTCTGCACCCACCCCTCATATGTCTGACCACTGCTGTGAGTCCTCTGCACCCACCCCCATATCTCTGTCCACTGCTGGTAGTCCTCTGCACCCACCCCCATATCTCTGTCCACTGCTGGTAGTCCTCTGCACCCACCCCTCATATGTCTGGACACTGCTGGTAGTGATATGCACCCACCCCTCAAATGTCTGGACACTGCTGGTAGTCCTCTGCACCTACCCCTCATATGTCTGTCCACTGATTGTAGTGATATACACCCACCCCTCATATGTCTGTCCACTGCTGGTAGTCCTCTGCACCCACCCGTCATATGTCTGGACACTGCTGGTAATGATATGCACCCACCCCTCATATGTCAGTCCACTGCTCGTAGTGATATGCACCCACCCCTCATATGTATGGACACTGCTGGTAGTCCTCTGCACCCACCCCTCATATGTCTGGACACTGCTAGTAGTGATATACACCCACCCCTCATATGTCTGTCCACTGCTGGTAGTGATATGCACCCACCCCTCATATGTCTGGGCACTGTTGGGAGTCCTCTGCACCCACCCCTCATATGTCTGTCCACTGCTGTGAGTCCTCTCCACCCACCCCCATATCTCTGTCCACTGCTGGTAGTCCTTTGCACCCACCCCTCATATGTCTGGACACTGCTGGTAGTCCTCTGCACCCACCCCTCATATGTCTGGACACTGCTGGTAGTGATATACACCCACCCCTCATATGTCTGTCCACTGCTGGTAGTGATATGCACCCACCCCTCATAAGTCTGCACACTGCTGGTAGTCCTCTGCACCCACCCCTCATACGTCTGTCCACTGCTGTGAGTCCTCTGCACCCACCCCATATGTCTGTCCACTGCTGGTAGTCCTCTGCACCCACTCCCATATCTCTGTCCACTGCTGGTAGTCCTCTGCACCCACCCCTCATATGTCTGTCCACTGCTGTGAGTCCTCTGCACCCACCCCCATATCTCTGTCCACTGCTGGTAGTCCTCTGCACCCACCCCTCATATGTCTGGACACTGCTGGTAGTGATATGCACCCACCCTTCATATGTCTGTCCACTGCTGGTAGTGATATTCACCCGCCCCTCATATGTCTGGACACTGCTGGTAGTCCTCTGCAACCACCCCTCATATGTCTGTCCACTGCTGGTAGTGATATGCACCCACCCCTCATATGTCTGGACACTGCTGGTAGTCCTCTGCACCCACCCCTCATATGTCTGTCCACTGCTGGTAGTGATATGCACCCACCCCTCATATGTCTGGACACTGCTGGTAGTGATATGCACCCACCCCTCATATGTCTGTCCACTGCTGGTAGTTATATGCACCCACCCCTCATATGTCTGGACACTGCTGGTAGTCCTCTGCACCCACCCCTCATATGTCTGGACACTGGTGGTAGTGATATACACCCACCCCTCATATGTCTGTCCACTGCTGGCAGTGATATGCACCCACCCCTCATATGTCTGGGCACTGCTGGGAGTCCTCTGTACCCACCCCTCATATGTCTGTCCACTGCTGTGAGTCCTCTGCACCCACCCCCATATCTCTGTCCACTGCTGGTAGTCCTGCACCCACCCCCAAATCTCTGTCCACTGCTGGTAGTCCTCTGCACCCACCCCTCATATGTCTGTCCAGTGCTGAGAGTCCTCTGCACCCACCCCCATATCTCTGTCCATTGCTGGTAGTCCTCTGCACCCACCCCTCATATGTCTGGATACTGCTGGTAGTGATATGCACCCACCCCACATATGTCTCTCCACTTCTGGTAGTGATATGCACCCACCCCTCATATGTCTGGACACTGCTGGTAGTCCTCTTCACCCACCCCTCATATGTCTGTCCACTGCTGGTAGTGATATGCACCCACCCCTCAAATGTCTGGACACTGCTGGGAGTCCTCTGCACCCACCCCTCATATGTCTGTCCACTGCTGGTAGTGATATGCACCCACCCCTCATATGTCTGGACACTGCTGGTAGTCCTCTGCACCCACCCCTCATATGTCTGTCCACTGCTGGTAGTGATATGCACCCACCCCTCATATGTCTGGACACTGCTGGTAGTGATATACACCCACCCCTCATATGTCTGGACACTGCTGGGAGTGATATGCAACCACCCCTCATATGTCTGTCCACTGCTGGTAGTGATATGCACCCACCCCTCATATGTCTGGACACTGCTGGTAGTCCTCTGCACCCACCCCTCATATGTCTGGACACTGCTGGTAGTGATATACACCCACCCCTCATATGTCTGTCCACTGCTGGTAGTGATATGCACTCACCCCTCATATGTCTGGGCACTGCTGGGAGTCCTCTGCACCCACCCCTCATATGTCTGTCCACTGCTGTGAGTCCTCTGCACCCACCCCCATATCTCTGTCCACTGCTGGTAGTCCTCTGCACCCACCCCCATATCTCTGTCCACTGCTGGTAGTCGTCTGCACCCACCCCTCATATGTCTGTCCACTGCTGTGAGTCCTCTGCACCCACCCCCATATCTCTGTCCACTGCTGGTAGTCCTCTGCACCCACCCCTCATATGTCTGGACACTGCTGGTAGTGATATGCACCCACCCCTCATATGCCTGTCCACTGCTGGTAGTGATATGCAACCACCCCCCATATCTCTGTCCACTGCTGGTAGTCCTCTGCACCCACCACCATATCTCTGTCCACTGCTGGTAGTCGTGTGCATCCACCCCCTATATGTCTGTCCACTGCTGTGAGTCCTCTGCACCCACCCCCATATCTCTGTCCACTGCTGGTAGTCCTCTGCACCCACCCCCATATCTCTGTCCACTGCTGGTAGTCCTCTGCACCAACCCCTCATATGTCTGGACACTGCTGGTAGTGATATGCACCCACCCCTCACATGTCTGTCCACTGCTGGTAGTGATATGCACCCACCCCTCATATGTCTGGACACTGCTGGTAGTCCTCTGCACCCACCCCTCATATGTCTGTCCACTGCTGGTAGTGATATGCACCAACCCCTCATATGTCTGGACACTGCTGGTAGTGATATGCACACACCCCTCATATGTCTGGACACTGCTGGGAGTCCTCTGCACCCACCCCTCATATGTCTGTCCACTGCTGGTAGTGATATGCACCCACCCCTCATATGTCTGGACACTGCTGGTAGTCCTCTGCACCCACCCCTCATATGTCTGGACACTGCTAGTAGTGATATACACCCACCCCTCATATGTCTGTCCACTGCTGGTAGTGATATGCACCCACCCCTCATATGTCTGGGCACTGTTGGGAGTCCTCTGCACCCACCCCTCATATGTCTGTCCACCGCTGTGAGTCCTCTCCACCCACCCCCATATCTCTGTCCACTGCTGGTAGTCCTCTGCACCCACCCCTCATATGTCTGGACACTGCTGGTAGTCCTCTGCACCCACCCCTCATGTGTCTGGACACTGCTGGTAGTGATATACACCCACCCCTCATATGTCTGTCCACTGCTGGTAGTGATATGCACCCACCCCTCATAAGTCTGGGCACTGCTGGTAGTCCTCTGCACCCACCCCTCATACGTCTGTCCACTGCTGTGAGTCCTCTGCACCCACCCCATATGTCTGTCCACAGCTGGTAGTCCTCTGCACCCACCCCCATATCTCTGTCCACTGCTGGTAGTCCTCTGCACCCACCCCTCATATGTCTGTCCACTGCTGTGAGTCCTCTGCACCCACCCCCATATCTCTGTCCACTGCTGGTAGTCCTCTGCACCCACCCCCATATCTCTGTCCACTGCTGGTAGTCCTCTGCACCCACCCCTCATATGTCTGGACACTGCTGGTAGTGATATGCACCCACCACTCATATGTCTGTCCAGTGCTGGTAGTGATATGCACCCACCCCTCATATGTCTGGACACTGCTGGTAGTCCTCTGCACCTACCCCTCATATGTCTGTCCACTGCTTGTAGTGATATGCACCCACCCCTCATATGTCTGTCCACTGCTGGTAGTCCTCTGCACCCACCCGTCATATGTCTGGACACTGCTGGTAATGATATGCACCTACCCCTCATATGTCAGTCCACTGCTGGTAGTGATATGCACCCACCCCTCATATGTATGGACACTGCTGGTAGTCCTCTGCACCCACCCCTCATATGTCTGTCCGCTGTTGGTAGTGATATGCACCCACCCCTCATATGTCTGGACACTGCTGGTAGTCCTCTGCACCCACCCCTCATATGTCTGTCCACTGCTGGTAGTGATATGCACCCACCCCTCATATGTCTGGACACTGCTGGTAGTGATATACACCCACCCCTCATATGTCTGGACACTGCTGGGAGTGATATGCACCCACCCCTCATATGTCTGTCCACTGCTGGTAGTGATATGCACCCACCCCTCATATGTCTGGACACTGCTGGTAGTCGTCTGCACCCACCCCTCATATGTCTGGACACTGCTGGTAGTGATATACACCCACCCCTCATATGTCTGGACACTGCTGGGAGTGATATGCACCCACCCCTCATATGTCTGTCCACTGCTGGTAGTGATATGCACCCACCCCTCATATGTCTGGACACTGCTGGTAGTCCTCTGCACCCACCCCTCATATGTCTGGACACTGCTGGTAGTGATATACACCCACCCCTCATATCTCTGTCCACTGCTGGTAGTCGTCTGCACCCACCCCTCATATGTCTGTCCACTGCTGTGAGCCCTCTGCACCCACCCCCATATCTCTGTCCACTGCTGGTAGTCTTCTGCACCCACCCCTCATATGTCTGGACACTGCTGGTAGTGATATGCACCCACCCCTCAAATGTCTGTCCACTGCTGGTAGTGATATGCACCCACCCCCCATATCTCTGTCCACTGCTGGTAGTCCTCTGCACCCACCCCCATATCTCTGTCCACTGCTGGTAGTCATCTGCACCCACCCCTCATATGTCTGTCCACTGCTGTGAGTCCTCTGCACCCACCCCCATATCTCTGTCCACTGCTGGTAGTCCTCTGCACCCACCCCCATATCTCTGTCCACTGCTGGTAGTCCTCTGCACCCACCCCTCATATGTCTGGACACTGCTGGTAGTGATATGCACCCACCCCTCACATGTCTGTCCACTGCTGGTAGTGATATGCACCCACCCCTCATATGTCTGGACACTGCTGGTAGTCCTCTGCACCCCACCCCTCATATGTCTGTCCACTGCTGGTAGTGATATGCACCCACCCCTCATATATCTGGACACTGCTGGTAGTGATATGCACCCACCCCTTATATGTCTGGACACTGCTGGGAGTCCTCTGCACCCACCCCTCATATGTCTGTCCACTGCTGGTAGTGATATTCACCCACCCCTCATATGTCTGGACACTGCTGGTAGTCCTCTGCACCCACCCCTCATATGCCTGGACACTGCTAGTAGTGATATACACCCACCCCTCATATGTCTGTCCACTGCTGGTAGTGATATGCACCCACCCCTCATATGTCTGGGCACTGTTGGGAGTCCTCTGCACCCACCCCTCATATGTCTGTCCACTGCTGTGAGTCCTCTCCACCCACCCCCATATCTCTGTCCACTGCTGGTAGTCCTTTGCACCCACCCCTCATATGTCTGGACACTGCTGGTAGTCCTCTGCACCCACCCCTCATATGTCTGGACACTGCTGGTAGTGATATACACCCACCCCTCATATGTCTGTCCACTGCTGGTAGTGATATGCACCCACCCCTCATAAGTCTGGGCACTGCTGGTAGTCCTCTGCACCCACCCCTCATACGTCTGTCCACTGCTGTGAGTCCTCTGCACCCACCCCATATGTCTGTCCACTGCTGGTAGTCCTCTGCACCCACCCCCATATCTCTGTCCACTGCTGGTAGTCCTCTGCACCAACCCCTCATATGTCTGTCCACTGCTGTGAGTCCTCTGCACCCACCCCCATATCTCAGTCCACTGCTGGTAGTCCTCTGCACCCACCCCCATATCTCTGTTCACTGCTGGTAGTCCTCTGCACCCACCCCTCATATGTCTGGACACTGCTGGTAGTGATATGCACCCACCCCTCACATGTCTGTCCACTGCTGGTAGTGATATGCACTCACCCCTCATATGTCTGGACACTGCTGGTAGTCCTCTGCACCCACCCCTCATATGTCTGTCCACTGCTGGTAGTGATATGCACCCACCCCTCATATGTCTGGACACTGCTGGTAGTGATATGCACCCACCCCTCATATGTCTGGACACTGCTGGGAGTCCTCTGCACCCACCCCTCATATGTCTGTCCACTGCTGGTAGTGATATGCACCCACCCCTCATATGTCTGGACACTGCTGGTAGTCCTCTGCACCCACCCCTCATATGTCTGGACACTGCTAGTAGTGATATACACCCACCCCTCATATGTCTGTCCACTGCTGGTAGTGATATGCACCCACCCCTCATATGTCTGGGCACTGTTGGGAGTCCTCTGCACCCACCCCTCATATGTCTGTCCACTGCTGTGAGTCCTCTCCACCCACCCCCATATCTCTGTCCACTGCTGGTAGTCCTTTGCACCCACCCCTCATATGTCTGGACACTGCTGGTAGTCCTCTGCACCCACCCCTCATATGTCTGGACACTGCTGGTAGTGATATACACCCACCCCTCATATGTCTGTCCACTGCTGGTAGTGATATGCACCCACCCCTCATAAGTCTGCACACTGCTGGTAGTCCTCTGCACCCACCCCTCATACGTCTGTCCACTGCTGTGAGTCCTCTGCACCCACCCCATATGTCTGTCCACTGCTGGTAGTCCTCTGCACCCACTCCCATATCTCTGTCCACTGCTGGTAGTCCTCTGCACCCACCCCTCATATGTCTGTCCACTGCTGTGAGTCCTCTGCACCCACCCCCATATCTCTGTCCACTGCTGGTAGTCCTCTGCACCCACCCCTCATATGTCTGGACACTGCTGGTAGTGATATGCACCCACCCTTCATATGTCTGTCCACTGCTGGTAGTGATATTCACCCGCCCCTCATATGTCTGGACACTGCTGGTAGTCCTCTGCAACCACCCCTCATATGTCTTTTCACTGCTGGTAGTGATATGCACCCACCCCTCATATGTCTGGACACTGCTGGTAGTCCTCTGCACCCACCCCTCATATGTCTGTCCACTGCTGGTAGTGATATGCACCCACCCCTCATATGTCTGGACACTGCTGGTAGTGATATGCACCCACCCCTCATATGTCTGTCCACTGCTGGTAGTTATATGCACCCACCCCTCATATGTCTGGACACTGCTGGTAGTCCTCTGCACCCACCCCTCATATGTCTGGACACTGGTGGTAGTGATATACACCCACCCCTCATATGTCTGTCCACTGCTGGCAGTGATATGCACCCACCCCTCATATGTCTGGGCACTGCTGGGAGTCCTCTGTACCCACCCCTCATATGTCTGTCCACTGCTGTGAGTCCTCTGCACCCACCCCCATATCTCTGTCCACTGCTGGTAGTCCTGCACCCACCCCCAAATCTCTGTCCACTGCTGGTAGTCCTCTGCACCCACCCCTCATATGTCTGTCCAGTGCTGAGAGTCCTCTGCACCCACCCCCATATCTCTGTCCATTGCTGGTAGTCCTCTGCACCCACCCCTCATATGTCTGGATACTGCTGGTAGTGATATGCACCCACCCCACATATGTCTCTCCACTTCTGGTAGTGATATGCACCCACCCCTCATATGTCTGGACACTGCTGGTAGTCCTCTTCACCCACCCCTCATATGTCTGTCCACTGCTGGTAGTGATATGCACCCAACCCTCATATGTCTGGACACTGCTGGTAGTGATATGCACCCACCCCTTATATGTCTGTCCACTGCTGGTAGTGATATGCACCCACCCCTCATATGTCTGGACACTGCTGGGAGTCCTCTGCACCACCCCTCATATGTCTGTCCACTGCTGGTAGTTATATGCACCCACCCCTCATATGTCTGGACACTGCTGGTAGTCCTCTGCACCCACCCCTCATATTTCTGGACACTGCTGGTAGTGATATACACCCACCCCTCATATGTCTGTCCAGTGCTGGTAGTGATATGCACCCACCCCTCATATGTCTGCGCACTGCTGGGAGTTCTCTGCACCCACCCCTCATATGTCTGTCCACTGCTGGGAGTCCTCTGCACCCACCCCCATATCCCTGTCCACTGCTGGTAGTCCTCTGCACCCACCCCTCATATGTCTGGACACTGCTGGTAGTGATATGCACCCACCTCTCATATGTCTGTCCAATGCTGGTAGTGATATGCACCCACCCCTCAAATGTCTGGACACTGCTGGTAGTCCTCTGCACCCACCCCTCATATGTCTGTCCACTGCTGATAGTGATATGCACCCACCCCTCATATGTCTGGACACTGCTGGTAGTGATATACACCCACCCCTCATATGTCTGTCCACTGCTGGTAGTGATATGCACCCACCTCTCATATGTCTGGGCACTGCTGGGAGTCCTCTGCACCCACCCCTCATATGTCTGTCCACTGCTGGGAGGCCTCTGCATCCACCCACGCACCCCCTTGGAGCTGTACACTGCTGGCCAGGACCTACACACACAACAATTTGGAGGTAACATGCTGGGCCAGTCCTCTATACCCGCATTCCTGGCGTCTGTACGCCTCGTATCCAAATTTTCCTGCTGCCGTAATGGGGTACGTGTGGTACGGACCGTACCCACGCATGTATGCGTGGGTATGGTCCGTACCTGAGTACTCATGGGGCCATAGGGGTACGCACCGTACCCACGCATGTATGCGTGGGTATGGTCCGTACCTGAGTACTCATGGGGCCGTAGGGGTACGCACCGTACCCACGTATTAATGCGTGGGTACGGTCTGTACCACTGTTGTCATGGTGCCGTAGGGGTACGTGTGGTATGCACCGTACCCACGCATGTTGTTCTCACCTTCTGCAGCGTGTGCGTCGGGGCTGGTGCACCAGGTCGTAGGCCAAGAGGACTGGGATGACATGTACGATGGGGTTTATGGCTGTACGTCGCATACCGGGGATCTGTGGCGTAGCGGTTCGTGTCGGACTCTGCTTTTCCGGCTGTGTTTGGCTCCTGTAAACAAAGAGCCGTACGGAGTGACGTCGGTATGAATCGTACTTGCTGGGCCGGAAAACGCTGGTGAAATTCGTACGGACGTCGCGTACAAGCATTTCTGGATCAGAATCGTGGGTATTTTTTTGCTGTACGGTCTTTTGTACATTTCGTACAGAAAAAGGCTTTCTGTACGAATCGTACTTCCTAGGTTGTGAGTTGAGTTTACCTGGTACTATTCGTAGGGCCTTTTTACAGGATCGGAATCGACCCCCAGGTGTCATCAACAGTGTGCTGGAGCTTCACGCTGAAGGTTGTCAGCATGCAGATTCCAAAAGGTAATTTCCTCCTAATGCACAGGCAAGGGATTGGTAGCGGTATAGTCCCTGCTGGACCTCGGTGCTCCTCGCTTGACCCGTCCCTCTTAGTAAGCTAGGCAGAGAAAGTTTAGAAGGCAGGAGCAAAACATTTTTAGTAATGAAAGACAGACAACGATAAGAGTTTTAAGATGTACTCAATTATTAAAGTACAGAAATGCATAAGTTAGGTCATCAAAGTTAAGTCAATAAGCATCAAGTTCAATGGGAACTACAGCAAAGCTCAGTAGAGTTCTAGTCAAACTTCAGCTTAGATTTGCCTTCAAAGGATGGGAAAGAGTCTCCTAAGCATAGAGGACTAGCACCCTTTTATAGGGATTTTAACAAAAGTTTCATACATCCACCACATTTCTACATGGTTTACATGCTCACAACCAAGAAAAAACAAGAGAAAAAGCAACATTTGCAAAAGAATACATTCAAAGATTTTCTCAGTATTCTAATACATGAAATTCTAGTGCTCACTGTATCTGTTCCTAGCATATGGAATGTTACATTGTATGTTATTCATTCTAAAAAAGTTGCTCTGTCCTTGGGAAAGTATACTCTGGTCAAGTGGTCACTGGAAATCCATTTCAGCTAATGAAATCTACGAGTCTTTATTATGACACAGAATAAACAGCAACTAGAGTCACCTGTTAGGTGCAGTGTGATGAAAAGATAGACAATGAGGCCTAAGGTATTCTTAGTTTAGCTAAAGCCAACATTCTTACATTCAAAGCAATGGATTTTCATACAATCTGCTCCCATACTCTCACCACAGGCTGTAGGGTGCAGTTTAAATCTCGGTTTGCTGGCACTAATGGCCATTGTAGATCAAAGAGTAGGCCTTCACCAGACTTTCATGTTGTCATTGGTAGAGTTTCAGCACTAAGAAGCCTGTTCATGGTTACAAAGATCCTAAAACCACAGGATTTCACCTTTTCTTCTGATAAGAAGTTCAACTGATGCCAGCCAAGGTCCAGGATCTGGGAAGACGCCTCTTGGAGATCAAGAACTCACTCCTGCAGAGCCCAGCAGGGCTCAGATAGATCCAGTTGTAGGTCCAGTGCAGCAGGACGGCTGAGCAGTTTCACGGAGGCCTCAGGAGCTTGTTGTGTCCCTATAGCTCAGATAGCCAGCCACCAGACCCTTGGAATCAATCAGAAGTCCCTCAGGTAAGCAGGTCATTCTTCCTTCTCAGACAGCAAGGTAGTCCTTAAGCAGCAGGGCAGTCTTCTGGTAGCAACAGGGCAGTACTATGATGGCAGGGTAGTCCTTTTGAAATGTACACAGGTCCAGGTGGTACTGATAAGTGGCTCCTAGAGGGCCAATATTTATACCTAATGCTAGCCTTATAAGTGTGAGGGTTCCCTATGCTACCCACTCACCTGGATCTAAAAAGTTCTTCCGTTTCCCAGTCAAGGATTCAAGAAGTCTGGGAAAAAAAGACAGGGCATGCCTGGTGTCAGATTCCATTGTGTATGTGTGAGGCAGAGCCCTTTAAAGTGCAAGTGAGACTAGGTGCAGCTTCTCCCAGTCATCTTGCCAGAATGGTCAATCATGCCCACACCTAACCCCTCTTTGTGTCACTGTCTGGAAGGAATGCACAAAACTCCAAAAGAAAAGCCATTACAGAGGATTTTAAATTGCAATTCATTTGAGTATAAACACCATATCGCTATTTGTCCCCAACCAAAAGCTAAGACTTACTAAATGTAATAAGGTAATCCAGCATTAGTCAATAGGAGTGATAGGCCTTACAACAGTGAAAAAAGACTTTGGGTGGTTTTCACTGCCAGGACATGTAGAACTTAGGTACACATATTCTACCTTTTAAAAGCAGTGCATCCTGCCCTATGAGCCTTTAGGTTAGGGGTTACTTAAAAGTAATAAAAAGAAGGTCTAGACCTTGCAAAAGGTTTATTTTTCAGGTCAAAATGGTAGTTTATAACTGCAGTACAGACTGCAGTGGCAGGCCTGAGAAATAATTAAAAGGCTACTTCAGTGGGGGATGTATGATGTTACAACGCATGCTTTTACAACGCATGCTGTTACAACAAATTTTTTACAACGCAAATGCTGTGACAACGCAAGTCTTTACAACGCAAGTCTTTACATCGACTTGCAGTAGATGGCGTGCTAACATTAAAAAAGGGTAATCTACTATTCTAACTCCAGTCCACGTTGCAGTAGGGAAGGTGTTTGGATAGTAAACTACACTATTTTTAATGTTAGCACGCCATCTAGTGCAAGTCGATGTAAAGACTTGCGTTGTAATGGCATGGGTTGTCACAGCATTTGCGTTGTAACAGTTTCGTTGTAATGGCAGTGCGTTGTAAAAGTTGCGTTGTAATGGTTGTTCACCTCAGTGGGCGGCACAATGAGCGCTGCAGGTCTGCTAGTAGCACTTAACTTATGATCCATGTGTGCAGGTAGTAACGTTTATTAGGGACTTACAAGTAAATTAAATGTGCAAATCAGATGTAGCGCAATTTTGCTGTGTTTTGGGGAGAGAGCACTTTAGTACATGCTAGCAGTGGTAAAGTGAACACAATAATAAAGCCAACAAAAACAAATCCAGTAAAACATGAGGGGTAAAGGCAAAAGGTTTGGGGGGAATACCATGCCAAAGATGTCAGATCTAACAAGCTTACTGTGCTTAATGTTATTTAAAATACATTAATTTGATGACTTGCCTTAGTTGTGAACTTCAATTCAGTGGATAGAGCCTTATAGGCCCACATTTAAATGTAGAAAAGTGTTAACACTGCCCTCAAAGTTGGAACAAAACAGTTCATGTTGCACAAGTAATGCTTTCTCCAATAGTCCAAATGTAGAGATTAAATGAGAACTTGTTTTGCCTTTTTGAATTGCTTTTCAATATATTATGTTAACAAAATAAATGTCTACATCCCAGCAGGGAGCTTTTACTGCACTTTCCAAAGTGATTTGAACAAAAGAAAAAGTAACAAAGGATTTGTTCAGGTGCATTAGCCCCAAAAACAATGCTAGCCTAGAGCACTGAAGTATTTACCATTCTGCTCTGTTTTGTGTGTATTTTGAAAGAATAATGTCAAGGTTTGAATGAAGAAAGCAGCTGAAATTGTTTGTGGAGATTTTTGATTGGTTTCCCTGGATTTTATTTTCTGTTTAGATGAAATACTCTTTACTATCAGGATATCACCTTCACAAAACCAACATGCTTATAAAATACTGTTGGAAATTGGGTTACTGGTTGAGAGGGGTGAAATCCCTTCTCAAGCAGCAACCACAATTGTTCTCATGGTGGATTCTCAAGCAATCCCTAATTAACCAGTGCTCAGCCCTCTAGTATCTTGGCAAGAAGCAGTCAGGCTCAACTCAGAGGTAATGTGTAAAGTATTTTTTCAATACTTCAGACAGCAAAACAGTGTAAACACACCACAAAAGGATCCCACATCAAATTTGAAAAGTAAAGTAATTTTTAATGAAAAAAATAAAGATCAAAATAACAAACATCCAATCAGTAGAACCGGAGATGTGCAGGTATGAAAGATTTCAGTGAAAGAAGCGATAAAAGCAGAAGGTGCCAATTGTGGATATCTATCCGGGCCGAACCAGGACAGAGTCACACGTTCAGATTAACCGCAAACGATCTTGGACAGGCTACAGGGACCCAATTAGGCCAGCTGAACAAGATTACCTTGACTCCTGGTTTGGAATGCATTGCGAGGCTTCTCGCTCAGGATGCAATGCACAACCTAAGTGATGCAGTGGTTCTGAGGAGATGCAGAGCTTTGTTGTGAGTTCTGCATCATTATTGAGGATCACGTCAATGAGGGCTTGCCATGCAAAGTCTGGTCTCGAGGATGCATTGTGCAGTGGAGGCAATGCACCAATTCCGAGGCGCTGTGAGGCTGCGGTGCAAGAACCTACATTGTGTTCAAAGCTGCCATCAACGAGGATGCAAGGGACGCATCGGGAAAGCTTTGCATAGGTGACGATTGCAATGCAGCTGCGGGGTCGATGCAGAGTCCTTTGCATTGGAAGAACCCTTGCAGCAGAGGCTATGCATTGGTTCCATAAGCGATGCCTCAAACAGCAAAGGCAATGCTGCAGTTCTGCTAGGGTTGCAATGCGCCGTGGAGGAGATACTTTGGTTTTGCTGGATCCACACATGGGCTAGCAGAGAAGTTTCAGGCCCATTTTCAAGGGTCTGGACTGGGGTGTCACCACTTGGTAGGTTGAGACTGACAGATGTCCAGGTGCTTGGATCAACAGATGCAGGTCCAGTCCTTCTCAACCAGGCAAGAGGGCAGCAGGTCAGCACAGGAGGGCAGCAGTCTTTAAGAGCAGTTCTCCAGCAGATTGGCAGTCCTTTCAGCAGCACAGCAGTCCATGTTACTGGCAGAGTATCCAAAGTTCTTGAAGTGTACTGAAGAGTTGGTGTCCGAGGTTCAATGTTTATACCTGGTTCCCTTCCTATGGAAGGTGGGATAAGCTTCTAGAGGTTTTCCTTTGGAGCCCCCAGGCATCCTGCCTTCACTATCCTGGCTCCAGACTAACTAGAGGGGGTATACAGCCCTTTGTGTGAAGGCAGTACACAGCTTATCCAAGCATAAGTAGAGCTGTGCAAAGCTCTGCCCACCCATCCTGCCAGGGATGGCTCATCCAGGCACACCTAAGCTTCCTATTGTTTGTCGCTCTCTAGGAGGGATACACAAAGCCCAACTGTCATCTATACCCAGTCAAGTGACCCAGAGACAGACTACAAGCACTAAATTGCCATGCCAGGAAAATGGAAACTTTCTAAAAGTGGCATTTTCAAAACTGAAATTTAAAATCAGATTTTACCATGAGAGAGGATTTGTCATTATAATTCCAAAGAAAACAAACATGTACTGGTTGCCTGCTTCCAACGGGAAACTTCAGCTTATTAAGTGTAATCAGGTAACACCAATGTTATCCTGTGGGAGAGGTAAGCCTTGCAGTAGTGAAAAACAAATGTAGGTGTTTTTCACTACCAGGACATGTAAACTTAAAATTGTATGTCCTACTTTTCACATATACACTCTACCCTACCCTCTGGGCTGTCTTGAGCCTACCCTAGGGGTGACATATGTATTAAAAAGGAAGGTTTGGGCATGGCAAAAAGATTTTTGTGCCCGGTTGAGATGGCAGTGTAAAAACTGAACACACAGGCTGTTATGGAAGGCCTGAGACATGTTTAAAAGGGCTGTGGGATCTCTGGTAGCATATACAATTACAGGCCATGTGTTAAAGTAGTACCACTTTAATTGGGAATAAAAAGTAAATTATATATGCCAGTTGGGGATAAGCCAATGTTAACATGTTTAAAGGAGAGAGCACAAGCAGTTTTGCACTGATTAGCAGTGGTAAAGTGCACAGAGTGTTAAGGCCAGCACAAGCAAATTCAGCAAATAAAGTGGAGAGTAAAGGCAACATGTTTGAGAGTGACGTGCAGAGAGTGCCAGGTCCAACAAATACATTTTACATATTGATCTATAATAATGTAGCTGAAATTAATCTCTTTGAAACATGTGTCCCTGCAATTACGTATTCACCTTTTTTGCATCTCTTAACCTGTACAGTTTGCTACTGCAAAACAACGAAATACTTTCTTTTCACTCATAAAGAAATCCGTAATGACAACTTCCACATGTATGCATCAGGGCTTTAATCCATCTTCTGCTATGGACAGCTAATAAATAGCACATGATGTATGACCTTGTGGGTCCTAGGCCACTCTCCCTTGTCTTGTGTATTTCTAATCAACATAGTCTGCTGTGCAGCAGTATGCATGTGTGACATTTAATGAATACACGTCAATTTCTGTTGACAGCATTGATGGTTCGCAGCTGGAGATTCTACTGTTGCTTGATGCTGGATTCTGGAGTCTCAGGAAGTAAAAACAGGTCACTGACTACTGCAACACTGAAGGTCTCACTTATGGGGATTTGGCATAGGGCAGCCCAGCAAGTCAAGGGTGCCAGTGTTGCCTGCAGGATTGTTTTTGTGCAGTAGGGGCACATTCCTGCACAAAAACAATCATGAGAGACGTTTACCTCCTTTTATATGTGCTGCAGAATGCAGCACACATGAAAAGACAAATATTCGAGGAAAAAATAAAGTTATTTCTCCGTGTTACACCTCACCTTGGGAGGAGTAAAGTTTTGACGCATCCCTAGGTTTACATGGTTGTGTAACGCTGGAGAAGTGTCACAATCCACAGTGTTGCGTGGAAACACCCTCTGCACCACTCATGAAATGTCTCCTAAGCACAGAGTAAGGCAACACAGAGATTTGCGCTGCCTTTCCTTACTCCATATCTAAAAGGCCATTCAAAACCACGCAGAGTGGCTTTGCACTGCTGGAGCATCACAAAAAGTGATGCTCTGGAAGGGCATGGCGCTCATAAATATGGCCCCGATTCTCTGCTCATCAGAGCTTTGACCGCGTTTGTGAATTTCATCGTAATAGGGATTACTTATTTGCTTTGAAGACAAGTCGTAAACAACAACCAACTCAATACAAATAATAGTGCACATCTAAGTATGATGGAAAGTGCCACATGAATAATAGTTGTTAGCCAGCAGCTTCCTCAACAGTCACATATATTAAAGCATGCAGTAAAATTGGATCCAATAAAAAACTGATCATATAGTAAATCTGGTACAGGACTGCATAAGGATTATTAAAATGTACAATATGAGTATTGAATTGCTCAAAAACTACATCTTCAATTGTGAAACTGTTCATTACAAATGCAAACTTAATTATTTTCCCAAATCACGGACAATAGAAAATTAATCAAAAAAACACAACCATTCAAAATTTGCATTTTAATGTGTGAATGTATTTCCATGGTATACCTTACATTTGTTACTGTGGTGTGCCTCTATGAAAATTGAGCAGCAAGAGCGACAAATATAACATTTAGAATTTCAGCGTAATTTAAATTTTTTTTTCCACAAAAAAACATTATATACATACAGTATGAAATGCATTTTAAAAAGGTCTGGGGCACACAAAGCAAACTGTATGAAGAAAATAAAGTGAATGGTAAAGCACAGAGAGGCCCTTATTCTCAGAGGACTCAGTTGAAGCCTACACAATGTGCACTCAATGCAACACCCTTTTTAGACCAAACCGTACAACATGCAGTCACTCAGATTCACCCACCCTCCAAATTCAAAAGGTGTCTTGCAGGGAGACTTCGGTGATCAAACCAACAGCCCTAAACTTCATAGCCACCAAAGTTAATCAGAAGATGATAAACGCTCATGAATCAGGAGGCTAACAGATGCAAACCAGAAATTAAGATGTGAGAAGGACCTGTGATGCGGTGGATTTACCTAGGATGAGAGGAAGTTGGCCAAGATGGAAGGACAATGAACACTAATGAGAACACAGAAGAGCAGCTGGAGCCAGTGGTCAATGATTTCTATCCGATCGCTCCTTTCATATCCACGCCCCTCCCTATATGTCCAGTACTTATCCCCTCAGCAGTGGTGTCCCCCAATACTCTGCTCTGAGCCCAACGTTGTTTAACGTGTACGTCCACCCTTTGGCCCTCCTGGCCAAAGCCCGGAAGATCAATATGATATCATACACGGACGACACGCAACTGTTATTCACTTTCACCAATAACCCAGCCCAAGAACAACTAAAATTTCACGAAGATGTCTTGGCCATCTCTGAGTGGATTGCGGAAAACTGCCTCCAACTTAATTCTTCAAAAACTGAGGTCCTTCTAGTTGGCCGGGATCCCCATAAATGGGTCGACCAGTGGTGGCTTGCTGCACTGGACATTCCACCCCCAACAGAAAAGCACAGTTAAGAATCTAGGGGTCCTGATGGACAACTCCCTCTCGTTCGAGCTCCATGCCCAAAAAGTGGCAGGTACATGCTTTGGCCACCTACGCGGTCTAAAACCCATTCTGTTTTTTTTTTACGCTTCTACCCTACAAGTGATCATTCAATCGGTGGCTCTGTTATGTCTTGACTACTGTAACGGACTGCTACTGGGCGTAAATAAAACTGTCACGAAGAGACTTCAAAGGGCACACAATGTGGCTCCCCGCATTCTTTTCGCCCTCCCTAAGCATTGTCACACCTCCCATCTCCTGTACTGCCTACACTGGCTGCCTATCGAACAGAGGATTCAGTTCAAAACTCTTTGCACCACTCACAAGATCCTACATGGCCAGAGCCCCGAGATACTGCAGGGGCTCTGCACATCATATGTCCCAACGTGAGTATTGCGCTCTGCAGATCTGTATCTGGCATGCACCCCTATGGTGTGCAGGAGCAGAGCGGAGGGCCCTCGTTTAGGTCCCTGGCCCCAGCCCTATGGAACTCTATTCCAATTGCGGCGCGCAGCACACAAGATCATTGGGCATTCACAAAACAGATCAAAACCTGGCTGTTTTCATCCATCTAGCATACGATGCGTGGGCTTGCTGAGCTCTTGTCCCCTGGGCTTTTAGAAACAGATTATACCTGGCTGTCTTTCCATCTGACTAGCAACACTCACCACGGTCACCCGTCCTCGAGCGCTGGGACACCCCGTTGTTGGGGCAGCCATACGCTATTCAAGCACCCCTAACATATGCCATATGAGAATGAAAAAGGACATAGTTGGTTTGAAGTTTCCCAGTGAGGCTCTGGTGGCCGGGGATCATAATATGTGCTGATACAATGCGCTTGACCACCATCTAGCCTCCTTCAAGAACATTTAACCATGGCATTTACACCGTGGAGACGCTGCACACGTTTTGGGAGCCTTTTGTGTGGTTTCCAGCATTGCCCTCTCCTGACCTGAATCCCAGAGCACTTCCACTTCCAGCCCATCCCAGACCAAAGCCCATCTAGACTCCACTTTGGGACACTACAACACTTGGTGGTCATTGGGCTCTAGGTGAGAGGTTTCCTATGAGTAAAGGGCAGGCTATCCATCCATCTGTCTCCTCTTCTCCCATCTTGCGCCTCAGTCTCCGATGGTCCCAGTTAGACCACAGGGGGGGAAGACATTCTGGTCAAGACCGAATAATGTGTTGAGAAGGAAAGAGCACCTACTCTCATATGACTTATTCCCCACATGTAAACATTAGGCTGAGAGTGCCCCAACTCCAAGAGGTGGCAATCTTGGTAGTAATCGCCCTGAGCCTGTTCAAGACCTACAAACCTCCTAAACTATGCTATTCAAGCAATCTGATGGCCCAGAACAAGGTTTAATCACCTTCAAAACAAGGGCCCGTGCAAGTGATGCAGCGGAGTTTACCAGCTCTACACATTCATACACACAACACTCATTTGGGCCCATATACATTTATACACTCAATGAGCTAGCAAATATCCACTGGTCATCAATTTTGTTTACTTAGGAAACCTTTACATCAGTGTTCTTACAATTCCTGTCTCCTGAGCAAATGCACCTACGAAAGATCTAGTAGTAGATTAGAATAGGGAGGAATCGAATAATACATTCATCCTTTATTCAAAAGAACCACAGACTCAGAAGGCGCTTAAAAGGTTTTATCTGAATTAATAATTTTTGTGAATCAAATCAGAATACACATGGATATACCAGAATTCTCCATCAGGAAAAATAGTACAGTTAGCTTATAATCAGTTTGCATTAATTACATTCTTGCAATGACAGCACCTGAGGAGAGAAAGACTAGAGAGCAAGTACGGAGCATTAACCCTACAATTATATTTATCTAGAATGGTGTGAGGACCCCGACATCAGAGTGTCAAGGATTCAAGACCGGTTCAGGTCTGGGAAGGTGACCTCTTCTAGTGTAACGCCAGCATTACACCCCTCTCTGGTGCCACTCTCTCCAGCTCGGGCTTGTCCGGACCCCTTCCTAGATGCACCTCCTCGGTTATTCCGCGAATTTCCCTAATGTTGGATTCTTCAGTCAGATTGCAGCAAAATCGGGCAGCATCTCAGCATAGCATCAGCATCTCAGCATCGAGTGTGTCTAGCTATCTAGAACTTACCTCTGTTATACCAATTCAAATGTATGATCCACCCCCAAATGTTTCAATTCCATGTTCACCCGCAAATTTGATTGGGCCAAGCAGTGGGGTGGGGGCATCACACCACACTAACTGCAATATTATTCTTTAGTCTACTGTCCAGCTCCCCGCCCCTTAATTTTAATACCCACAAGCTTTATTCCCACAAGCATTTTATTTGTGGATCGATAAGTCTGTAATACAATGTTGCATCTTCTTCCTCTCATAGGGTCAAGAGTTGTTCTTCCCCTGTCCTTGCTGGGCTTAGGGTTTGGCAGTCACCCAATGAGTTCACCAGTTTCAGGACAAGCAGAAGTCGCGCAGGCATAGTTGCCACAAGGCCCAAATACGAACTATTAATAAAGTCAGAGGAAAGCATGTTAGAATACAAAATTAAATGAATTCACTGTATACCACTTACTTCTACACTAACCCCATTTACTTAATAAATCTTTTGCATTAATGGCTTAGTAAAACTTGCATAGGTTAGTTTCAGCTCAGCATGTGCGTTAGTGCGTTACTTTAAAGCAGCCATATTAAAAGCTATTGCGCAGCTATATGAGGTTCCATGAGAATCGTAATGGCACTTTTTGGGTGTGTTCAAATATGGACAAGTTTGGTATCTACGAACCGCAAATGACGAGTTTAGTGGGTGTACACGTTTTCGCTACGCTACTATGCACGGTTCATCTCATTTCTGGGTATGTCCATCTGAACCCTCGGGTTCCATCTTAGATACGGCATCCATTTTGTTTCTTGCCCTCAAGTAGCCAGCGAACGGACACTGTCCGCTTCGTGACCCTGGGATTCCCGAGCTTCCGTGGAGGACACGTGTTCCTTTGAAGGTGTCTTTACGATGAGGGGGATGACACGGCAAAGGCAGATGGCTCCGCTCGAGGGTCATCTTGCCGTGCCAGTGTATTGTTTCAGTCATGCATGCATTAAGCACGAGTCCTTTGATCCTGCAATCAAGTTTCCGATATTACTTTTTACACTCCTTTTCCAATCTGTGTGCATCCTTGTTTTTCCTTTGCATCTGTTCCTGTCCTTTCTCCTAATTCGTTTACAGCCAGAATGGAATGTGCTTAATGTGGGGATAGTGTGCTTTTACAGTTGGGAACCGGCAATGCTGCTGTAATTATGTTACGGGCTTCTGAAACATGAATGCGACCCTCTTGATGTTTATTGTGGGAACTGAGTTGTAACCTTTGTTCGTCATGTTGTGCAATAACGAAAATGTGTATAAAAGGAGCGATCCATTTGTACAATTTGAAGCAGTCTCCCAGAACCTACACGTTGTGTACTTCTTGCGACTTCTGTATCCCTGCAGTAATAAACGCTGATCTTCGACGCCGCCAGAAGTGTCCCGTGTCTCTGTGTTTTGTACGCCGGAACAGGTAACCCACGAAGGTTTCAGGTGTTGTCCCCTGGCACCGCTGGGCCTTAGAATAGCCCAGTCCTTCAGTTGGCGCCCAACGTGGGGCGACATCAGCGGTACCGGTCCAAAGCCCGACGATCGTGAGGAACTTCGTGTGAAATCTCCGAGGGAAGGTGCACCCCGCTTCATCGATCCAGTTGTCGAAAAAGGTGGCCCGAAGACTTTTCCCGTGAAGATTCCCGCCTCCTGACGGCTGCGACGGACTGATGCCCTGACTGTCAACCTGTTTTGGCGCCTGGCGTAGTCCTTTGTACGGCGAGACGATAGACGGGCCTTCCTGGTGACGCCATTGCTCTTTCAGTTAAGTATTTGTGGGTCGCTCCCAGAGTTCTTGGTTAAACCTGGTTGTTTGCATGGTTCCATTGCATTTGTGGTTCTTAGTTGTTGGTTCTTAGTTGTTGGGTTTTATTTGACGATTGCAATTGCCAAAAACCAAGGGTCTTGCATTTTTTGCGAGGACATCGTACTTCGATAGCCCTTGAAGTTTGTAAACTCGGTTAGTGTGCACGATGCCTGGCCGTAGTACTTTGTTTGGTTTTCTTAAATGTTGCAGCACGGATTCCCGATTGGAGGATTCATGTCCGATACCTCCAGTTGGAACTCCAATTTATGAGCTCTATAGTCGCCATGGAGTAGGTCCCATTGTATACAATGACTATTGGATTCGTTATACTAAAAATGATGGTGTTCTTAGTTGGCCATCACATGGTAGTTTCGAAACTACGATATTGGATAATCTTGAAGCTAAATTGTTTAAAAAGAAGGTTAGGCTGGCCATGTTTGATTCCTTTCGGTTATGGCATAAAGAGGCCAAGCAGAAAGAAATCAAACAACTGAAGAAAAATAAGAGAGAAGGTGTTATAACGGTGATGCAAAATGCAGAACAGTATCAGCGAGATAAAGACGAGAAGGAGCAGGAAGTTTCTGCTAGACTGCATCATATGGCGGTGGATAAATGTTATCCGGTTTTACCGTCTAGTTCTGATAAGACGGGAGAAGAAGCGATAGAAGATCCCATATTGTCTTATCTATTGAAATCACCACCTCCTTATGCACCAGATACTGTGGGTCCTGTGATTCCTCCTGTTCCTCAACCTGTTGTTTTGGCGGCTGCAGGTCAGCCCATCGCTCCTCCTGTTCTTCCGAATCCTCTTGTGCCACAAATTGTTCATCCTCCTTTGCCCGCTCTTTTTCCTACTGCTCCTTTGTCAGTATCTCATCAGCCCCATCTTGCTACTACTCCCGTTATCCCGACTACCGCTACTGCTTCTACGTTCACTCCTAATGTCGTTGCTCCTGTGCTTCCTTCTTCTTCTCCTTCTGTTCGTAGTCGTATATTTAATGCTGTTGCTAATCTCTATTCTCCACTTTTCGGACCAATACTCGGGTCTGATCTTTCGGATGTCGCTCAGAGGCGCAGTCAAATTCCTGATGGTAGGGAACGTGAGTCGTTAGTGAAACTAGCGCGTAAATGGATTAGGCATCCTGCGAAGTACACTTCGCGTATAGTTTTTGAGACATTTTCCCAGTTCAATGAGCCCACACAAAGGTTCGTGTTCGAGGAAATGTGTAAATTCTTGAGAGAAGAGTGGGATAATGAGGAGGTTGACAATGTACCGTCCGAGATGACTGAGCTTCAGAATCAGTTTTCGACTGGTATGATTGTGGGTGGTAATGTCCGACGTGTTTTAGAGCGTCTGCTATCTCTTCGATCTACAGTGCAACCTCGCACATTGTTTAAGGACGACACTGAGGAGCGGTTGGCTCAACCTGGTCAGTATCCTATGCGGGAAGTTCCCCCAGTATGGATGCCAGGTGATCCTGCTGCTAATCCTATTGTTCCACCGCACTTTCAGAGAGTCTGGATCCATCTCCCGTGGAAGCGATCGGAAGTTTTGCAGGTAAAGCAGACTTTGCCTGACCCCCGCAAGAATCCTGCAGGTTATTACAAGGAGTTGTCCCAATTAGTGGATGCTACTATTATGAACCTTGCCGATATTGACATGTTGTTCGGTAATGTAGTGCCTCAACCGATTTGGGCGAAAATCCGTCAAGAGAATCACGCAGCTGAGTTAGGCGGTGATTGGGCTGCTCTTGCGGCGGCTGACGGACGGCAAATTGGTGGGGCTAAACCTGAACAGATCATTGAGAATCTGCCCCAGAGGATAATTACACTTATGAAGACACTTATGCCAGCAATACGTGTTAATTGGGACAAATTGTCTGCGTGCAAACAAAAGAAGGACGAGAGTGTCTCCGATTTCTTTACGAGATTTGAGGAGGCATTTATCGATCATAGTGGTCAGGATATGAGCTCTGAAGGAGGTCAGCGATTGTTCGTTGATAAATTTGTGTCGAATTTGTTGCATGAACTGAGCAACAAGTTGAAGAATTCCGAAAGTTCGTGGGCCGTTTCTACCACTGCTCAGATATTAGCCACGGCCCAGTATTACGAAAATAGAGAGAAAGAAGAAAGCGAGCGCGCAGATAAGAAAACGAAGGATCTTAAAACTAAGGTCTTGTTGCAGCAAGCGTATCCTCCGCGCTCGAATCAAAATGACTCGCAACAGCCAAATCGATTACAATCGCAGTTTTCTAGATCGCAGTTGCGTACTGACTCCTCTACACCTCGCTCTGTGTTGGGGTATAATCAATGCGCATATTGTAGGGGTGAGGGCCATCTGAAGTTTAATTGCCCAGTTTTGCGTGACCGAAACAATGGTGTTTCGGCTCGAGGAGGTCGGAGTGGTCCTCAACAGGCATCACGTGGTAGAGGTCGTGGTGTTACTCAGAATCAGACTGAGCGTTTTGCCACTTCATCAGACTCGCAAAATTGCTTTGATCGGCGCGATCCATCGTCTGGTAGATCTGCACAGTATCATGTGGACGACTATTATGTCGAGCATGATGTTGATGTTGACGGTAATTACTAGGACAGCCTTAGACAAAGAAGGGGAGTAGTATCAGTTCCGGTTGATCAGAGAGGGCCTTATGTCGCAGTTGCCACATCGGGCGTAATTGAGCCTTTTCTGTTGGACACTGGTGCAGCTAAAAGTTCCATCATGCATTCGAAACTCCCTGGCGCGCCTTTGTCTGGCTTAACGAATGTTTCCGTTGGATTCTCTGGCGCCCCCGTTAGCAATCCAGTTTCTAGCCCTTTGCCTCTTACAATTGGGTCTCGTGAGTTAGATGCTCCTTTGATTTTGACTACTGGTTGTGGTGAGAATCTTTTGGGCCTGGATTTGTTGAAGCGGTTATATGCGACTTTGTACTGTTCTCCTGCGGGAGTGGAGCTTACGTTGGGTCAGAGAGTGATCTCTCCTATGTATTTGTCGACTGATAAGCTCCCACCGGAATTGAGTTCTCTTCCTGAGTCTTTGTGGGCAACAGGTCCCAATGATGTGGGCCTGCTGGATATACCACCTTATGTTGTTCAATTAAAATCCAACGTGCGACTGCCACGCATTCCCCAGTATCGTATCTCTCTTGATGGAGAACGAGCACTATTAGCGATCATTTACGATTTGATCGATAAAGATGTTATTGAAGAAACTCGGGGTAATGTGTGTAATAGTCCTGTGTTACCTATTTTGAAACGAACTGATCCATCCAAGCCTCCTGTGTATCGTTTTGTTATCGATTTACGGGAGGTAAATAAAATTGTTATTCCACAGTTTCCTGTGGTGCCTGACATTACGGCTTTGCTGACTCTGATTCCAGCTTCTGCATCATGGTTCTCGGTAATTGATCTGAAGAATGCTTTCTTTAGCATTCCAATTGCTGAGGAAAGCAGAGATCTATTTGGTTTCTCATTAGGTGGTCGCAGCTTCAGGTTCAAACGCGCACCTCAGGGCTACTGTGAGAGTCCATTGATCTACAGCCAAGCTCTTAAGAGTCAACTTGATGCGTTTGTGTTACCGGCTGGTGCGGCCTTGATTCAGTACGTTGATGATCTGTTAGTAGCTGCTGACACTGAACAGATTTGCAAAACTGCTACAGTATCATTGTTACAGCATCTATGTTACTTACATCACAAGGTGTCACCTTCTAAACTGCAATATTGTTGTCAAGAAGTAACCTATCTAGGTCACTTATTGTCAAAGGCGGGAAGAAGGTTGACCCCTGAAAGAATTGCAGCAATTGCTCGAATGACTGTGCCAACAACTCAGAGAGATGTGCGTGCCTTTCTAGGTATCACTTCATACTGCAGGCAGTGGATTCCGAACTTTTCACTGTTAGCGAAGCCATTGATAGCTCTCACGTGCAAGGACGTTTCGACTCCTTTGCCATGGACGGAAGACTGTCAGAAAAGTTTTTCTGACCTGCGCGATGCGTTGTGTTCGGCTCCTGTGTTAGGTACTCCTGACTACAGTAAGCCATTTACACTATACGTTCACGAGAGAGAAGGTTGTGCGTTGAGTGTTTTGACGCAACAATTTGGTGGTAAGCAGCGTCCATGTGCATATTTTTCCTCGACCTTAGACCCGGTAGCTAGAGCGTTGCCAAGTTGCTTGAGAGCGACAGCGGCAGCTGCGGTGTCTATTCGACAATCCGCAGGTCTGGTCATGGATAATATGCTCATAGTGATGGTTCCGCATGCAGTTGACACTCTTCTGAATCGGACAAAGACTCAACATCTGACGAGTGCAAGGTTGTCCGGATATGAGTTGACACTTTTGGCAAGTCATATACAGATCAAGCGTTGTAATGTGCTGAATCCGGCGACATTGTTGCCGACTAAATCTTCTTAGCCTCTTGGACTGTTTTGTTTTTCTGTCTCTCTGTCCTTAGCGCCAAGAAACCGTTTGGTGTTAGCCGCGCTTTATAAGTTCTTTTTACATTACATTACATTACAATCAGATGATGTACCATCACATGATTGTTATTTACGAACTGAGGAAGAAACGAAGGGTCGTGTGGACCTGAAAAACACTCCATTGACGGACCCCGATGGCACTTTGTATGTTGATGGTTCATGTTTTAAGTTGCCGAATGGTGATGTGACGACTGCGTATGCTGTAGTGACGTTGAGTACGGTTGTGGAAACTGCGAGATTAAGTCAGAATTCAGCACAAGCGGCAGAATTGATTGCGTTGACAAGAGCGTGTGTTTTATCTAAAGGAAAGCGAGTGAATGTGTTTACCGACAGTCAGTATGCATTTGGTGCTGCACATAGTTTTGGTCGATTGTGGAGAGAAAGAGGATTTATGACGTCGCATGGTGCGAAGATCCAACACGGACAGCTCGTGAACGATCTTTTGGATGCACTTACATTGCCTAAACAGGTGGCGATCATTAAATGTAGTGCGCATCGAAAGGTTACGGATGACGTTGGTCGTGGTAATGCATTTGCGGATGAGATTGCTAAAGAAACGGCTAAGAACCTTGCAACCCGAATGTATGTTACGAGTTCAGTGAGGTGGCCGACGGAGACTGGTATGTGTGAAGACACTGTTGAGAGCGTGAAAGCAATTCAGAATGAGGCCACTGAAACTGAAAAAATTAAGTGGAAAGAAAGCACGGGGAAGTTAGACACGCATGGATGTTGGGTTGACTTGTCAGAATATCAGAGGTGGATGTTACCGGATGCATATGTACTAGCTGTTGTGACTATGGCTCATGGTTTGTCACACATTAGTGCGAAAGGTATATGTAAGTTATTGTTCCCTGTATGGAAGAACGATGGTATTGCTAAATGTGCTGAGAGGGTGGTTAAGAGTTGTATGGTGTGTTTGATGCATAATCCTGGCAAGGGCACCCCCACCCCACCTGGTCATTTTGCTCCTCCTGCCTGTCCCTTTGAGGTTATCCAACTGGACTTCATCCATATGGAGAGATGCAATAATCTGAAGTACGTTTTGGTTGTGGTTTGCGCGTTCTCCAGATGGATCGAGGCCTATCCTCTTAAGGATAATACTGCCCTGTCCACAGCGAAAGTCCTACTGAAGGAATACTTTCCTCGGTATGGAATGCCACGGATTGTGTGGTCAGATAATGGAAGCGAGTTTGTGGGAAGTGTGATGCAGAGTGTGTGTAAGGGCCTTGGAATTCAACAGAAATTCCATAGCGCCAATCATCCCCAGGCAGCGGGTTTGGTTGAGGGGTACAATGGTACTCTGAAGCTGAAACTTGCGAAGATACAAGCTACGACTGGTTTGTCATGGCCTGATGCCTTGCCTCTGGCTCTCTTATCGACCAGAGCGACTGTACACTCTCGAGTAGGGCTCAGCCCATATGAGATTGTGTTCGGCCGCCCTGCGAACATTTGGGGAGTCCCGAGGCCTAAGGCCTTTGACAGTCTTGAGTATCCAATGCTAATTGATTATCTTCATGATCTGACTGCTAAACTGAGGTTAATTCATCAACAGGTCTTTGAAGCTTTACCGGCACAGACAGAGGGTCCTGGACATCGGCTTCAACCGGGTGACTGGGTTGTTACCCGTAATTTTGGCAGAAAACGTAACCTGGAGCCGAGATTCGTGGGACCCTACCAAGTGCTGCTGGCTACGAGGACTGCAGTTCGGTTGGAAGGCAGAAAGAACTGGGTTCACGCCACCCATACCAAGAAAGTTTTGATCCCTTTACCAACAGACAGTTGGGTGAGAACTGGTATTGCGGCAACGGAAACCGAGACCCCTCTATGCTTTGTGCCGTTCAGTGATGCTCAACCTGTAAGAGACAATTCATCGCAGCCAGACAGATCTGTTGAGTCATCAGTTTTGGAGGACTCAAGGTCTGCATTGTCATCTGATCGACTGAACACTGTTACACCAGTTGATCAATTATTTGAGGAGCAGACTCGAACTGGAAGAAATCGATATTTTCTTCGCCCACGCAACAAAGACTAATACATTTTTCCTCATCTTTTCCTTTACTGTTGCCACGAACATTATGAACAATTACATCCTTTTCTGATTTTTGAGTTCCTTTTTATGTGTACTCTTTACAGCTAAGAGATTTTTTTAAGTTGAGTGTTTGTTTAGGAAAACCTATCATCCGGGTTAACCGTAGGGCCGTGCGGGTACTCCTTTCTGTTTAGCAGGTTCCTGACACAAGGTTGGTTACTTTTGTCGACTCCTGGGAACTCTTGGGAATTGATAATCGCTACTCAGAACGAAGTGCGTCAAGGACGTCACGGACGGTTCTTAGAGGATGGCATTCTCTAAGCTGTTGGAAGAAGAAAGGATGTCGGCGCAAAGATCAAAATTGCATAAGATCATACGGACAAAATGTTTTTTGTTTCAGGTATTCCTGCTGTTTCTGACTGTATCTATGCTGTTGGTGGGTGGAGTGTATTTTGGAATACAATCGTTATTGCCTTCCATTTCACCTACTTTTTCTCCTAAACTAAGTGCTGTCACCACTGTTTCTCCACATTCCTTCCATCCTCTGCCCCAGCATGAACAGGTTAGACGTGCGGAATTCATGAATAATTCCTTCGTTCAACTCCTATATCAGCATCAGTTGGTGGTGAATACTACCAATTGTTGGGTGTGCGGGTTAATTCCACATACCATGGATAGGGGTATTCCGTACTTGGTTCTCCCTTATAGTTCCCAAGGGTCAGCTCGAGCATTCCAGACTATGTTCCGTAGTGCACTAGATTCCTACCCCAGTCGAGAGCCACGTTCTGCAAACTTTGGTCCTGGTCTGTACCACAAGCCTTTGGCGATAGCGATTGCTGATTTAGATAGAGATATTTTTGATGCATCGCTTATTCCAGAGGAAGAGGTGCAAGCCTATAAAGATCTGAGTGAGGCTGAGTATAGTATGTCAGTGGGTGATAGACAGCTTAAGAGCTCGTCTCCAATATGGATCGTACCCCACCTCGGTAATTTCTGCTTGAAAGGTCTTGGTCGAAATCCGAGAGCACAACTTGGGGAGAGTGCTTGTACTGATACGTATGTTTTACCAACGCTCTCTTCCCCTGTTTTCTTGACTGCCAAGGGTACCTATTTCGTATGTTATGAGCGTGCATATACATGGTTGCCCCGTGACTTCTCGGGTACCTGTTATATTGCAAATCTTTTGCCACCGACTTTCACAGTTGCCTCAGACTATCACAAGACTAGAGTTGTGAGAGGCGTTATTAGTAAAGAGGACACTGCCGGTCAAGAAGCAGGAGACTTTTTTAAGGGTTTCTTGCCGTTTTGGGGACCTATGGTTAATAGTAGGAACCTGAGACAGTTGACCAGGGTGGTAGAGTCAACTGCTAACATAACTGCGAGTGCTCTTGGTAATCTAACAGCAGAACTTCAGGCAGATAGACTTATGACGTTGCAGAACCGTATGGTTCTAGATGTTGTTCTAGCAGATAGAGGTGGTGTGTGCAAAGTGATCCATTCGAGTTGTTGCATTTTCATCCCTGACAACGCTCCAACTGTTTACCAAGCCATCTCGAAGTTACATAAGATCTCCGAGTCCATACACGTGGACGAAGGTGGTTGGACACTTCTAGGATGGTTTTGGGGCCTGATATCAACTTGGGGTTGGAAGATTCTGATGATCGTAGGGGTTGTTGTAACGTTTTTGTTCACGTGTTGTCTTTGTGTGCAGTGTGGTCCTGCCTTATGTGGTCTTTGTGCCACAACGTGTATAAGACGGCCATCTGTTACCAAGGAGACATTGATGGATAGAATGATGTTCCAGCAACAACTGAACGATTTGATGAATATCGAAATCGATTCTGATCTCGACTAGTGCTTGCCTACATGAGGGCAAAAGGAGCGTCTGAGGTTCCGTGAGAATCGTAATGGCACTTTTTGGGTGTGTTCGAATATGGACGAGTTTGGTATCTACGAACCGCAAATGACGAGTTTAGTGGGTGTACGCGTTTTCGCTACGCTACTATGCACTGTTCATCTCATTTCTGGGTATGTCCATCTGAACCCTCGGGTTCCATCTTAGATACGGGATCCATTTTGTTTCTTGCCCTCAAGTAGCCAGCGAACGGACACTGTCCGCTTCGTGACCCTGGGATTCCCGAGCTTCCGTGGAGGACACGTGTTCCTTTGAAGGTGTCTTTACGATGAGGGGGATGACACGGCAAAGGCAGATGGCTCCGCTCGAGGGTCATCTTGCCGTGCCAGTGTATTGTTTCAGTCATGCATGCATTAAGCACGAGTCCTTTGATCCTGCAATCAAGTTTCCGATATTACTTTTTACACTCCTTTTCCAATCTGTGTGCATCCTTGTTTTTCCTTTGTATCTGTTCCTGTCCTTTCTCCTAATTCGTTTACAGCCAGAATGGAATGTGCTTAATGTGGGGAAAGTGTGCTTTTACAGTTGGGAACCGGCAATGCTGCTGTAATTATGTTCCGGGCTTCTGAAACATGAATGCGACCCTCTTGATGTTTATTGTGGGAACTGAGTTGTAACCTTTGTTCGTCATGTTGTGCAATAACGAAAATGTGTATAAAAGGAGCGATCCATTTGTACAATTTGAAGCAGTCTCCCAGAACCTACACGTTGTGTACTTCTTGCGACTTCTGTATCCCTGCAGTAATAAACGCTGATCTTTGACGCCGCCGGAAGTGTCCCGTGTCTCTGTGTTTTGTACGCCGGAACAGGTAACCCACGAAGGTTTCAGGTGTTGTCCCCTGGCACCGCTGGGCCTTAGAATAGCCCAGTCCTTCAGCAGCTGTGAAGATTTCCCCCCAAGCGACAGAAGACGTCATACTACGTAGATGTAGTAGACGCATGCACAGTAAAGTTCCCGCGTTTTTTGGCAGCCATTTTAGGACACTTGGGTTACTGGTTAATAGAATACATAAAAAAGCTTCCCCTGGATGCAAATATAAAAGGTGGAGCAGAATTAATAATCACGGACAAGTTGATTACAATGTTAAAGGTTATTCGAGAGGTTTGCATAGAAGCAAGTCTCTTTATACGAAACCTTGCTCCATCAATCCCCTCTCTGATGGCATTTTATGCCAACATTAGATTCTATTAAATCAGATGCCAACTTTAGCATTCTACCATTTCAATGTCTTCAAATGTTTTATTCCTTCCTTTATCTTTCTTAAATTGTGATCCTTTCATTCTTTTGTAGATATTCCCTTTCAATTCTACAATTCGTATTTCTTCTAATTTTCTCTTCCTACCCTTCTCATTCACTTCGTACTTCTTTCTTTTCTCACTGCATTTGCGGCAACACATTATCATCAAAGCTAATAAAGTTATCCCCATGATTGGCAATAATATTTTACCTAAGATACTTTTACCTATATTAGAAAACCAACTACTAATGGTGGAAAAACTATTTGTTATTTTCTTCCATACACTACAACCTCCAGTGGTTTAAGTTCCTCTTCCAAATGAGTAATATTTTTAATATATCTTCCAATCTCTACACTTTTGTTAGGTATTTACGTGCAACAAAGTTGCACTTTCAGCATGTTACAGACTCCACCCTATTTTGCCAATAAGATATCAAGGGCAAGTCAATTTTGCAAAACCATAGATCTAACAGCAACTAACTCTGCATTGATCAGTAAAAATCCTCCAGCAGTGTCAGTAGATAACCGATCAACTACTGTTGACAATTGACAGATTTTTCGAGAATTCAGCAGAACCCCCACTGAAGGTATCAATGCATCAAATATATCACCTACTGTTTCAGAAAAACTAGCTCTTTTATATCTTGTTAGTCCACTACTGTCCTTATTGCTTCCAGTGATTATTTTAGCATGATAGACTTTAGGGAATACTATTCCTAAATTCCAACTCCCATACCAGTGATCAGGCAACCTAAAATAGGCTTTGTTTCCACAAATGTAATAAATTCCAGGAAACACTGGATCAGTTCCTACTTTTAGTCCCCAACCCCCAATTACTAAGAAATTATGTTCACATTCACTGGAACCAATAAATTCATTGTTATATTCTGTCTTAAGTCTATGGAGACAGATTTTCCCTTTCTTTTCAAAATCCAGAGACATAGCAGCATGAGTCTTGCCAATTACTAAAAGGTCTTCCCTTTCAGCCCATTTAGGTATCTGAGGTTTCGGTTCAGAGGCCCTTCTTTGGAAATCCTGTTTCCTATGTTCTACTAAATTCAAACATATCTTTTCTTCTACATGTAATTTACAGTTAAGTTGCGTTTATGTGCATCAGCTATATCTATTGTCTTCATTGTTAGGAAATATTCACCCATAAATTGTGAGTTTCTAGTGCTAAGGACAGGGTTCATGCTCTTCCGCATGGGAACTTCTGAAAATATTACATCTACATTTAAATAATAATACTGCAGTTTTCCAGTTCTATAGAATAAACTAGCTAATACACTACATGAAATACCATATGTCAAGGGTAAATGATAATAAGTTACCCCTTCGGCTACGGAATTTGTCAATTTCATGCAAACATAACAATCACTACCTTCCATGGTTTCTACATAATGTACTAAAAGATTTGCAAATACATTTAAATCAGTTTCATTCTTATCTACAGTATGGTGTAAATCTAACTCATCTGGTGTTTCTAAGTCTACTCTATCGTCTTTAATGTTTGCAACTTCTATATGAGTGCTAGTACTATTCTGTTTGTCAGTAACCATCAAGTAAGGAATAGCTATTGCTAATATTATCCATATTACAAGGACTAATATTAAACTACATATACAGATTCTACAACACTTCTTTATACATCTTTGTTTTGGGTTTCCAGTAATTTTATCATCAGACATTTTTGGCCAAGAAGATTTGTCTCTTCTTTAATTCAGAACCTGATATGAGATAACACCTTAAGCGTCCTCTCTCTTTCAAGTTGGTCTCACTTCTTCCTCAATGTGTTCAACATTCAGCTCTTCATCACTTTCTTCATTTAAATTAAGGTTTTCAAAGTCTTCAAGAATAACATATGTCCATTCAGGACCTTTGGAACTTGTTATTCAATGTCTTCAATCTTTGACTCCTTCGCTTTGGCACTACTTTGGAAGGTCCATATTGGCTAGTTACTTCATTTACTTGATCAGGTTCTTCACTGATTATCTTAAGACAATATCTCAGTCTTTTGATAATTCTTGGCCAATTATCACCTTTTCGACTTTTCTTAAACTTCACTGCACTTCCAGGTTTTTCAAGACTCCTTTTATTTTCTTTAGATGTCGGCACAACTTGATCAGCTTTGTCTTCAGATTTCCTCTCTATTTGACCTTGTCCAGGGCTTATTGTTTTGGCCTGTTCTGCCTGGATGGGTTCATCTACCTCAATCTGACCCTGTTCAGGATTAGGGATGTCTGATTTTTCTTCTGTATCCTTAACTTGCGTTTATATGCCTATCTGGTCCTATTCAGGTCTTTTTACCTCTTTACCTTCTTCTGCCTGAATGTTTTCTCTAAGTCCTAACTGTCCCTCCTCAGACTCCGGAATGGTGCTTTGAGTTTCTTCTGTCTGAGTATATTGTTCTCTCCTTAGCTGTTCCTACTCAGGCTCCCTAACAGTCGTTTCCCTACTTTCCTGAGCGAGTTGTTTTATACCTGTCTGGTCCTCACTCTCTTCCTGTCTATCTAACTGTGTTTGACTCCTAGTTCTTATAAGTACTTCACGTATATCCACCACTGGGATCCAGTCGTTCTGATAAGTGCTCGGTTAATCTTGGGCAGCTACCTCAGGATCTTCTATAGGAAGTTCTTCAGCTGCACAACCTTCAGCACCATCAATTTCTTGTTTCAATTGTAACTCTTCTTCTTCAGGGGCTGGTACCTTTTTGGTATGGCTTGCATGGATCCAATTAGGCAATCCTGCACACTTTACAGCTGTTGAAGTAGTCAATATAGCTTGATGTGGTTTGCCCCACCTTGGTGCTAGGCACGATTCTCAAGTGTGATTCTTCACAACTACCCAGTCACCAGGATTCAGATCATGTGAGTGGCTCAGCTGTCTGTTGAAAGCGTCTTCCCCAACCTGATGAGAGATAGAATGCACTCTGTCAGCCAACTCTTTGCAATACTCCAAAACCAAGTCATCAGTTATATTCAACAGCCTGTGTCCTGGTACACATGCTTGTCTCATTGCTCTTCCCATGAGTATTTCATGGGGACTCAATCCAGTATTTTTGTCTGGAATACTTCTGAGTCCCATCAGAACAAGAGGCAAAGCATCAGGCCATTCCAGTGGAGTGGATGCACACACCTTTCCGAGTCTTGACTTTGATTGTGCCATTCAATTGTTCTACCACTCCAGAAGCCTCTGGACGGTAAGCGCAGTGTAATTATTGTTAGACTTGCTTCACAAATTAGTCAAATTATTTCATTTTTAAAATGAGACCCTCTATCTGATTCAATCGTTACTGGAAAACCAAATCTAGGGATGAGTTCTCTCAATAAAAGTTTGGCCACTGTCAAGCTGTCATTTCTTCGGGTCAGGTATGCTTCCACCCACTTTGAAAATAAGCAAACTATGACAAGTACATATTTTAGCCCTCAACAAGCAGGCAGTTGAATTAAATCTAATTGAAGTCTCACAAAAGGACCCTCTGCCTTTCCAATCTTTCCCATGCAGACTACAGTTTTCCTACCAGGGTTCATTTGTTGACATATTAAACATATTTGGCAAAGGCTCTCTGCTACATTCCTGAACTTTGCATTAAACCAGTCTAGTCTGAAAAGTCGAATCATTGCATCTCTGCCCACATGTGTGTCTCCATGGTATATTCTAGCCATCGGTGAGAGCATTCTTTCTGGCATGACTGGTCTCCCATCATAACAAACCCACACACCATCTTCTGCCCTTCTTTGACATCCTATTTTCCCCCACTCTTCCTTTTCTCTCAAGTCTACTACATCCTGCAGATCTTTCACCTCCTCCCAGGTTCCCACTCCTGCAAGTAGCATAAGTTGGCAGCTGATTCCACAAGTTTCGATTTGCTTGTTTAAGGCAATCTTATGCCTTGCACAGTGTTGGGCGTACCTGGTCAGCATATCGGTTACTGGCTGTCACATAGTCATTTCCTGATTGGTGAGCAGCACACTTAACCACGGCCACCTCTTTTGGTAATTGAATTGCCTCAAGTAATTCTTTCACAAAAATTCAATTTTTAATGGAGGTTCCGGAAGAAGTCGGAAAATCCCTCTGCATCCACAGTTTGCCAAAATCATGCACAACCCCATAACCATATTGACTGTCCATGAATATGGTTACTCTCCAATTTCTCCCAATTTTGCATGCTTTAATTAAAGCTATCAATTCAGATACTTGTGCAGATCTGACCGCTGGTAAATAGGATGCTTCGACTATTCCAGTTAATGTACACACAGCATAAGCAGCACTCAATCCTCCCTCCTCGTGTCTCATGCATGAGCAGTCTACAAACAGTTCAGGCTCTGAGTTTTTCAAGGGTTCCTCTTGTATGTCAGGACGTGGTTTGGTGCTAAGTTCAGTCATGACAAGACATTCATGCTCAACCTCGTACTTCACTTCTTCTTCGATGAGATAATAAGGTAGCTGGATTAAGAACAGTACACCTCACTATTGTCAAATTTTCAGCCCCCAGTATTATTCTTTCATATTTTGTCAGCCTACTGGTAGTAAGGTACTGATTTCGGGTCAGTAAAATCACCACTGCATGAGGAACGTACACCTTAACAGGGTGTCCCATCAAAATTGACTCACTTTGTTCTATGCTTACACAAGTTGCAGCAACAGCTTTCAGGCAACCTGGTAATGCGCAGGCCACAGGATCCAAGGTAGCAGAAAAATATGCCACTGGCCTTCTCATTAATCCATGTCTGTGTGTCAGAACTGAAAGTGCTCAATTACCCTGCTCATAGCAGAATAATGCAAATTCCTTAAATAGTCAGGCATGCCCAAAGCAGGTGCTATACACAAATACTTCCGCAACTTTCTGAAAGATCGTATACTTTCCTCATCCCATTCTATAGGATCTTTGGCTCTTCTTCTGGTCATTTGTATCAAGGGTTTGGCTAGTAAAGCAAACCCTACAATCCACTGCCTACAATACCCTACAACTCCAAGGAACATTCTTATTTCCTTTTGAGTTCGTGGCAACTGCATTTGTCTTATTATTCTGATTCTTTCAGAAGTCACCCTACTAACTCCTCTTTCTATTTGTTATCCCAGGTATTTAACTGAATTTTTACAAAACTGAAGTTTCTCAGGGGACACTTTATGTCCACCCTTTGCCAAATGATTTAAAAATGCAAGTGAATCAGTAACACAGTCATCTTGTGTGTTTGATGCCACCAACAGGTCGTCAATATACTGCACCAGGACTGACTCTCTGGGCAATACAAGAGATTCAAGGCTTCTTTTGAGAATCTGGTTAAAGATTAAAGGACTTTCAGTGTACTCTTGAGGCAGACGATTCCAGACGTAAACATGCTCTTCGAATTTGAACGAAAATTAAAGTTACTATATGGATGCAATGGAATGGAAAAGAATGCATGACATAAATCGATTACTGTGGACAATCCTGCTTTCCATGGTATCTGATAAAGAATCACAGCTGTGTTGGGCACTACTGGGCAGCATGGTACAACAATCTTAATAATTTTCCTAAGATCTTGAACCACTCTATATTTTCCGTTAGGCTTCTTTATGCCAATTATAGGTGTGTTACATGGGCTCCTCATTATTTCTTTCAGGATACCTTGTTCGACCAATCGCTCTATTTCTGTTGCAACACCTGCCTTTACTTCTGGACTCATTTTGTATTGTCAGGTATTTGGATAAACAGCACCTTCTTTCACTGTCGCTTTTACGGGAACTACATTTGCCATTAATCTTATTTCTTTTCCAGTAAAATCCCATATCTCTGCATTTACAGTCAGTTTGACTCCGCCAGGTAATTCATTTTGTGTCATCATCGAATATAATTCATTTACTTCTGTTCCCTGTTTAGCTAACATGAACTTGTAAACTCCATCTTCATCTGGGGTTTGTATTGCAACACCATCCGGTGTGCAAAATATAGTGCAATTCATTTTGCACAACAGGTCTCTTCCAAGAAAGTTTACAGGGCTTGAGTCACAGACTACGAACTGATGTATTTCTTTAAAATTTCCAATTCGCACCTCCATTGGTTCTGTGATTGGAGTTCTAATCCGTTTATTTGAAACACCTATAACTTGGATGTTCTCTCCTGAGAGGGGCAGGTTAGGAATGCCTGCTGTTCTCACAGTAGACCTGGTAGCACCAGTATCCAACAAGAAAGCAAAATCATTTCCTTTCACTTTACCTTCTATATATGGACCTGACTGATCTACCGGTAGGGATGTGCCATGCACGCACTCCCCTTCCTCCCCCTCAGGCACCGTCATTCCTGATCATAATTGATTGGTGGGTCCTGCAAAAGAAACTGTGATGTTACAAAATGTTCTTACCACTTCCTTCTGGAAATCCAGCGTCCACAATGTACTTGGCTTGACTCACAAAATTTGACTTAGGGGTAGATGGCAATTGACTCTGAAGATCTATACCCTGTTGCTGATGACTCTTTAACAACTCATTCTGTGTCTGTGGATTTAAATTTTGATTGGGGGCATTATTAACTTGTATAGCTTTACACTCGTTCTTCCAATGCCCCAACTTCCCGCACCCATGACAGGGAAATTTCTTTTTTGCCTCTTACCGATTTAATCTTCCCCATGGCTTGCCCCATTATTGTCACCTTGACCCTGTGCTCTTCCTTGATTTTCTGACTGTTTTTTTTAAATTGGAGCTCTTGCTGTTCAGCTAATTTTACTTGAGCCCACATTACCTTTTCTTCTAAGGCTTTTCGTTTGTTATCAATTTCGGCCCGTCAATGGACTTTGATTGCCAACACAGCATGTGCTGCTTAATCATTTGAGATGTATCTAATCTCAGCCCAGACACAAGTCGATACACAAAATGAGTCATGTCTATGTTCTCTAAGCTTTCAAACCCACTATACTGTTAGAACACCTGTAAAAGACGTTCATAGTAGGCATGCACAAACTCATTTATCTCTTGGGTTATCCTGTCTATTTTTACCCAATCATTTTCTTTAGGGGGATTTTACTCTTCAGAAAAGTGATCACCTGGTGATATTTTTCATTACATCTTCTGACGAGGCTCCTGTCTTTGAATCTCTTGGATACTTATCACTAGGCCAATCTACAGTAATTTTACACTCTGTACATAAATCTGCAGGTACCACTATGTCAAACAGACCATCCAAATCATTTAATAAAACCTTTAAAACTTTCACAAACCTCTCATCTTTTCTGTACCACTCCACTGGTTTCTCTCTCAATTTTGGGAAATCATTTGTAAATGACAAAATATCCTGTTTATTTCATGGCACATGTACCTCCCCTCCGGGTACTTCTCTCATTGGATATAACCTCTCAGCTTTTTCTGTTTCTCTCATGGCATATTCAGATGTCGTTCAATTTACCTGTGTTTCTTCCTTTTTCTTTGACCATCTAACTTTCCATCTTTCAAGATCTCCCCACTTTTGCAACAGAAATAACAATTCCCTAATCTGCAACTTTCTTCCAGACACGTTCATGTTTTCCAAATCCTATCAGAAAATTCTGATCTATATGGTTTCTGCAGCACTTTTGATTTCCATTTCTGATGCCAAATTTTTCATCTTTTCATGGAATACCTTTGTGTTTCGTGTAATGCTTCTACAAATAAACAGTAATTCTTCCTCACTGTATGTGTTTAATCTGTCTAGACCCACATTTCCAGCAAACATTTCTTCCAATTCTACTCTCAATTTGAAAATGTCCAATAATTTTGGCTGTGACTTTGGCTTCTCTATTTCCTGAGACCATCTCTCTATATCTTCTGGGGTTTCCATTGTGGCACTTCTAGTTCCTGATGATGTTTCTAATCTAACATCTTTTGAACAACTGGGCACATTTCTCTTCGGGATTTCCATTATTGGCTCTCTTAGGGGCAAATCCATCAATGATATTACTGATTCACATTCACTTGCTTGATCATCTATTAATATTTTTTCTTTTCTAGGTTCTATACTTGGGGTAGGCATTACAGGAACTTTAGGACAGTTTGATTTTTCTCCATACAATGGAACTACCAGACCTAATGTTACGGGTATGGTCAATGCTTCAGGATGTACGTTCATCTGAGCTATTCTCTGAATCAGTTGATCTCTATTTTTATTTATTGCTTCCCTTTCCTTTTCTTGAAGTACCCTGTCTGTGGTATCATGTACTATCTGGGGAACTAAAGGTGTTCCTATCATCGGGGCACTAGGGGTCATTCTATTGAATCCATCATTATAAGGTGGAGGACTTTTCATCAATATGTCTTCAAGGTATCCCTCTTCTGTTTCTTCGCTACCTAACATGTTTAGGTGCTTGGTTTTCTCTGTACATTTACCTCCGGTTTGCTCTGCTGATGTTAACACAGGATATAAACCTTCCACCACCATGGCCTGTCTCTATTGTTTCATTTGACTGTCTCTAGTCTCTCGGCGAAATTTTCGGTAATATTTGCTTAAGGTCCTGTTACTTCGTGATCTATCACGTTCAAAGGCTTCCATTTCCCATTCTTCTAAAGCCTCATACTGTGTCAATCTAGGTCTGGGTCCTAATTCATTCATTCGTGTTCTTAAGTTGTACAATATTCTTCCATTAAAGCTTACATACTCAGGAACTGCTAATATTCTGTCATCCTTGGTGTATTCTAACCAATTTTCTAACCATACACAAGTATGATAGCCTCTCTCCACCATCATGTAAGATGCAGGCGTATTGGGAGGAGGAATGAGAATCCCCTCTCTACTCTTAATGGGTTTGTCCTTTTTAAAATAATTCTTAACCTTTTGCATGAATGACATTTTTCTCTTTTCTCCGTACATTGCGTGCTTATGCTTGTTAAGGTACTGCTCGTAAGCAAACCCTATCAATCTTCTATCTGGTTGTGTCCCTGTTAATGTTGGATCGTACATGCAATCTCCTCTATCTATTATTATTCTCGGGATTTCTATTTTGATGACCAATCAAATACTTGCTTTAATTCTAAAAATTCTCTAATACCAGCGCATTTCCTAGTCTGAAGTCCAATCAACTTATACTCTGCTCGCTCTCTCAGCCAATGCTTGCGCGGCTTTTCTGTGACGTCAGTATCACTCCTTACTACTGACCCCTCCCTTACATTTTCGCATCAACTACACGCCCACTGTTTCAACCAATCCCAGCGCGGCTCTCAGTGACGTCAGTGCAGCACCCGCAACTGACCCCTACTTTACAAGGTAATGCAAAATCTTATTTCCTCACAAAATTTTCACACAATTTCATTAATTAACAACGTACAAACATTCGCTATTGTGTCTGACCCACTAATTCAAAGAATAGTAAGATTTCTTTCACTACTGAGTAAAACCCTTCCTCTTACTCTTCACACACTACGAGTAAAACCTTTCTGCTTCACTCTTCACACAAGCATCAGAGAACCTGCTACTCCTTCAATATAACCCTTTCTAGGTAATATAATATCAAACTTTCACCAGCAAACTCCTCCCTACCAAATATTCTCACTAACACACCAGAAATTAATCCCTTACCTAGGGCTTCCAGTCCTGCATAACTTTCAGCACTTTCTCGATCCAGACCAATAACCTCACTGCAGTGTAGCTTCCACTTACCAGCCGCTATTCAATATTCCCGGGAATGTCCAGACAACATGAAACAATACATAACGGGTTTTGGTTAAAACATAAATCAATAATTCAAATTTCAAATACAAATCCTCTCCTAACTAACTATACTAACCATGCCTCTGTTACCAAGAAAAACGGATGCCGCGAGTTAACCAGCTCTACACATTCATACACACAACACTCATTTGGGCCCATATACATTCATACACTCAATGAGCTAGCAAATATCCACTGGTCATCAATTTTGTTTACTTAGGAAACCTTTACACCAGTGTTCTTACCATTCCTTTATCCTGAGCAAATGCACCTTCGAAAGATCTAGTAGTAGATTAGAATAGGGAGGAATTACAATAATACATTTATCCTTTATTCAAAAGAACCAGACTCAGAAGAAGTTTTAAAAGTTTTATCTGAATTAATAATTTGTGTGAATAAAATCAGAATACACATGGATATACCAGAATTCTCCATCAGGAAAAATAGTACAGTTAGCTTGTAATCAGTTTGCATTAATTAAATTCTTGCAATGACAGCACCTGAGGAGAGAAAGAATAGAGAGCAAGTACGGAGCATTAACCCTACAATTATATTTACCTAGAATGGTGTGAGGACCCCGACATCAGAGTGCCAAGGATTCAAGACCGGTTCAGGTCTGGGAAGGTGACCTCTTCTAGTGTAATGCCAGCATTACACGCCTCTCTGGTGCTACTCTCTCCGGCTCAGGCTCGTCCGGACCCCTTCCTAGATGTGCCTCCTCGGTTATTCCGTGAATTTCCCTAGTGTTGGATTTTTCAGTCAGATTGCAGCAAAATCGGGCAGCATCTCAGAATAGCATCAGCATCTCAGCATCAAGTGTGTCTAACTATCTAGAACTTACCTCTGTTATACCAATTCAAATGTATGATCCACCCCCAAATGTTTCAATTCCATGTTCACCCGCCAAGCAGTGGGGTGGGGGCATCACACCACACTAAGTGCAATATTATTCTTTAGTCTATTGTCTAGCTCCCCGCCCCTTAATTTTAATACCCACAAGCTTTATTCCCACAAGCATTTTATATGTGGATCGATAAGTCTGTAATACAATGTTGCGTCTTCTGCCTCTCGTCAAGAGTTGTTCTTCCCATGTCCTTGCTGGACTTAGGGTTTGGAAGTCACCCAATTCATTCATCAGCTTCAGAACAAGCAGAAGTTGCGCAGGCATAGTTGCCACAAGGAAACAAAGACGTGGTCACCCTCCAAGGCCCAAATACGAACTATTAATAAAGTCAGAGGAAAACATGTTAGAATACAAAATTAAATGAATTCACTGTATACCACTTACTTCTACTCTAACCCCATTTACTTAATACATCTTTTGCATTAATGGCTTAGTAAAACTTGCATAGGTTAGTTTCAGCTCAGCATGTGCGTTAGTGCGTTACTTTAAAGCAGCCATATTAAAAGCTATTGCGCAGCTGCGAAGATTTCCCCCCAAGCGACAGAAGACGTCATACTACGCAGATGTAGTAGACGCATGCGCAGTAAAGTTCCCGCGTTTGTGGCAGCCATTTTAGGACACTCGGGTTACTGGTTAATAGAATACATAAAAAAGCTTACCCCGGATAGAAATGTAAAATGTGGTGCAAAATTAATAATCACGGACAAGTTGATTATAATGTTAAAGGATATTCGAGAGGTTTGCATACGAGCAAGTCTCTTTTTATACGAAACCTTGCTCCATCACAAGGAGCAAGGCCCTTAACCCATACAAAATTCATACCATTGAAACAAGCAAGATCAATCACCTAAGCAAGGCTGACCTGGTTGTGCAAGCCCTCACCCTACCAACTAAAAGCAAATGTCCGAATGTAAGGCCGTCCTTCCTTTTATAAAGACACTCTGCCTTCACCCAGGTGTGGCCCCTGGCCTATAAACTACATAAGCCCACATGCAAGAACTCACAGCACATTTCTTGTCTTCCTAATCAGAAGCTAGCCCAAACATTTCTGCTATCATCTCACTATGGACCTAATACAGGTACCAGCAAGAGGCTATTGCTTCAGGAAAAGATCGGACATGCTCAATATTGTCTATAGCTTATCATCTCCTCAGGGTCCCACTCTGGACATTCTTTTAGGTCACATGGCCTTCGGACCATGTACTCCTTCCCAAGCATCGCTGCAAACACATATTTTCCAACAAGTCCACACAAATCAGCCACACCAGTCTCAATGGCACTAATCATCCTCTTACCCCTAATGTGGACCTGCAATGAATACCAGAGTTCCTTAGCTCGCCCTGACCCAAATACATCTCTGTCTGTTCACTACTGTTCACAACAGAGCACCTCAGCAACAACTCCCTTCGCAACTATCTGAGCAAAGCATGCCCCATTTCACGCAAAATCTCCAATTCACCCAAACTATCAAAAACCACAACAAAAAATGTCAAAAATAGGCTATGAAAGAATTCCCAGAAATCCTCATTGTGGGCTAATACATCAGTGGCTGCAACAGGTGCATCAAGACTGACTACCTCTTCTTCACCAACAATACGGCTAGCTGTATGAAAACTTTGGAAAAGGGAACTAACAATACTGTGTCTAACCATCAAGTCCTCAGAAAGTCTCCATAGAAAGTATCTCGATATATAATAATTAAATACTCTTGCCTCGCTCTATGTATGTCTATTTAGTCTTTATTATTTTTTAAATTATTGCTCCTAACGTAAATATTCTATATTGTCACTTGAATTGCAGATTTTGCACAATTGTTCTTTGCACTTCATCTGTATGCATGATGGATATTCTTAAACTGTAATTTTATAAAGATCTTTTAATGGCCGCAATTGATCGCAATAAAGATTTGATATATAATAATTAAAACATTTTGATTCATTTTGAAACCGACAGTCTGTCACAATTCAAATGATATTTTGAAACCCTCCTACAATCAAATAAAGTAAAAACTGTCATGATGCAGCCATACAATTCTAGCTCCTCAACCTCACCATTTAACACATAAATATCCACTCTCATTTCTTGAATCGCGTCTCTCCAACATATGGAGTCCACAACTTTACTTCTTCTATTTCGAGCTTGTGAGTTCCACCAATTCACACCATTCCACAACACGTGGCATGAGTAGGTCCTTGCTCCTGCTGTCCCTAACTCAGACCTTAGGCAGACCAACCTCAAAGCACACAACCCTCCCGCTAAAGCATTAGAAACCCTACTTATCTATAATCTCACACAAAAACAAATACCAGATCCCAGGAATACCACTTAAAACAGGATCATAGGAAAAATGTGAGATTGTGACTAACGACAGATATCCCCAACCTCTCTCCTCATACCTTACACAAGGGACACTCAAGAGCCAAGAGAATTGTTGAATCGACTCCACTCTAAATTGAAATCCATTTCTGATTCACTCTCACTTATGGCCAGTAGCTTCAATTCTCTTGAACACCGAAATGTGTCTTACTTACAAACATCAGTGCTCACTCTAGTCCACGACAGTTCCCACCACTGCTCAGCACCCTATCTTCTTCCCCCAGAACAATAATTATTCATGATCAAGGAGAGCCCCTCTGGCTTTCAGCATAACTCTATTGAAGAGTTGGTACTTTCCTACAACTCTGACATATCCTCCCCCACCAACTCTGAGATCGTCTCAGGAAAAAGATGCCACAAAGTGGCGGCTGGTGAACTTTGAAAGTAGGAGACCGTAAGACCAACTCCGGAATTATACTGTGTGAGGAAACGCAGCAAGAGAGCATGACTTTCACAAAGGAGATTAATGGGGAATCTCCAGCTGTATTTAAACAAGCATTTGCAATGCAATGGGTTTCGCATTTGTAAGCGTTCGAGTTTTTGCCACTGCTTATGCCCGTTGCTGCTCTCTACGCTTTTATATAATGTGGACGGCATGGTGCCGGCATCGCTCGCAGCAATGGTTACATAGATGCTGGTAGCAAAACATAGGTAGGAAGGGAGCTGTTATTTTCAATACAATAGCTAGTTTTCTCACTGTTACCGCCTCTATATCAGCTGTGACTGGGGTAAATGGAAAGAGATCAGGCAGATTGGTATGCGGCCGCTATGACTATGAAGCTTTGCACACAGCACTTTGTAAAAGCAGATACACTTTAAAAGGAACGCATTTTAGTGGCGAAAATAAAGAAGTGGGGCCACCATATGCGCTGTATTTTAAAAAAGTAATAAAAACAATTTACAAAGGATATGCTTCAGCCGCGTTATATAAATGTGGTGGCTGCCATTATTAAAGTTTAAGGCATTAGAGGAAAGGCCCGCCGCTATAAATATAAAGCTTAACATGCAGTGTAGTTATGCGCTCCCGGTAGCCTACAAACAAAGTAAAGCAGCAGACTAAACAGTGTGAATGCAGTGAAGGCAGACAGCACTAAAGAGAGACTAAACGTAATGTTTGTAATGCGCGTAGGCAGAAAACATATTTTATTTTGGACAGTTTTAGATAGAACGAACATCGCCCAAGAACAGACCAGCTCTCATAACGGACACAGACTATACACTATTTCGGGCACAGAAACATTTGCCAGTATTTTTAGGATACTGAGCTGAAGTCAGAATTCTAACCACAGTTCTTGATGACACACATTCAGCAGCCTCTTGTAAAGGCTCGGCTCGTTTTGGGCTCGAGGTTCCAAGAGGACCTCGAGCTGAGCCAGAGCCAGACATCTGGCTCGCGCTTTCAGTGGCTCGCCTACCTTGTCTGATGAAGTAGGGAGTTCGGTAGTCTTGCGTAACTTTTGCAAGAAGCAGTACCCGGAACCCCAGGACAGAGGGAGAAAGGACAGTACCAACCACTGGTACTGTACTGCCCAGTACTGCCCCTGTGTTCCAGGACCTCTAGAAAAGGCCAGACTGTGGGAAAGCTGACCACCCGAGCACCCCCCTTGGAAGAGTCCAGCAGGCACCACTGTCCCTAAGGCTCTGGTTCGATCTGAGCAGGAATGACCCTACCCCCCCGGAATGACCTTTCTCCTTGGAAACCGTCCAGGCCACCCACCAGGAGGGAATTGATTTACATTTATTTAGTTGTGTATTATATAAGCAGATGCATAGCCATGGGCATGTGAGCGCTGTACAAAGTGTTCATGTAAAAGCAATTCTAACGGAATCATTTTTGCAATAATCATTCAAATAAAGTGATAAAGTCCCGCTCCCGCCGTCCTGCTTGCTAGCAGCTGTACAAGGATGCACGCTTGGTTTCACTGCCATGTGGGGAATGGGGCTATTGGAGTTCGGCGGAACATGCCCTGCGCCATCTTTCAATTTTGTTTAAGTTGCTCCAGAGTTCAGACAATCGTGCGCTGGTGTAACCTGCAGGGTAAGAGTGACTGGCGCACTCAGTATGAGCTGCAGTGTGTGAAAGGCCTATCTCTAGGCTGTGCAGGGGGGGAATGGGGTCATTACGGTGGGGGGGAGTCGGGAGGGGTTTAATTAAACAAAAATGAAAAATATAAAATAAAACTTACCGTCCCGATTGTGGATAGCTCTGGACTCACGCTCCCGCCGTCCTGCTTTCTCCAATTCCCTGCAGCTCTCGTCATGAAGGAAAGACGTCGGAGCAATCTGGCCGGTGTGCGGGGCTCTCATTGGTGCACAGGAGCCCTGCCTACACTCATGCACGAGACGCCTGCCTTCTGGTGTTCGCGCTTCCTTTACTTTGTGCACTATTTAAAAACAAGCATTTAAAATGTAATACGACTCGTATTTACGCGAGACGTATTGCATTACAAATGGGAGCTTCCGCATTGAATAAGGCACAAATAGGAGAGGGGGCGAGGGGGGGCAAAAAAACTGTGAACTGCGGGAGGGGGCTGGGGAGACACAGGGCAGCAAACAGTGTTCGAGTAAAGGGGCTGATCGCCTCGGAAGGAGCAAAATGATGACATAGGCGTCAGGGGGCAGGACTAAGAAGCCAAACACCAATTATAATGCAGTATATATGCTTAAAGCCAATGAAAAAGATGAGCTGAAAGTGGGTGGAGCTTCTCCCACTATACTGTATACAGCATCTCTCGATGAGACAGCGCATGCGCTGCCTAGGCGAAACCTAAAAAGGGAGTAAAGTAGTGTATATTTTAGCACAATGCCTAAATTAAACTGTTCATACAGCCCCACAATGTCCTTTCTTTGTGAGGGGCTATGCATGGGTCATGAGTGCAGTTCCCCGTATATTTGGCGCTTGTGTTTACTGCAGTGACCCTCCCTCTGCCATGCTTGTGAGTGGCTGGCACTAGCAGATAGGTACAAATAGACATTGGGCATATAAGGAGAAAAGAATCAAAGGACTGATACTGGTGTGATTGGAAAGGGTTTAGGAGACAGGGCCCCCCTCCCTCTTCGGTGACCTTTACACTCTTCACTTTTGCTCCTTCCCTTCCTCTATATCTCTCTTTCTATTCCGGCTCCTCATCTCCCTAGTAGTTTATTCCATTTATTTTCCTCTCCCTCCAGATGCCTCTCACTTTGCTCTTTATTCCTTGTCCAGCATGTTTCCCTCCCTACCAGTCCCTCTGAATTGCTTTTACCATTCCTTCTTTGCATCGTCTTTTCTTAAAATTTCAGCTTAATGCACGTCAGTAGGGAATGTACTTTTAAAATACAAAACTACAAACATCATAATGCAAAATAAAAAAGTAGCATTTAAATGCACCAGATTTGACAAAACTTCTGATTCCTGCCTCTGCCTCCCTTCTTTTCGACCTTCAGTACATCCTGTTTTCCATTATACTCCTTGCCATGCATCCTCTTATCCCTCTCTCCCTTCCTCTCACAGCCTCTTCCACTCAATTACTTACCCTTGTCTCTAACCTTCTGCATTTTATCCATCGAATCGACCCCTTTAGTGATTTCAAATGGCCACATGTGAAGTGTAAGCAGTTTGTCTGATCCTGTTTTCTTTGCATTCCGATACTTGTAGTTTTTGGTTTATAACTAGAAAATTAATACTACAAACATGCCAGTGAATAGGAAAACTAGGTGAATTACATACATCAATAATTTGGTAGAACTTCAATTCTCCTCCTACCTCACAGATGATCCAGCTTCCAGATTCCAAGGGAAAATGGCAGCAGAAAACATCGTCTTACAGCTACTTTACAATGCAAGAAAATAAACTGCGCCGAAAACTGCCAATTTCTGGCCTTACCTTTGTAAATTGCGTTGATTTAAAACTTCTCATGGGTTATGTTATGAACATTACTGCATTGCTAAATTATTGTGCATGATCAGTATTCTATACCTTGGGCTCTTGCTCCTGAATTTGCCTCAGGAAAACCATTCAATAATCAGTTTCTGATTTTAAACGCAAGCAATGAATAATCAAAGAGCGAGGAATGTATTTGGTAATCACATAAAGTTCGATTGTCTTTGAAATAAACTGCAGGTCTTCTCAGAGATTCGATTCTTGAGTCATTACGGTATTTTAAAGCGCACCGCCAATTGCTCTGTTACATTTTGTTACCTTCAAATAAATGGTTGTCTGATTTCTAGTCTTTGTGCCTGTGCTTTGTTTTTCAGGATTACCGTAGAACTCTGTCGAGACCGGAAGAGGCAGGGGGATCCGAAGAAGACGGGAACAGGAACAGATGCCAGCCGAAGGAGGAATCCAGACAGGGAGCAACCGGCAAACACAGGAGACAGGTAAGCTCTGAGAATCAACGAGACTAAGCAATATTCTTGGGTGCGCGAGCGGTTTAAATACTGTTCACCGATCAAGTAAGCAATTAAAGACTCGTGCTCCACGTGTTGACAGTTTACACGTGTTTTTTTCAAAGCAACGTTGCCTACTGTTCTGCCCTGAGGCCCCTGTGCAGTGTCAGGGGGGCGGGGGTGGTTGGTAGCGCTAGCTGTGCCTGTCACGTGGCGCTTAAATAATGGACTGACTCGGTTCGTTAGTTGGGCGCGAACTGCCCGAGTTCACCCGCCCCGTTATTTATATCGCCGCGTTCACGTCCGTCGACCTGAGCGCAAGTTACGCGATTACGACCGCGCTCTAGCCAGAGGCTAGAGCGCTAACTGTAACATCCCTCTATAACTCGGTCCTTGACAACAGTCCAAACATTATTCAGTGGTGTCACTTACTTGGCACGCAAAGTCTCTCAACCGGCTGCTGGGCCTGGGGTTCTCTCTCAGCACATACCTCGAGTTCCCCCGAGGGGCCGGGGTTTGGGTTGTTGGCGATGCCCTCTGTCCTGGTTCACTGTCAGGGCTCTCAATACCCTTCGGGTCTGACCCGGGGGCGCACTGGGGGATGGGGCTGGGTACGCTGGCTGGGAGCGCCCCGGGGTCGTGTTCTTCTTCGACTTCGGTGGTTCTATTGTCACCAGCGGGGCTCCTTACCAATTTGAACCACAATATGTTCCGGGTGACCAGTTCTCCTCCTCGTAGTGCAGTCACCATGGTTCCTTGCCGGTCGACCACTCTCCAGTGGCCCTTTTCATACCTTGTTTTGAATTTTCCCCCGGGCCGTCGTTCTCGTAGAATTACTATATCTCCGGCTTGGATCTCTCTGGGCGCGGCTCTCCGCGCCTTACTGACTTTGTCATTTCGCTCCTGGCGCCTCTGGAATAACCTCTCCTCGTCGAAGGGTGGGGCTGTCCAGCCTGGAGCGACTGGTAGCCTGTCTCTACGAGCTCCGTTGAACATCAAGGCCCATGGTGCTTGACGGGTTGAGCAGTGTGGGGTGCTGCGATATTCGCCCAGAAATCGCTGCAATTCTCGCTCAGGGTCTAGTTGTTCGGACACGGCGATGCGCAGTGTTTTATTGATGGTACGCATGAGCCCTTCTACCTTCCCATTGGCTTGTGGCCACTGAGGGGTGATCCGCCGATGGCGGATGCCGTGTGATCTTACAAATTCTTCAAATTCGTGTCCGTGGAACGGGGGTCCATTGTCACTTCGCAGTTCTTCTGGGTACCCGAACATTCCAAACACTTTTTCCAGGGCTGGGCCTACGTGCGTGAAGGCGGTGGATGGCAACGCTTCGGCTACTGGGTACTTCGAGTAGCTGTCGATGATCACTAGCGTGACTCCCGAAGTCCACACTGATTATCTCCCACGGACATCGGCCATGTTCCTCGGTTATGATGGGGGCTGGCGGCTGGGCTCCACTGGTTATCTGGCATGGCTGGCAGCTGCGGACTGCGTCGTCTACGAACTCATCCATACTCGGAAACCAGACTTTCTCCCTCATTCGAGCTTTCATCTTTTCAATCCCTTGATGTCCTTTGTGTGCTATCTGCGTTGCCCTTGTCCTGAGGGCGGCTGGGATGACAATTCTGGAGCCTCGTAGGACGAGTCCTCCTCTGGTCACACTCAGCTCATGTCGTATCCTCCACATGTGTTGGAGGTCATTTCTCTCTTGGCTGGTCCATGAGTTATCTGTTTGTAGGAACTGCTGCCAGGTTCCTTCTAGGATTGTGTTTTTGACCTTGATCATGACTGGGTCTTGTTCGGCTGTTTCCAAGATCTCCTCCAAGATCTCCTCCAATGTCAATGCCTGGGGACACGTCAGGGCAGCCACCATGTTCAAGTGACCTTCTGCCTCTAACTCTTCATCTATGGGCGTAGGCTTGCTACCGGTCTCCGGGTGCCGGGACAGAAAGTATGCCGGGTTTCTTGACCCTGGTCTGTATATCACGCTGAGGTGGTATTGTTGGAGATTGATTGCCCATCGTTCTATCTGTGGAGGCGGGTGGGGTGCCGTTCCTCGGAAGAGTGGTACTAGCGGTTGATGGACTGTCACTACTGTGAACGGGTGTCCGCACACATACAGGTGGAAGTGATGGCAGCTCCATCGGATTGCCAGGGCTTCCCGCTCGATTTGTGAGTAGCGTTTCTCCGTGTCCGTTAGGGCCTTGCTGGCGTACACTAGGGCTGCCCACTGCCCTGGACCTTGCTCTTGCGTCAGGACCGCTCCTAGCCCTACGGGGCTGGCATCCACTAAGATCTCGGTTTTCTTGCTCGGGTCAAAGTAGACCAGTGTGGTCTGGTCTAAGAGAGCCTCTTTGATCGTTTGGAATGTTGTCTCTTCTGTGACTGTCCATTGCCACATCACATCTGTCTTGGTGAGGTGCCTGAGGGGTTCGGCAAGGGTGGCCAGATTCGGAATAAATCGTCCACAGTAAGTGGCCATGCCCAGAAAGCTGTGGACCTCCGCCACTGACATTGGGGCTGCGGCCGCTTTGATGGCGTGTGACTTCTGGGGGTCCACTTGGATGCCTTCCTTGGTGAAGACATAGCCGAAGAATTCGATTGTTTGCTGAAACAGCTGGCACTTATCTCGATGTAGGGTGATGCCATGTTCCTGCAGACGTGACAGTGTGGCCCGGACGTGTTTGTAGTGTTCATCGACCGTCTTGGAGTATATCAGTATATCGTCGCTCACGTTTAAGACACCAGGCAGGCCGAGCAGAATGTCTTTGATGGTGTTTTGGAAAATCTCCGCTGCCGATGAGATTCCGAAATTTAGCCGTTTGTATCGTCTCAACCCCAGATGTGTGCTAAACGTGGTAATGTACCGGCTTTCTTTCGCTAGGGTGAGCTGGTGGTATCCGACGTTTAGGTCCAATTTTGAGAACCATCGGGCTCCGTTTAGATCAGACATGATGTCGTCCATGGTGGGCATGATATGCCTTTCCCGTTTGATGGCCTTGTTTGGTAGGCGCATATCAATACACAGCCAGATCTTCCCGGGCTGGCGGGGTTTCTCGGCGATCACCATTGGCGATACCCATGGTGTGGGCCCTGTGACCTTCTCAATTACTCCCTGTTCTTCCAGCTTCTGGAGTTCTTCCTCTACTAGCGGGCGTAGGTAGAACGGTATACGCCTGTGCGGAGGGCTGTTGGTGTTACTAAGGGGTCAATGTGGAGGCGTATAGGCGGCCTTTTGATCTTCCCCAGCCCTGAGAATAGGCTTTTGAACGTCTCCAGCAGGTCTTCGATTTGTTTGTCCTGGACTTTCCTGAGGAACGCAATTAGTCCTAGATCCTCCGCAGCGTGTCCGCTGAGTAGCGTGTCTACTCCTTGGTCAATGACGTGGATGTCAATGACAATTTCCGACTTTTCTGACCGCACTGTCATCTTGCCTTTCAGTGGTAGCGGCGTGTCGCTCCCATAAGCGTAGATCTTGGCCTTGGATTGTCAGAGTTCAGGTTTCGGTCTGAGACGGTTGTATTGCTGTACGCCCATCACCGTTACGGATGAGCCTGTGTCAATCACTGCGTTTACTGCTGACCCAGCTATGAGTATGTCACATCATGGCTGCGGTCGCCTGGTACTCTTTAGGGCTTTGGTGAACGATATTAGGTATGTTTCCCCATCATCGTCAGAATCTGTATCTGAGTCTCGGTAATCTCTGGTCCCCTCGCTTCTTGACTTTGGCTGTGATGACAGCGACGTGTGCGACAGTTGCCTCACCATCTTCCTAATCGGTCTGTCCCGTCTATTCCCACCTTTCTGCGTCTTCCTCTGACAGACAGACGCAAAATGGTTTTCAATGCCACAGCTTGTGCATGTCTTTCCTCTTGCTGGGCATGCCTTGATTGGGTGATCTTCATACCCGCAGTAGCCACACAGTCTGGCTTGGGCTGGGGGTCGCCGGTCACGGGGTCTCTGTGGTCTTTCCTTCGCTCGCACCGCATCAATCTTCTCCGTTTTCACCTCAGCGTTCTTATCTGTCCCTTTCACCAGGGCCGGGTCCATTTCTTCAGCTCTCGCCGCTGACAGGTCATGTGTCCTGGCTAGGACGAGGATATCATTCATCGGGATGTTAGGTTGACAGAGTATTAATCCTCGTAGTGTCTTGCTCCGGATTCCCAGTATGAGCTGTGCCCTGATTTCTTCCTTGGCCCTGTCCCCTACGAGGTGAGTGTCTGCGAGGGCTCGTAGTCTTGACTGGAAGGCATCCACTGACTCACCTTCGCGCTGCTTTGCTTGGTGGAGTTTGAAGTGCTCGTAGTCTGGATTGACCTGGGGGTCAAAGTGCGCGTTCACGGCCGCCACCGCCGCACTGTAGTCGTCAGGGTTCCCAGTGTTCGGCAAGTGCTTGAATAGGAGATAGACTTCTTCCCCTGCGTAATGTAGGAGGAGGGACCTTTTCACAGCCCCATCCGTCTCTCTGGAGCCGATAAAGTAGTTTTCCAGTCTGCCCAGCCAGGTCTGCCATCGCGGCGCAGCCGTCGTGGGGTCAGCGGCTTCGCTGAATGGGGGTAGCACCCCTGATGGGGGGTGATGAGGCAGCGCCCGTGCGGGGTCAGGCTGTTCATTGTCGCTCTTGGTGGCGCGGAAACCACGTGCCCACTGCGTCCCGTCTCACTGCCATGTGACTCTTCCTTTAGGGCGTGTTGTACGGTGGCCGGTAGTAAGGGTCCCAAGAGGGTGGTGAGGGCCTCCTTGTATCTGCAGCAGATGGGTGTGCCGATCAAGCACTCTCAGCGCGAAAGAAGGGGCTGGGGGCCACCCTCGTCGCCAGTGTTCTGCCCTGAGGCCCCTGTGCAGTGTCAGGGGGGCGGGGGTGGTTGGTAGCGCTAGCTGTGCCTGGCACGCAGCGCTTAAGTAATGGACTGACTCGGTTCGTTAGTTGGGCGCGAACTGCCCGAGTTCGCCCACCCCTTTATTTATATCGCCGCGCTCACGTCCGTCGACGCGAGTGCAAGTTACGCGATTACGACCGCGCTCTAGCCGGAGGCTAGAGCGCAAACTGTAACACCTACCATATGTTATTTAAATTGTATTTGCACGTTTCTTTTTACCGTTGGGCCATGTGCAACTTATTACATCCATTTTTGTTTATTTGCACATTTTTCTTTCTTGGATAAGTGACTTAATCATGTGGTACAAACAGTGCGATACTTGCAATATTCAGGATGACATAAAAAATCACTATAAGCCCAAATAACCTCTGAAGCTGTTTACAACATTTAAGGTTATGTATGAGTAGGAATTGTTGCACTCATAACAGTTCTCCACCCCGTAAGGGTCTCTGTACTGGGCGGGGTTCATTAGGATATAAGGCATGAAAACGCCAAACCAACCTAGGGGCATGCCGATGAGAGGCTGATTCCCATGATCTTTCAGAGGCATCATAAACTTTCCAGTCTATGAGATAATGTAATTTTCCTTGTATTCTTTTGTCATCAAGAATACAAAATTAGCTAGCATTTACGCCAAGAATGTTCAATTCTATTAAGGACACAGAGTCGAGGATTATTCTTCTCTATCAATGTATTTCTTACTCACAGCAGCCAATGAAAACGTTTTTGTAGGCAAATAAACTACATTTCTCATGATGCTTAGATTGTACATCACATCCTGTATGACCCTATAAGAGCCACCATATCTTGTAGCTGAGCCTCTTTCTTTGCTCGAACATTTTAGTCCAATAACATTAACTCAAGTACAACAACCATCCTCCAACATGGAAGAAATCGAACCAACTGGAAAGGAAACGTCTTCTTAACCAGAAGTACTTCTAGTCCATCTTCTTTTCAGAACCTGAAAGGAATGAAACACAGGAAAAACCCTGTAACTTCTGCTTGAACAGAATATAAAAAATACATACGGGTGGGTAAGCATTACAAACATTGTAATATAACGGGTGGAATAATCCTCGCCTCTGTGTACTTAATAGAATTGAAAATTCTTGGCGCGATTGCTAGCTAATTTTTTTATTCTATTACAGGACCGGAGGCTTCTGATTATGCTAGTTTAACGCTTATCAAATACAACTGAAGCTATATCACCCACCGGTTTATTATAAAATTGTTTAAATGTAGACTCGGAAGACCAGTCAGCAGATTTCATAATATCTTGGATGGTAGAACCCAACATGAAGGTTTTAGATGCCATGGCACCACGAACAGAATGTGCCCCAAACATCTGAGTATCAATACCAGCTTCTTGCATGACTGATTTTAACCATCTGGCTATGGTAGCAGCAGACACCGGCATATAGGGTTTTTTGAACGCAATCAACAATTGAACTGAGCCATCAGGTTGTATAGACCTAGTACAATCTTCATAGGCCTTAAGGCTTTGAACCACACATAACTTTGCATTAGTAGGAAAAGCATGATAATCAATACTTCTTGAGAATGTTTTAGTTCTGGCAGTAATATTAAAGGAAACTCCTTCCGGAGTAAATACTCTACCTGTAAGATCCAGAGCTTTGATGTCAGATGAGCTTCGGCAGGCAGAGAGACATAGCAACATACCTAGCTTAGACGATAGTTGCTTCCTAGTTAACAAATTATTATCTGGCCATCTGTCAAATAAGGAAAAAACTATGTAAACTTCCCACAAAGAAGAATACTTTGGTTTGGGAGGGTTCGCAATGCGAATACCTTTCAACAGTTTACAAATAACTGGATGCATGCCCACAGGCTTGCCATCTACTTGGGAATGACCAGCGGAAATGGTGGACCTAAAATTGTTAACGGAACAGTACGCCAAACCCTCGGACGCTTTCTCCAATAGGAAGTTCACAACAACGGATAACTCAGCCCTCAAGGGGTCCACATGTTGTTCAACGCACCCAGCCCTTCCAGGCTGAAGAATATCACTTCCGGGTTGAAGGAGCCCAGGCCTAGTTAATGAAGGTTGCAGCCTATTCCAAAACTCCTGTCATTTCCCATTGTTACCTGAAAGCCTCCAGGCCATCAGGGACAACTGACTCAACACTACCATTGGATGCACCTCTCCATGAGGGCCCTGGAGCATCGTTGATGACTATGGAATCATCCTGGGGAAGTCACAGCTCATCTCCAATAGTATTGGGAACCAGGGTTGTGACTTCCACAGTGGGGTCATCAGAATTACCTCCGCCCGTTGACGGGTCACATGTGTAGTCACCCTGGGAATCAAGATGAAGGGGGAAAGGCATAATTCAGACCTTTGGACCAGTCCTGGGAAAACGCATCAGTCGCTTGTGCTAACGGATCCAGCCTCCAGCTGAAAAACGTCTGCAATTGACGGTTCAGTCTGGACACAAAGAGGTCTATCGTGCATGTGCCCCACATAGCCTGTAACCAACTGAATATCCGGGGCTGGAGTTGCCAGTCGCTGTAATCTTTGAGGTACCGTGAGTTCCAATCTGCTACTATGTTGGATTGTCCCGAAGGTACTCTGTTATGGCTGAAATCTGATGCCTCAGGCAGTAGTGCCAGAAGTCCTTTGCTATCTCCACCAGTAATGACGACCTCGTGCATCCCAACTTGTCGATATACCTCACTGCTGAAATATTGCCCATCCGCAGAAGGATGCAACAGGAGACTTGTTTGGGAGAGAGTGTCCGGATCGCGAAAGACCCCACCAACAGTTCTAGGCAATTGATGTGCAGCTCGCGCAGGGACCACCGATCCCTGGTGGAGATATCTCCGCAGTGTGCTACCCAGCCCCACCGGCTGGCTTCTGACTCTATGACCATTTCTGCTTGAAAGCCGAAGATGGCTCTGCCGTTCCACGCATCCATGTGGCCCAGCCACCACTGTATTTTCTCTCGCGCTTCGTTGGAAAGTGGAACCCATTCCATGTAGGACAGACCCTTCCGAAGTTGTTGAATCTTCAATCTCTGAAGGGCCCTGAAGTGAAGAGGGCCCGGAAATATCGCTTGTATCGAGGATGCTAGAAGACCCACGATTCTGGCAATCGCCCGCAATGAGACCGTCTGTTTGGACAACAGAGTGGAAAGCTCCTTCTTGATATCTTTCAATTTGGAGCGGGGAAGGTTCAACTGGGCCATTTGCGAATTCATGACGGACCCCTGAAAGTCCATAGTCTGAGAAGGACAATTTGGGTTAGTTGATCGCAAAACCCAAGTTTTGAAGAATAGACATGGTCATCCGCAAATGCTGAACAGCTAAAGCCAGAGTTTGTGCCATGATGAGTAAATCGTCCAGATATACCACCATGCGGAGGGCCTGTTCTTGTAAGTGCGCTACCACCGGTTTCATCACATTGGTGAAGCACTATGGCACCGAGGAAAGTCAGAAAGGAAGGACTAAATATTCGAACTGCCGGTTCCGCCACTGAAACTGTGGGAAATGGCGGTGAGGAGGAAATATAGGAATCGACAGGTAGGCGTCTTTCAGATCCAACCGGACCATCCAGTCTCCTTCCTTCAGCAAATCTGCTAAGAGATGGATGCCCTTCATCTTGAAATGGTAGTAGGTCATGAAATGGTTGAACTCCTTTAGATTCAGTACTAACCTGTGACCGCCACCTTTCTTCTGAACTAAGAAGATATTGCTGCAAAAACCACGAGGACCATCGTTGCAATGTGCAATCGCGTGTTTCTGCAGCAATGCATCGAGTTCTGTCTCTATAAAATCACACTCTAGTTGGGAAAAAGAGAGCTGCCGGGGTTGAATATCCTGAAAAGGAGTCTGATAAAATTCTACGTGAAAACCCTGAATTGTCTGTAGAACCCATGCATCTTGTGATATCAGAGCCCAATTGTGATAGAAAAACTTAGTACAACCCTCCAAGGGTAACAGAATGTTGTTCGTAACTCTTACCTGCAGATTCTGGAGCTTGGAAGCCCGCTCGATATCCACCTCTATTGAAGCGTCTCCTGTTGAATTGCTGTCTGGTTGGGTAGAAGGTACCCCCACAAGTGGAATCCCACTCACCACGACCAGAGCCATAGTCTCCTCGTTGAGGACCTTGATGGTACTGGCAGCCTGGCGAGCGTCCTTTGCCTCGCCTGGCCTGGTTACCTGGTTAAAAAGGCCAGTCTGGAAAACCCGCTTTATGCCAGATTGAGCCTTGTCAAGGGACATGAATGTACCTACATATTTGGAAATGTCCTTCACGAAGCGTTCACCAAAGAGATTACCCTCTGCCAAAAGGGCCCGGTTACTCAGCTGCAAGCTCCGTCAAGTTAGACTCCATCTGCATGATGAGCGATTTACGTCTCTCAGTGGAGATAGCACAGTTGGCATTCCCCAACAAACAGATCGCCCTTTGGGTCCACCCCTCCAAGACGTTGGGGTCTACGAGAGCACCAGACTCCTTCGCCTCCAGGGCCATCTCCAAGATTTTGGCCAGTGGCCCCGCCACATCCAGGAGTTTGTCCTGGCAACCCCGCCAGGCACGGTCAATTCCTTTTTTGGGGTCTTTAGCGAACATCTTTGGAAATGTGAGAAGGCTGACGCCTATGTCCGGCGTGTCTGCCACTTTATCGGGAATATCGGGCCTAGGGCACTCTGAACGCAACCTGTTATGCACTTCTTTATCGAAGCATCTGCGCAGGTTGTCGCGAAGATACGCTGCCACCTCTGGGGCCGGTGCCCAATCCGACGACTTAGGATGTCGGCCAGATTGAAGGTAAAGGGTGTGCTCAAGGATTGAGGTGGATCCTGTTCCACATTCTTTGACTTCGTGACCGCTTCTTGGGAGGAGCCTCCTCCTCGGGGTGTCAGTCCCCGTAGTATCCGTATCCGTGTCAGTGTTTTGGCTCTTAACCTTATCTCCTATGCTGGGTGGAGTAGCAGGTTTAGGCAGTGTGGCTAACGCACCCGCATAGGGCCACGACTTCGTCTTAGGTGCAGCCAATGCCTCGTCCTTTTGAGGATAAACTGGTGCCGTATAACCATGCCGCTTAGCAAACCTCTCCAACTGTTTAGTAATGGGTTTCAACACAGCCGCCAGAGCCTGTTGCACCGCACCGGGCACTGCCTTTTCTATGGCCCGGTTGACGAACTCTTGGACAGAGGCATCAAGAGCCTCAACAGTATTGTCCTCCAAAGAAGTTGTTTGTACTTTCTCTTGATACATATCATCCTCTTCATACCTGACCAAGTCATCCATTGCTGTGATGTATGTAAATAGATTTAACAGAATGAGGACCAACACAGAGGAGCCAACCCACAGCACACCGACAGAATCAGGCACCTAGCTCCTCAGCAAAGCTGTATAAGCAATGTTACAGCCCACAAGGTGTAAGGAGAGACAAAAACAACCAATATTAGGAGTGTGTGCTCACTCCAGGGGCCAGACGTTTATTGCAGCCAAGTCAGCACAAAATACAACAGCTCCAAGTAAATTCCCGGCTCAATTGAGCTATGGAGCACTCACGACGTGCGTAGCCCAAATTCGACCAAAAAGTATCCCAATTGGGCTACTCATGTCGGAGCGATGCAAGCTCTCAATTTTGGCCGCACCGGCAGACCAGGGAAGCCATCAGCGGGAAGCGCGAGAAGCGCGCAGTAAATCAATAACAAACGCTGCCGGGGACAGCGCGGTACCTGCTCCCAGCGGGAGCCTAACAAATGCACTGCCCGATCGTGCGGAAGAGCAATTAGCAAACCCGGGCTCCCGGCGGAAGTCTGTCAATAACAGCGCTGAAGCGCATTTATATCCAGAGCATGCGAAAGTGCGCGACATTCAAATAAGGCTGAAACATTAAAGGCCATTAATTAGTAAGCGCAAGGCACATGCATCAAATATAATTCAATAATGAAAGTCACATTACTTTGAGTGAGCAGCAAAGAAAGAGGCTCAGCTACAAGATATGGTGGCTCTTATAGGGTCATACAGGATGTGATGTACAAGCTAAGCATCATGGGAAATGTAGTTTATTTGCCTACAAAAAAATGTTTTCATTGGCTGCTGTGAGTAGCAAATAAATAGAAAGAGAAGCATAATCGGAAGCCTCCAGTCTTGTAATAGAATTTGTTTTTATCTCTTACAATGATAGGGGGTGGAGGGTTATCCTCTCTGGTTAAAGGATGGTAAGGTGTCACAAGGGACACATGGAAAACTGAGTGTATTAAATATTCTTTGGGTAATTGTGATTATATGGAAACCAGATGCAAGATTTAAGAAATAGGAAAGGAGCCAATAAATTTGGGTTGTAATTTTTTAGAGCTATCCAAACGAAGATTTTGGGTAGATAGCCAAACTTGGTCTCCTATTTGGTAGGTTGGTTTGGGTGATCTGTGCTTATCAGCTAGCAACTTGGCAGGAATCTTATATTTGGCTAGACTATACCGTGCTTTTTCCTGAATGACTTGTAATTGAATTAACCTATCTGTTACAGAGGGCATTAATCTCACAGCAGTGGGTGATACTACAGGCAGGGTACGTGGATGAAAACCAGTAAGAAAATAAAACGGGGAACAACCTAAAGCTGAATGAAGGGCATTGTTATATGTGAATTCTGCTAAAGGGAGTGCTTGATCCCATTGAGAGGTCAAGGTAGATGTTGAACAACGCAGACTCTGTTCCAAGTATTGGTTAACCTTCTCGGTTTGACCATCTGATTGAGGATGGAAAGCTGAAGATAAGGCTACTTCAAATCCTAACTGTGAACACAACACTTTCCAAAATTTTGAAGTGAATTGGGGGCCTCAGTTGGAAATTGTTTTACTCGGAAGTCCATGTAATTTTACTATATTATGAATAAAAATGTCAGACAATTCAGTGGCAGTAGGTAATTTTTTTAATTGAATAAAAAGGCTCATTTTAGAAAGTAAATCCATGACCACCAGACTAGTAGTAATATTATTGGATTTGGGTAAAGCAGTAAAAAAATGTACACTAACCGTATGCCATGGTTTTGAGGGGATTGGTAATTGTTGAAACAGACCTGTTGGGGCTATGTGTTGTGCCTTACTTCGCGCACAAGTTGGGCACTTCTTGATATAGTCTTGAACATCTTTTTGAATATTATTCCACCAAAAAGTTTGTAAACACAACTCTTATGTTTTTTGTGTACCAGGGTGTCCGGCAATGCAAGAATCATGATTACATGCTAGGGCTTGTTGTCTCTGAGATTCTTGTGGAACAAATAGTTTTTCTATATGAAAGAGGTATCCATTATTAATAGTATTTTGAGTATTCCATAACCATTGGGTTTTATCTATGCATTGAAATGCGGTTTTTACTTCATCTAAAAAGGTATCTGATTGTGTTAGAGCAATTATTTTGTTGCTTGGCATTGTGCTTTGAGGTGAAATACATTTGTTTTTGGATTCTTGTTCATCAAGTCTTGATAGGGTATCAGATCATATTTGTTGTTTGTCCTGGCCGACATGTTAATATAAAATCAAATTCACTAAAAAAATGCAACCACCTCATTTGCCTGGGTGTCAGGGCTTTCACTGACATAAAAAACTGTAAATGTGTATTGTCAGTGAATATGGTGATGGTGTGTTTGGCACCTAGAAGATGATGTCACCATTTAGCAAAAACGTCTTTTATTGCTAATAGTTCTTGTTCAGCAATTGTGTAATTCTGTTCAGCGTGTAGTAATTTATGAGAATAGTAAGCTAAAGTGTGTAAATGTCCTGTATTTGGATCTTTTTGCATAAAGACTCCTCCTAATGCTGAATGAGTGGCGTCTGCCTCAACAAAAAATGGCTGATCTGGGTTCGGGTGTGCGAGCACAGGAGCAGTAGTAAAAGCTGTCTTTAAATCCTGAAAAGCTTTTTCTGCTTCTTTAGTCCAAAGACATTTTTGACCCTTCTTTAATAATTGCGTGATAGGAGTTACTATGCTAGAAAAGTTTGCTATGAAGTGCCTGTAAAAGTTTGCGAATCCAAGGACTCGCTGGACTTCTTTGATAGAGTTTGGTGACAACCATTTAGGAATGGCGTCCACTTTTCTAGCGTCCATGGTGATTCCATTTGGGGATAGACAGTAATCCAGAAGTTCTACTGTTTTGGCATGGAAAATACATTTCCATTTTGGCATATAATGAGTTTTCTTTTAGTCTTTGTAGCACTGCTCGAACATGATGAACATGTTCCTGTTCTGTTTTAGAAAATTTAAGTATATCATCTATATAGACAAATTCAAAAACATCAAGAAAGTCGTGAAGAACCTCATTTATGAAATACTGGAATGCCGCAGGAGAGTTACAAAGCCCGAACGGCATAACAGTATATTTGAAAAGGCCGAAATTGGATGCGGAAGGCAATTTTCCATTTGTCGCCTTCTTTTATGCGAATCAGGTGATATGCGCCTCTAAGATCTAACTTAATCCAGAAGGACAGGGATAAGAGGCAATGGGTAACGATTTTCAATTGTGGCTTTATTGACTGCGTGATAATCGATACAAGTCCTGAGATGGCCAGACTTTTTAGCTTGGGAAAAAAAGAGGAGATGAAACAGGGGATGTAGAATGTCGTATAAAATCAATTTCTATAAGCTCGTCTAAGTATTTTTTCAAGTACTGAGTCTCAGGTTCAGTGTGGACATAAATTCTGCTGCTTCTGCTATATAACATTTAACGCCCATAGATCGTTTTGTGGAACATTGCTGCTAAATAAGCGTCCGCTGGAGCAGGTAAAAGAATACACATATCTTGGGGTTGTTATACAGAGGGATATGAAATGGGGCAAGCAACTGGATATGGCCACATTGAAACATCGGCAGTTAGCTGGAATTTTATTACCTGAGTTTAATGCATCTTTTACAAAACCAGTTAGCCCAGTTCTGACTATTTACAACATGAAAGTTATCAGTGCAGTTCTTTATGGGGCTACTAAATCCTGTCCAAATTGACTGTTGCTGAAAATAGTTTTCTACGAAAAATCACTAACCTTCCGCAAAGCACACCAGTGCTGCCTTTACTTAGCGATCTAGGAAGGAAGGCATTGGTCGACAGTGCTAGACTGCGCCCTCTATTATACTGGCGAAGAATCTGATCAACCCCAGAATTGTCTTCGTACGCTGAGGGTTTTAAAGACCTAATAAGAGTTGACCAATTCATGAAAATTAAATGGTTACAGAATCTTAGATCGATGCTAGGAAATATTGGCATGGCTGAATTTGGGGAGAATCCAAAAAAAAAGCGGTTCCCATCGAAAGTGCAATTGAAGGAAAGATATTGGGGATGGGTGGAAGCCAACACTTTCAGGAATAGTGACCCATCGACACTGACAGGCCAATTCCTTATGGCTAAACCAACTCAAAGGCTAGAAGCCTATTGGGACACTATCACAAAGCCTCTTGATAGAAAGCTCTTGTTCCAATTGAGAGTGGGTACACTACCTGTTAAGTCTTTTACAGCAAGTTGGGGGACCACAGTAGACACTTCTTGCCCATTCTGTCATGTATCTATGGAGTGTTTGGCTCATTTACTATTTGTGTGCCCTGCTTATGTAATGCCACGGCGCATGTGGCTGGCTCCTATTTGCTGTGTCTTGGGCATTCGAAAATATGAGGTTGCCCTCAGATTGATTTGCACCAAAACATGGCTACCACTTCATATAGCTATAGCCAAATTTTTAGGTTGGGCATGGATAATAAGATCAAAAGCGATGGCGGCACTATAATCTATGCATGTTGCATTGCCTACTCCCGCTTTTTAATCTTTGCACACTGGTATTTATTTAAGATGAGAAGTATTTATGACATTGCTACGAATGAAAATTGTTTGCTACTATTTGCACATTGCTATACAGTCCGGAGATGAGCTCATGAATTTTATCTTTGTCGTTCTTATCTGTTTCAGGGTCTTTTTTAATTGAGGAAAAATTTCCTGTTTTATTAATTTTATATATTGGTCATTTATTGTGTAATGGACTTTGCTTTTATGAAATATTGTTGAATAAAGCTTTTATGACAGGTATTAAATCTATCCTGCAATCGTACACCCTATGGGATGGCAATTGTGTGGCTTGGACTGGATCGAAAACATCAGCCAGATCACTATACTCTTTTGGTAACAAAGAAGGTGTCATTATTTGTGTGCTAGCACAGTGTAGAGGATAAATGGGATATTGTGCTTCCTGATAACATTGATTTCTACAAAAGGCTGAATCTAACGTTACTGTTGTTCGAATCCAATCAATCTTGGGGTTATGTAATTCTTACCAGGGTATTCCTAAAATTATTCCAAAAGCTGGAGTATCAATGAGATCGAAAACAGTTTGTTCTGTATGATCATTTTCACTCACAAGGGTTAGTGGTGTTGAGTGGAAATGGATGAGTCCTGATGAAAGAGCTGAACCATCTACGTCTCTCACTGGTTCTGGTTCTGGTTTAGTTACTTGAGAAATTCCTAGTTTTTTGGCCAACTTTCTATCAAAAAAGCTGCCTGTGGCACCAGAATCTAATAATATTGGGAAACAATGTTGTTGTTGGGCAGAAATGACTATAGGTATTCTAATTGTTATATGCTTAGGTACTGGTTTCGTAAGGTTCATAATGGATCTTGACACCTCTGAATTTGAGTCTCTTGAATGGGTGGTCTCAATTTGCTTCGAGGAAATTAGTTTCCCGAATCCAACTGGTCTATGGTTGTATTAGCTACTATCTTTTTTGGGAGGTTTTATAGTGCAGTCTCTAGCAAAGTGGCCCGTCTTGCCACAATATAAACAAAGGTTTTCTTTATGGCGTCTTTCTTTTTCTTCAAATGATAATGGCCCTTTAACTCCTCCTATTTGCATAGGTTCTGACTCGTCCAATTTATCCTCTTTTTCTTTTTTATCAGTTCATATCGTGATTATTCTATTTTCACCTTGTGGTTTTTCGCCCTTACGTTCACATAATCTATGGTCAGGTTTTACTACTAAGTCTACAAACTCTGCATAGTCTTCAGGAGGCATTCACAATGAGCCAAAGAGTCTTTTAAATCGTTTTTAATACCTCTATAGAACAGAGATGTGCGTTTCTCTTCAGGCCAATTTGTTTCAGATAACAGATGATTGAATGTGGTATATAGGTTTATAGATTTTTTGTTCCTTGACGTAGATTTAAAAGCTCATTATCACTAGAGTGGAGAAAAACATGTTGTGCAAATAGTCGTGTCATAGCATCTTTAGAGGCATTGAAGTTTTGTAGAAGAGGGTCATTATAGTCAATTAAAGGTATTGACCAATTGGCTGCTATGCCACCAAGATAGAAAATAACAAAAGCAGTTTTAGTTGTATCAGTATTAAATATTTGTGGTTTGCATAGAAAATGTAGTTGGCACTGACTCATGAATGCAGCGAAACGAGAACTATCACCCGAAAAATGTTCAGGATTATCCAGAGGAACAGGGTTAGGAGTTACTACCGTAACCTGCAGGTTTTGGTCACGGCGCTGACTACTGGATGGTTGTGAGGTAAATGTGGTTGGACTAAACTTAGGGGGGGCCAGAATGGGACCGTACTCTATAGGCTTGGTTTCTCTCCAATTAGTAAAATCCGTCCTACTCCTCAATAATTCCTCTCTTAAATTCTGATTTTCTTGTTTTAATTACTGCATTTCTAAGTGCAAGTTTCGAAGTACTTCAGCTACTTGTGAAGAAGTGTCAGGGATCTCCATGATGACTTTGTCACCAAAAAGAGCAAGATGGAGGGTGTAGCTTAGTCTTCTGTCAGGCTGAGCCAAAATCCTGTACTCCTTTTTGTTCTGCCTGCCAACGCTAGTTCCCCAATTCCTCTGAGAGGTGACAGAAAGGAAGTAATATGAAATGCCCCGCCTATCTGGAACCCCCCGGGGGGAAGGGGGAATGGGAAGACAAGAAAGAGAGAAATCCAGACAGGCAAAGACTACATCTTCATTCACTTCTGGAGTTATGTATCGGGGATCTGCCGGGAATCAGGTCTCGATTCTGTTATTCTGCATTACTCTGCATCACACTGTTTATAGAATGAAACAGAATTAGCGTTACAATGTCTTCAGTGTGTGTGTTACATCAGTTATTCATTGATTCTGTCACAAATGCTCTATCTTTTCTGAGTCACAACCTTTCCTTATGAGGGCTGTTGGCGAACTTCACAGATTTCTTATTTCTGATTAGCGATATCTTGTTTAGCTTCTACAATGCTAAATGACTACCCAAAAAAAAAATATATTAATATCACTAGCGAAAATGAACATTACTGCATTGCTAAATTATTGTGCATGGTTAGTATTCTATACCTTGAGCTCTTGCTCCTGATAACTTTGCCTCAGGAAACCCATTCAAGAAACGGTTTCCGATGTTAAACACAAGCAATGAATAATCAAAAGAGCAAAGAATGTCTTTGATAATCACATACATTTCGATTGTCTTTGAAATAAACTGCAGGTCTTTTCAGAGATTCGATTCTTGAGTCCTTACAGTATTTAAAACCGCACCACAATTTTTGTTATCAGTACAATATATGAGTTCTGAATATCCGATCCTTTAAACAGTAGTTGAATATCCCTGCTTTCTTTTTAAAAATAAATCAACACTCACTGATTGCTCTCTGACCTTTTGTTACCTTCAAATAAATGGTTGTCCAGTTTGTTGTCTTTGTGCCTGTGCTTTGTTTTTCAGGATTATGGCAGAAGAACTCAGTCGAGTCCGGAAGAGGCAGGGGGAGCCAAAGAAGATGGGAACAGGAGCAGATGCCAGCTGAAGGAGGAATCCAGACGGGGAGCAGCCGGCGAACACAGGAAACAGGTAAGCTCTGAGAATCAACGAGACTAAGCAATATTCTTGGGTGCGTGAGCGGTTTAAATACTGTTTACCGCTCGCGTAAGCAATTAAAGACTCGTGCTCCATGTGTTGCCAGTTTATACGTGTTTTCAAAGCAACGTTGCCTGCCACATGTTATTTAAATTGTACTTGCATGTTTCTTTTTATCGTTGGGCCATGTGCAACTTATTACATCCATTTTTGTTTGTTTGCACGTTTTTCCTTTCTTGAATAACTGACTTAATCAACCCATGTGGTACAAACAGTGTGATACTTGTAATATTCAGGCTGACATGATAAAAGCACTATAAGCCCAAATAACATCTGAAGCTGTTTACAACATTTAAGGTTATGTATCAGTAGGAATAGTTGCACTCATAATAGGAAATGTATTCCAGTCGCGATATAAAGTACCACGATCTCCAAGACTAAGAGCTCCGTCATCATATGTCTACTCTACAACTGGAGATCAGATCCCAAACATACGCTTGAAATTACAGATCTGGCTGAGGCACATGGCCTACATCTGCTGTTCATCAATGAAACATGGCAGATGACCTTCTTACAACCAGATCTTACCCAAGTCAAAAAGGAAGAACATCCTAGTATCATTCTGGAGCCATCTGATGACTACAGTCAGGCTATTCCTGCTGTTATCTGGGGAAGTCATCCGGAGCCATCCTGAAGAATGCCTATAGGACAGTATATTTAAATGAGATGACTCCTCGAGTCATCAGAGAAACTACTCCAGGATTAGCTCCTGATTACTTCAGTGGAAAACATGTGATGATCTTGTACTACTCCAGGATGATCCCATGATGATTTCAGGATTAGGCTGGATTACTCCAGGATAGGTTCCTGAGTATTTCAGTGAAAAACATGTGATGATAATGTACTACTCCAGGATGATCCCATGATGATTTCAGGATTAGGCTGGATTACTCCAGGATAGGTTCCTGAGTATTTCAGTGAAAAACATGTGATGATAATGTACTACTCCAGGATGATCCCATGATGATTTCAGGATTAGGCTGGGTTACTCCAGGATGATCCTATGAGTATTTCATAATGGGGCTGTATTATTACAGAATCCTCTTGTGATGACATCAGAATGAGGCGGCATTACTCAAGGATGATCCAAGGATAACTTTAGAATGGGACTGGGACCATACTTATCCATGATTTCATGATGGGGATATCTTACCTTAGGTTGGGTTCTGGATGTATTACTGCATGGCGGTTTCAATATGCAGCTGTATTAGTCTAGAATGATCTTGAGTAGCAATACTTGACATACACAGGATGTTAAGAAATAAACAGTTGTATTAGTTTGTTAGCAGAGCAAATAATTGTTACAAAAACAAGCAATGGCAAAGCCAATAGGTTTTGTGTTTTTGACCAAGTGGCTTGCAAATATCTTCTGACAATCGCCTGCAGTATCGGTTAAAATAAGCAAGCATTGACAATGCCAAAAGGTCTGGCCTTTGCAAGAGCTATTGGCTTTGCCAATATGTTTCAGCCATATTGTTCACCAGCGCGGCTGGTGTCCGGCATGGCTAGAAGTTAGTGGGGTAAAGGAGAGTGATGTGTCAAAGTGGAGTGTGATGAAGTGGCATAGATTATAGCGGCAGAGTGTCATTGAGTGTTGTAGAATGGAGTGGCATTGAGAGTGTTGCTTAGAGTTGTGTAGAGGAGAGTAGATAGCTGTGGAGTGGCATAAACTGGAGTATTGTAGGAGAGTGGAATGGTAGAGTGAAGTACAGTCTTGTAGAGTTGAGTAAAGTGTTATAGAGTTGAGTGTCAGAGTGGAGCAGAGTAGTGTGTTGTTGAATACAGTGGAGTAAAGTGGAATAGAGGGAGTTAAGTAGAGCGTTGTTGAGTGGTGTTGCAGGGTGGGATAGCATGGAGTAGAGCAGAGTAGCATAGAGTGGAGTGGAGTAGAGTATCACAGAGTGGAGTATCATAGCTTTTAGCGGTGTGAAGTGTAGTAGCCTAGAGTGAAGTTGTGTAAAGAACAGTGGTGCAGCATAAATTGGCATAGAGTGCACTGGTTGAGTAAAGTGGTGTTGTGTGCATTGGCGCAGAGTAGAGTGACATAGAGTGCAGAGTAGATTGCAGTGGTGTAAAGTAGATTGTTTCAGAGAAGAGTCCCATAGAGTGGAGGGGTGCAGGGTAGATTGTAGAGGAGCAGAGTGGCATAGAGTTCAGTGGTGCAGAATAGAGTGGCGTGGAGCTCTGCAGAGTGTAGTGGTGTTGAGTGCAGTGAGACAGAGTGCAATGGTGTAGAGTGGCATAGCGTGCTTTGACTTAAGGAGCCGTGGCATAGAGTTCAGTGGCGGAGAGTGCAGTCTTTCAGAGCTGAGTGTTAGAGTGCAGTGATGTGGAGTGCAGCAGCACAGAGTAGAATAGTGGTGCAGAATAGAGTGGTGCAGCTTATAGTGCAGTGGCACAGAATGCAGTGGCAGAGAGTGCAGTATTGCAGAGTAGACTGTCGTAGATTGCAGTAGAATATAGTGGAGTGGTGTAGAATACATTGGCCTGGAGGCCAGTGGCCTAGAATGGTGAGTAGAAGGGTGTTGAGAGCAGTGGTAGCAGAGGTATGGTATTATAGAGTGGTGGCGTAGGGTGGTGTTGTCGGGTAGAGTAGTGAAATGTAGAGTGTTGTGGAGGGGCAAAGAGTAGAGTGACGTGAAGAGGTATGGAGTTGTAGAGCAAACTTAGTCTAACATCCTTCTAAGATTGGTAAATAGAGGAAGATAAAAAAGTGGAATAGTAACAACTGTAAGATATAGCGCTTAAAAGAAGGAAGTATAGTATAAAAAAATGATTTATACTTTGGTGATAGCAGACCTTTAATGTAAGAAAAATCACCTTATGGTACCGTAACTTCACTGCAAAATCATTTGCAATGTGAACAGTGCCCTTGACACTAATAGGACTCCCTGACACCAGATGTGATTTCAATACAAGGCAAGGAGCTGCCTGACTCATAGCTTTTAAGTCTGACATTAAATATATATGTATACGTACACACACACACATATATCGCTTTTCCTATGGAAGCATCGTCCTAACTATACCTCCCTACCAACTGCCAGTAAGGGAATATATATATATATATATTCACTTAAAAAACCATAGGTTTCACACAAGTTATAGTTAGCTGTACATTTCACTCGTAAAAAACCAATGAAATTCCACGTTATAGTTAGATCCGGTAACTATAACTTGCGCGCCCACAATAAACTGCTGATGACGTCACATATTACATCACTTATGACATGGTCAGTGACATCACTCATGACATCAATGATGACATCTGAAATGACACATTGTGCATTGCGGTTGCGCAAGTTATAGTTACCTGATCAAACTATAACGTGGAATTTCATTGGTTTTTTACGAGTGAAATGTACAGCTAACTATAACTTGTGTGAAACCTATGGTTTTTTAAGTGAATTTGCAAGGTTTTTTAAATGCTAATTCCTAACTATAACGTGTGTGAAACCTATGGTTTTTTCAGTGAATTTGTACGTTTTTTTAAATGCTAAGTTATGTATTTATTTTTAATTTTTGCGCGCTCGGTGAGCATCACGCACCGAGCGCCCACGTTGCGCATTTCGTACCGTGCACGCCTCGCCATTTTTTATAAAATATCAATTGTTTTTTTCTCCCTTGGGGGTCCTTAGATTTATATATTAAATGTGATTGTTAATTCTTTGTTTTTTTAAATTTTTTTTTACCGTACGCGTACGGTAAGCTTACCGTACGTGCACTCAGCGATTTTTAAAAAAAATTATTAAATTTATTTTTCATACTTTTTGGTCCTTCGTGAACCCCCTGACGAACGCTAGGGGGTCTGCAACTCTCTTCGTTGCCCCCTTTTCATGTTATCAACCTTTGTTTTTCAGTGCGAGAGACAGAAAATGGCGGCCGATACTTTCTGATTTCGACCGATTCGAATGTTTACAGTCATGTAACCACCAATCAGAATTGAGCTCGCGCACGGCACCGTACGCGTACGGTAAGCTTACCGTAAGCGCACGGAGCGCGCTCACAGATATATATATTGATTTAAATGCTATTTTCTCAGGACCTACTAAACGGATTTACACCAGACCTGCAAAAGGCACATCCCTGACCTGAGGACTACCTCTCTGCCCAATTTCAAGTAATTCTGTTCAGCCGTTCGGGCTGTAGCTCGGACTAAAGGTCCTATGGGAAAATGCATGGGGAAAACGCGTTTTGGGACCCCCCTTTTTTCTCAGCCCCCGCTTGACGAATCCCCCCGAGACTTTCAGGGTAGGAGCGGAGCGTAGCGCCCCATTAGTTTTGAAAAATTCGCGAGGATTCGTCAACTGGCGCCAAAGTTATTCCAAATAGAATGTTGCGGATTTCCTATGGAAACACGGTCCTAACTATAACTATCTACTGGCGACCGCCAGTAGATAATATATATATATATATATATATATATATATATATGTATATATATATATTTATATTATCTACTGGCGGCCGCCAGTAGATAGTTATAGGTAGGACCATGTTTCCATAGGAAATCCGCAACATTCTATTTGGAATAACTTTGGCGCCGGTTGACGAATCCTCGCGAAATTTTCAAAATAGGTGGGGCGCTCCGCTCCTACCCTGAAAGTCTCGGGGGGATTCGTCAAGCAGGGGCTGAGAAAAAAGGGTGGTCCCAAAACGCGTTTTCCCCATGCAATTTCATAGGGACATTTAGTCCAAGGTACAGCCCGAACGGCTGAACAGAATTACTTGAAATTTGGCAAAGAGGTAGTCCTCAGGTCAGGCATGTGCCTTTTGCATATATGGTGTCAATCTGTTCAGTAGTTCCTGAGATAATCAAAAGTAAAATCACATACATATCTGGGCGGAGCCTAACCACACATCTCATCGTGAGATCTGATTGGCTGTCAGTACTTCATCCAAGAAGTGTTGGCAGCCATCTTGGGACCAATATACATGATAGCACCTCATTAAAAAGCATTGCAGTTAAGAGAAGGTTTTAAGACTTTAGTTACATTATAAATCATTTGTTGATGGTACCATACACATTTTAGGAATTGTGGTGTGTTCTAAGGTGATTTTACCATGTGAAAAAGCCTTCTGCTGTGATATCACGAACCAAGTTTGAGAGAAAACTATTTTCTCATACTTTTCCCACAGAGGTTTGGAAGGTGATCTATAAGCTAAACTGAGAGCATATTTTCTGTAAATTCACATTATCTTTCTCAGTCATGTAAGAATAAAGTCTGACATTCTCAGTAAAACATGTACATCCAACAAGGGCAGAGACTGTCAGTTGATTCCTTTGTGTTCTACTGCAGCTTCCCAGAGTGCTCTAAAGAACAACTAGAGCGCTAACAGTCTTACTTATGACAAAAGTATGGCACACCTGAAGCCATCTTGATTGGAATAAAGTGGTAACACTTAAAACATTTAATTTACAAAGGAACAAAATGAGGAGGTTCATTTTGCATATAAATTATGATTAGTGCTGCAGAAAGAAAAACTAGGGCACATTTTGACTTCTGAAATCCTCTTTTATTTCATAAAAACATTCTGACATGCAGACTGAAACATGCACTTTGAATACCAGCAGCAGACTTGCCTGGTGAGCAGTAGCTTTACTACAGTGATCTAATGAGCAACTAGAGTGCTAACATTCAGAATTTATGGAAAATGTGTGACACATCTGAATGCCTTCTTGATGGAATCAAAGTAAAAAACTGAAAGTATTTCCTACTGAGGAGACTGCAGTAAATGAGGAAATTAGGAAACTTCATAACAAATAAATCTCCCAAGATGGCCACCAGAGACAAAAGAGCCCAAATGTAGCCCAAATATCACCCAGATGTAGCCCAAGTATATCCCAATGACAGAATGTCCCAGAGTGTTCTTAAGAACAACTAGAGCGCTTACTGTCTTACTCATGACAAAAGTATGGCACACCTGAAGCCATCTTGATTGGAATAAACTGGTAACACTTAAAACATTTAATTTAAAAAGGAACACAATGAGGGGTTCATTTTGCCATAGAAATTATGATTAGTGCTGAAGAAAGAAAAATTAGGGCACATTTTGAGTGACTTCTCAAATCCTCTTCTATTTCATTAAAAAATTCTGATATGCAGACTGAAACATGCACTTCTAATACTAGCAGCAGACTTCCGTGGTGAGCAGTAGCTTTACTACAGTGATCTAATGAGCAACTAGAGTGGTAACATTCAGAATTTATGGCAAATGTGTGACATATCTGAATACCTTCTTGATGGAATCAAAGTAAAAAACTGAAAGCATTTCCTACTGAGGAGACTGCAGTAAATGAGGAAATTAGCAAACTTCATAGCAAATAAATCTCCTAAAATGGCCACCAGAGACAAAAGAGCCCAAATGTAGCCCAAATATCACCCAGATGTAGCCCAAATGTAGCCCAATGACAGAAGTGTGCAAAACACTTATTTTTTGTGTATTTGCAGTTTTATATAGTGCAGACTTGTCAGGTATTGGAGTGCTTTACATGAACATTGGTTACATCACACAAGATCAAATTCATTTTGGTTGTAGACATGGGGAGATTAAGTGATTTGACCAGAATCACAGAATGTTGAGCTGAAGCAGAAACTCCAACCTGGTTCCCCAGTTGCAAAGTCTGCAGCTCTGGAAGTAACACCACACCCTCTCCCCTTGGATGCAACATTTAATCAAGTGGTCAACTGGATAAAAAAACTAAGATTACAAATAATTTAAAAGTTCTTTGTCGCTATTTGAAAACTCAGAAAATATGTCCTCATTTTAGTTTTTTAGAGCACTAACCATAATTTTGATGCAAATAAGACCCTCTCATATATGTAATTTCTAAAGGAAATGCTCTAGGCATTACAGTTGTGATTACATCAAGATGACATCAGGCATTCCACACTTTTGTAATAAATATAGAATGTTAGCAATCTAGTTGTTCATTGGGATACTGTTGAGAGGCAGAGGCCAGGGGCACGGACTCTGAAAATTGAAGGCAGGTAGGAGAGTGCAGAGGCAACAATTTGACCACACTAGGCAGGCAGGAAGGGCAGTGGCAGCACAACAGACTATGGAGGGCAGTGGAAAGGGGGGCAGGGGCAACAAACCAACAATACAGGACTGGCAAGAGAGGCTGTGGCAATATAATAGACCATTGTGGGCAGAAGGAAGAGCCAGTGGTAGTACAACCATACATGCCAACAGACCTGTTTCAGCCAGGAAACGTCCAATGTTTTTAAGCTCAAATGGGCTTTACTTGATCTGTTTCCTGTCTACAATCTTCTCTTTTTCAATGTAACTCAAAGGGGAACATCAATACCCCAGTTTTATTTCAAAATCTCCCTCTTACCAAGTTCAAAATGTTCGCAAGTATGGTACATTGGATCATGGTAGGCAGGAGGAATTGGGGGTAGGGACATGGACTCGGATAACAGAGGACAGGAGGGACATTGAGAGGTGCACCAAACTGACCCTACAGGGCAGGCATCAGGGTTTGCAGCAGCACAATACACCACACAGGGCATGCGGGACGGGAGTGCAGCACAACAATCCATAGAAAGCAATAGGGAGGGGACAGGACCATGCACATGGACAACAGACAACAGAGGGGAAAGAGGCAATGGTAGCTAGCTGGCCATAATGGACAGACAGGAGAGAAAGCTGCAGCATAACAGACCATAAAGGGCAGGAGGGACGGATCAGGGGCATTACAATGGAACCGACAAGCCAGGAGGGAGGGAATAGGGGTCTGCACATGGAAACAGAGGGCTGGGGGCAAGGGGGCAGGGCAGGAGCAGCAAGATGACCATGGGGGTCAGGCAGGATGGGCACTAGAAACAAGACACACCATGGAGAGCAACAGTGAGACTATGATGGCATACACACAGACCATGGAGGGAAGGTGGGAGGGGGTCAGGAGCAGCTAGCTGACCACACAGGGAAGGTGGGAGGGGCCACGGCAGCACAGAAGACCATGCATGGCAAGCGGGAGGGTTAGTGGCAGCACAATGGCTATGATGAGGAACTGTGATTACTGAATCCGCAGTTCCAGGGCATGTTGAAAATGGATCCATGCGGTTGAGGCGTCTTAGGGGCCCAGGAAAGAAATTCATTTTAACTGCAACGGTGTCGCCATCTGACTTTACTACGTTCCTCATTAATCCAGGACTTACAAGGGGATTTAATGAGCCTATACGCGACATTCACCGGACGTGCTGTGAGAGTTGCATGTTGGGAACTGCAGTCTGCCGATGCAACTGCAGTGCTTGTTGTGATGTCAGTTCGGCCCACCTGGATTGTCACCAATGGCAGAACGACTTGTAAAATTTAAAGCGGACTGGCTGAAATGACTCTGTTGCAGCAGGCATTTGAAGAAGGCACTATGTCCGAAACGCGTCATGCCATGCTAAAATAAATTACTCACCTGATGTCCCCGCTGTGTCCCTCCGGTTCTTTGCAGTGCAGGAATCTTTGTTGGCATATTTTGCGCGCTAGCCCAGAGCGCGCTGGAGGAGACCCGCCTTGTCAAGTGGCCAGAGTCATTAAGGGCAGCTTTGGCATATATTACGTTTCCAAGTGATTGGGAGAACTCTGGCCCACCGCATCCACGCACAGCAAGGCACCGTTGCAGACAGCAATTTGTGATTACACGGAGGAGCTGTGATTACTGAATCCGCAGTTGCAGGCCATGTTTAAAATGGATCCATGCGGTTGAGGCGTCTTGGGGGCCCAGGAAAGAAATTCATTTTAACAGCAACGGTGTCGCCATCTGACTTTACTACGTTCCTCATTAATCCAGGACTTACAAGGGGATTTAATGAGCCTATACGAGACATTCACCGGACGTGCTGTGAGAGGTGCATGTTGGGAACTGCAGTCTGCCGATGCAACTACAGTGCTTGTTGTGATGTCAGTTCGGCCCACCTGGATTGCCACCAATGGCAGAACGACTTGTAAAATTTAAAGCGGACTGGCTGAAATGACTCTGTTGCAGCAGGCATTTGAAGAAGGCACTATGTCCGAAACGCATCATGCCATGCTAAAATAAATTACTCACCTGATGTCCCCGCTGTGTCCCTCCCGTTCTTAGCAGTGCAGGAATCTTTGTTGGCATATTTTGCGCGCTAGTCCAGAGCGCGCTGGAGGAGACCATATATATATATATATATATCACCACAACTCGCCCACAATCCGTATGCTTTCCAGAAAGACGAGGCGAACCCAAATTCTGTGAATGAAGATTTATTTCGTGCCCAGCACCGCCGCCATTACGCGTTTCAGCTCCACAAGAGCCTTGATCACATGATACACCACATGATTGTCATTACACCTTTTAAAGAGACAATACACTGGGAGGGACGGCGTACTCTGCCGCGTCATAGTAATAGACATGGGAAACATCTTTGCCTAATGCATCGTGATTCCCTTAATAACTGAATAAATACAAGTTTGTTATTTTGAAAATACAGTTTTTTGTAGTATAAACATAGTACTACATGTGCAAAATACTGCTATGTGCAAAAAAGTGCAAGTGTTATGGTCTGAATACCAAACGCAATACATGGTCAAATGAGATATGAATAAATAAATAAATATATAAATATATTCATAAAAAATTCACATAAGGTTAAAAGACAGGATTAGAAAACAGGGTTTAAATAAACACTCATATTTTTTTATAAAAAAAAATCCTAATACATATAATAGTGGTTTTAAAGAAACCATCTATATATAACCTTATTGACACATGATTGAAGACAAGCTACATTGTTGTATTATTGGTTTCCATAATGGATTATTGCACATAGCGAAACACTAGTAGCATATTAAAACTAGAATCTGCCTGGTGTCATCTTTAAATGGTGTAGGGTAACCTATAAGTGCAAAATTGTGCTATAAATAATATTAATCATAAAATAGTGTGTATAAAAAATAAAAAAAATAAAATCTTATATTATCATAGGTTAAAAGGAACAGAGAGAAGAGGGAGCGCTAGTGATTCAGTGGTCAATAGACAACAGGATTGAATGTTAATAGAAATCAGTATATCATAAGTGAGTAAAAAAATCCTCACTAAAATTCAATCCATTTGGAATCTTACTGTCTAATTGGATTATATATCGTGTTTCAAGTTTTCTTAACAAAGAGTCACGATTACCACCTCTCCTTAGAGGAGGGACTGAGTCAATCAAAAAATATTTGAGTTCACTAGATCTCCTAGAATGTGTTTCATCAAAATGACGTGCTACTGGATAACTAGAGTCCCCATGGTTGATGGCTCGAATATGCTGCAGAATTCTTTTATGTGCTTGCAGTTTAGTACTGCCCACGTAGCGTAAGCCACATGGGCATTCCAGTACATAAATAACAAATTCTGTTTTGCAAGTGAGTTTTTTTATCAATTTTGGTCATCCTGTCACTCCATGGTGTAGTGTACTCTGTTTTGTTAATCCCGTGTTTACATGCCTTGCAACTAGCACACTTTATGAAACCTTTACTAGTGGATAACCACGTTGTGTTGTCTACCAATTCAGGGCTGCTACTGACCAATTGATCCCTCATAGAGCGTGCCTTTCTAAAGGTCAAATTGGGTGATCGACACAAGGTGTCCCCCAAAATTGGATCACTTTTGACCAACGCCCAATTCCTAGTTACAATTCTTCTTATAGTATGCTGTTGTTGACTATATGTCAGAATTAATCTAGGTGATTCTGAGGTATTTGGGTCAATAATCTGACCACTAGATGGTTTTTTGGTTAGTGCCTTAGTCCTGCCCTGATTATTGGCTTTAGATATAGCTGTATCTATCATTTTCGTGGTATATCCCCGATTCAAGAACCGTTCTCGGCATTCTGATTGTGCCTTGAAACAATCCAAATCAGTGGTACATATTCTTCTGATGCGCAGCATCTCCCCAAAGGGGATACTGTGAATCAGGTGTGCAGGGTGATGACTAGTTGCATGTAAAAGAGAGTTTCCAGCAGTCATTTTCCTATGGAGTCTAGAGTGTAGGTGGTTATCAAGGACAAATAGCTCAACATCAAGGAAACAAATACTATTGCAACTTATTTGACCTGAAAATTCAAGATTCAAATCATTACTGTTGATGTCATCAATGAATTGGAGAGCCCCAATCTCCGGGCCCTTCCAAATGATCAAAAGATCGTCGATGTACCTGTACCAACGGATTATGTGGTTGCAAACAACCTCTTGAAACGATGCCATGAGGACCCGCTCCTCCCAAAGTCCCATATGCAAACAAGCATAGCTCGGGGAGAAACAGGCCCCCATCGCAACGCCTCTAATCTGCTGGTAGACAATTGTTTGAATTAAAAAGAAGTTGTTTTCTAGGCACATAGAAATGATTGACATCAGCATTTTGTTGTGCTCAGTAAAACAAATAGGGCGTTTGTTCAAGTAAAACTCTACAGCTTTAAGTCCGTCTCTATGGTTGATGCTAGTGTATAGCGAAGAGACATCCAAAGAGATGAACAGATAATCATCATGCCATACAACATCCTCCAACTTACACAGGAGATCACCCGTATCTAAGATAAATGAGGGTAACTGTCTCATAAAATCTTGTAGAAAAAAATCCACATATTTACTTGCATTCTCTAAGATACTATTGCGGGCTGATATGATTGGCCTCCCTGGTGGTATAAGGGCGTTTTTGTGAACCTTTGGTATAAAGTACAAGACTGGCATGACAGGGTTATCATTTTTAAGAAACCGGAATTCATCCAATGTTAATAGTCCCTTGCTTTTCCATGCCAGTAGATTTGAATAGAATACTTTCCAAAAGGCTTTGACCGTGATCATATCACTCCTTCTGTAACAATCAGTCACGTTAAGTTGGTTAAGGGCCTCTGCCATGTACATACTGCGTGGCCAAAGAACGATGTTACCACCCTTGTCTGATTGTCGGATGATTATGTCCTTATTGTCCTTAAGTTTTTTTATTAGACAATGATATTGGTTGTCTTGTGCAGTGTACTTCTTTTTGATGGACCCCTGCTTTTTATACAGACATTTCAGTTCCTGTGTAACCTTATCATGGAATAGGTCGATATTGTCCTTGATCATGATGGGGCAAAATGTTGATTTGGGTTTGAATGTTGTTAAAGCCCCAACATCCCGTCGCATTATTTCTTGGCTGAATGATGATATACAATCGCCAGATTCTTGTTGCAGATCGTATAAGTCCCGCATCAGTTCACTATCACCCACTGTTAAGGCCTGTGTGTTGTTGTCAGAAGCCCCAACTGGTCTGTTTTTTGCAGGTTGTAATAAATGGAACTTACGCAGTTTCAATTTGCGTACGAATTTAAACATGTCAATACGGCATTCTGCATAGTTGAAGTCACTCCTAGGACTAAAAGACAACCCCAAGGACAATATAGATCACTCGTTGTCAGTTAGAGAAACGTTGGAGAGATTGACGATAGTTTGGTCATCCTTGTCAATAATTACTTGCGCACCCATTGTTTCTTTGCTTTCCTGTTGTAGTGCTTTTTCCCTGCGTTGCTTGCACTTCTTTCATCTTTCCCCTCTTTTGAAGTTTCGTCCGGAACGTCTTTGGCATTTTGAGCACGAGGGCGTAGGGTTTGTCTTCTGTCTTGGCGTAGACAGTCCAACTCCTGCCCCAGAGAGAATTTCTGAAACCCCGACCTCTGAGCCCTCGTGAGTTCATTATCGGACTCGCTGTCAACAGCCGAACTTAAATCAGAGATTGAGGTTGAGGGAGCCGGGTCATTCGTTGCGCCACTAGGGGCTGATACTGGTAGTGCTACCCTTTTGTTTCTTGCTTTCACGTTATCATACCTCTTAGCGAACGTGAACACCTGACCATGTTCACTATATATATATTCACTGAATAAACCATAGGTTTCAGGGGTGTTATAGTTAGTTGGACATTTCCCTCGTACAAAACCCTAGAAATTCCCCTGTTATAGTTAGTTCGGCTAACTATAACTCGCGCCCCCGCAATGCACTGTCGATGAAGTCATCACTCATGACATGGTCAGTGACATCACTGATGACATCACTGATTGACATCTCAAATGACATCACTGATGACATCACTGATTATGTCATCCATGTGATAAATTAGTGCATCTTCTCACACCCTAATATAACCTTTGATACACCGACTCAAAATTTCAGACAGCCATTTTGACAACCATAGATACTCCAATACCAATAACTACTCACCCACTCATTGACTTTTAGGTCTATTTACATCTCCCCTCACTCACCTGTACAGTCACTCATACTTACAGTCACTCTGTGCATTTATACACCTATATAGACACTCACACACTGCCAATCATCCATTGAGGTACTGACACATCTAGTCAGTCATGCAAATAATTAATCACAGTAAAATGTACTCACCTATACAGTTAAAAACACTCAAGTTCACTTACTCATAAAAATACTAACAAATTCTGTGTCTTCCCGCAGAAAAACAAACAGCACATGACACAGATATCCTTGCAGTATGGCGCATTCAGCCACTCCCAAAATCACACACTCTCACATATAGATAGTTATATACTCTTACACACATATACACTGCGTTTCACATATGTAGTTACTGACACATGTACAACTGAGATATACATTCGATCACTAACACACCCATACATACACTCACCCAACCATACAGTCCGTCACAGATGCACTTTTAAAAACATGCACCCACTTAATCACCCACTCACACATCTAGTCACAGAGTCAAACACACCCTACCCACACAAACACTCAGGCACCCATACAGATACTCAGACAACCAATCAATAACCCATATAGACACTCATATAGCTATTCACAAAACCATGCAGCCACTTATACACCAACACACAGACACATACAGACATTCACACAGTTTAGTCACTAGTCTGCAGTAAGATACATTTAATGACTCACTTATAGACTCAGTTACGCACCTAGAAAATCATCCATTCACACACTTGTACACCCACTTATTTTTCAACAGGCCTTTCCCTATATATATTAAACATAATAAAACTGTTCAGAAACACATACTCAATGGATGATGTCATGAGTGATGTCATCAGTGATGTCATTTGAGATGTCATGAGTTATGTCATCAGTGATGTCACTGACCATGTCATGAGTGATGTAATATGTGACGTCATCAGCAGTGCATTGCGGGGGCGCGAGTTATAGTTAGCTGAACTAACTATAACAGGGAAATTTATAGGGTTTTGTACGAGGGAAATGTCCAGCTAACAATAACACCCCTGAAACCTATGGTTTTTTCAGTGAATTTCTAAGGTTTTTAAAAGGCCAATTCCTAACTATAACGCCCCTGAAACCTTTGGTTTTTTCAGTGAATTTCAAAGGTTTTTTAAATGCCAATTCCTAACTATAACGTGCATGAAACCTATGGTTTTTTCAGTGAATTTCAAAGGTTTTTTAAATGCTAATTCCTATCTATAACTTATCTGTGAAGATATCATGAAAAACATTCTTTTCATAAAGTACGGTGCACATTAGTTTTGTGGAAAAACATCTTTGTGATTGGTTAAGAAAAAGCAGTTTCAACGTGGAGTACATATCATAGGATAAAATTTGCTCAGCTCAACCACACCTGCTACTTGCATTTGGAAGGCACTGTTCGAACTTAAAACAATCGTCAACTTTTAACCTGCACGTGTCGTTAAATGTTCAAGAAAATGTTACAAAAAAATATCGTAAAGTTTTAAAAAATGTATGAACTTTTAACCTGCACGTATTGTAGACTGTTCTAGAAAGTGTGTTGATAGAATACGTTGCACTTCTGACTTCTATGTGTTGTTGAATATTAAAAAAAACGGTTCATATGGAATATTAAAAAGAAACCAATAGAGAAGTTTTGAACCCTAAAAGAATCAAGGAACTATTCTAATTTATTCTTTACATGTATTTATGTGTGCAGCAACAAAATTATAGACACAACAGCACTAGGAAGAGGAAGAAGCAGGGAGTGGGGGGAGGGGGGGGGATAGGCAGAATGGCACACATGCACAATTAAGTACAACACACATATAGACTAACAATGGCCAAAATGAAACACACCAACAAGGAGCACAAGTCACACAACCTGCCAACATCACACCACTGAACGAGCATAGAAGTGAAAACCACACTGCATTCATACAGGATGTGTACAAAGGCCAGTCGTTGGTGTTGTGGGATGTCTGCGACCATGGTCATCATGGATGAGATGCCCAGCATGTGGCACATGGTCGAGTTCACTGTGTGTTATGTTGCCAAACGGCTGCTCCTCCCTCCCACGAGCCCCCACACTTTTGTACGGTGAGCTGTTGTATCTCGTGCACTCGTACGGCACGCCATTGTAATGCCTATTTGCACATGTCCTGCTACATTCCAATTACAACATCACAGTGCCGTTTGGAGGTGGTGCATGCCACTTTACAACATCGACGGCTGCGGCTTTTGTAACAGGCCACACCAGAACACAGAGACACACTTAACGCACTTCCTGTACACGGTCATGTCCGAGACACCCCGTTCCCCTTGCCGGATAGGCACACCCCTGCACTGACCTGTGAATGACAGACCAGCACACGCCAGTTGTGCATGCAGGAGGATGCGTACGTAGCTACACATCCAGGCTCACTGCCAACGCTGAGGTGACAGCACACTGTGATGTTGCAGGGCTCGTGCCTATCATGCTAAGACAATGACCACAGGGACACACTTACTAAGATGTGGGTTTGGGGGGCATTGGTGGTCCTGGAGTTGTTGAGATGAGTCTTCTGGCCCTCATGGGTATTCCTGTATCATGCTCATTGACTCTATGGCACCTGTGGGTGTTCTGGTGTGGCTCTTGGCTGTGTTCCCTTTCATGGTGCAGGTAGTTGTCCTGCTTAACACCAGCAGAAAGCAGGTGTAAAATCCCCGGTGCTAACGTGTCTTTTCGCCGGAATTTGTTTTGCATTGCAATTGGTGTGAAAGTTGTGATGTGATTTTTTTCGTGTGCACAACAATATACGAACTGAGCAGTGTATCTCGTCAAGATCCAGCACCTGACGCACTATTGCCAATCAATATAAATACAATGAGATTTCTTAATAGATTTTGTGTGTACACTGTAAGTGCAGCCAATACCTCCGTGCAATACAATACAGGATTTTAGTATTTAGAATAAATCGCAAAGGTGCACCTCGTGTCTTTTTGCAGGGGAACGGCTACTCTCCATTTCATTATCAGCACTTTATCGGAAGTAAAGTTGAGATAAATCTAACACACTATTCAGAAGTTGGTTCAAACTGCAGATATCACCAGTATTCCAGCGATAAGTGCCCCAAAATTTAACACCATGGTGGACTCCATCAAATAACAGTAATAAGAACAAGAAAGAGTCACACAGCAGTTAAGAGAACAACCAAAAACATTATTAATTTTTTTTCAAACTTTATTTTTTATAATAATAAATATATAAACGATAAACTATTTTCAAACTTTATTTTTTTATTAACATAAATATAAACAATAAACTATTAAACAAAATGTAACAACAATAATACAAAACAACAAGGCGGAACACTCCTGTGGGAACCACGGATGTCGATGACAGACCTGGAAAATCAGAAAGATTGTTAAAAAAACAACAACATGGTATTCTCAACAAAATACCACAAGAAACAAATCACAGATATATAAAATGCATACAGCTAACAAAATTTTATAAGTTTAACTTACAGAAACTGTAAATGTTGCCGCTTTAAAATATTTACCGAATCTGAGCAAATTTTTTTGCAGAAGGCACCACGACCACAACGTTCTTCTTCAGTGGTGAAGAAATTTTTAACTTTTTCCAAGGGGCAAACAAAGACCAATGCCACCTTCTTCATTCGCAAGATTTGCCAAAGAGTTCTGTTTCGAGGGGATCCTAACAAAAAATACTCGTGCGGCACAGCAAGTATGATGAAACACCTAAGGACCCTTCATTCAAACAATCTTGCATGAGAAGAGTGCAAACAGATGAGAAACACTCCTGTTCTGTATCTGTAAAAAAGAATCACAAATAAATGTATATTAATAACTTTCAAATTTATACTATTCCATTACTGTACAAACACATTTTATATAAAAACTGACTAAGAAACCATAGCCCTGAACCACAAGTGTGACGATCGTTAAAACACTACATGCATAGTGCATACTACTTTGAAGCAGTTCATGCCCCAAAGCCTACCTCACTAAAAGACTACATGCTAACTGACTAAATGATTACAGTACTATAAGGAGACACGCTGGGTGAGTGACAGGGTGTTTGCTAGAAGAGTATGAATACTAACTAGGGAACTGAAGGTGTGAAACACAACTGTGTAAGTGATTAGAGGACTGCATCCATACTGCATAGGCATTTAAAGCAGTCCATGTGCTAAGGCCTGGCTCACTGCATGACTACTTGGGTACTGACTGAATGATTAGAGTACAGCAAGGAGAGTGCCTAGGTGAATTTATAAGTGCTAGGCTTTTCGCACAGGAATGGATTAGTACTTGGTACTGAATGGGTCACTAGAGGAGTGCAAAGGCAGTCACAAGTGCTGGACTGTATGGATACTGACTAGGAAATTGAAAGTGTGAAAGACAAGTGTTTAGGTGGTTAGAAGACTGCATGCATAGTGCATAGGGGTTTGAAGCAGTCCATGTGTTAAGGCCTGCCTCAGCGTATGAATACTTAGGCACTAACTGAATGATTAGAGTACTGCAAAGATAGTATCTTGGTGAATTTATAAGTGTTTGGGTTTTAGCACAGTGAATGGATTAGTACATGGTGCTGAATGGGTCAATAGAGGACTGCAAAGGGAGTGACAGGGTATTTCCTGGAAGTGTATGGATACTGACTAGGGAATTGAAGGTGAGAAAGACAATTGTGTAGGTGGTTAGAGGACTGCATGCATAGTGGATAAGGGTTTGAAGCAGTCCATATACTAAGGCCTGGGTCACTGGATGAGTACTTGGGTACTGACTGAATGATTAGAGTACTGCAAGAAGAGTGCCTGGGTGAATTTATTAGGGTTTGGCGCAGTGAATGGATTAGTACATGATACTGAATGGGTCACTAGAGGAGTGCAAATGGAGTGACAGGGTGTTTGCTGGAAGTGAACGGATACTGACTGGGGAATTGAAGGTGTGAAAGACAAGTGTGTAGGTGCTTAGAGGACTGCATGCAGAGTGGATAGGGGTTTGAAGAAGTCCATGTGCTAAGACCTGGCTCAGTGCATAAATACTTAGGCAGTGACTGAATCATTAGAGTACTGGAAAGAGAGTGTCTTGGTGAATTTATAAGTGTTTGGGTTTTGGCACAGTGAATGGAGTAGTACATGCTGTCGAATGGGTCTCTAGAGGACTGCAAAGAAAGTAACAGTATGTTTCCTGGAAGTGTATGGATACTGACTAGGGAATTGAAGGTGTAAAAGACAAGTGTATAGTATGTTAGAACACTACATGCATACTACATAGACATTTGAAGCAGTCTATTTGGTACTTAGAAACTGACTAAATAATCAGACTACTTCTAGGACAGTGCTTAGGTAAAACTTTTAAATTTTCAGTTCTGCCACAGTGAACAGAATAGTACATGGTACTGTACCTTAGTGTCAAACCCTGACTCATTTTATCAATGCATAAGCAAAGACTAGCTTCTAATGCTACTAAAACTTGACAACATGAGAGGTTTTACATTAGTTATCTGTCAGCAAATACACAATGTTACCAAATGCTTCTCTCACAGTGGTTCTCAAATGCACACAGACTCACAGTGTGATTCTAGACAACAACCACTATACCTAGGAGTTTACCAAAAATCATTCACTACAGTGGAAGTGGTAAAGGAACTGCACACAATCTACATATTTCACGACTACACTTTAATGTCAATGCCTGACTAATTTAATCAACGCATAAGCAAAGACTGGCTTCTAATGCTACTAAAACTTGACAACATGACAGGTTTTAAAACAGTTATCTGTCAGCAAATACACGATGTTACCAAATGCTTCTCTCACAATCCTTACCTAAATGCACACAGACTCACAGTGTGATTTTAGACAATCAACACTATCCTAGGAGTTTACCAAAACTCATTCACTAGTCTGGAAGAATTAATGGTACTGAACACAATCTACATATTTAAGTACAGCACATCAGTGTCAAAGCATGACTCATTTAATCAACGCATAAGCAAAGACTGGATTCTAATGCTACTAAAACTTCACAACATGACAGGTTTTAAAAAAGTTATCTGTAAGCAAATACATGATATCACCAAATGCTTCTCTCACACTGATCCCAAATACACACTAACTCACACTGTGATTCTAGACATGCATCACTATCCCTAGGAGTTTACCAAAACTCATTCACTACAGTGCAACTGGTAAGGGAACTGCACACAATCTACATATTTCAGGACTGCACTTTTCTGTCAAAGCCTGACTCATTTAATCAAATCATAAGCCATAACTGTCTTCTAATGCTAATAAAACTTCACAACATGACAAGTTAAAACAGTTATCTGTCAGCAAATACACGATGTTACCAAATGCTTCTCTCACAGTGGTTCCCAAATGCACACAGACTCACTGTGTGATTCTAGACAAACAACACTATCCCTTGCACTATACCAAAACACATTTCTTCATCTAGAAGTAGTACTACATTTTAGTATAGAAACATAACTTAACTCATTTCACAAATTCATAAATAATGACTGGTTTCTAATTCTACCAAAATATAAAAACTGCACAGTTATCTGTTTACAAACACATGAAAAACACAAATGCTTATCACAGAATGGTTTCTACATGCACACACATTGTAGAGAAAAAAAGTACTCCCTACACTTTAGCAGGAAAAATACATTAGTCTGATTAAAATCAAAATAGTCTACATACATCCCCTTACAATTAAATAACTCATCTTTCAAGTTATTTTGTAGATTAAGAAGTAAATCAATCACTCACCATATTTTCTTTTACAGAATCCCTGCACTGTGCACCTCTCAGCAAAAGCAAAGAATGAAAAAGTTTCCCTTTCATTTTCCACACATATACATGTAAACATCAAATCACAATCCTTCGCACATAAACTCAAAAGCAAACACACATTTCTATTGGTTAAACATTTCAACCCTTTCCAACTGAAATACATTTCAACCCTTCCCCCAATCTGCCTTCTGCCTGTTACCATAGAAACAGGTCATGGAACACTGCACTGAGAACACAGGTCACAAGTTCAGCACACAATGTTCCTACACAAGACAGGAAGTGTGCTTGACTTTTCAACATATCAGCTTATCATATATAATGTTCCTTACAATCTGTTTTTGTTAACCAATAACAATCATACCTTTAAAAAACAGAAATATACACCCTACCTTTCAGTGTAGAAAGTTGTCATACAACCAATGATTTCTTGTCATTTTTCAAAAAACGTTGCCGTGGATCCGCGCACCCACCGCAAGAGAATCCGTGCATCCAACGCAATAGGATGCGTGCACTGTGCGCGCATTTCCCCGTGTTTTTTTTTAAAAAAGGGGCCCCAGGGGGTCCTTCTGGGACCCCCTAAGAACCTCTAGAGGGTCAGAGTATTTCCACTCTGCCCCCTTTATATGTTTTACACACTTATTCCACTTGCATCTTCAGCCTCGCTTCTACCGAGGCAGAAAATGGCCGCCAACAGTTCCTGGTTTCGAATGTAGAGAGACACTCGACAGCCAATTAGCATTCAGCGTGTGATCGGAAAGGTGCGCGCTCGGTTCGGGAGGGTGCGCTTACGGTGCGGGTACGGTCCGCGGATCCTCCGCGGCCATAGATATCACTAACTTTTTTACCCTAATTTTCTCAAGAACTACTGAACAGATTCACACCATATGCAAAAGGCACGAGTCCGAACTGAGGACTACCTCTTTGCCAAATTTGGTGTCATTTCGTTCAGCGTTTCGGGCTGTAGCTGAGACAACAGATCCTATGGGAAATTGCATGGGGAAAAAGCATTTTGAAACCCCCCTTTTTTCTCGGCCCCCGCTTGACGGATCACCGCAAAACTTTTAGGGTAGGAGCGGAGAGGAGCTGGCCAAAAGTTTGGAAAATTTCGCGAGGATTCGTCAACCGGCGCCAACGTTATTCCAAATAGAATGTTGCAGATTTCCTATGGAAAATAGGTCCTAACTATAACTAAGTAGATAATATATATATATATATATATATATATATATCCATGCTTCCATAGGAAAACCGTTTTTTACCTTGCCTATAACTTTGGTGTCCTTTGACGAATCTTAATGAAATTTTCCCCAAAAAAGTGCTCCAGTGATTCTTGCTGCACATGGAAAGTTTCAGGGGGGGGGTTCTGAATAAGGGTGCGCTTGCAATGTTAATACCCAGAGAAATCTGTCAATACTACTACAGCCCGAACCACTGAATGGAATTACACCAAATTTGGCAGAAAGGTAGATGTTATGCAGATTGTGCTTTTTGTTATTTGGTGCAAATCCGTTCTGTAGTTTTGAGAAATGTAAGAAGAAAATTTTAGTGACATCTCTGGTCACTGATATTTCGCGAAACAAAGACGAGCACGAGCAGGGAAATGCACAACTCTGATTGGCTGCCAACACTTCAACTAGGAAGTGTTGGCATCCATCCTGGGACTCGACTTCACCGAGTCCAAAGGCACAAAAGTGAAAATAAAGAAAACGGGGCAGAGGAGGAATACCCTGACCCTCAAGCCATGGTCTTGGGGTCCCCCTGCGACCCCGGCACAGAATAAACGCATTTGTTTCTGCAAAATCGTGATATTTGCAGCGGATGGGCCAGGACTGCAGGGCATATCATAAATATAGGGCTTATCAAAGTCCCGGGGACCGTCACCTCTCCGGAGCACTTTTTATTATGTATGCGTGTGGACCCACAGACCCGCACACAGCCCCAGGGTCCGCCACGCCATAACAAACAGTGCTCCGCTTTCAGCAAGCAAGAGCAGAAAATGCTCTTGCCTGCTGAAAGCGGAGCATGTCTGTGTCCCTGCCTGCTGTCAAGCGAGCAGGGAAACAGACACATTGATTTGAGATTCAGGGAGCTGCAAGTTCACAGCTCCCTTGGTCTCAAAGCAATGCCGGCTTCTGTAAGAGTTGGGGAGGCATCAAGGACTGCACGGGCCTTCGGATACCCCTTGTGACCCCCCCATGGGTGCTCTGGGTGGGATTAGGGCACCAAGTCTAGAAGCCAGGACCTGGGGATGGCGTGCCCCGGGTCAAAATTGGCCCAGAGGGGAAGGGGGCCATGCAGCCCCCTCCCGTCCTCAAAATGCCTGGCCTGAGTGTGCTGACAGGTGTGTCTGCAGAGTGGTGGAGAAAGGGGACATGGCCACCAAAAACCTCTCAGCAAACACACTGTGTGGTACTTACTGGTGGTAACAGGAGGGGTAATTGGCCCCCCCAAGGACCCTCAATAGCCCAGAGAACTTCACCCCTCTAGTGGTAGTGCTTTAGGAGGTGCGTTTCTGGAGTGGTGGAGAAAGGGGGCATGGCCTCTGACAACATCTCAGAAATCCTGCTGTGTGGGACTTTCTGGAGGGAACAGGAGGAGGAGTTGGACCTTAAGGTCATCTTTGGAGGCCAACTACCCCTCCTGTTACCTCCAATAAATACACAGTGAGTTTGCTCAGAGTTCTTCAGAGGCCATGCCCCCTTTCTCCACCACTCCAGAAACGCGGCTCTTGGCGCACAACTTGTTCGGAAAAGAAGTTCACTTTACTCCTGAGGGACCTTTGGGTGCCAAGAAGCCCTCCTGGTACCTCCTGTAAGTCTTACACAGCGGGATTCCTTAGAGATTGTTGGAGGCCCATCCCCCTTTCTCCACCACTCTGCAAATGCCATTACTACTCAAAAAACCATAGCAATTCACTGAAAAAACCTAAGGTTACAGGGGCATTAAATTTAGGAAAAGGAATTTAAAAAAATCCTCAGTAATTCACAGAAAAAAACAAATGTTATAGGGATGTTATAGTTAGACTCAGGTTTCACTCGTACAAAACCAGTCAAATTCAGCAGTTACAGTTAGCTACACTAACTATAACTCGCACCCCGCAATGACCCACTTATGACCTCACATATTACATCACTCATGACATGGTCAGTGGCATCACTGATGACATCTCAAATAACATCGCTGATGACATCATCCCCTTAATCACTTACACGCCCACTCACACACCCATAGAACCTTTCATACTCCCACACAATACACAAACCAATTCACATACCCATATCACTACCTACACACAAACTCCCTAATTCAAAGCAACACACACATCCACTCACCCATACAGCCACTGAATCACCCACTCATTCATCAATACAGACAATCACACACACCCTTGTCCTCCTACACAGACACCCATACAGGTACTCAGACAACCAATCAATCACACATACAGCCACTCACGTACCCACTCACCAACCCATACAGCCACTTAGACACCAACTGGCAGACTGATAGACATTCACAAAGCAAGTCACTCACCCATACATTCATTGAGACACCTAATCACTCACTTATACAGTCAATCACGCACTCACAGAATAATCGATACAGGCACCCATGCACCCAGTGATTCACCAACACACCTTGCTATATATATATATATTTAGCACTCAAGCTTTATATAAACACTCAGTCACTGCATGATGGCATCAGTGATGTCACTTGAGATATCTGAGTGGCAGAATGGGTGAGTGAATGGCTGTGTGAGTGTTTGTACAAGTGAGTGAATGGGTGTGTGTGGTTTTGTGAGTACTGGTATGGGTATGTGAGTGGTTGTATGGGTTTGTGAGTGGGTGTACAAGAGGTTGTATGAGGGTGTGTGAGTGGTTCTGTGGATGATGTCATCAGTGATGTCATTTCAGATGTCACTGATCATGTCATCAGTGATGTAATATGTTAGGTCATAAGTATTGCATTGTGGGAGCACAAGATAAAGTTAGCTGAGCTAACTATAACTGCTGAATTTCACTGGTTTTGTACAAGTGAAACCTAAGCCTAACTATACCGTCCCTCTAACCTTTGTTTTTTTCAGTGCTTAGCTACAAGACTTTCAGCCAACCCTCTCCATCAATATTTCTAATATTGTGTCATTCTCATTTTTCATCTATCGACTGCAGCGTACAGCTTGGGACAGGACTGTGGGCCAGCCCACTACAGCTATGGGCTAACTTTACAGCGAGTGATGGCATTCTTCCCCTTCACAAGAAGTAAATCCACACAGAAAGTAGTGCCCTTAAGAGTCAGTGACTACTATGACAAAGTATCTTTTTGAGATGAAAAATATATTTGCGTTTAGAAAAAAAATGTAATATTGATGCGTGGCCGATAGGTTCCCCATCAATAAAGTTTTGCAAAAACTGAGAAAACAAACCATAACAAAGCCTTTATTAGCGTTGCCATTGTTTGTTTCATACTCTAGAACATTCAAACCCAGTCAAGATAACAAAACGTACTCAAACAGCTAAATGCATGTCAATATTTTAAGATCAAAATGAAGGGGACGGCAGTCAGGCAGTGATGGTAGGTCTGGCAAGCTTTTAAAAAAAATCCATTTCAATAAATGGCGCAAGTGCAAGACCACACAAGATTGTGCATGGCCTGTCACTTTTAGCCTCACTGCTGAGCAGTAGAATTATCCTAAGAGAGTGGTCCTTTTATTGCAGTCTATACTGGCTGGATAAGGGAGTCAACTTGGAATTGCTTTCATTTGCTGTGTTCACTGTCTGGAGAAGACTGTATGCTGCGGTTTTGCCAGGAGACTGAGTGAGATCTGGACTGGGCAGCTGAATCTTGAACAAACAGTTCTCGGTAATACCAGTACTGCACACAAATTTTAAAGGCATCTCCACAGTGAATAAGCCATTGTTGTACTAATGTACCAGACCTGGATTACAGTGTGCAAAAACTCGTTCAAATGGAGGTGTAGGGAACAGCAGAAACAGAGGTGGAAACCATGAAAGATAGTTGGAAGGTTGAAAAACAGAAAAAAGGGAGAGATAGGAAGGAGGAGATATTGGAGTGGTAGCCAAAGACAGATAGGGTACAGAAGGAACAAGAAAAGTGAAGAGAGCTGTTAATAACAGAAATTGGAGTGCGAGAAAGAAGGATAAGAATTTAAAGTGGAAAGGGAATGGAATAGAAAAGGCAGACAAGCAGAATGAAGCGTGATAAAGGAGAGAAAGGGAAGTGGACAAGAAAGGGAGAAAGGTGAAAAGTAGTTAGTGAGGGGAGAGTTGAGAGAAAGCGTATACAAGACAGAGCAAGAAAAGAACATAGTGCAGGAGACAAATAAAGGCTGTATGCCTCTGCTTTATAATACATATGTCTAAAAATAAAATATATAACGTTCAGGGAGGACAGGCCTGTATCATTGCTAGGATTCACCTAATGCACAGCTCTGCTGTCCAGACACACAATAGTTATTCATTCACAGTGACAGGGTTTTCTGCCATGAATAATATGTTTTACCTTATTAGTTAATTCAGGAAAGGAAAAATAGGCAGAGAGAATTATAATTCTTTCTGCCTATTTTTCCTTTCCTGGTGACGGTTGCATATTTTTTCTCCTGAGCCTATTAACTAATAAGGTAAAATACATAATATGACAGACAAATGGTTGTGGAATGGGGAGGTTAATGGTGGATTAATGCTCTTTACATTCTTGGCAATGGTTTTATGTGGGGGGGGGGTGCATTTTCTGCTAAACGCCCAGAAAGCACCTTCAAAAGGAATCCTCTGAAGTAGTCTGCTTCATGTCATGAGCTATCCAAGCGCACTTCGTCAGTGACCCACTCGGTGCCACTGCACACACGGGGTAGGCAGAAAAAGAGGGGTAGTCATGAAAAGCTAGGTTTTAATAGGCGACTAAGACCAAACAGCTCATCCTATCATCGCAACTTTCCTGCTTAAGTACCTCAAGAATAACTTGATATCCAGCTATTAAGTGATGTGTCCAGAATCACAGGATGGGGATCTGACGCTAGGACTTGAACCTGGGCCCCCAGTTTCAAAGTCTGTAGGTGTGACCGCAAGGCTATACCAATGACTAGGTGTGGCGATGCAAATTCCCACATTCATTCGCTACCACACATGCTTTTTAGTAATAGATCATGTCATTCATCTGAACCTGAAGCACTGATGTTGCTAGGAGATTTCAGACACACTGCCCCAATTGGAAGTCCCACATTCAATGCCCTGCAGCGTCCTAAAAGCCCACAAATAATGAGATCCAACATAGCTGCCAAGGTTTCGGATTGCATATGTGTGACATTTTCTGAATTTCTGTGCAATTATGAGCTATATTTCAATGATTATGAGTGACACTTTCTCGCTAGCCAAATCAAGCAGTGAAGATGAGGGAAACAGAAATTACAGCCATTTAAGCAACGAGAATCTCTAAGATCATCTTAAATGTGCTGCAAAGCACCAGAAATGGAAGAGCTTGACATCAGGGTTTTAAGTGGGATGAAAAACGTGTGAGTCTCTAGAAGGGGCATGCATGGCCTATGCAATTAAGCGTATGGCTTACACACAAACTAAATTTCTCCACTGGCGGAAACTTGCAGGGAGAATTAATTCTAAAACAATTTCATTGCCAGCTTATATCGCACTCCACAACTGGGGCAGAAATGTGCATGGTGCAATCACAAGAGAATGCCCCGTCTTCAAGAAATGCTTACAAATTACTGCAGTGTTTCAATGGGAAAAAGGTTCCTCCCCTCTTTCTATCAAAATGAGAGAATGAACGAAAATGTCCAGTTCACGGGGGCTTTAAAGACACTCCTATCTACCCTTTGACTCAGCTGGGATACCTACGGTTACCATTGGTTGGAATTTAAAAACGCGATGCACTATCCAGGGTACAGCGTCGATAAGCAACACATTGTTGTTTATGTATCAGTGTATGCACTCAAATTAGTCATTTAAATAAACAATTGGCCAACTTCGGACCGAGAGTGCAGCAGCCAGCTCATACCAGAAAGGGGAGATAGAATGGGGTTTGTCAGTCAGCCTAGCAACTGTTAAATGGCTTGTATGAAGGGAGTAACAATATCACCTCAAGAAAACCATGAGGGCTACGACAGAAGCGAGAGCGTGCCCGTTATGTTGGTGAAACACAAGATGGGTGTTAAAGAGTCCGTTACACTCCGGTCAGTGATTGTAAAAGAGTTCCAGGTCTGAGCCAGCCAGTGACATTTTGGGGGGCTTTGCATTAGGTTGCCTATGATACAGCGCCAGTGTTAGAAGTGGGGGGGAACGGAAGGGCACGGCGTGCCCCTACTTTTAAAAATTATGCTAGTCCGTTCCCCTACTTCTTGATTTAAAAAAAGCGTCCCGGGACTGCCCTAATTCAGGCCCGGTTCTAGTAAGGGCTTGAAGGCAGGCGCGAAACGTCATGGGGCTCAAAGTGCTTCAAAGCCCTCCCCCCCCCCACTTCCCCCGTCGTGTGTGTGCGCCCGGGCGCGCACACACAGACAGTTTTTGAGATTATCGCAGCCGTACATGAGTACTTCACAGGTCTTTAAAAGACCATTTACATGTTAACGAGGCTTTGTTTATTTTTTCACCCCTTCATCTCCAACAGGGGCATGGCGAAAGGCGACAAATCCTTTCTTTGGCCGCGGTAACCTTTGCCTACTGTCCTGCTGCGTGGATATTCTTTTTCTATGCAGCGCAGGAGAAAAGAAGTTTGTTTATTTTGATTCACCTTTCCCAACCCCTGCAGCTGCTTATCACTTCAGGCTGCGACACTAAGATTGACTAATAGAGTAGGTAGGAGAATGTGTCACTATTTGTTTTTCTTTTTAAATTCTGCACAGGCGCAGCAGGACATGTACTTTGTGTGTGCTTCATTTAATCCGTTTTTATCATTATCATGGCTGATGCAGGACAACAATAGGACAATAAAAAAATGCCCAGATAACGCTGGTGGTTAATGATCCTGCTGGAGAGCAATCATTTCTCTGTTAGTAGTTAAGTGCAGATGAACTGTATTTTATGTGGAAGCTCAGTGGGTTACTGTCATTGTGACAGAGATCCTTGTGTTAGATGCAGTTCAGAAGTTACAATCCTAACATAGGACAGTGACCAATGAACTGTCATCAAATAGCTGTATGCAAACCTGAATGATGTAGTTAGAACTTCGCGTTTTTTGTTTTGTGATATAGTTAGAACTTCCCCAGTCTTTCATTATTCTAATGTTGCTAAAATGAGTATCTTTGGGCAGATATACATTTTTATCAGTAAAGCCAACCCCTAACCACTGGAGTACTCTTTAAATCCTGAGTTTGTGCTTCTCCAGACCAAACCCTCTTAAAATAACTGCCCACCAGTATGGATGACATGTGATTCATACACCTTGTAACCCTCATTGGCTTATGTGACATTCCCTGTAGGCTGATTTACATACTTGTATGATTCGTTGTCTCTGTATAATGTGTGCGTGTTGTAAAGTACTGACACACACTACACTGATATGAGTAGCGCTACACAACAAATGAAATGCATATGAGAGAGGGGCTACATAAAGATGAGGGGCACTGTTGGAGGGTGGCAGTGAGGGAATCCGAGGAGAAGGTAGTGGGAGTGGCTATGGAGCGATGAGGGGCACTGTTGGAGGGTGGCAGTGAGGGAATCTGAGGAAGAGGTCATGGGGGGGAGGGGGAGCTAGGGAGAGATGAGGGGCACTGCTGGAGGATGGTAGTGAGGGATTCTGAGGAGAAGGTCATGAGGGGGAGGGGCTACAGCAAAATGAGGGGCACTGGTGGAGGGTGGAAGTGAGGGAATCCGAGGAGGAGGTCATGAGGGGGAGGGGCTATGGGGAGATGAGGAGCACTTGTGGCGTATGGCAGTGATTATTGGTGTGGCGCCAAAAAAGACTTTCGCAGCAGCGCTAAAGCCGGCCTTGTCATGGCCTTTCTGTTTTTGTTTATTTAATTAGCAGTCGGGTCATAAGGGCTACTGTGGAACATACTTTAAAGTGTGTGCTAATTATATTTACTGCTATATTCAATGTTTTAAGTTTGAAGGGGATTTTACTAATGTTTTTCCCGGGAAAAATGAAAGTGGAGCCCGATGGTGCCTGATATGGGGCTGGGGCCCAAGGTCAGCTGTGAAATAAGGTGCACTGGAGAGGAGTAGTGGATAATCAAGCCTGTAAGGGAGTGCGTTGCGGAGTCTGGGGTCAGGTGGAGGTAGCAATGAAGAGGGATCCTCCGTGAAGGCTCGAACAGAGGGAGCCCAAGTAGTGTCACTTGCCTGATACTACCACCTCAGAAACCTCCTCTTCCCATCAAAGGAAAATTACATAGAAAAAACAGTTTTTGAGAGTGATAATATTTAGAAAGAGATTTGGAAAAGAGTGCGATTTACTGGGCCTTGTAAGACTAAGAAGAGATAAAGGAGGGCCCGGAGGATTTGCAGTCTGGGTGTTGCTACTCCCAAGATAATTTTGAAAAAAAAACTATAGGGTCAAATACTGCATTTTATTTTCAACACCCCATTTTTACACAAATTCTCTCAAAAGCCATTACTGTGCCAAGACAACATCCCCAGGAGTTGACCACATTTTTTTTCAAGATGCACAATATGTTCCTCCCATAAGTAAATATTTACCTCCACTTTGCCAAGGCCTGTGTTTCGTCCTGCTTGCTCACATGTTATCTCACTCAGGCTCACTACCCCCATTATTCATTCTCATTCACTTTCCCTTTTACTCAAAATTGCTCACTTGCACTCACTCTTCAACATTCGGTACCACATTCTCACTCACTCAGTCTCACCACTTTTTACTACTCTGATTACCTCATTCTAACTTACAGTTTCACTTACTATACGTGACTCCTTCTCACTCACTTTCTCTCACTTTCATCGACATACACGCTTTCACTCATGCTCAGTTACATTCAGGCACTCAATCATTCACACCCACATTTACTTACTCGCACTCATTCTTCTTTGCAGGACACTTGAATACATATGTGCTATACTATGTTTGAGCAGCTAGCTGGCTGCCATGAATAAGAATTATTTATTTATTTATCTCACTTGTAAAGCGCACTCTCACCTAACAGGCATCCTGGCGCTGACAATCAAGAGTGCACAATTTGTGGATAAGAAGGAGCCCTTGTGAGTTTCCGTGAGTCAGATCAGATTCTCTTGAAGAGTTCCTTTGTCTCTGAGCCCTGCTTAACACATGTGTACAGGAGGAGCCCTATATTCATGTCCTCAATGTTTGAGACAAAAAATACTCATTGATTTCTGAACAAGAGTAAAAGCGTTAAGGTAACATGTCGTTCCTGCTTATATTTTGCATGCTTTATATAATCCTGCATTCCCTATGAGTATTTGCTTTTCCCAGAATGTTGTTACTTTTTTTCAGGCACTGCATAATTTGAAATGAGTCACATCCAGGTGCTTATAATGGGGCAGAATTGGGTTGTAGGTGAAGACAGTGTGAGTTTCACTCAGTGGGGCAGAAGGGTGTTCGGTGGGGATAGGATGTGGCATTATGGCCAGAGCTACCAAATTTGGAACTGGGGAACCTGGTTCAGCCTTCATGCCTTGTCCATCAGACCACTCCTGAGGGAGCACCCATGATAGACTTTAGAAGGCCCCACTAGACCTTAGAAGCCCTGGTCTCTTAGAACCAGCAGGTGAACCCTACCGGTGGCCAGTTGGGTAAACTTGAAGCCCTGTCCACCACAATTCATACCCAGGTTCACCACCAGTCTTGCGGGCAGGTCTACAAAGCAGCACACCCTAGAGCAGCAGTGGCTTTGTCACGCAGTAGTTTTCCTGCAATAATAAAAGTCTCCCACACAACCCCCACGGTTTTTGACGCATTCATAGATTTACAAGGACTTGTAATCGTGGGAATGCGGCAAAATCTTGCGATGCCCCAGAGGAGGCATAACTAGAAGAAATATCTTTATTTCTCCTTGCTTTTTCCTCTTTCAAACTGTGCTTTATTCTGCAGCCCACATAGAAAGATGAAAAAGCATCTCAATATTGTTTTTGTACAGGAAGGTGCCCCTTCCTGCACAAAAACAATCCTGCATGCAAAGGAGGCACCCTTGCACCATGGGGCAAGTGTGCCTGCGTTGAAGCTAGGCTGTCGAAATGGCGCCAGTGCAGGGGGAAAAGACCGGAATGCACCATATTGGATAAATACGGCACATTCCCGCCCTTTCCCTGTGACGCAGGGCAGCGCAGCAAAGTAACTTGCTGTGCTGCCCTGTGCCACTATTCCCATAAATATGTCCCTAAGCTCACAAATAGTAAATTGACCACACTAATTATCTGTGTAAGAGCATGTATTGATAAACACAATGAGCCACTGACCTTTTTCTTGGACCTTGTTGAGTTGCCAAGCACAGCAGCAGATCTAATCTTAGATACCTTACTTGCATGCTTAGAGAGACACGGTTTTACTGATGAGTATTTAAAAAGTCATTTGGTTCAGCTTGTAACAGATGGTGCTTCCAATATGATAGGTAGGAAATCCGGTGTGGCAACTCTTCTGAAACTGAAATATCCACAGTTGAGTGTATGGCACTGTGCTAACCACAAGCTGGAGCTTGCTGTGGGTGATGTTTGTAAAGAAGTCGCAGGCATTAATCAGCTCAAATTTTTTTTTGATAAACTATATACCACCTACCATGCCTCTCCGAAAAATCAGAGAGAGCTTGGGGAATGTGCTCTGGAGGTAGAAGTAAGACTTCTGGCAATTGGAAAGGTGCTAGATGTACGTTGGGTGTCCTCAAGTGAAAGATCTGTGAGAGCTGTTTGGAATAACTACAAAGGACTTATTAAACATTTCATGGAATCTTCCGAAGACTCAACGAGGAGTGACATTGAGCAGAGGAAATATGCTGGTTTAAACCGTTTATTAACCTCCCTGGTGTTTGTTGAAAATATGGGCATTTTATATGATGCTCTCACAGAATTGGGTGACCTATCCAGAAGGCTGCAGCGGCGTGATATGACCATATATGAGGCCGATCGTTCAATACAGATGCAGATTTTAGTGTTTGAATCAATGGCTGATGCACCTGGGCCCTTTGTTTGCTACAACTGCATTAGATGCTGCTGAACGGATGCAGTTTGCTGGTGTAGGACTGCAACAGAACAAAGGCTGTGTTAGCATCAATAGGGCACAGTTCTTTAGGAGCTTAGCAAATAACTTGCAAAAAAGGATGACAATGTCTGATGCATCAAATGTTTCTAGATGCACAACCACAAACAATGATGAAATAGAATACAAAGAGTTAGTACATATAATGAAACTCCTACAACCAGTTTATTGGCCAGATCCAGTAGACATCTTATACGGTGAGGGAGAATTACAAAACCTTTGTAGCAGGTTGCATGTATTTGATACCAGGCAGTACATCCTTGGTTTCAGAGAGTACAAACAAAATAAAAATTGCATCTCTGAAAGCCTGAAACCATTAATGCACATTATAAACACCTTTTGTACCTCAACTGCTGAAAGTGAACGGGGTTTTAGTGTAATGAATGATGCGCTCACACCACTGCGGAACAGAATATCAATCAATCGTCTGTCTTCTACAATGTTCATAAATATCGTGGGGCCACCTGTCATAGAATTTAAACCTGAATTTTATGTTCAGAAATGGTTAGAAAAAGGGAGGAGAAGTGCAGATGAAAGAAACTGCATGGCTCGGAGACAAATGGCTTATGATTCCACTTATAAGCGTATTTGGAATATTCTGTGATTGGAAACATGTCCCACATTGTAAATGAATTAAATATAAACAACTTATATATTAAACCTCAAATAAACATGTTTATTGATTCTTTGAATTAAATAACGTTATAAGCTGTAACTGGTCAGTGAAATGCCAAACGTTCAAAAATTGGTATGTTTTGCTATTTCTAGCCACACCTCCGACTCCGCCCACTAATCCAATCCTTGGGTTATTCCCGCCCCCTGAGTCTCCGCCCACAGTTCCCCTACTTTTTTTTCCCCACTTCAACCACTGTACAGCGCTACTATATGAGATAACGGTGCACAATCAAGAATGCATTATTCTTGGAATAAATTAATATGCCATTGCTTTTATATAAAGTCCAGAGTCAAACATCGCTTTAAATTGTGCGAAATGCAGGTCTGGCTAAAATGCATTAATTTGTAAATCAGTTTTTAAGTAGCAGATTGGAACGCTTTTATTTTCTAAATGACAGAGTCTTTTTCGAAAATAGAAAGCACCACAGGCTGGGATGCCTATATGCTGCGAAGGTAATGCAGCTTTTCAAGCGTAAAGGCTAAAAATTGAACCATGGGAAGTATTTCCTACATGTTTCTCGGCCCTCGGCAATGTTCACTGCGAGGTAAAATCATACCTCCAGCTCGCCCACATAAAGGATTGAATTAAAAGCACCGCATTTTAAAGAAAGGCGGGAAACCGCCTTCCAAACTAAAGCCCGGCACTTGCAGACTGGTACCCCAAAGTGGAGGAGAGGCGGGAAAACACACCCACCTCACTTCCATGTCTCACCCGCACCCCAACCAAACAAAATACCAACGAAACGCAGCAATTTTCTTCTTTCCCTCAGCCAGATCCATGTGCCCACACTCCGGTGCAGCAGCATGTTAGTCTCTTCACTCGGCCTCAGTAGTACAACTCTGATCGGCTTCCGGTCCAGCCAGTGTTGGGAACGGCTGCGGCATGGTAGCCTGGATCCTACCAAAACTAGCCTAAATGCGGCACATAGTGCTACTCTGATGCAGGAGGGGCTGGGGCTATTCATGCAGCCAGGAACTCCCGCCTGCCTCTCAAATTGAACAGCCTATGTTCACATCCGAATCAGGGTGCAAAGGCTCTGCACAATGATGTTAAAATGTCCCAAATACTTTATTCAATCAGTCCAATATTTTATATAGCTTATTTATCTGCAAATGGCGAGTACGTCTGTCCCTAAAATGTCAAGCAATCATGAAAAAAACAAGTATCTAGAATAATACAAACCTTGTTAATAGAGGCTTGGATGCCTTACCTATCAGGAACAAAAAACGCACAAAGCAGTTCGATACCATCTATAATGCACCTTCCAACAAGCATTGAAAATGCAATCAGTCTCGCATTTGTTTGTGATAGAGCCTGGGCTACAAGTGGGATTAAAAAACTGGAGTCTCTCATGGTGGCGTGGCCAATGTAATTAAGGTTGTGGCTTAAAACACTTGAGCTAAAACTCTGTACTTAGCATAGTTTGCTGCTCCACTGGTATTTTGCTGCGTCTGTCCATTTATCCAGATTTATAACACAACAAGTAACATTACACCCACAACAAGTCAGCACTATTGGCTTTGTCAATGGTTGTAAACTGCATATGATAAATCAGCAACAATTATGACTTTGTTGTATATAATATTGAATATGCTTCCAATCTTGTGGGCGAGGTTGTGTTGTAAGTCTAGAGCTGCTGACTTTAGAGCTGAAAAAGCAGGTTCACCTCTGACTTTGGCTCAATATCCTGTGATCCTGTGATTCAAAACATGAAAATTTCCTGGTATAGTGTAAGTGGTGCTCATATGAAGCACTCTAAGTTGGCATTATATAAAATGAAAAATTAGTCTCTTTGAAGTGATATCAAAAGCAGTGATGGATGGTACTATTACAGAGCTAATTTTATTTTGTATCCTTAGGGTAAAAATGGAGAGCCCGATAGGGACCCGTCTCTGCACGTGCTCTTAAGAACTGCTGGTGCTGGGCACCGGCAGGACCCGGCCCACTTAAAGCCCTGGTTAGAGCTATTATGAATGACAATGTCTTTTACCTATCTGTTATGGAATGAGGAGTAAATAAGAGTGGCGCTGAGTGGAGTGGAGTCCATCAGAGTGATGTGGAGTAAAGCAGAGGGGAGTGGAGTAAAGCAGAGTGGAGTAAAGCAGAGTGGCATTGAGTGGTGTGGAGCAAAGCAGAGTGATGTTGAGCGTAGAGGAGTGGAGTAGTGCCGAGTGGAGTGGAGTGGAAAGAGTGGCGTTGAGTGGAGTGGTGTGGAGTAAAGTGGAGTGGAGTAAAGCAGAGTGCAGTAAAGTAAAGCAGAGTGGTGTGGAGTAAAAGCAGAGTGACATAGAGTAAAGCAGAGTGGTGTGGAGTGGAGTAAAGCAGAGTAGCATAGAGTGGTGTAGAGTAAAGCAGAGTGATGTGGAGTAAAGCTGAGTGGAGTGGAGTTGTGTGAAGTAAAGCAGACTGAAATGAAGTCAAGCAGAGTGGTGTGGAGTGGACAGAGTGGAGTAAAGCAGAGTGTAGTAAAGTAACGCAGATTGGTGTTGACTGGAGTAAAGAAGAGTGAAGCAGAGTGAAGCTGAGTAGAGGGGAGTGGAGTAAAACAGAATGTAGTATAGCAGAGTGAGTGGGGTAAAGCAAAGTGGCGCGGAGTGGAGTAAAGCAGAGTAACATGAAGTAAAGCAGAGTGGATTAAAGCAGAGTGGTGTTGAATAAAGTGGAGTAAAGCAGAGTGGCATTGAGTGGAGTAAAGCAGAGTGGAGTGGAGTTGTGTGGCGTAAAGCAGACTGGAGTGGAGTAAAGCAGAGTGGCTTTGAGTGGAGTAAAGCAGTGTGGCGTGGAGTAAAGCAGAGTTGAGTGAAGCAGAGTGACGTTGAGTGGACTGGCCATACAATTTGAGCTAACATATATAATAAGCAACTGTTTGAAAATAAACTGAATTTGGAATTTATTATCTGCATAGCACACAGACCTTCTAGCATTGAAGTCTCTTTTAGTGCGTGCACTGTAGGTTTAGTTGCAGAGTTGAAAAGGCAGTAATGTGTAAATGGTGTTCATTATGCAGATTCTGAAATCTTCCAAGGGTTGAACGCCTCTTAAAGTAAATAAATAAACTGAAATTTTGGACATGTTCCTGCAGTAATCAACAAATCATCCTCAAATTATCAGGAGCCAGCCTTTTTAATTATTAGACTGTGGTGCTAGTCAAGTAATCCACCAGTAGCTATTCATCTTGTGAAGTAATCGGGTACTCAGTTTCAAGTCATCCTCAAATCATCAGGAACAGTCACATCTTGTGAAGTCATCAGATAATCATTTTCAAATCATCCTAAAATCATCAGGGTTAATCACATCTTGTGAAGTCATCAAATACTCATTTTCAAATCCTCTTCAACTCATCGGGCTCAAGTTTCTAAACTCTGCTGATGACTTTAAGAGCTTGATGACGTCTGATGACGTGAAAATGACTTCTAGATTAGTTGGATAAAAATCCAATGACTCTGGGATGGCTTCTAAAGTAATCCTGTTTGACCTGGGTAAAGCTCTTCATCCCTCAAGGATACGCAATTGCCCAGGCTGATCGAGAAAGAAAACAAGTTGGAGGAGAGGTAACCATACACAGAACATCAATTCAATGTAAAACCCTAAAAGGAGCCAACTTACGACCTTCCAATTCTTATCTGTACAAAAAATCACCTTTGGGGAACAAATTATAGCATTAATTGCAGAGAATCTCCGCTCCAATGCAACCCACATTATACCAAGAATCTTCAGTTTCCAAACGGGAATCAATCAAACCCTTCAGTTTTACTGCTGCAAATCTTCTTTATGAATATGACCCTGACCATTTGTGCTCTGGGCCCACTCCTACAAAAGGCAACATCCTCAACCTGATTATCTCCAGAAACGGAACAATCAAGACCAACTTTCCCCAAATGGTTGACTGGTCTGACCACCTACTAATATCCTTTAAACCTCTCTGTGCCAAGACATCTTCCTGGGAGCAAACCAATTATCTAAAGATTTGGGTTAGAAACGTCAATAATGTCAAACCATATAGCTTAGAAAATTTACGTCTCCATGAATTTGCACACAACTCCAGATGAACCCGACCCAAACTCAGCACTATCCTCCTCGAATACTGCTATTTGAGAAATAGCAGATGAAATGGGCCACTCTAAAGTGAAAAAAGATGGGACCAAACTAATCAATGTCAGGGTCTCTAACTAACTTTTCAAGGAAATAAATCAACTCAGACAAAAGGAACTCTTTTGATGCAAATATCTCTCCAAACATAATCTAATGACTCTGTGCCCAAGTATTCTTAATACAAAAATTATTGTAATGGAAATCAAGACTAACAAGACTAACAACACCGGAACAGAAATTTGGGCATCTAAAAATTGTCCAAGAATATTGTTTGGCATCGTCAATAATCTAACCAGACCAATAAATGGCACAGCAATCCCTAACACAGAAGAAGCCTGCTAAAAATGTGTCAATACATTTGATAGCAGAGCAAAATTGACTGAGCTGACTCTCAAAACAATTTCGGACATCGGCTCAAATGATAAACTTAAGTGTAAAACTCCATCAAAATTGTCATTCTTCAAGGGAATTTCTCATTTCGATGTCCTTTTCATAATCCTCAACCTCAATCTGTCTAATCACTTCATGGGCCCTTACCATCCAAAATACTCAAAGACATCAGGACTTCCTTCTCCCCTCACTTTACAATGATAATCAATGGCTCCCTCTCAAATGGAAATTTGTTTTAATAGTGGGATACAGAACGAATGAGATAACAGACTGAAGATGCAGTTTATTTTTATACATAAGAAATTGGATGACAGTCAATCATGAAATAGTTATCTTTTCTCCTTCTCTTCTTCTTCCTTAGGGGCAGGGCTGTAGGAACCACCAGACGGGGATGTTCACCTAGAGTGATGGAGAGATACCACAGGTAAGAACTGAGTCCTTAGATATATTCAGTTGTTTATTAATAGGTTCCTTACACAGAGGAGGACTGCGCTTGTGTGGGGTAATTCCTTTTATTTTGTATCAACTAGTGTTCCCATCACCACACATAAATGACAGGCATAGAAACTCCACTATTTATAGTTACTTCACTAAGGATAGGATTTATCAACACCTTTGGAGAGCTGTGAGGACCAAAAGAAAAGAATAGCAAGTTGTTCCCATCTCTCAGTGTTAGAGATAATAGTCATTTACAATGCAAGAGATACAGAAGTATAGGCTTTTCCCTGCCGTATTGCCCAAGGAGCTCTGTGCATACTCGGGTTTGCCATGCTCCTCCTGGAACATGGCGGCTTTCTCTTGTTCTTGACGGTCATCTCCAGGCTTCTTTGCTGAGTCGTTTGAGGGCTCTGAGGTCTTCACTGCAACTGATTCCTGCGCCCAGGGGTACCGCTGGTCTGCCGACAGCATCCATGTTCTCTCCACTCCAACGTGATCCTTCAAATCCAATCCTATATTCTCCGCTTCGTTGTCTTCTTCGATAATACTCCTCCATTTTGCCTATGGAAGGTTGAAAAACATGAGCTGCTCTTCATAGACCCCACCGTGCCCCACATTGTCTATCACCCAATTTCTTTTAAAGGGAGCACATCCTGATTGTGTAACTTTGGTTTCCTGGCTCTCAGAGGAGAGCGATGTAGGAAATGTCACTCTCTCTGTTGCCTGACTTCCTGTATTGTGGTGAAACTAGAGAACATCATCTAGAGCACAATTGTTCACAAGGAACTCATTTACGTAAAACAAATTTTCATTGTTTTAAGCAAGTCCTAACTATCTTGCAGTGATTTAGGCACACCAGGCTACTAATGCAGTCCGTATGTTCAATACTTAGTTGCTTCTATGATTTTAATTAATTTGTGACTATCCTTTGTAATTGTTGACGTTTCAACACTCTATCATTAGTGGGGTCTCTACAGGACAGAGATTCTGGGAACTGGAAGAGTGGTACTGAATTAATAGGTTGCAGAAGGTAGCATTAAAGGTGCGCTGTAAGTAATTAAGGGTGATATAAGCTTACCTAGGGCACTTGATTTATGCCGTAGGCATAATGGAGTAATTGTTTTTTTAGATACTGGCTTTGGATAGAGATCTATCTATATATTGAGAGCTAATTGAATTCTCTCATACATTGCCTTAGTACTTTCAGAACACAGAAGCAAGTATACAATATGCCCTTAACTTTCCTGGTGAGTTAAGAGGAGGTTTCACACCCTGCCTCCCTACTTTAAAATTAACGTAGTGGGAGACAGTAATGGTTCACCATTGTTTCAGGTACCTTCTATAACAAGCTTGGAAGTCGACCTTAGATGGCAAGCAATATTATTCCTTGACGTTGGATTCCTTTACTCCATTGCGCCTACAGCATAAATTAACGTTGTTTACAATTACAAAGGATAGTCTAGAACACTAGAATATTCTCTAGAAACACATGATTCATCCTGAAATCCTAAAGGACATCCTTTCAGTTCCAATAACCAATCTTTTTTGAATAATTGTCACTTTAGCTTTATCATCCTGTTGGTTATGGTCACTCCACTGGGGTTACACGAGTCACTTTTTTTCTTTGTAATGTATTTTTAAATAGTGTGAATACACAGCAAAGTTTAATCTGTATATGTTTTCTAATTTTCATTTTTCTTGGTTGAAAATAAAGGGCACTCACTTAGGCTGATGTGAGTGTTGTATACAATCCTTTTTTGTTGGGCTGTTTCTCCCCAGTTATATGTGAAGTGACAAATTCATTAAAATTGTAGAGGCAACTAAGAATTATTGGACACATGGACTGCATTAGTAGCCTGGTGCACCTACAAATGCCTCCACAACACCAGACCCCAATACCTCAACAAGAGAATGTCCTTCCACGTACCCAAGAGAAAACTCAGATCCACCGAACTTGCCCTTGCCAAAACCCCACACAACCGCAGAGCCAGAGCAGGTGGAAGAACCTTCTCCATCGCAGCCAAGACCTGGGCAACAATCTGTCTTGTGACACTTACAGGATTATTTTTGTGTGAGCTCTGAATGCCTTTCATCATAGATAGAATCCACTTTATAAGTGCTTTAAAATGTATTAAAGTACTAATGTAGTGTAGATGATGTGTACAGATGTACCTATGAAAACAAACAATATATCAATGATGAAAGAAAGAAGTAAGCAAAATAATAAATAGAGTTGCTACTCTGCCATGGTGTTTCAGAAGATCATTGCATTGCATAATGGTACCAGCCTGTGTTCACATTCCCCTCCCTTCTAGCCCCTATGTAAGCAATCTTACACCAAAAGTGCCCATCTTTGTTTTTTGAGGTGGCCTCTAGCCTGTTGTTCTGTACTACAAGAAGGCCGCTCACTGTCTCTTTGTCTCAGTTGTGGCATTTGCAGCTCATCCCACACAAACCTAATATCCTAAGAAGTTGAACATTCGTCTCTGCCTAAAACATGTCTGCACTAAGTTTAAATACATTTTTATGAATATTTTGAAAAGGCCAGGCTTCTTGCTGAATAACTTTAATTGCAAAAATTAACATATCGCTCTAGTTCCATTGCCACTAAATTCTATCACACACTGTAAATCGTATGAATGCTTATACATGAATAATTGATGTGCTATCAAACTATATTAAAGCAAATGTTATATGTTATGCATGTGCAGTCAATCCTAAATGCAGCTTGTTTTTATAAATGAAAATATGCACTCAAATAAATTTAAGAATATATTGTAATAAAATGCTCTTTATCTGTTATCACCCCCAGAATTTTGGACTGATACTGCTTGTTTCCAGACCTCAGTGCCAGTGCTCTGGTCCTTAAAAGTATATGTTGAATTGGTTTATTCCTAAGTGGCAAAAGTTAACTCACTTACAATTCCCTAATATATGGTGCCCATGGTTCCGGGAGGCTTGTAATTTAGTGTCCTTCATGGGATGCAGCACTTATTGTGCCAGCAAGAGTGATAAAGTAGTAAAACATGTTTTCCAGCCTACCTCTCTAGACTGGTAGAACAGTTTTAAACTGCTAACTTGACTCTGCCATTTAAACTATTGAAAAAGTCCAGAACTTCAATGTTCTTATATATGTCATCCCTAAAGGAGAGCCCTGGGAAGATGTTTGAATGACTCCCAGGAAAGGACACAATAAGGGCTAGGCATTGGGAGAGGTGTTACCTCTCTCTCCCTGGCAGGAAGCCAAAGTGGGTGTTAGACATGACATCCTTAGGGTGGTCTTCCCCAAACCCTTTGCCTGCTTGCCTCCAATTTTGCTGAATTATTTTTGTTGGCCTTAGGACACTGAACACTTTACCACTGCCAAGTGGTGCTAAAGTGCATGTGCTTCTCCCCTAAAATATGGTTAGATTAACTTATCCACAATTGTCATATTTAATTTATTTATAAGTCCCTAGTAGGGTGCACTACCTCTGCCCAGGTTAACTCACTTACAATTCCCTAATATATGGTGCCCATGGTTCCGGGAGGCTTGTAAATTAGTGTCCTTCATGGGATGCAGCACTTATTGTGCCAGCAAGAGTGACAAAGTAGTAAAACATGTTTTCCAGCCTACCTCTCTAGACTGGTAGAACAGTTTTAAACTGCTAACTTGACTCTGCCATTTAAACTATTGAAAAAGTCCAGAACTTCAATGTTCTTATATATGTCATCCCTAAAGGAGAGCCCTGGGAAGATGTTTGAATGACTCCCAGGAAAGGACACAATAAGGGCTAGGCATTGGGAGAGGTGTTACCTCTCTCTCCCTGGCAGGAAGCCAAAGTGGGTGTTAGACATGACATCCTTAGGGTGGTCTTCCCCAAACCCTTTGCCTGCTTGCCTCCAATTTTGCTGAATTATTTTTGTTGGCCTTAGGACACTGAACACTTTACCACTGCCAAGTGGTGCTAAAGTGCATGTGCTTCTCCCCTAAAATATGGTTAGATTAACTTATCCACAATTGTCATATTTAATTTATTTATAAGTCCCTAGTAGAGTGCCCTACCTCTGCCCAGGTTAATTCAAATCTACTAGAGGGCCTGCAATACAGATTGTGCCACCCACACAAGTACCACTTTAACCATGCCTCCAGCCTGCCATTGCAGAGCCAATGTGCACAGTTTACTTCCATGTTGACTTGGCATTTAAAACCCCTTGCCATGCCTTAAACTCCTCTTTTATTATATACTAGTCACCCCTAAGGGGGGCCCTAGGTTGCCCATAGAGCAGGGTACTGTGTAATCAAAAGGGAGGAGATGTACTTTTAAGTTTGTCATGTCCTGGAAGTGAAAAATACCCAAACACCCATGTTAATTTTTCACTACTGTGAGGCCTACCCCTCTCATAGGTTAGAATTGGGATTTCCTTATTACATTTATAAGGTTTAATTCTTGATTGAGAAGGAGTAGATCTGCCATGTTCCATACCATTGGAATAGTAGTGATACATTCTCTTTACTGGCAAAGTTACATTTATTGCTATCTTTTTAAAATGTAAATTTTCATAAAATGGCATTTTACTGCTTTTAGACATGTGTGCCTGTAGCCTGTCTCCAATTCAAGTCTGGGGTGGGTGATAGCTGGACTTTGTGTATTCCCTCTAGACAGCCACACACAAAGGGAGCTTAGTTGTGACTGAGTGGCCATCCACAACCTGATGGGTGCCATTGAGGGCTGGATGGGAGGGAAAAGCTGACACTCACACCTGAATAGGGAATGTCTGGTCCCCACACAAAGGCTGCATACCCCCCTGGTGAGTCGGGAGCTGGAGCTGAGAGGGAGGATGTCTGTGCACTTCATAGCCCCTCCTTGGAGTCACCGCCACTTCAAAGGCACAACTGGGTATAAGTAACGGGTCTCTGACCCCACCAAATCAGACACTTCTGGACTTGAGAAGAAACTCTGCCAGAAAGAGGGACTGCTGAGCTGGTACAAGGGCTGCCACTCTGCTGGACTGCTGCTCTGGAAGAACTGCTTTTCTGCTGTGCAGCCCTGTTGCCTGCTACCCTCTTCCCTGCCGAGGAAGGACTGGGCCCATCTTACATGAACCCAAAGTGACTCCAAGGGCATACTTGCACTAAGTCTGGACCTCACATTGCCAACAGCATGGCTCATCGCCTCCAGTTTCCAACAGCTCGCCTATATCCAGCTGCTTAATGAATGCACATCTCTGATTTCCGCAGCTCAAGAACAACGTATGGCCTTCAATCCAGTGGTTTGACGTCAAAGCATTGCCTCTTTGCTTCTTCCATCTCGATTCTGTCGATGAGGAATCCCACATACCTTTCAGATGGACTAGACTGGTCCCTGTATCCAGCCTGCGCTCCATTACTTTGCCCTGAAGTTTTGGATTTACCTCGGTGAAGCGCAGCAAGATATTCCCAGTTGGCACTTTAAGCTTTTAAGCACTAAATTTTCATGTATTCTTTAAAAAATCATACCTACAGTTATACTTATTAAATTTTTGTCATTTTAGTCTGGTTTTGGTCCCAAAAATGTAACCTATTCATTCTTCTAACTTGGTGGGGAGTCTTTTTGAGGTGTTTTCACTGTATTACTGTTTGAAGTGTTGCACACATACTTTGGGCCTGATTCAGATCTTGGCAGGCGGGATATCCATTACCGTTATGATGGAGTAACCCATCTGCCAAAATATAAATCCAATTATATCTTATGAGATTTATATGTCAGCGACGGGATACACGTCATCATTATGATGAAGTACCCTATCCACCAAGATCTAAATCTGGTCCTTTATTCATTGCCTCCTAAGTTAAGCCTGCCTGTTCTGTGCCTAGCTACCAGAGGATGAGCACAGTATGGTGTATATCCGACTTACCCTGTCTAGGTCTCTTATTCCTGCTTGGACAGAGTGCATGCCTCTGCCAACCAGAAATCCAATTTCTAACATCAAGCTTCAAAGGGTTCTTCCCCTTTGAAGGGTAAATGGTGGTCGCACACAAGGGCAGCCGCTCATTTGTTCAGGTAACATACTGGCGTCATGGACAGAGTGGTCGATACATTTTTCCAATGGGTATGCAGCCCTCGGGTAGCACAAGTCTACGGTCGGCTACCAAGTTTCACATAGCTGGAGAAGGGTTCTCTCATCCTGGGAGTGGGCATAATATTGCACTCTGGGATAGCTAGATGCCATAACTTGCAGGACGTCTTCAGGAGGCTGGATGTGACCTGGTAGCCGATTGACTAATATTCACCGCATTCCCTGAAGGCAGGTTGTTGGCAAAAGGGTGGCACCCCTGGCACCCAGATTTTAGATCACATCTGTACTGGAGAGAGGTACAAGGAAGAACTGCCCAGATGTGGCCTGGACCTGGCCAAGTAAGGCTGCACCAAAGACTGGATTGCACATTGTTTCTGGGCTAGCATAGAGAGGATTGTGCCTTGCTTGAGTAAATGTAGTCCCCTGAGCCCCAGGCAAAAGAGTTTAACTCAGACTGTCAGCTGGCTGACTTCCTTTTATAACTCCAGGGCCAGAAAAGCTGAAGAAGTTGCCTTGGCAAGTTGGTAGTTACAAACACTAAATCGCTTCTGACCACCAAAGGGCAGCACAGGAGATAGAGCCCCAACACTCAAAAGTTGCACCAGAGTCTGCTGGACCTGGGAGAGTTGTCGAAGTGCAGTTTGGTTGCCCAAGATGGACACTTGTTAAGGTTCAAGGGAACCACTGAATTTGCTATGACAGGAAGCCAGTAGACCAGTGGCAACTAGTTTCTGATTGAACTTCAAGGGACATCGATCACTTTGGCCAAAATTGCCCTACCAAGTCCATGGGCTGGGGGGTGATCCTAGGAAGGCCCTCGTCGACCGGATCGGCATTCTCAGCATCTTCATCATTCGGTATCCCTTGCACCATGACCACTCCATTGATGTCTATGGTGGTTTGCCCACAAAGTCTGGAACCTAGACTAGAGACTGCTTTGAATGCAAAGTAACTGTCTTGCTAAGCGTTATTGACCACCCTCTCCAACTTGCTCCCTGACGGAGTTGGCTACCCAGGGTTTAACTAAGGTTTTACAAACAAACTTGACTCAACTCTGAACGCGTTTGTGAGTTTATTACACAGTGAGGTTACCCAACCACACCACATTATAAACTTATTTTCCTCACATATATGAAATGTAGCGGGAGCACACAAGCAAACAAATTCAAAGATTATATCACTGCAACCAGCTAATATCCCTCACAGCTATATGGGTAAATAAACTAGATACAATAATCATTCCTAAATTTTTGGTGCACTCTTTGGAAAGAGAACACTTACCACCTTGATGGGATTTCCTGATCTTAGACACCTTGTGAAAAATGTTCCCCCATGAATTCAAACCTCTGAGTGGCATCTCCTCTTGAACAAGCCTGTTCTCCTGCAGGGCTGGGCAGACTCTTTTTCTGATTCACAAGGCAGACTTGGTGTCTAAGCATTATGCAGATCCTCAGCTCTTCCAGTAGAAAGTGAAGACTTGAGATGATGTCTGTTCACCACCGGGAGACTGGCTCCCCATGTTCCTGGCATGAGGAGTTCCCAGAGAAAGCAAACTGCCCAAGAGAGTGAAGGTAGGGGCAGCCTATGCTACAGTGGTATCCCCCTACTTTGTCTGCGGTCCTGTAAAGAATTGCACCGGCCCTTGTCGGGCTGCAACTGCTTTGCTTCATGAATCCAGCACTTATCCATGTTGGAATGCAACTGCCTTGCTGAGTGAATTCTGGACTGTTGAACTTGGCCTTCTCTGCTGGATAATCCCCAAATATTTTGCCTTAACCCTCCTACTTCCTGAAAGAGTTTGTATTGGCCTTTATGACTCTGCACACTACCAGTGATAACGCGCCTGTGCTCTCTCCTTTAAATATGTTAGAATTTGCTTACAGCCAATTGGCAAATTTTATTACATATATCTCCCTAGTAAAGTGGGACTGCATGCATGTATTCATGGTCTGCAAATTAAATGCCACTATTGTGCCTTAAGCACTTATTGTTTCACCCACTTAAACTTAAGTAGCCCTTGAAAACTCATCCCAGGCTTGCCATTGCAGCCTGTGCATGCAGTCTTAGATATATCAACTACTGCCAAGTTTTAGTGATCCCTAGAACAAAAGATCTACCTGGGTTGGGAAAGCTTCATAGCAGGAATGGCTAAGCAGTGGAACTCACTTCCTATCATGTTAAAAGCCAGTTCTAATTTATGTAATCACTTTTTCTCAGTATTCTTCATACTCCATTTTTCAGAAGCACGTCAAAACGCCAATGGTATTCGAGCACTTTATTAAAAAAAAAAAAACAATCTTAAACTGCCCTTCTGACCTGCCAAAATAAACCTTTTTTCCAGGCATAAACATTACTTCTAATACCTACAAATCACTCCTAAGGTAGACCCTAAACAGCCCCTAAGAGCAGGGTGTATTGTATTTTAAAAGTTGAACATGTACCTTTAAGTTTTACATGTCCTGGTAGAGAAAAACTCACAGATTTGTTTCCTACTACTGCCAAGCCTACCTCTTGCATAGGATAACATCGGGTTACACTATTATATTTAATTAGTGATAACTTCTGTGTTGGAGCAAGTAGGAATATCATGTGTGTGTCTGAGAAATTGAAATTTAAAACCCTCTTTAATGGTAAAGTCCGATTTTAAGTTCTGTTTCTGATATTGCCAATTTAAAAAATGTGGCATTTACTGTCCCAACCATTTGGTGCTTGCAGCCTGTTCCTCAGTCACATGACTAGGCGTAGTTTGCAGTTGGCCTTTGTATATTCCTCCCATACAGGATCACAATAAGGGGTCTAGTGTTGGCAGGATGAGCCATCCTGCCTTAATGGAGAGGCAGAGGTATCACCTAGCACACTTGCACTTCAAAGTCACTGGTAAAGCTCACATGCAAAGCACTTCACATGAGCCTACTGTGCCCCATGGCAGTCTGGGACCAGGGCAGGGAATAATGAAATTCCAGACACCTTTGTATGGGGAAACTTCAGAGGCTTCTTCCACCTTAAAGTGGACACCAGGTATAAAATAGGAACCCTCAGACCCCCGCTTCTGTACACTTTTGGACCTGTGGATACTACGGCAGAAGGACGCCATAGTGCCCTGCTGCTTGAGGCCTGCCCTGCTTGCTGAGAAGGAAGACTGAATCGGCACCCTTTATCCTAGGCTGAATGGTGTCCTGTTCTGAGCTACATGGATATAACAAGGTCCAGAGGCCTCCCTGCATCTGCCCAACTGACCTGCTTCCTGGACCCGCAACTGGAGCTGCAACTGAAACTGCTACTGGAACTGCCTGAGCCCTGATGGCCTCATGGAGTGAGTTCCAGGTCCCCAAGAGGTGCCCCTCAGGTGCTGAACCCTTGGTGTGGCATCCGTTGAGCTACTTCTTGAAGACAGGAAGAAATCATAATGTTTTATGCTCTTTGTGGCAGTGAAATGGCTGGCTCGTGCCAGAATCTTGCTGTCCATGCTGACAGGCAATGTAAAGCTCGGGTGAACCCGATTCTTCACACTGCAACGATTACTACTGATGACTGGCAATGCAAGATTTGTGCTACAACATCAACAGCCTGCAGGGACCGCAAATGCAAATCTCCAACAAGGACTGTCTGCAATGCCGAAAGCATCTTCATGCCATGCGTGACACCTGGCCTGCACTTTACTCTACAGTGACGACCATCTATGATGCTCTCCCTGCTCCATGCAGCCTCCTCCACCATGAATGAAGCTCTTTGCGCGAGACTATGGAAGGCAACTTTTTTCAGAGGGGAAAACCTGGTCCCTATATCTGGCCCACGCTCTATCGCAGCCGACCTGAACTTGTGACTTTCACCCGGTCTCCCACGATCAGATGACTGTGATTGGTGCAATGGGATTTCAGGTGCTATACTTACCTGAAATCCTTGAAATTGCATATCCCCTGTTTATATATCATTTATCAATATGTACTCTGTTTTTCTAAATTGGTGTGGAATTTTTCTTGTGTGGCGTTTTCACTAATTGCTGTGCAAGTGCTGCATAAATACTTTACACACTGCCTCTAAGTTAAACCTGACTGCTTTTGTGCCGAGCTACCAGAGAGTAATCACAGTTTAATTTAGTGACTTGCAGCTATTGCTTGAGTAGGTTTCACCCCCCTCAACCAATCACTGAGTTTCTCACATTGGTGTTCAGTGGTGGGATTCAGTACTTGTGTTTGTGTGGTGCCATACAGTGATTTTGTGTATTAATACAATCCCACACAAATAATTTGATACCAATTTGAGTTTTTTTAATTCTCCTCCCACGATTGGCTCTTTTACTTTTTTCAAATTTACTTTCTACCTGACTATCACAAGTCAATCACCTGGAACTGCAGGTAGTTTTGATGGGGTGACAATTGCACTCTACTCCCTCTGAGACCAAACTGTGGTAGCAATGGCAATGAGGATGTCATATATCAAGGAAGGTTCCAAGGGAAAGGGAGATTGGAGGGAGAAAAGAAAAAACAAACCACACTGGACCACAGTAGCTCTTTACATCTTGGAGGAGTGACAGGGTAACAGGATTCACTTGAATTTGGGTCTGGTGTGATGTCAGCAATCAGAAATCAAATGTAATAGTAGCTGAGATCTGTTGGAGACAGACACAATTAGCTTTGGAACGCAAAAGCACATGGAACATAGCAGGTGTTATTATTTCAGTCATTTGACATATCACAACTTATTTGAAGAATTCACCTTCTGTGACACACCATACAAGATGTATATGACATCCTGACACATCAAAACAAGACATTTTCAACTTAGTGAAAAACCTTATTCTGCTTGAAAACAGTATAATTTCAATGCTCTACAAATCAACATCATATATCAATATCTCCAGTCTTTTCAATAAAATGTTGATTGCAAGGAATGACCTGCAATTGTTGAGCATTGTCTCAATGTCTCAAGCAGGTTTCACAAAAGATAAGCTCTTCTCCTGCTCCTCTTTTGGGCAAATCTGTAGTTCAAATACACAGGGGTTTCTTTTTGGGTTGGGTAGAGCTTGCGCAGTTGCACTACGCTGCATTCCTCAGATTTTCATAAAAACTCAGTGGAATTCTGCTAGGGGCGGAGTAGCTGCTCCACTCGCCCACCCCTACACACATATGTCTTTCAGCCTGTATTCATATGAGCCAGTTAATGTTCCCTGTGGCAGCTGAAGAGAAACCACACTCTGCAGCCCCTGCCATTGTAGGATCTAGCATGAGACAAGAGGCATGGCGAAGTGCTGGGTGCTCAGTCTTACACTGGCCTCTGCAGGGTCAGCAAGCGCTACATGACCCCAAGCTCCGGATTCATCTTCACTATAAATTAACAAGGAGATGCCACTGCTTCCTACCCAGTACCCTCAGGAAACTCTTATCTGCAGCTGCCTTTGACTCAGTGGTGTCTGGGGAGGTGATGTGCGCACAAACGCTGCTCCTGTTTATCCCATCTTTGATAAGCACTCCCCCACTGCTGCTGTTGGCCTCCCACACCCCTGGTGCTGTATGCTGTCTGTGTGCATAGGGGGTGCTTGCTGCCCTCCCTCTCCCTGGCCAAAGCCGCACAGGCACACTCGCACCTGTAGCACCTGACGGCAGCAGGCAGGGGTGGAGGTGTTCAGGGCAGCATGCTGGAGAGGAGGGGCTACCGATGTGGCACGCAGGAACACAACCCAGTCCACTGAGTTGAAGGCATGGGGAAATAGACTACATAACCCATAGTGGTAGACACAAGCAGCTACAATTATGGGCCGAAAAGAGCACCAGTGCGTAAAGACGCCCGGTCCTTCCTCAATTACCTGTGGTTTTGTGACTCTTCGCTGTTCCTCTGAATCTAGAAAGTTCAGTACGGACCGCCACAGCCCCGGATCATCCCATGCGCCTTCTGAAAAAAAGGGGGGTTCTGGCGAGGTGTGGCCTAGAGCGCTCCATTTCCAACCCGATGCTTTGAGTGTCCCAGCTAGGACATAAGTAGGGGGACTCTGTCAGTCCTATGAAAAAACCCACTAGAGGGACCTCTAAAGTGATTGCCAGTGTGGTCTTAGGGGCAAATAGTTCCCATGGGTAGGTGTTAGAACATGCCCTAATCTCCCTTAGCTGGGAGATAGACTCAGAGGGTGAGCTTGTGATTCTCGAGGGTGGAAGTCCTCACTTCCACCTGGTCAAAGTGAATGGGTTCCCATCACTACTTTGAGGAAAACTGGGGCCAGACAGATCATTGTAGTGGAAAGGCTGCTTTTTCCAGAGTAACACAGCGATTGGGGGTGTAGGGTAACCCAGGCCCAGGGACAGGACTTTTTTCTACATCGTGGTGCTGGTATTCCCAGAGTAGGTTGGGGAGGTGGCCCAGAGGAGGTGTGGCTGCTCAGGGTGCTCTAGAAGCCCAGGTTTCTGACGGGTATCACTACCAAGCAGAGGGTACAGAGGCCCAATGTAAGGACAGGGGAAAAAGGAACACCCCTGACCCCTGTTCAGCCCTAGTATATATACCCTGGGCTGGAGAACCAGGCTCAACCTATCACCCCTGGACTGGTGGGAAGGAGAATGGAATGAAGGAGCCTAACAACTTGGTCTGTTATCCCCCCTACAAACTCTGAGAAACCTCAAAGGTCAGAGAACCCTTTGTTGCCTTAGGGAAACCCTTACCAGCCCCACGGCTCGAAGTGAAGCCTGGCCCAAGGTCCCTGCTTGAAGCTTCCACCTGGCAGTGGGCGACTCAGTACCTGGCTCTTGAGAAGGCAGCTGTCATTTGCATCTGTTGGTTGCTTTACCCATGGGAAAAATGTTTCTTAGGTTGCGGACAGAAGTCTGATTAAAGGAGTGGAATATGCTGCATCACTTTGTTGGCCATGGTGGTACTGTCTGCCTACTGGGATGCATCTGTGAGCAAGTTAAGGTTTGGTGCTGCACAGATGGGGTCCACAGATGAGGACAAGCATTCCCCGTGGGTCAGTCCAGTGGTGCAGGAAAGTGTAGGCAGATGGATCCAACTGAGTTCAAAGGGGCATATAACTGACAAAGGCCACTCTATAAAAGGGCCTTTGTCCATGTTATATAGCACCTTAACAGGGAAGCCCATCAAGGTATTGATTAATATACCGTGGCTTTTGGCTGCTTGACAAACCTTTTGTCCTAACCCTCCTGTTGGCTGAATCTGCGTTGCTTTGGCCTTTCGGACTTTCACACATTACCACAATGAACCAGTGCTAAAGTAAGTATGCTTTCTCCTATAAAAATGATAAAATTAGCTTACCTCAAATTGGCACATTTAATAACATTATATACCCCTCGTATAGTGGTCCTACAGGTATACAGGGCCTTTAACTTAAATGCCTCCAGTTGGCCTGCAGTACTTACTGTGCCACTCACTTAAGAAGCCCAGACTTGCCATTGTGTGGGCAGTTTCAAACTGCCATGTCAATTTGCCAAAATACACCTTTTACCGGACCTAACCCTTGATTTAAATTCATACATGTCACCCCAATGGTAGGCTCTAACCTGCTCATAGGGCAGAGTTCATTCTGTTTAAAAAGTTGGACATGTACGTTTAAGTTTCACATGTCTTGGCAGTAAAAAACTCCAAAATGTGTTTCTCTTTACTGCAAGGCCTACCTGTCTCACAGGATAACATTGGGTTGCCTTATTGCATTTAATAAGTGATAAAGTATGTGTGGGAGCAGGTAAGAATTTCCTGTTTGGTGCCTGAGGAATAGCAATTTCAAACCATCAAACCATCTTTAATGGTTAATTCAGATTTTAGGTCACAATTTTTGAATATTTCACTTTTAGAAAGTTGGTGTTTTCTTGTCATAACCATTTCGTGTCTACAGCTTGTTCCTATGACACATGACTTTGTGTAGGCGGCAGTTGACATTTGTGTATTCCTCCCATACAGATTTACAATAGTGTTGGCAGGATGGGCCATTCTGGCTTAATAGCTTTCACCTATCACACTAGCACTTCAAAGGCACAGGCCCAGCTCTCACGCAAAGGACTTCTCACTAGTCTAGTGTGCCCAAGACAGTCTCGGACCAGGGTAGGGAGGCAGGAAATTCCAGATACCTCTGTAGCGGGGAAAATCCAGTAGTTCCTCCTACTTCAAAGTGGGTACCAGGTTTAAAAAGAGGACCCTCAGACCCACTCTTTAGTGCACTACTGGACCTGTACTGTACCTGTGGATACTACAAAAGAAGAACACCCCGGTGGCTTGCCAGATTGGCTGTACTGTTCCAATGAGGATCAGGGTCAAGACTGATTTCCATATGGCTGGGTCTGAACTGGGGTGGTGAAGTGAGTTAAAGAACTATGATGGATTAACCCCAGATCTGTGACTGGGGGTGAGTGTTTGAAAAGTTTCAGCACTCCGTCCATCATCTCCTTTTGTTTGCCTTGTTCACCCTAAGTTGACAGGGTATACCCAGATGTGGGTCTCCTACTCACTTTGCTACTAGATTCAAGCTAGCCTGGCTGATGAGGGGTGTTATCTCGAAACCGGTCCCAGGATGATTGTTTCCGGTCCAGGGAAGACCTGACTTAGCAGTTCATGGTGGACTGTTCACATGAGGAACAGGGTCAAGACTGATTTGCATATGGCTGGGTCTGAACTGGGGTGGCAAAGTGAGCTAAAGAATGGTGATGGACTAAACCCAGATCTGTGACAGGGGTTGAATGTTTGAATAGTTTTAGTGCTAGGTCCATCATTTCTTTGTGTTTGCTCTGCAGCTTGAGGTCTGCTTGCTTAGAAGGAAGATTGGACCTGCACCATTTATCCCAGGCTGAAGAGTCAGCTGACTGACATCCTGCTACATGGGTATAGCAAGCTCCAGTTGGCTCTCTGCATCTGACTAGCTGACCTGCTACTTGGACCTGCAACTGGACCTGCAAATGGAACTGCCCAAGCCCTACTTGTCTCTGCTGTTGTATATCCTGATCCACAAGAGGTGCCCTCAGGTCCCGGATCTTTGGTGTGGCATTTGTCAAGCTGCTCCTTGAAGAAAGAAATACCAAAGTTTTGGGCTCTTTGCCACTGTGAACGGTCCTGCTTGTGCCGAGATCTTGCCACCCACCAAAGCTCCAGTTAACCTGACTTTTCATGCTACTGACCACCAGCGACAACCGGCAATACAAGATCTGCACTTCACGCTACAGCATCGGCCTTTCGCAGTGGTTGCCAATCTCCAACAATGACTATACAAGACGCGGGACAGGATCTTCAAGCTACAGCGACGCCAATCCACAACGCTCTCCCAGCTCCTTGCGGTCTCCTCTACCATGAGTAGAACTGTTCACACTAGAATTTAGGGACTAACCTGGTCCCTGTATCTGGCATGCACTTATTCGTGGTTGGCATAAACTTGTGACTTTCTCCCAGTATCACATGACAAGATAACCGTGAGTGGCACATTGTGCTATTTGGCACTATACTTACCTTAAAACTTTTGAAATTTCATATCTCTGGTTCTACTGATTTGATTTATGCCATTTTGGTGTTGAATAAATTATTAATATTTTCTCTACTTTTCAAAATTGTTGTGGAATAGTTCTTGTGTCTTTTGTGCCAGGGTTATGCATGGGCTAATGTAATGATTTATTTTTGCTTGATTTGAATTTCAATGCCCCTCAACCAGCAACTCAATTTCTCACATGAACCAGGCTGTGTGAGGCTGCAATTGCATTGCTTTCTGAATCCTGCACTGGCTGTGTGAAGTTATATCAAGTGTGCTGTGAGATTCCTGTGCTGACTCGTAGAGGGGAACCACTGTTGCACCGCATGTTTCATCGACGTGAACATAAAAGAGGGAAGCAACTACTGAGAACTCTTAAGATCACCAGCCAATGTACTCAAGCTCAGGCATCCATTGCCTTTTGCTAGAGGCCACACACGCCAAAGAACTAATACTGCACCCAGCCTCCTAGTAGACTGTGTGCAGGACAGTGCATGACAACTGCGGTCTTCCATCTGCTGGCCTCTACTTGCGGTTGACATCAAGCTACTACAATGCATAGCAGTGCATGCATGGACATGAGACTGCTTGCAACCCACTACAACAACGGGGTAAAAACACAAGCCAACCGGTTGGGAAAGAAGTCTGCATCTATACCTATTTCAGCTCTTACCAAGTTGTTGGGATCTAGCAGAACCAGGGATGTTCATGCATAAAAGGGCACAGAGACAAGAGGAATGTAGGTCCGAGAGTAAATCATGACAAGGGGAATTACCATATATTCTTAAATTGGACTGTGTAGCATTTAGTATTGCTTTGTTATTAAAAGTAATTTATTTTTCTAACAATGTCATTGTATCTGTTCATTGATTGTTGAAAGGTTAGCTTGTGCTTCCCACCCTACCTCCCTGAGAAGCCTGTGTCTACTCGCCCCCAGTTCCCTGAGAGTCCTGTTGTACTCTGCCTGGTTTTCAAAGCCATAGGAAGATGGGCCCCAGGTCACCAGTGGCAAATGACCCCAGACCCTCAGAAGTACGTATTCTCCTGAGGCGGAAGCCGGGAGTTCTTTGTTGTTTATTTTAAAATTTGTTCTCACTGTAATTTCCTGTTTTTAAAGCACTCACTTGTTCTTTGGGACCCCAGGACTTGCCCTTCGAGCATACCGCACAGCCGATTGAAGGCTGGTAGCAGACTCAAGCCAACAAACATTTCCCGCCGCCATCGCTGGCGAGCCACGAGGCCACGCCCACTCCGAGGCCACGCCCACCGCCACCCTGCATAAAAGCGCTGATCAATAGCGCCGCAGTTCAGAAGCACGTATTCTCCTGAGGCGGAAGCCGGGAGTTCTTTGTTGTTTATTTAAAAATTTGTTCTCACTGTAATTTCCTGTTTTTAAAGCACTCACTTGTTCTTTGGGACCCCAGGACTTGCCCTTCGAGCATACCGCACAGCCGATTGAAGGCTGGTAGCAGACCCAAACCAACAAACATTTCCCGCCGCCATCGCTGGCGAGCCGCGAGGCCACGCCCACTCTGAGGCCACGCCCATCGACCTTCCTACCCCTTGATAAACATGTGCTTTCACCGTTCGCGCAGCGGACGGGTGCAGCCGGCGCGCCGAAGGCGCGCCTAAGGCAAGCCCGTCTGCGCCCGTCATCGCCAAGACATCGCCTCTCGCCTGTTCCCCTGGTCAAATCACGCGGAAAGCCCATCGCTATGATAGAGACTGCCTTCTCGCTCTAAATCCGGGAAAAAACTGCGAGAAGATATCGGGAAATGTTGGACAGACATACCTACACTGTAAGTCGTGCCACTTCTCCACTTCCTACCCCTTGATAAACATGTGCTTTCACCGTTCGCGCCGAAGGCGCGCCTAAGGCAAGCCCGTCTGCGCCCGTCATCGCCAAGACATCGCCTCTCGCCTGTTCCCCTGGTCAAATCACCCGGAAAGCCCATCGCTATGATAGAGACTGCCTTCTCGCTCTAAATCCGGGAAAAAACTGCGAGAAGATATCGGGAAATGTTGGACAGACATACCTACACTGTAAGTCGTGCCACTTCTCCACTCCCAACCCCTGCTCTTCAAAGCGCCTCTCAGCTGCGTATAAACTCACCCCTCTCACCATTTTACAACTTAATGTGAGATCACTATGTAAGCACCATCAAGAGATTAACATCCTTCTACTAGAAGAAAACCCTGATATCCTTTTTATCTGTGAAACCTGGCTACATGATGTTATGACCAGTATCATCAATCTTGCGCTGCCAGAGAGTTATCTCATGAAGTCGATAAATAGAGATACCAGAGGAGGTGGCATTGCTGTTATTTATAGAAAGCAATTTCTGTGCTCCTTCACTAAAGAATTCATTTCGAACTGTGAAAGCGCTCGCTTTAAGATCACAGCGGGCCCCCACTTTTCTTTATCTGGCCTCTATATTTATCGGCCTCCCGGTCCTTCGTCTAAATTTATAGAAGCTTTCCTTGAAACGGCGAACTCCCTGGTGGTGAGCTCGGCTAACTTTACGATACTGGGAGACTTGAATCTCCATTTTGACAGGATTCAAGATCCCACTATTAAAAACCTCCTAGCCGACCTATCAGCCGTACAACTCTGCCCCCTGATCCAGGACGCCACCCACTCGGCTGGTCACATCCTAGACCCTGTTTTTACCAACCTCCCGGAGACTATAATAGAGACGCCCAAACCTATGGATTGGTCGGATCTCCACTTAGTCAAATTTACGATACTGATTAAGGAAGTGTTTAATAAAGCTGAGCCTATTCGTCATCTCAAAAGAGCATGGCACAAACTCTCAGCTAACGACCTACATACTACCTTAGGAGAATTCCAGCAAGAAGCACATACAAACATAAACACCACATATGCTGCTTTCTATGATTGGATTAATCAGGGATTGGATACCCTTATACCTCTTAAATGGGTTAAAGGACGCAGCTCTCCCTCTAACCCTTGGTATAACAACACCTTGAAAGCCATGCGTAAGGACTGCAAGACAGCCGAAAGAACATGGAGACGAGAATACAGTACCAAAGATAAAGCTGCCTATCGACTCAAACAAAAGCTTTATCATAAAGCTATTTCTTCCGCTAGGGCCACGTTCTATGCGGATGAAATTACTTCCAGTACCAACCCCTCCAAAGTTATATTTAAACTAGTGGATGAGCTGCAGAAAAATAGATCTCCTTCCTCCAATGCTATGTCAGCACAGCAATGTGAGGACCTTGCTTCTTTCTTTGTGAACAAAGTACAAAACATTTACAAATCCTTTCCACGCCACTCTGCTATAGCTCTTAGCTCCCCTCCTACCATTAATAAATGCACCAGGATGGAGCTTATACCTGAAATCTCTCATGAAGACCTAGCTGTACTTTGCAGGAAGGTCAAATCTGGTTCCCCAGCAGACCCCATGAGACCGGCCCACTTTTTAGAATCCCTGGATTTTTTCTTACCCTCTCTAGCATCTATATTAAATTTGTCCTTTTCCTCGGCCACTGTCCCGACCGTCTGGAAGCAAGCATGGGTCTCTCCCATCATTAAAAAACCGACCCTCGATCCCTCCAAACCGGAGAATTATAGACCCATTTCGTTGCTTCCATGGATTTCTAAACTCGCAGAAGCTCACGTTAACATCATCCTGACCAAACATGTGGATCTATATAACATCTTAGACCCATCCCAAAATGGGTTTAGGCCACGCCATAGCACTGAGTCTGCCCTCCTAGCCACGTCAGAACATCTTCGGACGATACTTGATGCCAGCCAAAGTGCTGCGCTGATCTTATTAGATCTCAGCGCGGCCTTTGACACGGTATCACATAACATTCTACTGTATCGTCTGAACATGGCAGGTATTTCAGACCGTGCATTGGACTGGTTCCGCTCCTTCTTGGAGGACAGGTCTTTTCGGATGTCAACCCCTCCATTCCTCTCCCAGTCCCACCCCATCGGACAGGGAGTACCTCAGGGCTCCGCACTCAGCCCATCCCTTTTTAACCTATATGTACAGCCGCTTGCGGACCTCTCGCTGGTGTCATACGTTGATGACACGCAGCTAGTAATCACTCTTACTGAGGGTCCCTCTATTTCTGCAGCGAGGTTCAGGGATGGGCTGGCTGCCGTAGCCCAATGGATGACGGATAATTGCCTGCAGCTCAACGCAGGCAAGACGGAGGTACTGCTTCTTGGAAAGAATACCAGCTACTGGAACCAACACTGGTGGCCTTTGTCACTAGGCACCACTCCTTCCCCCAAATCCCTGGTCAAAAACCTGGGCGTCTGGATAGACTCATCACTCAATTTCCAGACCCACACAAAAAGAGTAGCGGCCACTTGTGTGGGCCTGATGAGGAGCCTTAATCCCATACTCGGCTACTTTGACTCCAAGGTTCGCCAAACGATTATACAAGCCACAATTCTGTCCCGCCTAGACTACGCTAACGTCTTACTCCTGGGCGCCAACAAAGCTGAGATTGCGCGTCTACAGCGCGTACAGAACACCGCGGTAAGAACCTTGGTTGGACTTCCCTGCAGGTGCTCGGCTAGAGCCACTATACGAAAGCTGCATTGGCTGCCGATTGAGTCTCGTATCCAGTTTAAAGCTCTTGTTATGATCTTTAAAATTCTCAAAACTGGATGCCCTAAACTTCTTCGCCCTCTCCTTATACCTTACGTACCACAGCGCAATCTGCGCTCTCTTGGCCAACATTTATTGACAGTTCCCCTCACAAAGTTAGCTCGCACAGATGGGCGCTCCTTTGGAGTATTAGGAGCCAAACTTTGGAACAATCTGCCGGTGAACATCCGCTCACTGGAAAATCTGTCTGCTTTCCGGAGAGCTGTCAAAACCCATCTATTTCCTCCCCTTTAGGTTTCTGACTCCTGGTTTTCTGTTTTTTGTGATGATTCTGTGGTTCTTTAGCACCGGGACGCCCCTTTGCTGGGGCAGCTGTTTTGCGCTCTACCAAAACATAACATAACCTAACATAACTACAATGGTTGGTTTCCAGTAGCCCCCATCTGCTTGTGGCCCTCCAAACAATTTCTGACAGACAACCTTGTTAAGTAGCAACACTGGCATTTTACAGTACCAGTAGCAGGCTCCTCACAAAATCTTTAGGAACCTGCCACTATTTTTCTACAAATCCATTACCAGAAAGGCATCACTTTCTGCATAATAGTAGATGATTAATCTATTTATCACTCTCTCACTGTATTGTATATGCCTTTTGTGAATGTGTGCAAATCACCTCATCGCACTGCTTACATAAATTGACAAGTGGAATAACATACAAAAAGAAGGACTGTCCTTCCATGTAAATCAGTGGGGCTACTAATGGCATGCTTTTCAAACAGGGCCAAGGAACACACACTATAAAAGAAACAATGTTCAGCTTCACAGGAGAGAGTATTGGGTGGGCCCCACCAGTTGAAGCCTCCAATATAGGCACTCTACCATACACTGTGTTCTCATAAATCATGCTATTTGAGATGTCATAAGTGTTTTTATGAATTATATATTTTCTCATCGTATACATGATAGAATATTTAAGAATATAATTAGTGCATGGAGAAGGGCCACATTATAGTTAAGTTAATATAGTTTGGTAGGAGAGGTGACAAAACTATGTAGGGAGCTGTGCAACTTACAATGATTTGAAGGTGGTGCATAACATTTAAATTTAAGTTATAACTGTAACTTTAGAATTTCTAATGTTTGTATAGTTAGTTCTGGGGGTGTATAGAAAGAATAACAGCTTAAACATTTGTTTTTTTAATTGAATTTAAACAGTTTTCATTTTTTAATAAAAATGTGTTTCAAATCATAGTGTTGAATGTCATTTATCTGATTGTTGTTAAATTCAGTGTTGTAGAGTATAGTAAAGGACAGTATGGTACAGTCTAGTGTTATAGAGTCTAGTGTTGTACAGTGGGATAGAGTGGAGTGGCATTGTGTACAGTGGAGTAAAGTGCCATACAGTGGAGTGGTGCAGTGTTTAGTATAGTGGTTTTGTAGAGTGGACTGACATGTTCTACAGTTCAGTGGTGTGTCGTACAGTACAGTTGAGTGTTGTGTAGTGGAGTGTCATTGACTGCAGTGTTGTAGAGTCGTGTGTAAGGGAGAAGTATAGTATCATACAGTGGCATAGACTGTTAAAGTGTGTTTTGAAATTTAGTGATATAGAGTGGAGTACAATTCAGCAAAGTATTGTCTACTTCAGTGTGGTGGAGTGGCATGGAGTATCGTCCAGTAGAGTGGCGGAGAGTATTGTACAGTCTAGTGTTGTAGAGTGGAGTGTCATAGACTAGAATGTAATACAGTGGACAGTGGTACAGTGTCATAGAGTGTAGGAGAGTGTCGTAAAGTAGAGTGCCATTGATATAGTGGAGTGGCTTGTCATTGAGAGGAGTCATACTTTGTAGTATAGGGGCGTAGAGTGGATTGGTACAGAGTGGATTTAAGTGTCATATAGTGGTTTTGAATATAGAAAAGTCTTGTACAGTACAGTTGCATGGAGTACAGTACGGTGTCGTATAGTGGAACAGCATAGATTGGAGTGTCAAACAGTAGAGTACACTGGGCTAAAGTATTGTCCAGTCGAGTAAGTGGAATGGAGTAATGTAGGATTGAGTGTAGTAAACTGTAATACAGTGCAGTGTTATGTTGTACTGTGGAGTGACGGGGACTGGAGTAGAGTGACCTTGTATATCTTACAGTGTACGGAGCTTTCATAGAGTGGATATGTGAGTGGTACAGTGGAGTGGCGTGTTTCAGTAGAGTGTTGAATAGTATCATACAATAGAGTACAGTGGAATGGGATAGAGTAGAGTGCTGTAGAGATGAGTGGCGTACAGTGCAGTGTCAGAGTGTGGTACAGTGGAATGGTATAGAGAGTTACAGAGTCAAGTGGCATTGAGTTGCGTAGAGTGGAGAGACATACAGTCGGGTAGTGGAGTACAGTGGAGTAGGGTGTCAGAGTACAGACAAATAAAGTGTGGTGGAGTGGCAAAGAGGTATTTGCATAATTTATTTTAGAGTGGAGTAATGTGTATTAGCGTGGCATAGAGTTGAGTAGAGTGACGCACAGTTGCATAGAGTGTAGAAGAGTGTTGTAGAGTGCTCTTTTATAGAGTAGAGTAGATTGTTGTAGAGAGGAACTGTGTACATTGAAGAGTTGTACAATGATATTGATTGGGCTAAACAGTCATACAGTTGAGCCAACTGGAGTGGCATAGCGTAGGGTGGACTAAAGTGTCAGATAGTGGAGTGCCATACAGTGGAGTACAGTGTAGTGGCATAGCTTAGAGTGGGGTAAAGTGTAATAGAGTGGAGTGGTGTGCTATGCAGTGGAGCAGTATAGAGAGTGGGAGAGGTGTGGGCAGTGGCCGGGGTAGCTGACTCTGGAGCGTGGGCCTCACGGTTCGATACCCAGCGCCGGAGGCAGATCAGCTCAGCATCATCTGACTTTGGGCAATAGCTCACTTAATCTCCCCAACGGCCGCCAGTGCCTTGAGACCCTTACGGGTGATTAGTTTGTGCTTTACAAATACCAGGTTAGGTTAGGTGGAATAGAGGTTCGTAGAGCAGAGTAAACATGAGTGGCATAGACTGGAGTGGCGTAGAGTATAGTGTCATACACTGTCATAGGGTGTCATATCACAGAGTATCCGGGCATGCTGTGTCATGGAGTATTGTGCCATGGCACTGAATAAAGTGGCGTACATTGCAATTGCAATAGCATATAGTGGAGTGGCATACAGTTGAGAAGAGTGCAGTGGAGGGACATACAGTGTAATGGGAATGGCATACAGTGTAACGGCATACACTGGAGGGGCATATAGAGGAGTAGCTTACAGTGGAGTGGCCTACATTGGAGTAACGTAGAGTGGAATAGTATAGAGTGACGTAGTGTACAGTGAATGGCGTATAGTGGAGTGTCATAGATTGAAGTAGCATACAGTGGAGGTGGGTAGAGTGGCATAGCATACAGTGGAATGGAGTAGAGTGGATTAGCATTCAGTTGAGTGACAGAGCGTGGAATAGCGTATAGTGGAGTGGTGTAGAGTGGAGTGGCATACAGTGGAATAGCATAGATTGGAGTGGGGTACAGTTCAGTGGCATAGATTGGAATAGAATAGAGTGGAGTAAGGTACAGTGGAGTGGTGTACAGAGTAGTGGCATTGTTGAAAAGTGGATTAATAATAGTGATAAGTAGTGATTTACCACTAGTATTAATGCCACAAACACAATGAAAGAGTAATTTAGGGTCTCAATTAATTAATTCTTTGCTCAACCCTTTGTAGCTTGCAATGAGCAGGCAGGATTAACTTAGGAGACAGGTGTGTATCGCATTTTAAAACACCAATACATTTAATAAGTAAGACACAACACACAATAAAAATCCAACTTCGATTTATAAAAGTAATATTATATTTTTATGAACAAATAGACACCAAAACAACAAAAATCCAATGTAGAGACCCGAAGATAAGAATTTTAAAAGAATTAACAAGTTCTAGTGCTTAAAAACACATAGCGCCACTTTGGGGCATCTTGTCGCCCTTGACCGGGATAAACTCAAAGTTTAAGGTCAACAGCAATGGTGCCCGGGTCTGATACACTAAGCTGGAGGACTTGGTCAAACTTTTGCATTAACACTTAGTGGTTTTCTGGACCTTTTTCCCTCAACGTCGAGCAAGGCACTTAGTCAAGCTATATTCGGTGCGGGTTCACTGGCTTAACTTTCTGTGACACCTCGGTCAAATGCTGGTAGTCTGGAGCTCCGGTGCTTTCAGCAGGACGAACCTGAAATCCATGCCGGGTCGCGGTTGAAGATGGCTGGCTTGGCTCTCGATGTCGGGTTGGTCACTTTATGGAGTTTTTCCAAAAGTTGCTCCAAACTTCTCCAAACTTACGGAACTTCTTCTTGAAGTTCCTCTTGAGGGTTCAAAGCGGCCAAAACACAAGTCTAAGGGTCTGGAATCTCTTAGATGGTCCTTAGGATGTCTGGACTACAAGTCCCACAATGCACCTGGACAAAGCCTTAAATGTCCACTGGACACACTCCAGGATAGGGCGTCTTGGTGGAGAAGATGCAGGTGGGCTCTGTTAACCTGTAGCATGCATGGAGTCTATTCCTTAGACTTTCAGAGTCAGGCAAAGTCCTTCTGATGTTGAGTCTCACAGTGTGCAGTAAATGCAGTTCTGGTGAGTGCAGTCCTCTTGGTGTAGGCCAGGAAGTGAGCCGGGCAGTCCTTCTTCTTGTCTCTTTAGGCAGCAGATCTGAGGAGCTATACAGCTGGTTTCTGGGTGTCAAGTAGGGGGGCACCCCTGACCAGTGGGATTCAGGGTGCCACCCAGGTGTATGACCACTTCCTCCAAAGTGTAACATGTTCTTATCCAGACAGCAACATTCTTTCAAAATCCAGCAAGGAGCAATTCTCTTCAGAGGAGCTGGATCAGGCTAACCCAACCTAATGGTGTGGCTAATTTTCCTAAAAACTCCCTTTCCTACCCTCTCCCTAATCTAATTACAGAGGCTCTTGACCCCCTTACTGTCATCTGCTCTGCAGCTTGTACTTCTCTGCCCACAGGAAAACTATGGTGTCCACCTCATCAGGCAGCACTGGCACAACCTGGGAGCAGGCTGTGCCAGAAAGTGTAATAACGTATGTCCTGTAATAGTTATTACAAATTCAACAGTGCTAAAGTTGTTGGATTCATCTCAATAAATATTTTGATGTCATCAGTGATGTCATCAGTGATGTCGCTGACCATGTCATGAGTGATGTAATATCTGAGGTGATAAGCAGTGCATTGTGGGGGTCTAAGTTATAGTTCGCTCATGTAACTATAACTGCTGAATGTCACTGGTTTTGTACAAGTGAAATCTGAGCATAACTATAACATACCTGTAACCTTTTGGTTTTTATACTGAAAAAAAAAACAAATGTATTTATTAAGAAATTCTATCTATCTATATTTATATCTCCTGCTCTCTCTATATATATACATGTCATTCTATATATATATGACATTCAGCAGTTATAGTTACATGAGCTAACTATAACTTAGACCCCCACAATGCACTTCTTAGCACATATATATATATATATATTATCTACTGGCGGTCGCCAGTAGATAGTTATAGTTAGGACCGAGTTCCCATAGGAAATCTGAAAATTCTATTTTGAATAACTTTGGCGCCGGTTGACTTATCTTCGTAAAATTTTAAAAACTAATGGGGTGCTCTGCTCAGCTCCTACCCTGAAAGTCTCGGGGTGATTCATCAAGCGGGGGTTGAGAAAAAAGGGGGTCCCAAAACGCGTTTTCCCCATGCATTTTCCCATAGGACATTTAGTCGAAGGTACAGCCCGAACGGCTGAACAGAATTACTTGAAATTTGGCAAAGAGGTAGTCCTCAGGTCAGGCATGTGCCTTTTGGATATATGGTGTCAATCTGTTCAGTAGTTCCTGAGAAAATTGCAGTTAAAAGTACATACATATCTATAAGCGCGCACGGTGCGCGCACGGTGCGCGCATCAAATGTCCACGAGCATAATTCTGATTGGTGGTTAGGTGTCAGTCAACATTCGAATCGGTCGAAATCAGTGTGGGATGCCATTTTGTGTGTGACAGTGAAAAAGAAAGGTGGAGAATGTGAAAAGGGGGCAGGGTAGAGAGTTCCTGTCCCCCTAGCCGTTGTCAGGGGGTCCCTGAAGGATCCCGAAGGGTGAAAAAAAACATTTTCTTTTTTTTTTAAAAATCGCGGGGTGCGCGCACGGCGGCAAAAAATTCATACAAAAAATAGGATTAAAAATCAAGTTTAAGTGTTTAGATGTTGGTTGGCTCTAAAAAGAGCCGTTGTGTTCATTGAGTGTTTTTTTGTACCTACAAGTAAGTACCGATGCAGAGTCTAAAGTTCAAGAGAAAGACTCTGTTCCCTTCATCTGTGAAATGAACACCGTCTCCTCTATAAATGCCTTGCATGTTGTAATGCAAGTTGTTGTGGTATATAGAACCCATACCATAGTCTCTGAGGAAAGCAGAAACAGACTTATTGACGTGCTTTTTTGCTTTCTCAAACTGCGGACAATATTGGTTGGACCAGTTCCACTTTTGCCTTTGGCATATATTAAAATATACAAAGGTAGTTTGTGGAAAAAGTGACATCAATTGCACAAAGGTGTCCTTAACAAGCATTTCCAGACCTACCCCAGTTAAAGTGCCTAGGTCATTTCCACCACAGTGCACAATTATAAGGTCAGGCTGTGGGAGATGTAGAAAGGATTTCACCAAAGGCATTACTTTGTGCCACTTTAACCCTCTCTGACCAATTCATTTAATGTCTACATTTGGCAAAGCAAGGTCTTTCACAATACCTCTTTTTTCTGCATGCTTTTCACTCCAGTAGACATAGCTATGACCTACAATCCACACTGTGAACATCTTTCAAGGAGATCTGGATGCACTCAGAAGGTGTATTTCAGTAGAATGGCAATATGAAATGAAAGGTAGTTGTAAAATGGAGGCTTACATACTTTTTTTTTAATAAAAAAGAGCTCATTGGCTGTTTCAGACCATTCAACACTAAAAACTAGGCTGTATGTTTAAATTTTTAAAGCATGTTTTGTATTGGTTCAGAAAAATGTGTTCCCACAGAAGATTACTTTGGATATGCTGTTAGGTTTGAAAAGTCAAGCACTCTTGCTCTTTGGATTAGAAACATTGTGTGCTGAACTTCTGACCTCTCTGCTCACACCAGTGTTCCATGATCAGTTGCTATGGTAGCAGGCAGAAGTCATGTTGGGGGTAGGAATCATTTGGAAAGGGTTGAAATTTGCAACCAATAGAAATGTGTGTTTCCATTTAAAAAAATGTGGGAAGCAATGTGATTTGAAGTTGACATGTATATGTGTGAAAAAAGAGAGGGAAATGTTGCCAATTAGTGGTTTTGGTGAGAGGAGTACAGCTCAGAGATTCTGGCTCTGATAATCTGCTGTGTGAGTGGCACATTTCTTTCTCAACTAACTACTTTTAAAGGTGAGTTATGAATTTGAGTGGGGATGTATGTGGTGTATTTTGATATAAATAATAGAAATGTGTTTCTTCTTTTAAAGTTGTGTTTTATATTTTATGTTTTGGAAGATATTTAACTGCCTTGAACTTGTAAGATATTATGTAGTATGTCTTCACCATAAGTTAAGGTGTACTGGTATCACCCAGGAATACTGTTTTGTTCCTAGAATCACACCATGAGTCTGTGTGCACACAGGAATTGTTGTCAGAGATTTAATTTGTGTTGCTCTGGTTCTGTAAGACTTGCACTCGTAGGAAAGGGGCAGCTTGTTTTCTTGAACTGTGATGGTTAGCATTCAGCAGAAATCACTATCTCACAGATGCGAGGCAAATGCTAACACATTTGAAAACAACAGGGTAGAATTTCCTTCCACTCCTGCAATGGGTGAGGTAGTTCCTACATGTTCAAAACTCCAATTAACCCTTAGCACAGGTGATCTTACATACATCTATGCAGTCTTCATGCAGTTGTGCAAGCGTCCATGCAGATCTATCTTGCACCTGACAATACACAGTCCCAGAAACACACTCTTAGCACACAGCCAGCTGCTTCTCCTGCACTCCCATGCTTACTATTCAGCACTGTGTGGTATTTCAGATAGCAGTGTGTAACGCTAACACATTCAACATCACCAAGGCTCATTTCCTTTGCTCTAGTCTAATCACTCACCCAGGTTCCACATGCTCATGGTCTCAAGTAGCTGTTAGGACATGTGCTCTTTTCTGCCTCTCTAAACTATAAGGAAAATGTGTCAGGCTGTTACAGTAATTATCACTTGCTCTACCACAGTAGTAAATGTGCTTTGAAATTGCCAATCAAATATCGTTTTCTGCCTAGAATCACACCATGAGTCTGTGTGCACACAGGAATTGTTGTCGGAGATTTAATTTGTGTTGCTCTGGTTCTGTAAGACTTGCACTCGTAGGAAAGGGGCAGCTTGTTTTCTTGAACTGTGATGGTTAGCATTCAGCAGAAATCACTATCTCACAGATGCGAGGCAAATGCTAACACATTTGAAAACAACAGGGTAGATTTTCCTTCCACTGCTGCAATGGGTGAGGTAGTTCCTACATATTCAAAACTCCAATTAACCCTTATCACAGGTGATCTTACATACATCTATGCATTCTTCATGCACTTGTGCAAGCTTCCATGCAGATCTCTCTTGCACCTGACAATACACAGTCTCCAGAAACACACTCTTAGCACATATCCAGCTGCTTCTCCTGCACTCCCATGCTTACTATTCAGCACTGTGTGGTATTTCAGATAGCAGTGTGTAACGCTAACACATTCAACATCACCAAGGCTCATTTCCTTTGCTCTAGTCTAATCACTCACCCAGGTTCCACATGTTCATGGTCTCAAGTAGCTGTTAGGACATGTGCTCTTTTCTGCCTCTCTAAACTATAAGGAAAATGTGTCAGGTTGTTACAGTAATTATCACTTGCTCTACCACAGTAGTAAATGCGCTTTGAAATTGCCAATCAAATATCGTTTTCTGCCTAGAATCACACCATGAGTCTGTGTGCACACAGGAATTGTTGTCAGAGATTTAATTTGTGTTGCTCTGGTTCTGTAAGACTTGCACTCGTAGGAAAGGGGCAGCTTGTATTCTTGAACTGTGATGGTTAGCATTCAGCAGAAATCACCATCTCACAGATGCGAGGCAAATGCTAACACATTTGAAAACAACAGGGTAGATTTTCCTTCCACTCCTGCAATGGGTGAGGTAGTTCCTACATGTTCAAAACTCCAATTAACCCTTAGCACAGGTGATCTTACATACATCTATGCAGTCTTCATGCAGTTGTGCAAGCGTCCATGCAGATCTCTCTTGCACCTGACAATACACAGTCTCCAGAAACACACTCTTAGCACACATCCAGCTGCTTCTCCTGCACTCCCGTGCTTACTATTCAGCACTGTGTGGTATTTCAGATAGCAGTGTGTAACGCTAACACATTCAACATCACCAAGGCTCATTTCCTTTGCTCTAGTCTAATCACTCACCCAGGTTCCACATGCTCATGGTATCAAGTAGCTGTTAGGACATGTGCTCTTTTCTGCCTCTCTAAACTATAAGGAAAATGTGTCAGACTGTTACAGTAATTATCACTTGCTCTACCACAGTAGTAAATGTGCTTTGAAATTGCCAATCAAATATCGTTTTCTGCCTAGAATCACACCATGAGTCTGTGTGCACACAGGAATTGTTGTCAGAGATTTAATTTGTGTTGCTCTGGTTCTGTAAGACTTGCAGTTGTAGGAAAGGGGCAGCTCATATGATAGGATTTGAAAAGCTCAAAAAAAATATAGTAATGTATTTAAATTACATAAAGGTATTTTTTTTTTGTTTCCTTTAGGTATTGCTGAACAACACTGAAATAAATTAAACATGCCTATAAAATCAAGAAAGAGAAAAGAACAGCACAAACATCTATATTTGAAGACAACTGGACAACAAAAATTAGTTGAAGATCCTCATGTTGGAAAAAAGAAAAAGTCTTCTGGTAAGCAGACTAAGGATTTTTTTTAAAATATCCTCAAACATAGAAAAAATGTAGAAAGTATATCCTCTGCAAATAGTGTTTCAAGAAGAAAACAACAAGACAATAGAAAGGAAATACTAAATGCTAATGGAAAATCAGAAGCAAGAAAGAATGACTTAAAAAGAAAAACTGAATTTAAAAAACATTCGTAAAAAAATGTTTCAGAGAAGAGTGGTGTTCAATTTGCTAAAGGATGTGAAAAAAAATAGGAAGAAAGCAATATTTTATGAGAAAAAGAAACATATTGAATCAATTGTTGCAAAGGCTTTGGATTTAATAAGAAAACTATTCATTTTAATTTTGAACAGGATCCGTACATTAGATAAAATAGTCAATGTAATGAAGTCAAAAATCAAAAGGAAAAGAGTAGTGAAAAAAAATAACTTTTGTAATGTGTTCTTAGGAGAATGGAAGCATAGTTCAAGTACTGAACCATTTTTTAATGAAGAGAGTTATCTTCAATGTAATAGTTTGCTGTATGCAGTTGACACCAGTGGTCGAACTTATGAAGTTAAAGATGGTTGTGTAATGGAAAAGGAGGAAATGGTTCCAAGAAATGAGGAAGAAGTGATTGCAGATGAGGTTATGGGGAAACGTCCTAAAGCCCCAGTGTACACTTGGAATTTTAGTAGTATTTGTACTGTACGACAAGAATCTATTGATAAATTACGTGACTTTCTAAGAGAATATAGTAAAAAAAAGTGTTAAACAGAAGATTAAGGTGCTTCAAAGACTAGATCCATGCAGAGTGAGAAAGAATACTGGTTTGCAAGGACATGCTCTGGCTTGTCTTTCTAGGAAAGTTTGTCAAAGTGTTTATTCACCATTTTAGGATGCTGGCAGTACATCATACTGAAATGAGAAAGTTTGTGAGAAGATTGTATTTTGCTAAAAGTCCAGAACTAAAGTTAAATGAGTTGAATAGTGCTCTGTTGCGTGGATCTGTTTCAGATGTAGAGAAGGTTACTGATGATATTCAGTTTTGTTACTTTGGTCCAGAACAAGAAAGTGCAGGAAATGACACAGTTATTGAAGAAAATGTGGAAGAGAATGTAGAACCCACTGTTGGTAAAAATTTTGAAGATCAAATGACAAAATTTACTATTATCTCTAATGAAAGACCAAATATTACTTGTATTTGTTGCCGGAGAAGCCATTATAAAAGTCAAACAAGGAATGTTGATCTCTATAAAAAAAGTGAAAAAGAAAATAATTATGAGTGGAAGAATTTTGGTACATATTTGTTTCTGGAAAATTGTTTTGATTTGGGTGAAGATCAGCGTATTTGTAAATACTGTTATAACAAGTTAGAAGAAAATAAAATGCCACCTAGAGCTGTACATAATAATTTAGAATTTGTTGATATTCCTGCAGAACTTAGTGATTTAAATACGTATGAGTCTATACTCATTCAATGTGTTCATCCGTTTCAGACTATAGTTCGTATGGAGCCCAAAACAGGCAAATTACCTCCTTCAGATTTACAAAGAGGTTTAAAAGGAAGAGTTGTCTATTTGCCATTAGATTTGAAAAAAAATATTGAAACAATTGCTGCAAATAGTTTGGAAACTGAACCATTAGTTATTCTGGTTAATGGTGTACCTACAAAGAATAAGAAAATTTGGTAGGAGCTAGTAGATGTACGAAAAGTACAAAGAGGAAATTTCTATTTGAAAAGAAATAATAATTACTATGAATCAATTTATATGGATGAAGATGAAGATGTTTTACTAGCAGACACAGGAATACCAACTGGGCAAATTGAAAAAGTAGATAAGTCAAAAGAAGAAGAAATTTATGAACATTTCAGCATACATCCTCTTCATTCTAAAGAAGTTATGGGAAACACTATTGATCTGTTTCAGATGAAAAAAGCTAAAGGAACTCCCGTGAGTGTATGGGAGGAGAGCTTGGAAGCTCGTTGTTTTCTCCAGCTGTTTCCTACAGGAAAAGGTGGACGATATGATGAACGTCCAGTACAGATTCCTGCATCTGAGTATCGGACTACAAGATTATATGCAGAAGATCCAAGATTTCGTCAAAGTATTCCTTATTTGTTCCATCTTTTATTTGAAAGTGACTTGTCTGCACTATCTTATGCAGTAAATCACATTTTAAAAACTGGAGTACATCTACATAATGTGTCTGCAAAGGATTTTATGAACAAGGTGCAACAGCGAGATGATCATTTGGAATCTCAATTGATTAATCTGATGGCTTGTCAGCGTGGAACTAATGAATATTGGTACCGACGCCATGGAGAATTGAAATGTATGTTACGGAATTTAGGGACTCCTACAGGGTTCCTTACCCTAAGCTGTGCTGAGTACGCTTGGGATGATTTACTGGATTATCTTTGAGAGGCAAATTCAAATATTGAAAACATCCAATACAAGTCAGCAGGAGAATTGTGCTCATTGGATCTGGTTAATGTTTGCAGATATTTCAATCATAGATTTGAGGCTATGATGTCCTTCATCTACAATAAAAAAAAATCCACCTCTTGGAGAAGTTGTGGATTTCTTTTGGAGAAAAGAGTACCAAGCAAGAGATGCTCCTCATATTCATATGCTGTTGTGGATCAAGGATGCCCCAAAATTTGGAACAGATTCTGATGATGCAGTTTTATCTTTCATTGAAGAATATGCAACATGTGCTATACCTAAAAGCACAGAAGAAAAAAACTTAAAAGAGCAAGTTTTACGTTTCCAAAGTCATCGGTGTGGAAAATACTGTCGATGAAAGTACAAGAGTAAAGATAAATTCTACACAAAATGTCGATTTGGATTTCCACGACCTGTTCTTTCAAAAGGAAGAGTAAACCGTTTTATGTCAGCTGTGCGACATACCATTACAAGAAAATCTCCGAAAATTACCTTAAACCTAAGACGAAAAGAAGAGTCAAAATATATAAAGGACTACAACCCAGTCATTTTATCCATGTGTAATGCTAACATGGATATTCAGTATGTAGCTGACAATTCTATTGCTGTTGCTCGGTATGTCACATCTTACATCACTAAATCTGAAAAAACAGAATTGAAATAAATGTGGGAAGAGATTTCTCACGAGAAGACTGTCGGTAAAAAGCTATACAGTTTCAGTTTAAAGATGTTATCGCATTGAGAAATTGGGTCATACGAATGCTCAGATAGGTTATCATCTGCAAGTCTGTACTCCAAATCCAGAAGAATAATTTGGGTAAGTTTAGGCCTTGCAGGAATGCGAAATCGGGTACTGAAATCTATTCGAGAAATTGAATATTTAACAGAGAACGAACCAGAAAGTACAGACATTTTGAAAACAAATATGTTGGACACATATTACCCAAACAGAAGTCATCATCTTGAGAACATGTGTCTCTATGAAGTGCTGCAGAACTACATTTTTACACAGAATACCACAGAAGACATCAACAATGGAAAATATAAAGTCATTGGTGAGGAAGGATGTTTGGTGAAACAAACAAAAGGAAGTTTGATTAATCACAGGAAGCTGATTTGCGACACTACTGACAAAAAGGAATTTTACTACTTAGCACTTTTACAGCTGTTTAAACCATGGCGTTCAGAGGATGAATTACTTGGAGATTTTCAGAGCTATGAAGATTCCTTTAATGCATGTAAAGATAGCATAGAATGCAGTACTTTTCACACATTATGTACAAATGTTAAATGAAGAAATTGAACAAGAAGCTACAATTGCAGCTGAAGTAGCCAGAGACAGTTCTCAAGACAGTCAAAGTTCTGGTACGCACAGTCAATATCCCCTAGGACAACCATTCGTAAAAAATTAAGCTGCAATAGCCATGACTGAAGTGGAAACAGCTATGAATCAAGCTCAGGAAGATTTATTAGACTTACCAAATTTGGAACAGCAACTGAATGATGAACAACAACAAATTTATGAAGAAGTCACAAAACAAATTGATCATGGATTACTACATGAAAATAAAGAGTGCTCATGCACATCATTTGAACCAATCAGAATGTATGTGAGTGGACAAGCTGGAACAGGAAAAAGTTTCTTAATTAAAGTAATTAGAAGCTACCTACAGAAAAAAACTGATTCAACTTTGTCTTGTGTTGTTACTGCTCCAACTGGGTTAGCAGCATATAACATAAAAGGAATTACCTTACATCGTTTGCTAATGTTACCAGTAGATCATGAGAACAAAGTACAATACCACAAGCTAACAGGAGAAGCATGTTTTGAAGTTTCAAGAGTATTGAAAAAAATGAAAGTTCTCATTATTGATGAGGTAAGCATGGTATGAAACTTAATGCTTGCCTTTGTGCATTTAAGAATGCAGCAAATTCTAAAGACAGACTATGACGTGCTATTTGGAGGAAAACATGTTATAGTTTTTGGGGATCTACTGCAGCTAACTCCATTTAAAGGACAACCAGTATTTAATACTCTTGCACATGAAGACACGAAAAAGTCATTAGGAAGTATAGCTAATGTGAATATTTGGTCATACTTTGAGTACAAAGAACTCATTACCAATATGCGGCAAGCAAATGATGATGATTATGCAAGTATTCTCAAAGATATCAGAATTGGACTACTCACAGAAAATGGCAGAAAAGCTTTACAGAGTCGATTGCTATGTAATTTGTTTCCAACAGAACAAATAGTTCCAGAGAAAATATACAAGAAAATTGCAGAAAAAAATACTGTAATCTGCTTAATGACAACACTACATGAATGCTCTATATTAAGAACTTTTGAAATTGGAAAATGAAGAGATTATGAAAATGGAAGCCGTGGATAAAATACAGCATGAAGGAAAAACTATTACATTGACAGGCAAATTGAAAACTAAATTGGATTCTCTAGAGAAAAACATATCGAAAACAGCTGGTTTAGAAAAGAATCTTTATGTATGTATAAACTGTCGAGTAATTTTAAGACGTAATTTGAATGTAGAAAAAGGTTTAGTGAATGGAGCTATGGGTAAAGTTGTGGGTTTTGTTAACTACCAGAAAAAAGATGGAATTGAATTTTTAAAAATAAAATTTGATCAGATTGAAGAGGTTAAAGACATTAGTCGTTGTTCAGTTAGTTTTTTGCTTGTGAAAGACTTATATGTACGTAGGAAGCAGTTTCCGTTTTCTCTAGCATATGCTGTAACTATTTACAAATCTCAAGGATTAACTGTATATAGTGCTTTTGTAAACATTGGATCTAGTGTGTTTAAAGAAGGTATGGCATATGTTGCTTTGTCACGAGTGAAAAAATTATCTGGTTTATTTGTGATAGACTTTGATGACTCAAAAGTTAGTGCTGATGCAAATTGTGTAAAGGAGTATAATAGATTAAGAAGAAGCTATGCTCCTCATTTAGGTCAGTATCCTGTGTTTGAAAAACGTGTTGTTTGTCGGAAAAGGAGAATTGGGAATATCTGTAATGAGGATGTACAGAAGAGAAAACAAAAGGAGAGTGATGTGATTGCAAGCAAAAAGAAAAAGGACAATGTTGAAGAGGTTGTTGGTTGTCATTTTGAAAATAGCTCTGGTGTCAACTGCTATGCTAATGTAGTACTGAATGTTGTATTTTATCTTGAAAGTTTGCAAGAGCAGATAATACTAAATCATGAAAAAAGATTTTGTTCTCTGCTGAGTTTCCTTTATGAGAAGTTGAGTAATGATAAAACTAAAATAGAAAGTGCTTCTGATGTTAGAAATCTTTTAGATGTATGTTCTGGATGTACACAGTTTACTGAATGTCCAGCAAGATGCACAGGAATTCTTAATGTATATGCTTATGGTACTGGAAGATGAAGGGGTAGAAATAGAAAATATGTTTGGTCTCTCTTATAAATGGGAACATTGTTGTGAAAACTGTATGAACACATGCAGCACTAATGTTGATTCTGAAAGGTTCATACATTTAACATTACCAGAGAGTAAATCAGTGACTTTTAGTAAATTAGTTAAAGATGCAAATCACAATATGGAATGTTCTCAATGTAAATCAGAAATGTTATCAACGTTATTTTTAAAGAAATATGAACAGTATATAATTTTAATGATGCAACGTTGTAGAGCTGATGGAACAAAATTGGACACTTTTATAAAGAAGTTTGTAGGAAATCAATTATCAATATCAGGAAAGACTTTTGTTGCAGTTGCAATAATTTTCCATGATGAACCTTCTATAACTTCTGGTCATTACACAGTTTATCTAAAATGTGAAAAAGGCTGGACACTGTGTAATGATTCTCAATTGATTTTCAAGCAACGTTTGCCTGCAGAATTACCAAATTCCAACTTAATTTATCTAAAACCAAAATTTTAGATACAAATTGCAGCATCTGAAGAAACCATTATTTTGATTTTATAGGATTATCATTGGATATTTCACCAAAAAAGGGTTTAAAAATTACCATTTGGCCCCATGGAAAGGTAAATGTTTCTATTGTGGACTTCTTTGACAGATATTATTTTGGTGTATGTGCTTAACCCCTTCAGTGCCCGCCCCTTTCCCCGCCCTGTGCCGGCCGTTGTATTAGCGGGCGGGGTTTATGACGAGCTGGTCTCGTCATGGGCACAGCGCAACCGCGGCCCATGACGAGACCAGCTCGTCATGGGCATTGAAGAGGTTAAGCAACAAGATTTACAGACATTATTTATTGCAAATAGTTATTGTTCTTAGAAGATATTTTTAATATATATGTTACATTTCTATCAAGGTATGTTTTACTGAGGATAGATTCAGGGCTTTTTTAAACAATCTTTCAGAATATTACTACTTTTTTTCTTTTTTTTCAGATCGAGAAAGAAAATTTTGGAAATTGAATCCATTTTTCTTGTAATTAAAAAAAACTATTTATTTCTAATTAAGTTATTTTGTTGTTCAGGTAAGTTTAAAATATCTGTATTTCTCACCCCTTCACTTTCATGCTCCCTTTTCTTCACTTCTCCTCACTCTGCTTTTCTCATTCCCCTTCCCTCTCTCTTCTTCCTTTTCTGCACTTTCGTAACTCCCTCACTCCTTCTCTACTACTCCCCTAGGTTTACTGCCTCCATCACTATTTTTTCAACCATGTTTCTCTCCCTGTCTCCATATGTCTCAGTCATTCAAACTGCCTCACTCCTTCTCAGTTCCTTGCTCATTGTCTCTGTTTCTGTCTCTCTCCCTTTGTCTGTCTTACCCTTAATTTCCTTAACATCTCTGGGGCAGATTTATGTTTCCTGGCGCATCCCTGCAAATCAGCAGGGATGCACCAGGAAAGATGCGTCACGCAAGTTTATCCTTGCGCCACCACAGATGCGCCGCATTTACAATGCAGCGCATCGTGGCGCAAGGATAAACAGATGCGTGACACATCTGATGGCGTAAGGGCGGCGCATTGCTGGAGTCGTGTCGCAAGCACGACGCAACTCCAGCAATGTTTAGGGGCAGCCCATACCTAACATGCTGCGTCATGCCTTATGTCTGCTTCAAGCAGGTGCAAGGTTTTGACGCAGCAACGTCGGAAAAGTGACTGAGTGAAATCTTGTAGATTTCACTACGTCACTTTTCTGAGGCTTTTTCCGCTGGAACGCCCACCCTGCATACAATAAACCTGACGCAGGTTTAATGTGGTGCAGGGCTTTACACCGTGACGCATCTCCATAGATGCGTCACGATGTAAATAGGGCGCAACGTGGTGCAGGGTTTACGCCGCCACTGCATCACAAAAGTGACGCAATGGCGGCAAAAAAGTGGCACAAGTCTAACATAAATCTGCCCCTTTGTTTCTACCACTCCTCCTCTCTCCATCACTCATTTTCTATCTATGTTAATTTTTTAACCTTCTCCGTCATTCTCCTTCCCTCACCTTCCCTAACTGTCACTATCCTTTACTCATAGTCACTCCTATTCTCCTACTTCACTTCCTCCTGTCTGTATCTCACACCCCTTCATCTTTTCGCATTCTTTCCTTCACTCTCCCTCACTCTCCTTTGCTCATTGAAATCCTGACTCCCTTTCTCTCACTCCAGTTTCCTAAATCCCTCCATCCCCTCACTCCCCATCTCTCACTTTCCCTTACCCCCTTTTCTAATCCTCATACCCCTTAACTCACCATCACTCCACTTCTCTTACTTTCAATCCCTTTACCCTGCTGTACTTCATCCTCTTCATCTGTTACTCCCTTTTCCTATCTCCGTCCCTTACTCCCCTATTCTCACTCCCCCTCCATCACTCTCCATTACTCACTGCCATCCCATACTCATTCACTCTTCTTACCTGTATCCTCTACCCTTAGTCCTTTTGTTGCAGTCAGTCTTTCACTTCCCTTTCATGACTGATCATACTTTCCTTTTCTCACTCATTCTGTCTGTCCTTTCCTCCTCTTCACTCAGTAATTTCAATCATTCATGTATACACTACACATTCATTCAATAAAATTACAAAACAGTATATTAGGAATATAGCTCTTCTTGGAGAAGTGAAGTGAGTTCTGAAAATAACAGGGTTTTTTTTCTTTTTTGTTTTGTATTATTTTTTTTTTTTTAACAATTTTGTATTTTTTTTAAATTTTTTTAGAGCACCAAAAAAAAACTGGGAATGAAAAACTGTTCAACAGGAACAAAAACAATAATAAATGAAAAAATTGTGGGGTGGAGCATGTGTGCTGTTGGATTTTGTTCTCAATCAAATTAATGCTGCTCTCTCCGTAACAAAGAACAGCATTGCACACATTGCAATGTATGTGCACCTTCTTGAAAAGGGGGCGGATGTCCAGTTGCCTGGTGCACGGTGAATCTGCGGCCGCAGATGATGTGCTCGGCTGAGCAGCTGGAGGGTTGTCCCTTAGGGCTCTAGTTGTTTCTCGAGCATAGCGGATAGGATGCACTGTTCTGAAGTGCCTCAGCATGGAATAAATACTAAAGGGGTATTTTTTGCTCGGATCTCCTCTAGACAGGACACTTCCGCAAATAGTGCATGTCACCTTCGGCGCATTCACCTTCTTCTGGCCCTCTGGAAATGTGAAATAATTCCAGATGTAAGAGTGTTTTTGCTTGCTCTTCCTTGGTGGTTCCACAAAGGTCTCCTCCTCCCTCCCTGAAGTTGACTGCTGTTCTGCCATTTTCAAGTAAGATTTCACTCGAGTAGCTGTTCAGCAACCTTCTCCCAGGAAATAAGAAGAAATAGTGAGGGGAGTGGGTGTGGTGTTTGAAGCTTCTGGAACAGAAACTACTATGAACCAATTAGAAGTGTTGTTTCGTAATCACATGACTTGCCGTGCGTGCATCAGTGATGTCATTTGAGATGTCATCAGTGATGTCATGAGTGATGTCACTGACCATGTCATGAGTGATGTAATATGTGACATCAGCAGTGGATTGCGGGCGCGCGAGTTATAGTTAGCTGGACTAACTATAACGGGGTAATTTCAATGGTTTTTTATGAGTGAAATGTCCAGCTAAATATAACATGTGTGAAACCTATGGTTTTTTAAGTGAATTTGCAAGGTTTTTTAAATGCTAATTCCTAACTATAACGTGTGTGAAACCTATGGCTTTTTAAGTACATTTGCAAGGTTTTTTAAATGCTAATTTCTAACTATAACATGTGTGAAACCTATGTTTTTTTTAGTGAATATATATATATATATATATATATATATATCAATGCTCATGAGGTTTGCCACACATGCAGGAAGCACTCGGACAGCAGGTAAGGTTAACCTCTCAACCTTTAATCTTCGGTACAGGCGAACTTAGCAGGCAAGAAAAACGAGCAGTCCCAACGCTTTGCCTTACGCGTTTCGAGTTAAATCTCTTCTTCAGAGGCTGGACGTTGATGGTTGCAATTGCGGACACTCTCCCTCCGGGGCACCAGCACAGGATAAGAACATCCACGGCCTGCTGAGGTTCATCTGAGAACTTTTAATACTAACAGTATATTAGTGCACCATTTGTGGAAAGAGTTTTTCCGGCACTACCACTCCCAGGATACACTGCACAGAATTCATCATGGACGGCCCATTTGTGGGCGTGCAATCAAGTATAAAGGAGGGCGTATTAGTGACTGGAAATGCACACCTTTACCGTTGAAGCCTTTGAAGAAGAAGTCATACTTCGAAACGCGTCGGCGTTAACAACGGGACAGCTGTTCAATCCATCGGCAAGCCAGACGGTGTTCGTACCTGGAACTGAATTGTGCTGATGCAGAGTGCTCCTCACCCGTGGGGCACCTTGTAGCGTTGATATATATATATATATATATATATATATATATATATATATATATATATATATATATATTACCTACTGGCGGTCGCCAGTAGGTAGTTATAGTTAGGACCCTCTTACCATAGGAAATCCGCAACATTCTATTTGGAATAACTTTGGCGCCAGTCGACGAATCCTCGCGAAATTTTCAAAATAGGTGGGGCGCTACGCTCCGCTCCTACCCTGAAAGTCTCGGGGGGATTCGTCAAGCGGTGGCTGAGAAAAAAGGGGGGTCCCAAAACGCCTTTTTCCCATGCATTTTTCCATAGGACCTTTAGACACAGCTACAGCCCGAACGGCTGAACAGAGTTACTTGAAATTTGGCAGAGAGGTAGTCCTCAGGTCAAGGAAGTGCCTTTTGTAGGTCTGGTGTAAATCTGTTCAGTAGTTCCTGAGAAAATAGCATTTAAATCAATATATATATCTGTGGCAGCTTACGGTGCGCTTACGGTGCGCTTACCGTGCGCTTACCGTACGTGTACGGTGACGTGCGCGAGCGCGATTCTGATTGGCTGTTAGATCTTAGTAAACATTCGAATCGGTCGAAACCAGGAAGTGTCGGCCGCCATTTTCTCACTCGCACTCTGAGGGGGGGATGAAAAACAAAGGCAAAAAACATGTAAAGGGGCTGTTTAGACAGCTCTTAACCATCTAACCTTGATGAAGGGGTCCCCAAAGAACCCCCAAGGGCAAAAAGTCAATAATTTTTTTTTTCGAAAAATCGCCGATTACGCTTACCGTACGCGTACGGTAAAAATTTTTTAAAAAAAACAATTATCCATACTCTCCCCAACCCAATGTGCAAATGGTGCCCGTAGGGCACTATTTGTGCATGGCATATAAATAAACGAAAAAATAAATGTTAAAAAAAAAAAATTAACCATACTCTCCCCACCCCGTGTGCAAATGGTGCACGAAGGGCACCATTTGTGCATGTCATATGTATGCAATTAAAATGTAAAAGTTTACCTTGCACAACGAAGCGCATTATATGTCCTCCATGTGCGCACGGAGCGTGAAGCGCATCGTGCGTACATGGCCCATCGAGCGTAACGTGGGCACGCGGTGCGCGTAGCGCACCGCGTGCCCACCGTGCGTGCACGGCACTAACTGCGAAAAGTGGGCGCGCGGTGCGCGAAGCGCACCGTGTGCGCACGGAACGAACTGCGTTAAGTGGGCGCGCACGCCACGAATGGCGTAAAGTAACTTAGCATTTAAAAAAACGTACAAATTCACTGAAAAAACCATAGGTTTCACACACGTTATAGTTAGGAATTAGCATTTAAAAAACCTTGCAAATTCACTGAAAAAACCATAGGTTTCACACATGTTATAGTTAGCTGGACATTTTATTGATAAAAAACCTATGAAATTGCCCCGTTATAGTTAGTGCAGGCAACTATAACTCACGCGACCGCAATCCTCTGCTGATGCTAATACTGTATTTAGACACTTATTTACCCATGTCTTCTTCCATAAATTTTTAGCTATACATATATTACAAATTTTTTTTTTCATAAAGACACATATGTCATCAGCAGAGGATTGCGGTCGCGTGAGTTATAGTTGCTTGCACTAACTATAACGGGGTAATTTCATAGGTTTTTTATCAGTAAAATGTCCAGCTAACTATAACATGTGTGAAACCTATGGTTTTTTCAGTGAATATATATATATATGTATATATATATTACCTACTGGCAGTCGCCAGTAGGTAGTTATAGTTAGGACCTATTATCCACAGGAAAATCGCAACATTCTATACCCAATAACTTTGGTGCCGATTGCTGAATCTTCGTGAAATGTTCAAAACTCGTGGGGCTCTCCAGTCCGCTCCTATCTTGAAAATTTCGGGGTGATTCGTCAAGCGGGGGCCGAGAACAAAAGGGGGGTTCCAAAACATGTATTCCCCATGCAATTTCCCATAGGAAACTTTAGACACGGCTACAGCCCGAACTGTTGAACGCAATTACACCAAATTTGGCAAAAAGGTAGCCCTTGGTTCAGAAAGATCCCTTTTTGTTAAATGGTGTAAATCCGTTCAGTAGTTCCTGAGATATTCAAAAAATATAAAGTTTCGATATCTGGGCGGAGCCTAACCCTCCGAGCACGAGCTTGGCTCTAATTGGCTGCCAACACTTCCAACAGGAAGTGTTGGCAGCCATCTTGTGCCTTACATGGAGTGAAAATCAACTGTCAGCAACAGCAATAGTTGGGGGTTAGTTTGCTGCTGGGAAGAAGAGGGTGGACATTGAAAGTGCAGAGACCCTGAAGAGCAGGTAGAGAAAGTGCTGATCGCGGGGATTTACCCGTATTTAGCAGAAGGGTCCCGGCGTCGGCTGCTGTTCACGGGCAGAGGCGGGAGGGAGGCGGGAGTGTAGACCCATGGCCGCCGCTCCCCTCTGCCACTGACTGCCTCGGGTGCTGTCTGCCGGCTTCAGTGAGGAGAGGAGCTGCTCGGGGGCAGTAGAGGTGGATATGCTTTATCTTTCGTTTGAGGGAAGAGGCGGGAGGTGGGCGGGAGGGGGCAGAGGTGGGCGGGAGGGAGGCGGGAGTATAGACCCGTGGCCACCACTCTCCTCTGCCACTGGCTGCCATGGGCGCTGTCTGCCGGCTTCAGTGAGGAGAGGAGCTGCTCGGGGGCAGTAGAGGTGGATATGCTTTATCTTTCGTTTGAGGGAAGAGGCGGGAGGTGGGCGGGAGGGGGCAGAGGTGGGCGGGGGGGAGGCGGGAGTATAGACCCGTGGCCACCGCTCTTCTCTGCCACTGGCTGCCATGGGCGCTGTCTGCCGGCTTCAGTGAGGAGAGGAACTGCGCGGGGGCAGTAGAGGTGGATATGTTTATTTTTCGTTTGCGGGCAGAGGCAGGAGGTAGGCGGGAGTGTAGACCCGTGGCCACTGCTCGCCTCTGCCACTGGCTGCCGTGGGCGCTGTCTGCCATCTTCAGTGAAGACAGGAGCTGCGCAGTTGCTGCAGCAGTTGTCGAAATGAGTTACAAGCCGTGAATTACATAACATAATGAACTAATAACAGTGGTCATATCTAGTCATTTAAAAAGTCTGTTTTCTGAAGTACCAGCTATTTCACCCATGCTTCACGAATCAAAGGGTTTGAGCTGGTTGGTGCACATTTGGCAGAGCTGCGTCTTGACTAAGAGACATCTTTGAGTCAGGCATAACAATCTAATAGCCTGTTTCTGAGGCGGTGCTAGAAAGGCAGGGTTAAACATAAGAATGGGTTGTTCTTAGAGTGAGAAGGTGGAAGTATGTCGTGGGCGGAGTTAGAAATCGCAATTCAATTTATGAGAAGGCAGGGCAGAGGGAGGAATAGGGAGGGGTCAGAGTGCGGCATCTTTAGTGTATGACACATTAGGCAAGAGACTCCTGTTCTACACACGCTGCATATTGCCGGGGGCTCCATCCCTTCCTGCTGGCCCAACTTCCTTTCAAGGCCTTAGGTCCCTTGTCCCCGGCGATGTTGGACGCCGTGTCAGTGTTTTCGGCCCCCAACATTCAGTGAAGCTGCTGCGCTCCCTCAGCTCCTTCTGCGGGGACGCCTTGTTCTGCAATGCTTGCCTAGTGCTAGAGGGACAGGAGATTCCGGTGCCCAAGAGCATTTTGGCAGCTGCCAGTCCATACATAAGGTGAGAAAATCACATTGGTTCAGGTTTAGCTTTGGATAGACCAAGCGTAGCCCCTCTCCAGACCATCACCTTCACATAGCTCAACAGTTCAACCACGCCTAACAGAAGTAGCTTCAGCACAGAATAATGTCTTAATACAGGGGTTGTCTTGGAAAAAGGGATTTACAGTGCTTAGCTTTAAGGCTGGTCTTAATTCGGGAACAAATAACACAACACTAAGAGCAGAACATTCAAACTATGGATCGATTCGGCTTTTGATAGGTGGCCACCAGAGTTCGCACCCCAGAATTAGGACCAGCGCTAGCGCAGAACCATCACTTAGCATATTTGTAGCCTCGGGTAAGGGTGGCCAGGCATGCTACTGAACCAACTATTCGTAGCCCTGTGTCACATTCAGCACAGGACCAGAGGGACTCAGCACAGCACCAGGCTTAAGAAAGGGGTCAGCTATATTTGGTGCAAGGTTGACCTTGGCCGAGGCATCAACGGGGCTTGTCACATCAAACATCTCAGCTTAGTAAAGTAAGAGACTATCTGTGCTCGGCAAACTAATCTCGGCTTGATGGAAGTGCCATTTTGGCTTGTCACAGGTGCATTGGAGGCACTAGAACCACCCATCCAGATTACTCTTAGTATATGACTATATTTACAATTAAAGCGAGTGAAAAAAGAAATTTATGGAAGCGGTAGTAGCACACCCTGCCTGTAAACCTAGTCGTTTACAAACCATTTAGGCCAGCAAATTGAATGTATTGTGTTCAATGTGACAATAATTTTATGTTAACACACTTTTAAGTAAAACGCTCGCAATTTCAAAAGTATTTGACTAATCTCTGACTAACCCCAGAAGTCTTCTGATATAATAACGTGCCACATTTTATTTCTGAATGCAGTTGCTTGGCAATAAATCACGTATTTGGAAACTGAGGCCAAACAATGTGAATGGACCTGGATCGGTCCTTAGGTTCCTGAAATATTAATTATTAGTGAGAATTGGGATCAACAGACTGAATCCTAAGACCTTGGATCCTATGATTTCTTTTAGTTGTGATTCATTCTTCCTGATGAATACATGTGACCCAGAAGGAAGCTTAACACGCAGATACGTGTCAATACACTAAAGAATGTTATGTTATTTTCCACTTAATATAGCTCAACGACTCACACCCACAGGTGTATCTCTGTGCTTAGCCCTTACATAAGAACCTACAACATACTAAAATAGCTAGGTCTTCCTAAGTTTTTTTTTAACTTTTGGAAAATCTGGACAGCTGTGGAGATGGTAAGGGAGTTGATTCCATGCCAAAGAGGTGGTAAAGGAAAAAGACCTGCCACCGAATCTGGAAGTTCTGATGTGGGGAACGTTCAGTAGCGCTTTGTCGCTGTATCTGAGAGTTCTGGTGGATTGTAGTAGCGCAATTTAGCCTTTAGGTAATTGGAGCCCTTGCCCATCAAAGACTTGTGGGTGAGGCAACAGAGCTTGAAAACAGTGAACTTCCGATCCGGAAGCCAGTGTAGTGCTCTCAGTGCAGGAGCTGAGGGGGAGCCTGCTGCAAGATTACAGACCAGGCGTGCAGCAGTATTTTGCACCACCTGAAGTTTAGATAATAAAGTGTCCTTTTCAGCCGCAAGCAGTGCATTGCCATAGTCCAGACGACTAATGATTAGGGCTTGGACCAGAGGTTTCCTCGCAGAGGAGGAAGCCAAGGAAATACTTTCCTCAGTAGCTGCATGGTGACAAATCAAACCCCACAAATTGCAGAGATATGGTCTTTTATGGATTGAGCCTGAGCTAGTTTGATGATGCCTAGAGTTTTCTCAGATAGCCTGGGAGTCGGGGCTGTACCGAGTTCAGGGGGCCACCAGTTAGGTGACCAGAGTTGCTGGGCTTTACCGAACAGCAGTATCTCCGTTATGTTGCTATCAATTTGGAGACAATTAACCAACATCCAGGCAGCAATCTTAGTCATACAATTTTATGAAGCAATATTTTATCTTATCCGGGTCCATGCCAAACAAGATGACCAACTGGGTATCATCCACATATCATATAACCTCAAAGCCTCAAGATTCACAATCGGGGGTATTGGGACACGAAGATGTTAAATAATGTAAGGCTCAGTGAAGAGCCCTGAGGAATGCCCTTGTTGATGGGGTGGTACGCGAAGGTATGCGTCTTAAAAGAACTCTGCATGATCGTCCTCGTCCAGCTGTCTAGGAAGTCCGCAAGCCATATTAAGACTTGCCACCGATTTCTATCTCACAGGAATGACTGGTTTATTGACAAACCTTGTTTACTTTAATGTTATGGTAGGGGACCTTTTAAGGTTCAATAACCCAGAAATAGTTTTAATTGTGTCTGTTCAGGGCTCCTGTTTTGTAGTGTAGAATGCACATTAGCAGCAGCGCAGGTGGCAATCACTAGTATAGAAAGTACAGGGTAGAGACAACTTGGGTATGGCATTTCACCCTCCACACTGACTGTTTCATCACGGTACTCCTATTATAGTAACCGCTCTCTGCACAGCAAAAAACTGGATGATGATGCAAGCAATGCATTATGAATGAAGATTTGACAACTTTTTTTTTTCATCAGACATTCAGGATTGTCATAATTTTTCACAGCTATCCTCTTCTCTTCTCTCATGCACCAGCTAGGGTCATAGGTTGAGACCAAAAGAAGAGATATTAGCACTTATATTTCTTAACCTTAATGCAAGTTGCAACAACTGAATAGGCTTTGTACAATACCTTATTTAGCAAATGGACCAACGAGTAATATTTCCAAACCAGCCATTGCAGAGGCCCATACTTATTCTGTACTATCTATGCTTAGCACATGCCCAGCCCTTACACAGGGACCGACCAGTCTTTCCATAGGACCAGCAGGTACTAACCAGCCTTACATCAGAGCCAATCTTTACATCTGAAAGCTGGCCACCTGAAACAGATTTAGTCCAGGAGTCATGATTAGTATTTATACTATGTGGCTTCAGTGTCCACTTTCATGTGGGTACAGAACATGGTCTGAAGCCATGCTGATACCTGGCATAGGCCAATACAATAAAACCTGTCCAGATCCATATATGAGTGCGTTTTTAATAGAAGTCTGATTTTATTAGCACTTCATTTTTTAATGAGAGCAGATAAACTAATGATTGCACTTTGTCTTTAAGTTATTAATGGTTAATGAGTTTTCACTACCATGGGAAATCTAGTGTCATTTGGCTGTTGGGGGCCTTACTAAGACTTGTGGGCCAATTCTCCCATTAGGTAAAAAGCACAAGGCTTTTTGTTATATAACCCACAGCCACCAAGGTTACCCCTTGGTGGCATGCTTCATTATTGGGGTGTTCCTGTTCCGCTGCGGAACGAGGCGTGCTGCTGCATGTGATTTACACAGAAGCACTGTATAGTTCAGACAAAATGATGGATAGGAGTTGGAGGGGCTCTTTAGAGGTTAAAAAAACCTGTCTGGTAGGAAAACTGTTTTATTCCATCCTTCAGATGGTATGATTAAAACAGGGAAGAACAGTAGAAAGTGTGTTTGGATTTAATGATCCTACTTTCAAAATGGTCTACACATTTCCAAGCCACCCTTCCTTCTGGCTTTCATCAGGACCAAGAAATACACTCTCTGAGGAAACTCCTAGTTCAAATTTATTAGAACATGCAAAGTGTTACGACTTCACACACTCTACATGAGCAAATAAACCTTACACTTACTTGGTATTCGTTCTATGTTATCTGAAACATATAAACAGCGAATTAGCCAGCCATGGTAAATAGCACATTCTGAGCAAGATTATGCACTTACCAACTGTATGGCTAACATGGAGCGTCATGCATATTACTAAAATACACCCTTATGTGGTTATGGCCTGTGCTTCTAGAAAGGAGGCTTACTGAATATAGTGTTATAGTGAACACATCTATTAAATCAGTGGTAAACCCCTGTGATCGGGCACTCTAATACAACAGACATACTACACAACACCATGCAGAAACGGGATACACTACATATAAATAAAAAGCAATACTGTTGCTTCATAGGTCCTCTGGTGGCAAGGTGACCCTGTAGTCACACTCTGCGTGTACAAATAAAGTTAAATAATTTGTCATGTCCTGTGCGAGAAAACGCAATCCTGCTATTAAGAATCGCTTCAGCTATGTTGTACTTACTACATCAAAGTCTCGTCTGGTCTAGTAACTTGAGATCGCATCACCGGTGCCTGAATATTACCAGTTTAGCCCCGCTTGCCAGGTTGCTTTGTCTAAAAGTGAGCGCTTGTAGCACGTGCAACTCGCTCTGGCTGTTGTGTGCAGGTGAACTGGACCACGCACCCAGCACAAATAGTGGCGATGAATGAAACCAATTTCTGGTTCCATTCTATTGATTTACCCTCTACTCCTCTCATGGCAGGTGCGTTGTTGACCTTTTTTGTGTAAGTTTGAGCACATGTAGTGTGAGTGACTCGCTCTAGTTGCTAGGTGCCAGTGAACTGGACCGCAAACCCTGCTAAAATGGCAGTGATAAATGGAACCATTTACTGGTTCTATTCGACTGATTACTCACAACAACTGGCTTGGCAGGAGTGTAGAAAGGATCGGACATTCCAAGTTTAATTTGTGGCAGTGCATGAATTATGTTCCTTCTACAGTTCAACAGCCAGGTAATTGCACAGCAACCTTTTACACATTAGATGTGGCCTACATTAGAATATCTTTTCCTCTCTACGCACCTACAGTGTAAGTTGTTGACTGACAAAAATCCAGTTGACATTTGCCAGAATCAACTCATTCAAGTGTGTAACAGAGCGTTAGGTGTTGTCCGATGACATTTCTAGGATTTATTCTTCAGATCTTTTGAGCATAGTTACATTTGGACACTGAGGTAGATGGATATCGTGGGGCAGAATCTCCTAAATTCCCTAAAACATTTTCAGAAAGACACAAGGTCTAATTGAGAGTTTGACGGGCATGATACTCCAAAACCCAAACACTTATAAATTCACCCAGGCACTCTTCTTGCAGTACTCTAATCATTCAGTCACTACCCAAGTACTCACGCAATGACCCAGGCCTTAACACATGCACTGCTACAAACCCATGTCCACTATGCATGCAGTCCTCTATCCACCTATACACTTCTCTTTCACACCTTCAATTACTCAGGTAGTACCCATACATCCCAGCAATCACCCTGTCACTCCCCATGCACTCCTCCGGTCAGCCTTCCAGCACCATATACTAATCCAAACACTACGCCAAAACCCAATAACTTATACATTCACCAATGCACTCTCCTTGCAGTACTCTAATCGTTCAGTCAGTACCCAAGTACTCATTGAGTGACCCAGGCCTTAACACATGCACTGCTACAAACCCCAGTCCACTACGCATGCAGTCCTCTAACCACCTAAACACTTATCGTTCACACCTTCAATTTCCCAGTCGGTATGCATACACTCCAGCAAACACCCTGTCACTCCCCTTGCACTCCTCCAGTGACCCATTCTGCACCATGTACTAATCCATTCACTGCGCCAAAACCCAACCACTTATAAATTCACCCAGGCACTCTTCTTGCAGTACGCTAATCATACAGTCAGTACGCAGGTACTCATGCAGTGACCCAGGTCTTAACACATGCACTTCTACAAACACCTCTCCAATACACATGCAGTCCTCTAACCACCTACACACTTGTGTTTCACCCCTTCAATTACTCAGGTAGTACCTATACACTCCAGCAATCACCCTGCCACTCCCCATGCATTCCTCCAGCCAGCCACCCAGCACCATGTACTAATCCATTCACTGTGTCAAAACCGAAACACTTATAAATTCACCCAGGCACTCTGCTTGCAGTACTCTAATCATTCAGTCACTATCCAAGTACTCATGCAATGACCCAGGCCTTAACACATGCACTGCTGCAAACCCCTGTCCACTATTCATGCAGTCCTCTAACTACCTACACACTTGTCTTTCACACCTTCAATTCCCCAGTCAGTATCCATACACTCCAGCAAACACCCTGTCACTCTCCTTGCACTCCTCCAGTAACCCATTCAGCACCATGTACTTATCCATTCACTGCGCCAAAACCCAACCACTTGTAAATTCACCCAGGCACCCTCCTTGAAGTACTCTATTCATTCAGTCAGTATCCAAGTACTCATGCAGTGACCCAGGCCTTAACACATGCACTGCTACAAACCCCTGTCTACTACGCATTCAGTCCTCTAACCACCTACACACTTGTCTTTCACACCTTCAATTACCCAGGCAGTACCTATACACTCCAGCAATCACCCTGTCACTCTCCATGCACTTCTCCGGTCAGCCATCCAGCACCATATACTAATCCAAACACTACGCCAAAACCCAATAACTTATAAATTCACCCATACACTCTCTTTGCAGTACTCTAATCATTCCATTCAGTCAGTACCTAAGTACTCATTCAATGACCCAGGCCTTAACACGTGCACTGCTACAAACCCCAGTCCACTACGCATGCAGTCCTCTAACCGCCTACACACTTGTCTTTCAAACCTTCAATTCCCCAGTCAGTATGCATACACTCCAGCAAACATCCTGTCACTCCCCTTGCACTCCTCCAGTGACCCATTCAGCACCATGTACTAATCCATTCACTGCGCCAAAACCCAACCACTTATAAATTCACCCAGGCACTCTCCTTGCAGTACTCTAATCATTCAGTCAGTACCCAGGTACTCATGCAGTGACCCAGGCTTTAACACATGCACAGCTACAAAACCCTCTCCAATACGCATGCAGTCCTCTAACCACCTACACACTTGTCTTTCACACCTTCAATTCTCCAGTCAGTATCCATACACTCCAGCAAACACCTTGTCACTCCCCATGCACTCCTCTAGTCAGCCATCCAGCACATATACTAATCCAAACACTAGGCCAAAACCCAAACACGTATAAATTCACCCGGGCACTCTCCTTGCAGTACTCTAATCATTCAGTCACTACCCAAGTACTCAGGCAATGACCCAGGCCTTAACACATGCACTGCTGCAAACCCCTTTCCACTACGCATGCAGTACTCTAACCACCTACACACTTGCCTTTCACACCTTCAGTTACCCAGGCAGTACCTATACACTCCAGTAAACACCCTGTCACACCCCATGCACTCCTCCAATCATCCATCCAGCACCATGTACTAATCCATTCACTGCGTCAAAACCCAAACACTTATACATTTACCCAGGCACTCTCCTTGCAGTACTCTAATCTTTGAGTCAGTACCCAAGTACTCATACAATGACCCAGGTCTTAGCACATAGACTGCTACAAACCCCTATCTACTACACATGCAGTCCTCTAACCACTTACACACTTGTATTTCACACCTTCAATTTCCAGGCAGTATCTATACACTCCAGCAATCACCTTGTCACTCCCCATGCACTCCTCCAGTCAGCCATCCAGCACATCTACTAATCCAAACACTACGCCAAAACCCAAACTCATATAAATTCACCCAGGCACTCTCCTTGCAGTTCTCTAATCATTCAGTCAGTACCCAAGTAGTCATGCAGTGACCCAGGCCTTAACACATTCAGTGCTACAAACCCCTGTCCACTACGCATGCAGTCCTCTGACCACCTACACACTTGTCTTTCACAGCTTCAATTACCCGGGCAGTACCTATACACTCCAGCAGTCACCGTGTCACTCCCCATGCATTCCTCCAGTCAGCCATCCAGTACCATGTACTAATTCAAACACTGCACCAAAACCCAAACACTTATAAATTCACCCAGGCACTCTCCTTGCAGTACTCTAATCATTCAGTCAGTATCCAAGTACTCATGCAGGGACCCAGGCCTTAACACATGGACTGCTAGAACACCCCTTTCCAAAATGCATGCAGTCCTCTAACCACCTACCCACTTGTCTTTCACAACTTCAATTAATCAGGTAGTACCCATACATTCCAGAAAACACCCTGTCACTCCCCATGCCTTCCTCCAGTCAGCCACCCAGCACCATGTACTAATGCAAACACTGCGCCAAAACCCAAACCCTTATAAATTCACCCAGGCACTCTCCTTCCAGTACTCTATTCATTCAGTCAGTACCCAAGTAGTCATGCAGTGACCCAGGCCTTAACACATGCACTGCTACAAACCCCAGTCCACTACACATGCAGTCCTCTAACCACCTACACACTTATCGTTCACACCTTCAATTCCCCAGTCAGTATGCATACACTCCAGCAAACACCCTGTCACTCCCCTTGCACTCCTCCAGTGACCCATTCAGCACCATGTATTAATCCATTCACTGCGTCAAAACCCAACCACTTATAAATTCACCTAGGCACTCTCCTTGCAGTACTCTTATCATTAAGTCAGTACCCAAGTACTCATACAATGACCCAGGTCTTAACACATAGACTGCTACAAACCCCTATCTACTATGTATGCAGTCCTCTAACCACCTACATACTTGTCTTTCACACCTTCAATTCCCCAGGAAGTATCCATACACTCCGGCAAACACCCTGTTACTCCCCATGCACTCCTCCAGTCAGCCATCCAGCACCATGTACTAATCCAAACACTGTGCCAAAACCCAAACACATATAAATTCACCCAGGCACTCCCCTTGCAGTACTCTAATCATTATTTCAGTACCCAAGTACTCATGCAGTGACCCAGACCTTAACACATGTACTGTTACAAACCCCATTCCAATATGCATGCAGTCCTCTAACCACCTACAAACTTGTCTTTCACACCTTCAATTACTCAGGTAGTACCCATACACTCCAGCAAACACCCTGTCACTCCCCATGTATTCCTCCAGTCAGCCACCCAGCACCATGTACTAATCCATTCACTGCACCAAAACCCAACCACTTATAAATTCATCCAGGCACTCTCCTTGCCGTACTCCAATCATTTAGTCAGTACCCAAGTTCTCATAAAGTGACCCAGGCCTTAACACATGCACTGCTACAAACCCCTGTCCACTATGCCAGCAGTCCTCTAACCACCTAAACATTTGTCTTTCACACCTTGAATTACCCAGGCAGTACCTATGCAATCCAGCAATCACCCTGTCACTCCCCATGCACTCCTCCAGTCAGCCATCCAGCACCATATACTGATCAAAACACTACGCCAATACCCAAACACTTATAAATTCACCCAGGCACTCTCCTTGCAGTACTCTAATCATTCCGTCAGTACCCAAGTAGTCATGCAGTGACCCAGTCCTTAACACATGCACTGCTACAAACCCCTGTCCACTACGCATGCAGTCCTCTAACCACCTACACACTTGTCTTTCACACCTTCAGTTACCCAGGTTGTACCTATACACTCCAGCAATCACCCTGTCACTTCCCATGCACTCCTCAAGTCAGCCATCCAGCACCATGTACTAATCCAAACACTGTCCCAAAACCCAAACACTTATAAATTCACCCAGGCACTCTCCTTGCAGTACTCTAATCATTCAGTCAGTAACCAAGGACCCATGCAGTGACCCACTTGCTCTTTTCTACTCTTCTCCTGCCTCTTTCTGCACCCCTGTTGCTTCATTCTGCACTTTCCATGCTTCTTTCTGCACCTCTCTTGCTTCTTTCTGCACCCCGTTGTCTCTTTATGTACCACTTCTGCCTCTTTCTGCCCTTTTCTTGCCTTTTTCCCGCATCTCTCTTCCCTCTTTCTGCATGTCTGTTGCCTCTTTCTGCTCCTCATTTGCTTCTTTGTGCACCCCTGTTGTCTCTTTCAGCAATCGTCTTCCCTCTTTCTGTACCTTTCATGCCTGTTTTTGCATCTCGCCTGCCTCTTTCTGCACTTTTCTTGCTTCTTTCTTCACCTCTGTTGCTTCTTTCAGCAATTATCTTGCCTCCTTCTGCACCTCTTAGTTAGAGGTAGTTTTAATCCCCTTGCCCTATTTTGTACTAGGGCTATACAGGGGAGGTCATGCCAATCACAGGGGAACCCCAACGCATAGTGTATCCTAGTGTATGTATGGGTTTTCACTGTATTCTAAGTGTCTTTCAGCATAGCACTGGCTCCGGACCTGGTTAGTCAGTCAGTTATCGCCAGTACCCATCAGCAAAAGGTTGGGGGCACAGGATGACTTTGCAACAAGGCCTCTTTCTGCTCCTCTGTTGGTTCTTTGTGCACATCTCTTGCTTCTTTCTGCGCCTTTCTTCCTCTTTCTGCACATGTCCTACCTTTGTAGTTTGAAATTAGCATTTAAAACACCATTGAAATTCACTGAAAAAAAACACAGGTTTCAGGGACGTTATAGTTAGAAATTAGCATTTAAAAAAACCTTTGAAATTCACTGAAAAAACCATAGGTTTCAGGGATGTTATAGTTAGAAATTAGCATTTATAAAACCTTAGAAATTCACTGAAAAAAACACAGGTTTCAGGGATGTTATAGTTAGTTGGACATTTTACTCGTACAAAACCAGAGAAATTCGGCCGTTATAGTTAGTTCAGCTAACTATAACTCGCGCCCCCGCAATGCACTGCTGATGACGTCACATATTACATCATTCATGACATGGTCAGTGACATCACTGATGACATCTCAAATGACATCGCTGATGACATCACTGATTACATCATCGACGTGATAATCTGATGCACCTCCTCATACCCTAAAATAACCTTTGATACACCCACTCTATAATACAGACTATAACAGTACACACACCAATACCAGTTAGTGCATACCCACTCAATATTTCCAAGATCTACACTAAGGGTGGGCTCAGTGTTCCGCTCTGCCCACGGAGTGTGCATAGTACTGCCCACATTGCGCTGCGCAAAGTAGGCGTAGCAGGGGCAGACTACGCACACCCCGCGGTGGAGCAGAGTTGCCCGCCACGCGCCTCCCTCCCGCCCTCATTTTACAATGATTAAAATCATTAGATAAAGAAAAATGACTTACCTGAGCTGCCGCGTCCCGGGGGCTCCATCTTTCTGCTTCCTGCATATCTTCTTCCTCACGAATGCACATGCGCGGACGCCCGCGCATGCGCATTTGAGGACACACCTAGTCAGTCATGCAAACAATCAATCACACTCCCATTTACTCATCTATACAGTTATACACACACTACCTCACGTATTCCAACATATACTAACACATACTTACACTCCTATACAATAAATAATACAAGCACGCACTCATCCATACAGCCACTCTCACAATCACTCACTCTCACATATAGTCATTTATATACTCCAACAGCCACATATACTGCCTTCACATGTGCAGTTACTCACACATGTACCACTGAGGCATCCATTCACTCACCAACACACCCATACACACACTCACCCACCTATACAGCCCTTCAAAGATGCACTCTTGAACCCATACACCCAGTGAATCACCCACTCACAGATCAATGCATGGAGTCACACCTCCCACTCACCCATACAGACACTCAGGCACCCATACAGATACTCAGACAACCAATCAATAACCCATATATAGACCCTCATTTAGCTACTCACCAACCCGTGCAACCGCTTACACACCAAATGTCAAACTAAACTGTGTGAATGTCTGTATCAGCCACTAACCCTTGCATTCAGTGAGGCACATTTAATCACTCACTTATACAGTCAGTCATGCACCTACTAAATCATCCATTCAGACACTTATCCACCCACTCAGTGCATTGCGGGGGCATGAGTTATAGTTAGCTGAACTAACTATAACTGCCGAATTTCTCTGGTTTTGTACGAGTAAAATGTCCAACTAACTATAACATCCCTGAAACCTGTGGTTTTTTCAGTGAATATGTATAGATAGATAGATAGATAGATAGATAGATAGATAGATAGATAGATAGATAGATAGATAGATAGATAGATAGATAGATAGATAGATAGATAGATAGATAGATAGATAAATAGATGGTTAGAATTGTTTCATATGTGTCTGAATGAAGTTGCATATTTTGTTATGGATCCCTCAACCAATTCTGATTGCTCTCCTGTTTTTCCATTATTTAAATGTGTATTAATTTGTATATTGTTGAATATTTTGCTGTTTTTTTTTTAACTTCTATTTAACAACGTTCAGTGAAAGGCACAAATATATTATTACATGAAAATGAAATGCAATTCAAACTTAATGTTTCAGCTAAAACGTATGCTCAACACTTATTCTTATATACCAAAAATGATTCACATTTGTCTGCTTTGAAAAAAAGTTTTTTTTTACTAGAAGCACGAACAGTCGTGGGATTTTGGCAAGACGTGTCAAATCTAGAATTCTCATAAGTATTCTCTTCATCATAAATAAGTACCTAGCAGAGGTGTTGCTTAAAGAATGCAGTTGCTATAGCAACCACACTCATTCCTATTAGTTATTCTGCAGCAGGGTGCATGAGTAAAGTGCTTCAGCGATTTTACAATTCTTTACTCAGGAATATCTCCAAGTACGAATCTCAGGGCACCTTTAAGGAAAATAGTGTTAAATTACGTTGCTGCTCTTAACATTTATACTATCATAAATGAATCTCAAAGGTACTTTTAGGCAAATGTTGGTAGACCATTTCAAAGAAAATACTGCTTTTACGCCCGAGGTAAAATTGCTTCTCATGCTGATACACTTGACATAACACATATTGAAACCGCAACCTCACTGGCTGTGCATCTAACATACCAGAAAATGAGTAACACCGTGTACGTGTTTTTTTACCCAATCGGCTACAGTAGAAGAGACTCGGGGAGTTGATAGACTGTACAAATTCATTATGTAATTGTTGAGATTCATTCTTAAACAAACAAAAAATATTTGCTTTGATTTTTTATATGAAAAATATAAAACACGATAATGAAGCAGTTAACTTTGTTTACAGTGTCCCCAAGCATAGCTATTCACACTATATAATCTCCTTAGAGCAGTGCCAAAAAATCTATTGTGATTCATGTAAACCCATATTAAATTCTGGCTTCTGTTAATTGATATCGGTGGTTGCAGGTACTGGGCAGGCATACCTGGGACTCATTTTTCAGGACAGGGACTTCTTTCACCTTTGGGCCCGGTTCATAGTGGTAGTTTTTTAGTAAATGTATTATTTGTTGGGTATTCACAAACTCAGGGGCAGATTTACAAGAAGGTGCCGCAGAGTGGCACCGCAAGCCCCTTGGCTGCAGCACCTTCAGAGCACAGGAATGCGACATATTAATAATGATAGGTCACATTCCTCTGCTTTCCACTGCACTGGCACACAAACAGCTGCCATGCGCCGGCACCCTTGCACCTTCCTGCACAAAAACAATCACTACAGATAATGTGTGCTGTAGAATACAGCACGCATTGAAAGAGGAAACAAACGAGGAGAAATGAAAACATTTCTCCTTGTTGCGCCCTCGCTATGCCATCCCTGAGGTGGCGTAGTATAGTGACGCATTTCCAGGTCGTGTCTGGTTCCATGGGTGTTGCGTGGGAACACCCACAGCAACACCCATGGGATGCCCCTTTCACTCAAAGTGCTGCGTGTAAAGGGGCCGTATTTACAAGGACAAGAAAAGCTACGCAGGGTGGCTTTTCCTGTCCTTGTAAATATGGGGCAGAGAAATTAGATGCCAGTGTGTCACAAAAAGTGACGTACTGGCAGCGCAAGGGGCTTGTAAATCTGCCCCTCTGTGTTTAATTTTACTAATGATAATTTTATGACTGTGGGGACTGCTCACTGGTGGCGGAGACTCCATACTTTAAAAGGTATACCTGACCTATCTTTTTTATGAGCGGAGTTTGCCGCTGCCGTCACAGTGTAGTCTCTCATAAAAGTGTCAGTTTACTGTTATGAATCAGATCCCTTTGGCCTTTGACCCAGAGAAAGGTAGAAAATGAAGCAAGAAGGAATCGAATGATAGGAAAATAGTGAGGAAGAGAAATACAGGCTGAAAAAGTGCCTGCAAGGTTCAGATAGACAGGTCGTGATGGTGGGTGAAGAGCGAGGTATCTGATGAAAACAAAAATGGGTTTGCTGGCATGGGCAGGAATGCACTTATTTTGTTTTTCCTGTACACAGTTGAGAAAGCGGACGATGAGGTCGTAACTGAAAACACAATCCGAAGTGTAACAAAAAATGATTAATGAATGGTGGAAGTAAAAAGCACATTGCTATAAAATATAGTATATGTTGAACGCTAGTACGTTCCCAACCCGTTAAAAGAATGTGGTGAGTGGACTAAGGTGTTGAGATGTGGTGTAAAGAGTAAAGGGAGTGGTTGATCAAGGAAAATTAATCTTTTCTGATTGCAGTGCTGTAGTCAAAGGGATATAGTGGGAATCTCAGTAGGCCGATAAGCACTAGACTCCAAAGCAGTGGATCTGTGAGGTTAAATGATTGAAATGTTGATGAAGCACTCTTTTACAATGTATGCCTTTACCAAGCAATGTTTATATATATATTTGCATATATAAAGAATGTATTTGTTGGGGATACCCCCCACACCCCTGAACCGACCTTAAATGTATGGTAAAAGTATACGTTGTAAAAGCATATGCGCTCTAAAAACATGCGTGGTAAAAAATGCAAGATAAATGTACAACATCGAAAAAACCTTGTTGTAAAGGCTGTTTAACTCAGTGGTGTGGGTACTGTGAGTGTGTTCTCAATTGGAAGAGCTAAGTTTTCGGTTATAGCAGACAGAGATGCCACAAAAAAGGGTGGGTCTTCAGCTTGGGACCCTCACTTTGTCCGGGCTCTCACTCCTGCAACAAAATGTATTTATAAAAAAAGCAGGCCTAAACTGTAAGTTTATAATGAGGTAACAGGGATGGAACCACCAAGCGGTGCCAGATGCTGGCAGTAGGAGCAATTGTGATAGTGGGAGTGCTGGTCATCAACTTTCATATGGATGGAAGCACACAGATAGAGTTGATAAATAAATCACTACTATATACATGAGAACGTTTTCTTCTTTAAGTGCGCGGCCTCATTCATAACACTGGCAGTATATGCGCAAGTCTCATTACAAGTCAAATAATCCAGACAGACGTTATAGCATAGAGATAATTCTCCAATGTTCATATGTGTAACAGCAACATAGGAGCAGCCAAATGTTCAAGTGGGTAATTGCAATATAACAACCATCAGACATGTGCTTCATCCATTAAGGACTTCTTCAATGCTTTTGGATCAAATATATTAAGCCATTAAGGTTTTGTGGATTAAATCATCGATTTATTGGACTTTGTTATCACGATTTCCTCTGATATCAATGATGATAAAACCTGTCATTCTTGCCTTGCTAAAATACTAACAGTGATATCTAGAAATCAGGAAGCACTCTCCAAAGAAGTAATACGTATCGACTTTGAATATATGTCGTTACTACGCAAACCATTTCTTAGCATGTTTTTAGTGCAATGTTTTTACATTGCAAATATCATTACTTAGCAAGTTTTTACTGCGAATACTTTTAGTTCGCAAATGCATAGTAATCTACTAAAAATGCTTTTACTTCGCAGAAAATTACTTCGCACACCACTACAACTTGTATTTGGGCTGGTTATAATGATAAATTATTCCTAATAGTAAGCTATCCCCTGGGACGGGATGCCAGGGAAATAGGGGTTTTGGGTGGGGGAGTATTTTAAATATTTGAGTAATAAATTAGTACTCGGGTATTAAAATAAATACCCGAGTAATTTTTTTAATAGTCATTTATTTCAAACATTCTACAAATTCATTATGTCAGACATCGTTTTAATACATTTTTTGTTAGTCAAAACATGTCGTTTGTTATTTATAAATAAATAACAGTTCTGAAAAAACACACATAACACGTATATATCAATGTTAAAACGATTTAATATGATTTATGTTAATAATACAATATCTTTGAAAACATAATCGAACAAGCATTTGGACATACATAGCACAAAAGTCCTTCCAATATTTCTACACAATCTTATTAACCAATCAGATCACAAAATGACTGACAATCCATAGGACGTGTCCTCTAGTCTCTCTCTCCGGGCGTCCGAGGAAATAGCACCCTTAGGCTGTTTGTAGCTTCTGCCGGACCAGAATCCTGCCCGGAGTTGCCTGCTGGAGATCGGTAGGTCCCAGTTTTGCTTGTAACGCCCCCGGTGCTGTGGTGAGGAGCGAGGGATGCCATGCCCAGAAGACAGTGGGGCCTGCGGCCGGAGGTGGAGTCACGGTCTCAAGTTTGGGACTGAGCTGGGCCGGCACGGCTGCGTAGGGGCCTGACGGCCGGTGTCGCCGAATTCGGCGCCATGTCCCACTACTCCACCCGTGGGCACTAAGAGCACAGGGTTGCCACGGCAGCACACCGGGTGGGGAGCCGGGACCGGCTGCGGCAGTGATTTCTGGACTGAGGGTCACATGCCCACAGGCTGTGAGGACACACGCTGGGCCTTCTCAGGCCGGTTTACCGCGCGAGCCCATACTGAGGCCTCAGCAACCATTTGAGGTGAGAGGGTGCACTTGGGCCTACATCGCTCCACACGCTATGAGGTGCCCCTCGTTTCAACTTGAGGGACTAGCTGTCTGCCTACAGCACCTGGCGGAGGACATTTGGCTGGTGCTCCGTGTCCCCTGAGGTGCGGCATGCACGATTCCTGAACTGCTAGCCAGAGTGGGGGGGCACGAGTGAGCGAGATGATAGAAGCGATTGCCGAGGGGGGCCCGGTGCTCTGCAGAAGGGCCCTGGCTAGGCCCGGGTGTGGCTTGTGGTGGGCTAGAGGCCTCCTGCTCGACCCCCTCCCGGATACGCATAGCGGAGGCCCACCTTGGAGTGATCGGCGCCGTGGAAGTAGTTCTGACCCTGTGGTCATTGCTGGTGCGCTCTGACTCTGGGATCTCGATAGCAGTGAAGTGGCCTTGCACTGTGGAGGCTGGTCGAGGCCTGAGGTGACTGCTCACGGCAAGAGTGGAGGCCCCGTAATCTACATCCTATGCAGACTGTTCATCTTTTTGACTCGCCCAGTTAATCCACGCCTGGGCCATCAGCGCTCAGGGGCTCGAGTGACCCCCTACCTCTGCTAACACTGAGAGGGCCCTGTTCTGAGAGTGCCTCCTTCCCTGCCCTCGCTGTACTGGTCGGTGCGGTGTGGGGGCATTTGGTTACTACGCCATCTGCATGGCCCTGTATCCTTCCTGCCTGATGTGACTCCCTCACGTGGATATTTGCTAGTGACTTCAATGCCTTTCCCAAGCGCTCGGCGGGGTGGTGCAGTGGCAGGCAGCTCACGCCACATCTTCACACCCCCTCCTAGACCGGATAGCACTATGTCTTCCACATGGGGGAAGAAGAGTAAGTCCCTCCAGGAGCTCTTCATGCGCCCACAGGTGGGAGCGCTGTCAGACTCCACCAAATAGAACGACACTGCCTCGCCCCATATGGGTGGCCACAGGGAGGAACCAGTCACACGGGCCTTCTTGGAATCTTTGTTCTCAGCCCTTCGTGTTGACTCACACACTGTGAAACAAGACCTCACCGCAGAACTTAAAGAAGTCCGAAAAGACCTAGATGGCATTGGAGATCATGTGGTAGCCTTGGAGGGAAAAAGCGACACACGCGACGCTCCAGACTCACTTAGAGGATTTGGAGAACAGCTCCAGACACCTTAATGTACGGATTCGGGGAGTGAGACCCAATGCAGAGGCTGGCGATATCTTTGCATTTGTGCGTGAACTCTTCAATCACATCTTGGATAACCCTCTGGACACTGAGCTCCGGATAGACAGGGCACATCGTGTGGGTCCTCCCCGATCCGATAATGCTCCACCTGCGGACATATTGGTCTGTGTCCACGATTTCTGTACTAAGGAGGAAATCCTTCACAAGGCCAGGGCACAGCATCCTGTTACGTTTAGGGACCAGACTCCGGTCCTCTACCAGGATCTTGCCGACCTCAAACACAAGACCTTCCTCCAACGCAACATCGCATACTCCTGGGGCCACCCATTTCGTCTATATTCCACTATGATGGCAAACTGTACCAACTTCGCTCCCTGGCTGAGGCCAGCAGGGTGCTGGGGATTGAAATTCCTGATGAGGAGGACAGCAGTGACACACAGGACCGAGGACCCAATGATGCAAAGCTGCGCTGGAGGCAGCAGCAACGTCAACGCCGCCCCAACCACCCACGGCACCTGGACCCTGAAGAGATTGCAAAGGGACAGCAGAATGCCCTTGAGGCATTGCCACTAACCCTTGCTAAGACATTGTCCTCATAATGGGCTTGAGCCTTGTATCTATCTCTTAACTTTTTTGTTCCTTGGGTGGTCGGGAGGGAGGACGGGAGACGCAATTGGCCACGTAAGTCCCGTATTGATGTTTCCCCTGATCTTCCATGGAAAATGGACTGTTGCCAGGACTTTTGCTTCGTGTTGGCACCTGTTGTACTGGGGTCTTCTCTTTCTCTTTCAGGGGCTATCCTTCTCTCTTCTTTCTTCCTGCGCTGTAGCCAAGCACTCTGCCCTGCCCCAGGCCACGCATGCTTTGCCACGCAAGTTATCCCCCATTGTAGATGCCCCCTCATAGTCTTAAAGTCTTCACACTTAATGTGCGGGGGCTTAATAATCCTATCAAGCTCCGAGCGATTCTTGCTTACCTGGAAAGCTCAGGGACTGACGTGTGCCTATTACAAGAAATGCAGTTGCTGGCCAAAGGCTGTCACAGACTCTGGTCCTGTGCTTTTCCGACCCAATTCTTTTCCTCTGGATCCTCTAAATATGCAGGGGTGGCAATTCTGATGTCTAGGGCTTTTAATGGGGAAAGCGGTGCAGAAGGAGGCCGAAATCAAAGGTAGGCTACTTACCTACCAGTTTACGATTGGGGGCCACACTGGATTATAGGGTCCATCTATACCCCTAACGAAGGACAGGAACGGTTTCTTCATGACGCCTTGCTCGAAGCTACTGCGACTCCTGTGCGTAGTTTACTCCTGGGGGGACCTTAATCTGGTTCTTAATAATGAGCTACACAGATCTGTGCAGTGCTATGGTCAAGTGAGTGCCCTTTCCCATGCTGGGCTTGCTAGACTGGGTTATCTAGGCTTGATAGATTTGTGGAGATAGCACCACCCACACTCCAGGGAATATTCTTACTACTCTGGCGCTCACAGGACTTACGCTCGACTGGATTATTTCTTAGGCACCAAGACTCTCTGTTACATCACAACCTCCTGTGACATTCTAGTTGCCGCCTTATCAGACCATGCTCCTGTAGTGATTACCCTGACTTAACCCCTGTCCGGCTGCCCACTCGGCGGTGGCATTTCCGCGATACCCTTCTGCACCATTGCCCAGATTCAGCGCACGCTCAGCGACTACCTATCCCATAATGACAACTCTGACATGCCCATCTCTACTAGATGGGAAGCCCTAAGGCAGTGGTTAGAGGAGCAATTATTTCTCTCTCCTCGGCAGACAATGTGGAGCGCAAACGCAAGAGGGAGGACCTCACCCAGAAATTGCGTGAGTTAGAACAGATTCACCGGTGAACGGGAGCTCCGCATATCTGGCGTCAATTGAAGGCAGCTAGATCGCAGTTAGCTGCCATAGATCGCGATAAAGCTGAATACGCGGCGCTACGCCTGCGCCATTCTTTTTACGTCGGTGGGGACAAGGCAGGGAAAGCCGGCTACATGAAGGAGTCATGGTAATCACAGATCATGTAGGCCGCACGCACACAGAGGACTGTCACATAGCTGTGACGTTCAGGGACTTTTATGCACAATTGTACGATGCTCAGCACCTAGAGCTGAAGGCTATAGACGTGTATCTAGACAAGGTTACTCTTCCCAGCCTGTTTCAGGTGCAGACCGAGCATATAGAGAGGGAGATTCGACCAGAAGAAGTCGTTTCGGCCATTTCGCACTTAAAATTGGCTAAATCTCCTGGCCCGGATGGCTACACAGCGGCTTTCTATAAGCCAGTCAGTCAGTCAGTCAATAAGTCTTTATTCGATTAACATCATAAAAGACATACTATACATATTAAAAAAGAAAATTCATATAAAATACAATATCATATTACAATACAAGATAAAAATATTAAAATCATGTAAGATATTTCATAGTAGTCAAATGATTAAGCAATTTTGCTCCACTCTTACTCCTCATCGCACTTGTCTTTTTAATTCTTTTGCGTCTTCGGGGGCGAGCCCTCCTTCCATGCTGGAAGCGGCTATTGTGGTTATTCATAAGCCCGGCAAGGATAAGACAATCTGCGGGGCGTACAGGCCCATCTCTCTTTTAACCCCTTCGCTGCGGCGGGAATTCCGAAGCAGCGCTGGGGGGTGCGGGGGGGCAGCGCGGTGGCGCTGTGCTCATGACGGAGCCACTCCGTCATGAGCCACGGTTGAGCTGTGCTCATGACGGAGCAGTTCCGTCATGACTCCGCCCAGTTGCGCTGTCCCCCCGCACAGGCGGGGAAACAGCGCTGCGTGGGCGGCGCGGCCGCCAACGGTCATGGCATGACGGAACCGCTCTGTCATGAGCACACGGCAACCGTGGCTCATGACGGAGCGGTTCCGTCATGAGCGGGGAAGGGGTTAAATATTTACCTAAAGCTTTACACCAGCATCCTGGCAGCTCGCCTGGCCCCCTATATGCCAGGTATCATCGACCCCCACCAAGCAGGTTTCATCCCTCAAAGGCAGAACAGTGACAGCACGAAGCGAGTGCTCCACCTCATTGAAAAGCTTCCTGCATCCCGGGAGATCATCTGCTCCTGACCATTGACGCCAAAAAGGGATTCGATCGAGTACACTGGCCCTACCTGCAGCAAGTGCTGATCCGTTTTGGCCTTGGGGAAAAGATGAGGACCCGCATCCTCAATTGTTATCGGGACCCTTCGTCCATAGTGGGGGTAAATGGGCATACGTCGACCCCTTTCATATTCATAGTGACACTAGACAGGGGTGTTACAACAAACAAATGATGGACGGAATGCTGACAATGCATACATTCTCCCCCAGTCAAGAGATCTGGGTTAAATCCATCGTTCTTTTGCCCACTACACCACCCCAGTTTAGACATGGCCATATGCAAATCAGTCTTGACCCTGTGCCTCATGGGAACAGTCCAGCCCGAACTGCCAAGCCATGTCTTCCCTGGACCGGAATCAAGCCTCCTAGGACCGGTTTCTGGCTATCAGCTGTCATCAGCCAGGATAGCTTGACTCCAGTGGCGTAGTGAGCACGGGTCCCACGTCTGGGAATACCCATCCCACTTAGGGCGAAAAGCGTTACAACAAACAAATGATGGACGGAATGCTGACAATGCATACATTCTCCCCCAGTCAAGAGATCTGGGTTAAATCCATCGTTCTTTTGCCCACCACACCACCCCAGTTTAGACATGGCCATATGCAAATCAGTCTTGACCCTGTGCCTCATGGGAACAGTCCAGCCCGAACTGCCAAGCCATGTCTTCCCTGGACCGGAATCAAGCATCCTAGGACCGGTTTCTGGCTATCAGCTGTCATCAGCCAGGATAGCTTGACTCCAGTGGCGTAGTGAGCACGGGTCCCACGTCTGGGAATACCCATCCCACTTAGGGCGAAAAGCGTTACAACAAACAAATGATGGACGGAATGCTGACAATGCATACATTCTCCCCCAGTCAAGAGATCTGGGTTAAATCCATCGTTCTTTTGCCCACTACACCACCCCAGTTTAGACATGGCCATATGCAAATCAGTCTTGACCCTGTGCCTCATGGGAACAGTCCAGCCCGAACTGCCAAGCCATGTCTTCCCTGGACCGGAATCAAGCATCCTAGGACCGGTTTGCAACATTCCATCCATCATCTTGTGTGTTTTGCTGTTAACCCTATGTGGGAAGGGTATGCCCAGATGTGGGTCCCGTGCTCACTACGCCACTGGAGTCAAGCTATCCTGGCTGATGACGGCTGATAGCCAGAAACCGGTCCTAGGATGCTTGATTCCGGTCCAGGGAAGACATGGCTTGGCAGTTCGGGCTGGACTGTTCCCATGAGGCACAGGGTCAAGACTGATTTGCATATGGCCATGTCTGAACTGGGGTGGCGTGGTGAGCAAAATAACGATGGATTAAACCCAGATCTGTGACTGGGGGTGAATGTTTTGCCATTGTGCAACATTCCGTCCATCATCTTGTGTGTTTTACTAGACAGGGGTGCCCTTTGTCGCCCCTGCTCTTTGCCCTATACATGGAACCCCTGGCGCAAAGAGTTCGGGAGCATCCACAGATCACGGGTATACACTACGGCAGTGATTTTCATACCATCAGCGTGTACGCTGACGATGTCCAGGTCACCCTGACAGATCCGGCAACGGCTCTGGGCACCCTTCTGGAGGAGCTGGACTCCTTTGGGAAGGCGTCCAGGTTCAAAGTTAACGTCACAAAGTCCAAGGCTTTAAATCTCTCTCTATTGCCTCAGATGCTGGCGGAATTACAGTCTCGCCATTAATACAGTAGTCTACTGACACAGTCCCTTATCTGGGGACCCAGCTAGCCCCCACGCTATGAGCGACAAAGGCGGTCAATTACAACATCCTGCAGTCCTACATTCGTGCAGATCTGCCGCGCTGGAAACATCAGAACTCTCTCAATTCATCTGGCAGGGTCACAAGCCCAGGATGAAGCGGCTGGTAAGTTTCCTCCCTCCAAACGAAGGGGGTCTGGGGATTCCTAATCTTGCACTTTATTACAGAGCTGCACAGCTACGACACCTAGTGGAGTGGTGCAGGGCTGAGTCAGAGAAACACTGGCTTTTCCAGGACCGTGCTATAGTGGGCACCTCTCTGATGAAGATCCCTTCCTTCGGAAGCCTCAACGTCCCCCCAATCTTTACACCTCCCACGTGACCCGCTCCACCATGTTGGTTCGGGACCAGACAAACAGACGACACAAGCTGATGACTTTCCCTTTCCCGCTTACACCTCTTTTTGGCAATTCTGACTTTGGACTGGGGGTGGGAGAGACCTCCTTCCCTCTTTGGAGAACCACTGGTTGCCGCACGCCAGGTACACTTTAGGATGCAGATGGGTCGTGCCCTTCGCACAGCTGCGCTCTGACTATGGCCTCACTGAATCTGAACGCTTGCAGTACCTGCAGTTGCGGCACTGGGCCTCACACCCTGACAGTAGATCGCAGGCTCACAGGCATCTCACCCAATATGAGCGAAGTCTGATCACTCGTTCTTCAGACACAAAGTTAATTTCTGACCTGTACAGAATGCTTCTGTCTCATTACACTCCTACTTTCCACACAGGTTGAGCCCGATGGGAAAGGGACCTGGGCCGTGATCTCACCAGTAAGGAATGGGAAGGGATCTGCTACAGGGCACGACACACTGCGACCCACACCGGTCTCACTGAAACCTTTACTAAGCTAGCGTATTATTGGTATTACACCCCTGAGCGATTGCACCATTTTGATAGCGCGCATGGCCCAGATTGCTGCAGAGAGCGTGGGAAGGTGGTACACTTGTCCAACTGCTATGGGATTGTGAATTTCTGACCCCCTATTGGACTCAAGTTCTTGATAAAATTGACAAGTATTTAGACACTGCGCTCCCTCGGCTCCCGGAGTATGTGCTTCCTAGGGGTCCTTAACCCACTCACCTATCCTCTGAAATCCAGGAGGGGGAAGTAGATTGCGTTCACGTTGGGCTCGGCCACACAAAACATCCTCACACATTGGAAATCCACACATTTCCCAACACACTCCTTGGCTTCATCGACTGTGGCATACTAGGCATGGAAAAGATCTCGCTCACCATGGCTGGCAAAGGCACGGGGTTTAGTGAATTATGGCAGCCATTTGTGGCCCTTTTAGCACAGGACTTTAGGGAATTGTCATGCCCGCGCTACCTGCGCCTTCTGCATCTGACGACACCGAACACTCTCACTTCAGAGCATCTATATGACCTATTGGAAAGTAGTGGTTCTTGGGAAAGGTAGCCTATATTTGGCTTTTATCGATCTTAAGACTGCGTTTGATCTGATACCTCGTGCCAAGCTTTGGCAGGTGTTGTCTGACCTGGGTTTTCCGTCTTTGATCCTTGACATCATTAATCGCCTCCATGAGGGGAACTACGCTAAAATCAGGTGAGGCAACCAGGGTCAGTTGACAGAAAGGGTGGCAGTGAACAGGGGAGTACGCCAGGGTTGTGTGTTGGCTCCAACTTTGTTCTCTCTCTTTATAAATGGGGTGGTTGACCATTTGAGAGAGGAACCATCTGATGCCCCAACTCTGGCAGGGGAGAAATCTCCTACCCTCCTCTTCGCTGACGACACCCTTCTGATGTCTAAAAAGTCCAAGTGGTCTGCAAAAATTGCTCGATAAGTTCAGTAAGTTCTGTGACGTACAGGGTTTAGTGATAAATACCACTAAAACAAAACTTATGACACTATCTCCATCCAAACGTTTTAAGAATGGGTTTATACTTAATGGTATACCACTTGATATTGTAGACTCCTTTGACTATTTGGGTATCAGGATTAACAATAAAATGAAATGGAACAGCCACCTAGCGAAGATGCTCCTTAACCATAAGAGGGTGGCGGGGGCTATCCTAAGAGAGCAGCGACTTTCCCTCAGTAGACCAGTTGTTCCAGCTTTAGTGGTCTACGACGGGAAGGCCTTGCCCTCAGCACTATACGGGGCGGAGTTATGGGGGTTTGAGTGTATCAGTGACCTGGAGAGATCTGAGAATCGCTTCCATAGAGGTCTAGTTTCCCTACCATCCTCCACCCCCTTGATACCGCTCCGTGGTGATCTGGGTAAACGCTCTATTAAGGATATAGTCAAGTTGCGCCCGCTGCTCTTCTGGGTCCGCCTGAGATGTACCCCTGAACTGGCCAGCTATGCTGTCGCCTTGAATGAGATTATAAACTTAGATACAGGCAACAAGATAAAATGGATCTGCAATTTAAAACAGCTGGCCACAGAAATTGGTTTCGGGGAGGCTTGGGCCAGCCAGACTCCACCCGCAAAGCAAATCATTAAAAAAGCATATTGGGATTGGGTGAAGGGAGAGGAAGATCGTAATCCCAATCGAGGGATTCTTACTGATCCATTTAGGGAGCACAAGCTTGATATTAAAACAGAGCAGTATGTGGACTTCATAAGTTCTCCCCGAGGTAGATCACTCTATATGAAGCTTAGATTTGGAACCCTCCCGATCAATGCCCTGGTGGCATGCTGGAAAAAGCAGAGTGCAAATTCTGCCAACTGCCCTGGATGTTGTGCTCCCAATGAATCTGTCCCCCATTTACTCTTTGCGTGTCCTGCCTATAGGGCGGCTAGGAGGAAATGGCTTAGCCCAATTTGTAGAAATATGGGGTTCTTGGATTTTAGGGTGGCATTGCGCTCTATTTTATCCGACACCTCTTCCCTTGCCATGGTCTGTGGGGTAGCTACATTTTTGGGGTGTGCTTGACTTTCGCGTACCAAATTGTTGAGGCCTAATAAGAGCTAGACCCTTGGAGTGTTATATGTACTTTCCTCTGTTAAATCAGGATGTGATGTTTACGCTTTTTTTTATCTGCACATATTTTCTTTTTTAACCTATTTTAATATTGTTATATGTCCAATAACGATGGACTTTTATTTGTTTACTGATGAACTAATTGTGTCCGTACTTTTATGATATTTTATATTGAATAAAGTATTTCAACAACTTCAGAGGTTAGCCCCGTTTCTGGGCTGGGATGGGGGGCTGTATTGCTACTCTTATTTCTATAGACTGTTTTCCCTTGAAACTTTGTATGTCATTCCATTGCACTGGAGCCCTGCGAGGCCCGATTGGTCGTACTGCTCCTTTTTGCTGGTATACAACGATTGACATTTGCTTCAATAAAAAGATTTATACCATAAAAAGATGTGATTTTACAAACAAAAATGTAATTGTACATTCAGTCATCAAATTTTTTGCATTTAAATCCGGATTCAAAATATTCTTTTATTTTTAATTACTGACTACTCCACAAAAAATATAAGCAGTCGCCCACCATTTTGTCTTCAGTTGACTTCAGTCTTTCACAGTGTCGACATGCTTTTTTGAGGTGAGAGCGACATCAAGAGCTTTTTCAGATAAACAGTGCCATCTTCAGTCTACAGTATGTATCACATAAATAAATACATGAAACACTGTGCGTTTACTCTCTTGTCTTAAAATGGATATTATTTTAAATAAATATGTTTCATATTTAACAACAGTTTGCCTGTAAGTTCTGAAAGAGGTTGTTTGGGGGGGTAAAATTCAAATTTGGGTATTTATTACTCGGGTTTTGTGTAAAAACGACAAACAACTTTTAATAAATCCGTTTTTGAGATCTTTGCATCTGCGTTTTAGCAAACCGATTATTTTGCTAGTATTTTTACAAATGTATGTATGTATGTATGGGATTTGTAGAGCGCACGAATCACCCCCGTAGGGGTATCTCCGCGGTATCATAGCAGGAAAGTCAGATGAAACATGGGCAGACTGGATTAGGCTCTAAATAATGCTGTTTTCAGGAGTTTCCTGAAACGGAGCAGATTAGAGCATTTGCCCAGGTCCTTGGGCAAGGTGTTCCAAAATTTCGAGGCTAGATGGACAACGGTTTTGCCTCCTTTTCTAAACTTCTTAAACCGGGGTACCACCAGCAACCCTTTACCTTCTGATCTAAGGATGCGATTCGGACATGAGACTTTAAATTTGTCTGACAGGTAGCTGGGGCTTTCACCATATAAAGCTTTATGGATGAGACAGCAAAGCTTAAACTTAATTCTCTTGCGGATGGGGAGCCAGTGAAGTTGGACCTGAAGAGGTGCGAGGTGTTTTTTTAAGGGCCAGGTGAGCCGCCATATTTTGTACAATGTGCAGTCTGTTTAATAGGGACTCATTTGCAGATGCCAGCAAAGCATTACAATAATCTAAGCGGCCAATGATCAATGCATCAATCAGGGCTCTTCGTACAGAGAGAGGCAGCCATTGAAACACTCTGCACAAAAGGCTTAGGGTGTGGTAGAAAGTCCCTGCCGTAGTCATCACTTGGTCCTTCATGGATAACAATACATCTAAGCGTGCTACCAGGATTTATGCCACCAAGTTAGGAGTGGGGGCATGACCCAATGTTATAGGCCACCACCTAGTGGACCAGCAACTCTGGGCTGACCCAAACAGCAAGATTTCTGTCTTGGTCGCATTTAATTGCAGACAGTGGTTCGTCATCCACTCCGATATAGCCAACATGCCTTTAGCAAAACGCTGATCAATAGACTCACAGTCCTTGTCAAAGGACAGGAGCAATTGGGTATCATCAGCGTAAGAGAAAGGAGTGAAACCTTACTCCCTAATAACCTTGGCAAGGGGGGCCACATAGATATTAAACAAAGTTGGGCTCAAACAAGAGCCCTGGGCGCCCCCTTAGAGAGTTTCAAGGTTTGGGAACAAAACGGACCCAGGTTGATCGACTGAGTGCGCTGGTCTAGGAAACTGATAAGCCAATTAAGTGCCTGTCCCTACAGACCGGCCTCCCTCAGTTGAAAAATCAGTTTCTGATGAGAGACCGTGTCGAAGGCTGCTGTCAGATTCAATAAGACCAGTATCACTGCTTTATTATCATCCAATGCCATTTTAATATGATCCGTAACCCCAATAAGGGTAGTCTCTGTGGAGTGGTTGGGTCTAAACCCAGACTGAGAGGGATCAAGAATAGCATGTTTGTCGAGGTAGTCCATTAACTGAGTGTTAATATAACTCTCAGCCATTTTACTCATCAATGGGAGGAGTGAAATGGGGCAGTAATCTGAGAGCACATCAGCCGACAGTTGATCTTTCTTCTTAATAGGAATTACTTGCGCGGACTTCCAATCAAGAGGTAGGATACCTTCGCTTAAGGAGGTATTCAAAATCTCAGTAATAGGGGCGGCTAGAAACGGAGCAAGCAGAGCATATTTGTGTGCTGGCAACGCATCTAAAGGAGAGCCGGATGTTGCCGTACGAAGCATGGCTTCCACCTGAGAGATCTGAATACCTTTAAAACAATCCAGGCCTTCATCTAAGTCCTTAACCGTAAGAGAACTAGAGTCAATGGGCTCAGCGTGACCGGGGTTTTGAGGGAATTGATTATAAATCAAATTAATTTTATCCTCGAGGTGCACAACTATGTTGTCACACAGTCCCTGAGAGGGGATAGTCTGTTGTGCGCTGGCTGTGGGCTTAGTAAAGGAGTTAAGGATTTTATATAGCTCCCTTGTCGAACTTCCTGCCTGCTTCAGTTTTAATATAACATGATTTTTCCGTGCTTTTTTCAAATTCTTGTGATAAGCAGCAAGAGCCAGTTTGCAGTTGAATCTTTCACTATCTAGCTGGGATTTACGCCAGTTTTTTTCTGCACTTTACATCTGGATTTTTCCATCCGTAACTCTGCAGTGTACCAATATTCACTTTTTTTCCTAAATGTATTCAGTCGATGTTTTAGCAAGAGCCAGCTTATCAATTATTGTGCTAATATTATTGTTAAAAACCCTCAGCTTCATGGTACTGTCCATGTGTTCATTGAATAACGGGGGCGTATATAAATTGCTAAAAGAGCCATACGTGACTTTAAGCCATCGTCTTTGGAGGGCCATCTGGGCACCTCCAGTCAATTGCTGTCTGCGGCAGCTAATAATCTGAAAAGGAATCATGGAATGATCCGACCACGTAAATGGGCAAGGAGGGTCGGCACTTATGAGAGGGGAATTAGTGAATATAATATCCAGGGCATGCCCTGCCAAATGTGAGGGGCCCGTATTAATCTTTCCCAGACCTAAAGTGGTCATGTCAGCTAAGAAGCTCACTATGGATATTAAAATCCCCTAAAAGCAGAAAATTATTGGAGGCAATAATGTGAGGGGCAATTTTCTCAATTAATTTGAAATTAAAATGTTTAAGTGGCCCCAAAGGGTGATATAAAAGCGCACCCTTTAAAGTTTCTTGATGTGACAGCACCACTTTAAATATACACATTTCCATCTGGGTATCTGAGACGGAGTCAATCATAGTAATTTTCAGCTCTTCTTTGAAAATTATAGCTACTCCACCGCCCACTTTCCCTACTCTATCCAGTCTAAGAATCCGATAGTTCTCAGGGAGAGCAAGGGCAATATCAGGCGTGGAGGTTGATTTCAGCCAGGTCTCTGTTAAGAAACCAAGGTCAGGAGATTCTGCACTCACCAGATCCCAGAGTTCAGTGGCATGTTTAGGTAGTGAGCGAACATTAGCTAACAGCCCCTTCGAGGCACACAACTGATTGGAAGTATAAGGTCTAACTAGGATGTGAGCCACTCCACCCTCCCCTGTCCTGCTTTCACCATTATCGCTACGAGTGTAGGATTTAATCTCATCACAGTTATAACAGCAGACTAAGCAGGCAAAAGGACTTTCAAGATTGCTAAACATACCTGCATGTGAAAGCATGGTGTCACAAATCAAACTACACATGGTATTTTAAAGCCTGGAAAATAACTGTTATAAGTGGTGTGCTATAATTAATACCGATTATTAACATTAATAATCTGGTATTTTTTTAATAATACCCTGTTATTACTTTTAAATTTATAATAGTGGAACGGGAGAATGTAAACAGCGGTATGGTGTTGTGAAGCTGGTTCTGATATGGGGAGTGGGTGTTCAAAAAAGGAATGTCATTCCCGAAATGTGTTTGGCACAGGCAAAGTGCTCGTTGTATGAAGCAGTCAAATAATAAAAAATTAACATTACATGCTCTAAACAAAGTGAACATGCATCATGTTAGAAAGCTTGTTTTAATTTTAAAAAGTGATCAACAAGGTTAGACCCTGTAATAAAATGGAGGATGGTGGGGGAAGTCAAAGTTACAAATCATTTTTCATCATGTGTTATAAAAAGAGTAAATGCATGATTGAGGGCATTTAATATGTACAGCTTTTTTATAGGTTATATGTAGACATAAGTGAACATGCTTGATGCTGTCCATCAGTTAGTGTGGATTGTGGGCAGGGGAGTTTGGGGTGGAGGGATGCTATTTGCAGCAAAGACAATGTAATTTACTTTTGAGATGTTTGTCACCGTTAAAACAAATTTTAAATGATAATAATATTGTTAGATTGACTAACAAAAAAAAAAAATTCTCCAGCTCAACAGATTAGCGTAAATAGCAGGTACTCAAATTTCTGAGGAGCAAAATTGGTCTTTAGATTTTTTCCACAAAAACAATCCACACACAAGGTATTCTATCTCACTCGTTTACATAAACAAGTTTAAAAATTACTTCTTGGCTATTTAGAAAATTGTGTATTTTTAAATTTTCAAATATCATTTTAGGATATTTTCCACACAAGAAGAGGACACGCCTCATTTAGAAATACAAGAACCAGCAAGAAAAATATTGGCAAATAAAGTCTATCAAAATATCTTTTAATACTTTATCATGAATGAAACCACAAATTGTAAATGCTTTAGATTTATTTACTGAAGGTTTTTCGTTGTTTTTTAAAGCAACATTTTTTTTATAACTTTAAAATCTTAAAGAATAACAAAGAACCCAAAAAAGTAAATGGCATGGGGAGTAAAAAAACAAAGAATTAAGTCCAAGATCTCTGAACTGGGGTGAATGTATGACATTGATCTGCATTCTGTCCATCAATTGTACTTTTTGCATATCTCACCCTGCGAAAAACTCTAATGTACATATCAAACTCCCACAGGTGTTGAGGACAAAGAAAGTGGTGGAGGGTTGTTTGATTGAAGGTGGGGGGGGGCACGTCTTGAGTTTTACTTTTATAACTCCAACCTCTTTTTCAAAGATTGCAAATTTCTGATTTTGAAAGCAAACTAAAAATCAGTTTCAAGATCAGCAGGTTGATTAACACATTAAAAGTGGCAATGCGTGTAGCTTAACATAGATTCAAGCTAATTCTAATAAATTGTTTCTAAATTTGTATGGTTTGATATACACAAATGAGTATATACTCTAAACAGAACATGTAAAGAAGAGGTTATTCGCTTTTGTCCAAAACCATACCTGCGAGACTATTTGTTCATCAAAACCCATTCCAATTTAAAAAACCTAACAATAAACTTTTTGAAATAATGTAATAGTTCTTCCCATCTTTTTAGCCGTATTGCTATATACCAACTGGACTCAAATTCCAACGAATCTTGAGATAAGCATTCAGGAATAAAGGTATTTAAACACTTTTTAAATTTGTTATATGTTTCTCATGCTAATATTTTCAAAACTAAAAAACTTGATGGTGGAGATGTGAAAATTACTGTCTAAACTCCAACATGTGTTGGGCAGAGAGAAAGTGCTTGATGGTGGATTAGATTAAAATTACAATTCCAACTCCATCAGCTGTTGGACAAAGGAAAAGTGCTGAAAGGTGGAAGTGAATAAAATATCTAATCCAACTAGAAAAGCAGTTGCGCACAGGGAAAGTGAAAGATGGTTTTTGAAACATAAAAGTGCTGGAGGGAAAGAACAGGAAGGTGGAGGCGCTTTAATTTACTATTCCTACTCACATGATGACCACATGAAAAGTGATGGATGGAGAACTGGAAAATAATTAGTATTGCTAGTCCCACAGGTTTGGCAAACAGGGAAAGTTCTGGATGGTGAAGTTGTTTTAAAATACTGCTAAAAAAACAACAGATGTTGGGCAGAGGGAAAGTGACCAATGATGGTGGGGTAAATAAATACTCTTCCAAAGCCAACAGGTGATGCTAACAGTGATAGTACATAATGATGGGAAAGCTTAAAAATACTTTTCAAAATATAACACAGAAACTATTAGCCAAACAAATATTCTTTTTAAACAGAAGATAATCTGAAAAACTATTCTCGAATTTCAAAAGGAAGCATCGTTGAAAATTATTAACGCTTCATGCAACTAAGAAATCTATTTCCATAAAGTCAAAGAACACAAATATAAGCTTTCAAATTTAACAAATACCTCTATTTTTTTTTAAACAATTTTTTTTGTGACTTTATAAAAGGTGAATCAAACTTCAAATAATCCTTAACACTCTGCATGCTTTTTTTTAAATATAGTATATCTCAAATCACTTGTGCATTTACTTATTTCTTACAGATTCTTTTCTTTTAAATCCTTTTTTACTAATCACACTCTTTTTTCTTTTATACAGATTATGGTTGAGAGAAACCTTGCAATGTATCTAAAGTACCAGAGAGGCAACAGCCTTTTGAAACACTGTGGATACGTTTACTGTAAAGAGAGACATACTGAGCCCAGTTGTCATTGCAGGTGTGTTCAATTTCAATCATCCCTTTGCAGAGGCAGAGAGGTTACTCTTGGTGATACAGTAGTAAGAACCACAGAGAATAACCACTCTGGCTGTGCAATGGAGATTGAGGTAAGAGAGAATATAAATGAAATGAAAGAAATGGCAAGCACCTCCCATGAAACCTGTGGCTCAGTATTAAGGGAGGTTTCCCAACACATTCCTGCACATGAAGCAAGTGCAATGCCTTCAATACCCAATTTACGCAGAATTATTCAGCGTAAAAAAACAGACAAGTAACCCCCAATGTGTTACACCCCAATCTTTTTCTGATATCTCTATTCCGCCTAAGCTTTCCGTAACTGTCACTAACAAACCATTTATTTTGCATGATAACAAAAACCCTCTTAAAAGGATCCTTATCTTTAGCACACCCCAAAATCTTGCTAAATTAAAGAATAGTGATATTTAGATGATGGATGGGACCTTTAAATCCACGCCCTATCCATTCACTCGAATATACACCATTCATGCGCACATTAATAATACTGTAGTCCCCTTAGTTTACAGTTTACTGCCTGATAAACATACTTCAACTTACACTGAATTTTTGACTGTGGTTAAAACTCAAACAATGAACAAAAGTCCTCAAGGTGCTAACTGATTTTGAATTACCAATGATTAATACAATTTCCAAATTGTACATGGATACTCAAATTCAAGGATGTTTTTTTCACTTTTCACAGGCGTTTTGGCGTAGAATTCAAAAAACATCCTTGGTTGAACACTTTATATCGGACAGTAAACTGGAAATGGAACTTAAAAAACTAACTGCACTTTGTTTTGTTCCTCCTGACAGTGTAGATGAGTACTGCACATCTATTGCTGATTCTGACTTTTTTACTGAAAATGAAGAGAAATTGCCACTCCTTTTAAATTAGTTCTAAGACACATGGATTGGCCATCTAAGCAGGTCTGGTCGCAGGAAGAAGCCACGTTTCCATGAGGAGTGGTGCAACTGCTACATGACCTGCTTAGATGGAGGAGCAAAAACAAATAATGCCATTGAGGGTTGGCAGAACTTCTTAAACAAATCAAAAAAAAGACCACATCCTAATTTTTATCATTTTTGGGAAATTTTGAGGAAGGAGTAAAGTTTCCAAGAAATGAGAATTTCACAATCATTAACAGGTAGCCTGAACCCACGAATATCTAAAAGAACTAAGGAAATGTCAGAGAGACTATTAGGTGTTATTCAACAGTTTTCGTTGATGGTGGCTTCTGACTACCTGGATAATCTTGCACACATCCTACATTATTAATCTAACCTAACACCACTAATAGGTTACTTGCCTGTTTTTTTTACATCTTGCACACTTTTTTGATTTGCATTTAAAAAAAAATGTTTAATTAATCAATAGTTCGGGTTCCTTTCCTTTTGTAGTCTTCTTTTTTTGACTCTTTGTCTTTTAATCCTCCTATCCATAAAGAGTCTACTCTTTATTCCCATTCCTTTTTCGGAAAAGGCAGAATTTGATTGACCATTTTTGTCTCAAAGCTAAAAGGACACACTTTATAAATTTCTTAAATTGCAAAACCACACAAATTGGGTGCAATCAAGAAAACTGAACATCTTCCCTTTAAAACGCAACCCCAAAAAAAAACTCCTGAAAATTGAGGTTCCTTAAAAAACGCAACAAGAAATCCTGCTTTGCAATACACTCTTTTAATGATCTTAAAAGCAATGTCATCCATATTTCTTCCAAACTTGTTTGAAAATCAGCCACCAAAACATATATTTTTTCAAAGGCATGATTTGCTTTGCACCCAAGTGCAATTTAAGATATGTAAAAAAATTTGTGTCCTTGAAAAAGTGAAACAAAACTAACTACTCATATTTTTCCTGTTACGCCATTTTTCAAACCATTACACTGTACTTTAAAAATAATTTGTTTTTTATTGCTTCAAAACAAATAGACCCGACCTCTGCCTTGCACTTGCTACATATGTAGGGAATTGTTTCCCAAAATGTACCTTCAAATTAATTTGCAAACAAACGATGCAAAATGCAGGAACCACCCTCCTCTCTCCTTACAGTAAACTGTCCTACAACTATGTTTTAATATGAATTTTTAAGTCTACTTACCTTTTCGCCTGACTTCCACACTTCTCTTCCTCTGTGCACCATTACAACAAGTTATGTTTTAAGGATCATTTCTCTGCATTACGTTTTACCCTTAAACAATGAAAAAGGACAATTAATAAACCTATTTAACATTTTTTCCCTTGTAAAATGAATGTCTTTTTCTAATAAAAATATTTGTATTTTTTACCAATTTTTTTGAATCCCTTTTATATACATTTATTGTAATTTGCTAATTAAATGAATTACAAATACATTTTAAACTAAAAATTAATGCTTGCCATTTTCTTCTTATGGTCTATCTATTTTCCAATGGTTTGAAGGACACTTCAGGACTTTTATCACTTCTGTTGTAATCTTGTCAGTATGTTAAAGTGATACACTGTTATTTTGTGCAAATGCATTTTTTCCTTCTGCCCACCCTGCCCTTTGATATAATTTACCTGGGGAATGCACAGCTTAGAAGGTGAAAGTATGCAATGGTTTATGCTGTTTATGTATAATAAAATTAGCATCTGTGAATGAGTACTTGAAAATAGCGCCATGGTGCATATAAGAAGAATAAAGAAAATGTCAGACATGAAAGAAAATGCATGTCCACCTCCCTTTCTTCACTTCAAGCACTACAGACCTCATGTCTCTACATCATCTGTGTTTTAGTTGCATACATATTTTTTTCTTTACCTCTTTCAAAGTCTAGAGTGTTTTGTTAACTGATGAGGTATTAGCTATCCCTTCTTTAAATTATATAGAGGACTAAGCACTCTTCCCTATATTTAATGGGTGGGAACACATAAACTTCACACTGTCTGAGGGCAAAAACAAGATGGATGCATTTATTTGATAACTACATAGTAAATGACTTGATCCCTTGCCTTTCCCGGTAGAGTATATAACATATTTTGATGACTGAACTGATTTTAATTTTCAAAGAAGCCTTTTAAGGATTTGCTTTGGCTTCTACCCTGAGCACATAAGCCAATCTTATCCTTCTTTTTTTTATAAATAATATGTTTTCTGCAAACTCAATATAAATGTTCCATGCTTGTACATGAAGCAAATGCACAAGGTGAGGTTTTCATTTAGAATGACTTCTTGAGGGAAACAAAAATGCTACTATTAACAACTGATTCATCATTCCTCATACATTATAATAGTTGTTAAGGAGCTATCGTACCAAATGTTACATTAGAAAAAAGCGATAAAAAAGAGACAAAATTTAATAAGTTAATTCCTTGGTTCTGCAATTCTTAATTTTTTTGAATTTATGAGTTATATTCAGAGAACTATTCCAATTTTTCACTTACTTTTTTAAATAACTATCATACATTCTTAAAACTACCCCTTTCCTTCTTCCACTCCTCTAGTTCTGTTTTTATCACTCACAAACTCGGTAATCTACATTTTCTTGAACTCGTATTTAACGTTTTTTTAAAAAATCTCTTTCTTTTCTAATCTAACGCATTCATTATTAATTCCTTTCATTCGCGTGTTTACTTAACTTATTTGCAAAACTATACCTTATGGTAAATTCACATCTACGTACTTCATCTTGCTACCTTACTTCGTTTTCTTTTTTTTTTTCACTTACAAATATGCTACTTTTCTAATCCACACTAATCAAAGTATCCTCGCAATACTCTTCTTCTACTGAGAAGTATCTCTACCAACTATTAATATACACATTTTAAATGTCTTACCTTTACAACGTTCTTCCATACTTCTCGTCCATTGTCCCTCTATTCTCTTAATGACGTAATTACGTTTTTGATCTTACGGTCTTCTTTTTCCTAAAAATAGAAAATGGACAATTGTGAAAAATCTAACATTTTACAAACCGTGCTCAAATCTTTTTTTTTCATTTCACACAATTTTATTTACTCTTTTCAATATATATGTTACATGTATGTAGTATATTATATTATACACTTTAAAATATGTTTCTAATATACACTCAACTATGTCAAATATCCTCACTCATCACAATTAACATATTTTATTTCTTCGACTAACATTAGTAAATGTTCTATTTATTTCCTTACCTACACAGCTATGTTGCATGCTTCTCTTCCTCCGCTCGCCGTTCCACTGTATGAAGTATTGACGTGGATGCGTGTACGTTTGGATCTTTCTTAGAAATTGAAAATGGACAATTGTTTCCATTGAAACAAATGTAACACAGTGGGTAAATAATTAATGCACACAGAGAGTGGGGGAGTCATCGCATACCAGGGCCGTCAGCAGGGGTATTCCAGTCACGCCTGTTCGGCCCGCGCCACCAGTCACCCCCGGAGGTCTCTGCCCAGGCACCCAGCAGCAGTCACGGGGGTCGTTCATCTTGAGTCTCATGGTCTTCTCCCCATCAGCCACCCTCTCAATTAATACTCAAGTATTTTTTTATAATACTTCATTACTTACAATGTATCGCCCTCTCAATTAATACTCAAGTATTTTTCTGCATATAATTTGTAATTTCATTTTGTATTTTTAAAACTTTTAAAACTCTATTACTTACAATGTATTTTCGTAGTAACGGCATGCAAAGTAAAAGGATGCGTTATAACAGTTCCTGCAAAGTAAAAGCATCCGTTATAAAAGTTCCTGCGTAGTAAAAGATACATAGAAATGTAAATTCGTAGAAGTGGGCGCATAGTAATGGTAGATTACCATCGACTTTGCATGCAAGAGTTCAAGAGTGTACAGAGGTATTAGTGTTTTGTCCCACACAGTGTCGTGGTGGAAGGAAAAATGGTTAAAGTGTGTCACAAAAAAATGAATGTAAGTATTCAGTAAATGACTAGTAAATTATAGCAATATATTAGATAGGATTATCCCAATAAAGTAGCTGAGCCCATATGTATGTTGATTATAGCATTCATATAGTCTTCAGTGCCAAAAAAGAATGATTTGTGTAGATAAAGAAAAATGCACTGTGATAACTAGGATGAGATGTACTGATTGTGATATCAATCAGTCACAAGGTAAAACCCAATGGTTTGGACACAGTTGGAGTGTTCAAACTGAACATATGACTAATAATCAGTTTAAGTAAAAAATACGGGCCTCATTTATGAAAACTGTTCCATCGCTGCGTGAAAACAGCGATGCAACAGTTTTCACTGTGCCCTCCTTGCGACAGGATGAGTGCGCCGTATTTAATGTATGGCGGTCCATGTTGTAAGGAGTTACAGATATGTCAGTATTTCTGACGTATCTGTAGACGCAAAAGTGGAGTATTGCTTGGGTGTGTCTGAAAACAGAGGCAACTCCAGCAATGTGCATTTTTACATGGGGCAAGCCTAATGTGAAAGGGACTTCATCAGTCTTACGCCTGCTGTGAGGCAGGCATAAGATATTGACGCATTAGCATCCTAGAGGTGTCGCAGTGAAATCTCATATATTTCACTGCGCCACTTCTATGACCCTTTATTGTGAGGGAACGCCCATCCTGTCTAAATTATAGCTGATGCAGGTATAATGTAGAGCATGGGTTTACAAAATGACGCATCTGCTTAGATTCATCACTTTGTAAATATGGCGCAACATGGCACAATTTATACGCTGCCGGTGTGTCACAAAAAGTGACGCACCAGCGGCGCAAAAGTGTCACAAGGCCTCATAAATAAGGCCAGCTTTCTGCAAGCATATAAGCAACATAAAGAGTGTCTCTAAAAACGGTTTACATTACTGCAAGCAAAATATGTTATGTAATTGTATAAATTAAAATGCTTTGTCAGAGAATTGACTAAGGGGATTCTGTCCGAGAGTGAATGAGATATTATGCATAGTGTACTATATTTCACCCAGGTAAAACCAAAGCAGATGAGCCAAAATATAGGGTTCAGAAAATGACCGCCAACTACAGTGGCAGTGCAAAGTGGAAGATAAATTATAGGCAATTGTCTGTTGTGTCAACCAGAGAGGTATTGGAGAGTTCAACATTAATAAGAAAGAGTGTTACAGAGCTGTATGGTCCAAGAGTCTGAGCTGTAGAAAGCTGAACTTGATGGGTGCTGCATTCCGATGTAGCAAGGATGTACATGATATCAAGTTAGTCTGTCATACTGGACTTCTCAAGGGTCCACCATAACAGTGGCAGCATTGCTTGAAGAGAGATAGGACGAGACAAGGGGAGGAGCTCTTTCTGTGCACTACCAACAGCACAAGAGAGTAGGGACCAAAGGGACACACTCACACACACACACACACACGCAAACACACACACACACACATGGAATATGTCATTGCTATAATTATAACACACACAGAGATTACTAACGTCCATGCTTTTGCACTCATCTAGCATTTAGTGTTAACAAATTGGATTGCTAATGTTTTTACTGGGTAAGCTCATTACATTACTCAGTAATAGACTTCTCATGAAAAATAAATCTTATTTGTGTCTGGTTCAATTCATGTGTCCTTGTCAAAATAATAGCTCACCTATTTAGAAATCCCTTTCCTTCTACATTTATATTTGTCACTTGAATTTCAGCGCTTTCATATTTAAAAAAATAAAGGTTTTGCTGACCTTTGGAAGGATGGGAAGACAAAGCTGGTAACAGCTCTACTTACACTTGAATAGGCTGTGTCCTACCACCACACAAAGGGCTGCATAACCCCTGCATTTAGTCTGGAGCCAGGATGGGAAGGTAGGATGCCTGGGGAATTCAAAGGAAAACCTCTAGAAGTTTCTCCACCTTCAAAGGGAGAACTGAATATGAATATTGTACTCAGACATTACCTCTTCAGTACACCTCTGGACCTGTTGAGTTGTTTGGTTAAAATATCAGAAAAAAATATCGGTAAAATATCGCTTTTAGTTTTGTCTTTCAAATTTTTCGAAAACATTCCAAATTAGAAAATATCATTGTATGCAATATTGTTTGAAATTGTTGATTAGTATGTAATTTATTGTAATGTGTTTGATTCTGTAGGTTTTATTTTTCGCTTGTTAATTTTAGTTTATGGTTTAAATTTGTATTTTGTGCTTTAAAGTTTTTGATTGGTAGTAAATATTTTAACAATTATTAATAGTGATAACAATACTTGTTTATATTTTAATGTTTAAATATGGACATATAGGTGTGTTTTTTTACATAACATTGTAGTTTATTTTATTGTTAAATAATGTTTGTGAGCATGGAGTACTGATTGTATATATAAAATGTTTAATTTATTTTACCTTGTTTAAAAAAACCTTAGTGTCCAACACCATCCCCCAATATGGTTAGATTGGAGTGGTAATAGTAAATTTCACACTTTTAGTTTCCAACACCTTCACCCAATATGATTAGAAAGGAGAGAAAATAGTAAATCCCACCATTGTAGTGTCCATTATATTCCCACAATATGGTTAGATTGGTGTGGTAATAGTAAATGTTACTCCTTTAGTATTCAACACTTTCCCCCAATATGGTTAGAGTGAAGTGGGAATAGGAAATGTCACCCCTTTGGCTGTCCCGCGGCGCTGCCTCGGAAAATGGGCACCGCAATGGGAACGCCAAAAACAGTTCTTGCACAGCATGGACTGGGGTGCTTCCATGCATGCATCCCCATGCAAATGGCAACAGCGGGCCCTGTAGGGCCCCCTTTGTTTCAGGACTGCCAGCCTTTTCATGGAGGAAAGACCTCCATGACACCACTGCCGGTCCTGAAACTCGTAATATGCATGGCAGTGCCACAGCGGCACCACCAGAATATTACTGAGGTCTTGACTGCTGCGCCACCACCAGGCAACGGTGGTTCCCTGGCGGCTGCGACAGTGCAATAGCGACCGACCGCCCAACTGGTATTAGGGTGGTTGGACCACCGGTGTGGTGGTGGCTGGACTGCCACGCTCTGCACCCAAGAGTCTGGGGGTCCTCACTAAGAGTCAACATGTTAGTGCCCACCACCTTCCCCAAGTTGAGCTAGAATGGAGGAGTAATTGTAAATGACACTCCTTTAGTGTTCAACGTCTTCCCCAAATTGGTTGAGATTGGAGTAGAAATAGTAGATGTCACTCCTCCAGTGCCTACCACATCTCCAAATTAGTTTAGATTGGAGTGGAAATAGTATTTTTCACCTCGTTAGTGTCCAACACCTTCTTCGAATTGGTATTGATTGGAGTGGAATAATAAATATAATCCTTTATGCTTTCAACATCTTCCCCAAACTGGTATATTTTGGAGTGGGAATAGTAAATGACTCCCTTTTAGTGTCCAACCCTTTCTTCAATTTGGTTTGGATTGGAGTGGGAATGGTATATGTTACCCCTTTCTTGTCTAACGCCTTCCCCAAATTGGTATAGGTTAGAGTGGGCATAGTAAATGACACCCTTTTACTGCTGAACACTTTCTTAAAAATAGTGTAAGTTGTGGGTGCATGGCCAGCAGTGAATGGGGTTGTATGTTTGCTCTGGCCCCGGGACCCTTGGAGGCCATATATCCTCTGCTCTGGGGCTACTGCTGAGGACAGGCTTTGGCTGGGGGGGCCCTGCTCATCATTGCGAAGAGGCTGCCGGTGACTGTAGGCCCTGTGGAGTGGTGGGAGCCCTGTTCCAGTGGCTGGGGTGGTGACCGTGGTGTGCTGCAAGATGTGGGCTACCATTGGGTTGTAGTGGCCCGGCTGGAGGGATGTCCCCAAATGGACACATCTGAGTGGTGGTGCATTGGCCTCGGGTAGGGACCCACTTGGCACACTGTGGAAGCAGTCCTGGGGCTCCAGGATGCAAAGGTAGTCCAAAGCAGCAGCTGCGGTGGTGGTCGTGGAGACCTGCAAGATGACGGTGGCCACCAAAAGAGTGAGATGCGGTGGGAAATGTTCCAGGGGCCCGCCAGTGATTTGGGCCAAAGGGAGGAAGTTTGTCCCTCTTGTGGAAGTGAGCTCTGTTGGTGAGGGGCCCGGGGGGTCTGTGTGGCGGCAACAGCCAGCAGAATTCAACTAGCACCCAGCCAGCTCCAGTGAGGAGTGAGCATCTCCCAGGGCCCGTACTTGAGACCCACCGATCTATTGAGTGGTCCTGGATGCTAACAGACAGTGCAAAAAGCAGTGTGAACAGTTAATGGAGTGCTCATGCCTGCGGGGGGTAAGGCTGTCTGCCTGGGGTGGGCCCGGTCTTCTGCTGGGGCTAGTACATGGGGCCTGGGGAGCTGGCCCTCGGGGCTGTTTACTGTGGGGGTAGGGCACAGCCTAAGTCCACGCTGACCCAGGTGGAGCCTGGAACTGCAAGAGAAGGTGTACAATGCCGAGGGATGGTCCAATCACAACAATAACCATTTGGTAAGGGTCCTAGAACATTCAGTGGGCCCTGTATGGAGTTATACTTGGAGGAGTGGTCACTCTCTACAGTGTTGAGAGGCAAGGCCTCCACAATGATTACGATGTCCAGCAGCAGGAGAACCTCCAAGGCCTATCATGGCTAGATTTGTAAACTTAAGGGATAGGGACCATATCCTGCAGGTGGCACACGCCCGTGGTCCCTGACATCTGGACAGTGGCTTGTAGAATATATACCCGGAAAACGCTACTGCCATTCAGTGGCAGAGAGAAAGGTTCATATCAGTCAAACTTTAGTTGCAGAAAGTCATCCTAAGTAAGCACTGCTTTTTACCACAAAACCGTGAGTGGAAAGGAAGGGTCCTATTTCTTTGGAGTAGTGACAGAAGCTTGAGCTTGGCCTTAAGCATTGGGCCACCCTCATCCTGCCAGAGTGGCAGAGGCAGAATCAATGCATAAGCCACATAGGCTCCTGAAGAGATCCTCTACCACAGATCAAGCAAAGACTGAGACGGCCATGGTCAGAGCAGAAATACAACATTGATCCTTGAACTGTAACAACAGGTGGGCAGCACTGGCGGCAGATTCCGAGGACTCGTCAGGTGACTCTACAACTTCGGGGGCGAACCTGTAGAAGATGGCCATCATCACCCAGATGACAATGGATACAATAAGATGAGCTATTGTAGGTCTGCTGGGGGCCTCCAGTCACATATGACCAAGACCGATCCGGAGATAACTGGGCCTCTGAGGGCTGCAGGAGTACTGTTTTACCGTTTCTCTGCATGGGCTGCCCCCCACCCCTTAACTTGTCTTTGATCACTGTTTATTGCCTGAAAGGACAGGGCAGTTGAGTTTATTAGGGCAACAGACACCTCAGGCAGTGGGGTGGTGGCCATTCTAGGCCTGCGGCATGAGGCTGTTGGGTGGGTGGGCCAGGGGTGGAAGGAGGAGTCAGGCATTAGGCTGCCGGACACTGTAAGTAGGGATAGACATTTATGTCACACAATGCAGAATGGTCTACACACCACTCAAAGTAAACCAGGGGGAGACTCTTAAGATAATTTCTTGGACTGTAAAGGCATGGGCAGTAAAATGAAGAGGGCTGTAATATGGCAATATTGGACCAGACATTGCCCAGATTTCATCTTGCTATAGAAAAATCATCTAGGGGGCAATAATTGCACAGTCCAACATCATGGAAGGTATAAGCTACTAGTGCATGTGGGGTTCTCGATGGGCTCCAGGGAGTGGGAATCCTATTCTGTAAATCCCTCCCATTGCAGGTTTCCTACACATGGGCAGATGTGATGGGATGTCAGGCTGCGGTGAGCATGCGCTGTAATGCAGGAACCCCATCACTGGCATCTTGGTACTTCCCTCCAGGACTACAAACTGAAGGGCTTGGCAAATTGTGGAAGTGGGACTTTGAGACTCCAGAGACCCTGCTACTCGTAGAGGTAGATCTCAACTCAACAATACGGGGAGACCTGGACAGGGGTAAGGTGTCAGGTGACAAAAGCAGGATGGATACATGTTTGGCCTCCTTTCTTGAGGCAATTGGGATGGCAAACTTGTGCATGTCTAACATCCAGGGAGCATCAATATTCCCATGTCTCAAACAACGTGTTCAGATCCCACATTGGACTACGTTTTAGTCACAAGCCAAGTCACATCACAAGCTTTTGAAGACTTGGTGATACTAGCTTTCTGCCGTGAGGTATATTGGACCAATAACATTGGTTACTCATATACTGTTGGGTACCCCAGGGACAAGGGCCAAATGGAAACTTTATCCCTGGGAGATAACAGCCAAGAACACTAGGAAGATGTTGACAGTGGCAACCAACCTCTACTTTCAGAAAAACAATGATACAGTGGCTCTGAAGTGTATCTCTGGGATGCCTACAACATTGTAATGCGCTGGCAGCTGGTCACACATATGATAGGGAAAGGGAAGGAAAGGGACAGGAAGTGTAAGGTGCTGGAGACGATTTTGACCATTTAAGAAGCAGAATATGTGAACTGCCCCCCTAGTTTGGGGACCAAGGAAGATCTGAGAAATATTCTACAACAGGAGGCCCAGGCCCAGTATAGAACAAAACAGGGAACATTATACGAGGTGGGTAACAAGACTGGGACGCTCTTAGCATGGCTTGCTAAAAAATAATAGTTGCAAAGATGGGTCACCGCTATCAGAACAGGGGCAGATGAGATGGTGAAAACCCTGAATGCATCACACCAGAGCATTTGTGCTGGGATATTTGGAACTATTCATTGCTGACATTCCAGCCCCATGTCTCAGGCACCAAGTCAAGTTGGTCTCTGGAAACTGAGATCACTGTGACTGAAATATTTAATGACTTGGCAAAGATTTAGGGGGGAGATCGCTGAGCCTGAAAAGTCTTCCAGCCAAATTCTTTTAATGTGCTGAGTCAGGCCGATAAGGGACGGCCAGCTCCCACAGGATCAAAGATGGGCAACAATAGTAATGATAGACAACTAGGGGAAGCCAGTTGAGGATTGTGCCTCATATTGGCCAATATCACTGTTAAATATGGAAACCAAGATGCTGGCTAAAGTCCTTGCCAATCGCTTACTACAGGTGGTGGATATCTTGGTGGCCCCAGACCAATTGGTCTTCATGCCCTATAGAGCGAATAAATATAACTTATGGATGCTTGCGGGTTGCCTTGAGCAGAGCGAGTAGATAGATGAACTGGCCATCCTACTGTCACTGGACGGCAAAAATGTGTTTGACTCCTTGGAGTGGCCCTATTTGATGTCAACCCTATACAAGATGGGGTTTGGCCTGACTTTCCTGTCATGTAGCAGCTATTGTACATGGACCCAGTAGCCAGGGTCAAGGTGAATGTGGCTTTAACAGACAATTCAGGATGGGTAAAGTTACTAGGCAGGACTGCTCACTCTCCCCATTATTATTTACAGCGGGCATCAAGCCTTTGGTAGCTTGGCTTTGCAAAGATGAACTAATCAGCGGTGTACAGTGGAACCCAGGTTGGGAGGACCTTCTATCGCTCAATGCAGATGACATCCTCCTTTATCTGGCATATCCGTAACACACTATCCCAAAAGTACTGGAAATCCTGCGGAGATTCATGGCGTGAACAGGGCTTAGCATAAACTGGCATAAGCCTGTGGTGTTCCCCCTCTCCAGCCATATCATGGGTTTGATCGGACACAACCCGCTAAAATGGGAATATATAGGCTTTAGGTATCTGGGGATCTTTGTGACTAAAGACCATGATGTATTCATGATGGAGAACCTGACCAGAATCCTGGAGCCCTATGAAGAGGACATAGGGCACTGAAGGTGACTACCGCTCTTCCTAATGGGCAGGACGGCCCTGTACAAAATTATCTATCAACCAAAGTTTTTCTATGTGTTGCAAAGCACTCCTTTTCAGGTTCCTGATGGGTTTATTCACTCAGTAAACAATGTCATGAGGGTGTTGTTGTGGGACAGGAGAACACAAAGAATCGGCATGACTACCCTGACGAGAAAGCCCCTGGATGGTGGAATTACAGTCCCTGATTTATGCCTCCACTACTGGGCATCACAAATGCAAGTTTTAAATGACTGGGCCTTCTCCACACAGCAAGATCCATCCCTGAAGGCTAACAGATGGGCTATGGACCCAGGGAGCTACATCGGGTGCCTATATAGAAACAGGGGGATACAAACACTGCCAGCCCCTACAGCAGTGGTAACTAACAAATGGTATCAGGCAACCTGGACTATGGGTTGGAAGGGGAAGCTAATGTGTGGGAGTCAGAGGTATTAGGGAGGCTCAAGGAGATGGAGGGGTTTAAAACTTGAGACTTTGAAGGCATCTCTAAGGTATGTAATGCATGGCAGGATGGCAAGATGATACCTTTCACCGTGCTGCAGGAGCCATTTGAATTGACAGGGATCCAGTTTCTTTGATACCAGCAACTATGACATTTTCTACCTTATGATTTGTCACTGGAGTATAGTGTGCTGGGATCCCCTCTCACTAATCATGCTGCATCCCGAATATACTCTACACTTTTACATAATACCCACCCCCATTGAGTGGCTGAGGGATGAAGTAACTCGATTGGATGCTCAATAGGTTCCAGTAGTTTCATTCAAGACAGAGAAGACAGCTTACACAACCACGACAGTCCGTTCCCCACAGCACATCTCCCAACCACCCACCATAGAACATAGAATCCAGAACAACCAATAACATTCCCAACTACCACGTGACCATTAATAGTATGGACACTACACACCTCCCCCCTTTAAAAAAACAAAAACAACACACACAAAAATACAATACTATCACAAAATAAGTTTTCTATATGTATAACAATCAAAATCTAACAAAATCATTCATTTTAACAGGAGGTTTCCTAATACGAGAACTTTTCCTTTGAGCAGGTATTTCTCTACATTCAACAGATACAGCTTCTACAGGACTAACATCTTGATTCACTCCAGGAATATCACTGGGTGTCATAACAGCACCCGGAGTTAAAGTAGGTGTCGCAATGTTATCACAAGTATCAAAAACCTGAATATTAGAAGCCGGAAGTAACTTCTCAGATCCAAAATCAGATCCAAAGTCTAGAAAATTTTGAAAATCTTCACTCTCATCCATGTCTGGTGGCTCATTTCGTGGGAAAACATATGATTCACCACCCACATTCTTGGATCTAAACATAGATACACGTCTAAAATTCCAAATTTTCCCCCCTTGTACTCTGACAGCTTTGCTGAATACTTCAATTACTTTGACTGGATCAGACCATTTAGACCATCTTTTGTCTAAACCTCCAAATTTAACACGTACAAAATCACCCACCTTGATTTTACAGTTCACAGAACGATTCTTGCAATTGACCCTTCGCATCTTATCTTGGTAATTTTGAACACGCTCTCTGACTATTTTAAAATCCAAAATAGGACCACAAATATTGTTCTTTTTCAACCACCATGGCATAAGTTTAGAACACGGTCTTCTCCCTCTCAACATTTCAAACGGAGAACAACCCGTGACTGAATTAGGAGACATCCGATATGTATGTAAAGTGGCCCGTAAAGCTTTTTTCCAATCAATATTGCTCTTGACAGCAAGTTGTGTCGATTCTTTTACAACTTTGTTAAAACGTTCAACTTGACCATTGGCCATTGGATTATAGTTGGAAACTCTTTTATGAATGACACCACATTCATGTAAAAACATTCCAAACTCACTACTGATGAATTGTGGCCCATTGTCTGAAACAAGCTCAGAAGGAAGACCTTCTCGACTAAAAACATTATCCAAGAATTCAATAACTTGATTAGAAGTAACTTTATCAACCACCATGACCTCCGGCCATTTTGAAAAATAATCCACTAACACCAAGGCAAAAACATGTTTGGCAGCAGGTAGATTTAGAGGACCAATAATATTGATGCCAAGTTTCCTCCAAGGTCCCTGTGAATACTCAATAGGAGAAACTTCCCCAGATAAAGGTTTGACAGACTTGTCACTCTTCGAGCATTGGACACATTCTCTGACCCACCTGTCTACCATGCTATCAATACTAGGCCACCAATAAAATTCTCTCAAACGTCGCTTAGTAGAAGACATGCCCAAGTGTCCTTCATGAGACAGATTAACCAATTGTTCTCTGATTTTCCGAGGCGGAACAATTCTATCACTTCTAATTACAAATCCATGTGAAAACATGAGTTCATCTTTGATTTTACAGAACGAACCCATTTCTCCACTCAACTTCCTCTCTTCAGGCCAGCTACCTTTTAGATATTTTACAGCATCTAACAAAACGTCATCTTCTGAGATGGCATCCAAGCTTATACTATGATGAACATCATTTATGGTATATGCTATATCACACTCATCTGCACTATCAATGGGATTTAGACTCTCACAATATGATAAACGAGACATGCAGTCAGTATGGACATTCATACGGCCAGGAATATACACAACTGAACACTGATACTCTTGCAATTTAGCAGCTAACCTAGCCAGGCGGGCTGTGAGAGTTCTACCACCACCAGCTGTCAACATATTTATAAGAGGTTTATGGTCCGTTCTCAATTGAAATTTTGTCCCCCACAGAAATTGTCTAAAATGTTGTGCAGCCCAAGTGCATGCCAGTAATTCCCTTTCAATTGTGGAGTAATTGAATTCTGCTCCACGCAAAGCTCTTGAAGCATAAGACACAACGTACTCTTCTCCAAATTTCTTTTGCATGAGCACAGCACCTAACCCAGTGCTACTAGCATCAACTGCAACAATACATTCCCCACCAATCATGAAAGGTCTCAAACACGGAGCAGTACAAATTTCTTTTTTAAGAGCTTCAAAAGCTTGACTTTGCTCCTCACCCCAAACAAATTTAGCATTCTTTTTCAATAAAATGCGTAGGGGAAATACTCTTGCAGAATAGATTTTTTACAAATGTACTATAAAATTCCGTTAGGCCTAAGAAAGATAACAGTTGTTCTTTGGTAGTAGGAGCAGGAGCTTTTGAAATACTAGCAACATGGTCTAGCTTTGGTTTAATACCCTCATGAGATATCTCATGACCTAAATACTCAACACTATCTTTTCTAAATTTGCATTTTGAGAACTTAAGCGTTAAACCTTTCTTCTGTATATTGTTCAATACCATTTTTAAATTGCTATCATGTTCATCAAAATCTTTCCCGAAAATCAAAATGTCATCTTGGAAAGCTATCGCACCAGGACAATCCTCCAATACATCTTTCATAAGTCTTTGAAAAACAGAGGCAGCGCTGGCTAACCCAAATGGCATTCGCAAAAATTGGTACATGCCCTCAGGTGTAATGAAGGCTGTTAAACACTTAGATTGTTCATGTAGCATGATTTGGTGGTATGCACTAGCTAAATCTACCGTGGAAAATACACATGCACCAGACAAGGTTGAAATTAATTCATGTATATTAGGTAGTGGATGCCTGTCAATCCAGATTTCTTTATTCAAACTACGGAGGTCAACACACAACCGAAGATCCCCATTGCTTTTAAGGGAAAGAACCCATGGAGAGGATTCTATTGGTTCAATGATATTCCGTGAGACCAAGTCTTTTAGCATATCTTTTAATTTGTTGCGATACGCCAAAGGAACATTTCGAACTCTATGTCTCACAGGAATAGCAGAATCTTTAAGAATAATTTTGTGGGTGAAGTCCACATATTTCCCAAGCTCGTCATTAAATACGCTAGGAAACATGTTTTTTATATTCGTTACAAACTCTTCGCCATCTGTAAAAACACTGTAAACAGGCGGAGATGCATTTGGATCCAATTTAATACCCAACTCTTGTTGGTGAGGCCAACCAAGTATGGATATTCCCTTAGTGGCTACATATAACTTCCCTTTAATTTTCTTTCCTTTGAAAGTCAAATCAGCCCATACAAATCCTTCCAAATCAATTTTATGCCCTGAATAACTACCAGGTCTAATATCAGGAGGTAACAATTTCCTATCCTCCCACAGTTTAGTGAATACATCTTTGCCAATGATAGAATACCAGGCGCAAGAGTCTATCATCATAGTGACTTCCTTCCCATCTATCACTATGGAACCCGATGGAAAACCTTTACAGTTATTCTCACAAACACATGAAATACAATTAAATTCATTGAATTCTGTAGAAATTTCATCCTCTTCACAAGTAACACAATTAACTTTTTGTAAGGATCTGCACATCTTTCCAAAATGACCCGCTTTTCTACATTTAACACAGATTTTGTTCCATGCTGGACAACCCTTATAATTTCCAACATGTTCGAAACTTCCACATCTATAGCAAATTACAGGATTTCTGCGGTTACCAAATTTATTCTCTTTGGGAGTTGAATCCTTCTTACTAAAGAAAGATGTTTTCTTAGGTGTAAACTGAGGTGTGAACTGAGGTTTTACGAGCGATACCTCTGCTACAGGATCTTGTACTTTCACATTGATAGTTTGGGATTGACCTCTAATCTCACTCACAAACTTTTCAGATTGTTCAATCCCTTTTGGGATATTAACTACTGCACTCAATGATGATTCAGTGCCTAACCATAACCTTTCTTGTATTTTTTTACTTTTAGTTTTCATCATTATTTGATCTCTGAGCACTTGTTCGTAATTAATAGTATCAAATGCACATGAACCAGCTAGTGAGCGTAAAGCAGATACATAGTTCTCAATGGATTCATCCTCTCTCTGAGCACGAGAGTAGAATTAGAATCTCTCCATTACTATATTTATTTTCTTCCCAAATCTGACACTCATTTTTTTGACAGCGACTTCAAACATGTTCACTCCATCTGTGCTTTCAAGGGGAGGCAGATTAACAAATTCTTTAATCCCTTGGCTCCCTAAACAATGCCTTAGGAGATCTAATTTCCTTTTGGGAGAACAACCATCTTCTTCTAATACTTCGACGTAAGCTAAAAACATGGGATACCATAAATCCCACTCCATCTTGGGTTCCCCAGCAGAGGGTAAAAAATGTGGGGGTGCTAGAATATTTGACATTTTCTTCCTAGAAAGGCAAATGAAAAAATAAAGAAGATAAAAAAAAAATAATTAATAAAAATATTAATGTATTGTAAACTTCCTTGCTATATTTTATCTAAACGATGTCTACAACAGATTGTGCATATTCAGTTTTGTTTTGTTTTTCCCAGCAAGGTTTGCGAATCACCGCTGTGCAATTCGCAAACAGTAGTCTTTACTCATGAAAAAAAACGATCTCCAAAACTATCCCAAACTAAGATGTTCACACCACGCGTGACATCATCACGCTCCCAGCATGCCTTGTGATTGTTGAATCTCGGCAGAGATGGCGCGGTGCAGCTTCGGAAGCAGAATGTTGAATGTACGCAGAGATGGCGCGGTGAAGCTTCGGAAGCAGAATGTTAGTGAGTGTTGACTTTCAAAACCCGACTTTACTCCTTAAGGCCGCAGCATAAATTGATACCTCCAAGAATCTCCCGCAGACGCGATCAAAACGTGTTATTCTCAAAAATATGCCCCCCAATAAACTGCCGCTGGCGCAATCATAGCGCGACACGCAATGCAATCATTCTTCGTTTCTCTAAGTCACATCAGTAAGCTCACTTGGCCAACAATGACTTCTACGCTCCTTTACACTCCTCTTAAGCCAGCATGCTTTGGAGCGAACACTACAATGTCATCACAGCCGCAGGTGCAATCATGAGCACATCGATTACAAAATGGCCGCAGGTGCATTGACGCACTATACAAATACCTTAAAATTACTTCCAGGGGGAGGAGCCTAGCACGCAACCAAGATGGCCGCGTAGGTGCGAGGCTCCCGAGGACCTCCGCAACCTCCTACGATTATCCTGAAATTATCCTGCCCTGGATGAGGGGACTATGTTGGTGAACCTGAGCTGAGGTGGCACCCGTTTCCCGCTTCCGAATCGGACCTCGGACACCGGAGTGAGCACCGATTGAGGTTTGCGGCCTTCCCCTCGCCGGACCCCGGATTTGCGCTGTGGGGTGATCCAGTGACAAAGTGAACAACAGCGGCAGGCAGGGCCTGGCGACTTGCGTACCCCGCACTTTCGCTTTCGCTTTCGCACCCCCTTGCCGTCTCTGCGAGGTTGGGTCGCGGAGCCCTTGGTGTTGGTGTGGCCTTGCTGGGAGACCCTGCCTGCCTGCAGGCTGTGATCCACCCCGCTGCTCTGAGGTGGCCCCCCCCGGAGCTCGTGGCCCTGCTTTCCTGCCCTACACGACGTGGCTGGTGCGACTGGGAGACTGGTGGCCATGGCCACGAAACAAGATGGAGACCGGGCAAAGACCAAATCGACCCGGCGTGGCGCCGTCCATCAGGCCAACAGTATGGACCGCTATACCCTCCAGAAGGGATCTCCCGATGGACCGCGCAAGTCCCCTGAGAGCCCTCCTGATGCCCCAGACCTGCCCGCAGATCTGACTCTGCGAGATGTCATGGGCGCCATTGCCGAGATGAAGGCCTCGGTGGGCCAGCGGTTCGATACACTGGCGCAGAAGATCGACTCGGTCCTCGTGGATGTTGGCCTGGTGAGGGCCGATCTTTCCAAAACCAACGACCGAGTAGATTCTTTGGCCCACACCGCATCGGGCCTAACGACAGATGTGGCGGCCTTACAAACAGAGGTGCGCCGGCTTAGTCAGGCGAGTGCGCTTATGGATCGACGCCTGGAGGACTCCGAGAGTCGGGCACGGAGGAACAACATCCGCATCATCGGGGTGCCCGAGGGACGCGAAGAGGCGGCGGCGGATCTCTTTGTGGAGGACCTGATTGCTACCCATCTCCAGCCACGGGGGCTGAGTAAACTCTTCGCTGTGGAGAGGGCCCACAGGGAAGGCCGAAGGTCGGAGCCCCTCCGAGACCTCTCATTGCCCGGATTTTCAATTTTCGGGACAGAGACGCTATCCTGCAAACCTCCAGACTGCATGGACCGGTCAAGTTTGACAATATGGAGGTAAATTTTTACCCTGATTTCACCCCAGCGGTCCAGAAGCAGAGACTGAGCTTCCTAGGCGTCAAACGCCGTCTTCGGGACCTAAACCTCAAATACGCCATGCTCTTCCCAGCCAAGCTGCGAGTGGAGGTGGATGGTCGCACGCACTTCTTTGATCGTCCCGAAGCGGCCGGGGACTGGCTGGATACTCTGTCCGGGGATCGTGATCGGGGGGGGCGGGGGGGGGGGCGGCGGGGGGAGACGGCACGCTGGATCGGGACTGAGGGTTTAATATTGGGCCTCACTCTGGACGAAAATGATGCCACTTTCGATTCTGCGTCAGTCTTTGTAAGTTCCCCTCCTATGGAGGTTGTGTTGGGTCTATTGGGGGTTCTCCCTCCTCCTCTAGGGGGTCTAGTTAGTTTAACTATATATGGGGCGACAGGCACACTGCACGTTGGGGGGGCTGTTCGGGCTAATGCAGGGGTGCAGGGAGGGGGGAGTTCTGTTGGGGTGGGTGGGTAGGGATGGGGTGTTGTTCGTTTTTATCACAAGGCAAACGTATTTTTGTGTTAGTTCTAAAGTGCTCTCCGGGGGACGAATGATGGCTTCTGTATATGATGGGGGGGTAGGGAATTAACTTTGTTGTCTTGGAATGTGAATGGACTGGGGGACAGGATCAAACGAGGTGTGGTCCTGCAGTTTTTGAAGCGAATCTCGCCCGATGTAGTCTTTCTGCAGGAGACACACCTCATTGGCAACTCCTTCTGCGCCATGAATCAGCGTGGCTATCGCCTAGTGGCTCACTCGGGCTTCACGTCTGGCTCAAGGGGTGTGGGCATCATGGTGAAGAACTCGCTCCCGTTGGAGATTGATGAGGTGCTCCACGATGACAGGGGACGTTACACGGTCTTGGTGGGAAGACTGGAGGGCAAAGTGGTTGTCTTTGTGTCAGTATACATCCCACCGGGGCTGCAGTCGACCACCTTTGCAGACCTGGGGCGCCTTCTCCTTGGCCTTCCGGGGGGGCTTTTAGTTGTGGGGGGGGATTTCAATGCGGTGGTATCTGGGACTGTGGATCGTCACCCCCCTAGGGACCTCCCCCGGGCACAGGCGTGGCTACCCGGCCTCTTGGATACATTTGGATTAGTGGACTGCTGGCGTTTAAAACACCCCACGCAGCTGCAGTACACTTTCCACTCGGGAGCCCATGGTAGTCTCTCACGACTAGACTATGTCCTTCTCCCGGCGGCCTATGTTGGGAGGATGGGAGAGGTGCGCCATTTGCCACGGGGTATTTCGGACCACTCCCCGCTCCTACTGCACTTTGATGTCTTTCCGAGGGGTGAGGGTAGGGTGGTCCCAATCAATCCTTGGTACCTGCGCGACCCCACCATTCGCGCTGAATTGATTAAATCCCTTCAGCGATATTTTGATGAGAATGTGGGGTCCGTGCCTTCGGCTGTACCACTGTGGGAGGCCTTCAATACAGTACTCCGAGGGGAGGCCCTATCCCTTATTTCCCACGCCCGGAGGCGCGAGCGGGAGGAGGTGACCCGGATGGAGGCTGAAATATCCGAGTTGGAGGGTAGTCTAGAAGGTGGGGTGACAAATGCCGCATTACATGTCCTCCAACTCAAGCAAGCGGCCTATAGGGCCCTCGTCACGGAGGCGGCCAGGGGCCTCAGTAGAGAGCAACAGGGGTGACTGTATGATGTGGGTGATAAGGCTGGTAAACTGATAGCGTGGTTGGACAAAAAAGAGAGAGCGAATCGTGTGGTCCCGCTGATTGAGAAAACGGATGGTGTGTGTGTAACTGAGCCAGAAGAAATCGTCTCCTGTTTCGCGGATTATTTCCGTGGGGTGTATTCCCCGGTGTCTCCCTGCTCGGAAGAGGATTCCCGTGCCCTGCTCAGGGATATCGCGCTGCCGTCCCTTTCCGGGGATGACAGGGTGTCGCTGGACGCCGCTCCCACCTCCGACGAAATCGCCCTCGCCATACGCTCGGTCGCTTCCGGCAAGGCCATGGGTCCGAATGGTCTCCCTATCGAGTTGTACAAGTTGCGACCGGATACGCTGGCACCCCACCTCCGGGCTATGTTCCTGGCGGCACACTCGGTGGGCTCCCTCCCGCTGGACCAGCGTCTGGCTACAATCGTGGTCATCCACAAGGAGGGGAGACCTCGGGACCGGGTTACATCCTATCGGCCCATTTCGCTACTGAATGCGGAGCCCAAGATTCTCGCCAAGGTACTGGCCAACCGGCTGGTCGGCGTGGTGGGCGATTTGGTTCATCAGGACCAGTCCGGCTTTATTCCCCATCGCAACACAGCCCTTAATCTGCGGCGTTTGCACGGTGTGCTCACACGTGTCCCGTTCATACGGGAGCCGGCCATTTTGGCGTCCTTAGACGCCACCATGGCGTTTGACACGCTTGAATGGCCGTACATCTGGGCGATGCTTGCAAAGTTTGGATTTGGCCCAGGGTTCATCAGTTGGGTCAAATTGCTGTATTCGGGCCCATTGGCGCAGGTGGTGGTGAACGGAAGAGTATCGGCTCCGTTCGAGCTGGGCCGGGGCACACGGCAGGGCTGCCCCTCATCGCCGCTCCTCTTTGCACTTGCCTTGGAGCCCCTGGCGGAGTGGCTGCGGTGGGAGCCTTCCATCCGTGGTCTCCGCTGGACCCCCGAGTATGAGGACCGCGTATCCCTATACGCTGATGACATCCTCTTGTACCTAGCTTCCCCACGTAAATCACTCATAGTACTGGTTGATGTTTTGCATTCATTCGGTCGTAACTCCGGTCTTGTCATCAACTGGGCTAAATCGTGTGTGTATGTTCTCTCCGGGGAGGCTCCTATCCTCCCGCGGGGCTGTCCGATCCAGGTCGCCCCGCAGGGATTTAGGTACCTGGGTGTCTTCATTACTCTGGACCCGGAGGCTCGGTATGATCGGAACTTGCTTCCCCCCCTCCAGCGTCTGAAAGAGGATGTCGCGCGCTGGCGGCGTTTGCCGCTTTCGCCGCTCGGCCGGGCGGCATTGTTTAAAATGATGTCGCTGCTGCGTTTCCTGTACGCGTTGCAGAACACTATGGACCTCGTCCCAGCGCGCTACTTCCGCGAAGTGGAGAGTTTGCAGCGCCGCCTGTTCTGGGACGGGAGGCCAAGTATTGCCCTGGCGAAGCTGACGCTCCCATGGTATGACGGGGGGATTGCCCTCCCGGATATTAAACGGTACTATTGGGCCTCCCAGCTAGCTGCGATTAATCAGGGCCTATATGGGCCCGCCTTAAACCCGGCATTTGAAATGGATAGGATGCTACTTCCAGGTGGTGACCATAATCGAGCGCTCTACTCTAGCGCGCCCGACGCTCGCCTAACGGGCCCCACGCGTGTCATGGTGCGAGTGTGGCACGCGGCCAATGCAGCTATGGGGTGGAAGGACCGTTTGACCCGGGCGTCACCACTATACGCGTCTGAGCGGTTGGGCTCCTTGTGGACCTCGAAGGGCTTTGAGAAGTGGGACATAATAGGCATTAGCAAAGTGGGGGATCTCTGGACGAGGGGAGGATTTAAAACGTTCGAGATGCTGCAGACGGAATTTCAGTTGCAGGGCAGCGAGTACTTTCGGTATTTGCAGGTCCGTCATGCGCTGGGCTCCGTCTTTCCGGACGTTGCCTCCATCCCGGAGTGTTCCCCCCTGGAGGATAGAGTGCTGGATGGACACGTCCTTGACAGCACGATCTCACTGATCTACAAAAAACTGATCAACGACCGCTCAGACTTGTTGACTGCCCTTCATGAGGCTTGGGTAGCCGATGGGCTGGAGCTGGACGACGAGGACTGGATCTCCGCGGTGGCCTCCCCGAAAGAGGTGGCCATACCGGCTCGCCTTCGTTTCATCCAGCTCAAGATACTCCACAGGGTCTACATGACGGGGCCAAAGCTCCTGCGTATGGGCTATGCTGAGGACGGTTTGTGTAAGCGTGGGTGTGGTGCGTTGGGGACTTTTCTGCATATCTTGTGGGAGTGCCCGGAGGTGGAGGGGTTCTGGCGTGGTGTGCATGAGGTGCTGCGAGTGGTTACGCATGTGGCGCTGTTGCCCGAAGCGAGGAGATGCCTGTTGAATGTGTGGGAGCCTACCGATTACTCGGTGCCGCAGACGTGGTGGGTGACTCTGGGGTATATGGTTGCCAAGCGTGATATTGCCCAACTGTGGATTGGTGCATGTTTCGGGAAAAGGTGGTGTATGTGGCGAGAGGTAAGCCTGGGACATGGGTGAAAGTATGGGGCCCCTGGAACGCCTACCGCGGGGGAATCTGTGCTCCACCGTTATTGCCTGATCCGTCGCCGGCCCCGTCCCCTTAGCCAACTCATCCCCCCGGTACCTGGGCATTGGGTTTACCCAGCCCTAGTTCTGATCTCTCCCCCCTCTTGAGATTCCTATGGATGGCTAGGATCCCCCCTCTAGGGGAGCACGTGTTGCTATTTCCGATTGAGGATTGCCTTGTGGGTTTGTTTGTACTTGTTCTTTAAGTTTAAAATGGAACCGTATAGTGGGGTCTGGATGGTGTGGCTCGCAACGATGTTAACTCCTGTGCATGCTCAGCCGCAGCACCATGTGTTTTATAAATGTATATCGTATGCTCCTTTCATTGCTAGCGGCCGGCCGGAAGGTTGTAGGCCCATATTTGTATATTTTTGAGTCTTGTAATAAACGGTTTAAAAAAAAAAAAAAAAAAAAAACTTACTTCCAAACATGAGCGCTGTCTTCTCTTTACTCCCAGTCGTCGCCAGTATGAAGTAACTCGATTGGATGCTCAATAGGTTCCAGTAGTTTTATTCAAGACAGAGAAGACAGCTTACACAACCACGACAGTCCGTTCCCCACAGCACATCTCCCAACCGCCCACCATAGAACATAGAATCCAGAACAACCAATAACATTCCCAACTACCACGTGACCATTAATAGTATGGACACTACAAATGGGAAGAGGACCTAGGCAAGCTAGAAAATGAAAGTTGCCACATGGATGGGGTTCCAACCAATCCAGGTGAAACTTTTCCACAGCAGGGCCAGCTTTACTGCTGGTGGTGCCCAGTGCAACAATCTTGTTTGACGCCCTCCCCCATGACTTCCTCCTTGTTTTTTCTTGCCGCAACACTGCAATGAATGATTAGTGAGAGTTAAGACACCTGAACTGTTACCTTTGCGAGTGTTGAAACTTCTAGGGGACACAGCTTGTTTCTTTTTTTCCGGGAACACCCTGGTGGGACCCAGGGTGCAATGGTCCGTCTCACCTACAGCTGTGAAGGGGGAGGCATGACCAACGCACTTTAAAGCGCAGCCTTGACCCCCGCGGCGTGAGACGTGCCTTGTTTCTTCTTGCCGCAACACTGCAATCAAGGATTAGTGGGAGTTAAGCCACCTGAACTGTTACCTTTGTGAGTGTTAAAACTTCCAGGGGATGCACCTTCTTTCATTTTTCCGCAACACTGCCCTGGAAGACCCTTGGTGGGACTCAGTCCCAGTGTGCAACGGTCCTCCTCACCTACAGCTGTCAAGGGGAAGGCGTGACCAGCGCGCTTTAAAGCGCAGCCTCAACCCCCAATGCATATGACATGCGCGGGCTGTGCCTGGGCCAAGGGCGGGCCCGTCCTGCGACTGTCAGAGACAGGAGGAGACGGGGCGGGGCCACCCTCCTCGCGGGTGAAAATAAGTTTCCCATTGCAGTCCTGCTCATAGCCGAATTTCGGAACCTGTGGAAGCCCTGCCAGAGAGGGTTGATTGTTAATGTGTAGCTACCCAGTAGTAAATGGTCTCTACAGTGTGCAGGGAGCTTTTTATCTGATGGTGACGGCTAAAGCCTTGATGAGGGCTGGACGGACCACCCTACACTCGAACGGTTCATTTGCTCCAATGGCAGCGAAAGAGTAAAAAGTAAGGTACTCCTCTCCATTTCACCTGTTTCATTTTTACTTTATCCAAGTGACTTCTATTGTTCTTAAGTGTCTTGGAGCTACTTATGGGAGGGACTTATTCTTAGTCTCTCATCCATAATCTCTCAGCTGCAAATTTTCCATTGGAGGAGAGGAAAAGATACATTGAAGGGGCCTACAAAGACTTTCTAAATTACATTTTGATACCTGGTTGGACAAGGTAAGAGAATATATTTTGTGTACTATTGTTCATTAACCTTCTACTGGGAGGGATTAGTGATGCTTGAAATTATATATTTTGGGTGGGGTGGTGCAACTATCTGGTAATTACTACCTTAACAGTTACGTAGTGTTTCCTTACCTTAACACTCTGACATATTACGAGTGACTGGTATTTTTTGGTATTACCAGAATAATTTTCCCCCCCTTAGAATACTCCCTGAGCATGGGCAAGAGAAAGCACCCTGCCATTGCTGGCAATCTTCAATCTCCAGATAGGTCCCAACTTTCACTATTAAAGTATATCACGGGAGCCATTAAAAAAGCAAATTTCAACTGCTGAAGAATCACTATTAACTAATGGTGATTATCATGGCCCGCTAATAACATCCCATGCCCTTAACCATGGCCCAGATAATCTAGCAAGCATTAGTGAAGGCAACGAAATTAGAAAGGGCAATGATAAGGTAGAGAACAATGGGGTAAATTGATACACTCAATATATCACTGTAACCAACTCCCCTTCCAAATCTAATTCACCGCCATCCAAATGGGTTAGAAAGCCACAAATTAATCCCATAGGTACCCACCCCAATAGAGAGATAATGTGGGACAAGCAAGAAAATGGCCAATCCCAGGGCCTGTAACCACCCTGGTAAAGAGCAACCTGGACCCTAAGAGTATAATTACTAGTAAATTAGATGCTTTAGCAGAGGCACTCAAACTTCTCGATCAGCATGTGAGCAACACACTGGGATCTATACAAACTTGATTAACAAAAGTAGAATCAAAAACTAATTCTTGCCTAGAGCTTTGGAATATGTTTGTAACCAGGCAAACACCAAAAGCATCACACAATACGACCTGTCCGTCCACAACTTAGGCTCCGATTAAGATTGTAACAAATAAAATCACACCAGCAGGACCAAGTGTATGTCTCCTTAGCTATTCAGGTATTAAAAAAGATAGCGTGATGGGCGGGGAGACCATTAAATTAGGTAAGCCTTGTGCAGGAGAGAGAGGCAGAAGGCACCGTGGATCTGCCACCCTCATTCCAGGTACCGACGAACATCCCAGAGATTTCATAGAGCAAACAACTGATCGTTTGGATCTGCCATCTGCTGCATCTCCATATGTGATAGTCCTGACTAACGCTCCCCCTTTACTTACCAACAGTTAAGAGAACTAGATCTCCTTAAGAATAAAGTCCCTAAATTGGCTAGGCATTAGAACATCTATTTAATGATTTTAAGATGGCAAGGAAGTTAAATCGGTGGGGAGAGGGGGAAAAACCCTGAGTGGTGACTGCGTAGTTTTGTCTTTTAAAACGCCACGGTTGGTGGAGACAATACTAAGTAGGACTGGGGCCACCAAGGTCTTTGCAGGTGCTATTTCTTCCCTCCCTCTTGGTTATGTTTATCAACCAGCAAATCTAATTAATGATATCAGATCATAGACAATTTTTGATCCAAGGCCGATCCAAGGCAGAGAATGAACCAAAGGTACCTAGTCCCAACTTATAATCGATTGACTTAAAGAAGAGTCTTGTGCGGATAGCGAGGAAAGCATTACGAGAACACCCTCTTCAGAATAATTTGATAATGGGAATATTCCTCAGACAATGAGTGAGGGAAAAAATATGATACAAGAGAGAACTCCTCAATTAGTTAGCAGCAATAAGCCAGTCTCCCCGATAGATAATGATAGACAAAATCCCATTTAAGTTAACCCTGAATTTCTAGGATATATGTGCCTAAACATGGCAGGTCTGAGGAATAAAAGACATATTTTTGAATAGTTAGAGTTTATAGTTCACTTTCAAATTATTTGTCTACAAAAGACATGGCTCTTGGAGCCCACTCATATGAATGGGTATAGGACATTTTTCACTATAGCAATCCCATTGAGGTATGGCAGGGCTAAGAGGGGACTATGCACTTATGTCTCCAATAGTTTGCAGTTTACTAGCATCGCTATGGTCACATGTTATTAGTATGCAATTCGACCGGCCCTACTAGTTTAGTATTAAATGATTTTTATAATAATGCTACCACAAGAGAAATATTAGATACCTGCAAACAATGAATGATGACTTGGAGCACATCGCCACAGACAACAGTAAACATATGATCATTTTATGGGGGGTGACTTCAATACGCGACAATGTAAAATTCAGTCGGACAAAATTTGCAGTATGGCAATCTTAGAGGATGGAGAACTGCCTCATTTTCATCATAGCACATATGGCGATAAGATCAATGAATTAATATTCAAATTTGATCTAACATTTCTTACTATGTGTAAGAATACTTTTAACGGAAGAAACAGTCACAGTATTATTAACCACATTTTAATGTCTAATAGGTGTGCCGGTCTTGTTTTTAACTTTCACACTCATTCGATCTCTTTAAGTGATCATTTTCCTTTGAGTTTGCACCTAACACCAGTATTATTTGTCAAACAGGGGCGTAATGAAACTACCCTACAAACAATAGAGATTGAATTAACCAGGAGCAATGGCTACTCCCTATGTTGGACGGAGATTACCCGGAGGGGTTTCTTAGACATTTGATAGGTAACAATAGGGAAGCCTTCAAGTTGTGTCTAGACAATACCATCGCAAATAATTAAATTATTACAGCCTTCTTGTCAATTACACAGGGCATAAAGGAGTGTCTCTTTGTTGCTAAAGAGAAACCAAAACATGAGGAGAAGGGATGGTTTGATACGTTATGCACTAAGGCCCATAAACATTTAAAGGAGGCATTACATAAATCCCCTAGAAGTACTACTGACTTTTGTTATTGTAGAGCTGAATATAAGCAGGCTGTGAAGCTGAGAAAATCACGTTTAAGTGAGATGGCCTTGGAGTCCTTACAGGAAGCAAGTACCAACAATGATAATAGAGTCTTTTGGTGGATAATAAACTCCTCACCATTGAGTACAGATGAGGCTCCCAGAGTCAAGCTAGCAATACTAGAGGAAGAATGGATAAAACAATTGGTAGTAGTCACTCGTTGCCCGACATAGTACCAGCATTAGAGAATGGACTAGTGACAAGTATATCACAGTCCCATTTCAAACTGCCTCTATCATTCCCATTTGCCCTGGAGGAGGTTAATAATTCAATACAGGCAAGTAAAAGCGGTAGAGCCATAGGGCCAGATGCAATCTCAGTAGAATTATACAAAGATAACACTGCTTTATGGGGCCCCCTGCTAACCTTACTATAGAGGGCCTGCTGTACAGTAGGTTTTATGCCATCATGGGGAGAATCAACAATCATACCTATATACAACAAGCATTTGCAATGAAATAGGTCTCGCATTTATGCGAGTTTGAGCTATTGACATTGCAAATGACAATGTCTTTTATTTATGTTTTAAAAACAAAAACCAAAAAAAGTAATTGTCATTTGCAATGTCAGTAGCTCAAACTCGCGTAAATGCTTGTTTTTTTTTGTTTGTCTGCATTGCAGCATGCTCCTTATTGCCCTCCTCTCCCCTACCGGGCTCATGCTGAACTTTCAGCATTAGCAGCAACACGTACTCCATGCTTAATATTTCAGCAGGTGCCCACATGTTTTGCTGACCTTGCCAATGCTTGTTCAGATTTCTACAGCTTAGCATTGTTTTACTCCAGGTCACCAGTTCTACAAGGCACAATGGTTCTCATAAGGATAGGGCAAAAGAACCAAGACAACAGATGCGAGGAGCCTGAGACACAAGTATAAGACTGGTTGACTGTTCCCTGTGGAGGGGTGATCCGGGTGCCCTGGGTGACTCACAGGAGGTCTCCACTACCTTCTTGTGTTTTTAATCCGCTCTAATTTCATTTAGTGTTGAACGTTACCCATCCACCTGCCAGTGATCAACATGAGATAACAAATTGTCTACCTGTGCTTTATTTTTCTTTATTTATACGTTCTTTGTTTTTTTTTTACTTTTTATAAATGCTCTTTTTATTGAGCTCCCTTTGTCTCCTTGATAGGAAAGTGCAGGCAGTTAGTGTCACAGACAGAGGAGCAACTAGAACCACATTTTGGGTGTGGGAGGGTGGGGGGTCTAGGAAACAATTTCAGGGGGGTTCTAATTCTTCCACCAATAGGCAGAGTGGAGATGCCAGGGGGTATTAGAAGGGGTGGAAAAACAACAGAGCCTCATCAACATGCAAATGGTGTTTTAAAGACCTGTGAATAACTCGGGTGCGGCTGTGTGTGTGCCCGGGAAGCTGTCTCATCCCGGACTGCCACACACGACGGGAGGGCTGAAGCCCTTTGAGCCCAATGGGCGTTGTGCGCCTGGTCACAGAGTACCTGCTTGCCCATCAGAAGCTCCTGTACTCTCCCGTCACGTCCTCCGACAACTAATTGATTTGATTTGAAAGGAAATGCCTCCCTGAATAGCAGACACGCTTTATACTTACTGTGCTCGTGTGCCTGAGTGCAGTGCTCTGCGCGTTTCAAAATTCCATATTATCAGCACGTTACACACTCATCCAAGAACAAGCGTCCATATGCATGCACGCCAGAGAAGGTGTAGACAGACCTTTTGCTTTATAAATGCTCTTTTGCTGAAGGCGCCCTACACCGAACCCCAGTGTTTGGTGGAGTCTCCATTGGACACTTACACATATAAATTTCTGACGTGTTCATTTCTATGCGCCCCTTTTGGGAGGAACACAAACTTAAGTGTTTCACAGGACTCGGAAAACTCTTCGCGAGTTAAATGTAAGGATCTTACCAGAAATTGATTCTGCAGGAGCGCCGTGGAGTTTGGCGAAGTCATTGCTAAATTCCTACCTTCCACCACCACCTAATGCCTCTATCAAACCCTAGAGGGCACTGGTAATAGGGGAAAGCAGGGAAACAAAACAAGGAAGGAGGGGAAGAAAACTCTGGAGCTGCTGCCTGCTGCTTCTGTATGTGGAAATGTAGATTGTGTCTCGTCTCTGCTGTACCCTCTGGAGAACTGGGGATAGTGTATCTGAAAAGAATATCAGAACAGGATGAGTGGACCGGGAAGAGGAGAGATGAAGCACAGAGGTATCCACCAAGAAAAAAGGGGGTGCAAGTAATAATACCTAGCTTCTACCTAAAGATGACAGTGAGAGAGGCTCCATGCAACAAATCAGGAAGCAAATACAGAACTACTGGAGGTGAGATTTATGCGAGCCAGCCTTGGAGAAGTCCTTGTCTTCTATAATATATGAATCCTAAACATAGAAGAAATATAAGGTTGAGATTATATTCTAATCACCTTCCCCCCTCCCTTTCTAAATCCCAATACCCCGTTACCGGCTCTTCATGCAGGAGACTGTCCACTGTTCATTGTAGCATCGGAGTATCAACAGTCTGGTGGAAGAGTGCCTCCTGTTGTCTGCGTGAGGAAGCAGCAAACTGTACGTCCACTCTTGATCAGTAACTATGCCCGGCCGGCCCTCGGGAAATAATCCGGAAAGGCAGGCGGAGCGCACATTAACCGCTGAGGTGAGTTCCAGAGACGATTACAGGAGGGAACGGGAGGCCATGGAAAGAGGGCAAAGCACAACAAGACACCCGGCCGGCCCTCGGTAATTATCCGGAAAGGCGGGCGGAGCGCTCAATATGTGGTATTAGCCTCAGAGAAAGCAAAAACAGGAGCCGGAGCACCTGGGGAGGCGGGCAGAGCACGCAAGGGTGCCCGGCCGGCCCACGGGAACAATCCAGTAAGGCGGGCGGAGCACGGAACAGAAGCAGGGGTTGAAAGGGGTTCAAGAATACTATGCGAGTTGAACTACGCGGTCGGAAATCAAACCGGAAGATTCCTGCAAACAGAGCTCTGAATATACAATAAGGAAGTGTCCAAAAGAACAACAAGGTCCCAAGCACGAAACGCCGAGAGGCGTCAGAGTCACGAAACGGAAACAGGAAACAGTAAATGCAAGACAAAGCTGCGGGGCAACACTAGAACGCGAAGCCCCGAGCTCATCGTACCTCAGGCTTTTCTACAGTCGTGACGCTATCGCGCATGCGTGATAGCGAGTCACCGATCTCGGCGTCCTGCGCTCAGCAATCATGACAGTACACTCCCCCCAGAACACCCCCCACTGGTTTGGGCTTGTGAGGGTTTCTCCAATGAAACTGACGCACTAATCGAGGAGAGTGTACATGACTTGCGGGTTCCCAGGTACGTTCTTCTACCCCGTAACCCTTCCAATGCATTAGATACTGCAGATGGCGTCTACTCCTTCGGGAGTCAACAATGGCTTCAACTTCGTACTCTTCGTCTCCATTCACTGATATTGGTGCTGGTGTTGGAGGGAGACGAGTACTAGGTTCCACAGGTTTCAACAGGGATACATGAAAAACAGGGTGCACCTTTACCGTCACCGGAAGCTTCAGTTCCATAGCCACAGGATTAATTACTCTCGTAACTTTGTATGGACCCAGAAACCTTGGCTTGAATTTACAAGGACCTCGTAGGGGTATGAATTTGGAGGATAACCACACCTCATCTCCTGGTTTATATAGTGGTTCTGCTTGTCTATGGAGATCAGCTCCTCTCTTGTAACTAGCCTTAGCCTGATTCAAATTGGTCTGTGTGAGTTGATGTATAGTCTGAATGTCCTGAATGAACTCACTAACTGCCGGAGCGGTGCACTCGGATGTAGAGATAGAAAGAAAGGCCTTAGGATGGAAACCATAGGAACAGAAGAAAGGAGTGTATTTGGTGGATGTGTGTTGACTGTTATTGTACGCAAATTCTGCAATCCACACCATGTTGTCCCACTCAGAACTGGAGTTTAATGTTTGGGTTCGTATATACTGCTCAAAACATTGATTTACCCTTTCTGTCTGACCATCGGTCTGTGGGTGGTGACTAGATGACAGTCTCACGTCTATTTGCAAAAGGGCACATAGTTTTATCCAGAATCGGGAAACAAACTGGGCACCCCTGTCTGAAATCATCACAGAGGGGAATCCATGTAATTTTACCACATGTTGTAGAAAAATGGTGGCGAGTGTGGCAGCTGTAGGGAGACCTTTTAGAGGGATGAAATGTGCAGTTTTTGTAAACAAGTCTACCACTACCAGCAGAGTGTTGTGTCCCTTGGAGGTGAGTGGTAATTCAACAATAAAATCAAGAGACACAGTGTGCCAAGGAAGAGGAGGCGTAGGCAATGGCTGAAGCAACCCTCTGTGATTTTGATGAGAGCTCTTGCTTTGAGCACACACATGACACGTCTTTACGAAGTGCTCAGCATCTTTTCTTAAGGTTGGCCACCAAAACCACCTCATTAACAGTTCAATGGTCTTCTTAATACCAGGATGTCCAGCCAAGGGGTGTGCATGACACCATTCTAACGCTTGTTCATGTAGTTCAGAGGTGGTTAAGACTATACCCCCTTGGACATAGGCAAGCCCATCTTTCATACTGTGTTCCACGGACTCTATCAGTTCTTGTCCCTTCACAGTATGTTGCTCGATCTTTGTCTTCGTAAGGAACTCCTCTTCAGAAGTCCCTCCCACAATCTTGTGTGGAGGGATAATAAAAGGAGGTTCTATCTGTTCTTCGG